>NW_028270151.1:88058520-89427107 GCF_037043375.1 Chiloscyllium plagiosum
GAAAGTGAGGTCTGCAGATGCTGGAGATCAAAGTTGAAACTTTATTGCTGGAACAGCACAGCAGGTCAGGCAGCATCCAGGGAACAGGAGATTCGACGTTTCGGGCACAGGCCCTTCTTCAGGAATGAGCAGAGAGTGTTCAGCAGGAGAAGATAAAAGGTAGGGAGGAGGGACTTGGAGAGGGGCGTTGGAAATGTGATAGGTGGAAAGAGGTCAAGGTGAGGGTGATAGGTCGGAGTAGGATGGAGGCGGAGAGGTCAAGAAGAAGACTGCAGGTCAGGAAGGCGGTGCCGGGCTGGAGGGATCCGGCTGAGACAAGGTGGGGGGAGGGGGGATGAAGAAACTGGTGAAGTCCAAGTTCATCCCTGCGGTTGGAGGGTTCCCAGTCGGAAGATAAGACGCTCCTCCTCCGACCGTCGGGTTGTTGTGGTTTGGCGGTGGATGAGTCCAATGACCTGCATATCCTCGGTGGAGTGGGAGGGGGAGTTGAAATGCTGTGCTACAGGTTGGTTGGGTTGGTTCGTCCGGGTGGCCCAGAGGTGCTCTCTGAATCGCTCCGCAAGTAGGCGGCATGTCTCCACAATATAGAGGAGGCCACACCGGCTGCAGCGGATGCAGTAGATGATGTGGGTGGAGGTGCAGGTGAATCTGTGGCGGATATGGAAGTTTCCTTTGGGGCCTTGGAGAGAAGTGAGGGGGGAGGTGTGGGCGCAAGTGTTGCACCTCCTGCGGTTGCAAGGGAAGGTGCCGGGAGTGGAGGTTGGGTCAGTGGGGGGTGTGGATCTGACAAGGGAGTCGCGGAGGGAGTGGTCTCTACGGAAAGCTGATAGGGGAGGGGAGGGAAATATATCCTTGGTGCTGGGGTCTGTTTGGAGGTGGCGGAAGTGACGGCGGATGATGCGCTGTACATGAAGATTGGTGGGGTGGTAGGTGAGGACCAGTGGGGTTCTGTCCTGGTGGCGGTTGGAGGAGCGGGGCTCAAGGGCGGAGGAGCGGGAAGTGGAGGAGATGCGGTGGAGGGCACCGTCGACCACGTCGGGGGGGAAATTGCGGTCCTTGAAGAAGGAGGCCATCTGTGTTGTACGTATTTTGAACTGGTCCTCCTGGGAGCAGATGCGGCGGAGACGAAGGAATTGGGAGAATGGGATGGCGTTTTTACAGGGGGCAGGATGGGAGGAGGTGTAGTCCAGGTAGCTGTGGGAGTCGGTTGGTTTGTAGTAGATGTCCGTGTTGATTCGGTCGCCTGAGATAGAAACAGAAAGGTCTAGGAAGGGGAGGGAGGAGTCCGAGACTGTCCAGGTGAATTTGAGGTTGGGGTGGAAGGTGTTAGTGTAGTGGATGAACTGTTCAACCTCCTCGTGGGAGCACGAGGTAGCGCCGATACAGTCATCAATGTAGCGAAGGAAAAGATGGGGGGTGGGGCCAGTGTAGTTGCGGAAGATGGATTGTTCCACATACCCTACGAAGAGGCAGGCATAGCTGGGGCCCATGCGGGTGCCCATGGCTACTCCTTTTGTTTGGAGAAAGTGGGAGGATTGGAAAGAAAAGTTGTTCAGGGTGAGGACCAGTTCGGTCAGTCGAAGGAGGGTGTCGGTGGAAGGGTACTGGGTGGTACGGCGGGAAAGGAAGAAGCGGAGTGCTTTGAGTCCTTCGTGATGGGGGATGGAGGTGTACAGGGACTGGATGTCCATGGTGAAGATGAGGCGTTGGGGACCGGGGAAGCGGAAATCCTGGAGGAGGTGGAGGGCGTGGGTGGTGTCACGAACGTAGGTGGGGAGTTCTTGGACTAATGGGGACAGGACCGTGTCGAGGTATGCCGAGATGAGTTTGGTTGGGCAGGAGCAGGCTGAGACGATGGGTCGTCCGGGGCAGTCAGGTTTGTGGATTTTGGGCAGGAGGTAGAAACGGGCGGTGCGGGGTTGTGGGACTATGAGGTTGGAGGCGGTGGATGGGAGGTCCCCTGAGGTGATGAGGTTATGGATGGTCTGGGAGATGATGGTTTGGTGGTGGGGGGTGGGGTCATGGTCAAGGGGACGGTAGGAGGAGGTATCTGCGAGCTGGCGTTTGGCCTCAGCGGTGTAAAGGTCAGTGCGCCAAACTACTACTGCGCCCCCTTTATCCGCTGGCTTGATGGTGAGGTTGGGGTTGGAACGGAGGGAGTGGAGGGCTGCGCGTTCCGAGGGTGAGAGGTTGGAGTGGGTGGGAGGAGTGTGGGAGTTCAGGTGGCGGTTAATATCGCGGCGGCAGTTTGCTATGAAGAGGTCGAGGGCAGGTAGGAGGCCAGCACGGGGTGTCCAGGTGGATGGGGTGTGTTGGAGGTGGGAGAAGGGGTCGTCAGAGGGTGGACGAGAGTCTTGATTGAAGAAGAAGGCGCGGAGGCGAAGGCGGCGGAAGAATTGTTCGGTGTCACTCCGTGTATTGAATTCATTGACCCGAGAACGTGTGGGAACGAAGGTGAGGCCTCTGCTGAGGACTGATCTTTCATCCTCAGAGAGGGGCAAGTCTGGAGGGATGGTGAACACACGGCAGGGCGGGGAGCTAGGACCTGGTGTGGGGCTGGAGCTGGATGTGGGGGCGGGGTTAGGCCTGGGGGCAGGGACAGAGAACATATCCCCCATGGGTAAGAGGGGTCTACTGTATACGACTTCCACTTGAAAGTGTTATGACGTACATTATAATGCAATGTATGGACTAAAATATCACCATTTAAAAATCTTCTTAGGCGCAGTGTTGAATTGAGACGAGTCTTTGTTTTAACTTTTCTTAAAATGTGGGCCATCGGTAAATCAGCTTTTATTACCCAATTTAGCTGCCCTGGAGGAATGAAGATATAGGGTGATATTTCATCCAGGTGAATTGGGTCTCACCTGATGGCTGAAGAGCTGATGGGAGGCCTATATTACTTTGGTTACAGGAAGCAACCAGCATCAACTACCCATCAGGCATTTGACATTACACCTATTGTTAAAGTTCACTTGAGAATGTAACTTTAAAAAAAGTTCTGGGATTCACATATGAAAGAACTGAAACCAACATGTTCATTCTGAAAGATGAGAGACTTAACAAACAATCCAGGTCTTTTTCAATATTTAATTTCAGTTGCATCACACTGTAATCTTTTGCTATAAATTCTGTGTCTCACGATCTTATACTCCAATTGATGAAGGAGCAGTGCTCCAAAAGCTAGTGCTTCCAGATAAACCTGTTGGACTATAACTTGGTGTTGTGTGATTTTTAGCATCAGGCACTGAATTAGCCATCAGCGAACTTTCAACAAGATTCAGGACCTTGGAAAGCGGAAATCCTGCCACTTGAGTTACATTAACATTGTGGATAGCGCCACCAGGAGGTTGTACTCATCAGGAACTTGTTTCATGAGTGTAGGAGGTTGAGGGCTTATAGAGGTTCACAAATTCATGAGGACCATAGATAAGGTGAATGGCAGGTGGGTTTTTTTCCCGAGGGTGGGGGTTTTCAAGACTAGGGGACATATTTTTCAGATGAGAGAAGCAAGGTGTAAAAAAGACATGGAGCAATTTTTTTTACACAGAGTGGTTCATGTATGGAATGAAGTGACAGTGGAAGTGGTGGATATGGGTACACTTACAACATTTAAAAGACATTTAGATAAAACATGAATTAGAGAAATCTGGAGGGATATGGGGCAAATGCAGGCAGGCAGGGCAAGTTTAGTTTGGGGACATCGTCAGCATGGATTGGTTGGACCGACATGTTTCCTTGTCCTATGACGCTATATTCAATGACTATGACTCTAACCCTCAGGGACCTGAGGCCAATGGTAATGAGGGCAGGATGGGGGTATGAAACAGAAATTGTAAGAGAGGGGGCAATGGTGTGACTGAAGTCTCATTTTGTCAGATTGAGTGGTTCAGTGAAACAGTTGGATTTTTACCAGAATGTGACCCAATGTGTTAAAGATTAAGATTCAGCTTAAGGATTTATGAGGACTCCATCACCTCTGACTCGAATGTTGTGGGTACAAGTTCTGTGACAGGCCCTAAGTAAAGTCCTGACAAATGAGCATATGATGCAGTACTGAGAGAGTGCTGCTCAGTCAGTGATACTGTCTTTTGAATGGCATTATAAATGTGTTTTCCTCTCAGATAGACAGAAATGATCCCACAGTCCTACCTGAAAAAAATGAACAAGCAATTTCACCCTGGCTTCTTGGTCAATGTTTATATGTCAAAAATTCAATTCAATAGAGTGGCAAGGTAGGTCAGTAGTTAAGCAGTGTTGCTTCACAGCACAAAGGACCCAAGTTTGATTCCTGCCATAGGTCATTGTCTCTATGGAGTTTGCATATTCTCCCCTGTGTCTGTGTGGGTTTCCTCTGGGTGTTCCAGTTCCTTCCCACAGTCCAAAGTCATGCAGCTTAGGTGGATTGGCCATGTTAAATGTCCATAGTGTGTTGGATTGTGCAGGCTAGGTGGATTAGTCATTGGAAAAGCAGGATTATGGGGATGGGTTTGGATATGGGTAGGATGCTCTTCAGAGGGAAGGTGTGGACTTGATGGGCCAAAGGGCTTGCTTTCAAACTGGAGAGATTCTATGATCAAACATCATGAAGAGCAGATATTCTGGTTATGTATCTGAGTGCTGTTTGTCAGTTGCTGCCTGTATTGACCATGTCGAAACAGTGATGACATCTGATTGTGAAATGCCCTATTGCTGCGATACATGCTGTAACCATGCCTTTTTTTCTTATAGATGTTGCGTTATAATTAATTGAGTTATACCCCACTGGTCATGTGACCTGTGACACTCATCCAGAAGTCTGCATCAGACAATAGCCCATAGAATGAGACACCAGAAATGTGAGAAACATGCGTCTGAGTCAATGACAACACCCTCAGAGGGCAAGGAGAGAGCATGGCTTGGAAAATCAAAACGGATTACATCTTATTTTAATTTCTTCTCTATTGCACCATTCCAGGTGACTTATTCCATTTCTGAAATGGATGATGTGCATGTCCCATGAAGAAGATTTCAGGCAGACATCTGGCTAATAGTTATTTTTCATTTGAATTGGAGAATTAATGCTCATTAAAATGAGCATTAACAGTAATGGAGCATTGCTAAGTTACTTTTAATGAAGTACTCTGAGGATGTGTCCATGTAGATAAGAGGCTGCAATCCCATAGGCAGCGGTTCAGAAGACATCTGAAACTGTGAGGCTAAAGTTTGAGCAATTTAATATTCTTCTTTGAACACAGATTGGATTCCAGGCTGATGTTCACAGAGGAATGCAAGGCAAGCTTTCTCATGTAACTGTCTGACCTGGCCTCCACTCCCACAGAGGGTTATGCCCCGTAGAATATTTGGCATTTAGTAAATCAAGGAGATTACGGTTCACCACCCAGGACAACTTTAGATGAAAGCTCTCCTGAAAATAGCCTGAACCACCAAGATTTCAAAGGACAAGGTTTGTGAAAGCGTGCAGGAATCTGTCTTCATGAATCATCTTCTGACCTCAGTTATTTCCATAACTTTCCATCCAGGGAATGAAGAGAAATGTAGGTAGGAACAGACAGCAAGGCAGGTAAAGGTTGAGTTAGACAGGCAACAGAGAAATATAGAGAGCGAGCCATAGGTACAGGGAGAAAGAGAGAGACATGCATCAAAGCAATAGAGCAAATAACAGAGATACATCTATGTAAAGGGTAAGAGAGATAAATAAAGAGCAAAATTTTCCAGGCCCACATGAAGTTTTTAGAAGGACATGTGGGGTGATTTAATTAAATGGGAGGCAAAAATACAACATTCTAATTTGCCACTAAGTTCTCAGAAGCATTCAGTCTGGTTATCTTTTCTGTTGTTCATGCTCAGGAACCTGTTTTGTCCTCATTAGAATGTCATTAATGCTCATTGATACACCAAATGATGTACACAGATTCAATCTTGTCAGCCAAAAATGCGAAATGCATATGTACTCAAACGTATATATCTGAGGTTTGTACACATGGAATAATCTCCTTTCTACAAGCTCTGTTGAGTACAAGCCTCTCCAGTTACTCATTTCCTTCATAAGCCTTGCACAAATGCTTACTGTGTTAAGGGTGCAACCTTTCCATGCTGATCAGCTCGTGGTAAGTCTCAGTTATATTCAGTTTGGCTTGTTGTTAAATGTTTAATGGGGAAATCTGACCGGACCAATAAGTCTGTCCAAGTGAGGCAGCCTCACTGGCTGACACTAGCAAATTTGACAGGGACAGGCAAGGGGGAGATGAACTCACAAGGCATGAAGGGTACAATTATCAGCATGTTATGACATATCTCATGATCAGTCTGACAGTATGCTTTTAAGAGACATGCTCGTGATGTCATCACTGTACCATAGCGTGTCCTGAGGGTTTAAAGGTCTCAGAGAGTCATCGAGTCATACAGCATGGAAACAGTCCCTTCAGTCCAGCCAGTCCATGCTGAATATAATCCGAAGCCAAACTAGTTCCACCTGCCTGCTCCTGCTCCATATCCCTCCAAACATTTCCTATTCATAGACTTATCCAACACGTTTTAAACATTGTAATTGTAGCCATATCCACGACTCCCTCAGGAGGCTTATTCCATATGTGAAACAACCTCTGTGTGAAAAAGTTGCCTCCATATCTTTTTTAAATTTTTCTCCCCCCACCTTAAAAATATGTCTCCTAGATTTGAAATCCCCCATTCGAAGGAAATGACAACTACCATTATCTTTATGCACAGGGTGGCACGGTGGCTCAGTGGTTAGCACAGCTGCCTCACAGTGCCAGGGACCCAGGTTCAATTCCAGCATCAGGCAACTGTCTGCACGGAGTTTGCACATTCTTAACGGGTTTCCTTTAGGAGCTCTGGTTTCCTCCCATAATCCAAAGATGTGCAGGTTAGGTGAATTGGGCATGCAAATTGGCCATAATGTTCAGGGATATGTCGGATAGGGGAATGGGTCTGGGTGGGTTACTCTTCGGAGGGTCGATGTGGGCTTGTTGGGCCAAATGGCTGTTTCCACACAAACCCAAATCTTCCATTACCCAGCAACATCCTGGTCAATCACTTCTGAACCCTCTCCAACATAATAATATTCATATGTCATCTTACCGTCAGATCACTAGAAATGTGACATGCTACAAGAAACATTTACTCTGTGGAATTTAAGAGCTTCATATTATCTCATACTCTGCAGTGTTTGAGAACTGTAATATTTCTACATAATAACTAGCTGTAATAAATGTTTGTTGGATCTTTCAATATCACATTATCTGTGCCATGTTTCTCATGTTACAAGGGATAACATAAGCATTGTCACATCAGGTAAAATACTTGGAGTCTTGCTGGAGATAAAGCCTGCATCACAAACGTCAGGTTATGTGAAAGTGGTGACTGAAATGCCTGAATAGCTTAATGACCTCTTATGCTTTGCCTTTGAGAGATTGGAACATTTTCAACTGCACCACATGCTGGTTAGCAAGGACCATTGCAAATTATTAATCAACAGCAAAGAATATGTTGACAGCACACTTGAAAGCAGATTTCTGCTCAACAAACTTATTTTTTTTCAATTGCAGAACAGATCATGTGAGGCAGTAGTGCTCTGGTAATGCCACTGAGCTAGTAATTCAGAACTCCAGGCTAATACTCTGGACCTATGGGTTTGAATCCCTTCAAGGCAAATGGTGAAATTTGAATTCAGTGAAATATCTGGTGCTAAAGGCTAGTCTAATGGGACCATGTAACCATTGCTGTAAAAACCTACAGATTGTTGCCTGGTCTGACTCCAGTCCCACAAAACAGTTAACTCTTAACTGTTATCTGAGCAGTTAGGCAATAAATAGTCAGTGATGTCCACATCAAATGATTAAAAGTGGCATAAAACCCAAGAGGAGTCCAGGGCTGGAGGTAGTCAACCAAACTTAGTCATTTTCATCCTAAGAGAGGTGACTATGTTGGAGTTGGCCCTGAATCAGTGCAGTAGGCCAATGGGTGACGCTAGGATGGGGAAAGGGTCCAGGATAGTGAGGTTTCCAGGTGGGTACACAGTAAAGGCTGCTTTGTAAAGAGAACTGGAGAAACAGATGGGACATGGATAGTCATGGTTGGAAACTGGGGAACATTTCAGCATTTGTATTTGTGTTCCTTGCTCTGTTACGCTATGATCTTTGTATGGTATGATCTGCCTGTACTGCTCATAAAACAAAACATTTCGCTGTCCCTCAGAACACGTGACAATAATAAATCAAATCAAATCATTGATGAATTTTTGCTTTGAAGACTTTCAGCATTTGGGGAAGCAGCTTTCTCAATTTTCAAACGTTGGCTGCCATCTCCCATTCATGTTTATTGAAAGTGGCTCTTTCTGAAGTTATCTCAAATCATGATATTGTCCTTCATTCTCAGTTTATTTCTGCTGCAGGGCAACAACTGAGAGAGCATCGCTGACTCCTAAGAAGGGGGAACGGAGTCTCAGGGGGTATAGCACCTCATCATTGCTCCACATCCACAACTCAGCTCCGACAGATCCAAGGACAGGTGAGAGCACTTCAGAGTGACAAGCCCAACTGTTTAGAGATGGAGATGGAGCAGGCCTACGAAACTTGGAGGAGTTCTGAAGGTGATTTGGATGTCAGTCCTGTTCTCTGCAGTCATCCACCACGTAGTAAATGCTGGCTGTACAGTTGGAGATATGTGGGTGTGAGACAGCCAACGCAGAGGAGTGGAGCACACTGACATGCACTTTGCAGGAGTCAGTCCAGGCCATCAACTCTGCCATCAGTTACTCTACACTATGCATGGCTTCTTTTATTGAGCGGGTAGTGACTGTAATGGCGGCCTTGCAGCTGCTCCCTTGACTGCGAGCTAAGGTGCCCTGAACCAGGGCCAGAGGGGAATGAAGAGCCTGGAATCTCAGCCAACTCCTAGTTCCTGCCCAAAGAGCTGCAAATTGACCTCATGGTGATGATTAAGCAGTTGCTGATGCCATTAGGGAAAGGGCAGTGGGGAGGCCAGCTTTCAGGATGTTTCTGATGGGCACCACCCCTCTGCCATTGGCGTCAATTCCTCCAAATGCCTGGATGCTGCCACCAGCAATGGGAACTTGATAAACCTGAACAGGCCAGCTAAGGGTATCCCAGATGAAAGGAAGGGCTAAGGGCCAGAAGCCTGGAGGGAGGAGGAAAGGAGGAAATGGGTAACTATGACAACAGCGCATATCACTGAATTAAAAAAAGGTCCACCTTTGTCCAATGGAGGTTCAGAAGAGTGATTGATTGTTCAGTATTAAGGGTTAGAAAAATTGCTGAATTGTTTTGCTTTATAAAATTGCTTTCTCAGCTGCATTTCTGTGAGGTGTGATGGTTTAATTAGGACTGACTTTCAGCTGCTGATGTAGTTTGTGCCCATTTTGGTGCCTTTGATCACTTCAACATCTCTACATTGGCACAAGCACAGGCAGTTCTGATGTTCATAGGTGGGAGATGCCAGGAACAGGTGAACTCAGGCCAAATACCAAAATCGAGCCAATGACACAAAACGCATTGAATATTTGAGAATCTCATGTCTCAGGCACAGCAACCTGTGCAGCTGGTTGGCACAGAGGGCTCATTATCATCATGGGACTGTCTCCATCAGAACCCCTCTGCCAGGGGTAAGATGTCTCTTGCCGTGACCATGAGTCAAACCCCATCAGAAGGATATTGGAGAACTCCATGTATCCAAACATCTAAGATGTGCTGCCAGAGGAGGTACTGGAGGCAGATACAATAGCAAAGTTTAAGAGGTATCTTGACAGATATGTGAACAGGTAGGGAATAAAGGGATATGGACTGCATAGAGGCTAAAGGCTTTTAGTTTAGAAAGGCATCATGTGTCGGTTGCAGTCTTGATGGGTTAAGGGCCTGCTCCTATGCTGTACTGTTTTGTGTTCTTCGTTAACTATCAGTCACCACGACTTGTTGTACGCATCACAGCAATATCTCTACAATCAGGCTCTGCTTGCCAACTAATCGCATCTCATGCAAAATAAATGCAGTTTGAGGGGTAATCTTACAGAGGTTCATAAAATCATGAGGGCCAGAGATAAAGTGAGTAGCCAAGGTCTTCTTTCCCTGGGGTGGTGACTTCAGTACTAGAGAATATATTTTTAAGGTGAGAGAAGAAAGATCTAAAAGGGACCTGAGGGACATCTTTTTCTCACAGCGAGTGGTTTGTACATGGAACGAACTGCCAGAGGAACTTATAGATGAAGGAACAGTTACAATATTTAAAAAACATTTTCACAGGTACATGAATAGATGGCTATCAGTCAACGCAAGCAAATGAGTCTAGTTTAGTTTGGGATTATGGTCTGCATGATGAGTTGGACTGAAGGGCCTGCAGGATTATGGATTAAAAACCATTATAGATCATTAAAATTAAAATTACCTTGGCAATATCTCATTGATCCTTCAGTGTCATTGGATCAAAATCATGGAGCTCCATCCTTGACAACATTGAGGGTTTACGTACAACACATGGAATGCAACATGGTGCACGCCCTGGGCAGAGTTCACTCTGGGGACCAAGCTGTTTCCACCTTCACATGCTCAATGGCCTTGTAATTTGGCCTAAAAGAGATGTCGACATTTTTAAAAATGATTGCACAGATCTAAATTATTCGTCTTCCCTCGTACTGTTGGAATTTAAACTTTTTTATTTTCAATTAAATTCCCATTTTCACTATTTTATATTTAATGCTATGTCTTATGTTTAATATCACAGTAGAAAAGACTCTTATGAAACATAATATATTTTATTAATATCATAGGGAGTTTTCTCCCAAGAGCAATCAGTGGTGTAGCCTTTTATTCCAATTCAAAGTAGAGAAGAGCTGTGTTACGCTAGAGCTAGGTCAGAAGCAAATTGTTCTAAATGTAACTAATGAAGCAGTAGGAAAGAGTTTTATTACAAAGTTCTGACATGTAGAATGTTGGGTTATTTTGCACTCAAACAAGTGTACCACTTCAGAAGAGAAATGGAGTTGGATAGCATCCAATCTGGAAGCAGTGCAGTAAGGAAAATTAGCAATGTTTTTTAAAATGGCTGTGGAGTCTGGAATTAGTTTCATGATGCTTCAAAAGCACTTTTAAAGGTGTGCGTTATCGTAAAGAGATTCATTGTAATATCTGTGAATGATGAGCAATACTTGTCCATGTGATTAGATTAGATTAGATTACTTACAGTGTGGAAACAGGCCCTTCGGCCCAACAAGTCCACACCGCCCCGCCGAAGTGCAACCCACCCATACCCCTACATTTACCCCTTACCTAACACTACGGGCAATTTAGCATGGCCAATTCACCTGACCTGCACATCTTTGGACTGTGGGAGGAAACCGGAGCACCCGGAGGAAACCCACGCAGACACGGGGAGAACGTGCAAACTCCACACAGACAGTTGCCTGAGGCGGGAATTGAACCCGGGTCTCTGGCACTGTGAGGCAGCAGTGCTAACCACTGTGCCACCGTGCCGCCCACTTGTGTGCCGCCCATTAGTGGGGATGTTGCCGAATAAAGAGACCCTTGGAGTGCAGATGTATAGTTCCTTGAAAGTGAAGTAACAGGTAGACAGGGTAGTGAAGAAGGTGTTTGGCATGCTTGCCTTCATTGCTCAGGACATTCACAAGCACATCAGTGTTTGGGCTGACATACTAATAGGCCGATTAGCCTAACCTCGGTTGTAGGTAAAATTCTAGAATCCATTGTTAAGGATGAGATTTCTAAATTCTTGGAAGTGCAGGGTTGGATTAGAACAAGTCAGCATGGATTTAGTAAGGGGAGGTCGTGCCTGACCAACCTGTTAGAATTCTTTGAAGAGGTAACAAGTTGGTTAGACCGGGGAAACCCAATGGATGTTATCTACCTAGACTTCCAAAAGGTCTTTGATAAGGTGCCTCACGGGAGGCTGCTGAGTAAGGTGAGGGCCCATGGTGTTCAAGGTGAGCTACTGGCATGGATTGAGGATTGGCTGTCTGACAGAAGGCAGAGAGTTGGGATAAAAGGTTCTTTTTCAGAAAGGCAGCTGGTGACAAGTGCTGTCCCGCAGGGTTCAGTGTTGGGGCCGCAGCTATTCACTTTATATATTAATGATCTGGATGAAGGGACGAGGGGCATTCTGGCAAAGTTTGCCCGATGATACGAAGTTAGGCGAACAGGCAGGTAGTTCTAAGGAGGTGGAGAGGTGCAGGAAGATTTAGACAGTTTAGGAGATGGTCCAAGAAATGGCTGACAAAATTCAATGTGGGCAAATGCAAGGTCTTGCACTTCGGAAAAAAGAATACAGAAACATACTATTTTCTAAATGGTGAGAAAATTCCTAAAGCCAAACTATAAAGAGATCTGGGAGTGTTAGTTCAGGATTCTCTTAAGGTTGGCTTGCAGGTTGAGACCGTGGTTAAGAAAGCAAATGTGATGTTGTCATTTATCTCAAGTGGGTTGGCAAATAAAAGCAGCGATGTGTTACTGAGACTTTATAAAGCTCTGGTTGGGGCCCATTTAGAATACTGTGGTCAGTTTTGGGCCCCACACCTCAGGAAGGACATACTGGCCTTGGAGCATGTCCAGCAGAGAGTCACACGGATGATCCCTGCAATGGTAGGCCTAACATACGAGGAACGGCTGACAATCCTGGGATTGTATTCATTACAGTTTAGAAAGTTGAGGGGAGATCTAATAGAAACTTACAAGATAATGCATGGCTTAGAAAGGATGGACACAGAGAATTTGTTTCCGTCTGGCAGGGATACTAGGACCCGTGGGCACAGCCTTAGAATTAGAGGGGGTCAATTTAGAATGGAAATGAGGGGTGGGCCTGTGGAATTTATTGACTTGGAGCGCAGTGGAGACCGGGGTATTAAATGTCTTCAAGGCAGAGATTGATAAATTCTTAATCTCGCAAGGAATTAAGGGATATGGGGAGAATGCAGGTAAGTGGCGTTGAAATGCCCATCAGCCATGAATGGCGGAGTGGACTCAATGGGCCGAATGGCCTTACTTCCACTCCTATGTCTTATGATCTTATGGTCTAAGTTACTCAGAGAAAACACTTTCAATAATGTGTCAGGTTTCAAGTGATCCTTGTTGAGATGGAGTATGCAGTTGTCATACTCTTAGGTCACATGCTATGATATCATGAGTTTGCCAGTAAAGGCACAATGATATATTGTGTCCCTTAGAAATATAGCATCATGCCGACTGTATGATAGAACACAATACATGTTAATTTATGTCTGTTTTAATACTGATTTGTATGAAAATATGAGTTACAAAATGTGAAGCCATGGTTGTTGCTTTATTTTGTTGTTGTTTGCTAAATTTTGTTCTTCTGGCCTATGGTTCTTTCACAGACATTGTAGCTCATGGGAAAGACCAAGAGATGAAACTTCTTAAAGAATTGAAACAGACACAAGGTTTGGAAGGAAATGAAACTATAAAAGATTTTGGAGATAAGGAACACTTACATTTCTTTATCTTTGTCCCACTCGAGCACCAGAAATTCTGTCTATTATTGAAAGTGATTTAACTCTTGGGGTTAGCCATAAACCATCTCCCTGTAATGATCCTTGATTAAGATCAGTATCCTGTCCATTGAGCAAACTGATTGGATAGTAATAAGGCACAGGGGCACAAACAAATTCTCTTTTGCCACAGAATTTCAGGTTATTCCAACTAAATTCTTCCAATTTAACCCTAATCATGGATTTTGTTACCTGGCAGACAGGAGGCATTTTACATGTGATGATAGGAGGGAAAGGAGGGGTTGACATCCAAAGATCATATTTTAAGGGGATAGCCAAAAGGTGAAACAAAGACATTGTTTTTCACTCAGTGAATGGTTAGGGTCTGGAATGTACAGCTTAAGAGTATGGGGTAGGTAGTTCACTCAAATGGTTAGGCTCTGAAATGTACAGTCTGAGAGTGTGGTGGAGGTAGTTCACTCGAATGGTTAGCATCTGGAATGTACTCTCTGAAAGTGTGGTGGAGGTTAGTTCATTCAAGTGATTAGGGTCTAGAATTGCTGTTGGAGAGTGTGGGGGAGGTAGTTCACTCAAATGGTTAGTGTCTGAAAGGTATAGTCTGAGAGTGTGGTGGAGGTAGTTCACTCTGGAATGTACTCTCTGAGAGCGTGGTGGAGGTTGGTTCACTCAAGTGATTAGCATCTGGAATGTACTGTCTGAGAGTGTGGAAAAGGCAGGTTCGCTGAAGAGGATCAAAAAGCAGTCAGAGGATTATTTGGTGCACGAATATTTAGACAACTTCAGAGAAAAGGCAGTTGAGCAATGCAAGGTCTGTTGTTCTTTGAGTGAGCTGGTAAGGACACTAAGGCTGAATTGTCCTTTCTGTGCTCTAATCACTTGCTGATTCTCTGATCCTGTGAAAGATTTCTCCTCTGTTCGTTATCCCTAGTCTGTGCAGGAGATGGCAGTCTGATACCTTTCTCCTTTTTAGACATGAACTGGAACAATAAGTGGATTACAAACGAAACTCTCCACAGTTAGCATGGCAACCAGGATTACAGAGATACGGGGCAATCAGTTTGTTGTGAACCCCTTCAGGTAACAAGCAACAGGCCATACCTCCCACTTACATCCTGGCTGATGATGAACATTTGCACATAAATATTAATATACATTAGGCTGCTCCAACACCTCGATCTCATGCAGATACTGCTATGTCTGTGCTTCAAGAATTCATTCAGTGACCACTGTCAATGGTGACATTCAAATTAATGCTACGTTCAGTACTTGACCCTAAAAGCTACCTTCAGTTTGTTTCAACCTGTAATGTACCAAACACAAACTCATCAGTCATACTTGATTTTGTGCAGCCATTTACCACTGATAGCATCTTCTGCTGCAAAATGATGCATTCCATTTTTATAATGGCCCAGAAATTCCGACTACAGCATCTGCACTGTTACAGACCTTTCCATTAACCTCAACCCCCAGCAGCTGAGTTTGTTGTAGAGACCCTTTGCCCCCCTTTAAGACACTGAGTACCATATTCGGAAGCTGAAATATCCAGTAGACCTTTTGAAAGCTACACTGAAGAGGTTAGTATGAGTGAGCAGGTAAGGTGAGAGGTAGGTGGGTATAGCGTGGTAAGGACATAGAGCAAAGATGGGGAACCTTTTCATGTTGGAAGGCCGCAGTATGTTAGTTGTAATCTAATAAGGCCGCATCCAAGAAACTTCAATTATATATTATATATTCTTCAAAGTTCACATTTTTTTAATTGCAGCAGTCAGTCTGTGCGGATTACTTTGTTGAATTTTCTTTTACTCTCTGGTAGTTTAAATACATTCATTTTAAGATTAAAATAAAAATAATAAAGAGTGAAAAAGAAATATAAA
Organism: Chiloscyllium plagiosum; assembly: GCF_037043375.1. Lineage (NCBI taxonomy): Eukaryota > Metazoa > Chordata > Chondrichthyes > Orectolobiformes > Hemiscylliidae > Chiloscyllium > Chiloscyllium plagiosum. Next base: position 88,073,905 of record NW_028270151.1, read on the forward strand.
TAAAAAATAAAAGATTTGTTCTGAAAAATTTGGATTCATTCAAAAGGCCACACACAATGACCTAGAAGGCCACATGCAGCCTTAAGGCCGCAGGTTCCCCACCCCTGAGTAGAGTCATACAGCATGGAAACTGCCCCTTTGGCCTAACTTGTCCAAAGTGACCAGATTTCCTAACCTGAACTAGTCCCATTTGCCTGCACTTGGCCCATAGCCCTCTGAACCTTTCCTATCCATATACCTGCCCAAATATCTTTTTTTTTGTGCGTGGTTTTCTTTAGTAGGAGTCGGTGAGAGGTTGAGGGCAGCAGGTGGATGAAGTGGGTAGCATGCCAGATAGAGTAAGTTGGTGGGGTTCAGATTTGGGGCAATGTGTTGGGTTAGGGTGGGGTTTGGTTCAGTGGAGGGGGTTGCTGGTGGGGCTGGCAGGTTTAGTTACATGTGGGTATTGTCAGGTCTGGGATTAAGGGCATACTTTTGGTGATGTTGGTGGGAGATGGAGGGGCATCAGCAGTGATCTGGAGGGTTAGCTAGTTATTATTTAGCTGTTTGGACAGGTTTTCAATCCTTTAACCCATCATGGGGAAACTAGTCGCCTGAAGTGAGTTGAAACTTCCAAACTTTCCCATTTTAACGGTCTTTTTTCCAAAGGTTCCAGATGCAGGGTAATTGCCCATTAAAGTTTCAATTTCCCAGGGTACTTCCCTTGCAGTCAGCTGCATTGGGTCTTCCCCATGGCCCTGACAGGTAATTCCAGTCTTGCAAACAACAATCTGACCATCAGAATGTCTGGGCCAATTCCATGCAGAATGTGGGCATGGTCAGCATTAATTACCCATCCCTAACTGCCATGGAGGAAGTGGCGGTGATGAGCCTCATTTTTAAATTGCTGCAATTCTTTGGATGTAATGGCACCAGAACACTGTTAGGGAGGAAATTCAAGGGTTTTGACCCAGTGACAGTGGAAGAATGGTGATATATTTCCAAATCAGGATGGTGAATGGCTTGGCAGGGATGTGGAAGGTGTGATATTCCCATGTATCGGCTACCTTTACCTTTTTAGCTGTAAGTGGTCTAGGGCTGAGAAGTGTTATTGAAGGAATCTTGGAGGATTACATTTAGGTGGTCCACACTGCTTTCGCTGCATCAGTGATGACGAGAATGAATGTTATGGATATTAAAGTAGATGCTTTGTCCGAGATAGTTTGGAACTTCTTGAGTTTATTTGGAGTGCGCTAATTCAGGCAAGGAGAGATTATTCACCCACAGTTCTGACTTGTGCCTTATAGACAGTGGTGGTGGGATATTGAGGAATCAGAATATGTAAATAGTAGCGGATTCAAGGAATGGAAGGTTCTTGGGGCCACCAGCTAAAAGATTTTTTAATTATTGATAGGTCAACAGGGAGACAGGTCTTGAATCCAGCTTAACCAGAACACGATAGGTCATTGTCTGTGCTATTGGAACCAATCTGATCGCCCCACTCCTGTCCAGCTGTCTGAGCTAAGCAGACGCTCTCCATGAAGATGATGTCATTGAATGTCAAGGAGTGAGGGTTAGATTCTCTCTGATGGAAATGTTCTTTGCCTGGAATATGTATGGTGCAAATATTGCTTCTCACTTATCAGCCCAAGCCTTGATGTTGTCCAGATCTTGCTGCATTTGAACACAGACTTATTCAGTATCTGAGGAGTCATGAACAGTGCTGCACAGTGTGCAATCATTGACAATAACCCCACTTTTAACCTTATAATGAAGGGTAGGTCATTGATGATGCAGCAGGAAATGGTTGGGCCGGAGATACTACCCTGAATATCTCAGTTCTTGTGGTACAGTGGTAGTGTCCTTGCTGTTGGCCTGGAAGGTCTGGGTTCAAGTCTGCAGAGATGAGTTATAACATATCTGACTAGGTTTATTAAAAATTCTATCCTAAAGAACTCTTGCATAAGTACCTGGAGCTGGCATAATTGATCTCCAAAAACACAACCATCTTCCTATCTGCCAGATATGACTCCAACCAGCAAAGATTTGCCCCTAATTCCAGTGTTGCTAGGGGTCCTTGATATCACACGCGGTCAAACGCAGCCTTCATGTCAAGGGCTATCACTCTTATGTCACCTCTGGAGGTCAGCGCTTTTATCCATGTTTGAACCAAGGCTGTAATGTGGTCAGGAGCTCAATGGCCCTGACAGAACACAAACTGAGCATTGGTTAACAGATTATTATTGAGTGATTACCATTTGATAAGACGGTTTATTATCCTATCCATATTTTTGCTAATTATTAAGAGTAGACAAATAGGACAATAAATGGCCAGGCTGAAATTGTTGTGCTTTTGTTGTACAAGACATACCTGGCCAATTTTTCGCATTATCGAATTGGTATAGCAGTGTTGCAGCTATACTGGAACAGCTTAGCCAGGGGCACAGTTAATTCTGGAGCACTGGACGTCAGCACTGTTTAATTGATTCATTTCTTGTGGCCCTCAAAACACCAAATTAGTTCATGCTGATCATGTTCACTGTTGTTATGTAATTCAGCTGTTTTGCTTCTGGTTAACTTATCAAAGAATCGGTTAATCTCTTCTTGTTTATAGCACTAGAAGGTACATCTACCTCCAAGGAGTTAATTTGGGTACAATGGGATAAAATGCTTCTTTGAGCATTGTGCAATTGAATTATCTAGACTTCTAAAATCTGTAATGATGCTTGGGCAGAGGTTCCTGTCTCTCAGCAATACCTTAGTTGTTTAAATATCACCTTTCTCCAAAGCAGAAAGTGGAGGGACTATATGAAATGATCTCAGAAAAAAAACATAATTAAATCTACAGCTACAAACAGACCTTTGGCAAGACCTTGAATTAATCACTGGCTTACTTATCTTTAAACCTGACTTTGGAGTGGTGGTGATTAATCATTCAAAGAAAGCCAAAGTTGGAAAAGTTTTTTTGTAATTTTAAATCCCAATTTTGCCCACTCTCAGACATGGAAATTAGCCCGAGGTGTTGTCAACTTGGAAGTCTTTTTTACTGGTCTTTAAGCTTGCTGCCCATTTCGAGGTGTTTTTGTAATAGCACTATAATCTAGTGACACTGGGATTGAACTAAACTCCTAGCTTGTGAGCTCAGGTTCTGCTGGGGAAAATTGCTGAATTTAGTTTTGCGGATCTGGTGATTTGAGGCCCAGCCCCAGGAAAATGGGAGCTACCAAAATATTGTGCAAGCCCAGAGAAAAGCAGAAATTGCTGGAAAAACACTGCAGGTCTATTTATTAACACTGGCACTGTTTGTTGAGAGAAATCAGAGTAAACATTTCAGCTCCAGAGACCCTTCCTCAGTACATTCTGAAAGAGGCCAATTGGGTATCAATTAAAAAATGAAGAAAAAAAATCCACATTTATATGTTGTTGAGACATTTCAAAGATTTTTAAAGCAGCTAATAAAATACATTTAAATTGTGTCCACTGTTGTAAATGAGAAAACATGGGAGCTGATTTATACACAGCAAGATCCCTCAAACAGCAAAGACCAGATAATCTGTTTTGTCTCGTTGCTGATATGACAGTATTTATTGGCCAGAGATAGTTTCGCTGTTCTTCTTCATAGTAATGTCATGAGATCTTTAGCATCCATTGAGATAGGTATTTGCTGTTTTAATTGACATCTCATTTAAAGGATGGCTTTGCTAGCAGTGCATCATTCATTCAATACTACACTGGAGTATCACCCTTGACATTACTGCATATGGTAATCGTTCTGAAAGAGTAAATGCTACAGTTGCACCAATCTCCACCCAATCCAATAATGTCATAAAATCTTTAGGTGGAGAATTTGCATGAGATCCTTATGGAGACAGATGCCTTACTCTGGCTCCTGATTGCCTTAAGTAATTATGCCTAATTCATCCATATAACTTGTACCTGCTGTAATAATGCTACAAACTCCCTCAAGTTATGTAATATGTTTCTCTTAGAGAGAAAGTGAGGGCTGCAGATGCTGGAGCCCTTCCTGAAGAAGGGCTTATGCCCAAAACGTCGATTCTCCTGTTCCTTGGATGCTGCCTGACCTGCTGCGCTTTTCCAGCAACACATTTTCAGCGCGAATATGTTTCTCTTGTAAAGATTCAGTGGTGATCCATCCTCCACAATCAATAGTTAGGCAAAGCTTGTGGACTCAGTAAAGAGAGGAGGATTGGTGACAGTACCCTACTCCACCCACAAGTTGACAGTAGTTGATAACCTAGAGCCCAATACAGCAAACCTTGTTTAACTGTTGCCTTATGAACCAGAATTCTCAATAAACCTGCAAAACTAATATACCGGAAATACCAGAAGTTTATTGTATTATCACGGTCTCTGTGATGTGGGAATAGTCAGTTGAAGGTGTGAGTGAGAAGACTCTCCGATGGTAAGATTTATTTAAGGCAAAGTTACATCGTTACTTAACTGATTTATAACAGTGATGCGTATACCCCCTGCATTACGTTCCTATTACTTAATGTGCTTTTCCATACTGATTTCCAACTGGAAATTTGATCAAGTGACACACTCCAAGTCCCATAGGTGTCAGTTAATGAAAGGGTTTGCTGTACCATATAGTGATCGCAGTGGGCATCCCAAGGTAATAATAATTGACAGAATCCCTTCAAGGCTGGAATCTTCACATCAGAGCCAGTAAGATGTGCAGGGACAACACTGTGAGTGAGGAGGAGTGCAGACGCTAGCCACAGTGAAACTTGACAGCAGCCTTAGAGAAGGAAAAGGCACTGAAGGAGCAATTGGTCACTCTGGGAGTAAAACTAGAGATCTCTAAAGTCAAGGGAAACAAGCATTTGTACAGTAACAGAAAAGAACAGGAAAGGCAAGATTGGAGTAGAATAATATTCTTACCCTGCAAAACAAATCCCACCGCCATCTGAGTAGGGTCTATGAGACACGACTTCAGTGGAACAACCAAGAGGTCAAAAATTAATTTATACCGATATCAGAAAACTTGCAGAGTTTGCAGAACAACAAAAAAGGAATTTATAAGAATCTTAACATTGGAAAGATCTATCACAGGAGATCCAACAGATTCACTTTACAAAAGGTGGCACAGTGGCACAGTCATGCACACTACTACCTCACAGACCCAGGGACCCAAGTTTGATTACATCTTTGTGGCATTTGCACATTCTCCCCATGTCTGTGTAGGTTTCCCCTGGGTGCTCCAGTTTTCTCCCACAAACCAAAGAGGTTAGGTGGATTAGCCATGGGAAATATGGGGATATAGTGAGTTTGCTATGCTGCTCAGAGTGTCAATGTAGACTTAATGGGCCAAATAGCATACTTCCACACTGTAAGGATTCTCAAAATAGAGCCATAATGAACCAACACAGAGAGTAAGCCAAACAACAGATATTATGAGTCAGTGCCAGTGTTGTGGAATAACGAATCCTCACAGGAAATGCCAAGCCATGACAAAAGAATACTACATTTGTAAGACTACAGGTCACTTCCAGAAAATATGCACAAGTAGGAAACAGTTTAATACACATCCAACCTAATCAACAGACTGAGAGTAAGGATTTACTCAAGCAGAATGGTGATGAGCTGCATCTGGCTTCATGGAAACCAGACCAACAGTCCCAGGTCCAATTCACAGACAGAGATTGCCTGATCTGAAAGTCCAGGATACAAGGAAGAAAGTATTTGTTTCAATAGAGCAGCCCTCTTCCATGATGAACATTCATTATTTTAAAGACCCCTTGAATTTTAGAGTCATAGTCATTGAGTTATACAGCATGGAAACAGACCCTTCAGTCCAACTTGTTCATGTTGACCCGTATCCAAAATTAATCTAGTCCCATTTGCCAGCATTTGGCCCATATCCCTCTAAACCCTTTCTATTCATGTATCCATCCAGATGTATTTTAAATGTTGTAACTGTAACCACCTACACCACTTCCTGTGGCAGCTCATTCCATACATGCACCACTCTCTGCATGAAACAGTTAGCCCTCAGGTTCTTTTTACCCCACAGTTACCTCACAGGTTCCTTAAACCTGTGCCCTCTAGTTTTGGACTCTCCTGCTCTGGGAAAAATACCTTAGCCTTTCACCCTATTCATACCATTAATGATTTTTAAATAAATCTCTACAAGGTATTAGTTCAGACTCTGATATTCCATTGAAAATAACCCAACCTGTTCAGCCTCTCCCTTTAGCTCAAACCCTTCAACCCCAGCAACATCCTTGTAAATCTTTTCTGCACCTTTCCTTAAGAAAGCCCCGGTTTGTTCAGTCTCCCTTGACAGTTATATTCTCTTAGTTTTTGCACCATCCTCATACATTCTCGTTTGCATTGTCTCCAGAGCATCTGTATTTGATGAGGAAGAAAGGATGAGGATTATGGACAGTATGCTAAATTGCTGTGCGTAAATATTTAAACTGAGTTTAAAGTTTACAGTGAAGTGTCAGTGAGCTGCAAGCAACTTTGAATTACTGGTAGTGAGCACAGTTCCTCCCAACCTCCACCATCAACCTCCTGCAGTCCCCACACTGCCTGATGCTCTAAAGGGTTTTGTTCAAATTAATGTGGCTTTTTTTCAAAGGAATATATTTCGTTCCACTATTTTTGTGAATCAAATGAACGCTCAACACAATTTGAACCTACCCTGAAATATACGGTCTTCACCATAAAAGTTTGAATATTGAATCCGGATTAATGTTAGATTAGATTGCTTACAGTGTGGAAACTGGCCCTTCGGCCCAACAAGTCTACACCACCCCACCAGACTCATTCCCCTACATGTACCCCTTCACCTAACACTAGGGCCAATCCACATTTTTTGGACTGTGGGAGGAAACCCACGCAGACACATGGAGAATGTGCAAACTCCACACAGACAGTCGCCTGAGGCAGGAATTGAACCCGGGTCTCTGGCACTATGAGGCAGCGGTGCTAACCACTGTACCATCGTGCTGCCCTTGTGTTTTTGCACAGGATGCTCTCAATAACAGATAAGATTAAATTGCGACTCAAAAATGTGTACACAAGTGAAGAGTATCTGCTAATGCCAGGGAGTGGCTGTGAAATGAATGCATTTACTGTAAAATGTGCCGAGAGAGAAGAGGTGTAGCTGTTTGTCTCCAGTATTGAGGTGGATAATGCTGCAGGAGAATATTAAATTGATTCTAACTCTGGTATAAATTAGTTTGATAATTAGTCAAAACACTAAAAACACTACTAATGTCATTAACAATGCAGAGTAATTAGTTAATTGAAGTGAATTTACCTACAGATGTCAGAGCTGTTGGTCTGCTGTAAAAGAAAGAAGTTCATGGGCAGCATTGCAATTCTGAATTATAACATCTGTAGTAAGTATCTACATCTCAAGAAACTGCAGCTCACATCTGATGAGCTCGGTTCAAGACAAAAACGTTGTGGAGAATCAGATAGCAGGAGAATTCTCTTGATCCCAGGAGGCAGTCACAGCCCTTAGCGTAATTGCACTAGTCTGATGGTGGCAGGGACAGCGCACACATGTCTAGGTGGTCGATGCAAGACGACGAGAATTCTGGATACAAAGAAGGGAGATGTTATCACTTATAAAGATGTATTGAAGATCCTTCCCAATATGGGAAAATAAAGGTGCAATAAAAAGTGTTAAAAGCAAAACTGCACCTAAGTGGGGGGAGACGGGGAAGGAAAGCGATCTGAAAATTGTTTTTTACAGAACAGTCCTCCTGTACTCAAAGCTAACTTTGCTTCTGTCTGCACAGATGTGATACACGTGCTGAACCTCTTCTGTATTTTCTTTCTCTCTTGTTTCCCATGTCCTCGCAGATTTGAGGCTGCAGCAAATGGATACAAATAAACACATGCCACTGGGTGTCATAGTGGCTCAGTGGTTAGCACTGCTGCCTCATAGTACCAGGGACCCGGGTTTGATTCCACCTTCAAGTAATTGTCTGTGTGGAGTTTGCATATTCTCCCCGTGTCTGTGTGAGCTTTCTCTGGGTCCTTTGAATTCCTCCCACAGTCCAAAGATGTGCAGGTTGTTAAATTGCCCAGGTTGGGTGGATTAGCCATGGGAAATGCAGGGTCACAGGAGTCGGATGTGTCTGGGTGCAATGATCTGCAGAGGATAGCTGTGGACTCAATGGTCTGCTTCCTTATTTGTAGATTTTCTAAGATTCTGTTTCAGTGCAATAAGCAGACAAAACAGCAAAGCACTAAGCACAAAATCATCCAAAACCTGTCAGTGACTAGAGTGACTAGAAAACTGGACCCTCCAGTATAAAACAAACCAAATGGTGACTGATAGGCAGCTAAGGGAATCTCAGATGCAGTGCTGGCAGAGCCTTCACTTTTTCCCTTATCCATCAAGGTGAAAAGGTTCAGAAAAGATTTACAAGGATGTTGCCAGGGTTGGAGGATTTGAGCTATAGGGAGAGGCTCAACAGGCTGGGACTGTTTTCCCTGGAATGTTGGAGCTGAGGGGTGACCTTATAGAGGTTTACAAAATTATGAGGGGCATGGATATGGTAAATAAGCAAAGTCTTTTCCCTGGGGTCGGGGAGTCCAGAACTAGAGGGCATAGGTTTAGGGTGAGAGGGGAAAGATATAAAAGACCTAAGGGGCAACCTTTTCACGCAGAGGGTGGTACTGAGCTGCCAGAGGAAATGATGGAGGCTGTACAATTGCAACATTTAAGAGACATTTGGATGGGTATATGAATTGGAAGGGTTTGGAGGGATATGGGCCGGGTGCTGGCAGGTGGGACTACATTGGGTTGGGATATCTGGTCAGCATGGACGGGTTGGACTGAAGGGTCTGTTTCCATACTGTACATCTCTATGACTCTATGACTCTAATGATTTCTATAGGTGGAATATAATTATAGTAGGGACAGGACATCAAGGGTTAAACATGACTGGGAGTTTTTCCTGACAACCTTCCAATGCACAGCAGGTGCTTCAGTAGTATTAAACTATACTCGTCAATAGCTTTTGAGTTAATAAAAAAAACTTTGCTTTATAAGCTCGATAATATTATCTGACAATAAAGTTAATGAACCAATTTCAGAACAGCTTTCAACTTTAGCCAAAGGAGGCACAGAAAAAAAAGAAAATTCATTTAAGTACAATGATATGTTTTTCCTGAGAGATGCAAAACTGCATATGTTTCACCAACTTTATTGTAAAAAGACCCATTTGATTTATTTTTATTTGGGAACTAAAATCGTTAAAGGATTGGTGGAGGGAATTCAAGATGACCTGCTTATTTCAGTTGGCTTAATCTCAGAGCCATAGCCTCAAAGCTTACATTGTTTAGTTTTATTCATTTATGGGATGTGGGCATTGTTGGCTGGGCCAGTTTTTATTGTCCACTCCTAACTGTACTGGAGACAGTGGTGATGAGCTGCATTCTTGAACCATTGAAGTCTTTGTGTGCAGGATCACCCATAATGCTTTTGGAGGAAGTTCTTGGACTTTGATCCAGCAACACTAAAGGAACGCTGACATATTTCCATCAAATTTAAACTCCATCAATTCAGAAGAAAGTGGTGTTCCATTCTTCTTCCATGTTCAATTCTGTAAGAGTTGCTTGAATAATCTGCTGCAGTTTTTGTTGTGTCTGTGTTGTCTAACTGGTACCATGGATTGTAACTTACATAGGCTTACAGCATAACGTAAATCTGTAATTGTTGGTTTGTAAATACCAGCAAATTGAATGCACTTGTACTCCATACTACTAGTCTTGCATATTGGTGAACTGTTGTATACTGAAAGTTTTATATGTATAGGATCTTTCATGCCTTCCCATGTCTTTGGGCACCTTGGTTTTTTAAATCACAGGGGGCAGTTTATACTCAGTTGGATCTCTGTCAATCTTGCCAATAACAAATAGTCAGCAGTCTTCTGGCCACAGATACTTTGATATCATTTTTGCAAGCAGTTCAGATGGTGCCAAGAGTGTGGTGCTGAAAAAGCACAGCCGGTCAGGCAGCATCTGAGGAGCAGGAAAATCGATGTTTCAGGCAAAAACACTTCATCGGGAAGTTTTGCCCGAAATGTCGATTTTCCTGCTCCTTGGATGCTGCCTGACCGGTTGTGCTTTTCCAACACTACAGTCTTGGCTCTCGTCTCTCGCATCTGCAATACTCACTCTCACCTAGTTCAGATGGTGTGTTGACACTAATGTTCCATGTGAGATTGACAGGGTAAAACATGTGCTCACTACTCTCTGTCTTACATACATTATTAGATTATGCTTTATTAATCACTTTATGTATAACCCTCTTAAAGGTTACTTGATAATCTTCATTGTAGTTGAAGGTACTCCTTGCATTTAGTCAATTTGGGTAAATCTATGTCCCTTTATAACTGCCTCATGCACTAACTTTGCCAATGACCTTTACTGCCACATGCCTTTCAAAATTGCTTGTACTTTGGTGACCATTGAACATTGATCAACATTGATATGAACATTTCCTTGGTGCATGCAGAAGGCCACACCTTCTACATATTTTGCTATGTTTGGTTATTCTAATCATTGTATCAACTGTTGAGTTTGAATTTAAGGTCTATATGTTACTTCGTGCGAGCTTTCAGTAGCATTTTGATTTACATGGTTTTGATTTGTCGAGCAAGTCTTTCTGGAAAGCCTTCATAGTGTATAATCACCAACTGAACAATTCTGCTTGCTAGCTCTCCATCTGATATATCACATAATGAGCCCTTTCCTTTGCACAAGCTCACAAAGTGATTTATGAATTTTGCAACCTCTCTCCAAGTAATACAAGTTCTAATTTAGTCCGAGTCTGAATTGACCCTGTAATGTGGTCATCTCTTTTATGGATTCTTTATTCATTTGGCTGTAAATCCTAATGTGTTTAGTCTGTGTCTAGTAAACCTTAATTCCAACTTGTTATTCAAATCCTAATGCTTTGTTTTTCTGCATCGGGTATACCCAAATCCTGAAACCATAGTTCTGAATGGTATTTAAACAATTTAAATTCAGTTAGGAGATTTACTTTGTCCCAATTTAAACTAGGGAATTTTGTAGACATTCTGACAATCTGGTATTGAGGATCCGTTACTTACGATCAATCCAGCACTCACCTCAGTCATTATTCTTTCTCAAAAATGTTAAACTGGCCTCTTAACAGAGCTTTGTCTGTATACCTGAAAGCTGTACTTTCAACACTCTCCAATACTGCAACAAGTAAATATATCAAGGAAACAAATGAAAAACTGCAGATGCAGGAAATCCAATATAAAAACAGAAATTGCTGGAGAAACTCAGCAGATCAACTGGCAGCATCTGTAGAGAGAAAGCAGAGTTAAAGTTTCGCGTCCAGTGAACCTTCTTCAGATCAGTGTTCAGTGTCCTGAAGAAGAGTCACTGGACTGGAAATGTTAATTTTGCTTTCTCTCCACAGATGCTGCCAGACCTGATGAGTTTCTCCAGCCAATTTGTGTGAATACATCAAAGATTGTCTCATGCACTTTAGCATGATCCAAGTTTGTAACCTTGCTGTGATAAATCATTTAGATTTATATTAATTTCTTAAATCCATACGTTTGCTTAATGAATTCCAATATGCTTTAAACCTGCTTTTCTTTGCGACTCTCCCCCTTATTCTGGGGTCTTTCTTCATATTTTAAAAATGGCGTGTCATGGTCTTCATGCTTTTTAAAAAAAAAAATCCTGGTTTTCAATTACAATTTTACAAGTATCAAAATCATTTCTCTGGTTATAAATTTTCTGCACATCACTTCCAATAATGTCAGTTCAATAATAATAAACTTAATGCCCCTTTGTTTAAATTTTTGCAGTTTATAGCAGTTCCCAAACTCAATGGATGATTAGTAGTTAGTCGTCTCTAGTTTCTCTTATCCTATTTTCCCAGTTATTTGTATGATCTTCTGGTCAGACATCCTCACACTTTGCTTCAGTGTAATAATTTACAATTTGAACTCTGATCTCAACTGGCACCTTGTTGAATTTTGACTCAGGTCTGTTCTGAAATGTGCACATTCTGATTGCGTTTAGCCCACACTGTCTTATCCAGGACTTTTTCTTTTTCTTCTGGCCGTCTGCTTCAGAGTGCGACCACAGGGTTATTACTTTCTCTACAGCCCCTGCTGACTGACTGCAGTTTAAACATTGTTTTCTCTCTGGAGCTGTCTGTCTGCTGCAACGTCCTAAAAGTGTACGCTCACTACTCTGCAGAATTTTCCTTTGCTGTTTCTCTCTTCAGATTTTAGTGGGTGCTTCCCGTTGTTAACTGTTACAAACTTACAGGCAACAATGGTTAACATTTTTTTTGTTCATTCATGGCCAGGCCAGTGTGTATTACCCATTCAGAATTGCCCAGAGGGCAGTCAAGTGTCAAACACATTGATGTGGGTCCAGAGTCACTGTAGGCCAGACCTGGTGAGGTTGACAGCTTCCCTCTGTAAAGGGCACTAATGAACCAGATGGGTTTTTCCAGCAAATGATTATAGTTACTGTTGGATTCTTAATACCAAATTTTTATTTTTTACAATTCAAATGCCATCATGGCAGGATTCAAACCCAGGTCCCCACAAAATTACCAGGGTCTCTGGGTTAATCATTTAGTGATAACATCATGAGGCCATCAACTCCCATTAAACATTGACCTGTTAACTAATATTGGCCTATTAATGATAATGTCAGTAATCAGGGAATAATTAACTTAATGGGTTACTACAATGGGAAATATATTATAGGCCATGAAAGCAGACATTATTACACCCAACTGATTTCTGACTGCACAGTTTGATAGGCAGGCAGAGTCACAACATTGTATGCACACAACACAAGGAGGCCAAACTCTCTAATGTACATACAACAGTAAATGGGGGTAGCAATCAAGAGGTCTGCTTTATCCTAGAAGGTGTCAAACTTCTTGTGTGTTGGAGCTGCACTCATCCAGGCAAGTGGGGAGCATTTCATCCCACTCCTGACTTGTGTCCTTTAGTTGGTGGGCAGTTTTTGGGGAGTCAGAAGCGGACTTATTCATTGTAGTATTCTGAGCTTTGACCCACCCTTATAGTCAATTTTCTCCCTCATTATTTATTGTACAATGGGGACCTCTGAGGTCTATGCACGGCAGAACGCCCAAAAGTGAAAGCCAATGCATTGGTATAAGAGAAAATGAGGACTGCAGATGCTGGAGATCAGAGTCGAAACATGTGGTGGGCTGGAAAAGGACAGCCGGTCAGGCAGCACCCAAAGAACAGGAGAGTCACATTTTGAGCATAAGCCCTTCATCAGGCATTGGTATGGCAATCTATGTGTGTGGAGCTTCTGAGTGACTACAGACTCATGAAGCTGTACATATTAGAGGGAACATTGCTGGCAATTAAAGCTGTTACCCATCTGGTCCACTTCAGTTTCTAGTCAATGGTAATCCCCAAGATGTTAATATTTAGGGATTCAGTGATGGTGACACTATTGAATATCAGGGGGAGATGTGTTAGATTATGTCTTTCAGGAATTGGTTATTGATTGGCATTTGGGAGTTGCAAGTATTAGTTGCCACTTGTCAGCCCAAACCCTGGATATTGTTCAGGTCCTGCTGCATTTGGACATAGACTGCTTCAGTATGTGAGGAGTCACAAATGGCAAACACTGCACAATTATTCCCACTTTTGATTTCATGATCGAGGAAAGGTCATTGATCAAGCAGTTGGAGGTGTACGAGCCGAGGACACTCGCCTGAGGAACTTTTGCAGAGATGTGCTGGAGCTCAGATAACTGACGTTCAACAATAAAAATCATCTTCCTTTGTGTCAGATATGACTCCAACTAGTGGCGAGTTTGCCCCCCCCCCCCCCCCCCACCCCCTGGATTCCCATTGATTCCAGTTTTGCTCTGGTTCCTTGATACCATAATCAGTTGAATGTGGCCTTGATGTCAAGGGCTGTCACTCCCACCTCCCCTCTGGAATTCAGCTCTTTTGTCCATGTTTGAATCAAGGCTGTAATGAGGTCAGGAGCTGAGTGGCCCTGGTGGAACCCAAACTGGACACCACTGAGCAGGTTATTGCTTTGTGAATGCTAGACTATGTTTTATTTATTTCTGTTTCAAAGCTCATAATCATCTAAGAATCTGGTGATAATAAAATTTCCAGGTGAACCAATGTTACAACAAACCATTGATGAATAATTATCATAATTATTTTTGCCATTACAAGAGCCTGATTTTTAAAACGCTTCCTCCCTGAGTAACTACAATTTCTTTTCATTAACTAATTTTCTTTCATTAGAAAACAACTATTAGACTCCAACTTCGCAAAAACACTGCATAAATCAGGAACAGAAAGTACAGCTGCAGTGAAATGAATCCCTCATGGTAAGCAGTAAACAAAAGGCAGGGACTATGGATGCTGGAAATCTAAGTACAATGTGCTAAAGAAACCAGCTTCTGTGGAAAGAGGAGTGGAATTAACTTTTCAAGTCTGATGTGACTCTTTGGAGCTGAGGACAGGTCAAAAATACCATGGGATTTACGCTGCTGATGACGGGTTGGAGGAGGAAATGGAATAGTAAGGAAATGCTGTTTGTGATGTCGAACCAATCATTGCTAGCCAATGTTTGGGGGAGACTGCTCTCAGCAATCCTCCTTCCTATACTAGGAATAAGGTTAACACTGAGTGAGTCTTAACAAGAAGATCCACTTGTCTTAACAAAATGCTGTTTATTGCATGATAGCAACAGCAAACAGGTCACTTTGGCTCAAAACAAAGGATGCAAAAACCAAAGATGTCATGCCTAGCTTCATTGAGATCTTGAGCTAGTTTTCGGATTCTTCACGCAACACTGAATGGCATTGCTCAATTGATTGAAGCTTAATGCAGTTCCTAAGCAACAACCTTTTCCAAACCATTGCCTTCCTTCGCATCTCTTGTTTCCCTTTAGTGAACATTTATGTGCACAAGTATACAACTATTCTTACAATTACTACTACTCCAGCTCTTCCATGTTAAAGTTGTTAATCCTCTTTCAGGGTTTTCTAGTGGTTCTTTCTGGTTTCATGTTGTCACAGTCAAAGAAAGCCGTAGTCGTAGAGATGTACAGCATGGAAATGGACCCTTTGGTCCAACTCATCCATGCCGGCCAGATATCCTGAACTGATCTAGTCCCATTTGCCAGCACTTGGCCCATGTCCCTCTAAACCCTTCCTATTCATATACCCATTCAGATGCCTTTTAAATGTTGAAATTGTATCAATCTCCGCCACTTCCTCTGGCAGCTCATTCCGTGCATGCATCATCCTCTGCAGTTGCCCCTTAGGTCCCTTTTATATCTTTCCCCCTCACTGTAGAACTATGCCCTTTAGTTCTGGACTCCCCCACTCCACGGAAAGGACCTTGTCTATTCACCCTATCTATGCCCCTCCTGATTTTATAAACCTCTTTAAGGTTGTCTTAAATGATCAATAATTCTAAGCACAATTCAGTATCTTATGAATTCTGTCTTCAAAGCTCCATAGTCGCAGCTTTTCACTCATTTGTCGAGGTCATTAACAAAACTATCTACAGATTCCACTGGATGCTTAACTCTTCTGTGAGAGCTGCTGTTTGAAGTAAGTTGCTTATTATCAGATTAAAGTTATTATTAAACTCTTAAAGAATTTCTTCAAAAGTATCTGTGCCCATCTCTGACTTTGAATCCTCAGACATGTATTATTTATCCAGCCATCTTCTTCGGAATCTGATTATTTATTCTCCCGTATTTAAAACTGATTAAAATCTTTGGTATATCAGCATTGTATGTAATTACCAGACTTTTAGCTTAATTTTTAATCTTGCAGTATATCAAGCTGTTTCAATCTTCTGATCAACCAATTTAATAATTCCACTCTATTGTAATGCTGCCCTCATGTCCTAATTTCTGAAGCATTTAATCTCGGTATTAATTCAATGTTGCACTACATTCTTCTGATAAAGTTTATGACTCCATTTCACGTCATTGTTGCATTGTTTCACTTTTTACGAAACTCTAAACTCTATTAAATGGAAAACTGCATCTGATTGATGGGCGTGTTTTTTGTTTGACTATTAGAATAGTGAGTAATGTTCTGTGGATAAATTGGAGTTTCTCTCACTTTCTGCAGCTACAAGTTTCCTGCTTTTCCACTTCTCATTTTTCTACATTTTACAGCCGAAGGCAAAATGCACCCCTTTTCCTGCGTCACGTTTAGATGTGGAAATATGGCACATCAAAGCCTTCCTATGGGATAATGACTTCCTTGATCAGACAGGTTATCATTGGACATCATGTAAACCCATGAAAGTCCCAAAGACTGTCACTCTTCAGTTTGAATAGTACCCAGTCTATTCAGATTATCAGGGAGGGGTAAAGTATTTCAAATGTTTGAACAAGTGAAGCTAGCTGTTTCACACTGCTACTGCGCAGGAGCACCATGAGTGGTGTTCTTCACTAAAAGGATGCTGCCATCAAGCCAAAAAAAATCATTCTACACAGCAAACACATTACTAATGTAGGACACAAATTTGAATGCCTGTGTAATGCCAGGTATATAGATTGTATGTTCCAAAGACTGGTGGGTCTTACCAAATAGCACATCCCTTCAGCTGTTGATAAGCAAGCAAAGTACTGGCTGTAGCAAAACAGTCCATGGTTTCAATAAAAAAGGTTAATCTACTGTCCAACCTTGGATGTGATTCTGCAATTGAACAACAGTTGCTGCATAACCCTGAGTTTTGTGAAGAATTACATTACCAATTCATTTATCACAGTGAGTTGGAATCATGGAGTAGCACACCTGAGTGTACTAGAAACTACGTATATTAATACACATGGCTCTGTTTCAACACTGCCCTTGTTTCAAGTTAACAAAATTGGTAGCATCAGTTTATTGTCCTCTGGCTCATTTCTCTGAAAAATCCGCTGATCAATCAAAGTCAACCTGTTGTGATCAAAATTTAAACTGAATGTATCAGTTAACTGTCAATCGACATTAATAGGTTCATGCTGTATGGCACAACCTCTATCAGAGTCCAACTATCAACCCCTCTCATGTAGCATGAATGCTCACATTTCCCTTGAATCAGTCTTCGCATCAATTGACCTGATGAGAACAAGAGAAAAAGTGTTTTGGCAATACTCATGTCTGAATTTTGTTAAAGTGATAATGTCTTTCAAGTGGCAAACTCATGTGAGTTCTCTTTATAGTGTCAGGTGAACTTTATCACTGTTGTATCCTTGGAGTATTGAAGCAACAATACCTACTGTGATCACCATGTCATATGTGCTGTGGAAGCAAACACAACCAGCTAATGGCTGGGCTAAAGTCTGTCACCACTCCTCTTTCTTATACAGAGGAATCTCGATTATCTGGCATTTGATTACCTGAATTTCGGATTATCCAGCAAGATCGCAAGGTCCCGATGCTTGGCTAAACTTTGTTATCCGGCATTCAATTTTCTGAACATTTAATTATCTGACAAAATACTCCCCGACCATGTCGTTTGGATAATCAAAGTTCCTCTGTATTAGATCTAAATCCATCTTTGGCTAACAGTGGTAGAGGATGCACCACTAATCACTCTTATCAAGAAGTTCTGATGAACAGACACTGGACTCGAACAGTTAACCCTATTTTCTTCCCATTGATGCTGCCAGACCTGCTGAATTTTTCCAGCATTTTTTCTTTTCGCATCACTAACAGCCAGGGTTTTATTAACAAGGAAACACAATTGTTTTAACAACAAGCTGTAGTTAATTGCATAGTTAAGTAATGTAAGGTTGGTGGCATATATTTTAATATAATTCATTAGTAAATTCAGAGTTTTGAATTTTGAATTAGTAGCATATCAGTTTCTGCATGTCTGAAGGAGTTTAATGATTAACCTGTAAGTATTTCTGTAATCATAGTGATTTCTTTAAAATAGTGTGAGAGGAAAACTTCATGGAAATTATTGGTATTTTGTCTATATTAGGAGAATTTTATGAATAATTTTATTTTGCAGTGTGTTTTGAAATCTTTAAATGTGTGCTATATCTAAGTAGTTTGGTTCATTCTATTTTATCTTCATCTCTTACTGCGTAATAAACTGCAGTTTTATTTTTAAAATCAGATCTGGAATATTGCCAGCTTATGTTTCAGTGAGAGACCATCCCATTAAAACAAAAGTGAAAGACCAGTCAAGTAGATTTCAGACTGGGATCTATCTAGTTGAGTCAGAACATTAGCTGGGATTATAACAGCAGTAATGTGTACAAGTTACATTGGCTAGATAGACAAACTGCTAAGATTATCAGGAGCCCATGGTGTTCTTAATCTATACTCATGTGACCCCCAGATCAATATTCTCTCTAAGTCTCAACGTTCTCTTAGCGTTCTGAGGGACTGGTAGCACAGTTCCCATAATTGACTTGCCGTTTCATAAGCCATGGTTGCAACTGGACTTCGAAGGTCTGTCCAAACGAGACCAAAATTAGAGGGAATGTGGCTCCATACTGTCAGGTTATGTCCGACTTCATACAGTCTGCAACTTTAATTGTTTCAGAATCATTATGTTATTCAACAGAAATGCCAGGGAATGAGTAGAAAGCAGGGGAGATTCAGGGTCGAGGTTGTGATAGAACAAGAAACAATGGTTGAAGAGAAGTGACAAAGCATACGTCGCATGTAGATATTTACAGCAGAATAAACATCAGCTCTGACTGAAAGCAAAGGTGAAAACAAGATATCAAGACTGGGGAAAATAGAATGGATAAAACCTAGCAGATGCTCAGTTCAGTGTCATAAACAAACTGAATTTCCTAATTCCAAACTTCACTTACATCAGAGTAGAATTTAAGTTTTATTGGGGGAATCACCGACAAAACGTTCTCTCCCTGCATTATCAATATTTGAATTCTTCAATGATCTAGCCTTGGCCATTTCCTTTTTTCCTGGTATCTGAAAACACCTCAGACTTCCCAGGCACAATAATGACACCTAGCTCTCCTCATTAGTACCTCTCTTGTCCCCTTCTTTGCATTGTCACGCTACTTGTAAGAAGCAATGTGTTTGGTCATGTATGGTACGCTTAAAGGCAGAGCAGTTTGTTTAAAGAGTCTGGGCAATGGATGACATTAGCCCTGCTTTTCCAAATCCTATTAGATTAGTCGGTGACCAGCAGTGGTTAGAATCCCAAAGCTGTATATTTGGAAGAAATGATTGTGTATTAGTACTCATTTGTACCAGATGCTCTGTCATTCGAAGCCTTTTCTCAAATTCTCATTTTGTTAGCAGCTGCCAAGTGTTGATTGTGTTTCTTACAGCTGCTCTGATTGGAATCTCTAATCTATTAACTCTAATGCTGCAATATTGATTCCTGTGGTCTGCCCTGGTCCCCCATGTTGTGCAGACTCTCACATTTGCTGTAACTCATTTGCTGTTATGTGTTTTTGCTATGTGAAGTTTTTATTGTTGAATGCTCAGGATTTCTTTCAGCTTTGATTCCATCTCCACAGTTATTAGTTTTCCTTCCTGAAATAATTGTAGCTCTTGTTCAATTTTTCTCCACCATGTTTTGTGCTTTTATCCTTTGAACAATGTTAATGATGCCCAATGGGTTGCAGGCCAAAATTTTCAATGTGGAAATTCATGATGAAATTGAAAGTATACCGCAAGTCATCCAGTAGAGAAGGATTCCATGATAGCCCCTCCTTCTCTGGCAGTTTCATGCTTGGAGTATGATTGCTATCCGTGTTTGGGGACTTTACTAGGGATTTGTACATGTGACATCGGTTCATCTGGCCACATGACATCTGCAATTGTTACTGCTGTTCTCCTTCTAGATTCTGGTCTGGACTCAGGTTCTACATGAAGGTGAAATTCCTAAACTGACATCTTTACATCAGAGCTGATCAATAAATAACTGAAGATGCTAGAGATCTGAAACATATCAAAACTGAAATCGCTGGAGAAACTCAGCAAACCAGGCAGCCTCTGCAGAGAGAGTAACAAAGCTAATGTTTCCGTGTCCTCAGTGACCCTTCTTCAGAACCCTTCAGGACGTTATGTTAATATTTCATAAAAGTCATGATTGGCTTCAACTGGAGTGTTGCTTTCAAAGTAAATGCTGCGTACAGAAGAATGTGGCACAGAATGAGGCCATTTGGCCTACTGTGCCTGTGCTGGTCCTTGGTAAATCTATGGACCAACATTACTCACGTAATCTCACAATTTATTTTTATCTCAATCAATTATCCAACTGTCTTTTGAATGTTACCACTAAATAACCTACCACCAGATGGTGCACTTTAGACATAACAATGCACAGCTTTAAACAATGTTACCTCCAAGTAAATTTAGGAAGAGTATCAAAGTCTTAAAGAGAGTGGGCAGCCATTTGCAAGATTCATACTAGGAGGTAGGGACTTCAGTTCTCTGTAGACACTCGAGAAGCTGGAATTGATCTTCTTAGAATAGGGGAAGTTAAGGAGAGATGAATAGAGGTTTTCAAAAGGTTGCTCTGAGCAGCAATAAAGTTAGAAGTCAACGGTCACAGGATTAGAAATAATTGGCAAAAGAATCAAAGGGGGAGATCAAGAGATTTTCTTATTATGTATCAAGTTGGTATGCTGTGGAGTGCACTGACCTGAAAGAAAAATAGAATTAGATTGTGGTCTTGCATTGGTGTATAGTGTCTTTCATGTCCTCTGAGCGTAGGAAGGTGTTGATCAGATCAACCATGATCTCACTGAGTGATGGGCAGACTCAGTGAGAGTCTGGTCAATTTCTGCTTCTACGATATATGGACTAATCACAGAATTGTGAACATTTGCGATGTAGCAAGAGGCCACTGGACCATTGTTTCTGTGCCAACCGAGAAACGAGGCACTCAGCTTCACACCGCTGGCAAGCCTTTGGTCCATGGTCCTGCAGATTCTAACACTGGAGTTATTTATTCAGACATCTTAAAAATGAGTCAGCTACCTTTTCAGATCATGGATTATACATCAACTATTGAAAGGCAACGACAGTAAGTGGCATTCTTAAAACACCTTTAATGATAACAGTACTTGAATGGTGTCGCATTTCAGAATTGTGTTCACCGTCCAAAGATTGAAATTGCAGCATTTCTTACATTGAAAAAGTCATAAGTAGCCACTGAGAAATCAGCAAGGAAATGTAGCAATTATTACTGCAAATGGGGAAAATCTGAAACAAGCTTTGGGAATGCTGGAGAAAGTGAGGACTGCAGATGCTGGAGATCAGAGCTGAAAATGTGTTGCTGGAAAAGCGCAGCAGGTCAGGCAGCATCCAGGGAACAGGAGAATCGACATTTCGGGCATGAGAAGGAAGAAGGGCTCATGCCCGAAACATCAATTCTCCTGCTCCTTGGATGCTGCCTGACCTGCTGCGCTTTTCCAGCGAATGCTGGAGAAAGTCAACAGTCCTGACAACATCTGTGAAGAGAGAAACAGTGTCACTGTTTCGAGTCCAATTTTCAGAAGCAGAATGTAACAATCGTGTTGTGATAGAGATGGCCAATCATTGTAACATTGAAGTAGTAGGTAGAGCACTAAACAAATGCAATGCAGAAATAACTTAATATTTGTATAATATATCACTGCACAAGAGTTTTATCAAAGAAAACTTCGGCTGCATTCGGTGCTACCTGGGTAATTGCCTGAAAGCTTGGTCAAAGACATAGGTATTAAGGAGTGTTTTCACAGGAGTGTGTGAGACAGAGAATGATGGGATGGTATAGGGAAAGAAGGCGAGAGTTAAAAGCTCAGGCAGCTAAGGCTCTGGCAAGCAGGGAACAGAACTGAAGGAGAGCTAGTGTTTTGAAATCTGTAATGGCTGAGGCGTCTTAGAGAATAGGAAAGAAGAGGTGAGACTGTGGATGAGTTCGAGAAAAGGGGTGAGAAATTTAAACCAGTGCTGATGAATAAATGCCACCCTGAGGCCTTTCCATCACACCTGCACTGACCCTCCGAGGAGCAATCTTCTTTCTCAATCCCTCTCATGAAGTTCCTTTTCGTGACTCCAGTGAGTTGAAGCCAGACCAGTTGGAGACCACAACCTACAACAACATACCTGAGATAATCCTATGTTATGTTGAATCTGCACTCTGTTCCTGGATTGTTCCCATAGCCTGTGTCTGACTGGAGTCCATAGAACCTCCTTGTCTAGTTCCACCAGGTCCACACACCTTGATAAGATTCCGCTCAGGTTAAAAGCTGCTTCTGAAGTTTTCATTCTTTTACAGGAACTACACATCACTCACTAGGCCAGCATTCATCCCCACTACTCAATTGCCATTGAAAAGGTAGTGACGAGCTGCCTTCTTGAACCATTGTAGTCCATGAGCTGTAGGGAACTCACAGGGGTGTTCGAGAGGGCATTTCAGGATTTTGACCTAGTGACAGTGAACTAACGGTGATATATTTCCAAGTCAGGATGCTGAGTGGCTTGGAGGGGAACTTGCAGGTGGTGTTGTTCACATGTATCTGCTGCCCTTGTCCTTTTAGTTAGAAGTGGTCATGGATTTGGAAGGTGGTATCAAAGGAGCCTTAATGAGTTGTAGATGGGTCATATTTAAGCATTGGGGTGGAGGTAGTGAAATGTTGAAGGAGGAAGATGGGGCCAATCAAGAGGGCTGCTTTGTCCTGTATAATGTCAAGCTTCTTGAGTGTTGTTGAAGAATTATTGAATTAAACAGTACATAAAAGGCTCTTTCATCCCATTGGCTTTAAATCGCCTAGTCTCTTTTTCCGGCAGTAGGCCCATAGCCAAGAATGTTATGATACTTCGAGTGCTGATCCAAGTCCTTTGTAAACGTTGTGAGGTTTCCCACCTCAACTATCCTCTCATGGGGGCAATACATTCCAGACATCCACTGTACTCTGTGGAAAAGGTTTTCCTCAAATCCCCTCTAAACCTTCTGATTTTCAGATTAAACTTATGCCCCCCTTGTTATTAATATCTCATCCACTCAACATGCCAAATGTGAAGTATTGTGTTGCTGGAGAAGCGCAGCAGGTCAGGCAGCATCCAGGGAACAGGAGAATCGACGTTTCGGGCATAAGCCCTTCTTCATTCCTGAAGAAGGGCTTATGCCCGAAACGTCAATTCTCCTGTTCCCTGGATGCTGCCTGACCTGCTGCGCTTCTCCAGCAACACATTTTCAGCTCTGATCTCCAGCATCAGCAGACCTCACTTTCTCCTCAAATGTGAAGTATTCCACTGTAGTCCTGACCTGTACCTCTAGATGGTGGACAGGCTTTGGGGAGTCTGGAGGTGAGCTACTCACCGCAGTATTCCCAGCCACTGGCCTGCTCTTGTATGTTGATGGCTGGTGCAGAGTCTGTATGCATGGTAGGCCATTGCTTTCCAACAAGAATGCAGCTCTAACAATGCTGTGGCAATGCTTTGCTACTCCTGTAGGCTGTGCAATTGCTCCATTGGCCAGCTTACTGCAAAACGGCAGCTCACGTATGACAGAAAATCTGCCTAAATCCCAAATTTAGGCATTTACTACCGGGTGAGAAATCAGTGGCATCTCTCACCTACAACAATCCTACCTGGATTACAGCCCAGTAGAGATATCTACTGTCCTGAGAGAGGGAGTGAGTGAATAAATAGATAGAGAAAAAGGCTCAGATAAACAAAACCGAGAGAAGGGAAATAGAGATTTTTTTCATGTACGCATGCTGACAAGAGTGTACATTTTGAATTTGAGCAGCAGTATAAAATGGCTGATAGCGAAGGGAGTTGTTGGTTTTCATAATCACCTGATACACTCACATGAGGTGACTGCTATCAGAGTATCAGTTAAGGATTTACAAAGCTGATCCAAATGAAAATTATCACGCTGATGCAAATGTAACATACACACACACACACACACCTATTTATATACTAGATAGAGGCTATTCGGCCCACTAAGGTTATGCTGGCTCATTCTGGAGCATCTAGCTTGTCCCACGCCCATACTTGATCTTTGTAGCCTGCAAGCTAATTGCCTGCCCATTCAATTTCACTGTGAAACCAGAGATTCTCTCTGCTTGAGTTACCTTCAGAGACAGCAACTTCCAGCTCATTACCACTTGCTACATAGAAAATGTTATTCCTCACACTCTATAGTCCTCAAATTTATGTTTCACACATTTCTGTATAATCAGCTTATGGGAACCATATTTTCTTTTGCCTATTTTATCCAAACCACCATAACCTTTCACACTTCTATCAAATTTCCCCTCACTCTCTCCTTACTACAGGAAGAAAAACCTCAGCTCTCCCACTAAATCTCGTAATTAAATTCACTCACCCCGGAAGTGTTTTAGTAAATGTCCTCTGCATCTATTTAAAGACCTCACATCCTTCCTACAGAGTAGTAACCACAACTAGATGTAAAGTTCAGATGTTGTCTAAGCAAAACTTTCATAAGTGTTTATCACAATTTTCCTGTTTTGGTTCTCATTACATCTGACTATGAATGCCATGATCTCTGATGTCTTGCCAACTTTCCTCTCAATACATCCTGCAATGGCAAAGGTTGATTCACATGGACCCCCGACGTCTCTCTCTCTCACACACACACATTAGAATTATGTTATTAAGTTTCTATTGTCTTGAGGTTTCCTTCCTGCTAGACTGAATCTTCACCTACTTTTCTGTATAAAACTCCATTTGCCACCTGTCTGCCTGTGAGCTTATCAATGCCATGTTGTTGTATTTTGGAATGATCTTCACTGTCTGCTACACACCTAAATACGCACAAAGGCATGCATACATATGCACACAAAAATCACACACCATCATATACTCATGTAAAGGCACATACCTACATGCTGCACCTATATATGGCACTGTATATCAGCCTTTGCCTCTAGTGTACTGCCCTTTCTCTTTAGCCAACTGCCCTTTTCATTTTTCACTGTGTTTATTGTCACTGCAGCTGCAGGGGATGCAATCACTGTTTGAATCAGTAAGATTTAGCATTTAGTGCAACAAACTGTCAAGCATGAGCAAGCTCAAGTTATATTTCAAATGTAGATTTGCTCAGTGCAGTACCCTGGTGCCCGAAGTAATGATTAGTCACAATGGTGCCAATGCTCATATTTTGTGTTACTGGTAATCTGAAATGAATTGTGAAATTATTAACCAAGAGAAGTTCTTGGAAAGAGCCTTGGTTGCCTAATCCTATGTTTCCCTCACTGCCAGATGTAGCAAAGTGGTGAGATGGGCGGTGAGGGGAGTGCCTATAGCACATTGTCCTTTCCCTATATTGTGCTTCTATTACCCCCATGCCACACTGCCTATACCACAGTATTTTCTCCATAGTAAAGCATTTCCTGCCATTTCTCTGTACCACACTGCTATCTTCCTTTACCATATTGTCCTTTCCTACACAATTGTGCCCTGCACCACACAGGGGAAGCTGGGCTGAGGATGATTCTTTTGTGGGAGAACCTTGCACTTGGGGTCTCTATTGAAAAGTCAGGGATCATCAATTTAATGCAAAGTTGAGGTGAAATGTCTTTTTCTTAGAGGACCGTGAGCCTTTGGGATTCTCTCCCGAAAAGGTGGTGGAAGTATTTTTAAGGCAACAGTGAATTGATTCTTATATTCAACAAGGGGTTGTGATGTTATCAAGGATAGGTGGGATTAGGGAATTGAGGTTACAATCAGATCTTATTATATGGTAAAATAGCTTTAAGGGCTGAACAGTCTACTGTTGCTCCTTATTCATATCTCTGTGTGTGTACGATACTGCCATTATCAGAGCACACTGTCATTTCCCTTCACCATACTGTCCTTTCTCTCTTCAACACCATCATTTCCTTGACAAATCTGTCCTTTCTCTCTACGACAGTCATTTCCCGATATCTCGCTGCCCTTATGCTATAGCATACTGCCAAATCCCCCATCGTAAAGCACCATTTCCCTGTACCATATTGTTCTTTCACCACAGCATAGTGCCCTTCGCAAAAATTCAGAGCATTATAAATATCATTTCCTGCGCATTAGAGAAACAAGTAGCTCTTTAAAAAATAATCTCTTATTCAGAGCTTTGATTGTGGGAGACCACTACGCAGATCCACAATCAGTATACTGGTCCCCTTTAATGAACAGAATCAGACCCAGAGAGATGTTTAGAATTTTGAATGTGTTGGGCAACTTCCTGTTTCGGTGACTTGGATTTTCATGGTTTTATTATTCTGAACAACTTACCCTTGAGGCCTCCAATTATCTCATTTCTGAGAAGGAATTTTTTTTTGATGAAAAAAACTCCCACGTTATGAATATCTGATTGGCTAACTGGCGAGTGAGAGAGACAGACAGAGAGTTTATCTTTACTCAACGTGAACCATTCACATCTCTGCAATTCTCAATCAATGCTTTTTAATACATGTTTAAGGTAAAGCCGGATTATCTCATCCAGTTCTGTCTGGAGCTTGTTGGTCTTATGTTGTGTCCATGCCAGGTGGTCTCGGAATTAAGCCAGGTAGCTTCCATTAATTCTACACATGCTGTGTACTTGAATAAACACTGGTGGATAAATTGCACAGCTCACAAAAACGGACACAGGGTCTGTGATGCTCTGAACTTGCAGCATCCCATTTAGGCAGAACTCCAAAACCAAGCTTCCTGCTTATTTTCATGAATGCTGCATGTAGTCAGTGTTACTGTAAAGATAGGCTTTAATGAGTATGTAGAGCAACCTCTGAAATAAACAATGATCTTACTGTCACCTTAGTCATTACACATGTTAGGTTTCCCTAAAGATGTCAGCTCCTACACAGATTAGATTACTTACAGTGTGGAAACAGGCCCTCCGGCCCAACAAGTCCACACCGACCCGCAACCCACCCCCCTACATTTACCCCTGCCCCTAACACTACAGGCAATTTAGCATGGCCAATCCACCTGACCTGCACATTTTTGGACAGTGGGAGGAAACTGGAGCACCCGGAGGAAACCCACGCAGACACGGGGAGAATGTACAAACTCCACACAGACAGTCGCCTGAGGTGGAAATTTAACCCAGATCTCTGGCACTGTGAGGCAGCAGTGCTAACCACTGTGCCACCGTGCTGCCCAACTCAGAGCATGTTCTGTAGCCTGACCTTCAAGTACAATGTAACAATAATTATAAGCACAAATGATAGTCATTGAATGATATGTGCTTTGGCAAGAAAGTTGGGAGAATCGCATGGGAACAGCAGTGAGGAAATTCCCGAAGTCGAGAATAAGAAGTCCCATTTACCAACCAAGTGTCGAATGACAAGATGAGGGTTTGAATAGTGAGCAGCCAATTAGAATGTGTTAAAATCTCATTGGTAGCTAATCTCGCCTCAGCACAATTTCTCATTGTCTCACCTGCCAGACAGTAATGATCCCAAGGTGAAAGACAAAGCATGTATCCGGCTTGTCGTTTGCTCCTGCAGCTCTCTACTCTGCACAGCAAGCACTAATATCTCAACACAGGCTCCCGTGCACCAGGATATCCAAGTCCCCAGTGATAAAGCCAGTTGCCAATTTCCCTCTGCCAAATACAAGTAGTTGACAGGAGCCAAACAACTGCGGACTGACAACATTCGACTGGCAGTGTGGCTGGGCGAAAGAATGGAACTGTGCCAGGAATCCCTGGAGAGCCTGGAATTTCTGCCAGTGAGAAAAGGAAGAATATGAAAGTGGAGCACTACAGAGGCATGGGAATGGGATGGACAGGTGAAGACGGTGTAAGAAATCTTGCGAGGGCTGACTCAGAGAAACTCTTGATTCTCAGATTGTTGTCGACCTTCTGTTGCAACTGAATGGGGAACCTTCTTGGGGGCTTTTCTTTGACTTGCAGTTTCACCATTTAGAATCCTTCAATTGTCAAAAATCTTCTTTTCACTGGAAGTGATCAAAGTAATTGGTGCCCTGTTAAGTGGCATTCTCTTAGCCAGCATTCATTTATCTTCTCCTGATGCAGCAGCTTACTGGCCACCTACACTTTCCTGATCTTTGGGTTATCATACTAATCCAATATTTGTTTTACAGCTGTACAGCGACCAGCTCGCATAGAATTGTCAGACCATTGTGTGTGTGTGTGTGTGGTGGGGGAGAGATAGGCGGGATGAAGCCACATTCTGAAAGGGGCTATATTTAATTAAATGGTTCTGCCATCATTGCTAAGGAAATCCGCCGAGGTAGACAAGCAGGAGACTGGAAGAACACAACAAGCCAGCAGCATCAGGAGGTGCAGAAGTCGATGTTTTGAGTGTAACCCTTCTGAAATGTTGACTTGTCCACCTCCAGATGCTGCCTGGTTTGCTGTGATCTTCCAGCCTCCTGCTTGTCTGCCTTGGATTCCAGGGTCTGCAGTTGTTTTGTCTCGAAGGAAATCCTTTGAGTCGGGCACCGGAAAGGTACTGGTGAGGTGATGTAGAGACACGTTTTAGTGAAAAAGTTGACACGACTCTGAGGTAAGCAGTGATTTCACAGTTGCCATGAGTTGATATTCTGTTAGGGAGCTGTAAGCAGTGCAGTTTGAAGGACACATCTCTGTCATTTTACCATCATGTACAGTGTAACAAGAAAAATAGGTTCACAGTTTCGCAGCAGCCCGCCCTGAGCATGTATCAAAACTTAATGAATCCACAGGAGAACCCAATGACGTAGCGACATGCTTTGATAAATAGCAGCATGCTCAATCAAGTATACAATGCTGTGCAAGGCCAGCACCATTTAAGATGAGAGCATAGCCCAAGATGCTCTATGGAGTGCTTTGCTATAGGCTCTGGAAAAGAGGAGAGATGTGACCAACTCAAAGCTGATCAGGAGCCTGCATGGAAAAGGCAGTTTCCTGTGGATGACATTATCAAGAGACAAGTCTTAAGAACGAGGATGCAGTGCCAGAAGAACCTCAATAAGTTCACAAATGGACAAGCTCAGTGAAGATATCTTCCAATGTCGTGTCCTACCAACTACACCGTCAGCCCCAATAAAAGCGCAAGAATCCAGATCCCATCTCGTAATCAGCAATGATCAATCAGTTCTCATTCGGAACACTCATACTTTCATATCCCACACTGAACATGGCTGCAAACCTCACCAACACATCTGAAACTGAGAAGTCATGGCCAGCTATTCAGACATGACAGCCTCATCACTCACATTTGTTCCACTAAATTCATTGTCAGATTCACTGATCACACTCACTGACCATACGGTCTAATATCACTCACTTTTAGAAGATCGAGACTCATGATTTACACCATGATTTCCACAGGCAGATTTATTATGGCTGTAGATATGGATCTTACATTAAAAATTGTCCAAGGGATGTACTTTTTATTTGGATCATTTTACTCTGGAAGGAGCATTTTGGGCACAAAAATAGAAAATCATTTCAGAAGACAAAACATACCATTTTGACAATGTATTATTGCAAGGAATCCTTCAGTAAGCAGTACAGAGATACAGTATTGTCACTTAATGCAATTTTAAACCTGATAAAAGTAAAACAATGGATATTGTAGAGTATAGTTTAAAAGTCTGATTGAAGGTTGTTTTTTAAAAATACACTTTAGAGCAATATAACTCAAATATCGTTCTCTTGATACAAGAGTATAAGATTGAAGCCAGCAAATTATATACTGTATTGACACAATAAAGATTTAAAGGAAAATTACAAAAATATAAGGAAATAAGCAGGTTAGTAAGAAATGTAAGGAGAACTAACATTCCACAAAAAAGATTTAATGTTAGAGAAATGTCAAACTGAACACAGGTTGGACATTTAAGAGAAGAGAATTCATAAGATTCTGAGCAGTTCCAAAGTTAAACATTTAGGTTACACAAGTTAATACACTATTGTATTCAATGGTTAATGATTGGATGAAAGAGAAGGTATAGATACTTTTGATGAAGTTTTAAAAGCTTTTGATGGTTAATTCAATATGTGAACAAAAAACCTTGAAAAAGATTTCATAGAAGTGTGCAGCTGCCAGAGGCATTGCAGATAATTTCACAAATGACCTTCACAGATTTGTGGAGCACTGTAACCACAGAGCTGTGAAAACAGAATTTGTAAGACAGTAAATTGTTGGAATTATTGATAGGTCTTTGTCAGATTTCTTATAGTCCAAAGAAGATTTGGAAAAAGCTAGTCAAGTTGTTCTGAAAGTGAGGCAGCAGGAAGATCAAGTCCTGTGAAAAAACCTTCTAACTGGAAATGAAGCAGTTGTCATAGTTCAGGATCTTAAAGGCTTTCTAGTCCATCAATACCTCACCATTGTTAGAATCCACTTTCCTCTCAAGTTGTTCAATTTGAAGTGCTTCAAACAGCCTAAGAAACTCAAGCACTTGCAGTTAAGGCCAGTTACAAAACTGCAGTCAACTTTGCTTTCACCTTTGATAGTCCCAGTCCCACTTAAAGTCATAGAGTCATAGAGATAGACAAAACCGAAAGAGACTCTTTGGTTCAACTTGCCCATACTGACCAGATATCCCAACCCAATCTAGTCCCATCTGCCAGCATCCAGCCCATATCCCTCCAAATCCTTCCTATTCATATTACATTCAGCTGCCTTTTAAATGTTGCAATTGTACCAGCCTCCACCACTTCCTCTGGCAGCCCATTCTACACAAGTACCACCCTCTGTGTGAAAAAGTTGTCCCTTAGATCTCTTATATATCTTTCCCCTCTCACCCTAAACCTATGCCCTCTAGTTCTGGACTCCCTGACCCTAGAGAAAAGACCTTGCCTATTTACCCTATCCATGCCCCTTATGATTTTGTAAACCTCTATAAGGTCACCCCTCAGCCTCCGACACTTCAGGGAAAACAGCCCCAGCCTGTTCAGCCTCCCCCCATAGCTCAAAGCCTGGCAACATCCTTGTAAATCTTTTCTGAACCTTTTCAAGTTTCACAACATCTTTCCGATAGGAAGGAGACCAGAATTGCACGCAATACTCCAACAGTGGCCTGACCAACTTCCTGTACAGCTGCAACATGACCACCCAACTCCTGTACTCACTACTCTGACCAACAAAGGAAAGCATACTTCACTATCCTATCTATCTGCGACTCTACTTTCAAGAAGCTATGAACCTGCACTCCAAGGTCTCTTTGTTCAGCAACACTCCCTAGGTCCTTACCATTAAGTGTTCTTGTACCTCAATGGTTTCTTATGTGCTTGTAAACATGCTTGAGTTAAAATTAAAGTCAATGAGCCATTGCCATGCCACAATGTTTGCTTCTTTAACTTTCCACACATGCCAGGTTAAAATCCATTCTGAGGAAAACATCATTGAGTTTTCTGATATCTTGATCTGAACGTCTCTTTGCTCGTACAAAGGGCATGTCCAATCTGCCCTTAGTTTGCTTCCTCAATCACCCTATTCAAAGATGTAGCCCAGACCCAGGATGGCAAGGTGGCATTCCATTGATCCCAATCTGAACAATTAGCTGGATCAGTGCTTTGCCAGAGTTATAATTTCCTTGCATTCAAGTATTTGCCTTTTTTGTTGTTGTTTGGAAAGACAATTTGTCACATACTCACACCACCCTGCTCTTGGCAATCTCCCTTGCCTTTCACTAGAAAAACAGGTTTCAGTTTTTTACTCAAGAATTGATGCGAAATGTTTTGCCCAACATCTCTAGTCCCTTCATTATCTTGCTCCAATAAGGTGAAAGAGACCCTATGGGCAGCAACAAATCAGTTGGGGAAATCTGGTGAGAAAGCAAATTCTCAGCATTAAAAAAAGACCTAATTCTGCAATAAAGCTTTGAATGGCAAAATGAGAATCTTGATACTGAGTAGGGAGAGGCAGATTTGTATGCACTAGTATGCCATTAATACCTCACCTCATTCGTATTGAGTTTCCCATTCTCCCATCTGCCAAAGAGAAACTTGATGGTGAACATTTCCAAAATGCAAATCTGAGTGGGTATCTGATGGCTCCTGATTGCCACTTACTCCTTCAGATCCTCATCTCAGACAGAAGTCGCCAAGATCTCAGGGCATGCGCCTTGGGCAATGACTGCTTGGCACTACCATCCTTGGTGGTTGGCATTGGACACATACCAGCCTTGGCACCATCATGTTACATCTCTGCCCATTTATAATATGGGTTTTGCATGTCAAAACTGCACTTTGGAGTGCATTTGCACCCTTTTTTGCCCTTATCTCATAAAAGGGCAATCACCACATGCATTGAGCCAGGGTTTTATTTATTTAATCAAATTTAAATTAGAAACAGGCCCTTCAGCCCAACAAGTCCACACCGACCCGCCGAAGAACAACCCACCCAGACCCATTCCCCTACACCTAACACTACAGGCAATTTAGCACAGCCAATTCACCTAACCTACACATTTTGAGGAAACCCACACAGACACGGGGAGAATATGCAAACTCCATGCAGACAGTTGCCTGAGGCAGGAATTGAACCCAGGTCTCTGGTGCTGTGAGGCAGCAGTGCTAACCACTGTGCCACCGTGCCACCCTATTTATTTCTTCATTGATGGGATGTGAGCATTGCTTGGCTGGGGCAACATTTATTGCCTGTCCCTAGTTGTCCTTGAGAAGGTGGTGATGTGGTGTCTTCTTGTGCTGCTGCAGTCCATGTGCTGGAGGTAGACCCACAATCCCTTTAGGGAAGAAGTGCCAGGGAATTCCTAACTCGGTCTCTTAGAACTTTGCACCTGCTTGGATGCTCAGAGCATCTGTGCCTTGCCTTTTCGTGTTTTATTGTCTCAGTCAGCATTTGAAGGCTCACCGTTCTTCTGCCTTGCTTTGTGGTCTAACACAGATACAGAGCCAGTCAGCATGTCACAGTAATCAGCAGTGATCAGTCAAGGAGGCAGACGTGTTGCTGTACATCACTGTGTTATGCCTACCTCACACCAGCACCACTGGTCAACAAACTTCACTGAAAACATGCTGCATATGCTCCAACCAAATGGCCATGGTTTCAAATGGTGAGAGGGGGGGTAGTCCTCAATCAGGCCATCAAGGTTAATTATACTGGCTCAGTAAGTGAATTGCCACCTCTATTCTTAATCCAGGTACTTGAGCATGGTCAGTTGGTCAC
The DNA here is from genome assembly GCF_037043375.1 of Chiloscyllium plagiosum. Lineage (NCBI taxonomy): Eukaryota > Metazoa > Chordata > Chondrichthyes > Orectolobiformes > Hemiscylliidae > Chiloscyllium > Chiloscyllium plagiosum. The sequence goes on from NW_028270151.1 coordinate 88,106,976, forward strand.
TTGAGGTTCATGAGGTCCATACCTCTATAGCCCAGGGAGTATAGTGTGGACAATTCATGGAATTTTAGTGAATGAGTTGGGATTATATGTGGAGATTAGTCAAGACTCTGTTCTTTCAAATGTTGGGGGTGTCTCTCAAAGGCATTGAGGGGTTTTGGTCATGTTTGTGCTGTGTGGGAAGAGGTCTGTTCACTGAGAGTGAAGGGGGTGCTACCAGCAGCAACAGCCGTAATGGGGGGGACTGTGAATTCAATAGTGAGGATTGGAGTATTGAATATTGGAGTCATTTAAATCTGAATATTCCTTAGATTTACTGTGTAGCATGAGATTTCTTTTAACAGCTATTACAGCAGTAATTAACATTCCAAAATTCTAGAGAATGAAAACGAAAGGAAGAACAGGGAAAGGCTGAACAGGCTGGGGCTGTTTTCCCTGGAACGTCGGAGGCTGAGGGGTGATCTTATAGAGGTTTACAAAATTATGAGGGGCATGGATAGGATAAATAGACAAGGTCTTTTCCCTGGGGTCAGGGAGTCCAGAACTAGAGGGCATCGGTTTAGGGTGAGAGGGGAAAGATATAAAAGAGACCTAAGGCGTAACTTTTTCACGCAGAGGGTGATAAGTGTATGGAATGAGCTACCAGAGGATGTGGTGGAGGCTGGTACAATTGCAACATTTAAGAGGCATTTGGATGGGTATATGAATTGGAAAGGTTTGGAGGATATGGGTTGGGTGCTGACAGGTGGGACGAGATTGGGTTGGGATATCTGGTCAGCATGGACGAGTTGGACCGAAGGGTCTGTTTCCATGCTGTACATCTCTATGACTCTATGACTCTAATTACAAATAACATTTTTGTATCTGCTTGCATATTTGGAAGGAGATTTTCATGATCAACATAATGGGATCATCTGCTGTCTGGAGGTGCCCGGATGAATGGTAATGATCTGGGATGTTTCTGCCTCAACCAGCTGAGGAGATATCAGCAAAATGTGCTTCCGACTTTCATCATGTTCACATTTTCACTTGAGGTGTCAGTATCTCCCTGTGAGTGGGGCAGGAGGTGATGGCTGGAGAGGCTGTTCTCATGATGGCACACATTGTCCAGGTGACTTTGGTGTCTGCAGAAGACAAAAGAGAGAATGTGTTGAAAAATAGAGGTAGAGATTTGGGCATAGAATGATAGAAGATATGAGCTAGGGTGACCATTCAGCCTTTGATCCTGCCCTACCATTCAATACAATCATAGCTGATTATTCAACTCAGTTCCCTATTAAAAGTTCATTCACAGTGCTAGTACAGGGACAGGAGCATGCAATGGATAATGGAGGTTTCAACATTACCGCATGATTTGTCTCCATCTTTTCTCACTAAGGCAAGCATCTTATTCTTGTACAGATTGAAGAGTCAAATCTCAAACATTCCAGCACCCATCTTGGCTCTCTCCATCCTACTGTAGAGCATCTTCTCCTGGAATGAGGCAAAAGGAGGGATTGAGTGAGATAAAAATGGCTGCTACAGTGCTGGCACAGTGGGTGGGGGTGGGAAAAAGATGGAGAGATGTCTGGAACAAGTGAGTTGGCACCGACATAGTGTGCAGGGTTAATAGCTTGGAAGGTGCTGCAGTGGGTGAGAGCAAGTGACAGAAGTTGATGTATTTAGTAGGGAGAGTGGGAGAGGATGCGTGGTAGAGGGAGGTGGGTGCAATTGTCTAGGGCCTATTGCCACGTTCTTCTCTGGAAGTCTTGAGAGAAGAGGGCAGCCCTCCTCTTCATCAACCTGTCCTCTAAGATCTCTAGCTCCCTGCCCTTAGGAAGCGGGGAGCATGACAACCCTTGACATTAAGGACTCATTCGATTGAGTATGGCATCAGGGAGTCTGAGCAAAACTAAAATCAATGGAAATGGGGCAAACTCTCCAGTGGTTGGAGTCTTACCTGGCACATAAGAAGATGGTCATGGTTGTTCGAGGTCAGTCATCTCAGGTTCAGGACATCTCTGCAGATGTTCCTCAGGAGCCATCTTCATCAATAACCTTCCCCCCATCATGAGATCAGAAGGGTGGATGTTCGCTGATGATTGCACAACTTTCAGCACCATCTGTGACTCCTCAGATACTGAAACAGTCCGTGTTCAAATGCAATAAGATCTGACAATATTGATTCTTGTGCCACAAAATGCTAGGCTATGACCATCACTAATAAGGGTCAATCTAACTACTATCCCTTGACATTCATGATGTTATCATCGCTGAAATTCCCACTATCAACATCCTGGGGATTACCATTGACCAGCACAATCTACAAGGTAAAAACAGTGACTGCAGATGTTGGAAACCAGATTCTGGATTAGATTGGCACCACTCTAATCCAGCACAGTCTACAAGACAGGAGTGTAATGGAATACTCCCCTTATGCCTAGATGGGAGCAGCTTCAATAACACTCAAGAAGCTTGACACCATCCTCCCGAAAGCAGCCCACTTGATTGGTCCACTCCTTCCACCGCCAATTCTCAGCAGCAACAGTGTGTACCATCTACAAGATGCACTGTAGAAATTCACTACAGATCCCCAGACAGCACCTTCCAAATGCACAAATGCCAGGCTATGACCATCACCAATGACAGTTAATCTAACAGTTTTTCCCTTGACATTCAGCAGTGTTACCATCACTGATTGCCCCACTGTCAGCATTCTGGAAGCTACCATTGACTAAAATCTTAACTGGACTCACCACAGGAGGAGGCATGGGTGGCCGTGGCTGACGAGGGAAGTTAAGAACCATATAAAGTTAAAAGAGAAAAAGTATAACATAGCAAAGATAAGTGGGGAAACGGAGGACTGGGAAGCTTTTAAAGAACAACAGAGGACTACTAAGAAGGAAATACGCAGAGAAAAATGAGGTTTGAAGGTAAACTGCCAAAAATATAAAGGAGGATAGGAAAAGTTTTTTTAGGTATGTGAAAGGCAAAAAAATGGTTAAGACTAAAATTGGGCCCTTGAAGACAGAAACAGGGGAATATATTATGGGGAACAAAGAAATGGCAGAAGAATTGAATTGGTACTTCAGATCTGTATTCACTGGGGAAGACAAAAGCAATCTCCCTGAGGTAACAGTGGCTGAAGGACCTGAACTTAAGGGAATTTACATTTGCTAGGAATTGGTGTTGGAGAGACTGTTAGGTCTGAAGGTTGATAAGTCCCCGGGGTCTGATGGTCTACATCCCAGGGTACTGAAGGAGGTGGCTCGAGAAATCATGGATGCGTTGAAGATTATTTTCCAGAGTTTGATAGATTCGGGATCAGTTCCTGCAGATTGGAAGGTGGCTAATGTTGTACCACTTTTTAAGAAAGGTGGGAGAGAGAAAACAGGAAATTAGAGACCAGTGAGTCTGACCTCAGTGGTGGGAAAGATGCTGGAGTCTATTATAAAGGATGAAATTACGACACATCTGGATAGTAGTAACAGGATAGGTCAGAGTCAGCATGGATTTATGAAGGGGAAATCATGCTTGACTAATCTTCTGAAATTTTTTGAGGATGTAACTCTGAAGATGGACGAGGGAGATCCAGTAGATGCAGTGTACCTGGACTTTCAGAAAGCTTTTGATAAAGTCCCACATAGGAGGTTAGTCAGCAAAATTAGGGCGCATGGTATTGGGGGCAAAGTACTAACTTGGATTGAAAGTTGGTTGGCTGACAGGAAACAAAGAGTAGTGATAAATGGCTCCATTTCAGAATGGCAGGTAGTGACCAGTGGGGTACCGCAGGGATCAGTACTGGGACCGCAGCTTTTTATAATATGTTACTGATATAGAAGATGGTATTAGTAATAACATTAGCAAATTTGCTGATGATACTAAGCTGGGTGGCAGGGTGAAATGTGATGAGGATATTAGGAGATTACAGGGTGACCTGGACAGGTTAGGTGAGTGGGCAGATGCATAGCAGATACAGTTTAATGTGGATAAATGTATGGTTATCCACTTTGGTGGCAAGAACAGAAAGGCAGACTACTACCTCAATGGAATCAATTTAAGTAAAGGGGCAGTACAGAGAGATCTGGGTGTTCTTGTACACCAGTCAATGAAGGTAAGCATGCAGGTACAGCAGGTAGTGAAGAAGGCTATTAGCATGCTGGCCTTCTTAACAAGAGGGATTGAGTATAGAAGCAAAGAGGTTCTTCTGCAGCTGTACAGGGCCCTGGTGAGACCACACCTGGAGTACTGTGTGCAGTTCTGGTCTCCAAATTTAAGACATTCTGGCTATTGAGGGAGTGCAGTGGAGGTTCACGAGGTCAATTCCTGGAATGGCGGGGCTACCTTATATACTGAAAGACTGGAGCGACTGGGCTTGTGTACCCTTGAGTTTAGAAGACTGAGAGGGGATCTGATTGAGACATATAAGATTATTAAAGGATTGGACACTCTGGAGGCAGGAAACAGAGGACACAGCTTAAAAATACGGGGTAGACCATTTAGGACAGAGATGAGGAGAAACTTCTTCATCCAGAGAGTGGTGGCTTTGTGGAATGCACTGCCCCACAGGGCAGTGGAGGCCCAGTCTCTGGATTTATTTAAGAAAGAGTTGGATAGAGCTCTCAAGGATAGTGGAATCAAGGGTTATGGAGATAAGGCAGGAACAGGATACTGATTAAGGATGATCAGCCATGATCATATTGAATGGTGGTGCAGGCTCGAAGGGCAGAATGGCCTATTCCTGCACCTATTGTCTATTGTTTGTTGTCTATTGGCTGAATACTTCAACTCCCTCTCCCACTCCGTCAAGGACATGCAGGTCCTGGGCCTCCTCCACCGCCAAACCCTCAACACCTGATGCCTGCAGGAGGAATTTCGCATATTCCACCTTGGGACCCTGCAACCATACGTGATCAATGTGGATTTCAACAGCTTTCTCATTTTCCCTCCCCCCACATTATCCCAGTCCCAAGCCTCCAACTCGGTACTGCCCTCCAGACCCATCCATCACTTCGCCCTCTGACCTATCACCTTCTCCCACACCTTCATCCACCTATCGCTTTCTCAGCTATTTTCCTCCAAACCCGCCCCTCCCAATTATTTGTCAGCTCCAGCCCACCAGCCTCATTCTTGATGAAGGGCTTATGCCTGAAACTTCGATTCTCCTGCTCCCAGGTATTGTCTGACCTGCTGTGCTTTTCCAGCACCACACTCTCGACTCTGATCTCCAGCATTTATAGTCCTCACTTTCTCCGCATTAAATCTCCTCCAATTTAATGATCTTCTGAGCCACAGAAAAATCAGTACTGGGTAAACAAAGTCAAGGAATTAAATGTGTGGCTCAGAGATTGATGTGGGAGGAAAAGGTTTCAGTTTTTGGGGTAGGAAGAAGCTGTTCTGGAGGGATGGGCTGCTTCACTTGGTCTGTTCCCAATGACGAATGTTAAGCCTGTTTTTTGCCCTTCAGCTGCATCCTTTCATAACCTGGAATGTAACATATCAGTCCTGGGGACCTCTTCGTCTTTAATCTCATAGGTCTCCTGAGTACTTTTACTCAAGTGATAGTTACTTTATTTGTTTTCTTCCCAACTTTTGACCCTTGCTTATTTAGTATTTTTGGAATGCTATTAATGTCTCCAACTGCGAAGATGATACAAAGCATTCTTTCAGCACCTTTTCCATTTCCTTCTTCCCCATTATTATTTATCTCATTCTCTAACACTCCATATTCTTAAACTGTGCCCCCAAGTTCTAGATTTCCTGACCAGCAGAAATGTCCTTGTCAAGCCTCTTCAAAACCCTCTATGTTTCCCTCAGGTCATGCCTTATTTTTCCAAACTCCAACGAACACAGGTTCAAACTGCGCAAGCTTTGCCACAACCATAGTTTCGGCAAAGACTGTGGAAAATTGTCAAGGAAATTGGATAAGTAATTTGAAACAGGAAGTGTGGGTCATTGTGGAATCTGTCTAGATCTGCTTAAAGAAAGACCTGAATGGGCTGAATGGATTCATTGTGTTTTTGCTTTGAAGGTTTGGAAGTCATGATTCATATTATTTATTTGCTTCTATTAATGTCTATCTATTTTTTGGAGGAATCAGGATCAATGGACTTGGAATTCTGATGAGGCCACATCGAGAATACTGTGTGTAGATTTAGTCTCCTTTTCTGAGGAAAGATGCTGTTGCTCTTGAGGGCGTACAGCAAAGGTTTCCCAGGCTGTTTTTGGGATGGCAGGATGGATGAGTTAGGGTGGAGTTCACACAAATGAGGGGCGATCTCATTGAAACTTTTAAAATTCTGACAGGACCTAGACAAGGTAGAAGCAGGAAGGATGTTCCTGATGGTGGGTTTGTCCAGAACCAGGGATCATAGTCTGAGAATTCAGAGCAGACCGTTTAGGATGGAGCACAGGAGATATTTCTTCACCCAAGGAGTGGTGAGCCTGTGGAATTCATTACCACAGGAAGTGGTTGATGTGAAAACATTGGATGCATTCAAGAGGCGGCTCAATATAGCACTTGGGGCAAATGGGATCAAAGGTTATGGGGAGAAAGCAGGATTAGGCGATTGAGTTGGACGATCAGCTGTAATTGTGAAGAATGGTGGAGCAGGCTCGGAGGGCCGAATGGTCTGCTCCTGCTCCTATCTTCTATGTTTCGATGGAAGATCAGAAATCCATGGAAGAAGGGATCTTGGAGTAGGGAATTTGTTTCTTCTTTAGTGGGAACATCAGTGACAGCACCAGCATTTATTACTTGTGCCTGACTGACCTTCGGCAGCTAGCAGTAAGTCATCGCCATAGCTTGCTGATGGTTTTCATCATGCAATATGCAGCTACAATTGATGCACATGAAAGGGTCATGCATGTTGACTATTGGACTTTGGGATTCCTTTCTGTCTTGATAACTTTCCCTTAGCCATTTGTCATACTTCACCTTGGCAGGCCTTTGCAGAAGAATCAAACTCTTTAACACACATGAATGTTCTCTGTTCACTGCCTACAACTGGGGCCGTCCTGAGTGGCTGCAGCTCCACCCAACCCAGGCTAGATTAATTTTGACGATCTAAGTCATCATCCCTTCATGATTGAAGAATTTCTTTCTCTCTCTATAGCTCTTCATATCGCCATGTCTGTTGTCACTTTACAATCGACAGAAATTTCTGAAGCTTTACTTTTTGTTATTTCAAAAGTACACTTTATTCATTCAAAAATCTTTATATGCATCCATAAATCACTGGACTAGTTCGTTTCTTTCCATATGATTAAAAAGGGTATTCAATACAAGTTTAGCATATGGAGAACAAACAAACATTGGAGTTTGACTTTCCTGACAGTTCTAACAAACCCAAAGCATTTCTTATGCATTCAAGGTACTATTTACATGTATTTGAGGCACCGGGCGGATCTGGTATCTGAATGGACTCCATTATACTTTGCCTGAAGCACTTCAGGTATGGTCTGTCCCCACTGCACCCTGGCAGCAGCTGCCCCAAACCTTCGTGCGTCCCTCATCACATAGTCCTGGACCTTAGAATGTGCCAGTCTGCATTGTTGATTAAACTAACACAAGTTCACTTCCTTGCATTATGCAGTGATCGGATTATGCATTCTATGAAGCGCCTCTTTATGTAAGTATGGCTGTAATTCTTTTATTTTAAAGCTTAGATTAGATCTCCTGCAGTATAGAAACAGGTCCTTCGGTTCAACAAGTTCACACCGACCCTCCAAAGAGTAACCCACCCAGAGCCATTTCCCACCCAGACTAATGCACTGAACATTATGGCCAATTCACCCAAACTGCACATCTTTGGACTGTGGGAGGAAACTGGAGCACCTGGAGGAAACCCACACAGACACGTGGAGAATGTGCAAATTCCACACAGACAGTCTCCCAAGGCTGGAATCAAACTGGTGTCCCTGGCGCTGTGAGGCAGTAGTGCTAACCACTGAGCTACTGTCCTGCCCCCGACTAGGTTTGCTGCGTCTATTGGGCAGATTCTGTGTAACAAATAGATAACATTACTTCTTCTTTACCTTTTGCAAGAAAGGACTGATTTTCCTCAAATAAAGATAGTTGGGTTTTCAGAAAAATCCAAATGTACTGAAAGGTTCCAAGTTTCTAAATTTATGAGGTCAATGATTTGTTTGCTGGTTTCCTCTTCTTTACAAAGAAAGAGCAAACCACCTTTCGGGATTCATCTCATGGCTCCTGTGTTTTCTAACACTTTAGTTCCGCCCTTTCCAGCTTTTCTTTTGAGAGAAATGGAAGATTTGCCTCATGTTCTTAACATGTCAGATTTAAAATGTCTTCTGTCTCTGTTAACCAATACATAACGTTACACAAGCAGTTCACTTAATAAAACAATTGTAATGATTCATAGAATCCATAGAATTCCTACAGTGTGGAAACAGGACATTTGGCGCATCGCATCCACACTGACCTTCCAAAAAGCATCCCATCCAGACCCACACCCCTAACTTATCCCAGTAACCCTACATTTCCCATGGCTAATCCACCTAGTGTGCATACTGCTATGGGCAATAATCAGGAATTATGTGCAAAGTCTCTGCAATTCCTTTCCTGCTATAGTGTAGCAGAGCTTGTACCTGACCTTTCAGTTTAATTCTTACATTTTCTGAGTGCTAAGGTTTAGTTGCAGATGGTCTGAGCAAATACTGTTTGTTAGCACTGTTGATGATAATATTCCTCATTTTGCTGATGATTGAGTGTGGACTGATTGTATATTGGTTGGTTATTTGTTTAGATTTTGTATACAAGATATCCCTGGTTCATTTGCCACATTATTAGGTATACTGTGGTGTTGCAACTGTGCTGGAACAATTTGACTTGGAGCATAGCTAGTTCCAGACAAACATTTGGAGGGCAAGAGATGGGATCCTCTGAGGGCCCATAGTCTTTGCAGTATCCAATGCCTTTAGCCCTTTCTTGATATCACAAAGAATATGTTGAATTTACTAAAGTTTGGTATATGGTGTTGTTGACCTCTGAACGAGGTGAAGATGGATCCTTCACTTGTTATTTCTGATTGATGATGGTTACAAATGCTTCAGCCTTGTTTTTTGCACCGATGTGCTGGGACCCCACCGATCACTGATGTTGGAGATCTTTCTGGAGTCTCCTTCTCCAGTGAGCTGTTTCATAGTCTACCACCACTCATGACCAGATTTGAAGCACTGCAGACAGTTGAACTGATCTGTTAGTGTGATCATTTAACCCTATCATTCTCAGTCTGCTTCCCCTATTATGCAGGCACGCTTTCCCGTGCTGTGGATTCACCAGCTTCACGCCTCATTTCGGGTGTCCATTGTAACATTGCTCTTTGAGTCCAGATTGATCTCTCAGGCTGATGGTAAAAGTAGAATGGGGAAATGCTGAACCATGGGGTTACATATTGTAGTTGAATATAATTCTGCTGCTGTCAGTGGCCTGCAGACCTCATGAATGCATGTGCTGCTCAATCTGCTTGTGAAATTGCCTCTTGGCAAGGGGAATTTCGGTATTGTGATCCATGGCATATCTGTCCTTCAGGTTAGATAAAGGTAAATTTGCCACAGTCCTATCAGACCTGAAGGCTGCTCTCTCATCAAAGAGAGAATAGTGTTGGTGGTTTAACCTGAGGGTCACCACACCTCAAGAGAGGAGTGAGGTTGAGCAGAAGATTCCTCTGTGACAACCACAGTCAATTCAAGAATTGAATCCTCACCGTTAACATCACTTTGAATTGTAAACCAGTCATCCATACTAAATGTCATAGTGTCATAGTGTCATACAGCATGGAAACAGGTCTAACCAGTCTGCGTGTGTGAACGACAAGCAACATGAATTCGACTGGGACAACACTACCATTATAGGGCAAGCCAAACAAAGAACAGCCAGGGAATTCCTAGAAGCATGGCATTCATCCACAAACTCCATCAACAAACACATCGACCTGGACCCAATATACCGGCCACTACAGCGGACAGCTGAAACTGACAACCGGAAGCGGCAGGGACAGGCCACTATAAATGCCGGAGGAAACACCACAGAAGCGCTTCACAGGAGGCTCCCAAGCACTGAGGATGTCACCTAGACAGGGGACGAAACGTTTGCACCAAAAACTTCCAGCTCGGCGAACAGAACCACAGCAACGAGCACCCGAGCTACAAATCTTCTCACAAACTTTGAATTTATACGGTCACTCCTCATCCTCCAGTGAAACACTATCCAGTGTTCCTCTACGACTCAAACCTTCTATTCCCAGCTGTATCCTTGTAAATCTTTTATGAACCCTTTCCAGCTTACTAATATCCTTACTATTATAGGCCAACCGGAATTGGATACAGTACTCCAGGCCTCAGCAACATCCTGTACAACCACAACCTGACTTCCCAACTCCTATACTCAAAAGTTTGAGCAATGAAGGCGAGCATGCAAAACACCTTCTTAGGTGTCTCAGTATAAACCTTAGAGACAAGATCCTTGAAACATTTAATGGTTAGGATCATAGAATTCCTACAGTGTGGAAACAGGCCATGTGGCCCAACAAGTCCACACTGACTCTCCAAAGAGTAACCCACCCACCTTATTACTCTACATTTACCCCTGACCTACCAACCCCTGAACACTACGGGCAATTTAGCATGGCCAATTCACCTAGCCTCCACATCTTTGGACCGTGGGCGAGAACCAGAGCACCTGGAGGAAACCCACACAGACACGGGGAGAATGTGCAAACTCCACACAGACAGTTGCCCGAAGCTGGAATCAAACCCGGGTCCCTGGCGTTGTGAGGCAGCAGTGCTAACCACTGAATCACTGTGCCGCCATAGGATTAGTAAAAAAACGATCCTTGGCAGAAGAACTCATGGGACTACGGGACTCTGAGTACTGTGGATCCTTGAAGATGTTCTGTTTATTTTATATGTATTATCTGTTCACTATTGTCGACATACTTGCAAATGTTAGTCGAATCAAGAAGGTTGACTTTTCTAGTGTTGGATTATCTGTTTTTCAGTGAAAACCTCATGTTGGTATATATTGCTGACATGGTGCATGTTATATGATAATTCTGGATTTGTGTTTAAGTCATAGAACATAGAACATAGAACATAGAAGAATACAGCGCAGTACAGGCCCTTTGGCCCTCGATGTTGCGCCGATCCAAGCCCACCTAACCTATACTAACCCTTAGATGGATCTTAAATCCAACTGGGCCATTTGTCATCCATGACAATCCATTTAAGTTAATAGATCAAGGATCAATGAGAAGTGTACCTGTGATTTCCAGATATTTTAAACATGAGAGTTTACCCTCACTAAAATCTATATGGTGCTATAGATTCCATTGAGTTAAATCAGGATTTGGGAGAATAGGAAATAGGAATAGGAGTAGGCCATTCAGCCCATAGAGCTTGCTTTGCCATTCAGCTAAACCATGGCCGATCTTCATGATCAACAATATTTTCCTGCATTATCCCTTGATAGCTTCAATATCCAGAACTGTACTTATTGATCTTTGACTTGAACATACTTGATGAGTTAGCCTCCAGAGCCCTCTGCCAAAGATTCACCATTCTCTGACCGACAAAATTCCTCCTGATCTCAGTTCCAAGTGGCCTATCTCTTATTCTGATACTATATGATAGAAACACTCCCCTCCATTTCCTGCCAGCCAGACGAAACATCCATCCTGCATCTCCTCTTCTGAACACTGAAAGGCATTGGTAGGTTTAGTGGTTTCCTAAAATTAATAGCAGATTGAAACCTTGTATTATTAAACTCATTTCCCCATAGCAAGCAAGTCAGTTTTGCTTCCAGGATTGTTTTTCAGATATATTAAAGTTAATAAAGGGCAGTAGTCAGGGAATTTGTAGCTGAAGAAAAGGAGAAAGAAGTGTAAAACGATTGCAATTAAATTATACAGCAACCATTCCTCACTTAGAATTTAAATCTGAGCACCTGTTTTATAATTCATTTTTATCTAACTATCCATTTATTTGATATCCAACTATAATTTTTTTGATATCTGGGTGTATGGTTTATTCAGTCTAAAACCCTAATTATTTTTTGAACCATTAGTTACTCAATGTTTGTTTGAGAAAGGGGATTGGAAATCAGCTGTCACATGTTCTGTTTCACTTCAAAATATTTTCTCAGGATTTGTAGGTAGATATTGTTAGATTAGATTAGATTAGATTAGATTACTTACAGTGTGGAAACAGGGCCTTCGGCCCAACAAGTCCACACCGACTCGCCGAAGCGCAACCCACCCATACCCCTGCATGTACCCCTTTACCTAACACTACGGGCAATTTAGCATGGCCAATTCACCTGACCTGCACATCTTTGGACTGTGGGAGGAAACCGGAGCACCCGGAGGAAACCCACGCAGACACGGGGAGAACGTGCAAACTCCACACAGTCAGTCGCCTGAGGTGGGAATTGAACCCAGATCTCTGGCGCTGTGAGGCAGCAGTGCTAACCACTGTGCCACCGTGCCGCCCCCATATTGTGTACCCTATGATCTGGGGTTTGTTCCTTAATATATAATTATTCACGCACACAGTGAAGAACAGGAATCTTTGAAAAGTCTGTCCACTCCCACTCCTCTGCCTACACCTCTGGCAAGTTCAAAGTCCAGATAAAGAATAGCAAGAATGTGTTACCATCACATGTACCCTAGCTGCACACAACATTGGCTTCAGTGCCTCATTCTACCCCAGATGTTGCAAAGTGGCTGGCCTGCTGAGCTGAGTTTGAACCAGTCTACAATGTTTTACATGGAAAGTGGATATGTGTATAGCATAAGAATGTTGAAGAGTCAGACATACATGTCCATGTCTACCCCTATGTATGATAAAATCACCATAGTCCCACTGGACCATAGGGCTGCTCTCTCATTAGAGAGAGAAGGCTGGTGGTGGTTTAACCTGAGGGTCACCACAGCTCAGGCAAGAGGTTCGGTTCGGGAGGTGGGGTCCTTCATAGTGACCACAGTCAGTGCAGGAATTGAACTCAGCCTCTCGTCGTCACCCTGCATTGCAAACTGGCTGTTCAAGTTAAAAGATCTCTCGCCTCTGTGAAAGAGAGTAAGGATGCCATTGTTACACAAATAGGTCATGCAGTGTTCTGTCAACAGTCATTGTGGGGAGATATCCAGAGAGTCTGCAGCAATAAAGAAAACGGTCATTCAGCCCCTGCAGATTGGAATATAGGATCTGAAAGGTTCACTGTTACTTTGTTTCTATGGATCAAATGTCCCCAGTCACACAGGGATGGGTTTGAAAGGTGTTTCAAATCTTTCAGCAGTAAATCAGTGGGTCAATGGTTTTTCTCCCCTGGGTGATCTTGCCAGAGGTGCGTCAACACCACCAGAGACTACTTTCCCAACAGCAGTGTGTAGCCAATTTAAATAACTAACTGTCCTTAAGTGGACAGCTTCAGATTGCCTTTGGGAACTTCTTGACAGTGTATGGGACTCATCAGTAAACTAGCAACGTGCCATCCATTTCTAACCCTGACCCCACAAGGATGGAACAACAATCACCATTTGACCCCCATCATGGCCTTCATATGTGACATGTCAGCTGCAACTGAAGTCTATTTTTGAACATAATCCTCAAAGTGGAGTTGCCCTCTACTAGTGGGAGCTTTCACCCCTGTCAGACTGGGACTGGCATCCTCCCGAGGTGAGCCCTCTAATTCAGCCTGCAACCATGGAAACCCATCATCCGTACTTGTCATCTCCAAGAAGGAGCAATAGATGTAGGAGCAGAGTAGGCCATTCAGCACAAGGACTATCAGAGATTGGACAAGACATTTACTCCCTGAAAGGGTTAATTGACATCATAAAATAAGCTCTGCCTATCAGGGTATAGAATATAGAACATAGAATAGTACAGCACAGTCCAGGACCTTTGGCCCACGATGTTCTGCTGAACTTAATAACTGTGTACTTACCTTAATCTAAGGTCAACCTAACCGACACAGTCCTCAATTTATTGCCATTTATGTGCTTGTCCAGCAGTTGCTTAAATGTCCCTAATGTATCTAATTCTACTACCACCACTGACAGTGCACTCCATGCACCCACCACTCTCTGTGTAAAGACCCTATCTCTGACATCTCCCTATATGTTCCTCCAAGCACCTTAAAATTATGACTCCTCATGACAGCCATTTCTGCCCTGGGGAAATGTCTCTGGCTTTCTACTCTATCTATGCCTCTCATGAACTGTTTTTGGGAGGTGCTAATAATTCTGCATTTTGACCATTTCTGTATGAGACTGTTTTGTGATATAATGTGTATTTACTCTATTATGACCAGACCCCAGGCATCGTCCCCTACTTCATTACTGTTCCAAATGGGATATCCAAGAATGTTAAACTCCCAGGTAAGGTGGAATGAGTGGCTCCCTTCTTTCCTACCCCAGCTTGTTGGTTACCACAAGTTTAATTTAGAAAGAATCCTTTCCCTAGGGGATGTCCTTCTCTCAAACCCAGGCTGAAAGGAGCCAATTTAACCAAGCTTCCTTCAGTTAACAAACAGTGAGTTTATTAATTGCTGAAAACAAAAGGAATTGGGCACGCAACACACAGATTCAAAATAAGAGCTGAGTCCAAAAAGATGAAAGTTTTAAAATAGATATATGGTTCAGCCATTGAATTAGTGCCATAGAGCTGTACAGTGTGGAAACAGACCCATTGATCCAACTTTTCTATGCCAGACATACCCTAAATTAATCTAGTTCCATTCACTAACATTTGGCACATATCCCTCTGAACCCTTCCTATTCATATACCCACCCAGGTGCCTTTTAAATGTAATTGTACCAGCCTCCACCACTTCCTCTGGCAGCTCATCCAGACACGCACCACCTTCTGGGTGAAAAAAGTTGCTTCTCTGCTCCCTTTTATATCTTTTCCCTCTCACCTTAAACCTATGCCCTCTAGTTTTTGACTCCCCCACCTGGAAAAAAGACCTTGGCTCTTTGCCCTATTTATGCCTTTCATGATCTTATAAACTTCTATAAGGTCAACCCTCAGCCTTCAAAGCTCCAGGGAAAACAGCCCTAGCCTATTCAGCCTCTCCCGATAGCTCAAACCCTCCAGTTCTGGCACCAGCCTTGTAAATCTTTTCTGAACCCTTTCAAGTTTAACAACATCTTTTCCATAGCAGAGAGACCAGAATTAAATGTAGTATCCTAAATGTGGCCTAACTAATGTCCTGTATTACTACAACATGACACCTCAACACCAATACTCAATGCACTGGTGAATAATGACAAGTGTACCACAAACCTTCTTCACTACCCTGTCTACCTGTGACTCTAACTTCAAGTCTATGAGCCTGCACTCCAAGGTCTCTTCGTTCAACAACACTCCCCAGGACTTTACCATTAAGTGTATAAGTCCTGCCCTGATTTGCCTTTCCAAAATGCAGTACCTCACATTGTTTGCAAAGAGTGCATAATTGAAATTTGCGGCTATTGTAGTTGATATTACCATGGTACTGACATACACAATTGAAAGAATAATAACTAAAAGCTCAGCAAAAGAATAAAAAGGAAATTAAAAAAACTCGATTTACAGTCCTTTCACTTCATTCTGTACCAGACATGAGACAAGTCTCCAGACCATGACAGGCTTCAAAACTTGAGGCCTCGCCTCCAGTTCTCAAGGGCCTTGCCTCCACGCAATGGCCTCCAGGACAAGACTCACCTCCCATACCAGTCTGGGACGTGACTGCTTATGCCAGCCTGGTCTGCGACTCGTCTCTCTGTGCCGGCCTCCAGTCTGGGACTCACCTCCCTGCACCAGCCTCCAGTCTGGGACTCACCTCTCTCTGCACCAGCCTCCAGTCTGGGACTCACCTCTCTCTGCACCAGCCTCCAGTCTGGGACTCACCTCCCCCCGCACCAGCCTCCAGTCTGGGACTCACCTCCCCCTGCATCAGCCTCCGGTCTGGGACTCACCTCCCTGCACCAGCCTCCGGTCTGGGACTCACCTCCCTGCACCAGCCTCCAGTACAGGACTCATCTCCCCACATCAGCCTCCAGTCTGGGACTCACCTCCCCCTGCACCAGCCTCCGGTCTGGGACTCACCTCCCCCCGCATCAGCCTCCAGTCTGGGACTCACCTCCCCCCGCATCAGCCTCCAGTCTGGGACTCACCTCCCCCTGCGCCAGCCTCCAGTCTGGGACTCACCTCCCCGCACCAGCCTCCAGTACAGGACTCACCTCCCTGCACCAGCCTCCGGTCTGGGACTCACCTCCCTGCACCAGCCTCCAGTACAGGACTCATCTCCCCACACCAGCCTCCAGTCTGGGACTCACCTCCCCCCGCATCAGCCTCCAGTCTGGGACTCACCTCCCTGCGCATCAGCCTCCAGTCTGGGACTCACCTCCCTGCACCAGCCTCCGGTCTGGGACTCACCTCCCCCCGCATCAGCCTCCAGTCTGGGACTCACCTCCCCCCGCATCAGCCTCCAGTCTGGGACTCACCTCCCTGCACCAGCCTCCAGTCTGGGACTCACCTCCCTGCACCAGCCTCCGGTCTGGGACTCACCTCCCTGCACCAGCCTCCAGTCTGGAACTCACCTCCCCCCACACCAGCCTCCAGTCTGGGACTCACCTCCCCCCGCATCAGCCTCCGGTCTGGGACTCACCTCCCTGCACCAGCCTCCAGTCTGGGAATCACCTCCCTGCATCAGCCTCCGGTCTGGGACTCACCTCCCCCCGCATCAGCCTCCAGTCTGGGACTCACCTCCCTGCACCAGCCTCCAGTCTGGGACTCACCTCCCCCCGCATCAGTCTCCAGTCTGGAACTCACCTCTCTATGCCCGCCTCCAGTCTGGGAATCACCTCCCTGCACCAGCCTCCGGTCTGGGACTCACCTCTCCCCACACCAGCCTCCGGTCTGGGACTCACCTCCCTGCACCAGCCTCCGGTCTGGAACTCACCTCCCCCCACATCAGCCTCCAGTCTGGGACTCACCTCCCCCCGCATCAGCCTCCAGTCTGGGACTCACCTCCCTGCACCAGCCTCCGGTCTGGGACTCACCTCCCCCCGCACCAGCCTCCAGTCTGGGACTCACCTCCCTGCACCAGCCTCCAGTCTGGGACTCACCTCCCCCCGCACCAGCCTCCAGTCTGGGACTCACCTCCCCCCGCATCAGCCTCCAGTCTGGAACTCACCTCCCCCCGCACCAGCCTCCAGTCTGGGACTCACCTCCCCCCGCATCAGCCTCCAGTCTGGAACTCACCTCCCCCCACACCAGCCTCCAGTCTGGGACTCACCTCCCTGCACCAGCCTCCAGTCTGGGACTCACCTCCCCCCGCATCAGCCTCCAGTCTGGGACTCACCTCCCTGCACCAGCCTCCAGTCTGGGACTCACCTCCCCCCGCACCAGCCTCCAGTCTGGGACTCACCTCCCCCCGCATCAGCCTCCAGTCTGGAACTCACCTCCCCCCACACCAGCCTCCAGTCTGGGACTCACCTCCCTGCACCAGCCTCCAGTCTGGGACTCACCTCCCTGCACCAGCCTCCAGTCTGGGACTCACCTCCCCCCGCACCAGTCTCCAGTCTGGAACTCACCTCTCTATGCCCGCCTCCAGTCTGGGAATCACCTCCCTGCACCAGCCTCCGGTCTGGGACTCACCTCCCCCCGCACCAGCCTCCAGTCTGGGACTCACCTCCCCCCGCACCAGCCTCCAGTCTGGGACTCACCTCCCTGCACCAGCCTCCGGTCTGGGACTCACCTCCCTGCACCAGCCTCCGGTCTGGGACTCACCTCTCCCCACACCAGCCTCCGGTCTGGGACTCACCTCTCCCCACACCAGCCTCCGGTCTGGGACTCACCTCCCCCCGCACCAGCCTCCAGTCTGGGACTCACCTCCCCCTGCATCAGCCTCCAGTCTGGGACTCACCTCCCCCCACACCAGCCTCCAGTCTGGGACTCACCTCCCCCCGCACCAGCCTCCAGTCTGGGACTCACCTCCCCCCGCATCAGCCTCCAGTCTGGGACTCACCTCCCCCCACACCAGCCTCCAGTCTGGGACTCACCTCCCCCCGCATCAGCCTCCAGTCTGGGACTCACCTCCCCCCGCACCAGCCTCCAGTCTGGGACTCACCTCCCTGCACCAGCCTCCGGTCTGGGACTCACCTCCCTGCACCAGCCTCCAGTCTGGGACTCACCTCCCCCCACACCAGCCTCCAGTCTGGGACTCACCTCCCCCCGCATCAGCCTCCAGTCTGGGACTCACCTCCCCCCGCACCAGCCTCCAGTCTGGGACTCACCTCCCTGCACCAGCCTCCGGTCTGGGACTCACCTCCCCCCGCATCAGCCTCCAGTCTGGGACTCACCTCCCCCCACACCAGCCTCCAGTCTGGGACTCACCTCCCCCCGCATCAGCCTCCAGTCTGGGACTCACCTCCCCCCGCACCAGCCTCCAGTCTGGGACTCACCTCCCTGCACCAGCCTCCGGTCTGGGACTCACCTCCCTGCACCAGCCTCCAGTCTGGGACTCACCTCCCCCCACACCAGCCTCCAGTCTGGGACTCACCTCCCCCCGCATCAGCCTCCAGTCTGGAACTCACCTCCCCCCGCACCAGCCTCCAGTCTGGGACTCACCTCCCCCCGCACCAGCCTCCGGTCTGGGACTCACCTCCCCCCGCACCAGCCTCCAGTCTGGGACTCACCTCCCTGCACCAGCCTCCGGTCTGGGACTCACCTCTCCCCACACCAGCCTCCGGTCTGGGACTCACCTCCCTGCACCAGCCTCCGGTCTGGGACTCACCTCCCCCCACACCAGCCTCCAGTCTGGGACTCACCTCCCCCCGCACCAGCCTCCGGTCTGGGACTCACCTCCCCCCGCATCAGCCTCCAGTCTGGGACTCACCTCCCTGCACCAGCCTCCGGTCTGGGACTCACCTCCCCCCACACCAGCCTCCAGTCTGGGACTCACCTCCCCCCGCATCAGCCTCCGGTCTGGGACTCACCTCCCTGCACCAGCCTCCAGTCTGGGACTCACCTCCCTGCACCAGCCTCCGGTCTGGGACTCACCTCCCCCCGCATCAGCCTCCAGTCTGGGACTCACCTCCCCCCGCATCAGCCTCCAGTCTGGGACTCACCTCCCTGCACCAGCCTCCGGTCTGGGACTCACCTCCCCCCACACCAGCCTCCAGTCTGGGACTCATCTCCCCCCGCACCAGCCTCCAGTCTGGGACTCACCTCCCCCCGCACCAGCCTCCAGTCTGGGACTCACCTCCCCACACCAGCCTCCGGTCTGGGACTCACCTCTCCCCACACCAGCCTCCGGTCTGGGACTCACCTCCCCCTGCATCAGCCTCCAGTCTGGGACTCACCTCCCCCCACACCAGCCTCCAGTCTGGGACTCACCTCTCCCCACACCAGCCTCCGGTCTGGGACTCACCTCCCCACACCAGCCTCCGGTCTGGGACTCACCTCTCCCCACACCAGCCTCCGGTCTGGGACTCACCTCCCCCCACACCAGCCTCCAGTCTGGGACTCACCTCCCCCCGCACCAGCCTCCAGTCTGGGACTCACCTCCCTGCACCAGCCTCCGGTCTGGGACTCACCTCCCCCCGCATCAGCCTCCAGTCTGGGACTCACCTCCCTGCACCAGCCTCCGGTCTGGGACTCACCTCCCCCCGCATCAGCCTCCAGTCTGGGACTCACCTCCCCACACCAGCCTCCAGTCTGGGACTCACCTCCCCCCGCATCAGCCTCCAGTCTGGAACTCACCTCCCCCCACACCAGCCTCCAGTCTGGGACTCACCTCCCCCCGCATCAGCCTCCGGTCTGGGACTCACCTCCCCCCGCATCAGCCTCCAGTCTGGGACTCACCTCCCTGCACCAGCCTCCGGTCTGGGACTCACCTCCCCCCGCATCAGCCTCCGGTCTGGGACTCACCTCCCTGCACCAGCCTCCAGTCTGGGACTCACCTCCCCCCGCATCAGCCTCCGGTCTGGGACTCACCTCCCTGCACCAGCCTCCGGTCTGGGACTCACCTCCCCCCGCATCAGCCTCCGGTCTGGGACTCACCTCCCTGCACCAGCCTCCGGTCTGGGACTCACCTCCCCCCGCATCAGCCTCCAGTCTGGGACTCACCTCCCCCCGCATCAGCCTCCAGTCTGGGACTCACCTCCCTGCACCAGCCTCCAGTACAGGACTCATCTCCCCGCACCAGCCTCCAGTACAGGACTCACCTCCCTGCACCAGCCTCCAGTCTGGGACTCACCTCCCTGCACCAGCCTCCAGTCTGGGACTCACCTCCCTGCGCCAGCCTCCAGTCTGGGACTCACCTCCCTGCACCAGCCTCCGGTCTGGGACTCACCTCCCTGCACCAGCCTCCGGTCTGGGACTCACCTCCCCCCACACCAGCCTCCAGTCTGGGACTCACCTCCCCCCGCACCAGCCTCCAGTATGGAACTCACCTCCCCCCACATCAGCCTCCAGTCTGGGACTCACCTCCCTGCACCAGCCTCCAGTCTGGGACTCACCTCCCCCCGCATCAGCCTCCAGTCTGGAACTCACCTCCCTGCACCAGCCTCCAGTCTGGAACTCACCTCCCCCCACACCAGCCTCCAGTCTGGGACTCACCTCCCCCCGCATCAGCCTCCGGTCTGGGACTCACCTCCCCCCGCATCAGCCTCCAGTCTGGGACTCACCTCCCCCCGCATCAGCCTCCAGTCTGGGACTCACCTCCCTGCACCAGCCTCCAGTCTGGGACTCACCTCCCCCCGCACCAGCCTCCAGTCTGGGACTCACCTCCCCCCGCATCAGCCTCCAGTCTGGAACTCACCTCCCCCCACACCAGCCTCCAGTCTGGGACTCACCTCCCCCCGCATCAGTCTCCAGTCTGGAACTCACCTCTCTATGCCCGCCTCCAGTCTGGGACTCACCTCCCTGCACCAGCCTCCAGTCTGGGACTCACCTCCCCCCGCACCAGCCTTCGGTCTGGGACTCACCTCCCCGCACCAGCCTCCGGTCTGGGACTCACCTCCCTGCACCAGCCTCCGGTCTGGGACTCACCTCCCCCCGCACCAGCCTCCAGTCTGGGACTCACCTCCCCCCGCACCAGTCTCCAGTCTGGAACTCACCTCTCTATGCCCGCCTCCAGTCTGGGACTCACCTCCCTGCACCAGCCTCCAGTCTGGGACTCACCTCCCCCCACACCAGCCTCCAGTCTGGGACTCACCTCCCCCCGCACCAGCCTCCAGTCTGGTACTCACCTCCCCCCGCACCAGCCTCCGGTCTGGGACTCACCTCTCCCCACACCAGCCTCCGGTCTGGGACTCACCTCCCCCCGCACCAGCCTCCAGTACAGGACTCACCTCCCTGCACCAGCCTCCGTTCTGGGACTCACCTCCCCCCACACCAGCCTCCAGTCTGGGACTCACCTCCCCCCACACCAGCCTCCAGTCTGGGACTCACCTCCCCCCGCATCAGCCTCCAGTCTGGGACTCACCTCCCCCCACACCAGCCTCCAGTCTGGGACTCACCTCCCCCCACACCAGCCTCCAGTCTGGGACTCACCTCCCCCCACACCAGCCTCCAGTCTGGGACTCACCTCCCTGCACCAGCCTCCGGTCTGGGACTCACCTCCCTGCACCAGCCTCCAGTCTGGGACTCACCTCCCCCCACACCAGCCTCCAGTCTGGGACTCACCTCCCTGCACCAGCCTCCAGTCTGGGACCCACCTCCCTGCACCAGCCTCCGGTCTGGGACTCACCTCCCTTCGCCGACCTCCAGTCTGGGACTCACCTCCCCGCACCAGCCTCCAGTCTGGGACCCACCTCCCTGCGCCAGCCTCCAGTCTGCGACTCACCTCCCTGCGCCAGCCTCCAGTCTGGGACTCACCTCCCCGCACCAGCCTCCAGTCTGCGACTCACCTCCCTGCGCCAGCCTCCAGTCTGGGACTCACCTCCCCGCACCAACCTCCAGTCTGGGACCCACCTCCCTGCGCCAGCCTCCAGTCTGGGACTCACCTCCCCGCACCAGCCTCCAGTCTGCGACTCACCTCCCTACGCCGACCTCCAGTCTGGGACTCACCTCCCTGCACCAGCCTCCAGTACAGGACTCACCTCCCTACACCAGCCTCCAGTCTGGGAGTCACCTCCGCCAGCCTCCAGTCTGGGACTCACCTCCCCGCACCAGCCTCCAGTACAGGACTCACCTCCCTACGCCAGCCTCCAGTCTGGGAGTCACCTCCGCCAGCCTCCAGTCTGGGACTCACCTCCCTGCGCCAGCCTCCAGTCCAAGAGTTGCCCCCTCCATTTCCCTCTGAGTAAGTTTAAAAAGTTAAAAGTTTTAAAAGAACACTCAAGAAAGAGAAAAAC
The DNA here is from genome assembly GCF_037043375.1 of Chiloscyllium plagiosum. Taxonomy (NCBI): domain Eukaryota; kingdom Metazoa; phylum Chordata; class Chondrichthyes; order Orectolobiformes; family Hemiscylliidae; genus Chiloscyllium; species Chiloscyllium plagiosum. The sequence goes on from NW_028270151.1 coordinate 88,129,319, forward strand.
AGAGGAAAAGAAAAAGTACAGGCAGAGCAGAGGCGCTCCCACTGGAGTGTTTTCCTGTGCTGCCATCTTGAAATCATGGACAATGATGTCATAAACTTGAATAAATGAGCATTGAGAGGGAGTAGGGAGTAACAGTTTAATGGCCTTAAAACAGGTAAATCCCCAGCCCCAGATAAAATGCATCTAGGGAGGAGATTACAGAGGCTTTGCGAATTGACGCAGGAGAGGTGCCAGAGAATTGGAAGACGGCTAATGTGGCATTCATTGTACAAGAACGTTGGGTGGGATAGCACAGATAATTGGCTGTGTGATTGGGGCCCAGTGGCATACAACAGGGTTTGGTGCTAGCTTTCCTATTGTTTGTAATGTATATCATAATGATATGGTGACCTGTCTGACTGCATTACAAACATGCTTCAAATGGCCGACAACCCAAGTTGGAACTGAAGCTCAGAAGCAGCTACATTACTCAGTGTGTGCAACAGGTTCTGTGGTAAGCCAGAATGGGCTTCTTGTTTGATTTCAATACCTCCAGTGATTCTGGTAAGCTTTGAGAAATAGGGATTTGCAATTTCTGCTCATATATTGCAAGTTAGGATGGTGAAAAAGCAATAAAGAAAACAGTGCAAGCAAGGATCTACCAGCTCATGAAACAGTCTGAAAGGCATCAGATGCGTGGACATGATTGGGGGCACACCTGACATTTGCTACGTCAAATAAGATCCCATTATCTCATCAATACTGGCACCATGCTTTCCAATTTTGCAGCCTGGCGTTTTTCTTAGACAAACCCTTCTTGGTTTTTTGCTTGATAGCAGGCAGTTCCATATTATAAGAAAGACTGTACTGTTCCAAATCAGTTAACGTTCATGTATTAAAATGCCAATAACGAGGCAGTGTGTAAATAGCTACCAAACCTCATTTTCCAAGTAACAGAATGAGAGCCGAGTAAATAATTGCCTTATGTATATCAGAAAGAGCAGTGTTTATTGATCAACTTGAGAGGAAAATCTACCCCCTTCAATATAACACATCAGCCTGAGTTGTGCAATAGCACAGCTTCTGGTTATTATACAATGGCTATCACTGGAGCATAGCCTTGAAACAGTTTCTCCCACAGCAATCCTCTCCTCAACCATCCCTTGTTCTGCCCTGCACACTGACTGTTGTGAGCCTCATCCTTCTGAAAATGACCAGATTCTGAATTCAATTATATCTAATCTGCTGTGGTTTTCCTTCCTTCACCCATGAGACATATTTCCAATGCCCTGTCAGACTTTCACTCTGACCTTCATCTTATCTTGAGTCCAAACCTTTATCTGCCGTGGAATATGGTGTCATACCTATTATTTCCAAAATGATTTGTGATTCTTGCTGTTTTCATTTGTTAACTCCGTCATTACTGGACACTATTTGGCCTTTATTTGTGCTTTAGAATTTGCTCAAAAAGCGTATTGCCAGGACAAAATAAAACCCTGCTTTTTTCTGAGATAATTAATGAGGGGAAGAGCTCCCACTTGAAGATCTTTTATATTAAGACTCGGGTTTTAACGCATCAAGCCCCATTTTCCTGATGGCTGGTGTCAGGCTGATTCAAGCAGTCATTCCAACACCTCAGACCGTGATCAAGTTCAAGTCCATATTGGAATCATATGAGAATTGGCATCCCTTTTTCTTGAGGTTGAGGACTGTTTTACCCACCGGTTCTTTCTGTGTTGCATGAGCAGTCGGCAAGTGTTAGAATTCTGAGCTCCCGGCAACTAGGAACAGTCAATAATGTGTGTTCACTCTCAGTAGGTTGGTCATACTCAGTAGTATCACAGCCAGTCTGAAATCTGATTTACTTCTTACTATGCATCGGTTTGTTTATTCTGATAACTGAATGCACAACACTTACCAATTTTTCCAACAGAAAATAGTTATGGCTTGCTCATCACAAGCTCTGTATCAATCATCTTTTCATCTGTCTCAAGCTGAAGTCATCAGGTGACCACAATGTTTCTCTCACCACGATTGTCATTAAGGCAGCACTTCAGAGATCTCCTGATGCAGTTTCATAATTGTTGCAAATTCCCTAAAAGGTTTTTTTTATTACTGCTCAGATTGCCAGGTCATTAGATTAGATTACTTTACAGTGTGGAAACAGGCCCTTCGGCCCAACAAGTCCACACCGACCCGCCGAAGCGCAAACCACCCATACCCCTACATTTACCCCTTACCTAACACTACGGGCAATTTAGCACGGCCAATTCACCTGACCTGCACATCTTTGGACTGTGGGAGGAAACCGGAGCACCCGGAGGAAACCCACGCAGACATGGGGAGAACGTGCAAACTCCACATAGTCAGTCGCCTGAGGCGGGAATTGAACCCGGGTCTCTGGCGCTGTGAGGCAGCAGTGCCACCGTGCCGCCCACTTGTCATCTCTAGTTTTTCTAAGAATACATAATTTTGAATAATAGCTTCACAGGTCCATGCACTCCCAATGTTTAACCACTTCATTTAGAAATTTCAATTGACATTCCAAATGACAAACAGCCTGATACGGTAAAACAAAAGAGGAACAGCATCTGGATTTGATCCATTTGAAATATGGAGAAGGATGTGCAATTACAACCTGTTTAATTTTTGGGCTGCAGTTATGATTGTTCTTCTTTTCCACTGAAGTATTTTGGTCCATTTGGAAAAGTTGCAATCTCTACAGACAGGTCCATGTGAACACTGCAGGAGAAAGTGAGGACTGCAGATGCTGGAGATAAGAGCTGAAAATGTGTTGCTGGAAAAGCGCAGCGTTGATTGCGTTGAATGGATGAAGATGGTGCACCAGGAAGGGGTGGGTGGGGGTGGGGGAGAGAGAAATATGGAAAGAGAAGGAAAGCAGGCAAAAAGATCACTGCTGGTATGCTGGAAGAGAAGCAAATGTGGAATGGATGCTAATGGGAAGTGTGAATTGTTAAAAATGACCTGGCTGTGAGCAAGCTGTACAGAACACGACCTGAGAACATGGAGGTAGGTTACAAACATGGAGGAGGGAGCTCACGTTCTGAAGTTGTTAAACTCAATGTTGAATCCTGAAGATTGCAAGGTACCTAGGTAGAAGATGAAGTGCTGTTCCTCCAGCTTGTGCTGAGCTTCTCTGGAGTATTGCAGAAAGCCCGAGGCAGAGATATTGGTCAGGGTTCATGCTGGTGTGTTGAAATGGCAGGCAACTGGAATCTCATTATTACAGACACAGTGGAGATGTGCTGCAAAGTAATCACTCCATCTGTGTTTTGTCTCCCCAGTGTAGAGGACACCACATTGTGAGCAACAGTTACAGTAGACTAGATTATGTGAAGCACAGGCAAAATGGTGCTTCACCTGGAAGGTGTGTCTGGGGCCTTGGGTAGTGAGAAGGGCAGAAGTAAATGGACTGGTGTTACACCTTCTGGAGTCACATTGGAAGGTGCCTAGGGGCTGTGGGGGGTTGTTGAGAGTGAGCAAAGTATGGACCAAGGTGTCTCAGGGGCAATGGTCCCTGCAGAAGGCTGACAAGGACGGGGATATGTGTCTGGTGATAGCATCCCACTGGAGGTGGCAGCAGTGGCAGCTAATGATCCAATGGATGTGGAGATTGGTGGAATGTTAGATAAGGACAGGGGGACCTTATCGCTGTTGTGGGAGGGAAGACAAAAAGTGAGAACAGAGGTGTATGAGATGGGTCAGACATGGCTGAGGACCCTGTCAACTATGGTGGCAGTTGAAGGAAAAGGTAGATATTTTGGAAATCCCCATTCTATAGAAGGTGGTCTCATTAGGACAGAGATGGAGAAACTGGGAGAACGAGATAAAATCTAGACAAGGTAACCATGGGAGTTGATAGTTGCTGACTTTCTCCAGCACTGTCTGTTCTCACAGCTGGAAGAACCTCTTTTTGTTTCTCTCTGAAATACGTAGAGATTCTCAGATGCTGTCACTGCAACATTTGAAACTAATGTTAGCACCAATGGTTGGGCTGCTATCTCGATAGTACATCAGCAACTGGTGAAAGTAAAGGTGAGTGTCTCCTTATTCATAAGCATTCTTGGGTGCAAACTTGAAAAGACCTCAGCATTTCAAAGCACATTATGACTGAATTTCTTCATTCTTTCATGTTCTGAAGCAGGTCAATACTTGTGAAGGAGACAGCGGAAGCTGAATTGGAAGCCTGTGACAGCAGGACTCATTCATTTTCCACTGTTTGTGGTTTTCCAGGGTTTCTAATCAGGTGTCGGATTGAGTCCTTACATTTTAGTGGAATGAACCCAACAGGATTTCTGATTTAATGTTGCTCGCTCTTTACAGCATGTGCAATTATTTCGAGGCTAATTTGGTTTGATTTAATATTATCACATGTTCCGAGATACAGTGAAAAGTATTGTATTGCATGTTAACCAGGCAAATCATACTTTACATAAACACTTCAGGGTAATAGAACAGAATGCAGAATTTGGTGTTACAACTACAGAGAAGGTGCAGAGGAAGATCAGCCCTAATGTATATGTTAGAAAGCTCTTGGCTGGCAACTTTGTGAGAGGTCCATTCATAAATTGGATAACAGCAGGAAAGGGGCTGTTCATAAATCTGTTGGTATGTGTTTTCAAACTTTTGTATCTTCTACCTAAATAAAGTGGGTGAAAGAGAATATGACCAGGGTGGGAGGGGACTTTGATTATGCTGGCTGCTTTTCCAAGGCAGCAGGAAGTGTAGACGTGCAACTGGAATTGCAACCTTGCTTGTACTGGATGTCTTAATCCCAGCCAAGTGCTATCCAGTACATCCATATAGAAATCAATGCTTGGAGAAAGGCATATCACTGGAATGGGCAAACTGACCTGTCGCAGTATAACCCCTTGGTTGGGCAAGCTGTTGTGGTGCAATGTAACCCTTGGGGCAGGCAGGTTGGTGTGCCATGATACTACCCCAGGCAGATGTTGAAAGTGAGGATTGCAGATGCTGCCGAGTCAGAGTTGAAAATGGTGGCGTTGGAAAAACACAGCAGATCTGGCAGCATCTGAGGAGCAGGAGAGTCAATGTTTCGGGCATAAGCCCGAAATTCATCAGGAATGTGGTGGGCGAAGGGGAATGAGAGATAAATAGAGGGGTAGGGGTGGGACTGGGGGAAACGTAGGTGTGAAGGCAATAGATGGATGCAGGTGGGGGTAATTGTGATAGGTCGATGGGGTGGGTGGAGCGAATAGGTGGGAAGAAAGATGGACAGGTTAAAGGATGGTGCTGAGTTGAAGGGTTGGATCTGGGATGAGGTGGGGGAGGGGAGAGTTGGAAAGTAGTGAAATTGACGTTGATGCCATGTGGTTGAAAGATCCCAAGGCAGAAGATGAGGCATTCTTCCGTCAGTCGTCGGGTGGCTTGAATTTGGTAGTGGAGGAGGCCCAGGACTTGCATGTGCTTGGCAGAGTGGGAGGGGGAGTTGGAGTGGAGTTATCTAACAGTAACCAATTTAACCTGCAACAAATGTTACTAAAATGCCAAAATCTGCAGGGTTTATCATGGACTTTGTTTTGCATAATTCCAAAATCAATTTGATAAACAACATGGATAAACTCTCAATATAAGCTTTAGGTTTCCCAAGAATAATTTGACTTCAATACAGAGTATAGATCTTTTTTCACAATCTCAAGTACAAGATAACACTTCTCCAATTCTCTTTCTGAACTTTACTTAACTCTGCAGAATAACTCTTTTCATCATTCAGACAGGAAGCAGCAGGATAGCTGTGAGAGGCAGATCTTTCAAAAAAGCATCAAGGCATTAAAGTGCTTTAAAAGTATTCCTAAATCTGTTGGTGAAACAGAAGACATCAAAGCAGTTGTTGAAGCGACTGAAAGGAAAACCATTATATAGTGAAGAAGACTTTGGTGAAAACAAAATGTTGCATTTATGAAATGGGAAGAAAAAGGAATAGTGGACAATTGTACAAGATTTTATATTTCTCTTGTTTTTTTTTTAGGTTGTCCTTTTTTGAAATTGCAAGTAGGTCAATATTGTAGTGCATTTTAACCTTAAAGTTGTCATCTTGGCCTTGTTACATCCGCTACTGAATGTGGGCACAGCCAACGTTTCCACAAGTCTATTAATTTGTTTGTTTATCCATAAACAGTCCATCTCAATAACTAATGAATGATTTTAAGAAAGCCTATTACTCAGAGTGTAGCCCAAGGTAAAAACCAATTTCTTTTTGTGAGGGCAAGAATCTTTAAAATTAGACTAAAATTTTGTAGGAGATAAGTTGAATGAGTAACCATATTTGGAATGTTGTGAATTATCTCACAACTGAAGGGAACTTTTTCACAGCTAACCACACATGCAGAGTTTTCAGGGTAGATTTTTGGATGTAGATACTTTTAGTTTTTCTCAGTGAGATGCAGGCTGTTCCTATCTACATATGTATTTTCTCTCAACTTTGTATTTATAGACGATCAACTAGACAGGGTAAAACCTCAACTAAGAATTGCATAATTATAGTAATATTAACAGAGTGTGCTGGATCTTTGTGTTCTACTGAGTGCCCTCTTCACGTTTTGATCTGGCTATACTTTATTCACATGATAATGTTATATTGCTGTGAGCAATGTCGTTCAAATAATTAGCAGGCATGGATTTTGAGGCCATTAATACCGAGAAAGTCAATGTCAGTATCCATTTACCTGTAAAACATGGATGTCAACTCATCCTCAGAAAATTATCATTAGCGGTTACCACATATTGATCTCAAAAATTCATTAACTAACATATTAATCATTCTGTATGGGGTGGCGTGGTGGCTCAGTGGTTAGCACTGCTGCCTCACAGCACCAGAGACCCGGGTGCAACTCCTGCCTTGGGTGATTGTGTGGAGTTTGCACATTCTCCCTGTGTCTGTGTTTGTGTAGGTTTCCTCCCACAATCCAAAGATATGTAGGCTAGGTGAATTGGCCATGCTAAATTGCCCATAGTGTTAGGTGCATTGGTCAAGGGTAAATATAGGGTAGGGTAATAGGTGTGGGTGGGTTACACTTTGGAAGGTCAGTGTGGACTTGTTGGGCCAAATGGCCAGTTTCCACACTGTAGAGAGTCTAGTCTAATCTACATTAGTCCTCTTTTTTAAAATTGTGGCCTAATATGCCAATGAATATTATCCCATTTGATGTAATTACTGGGCAAGTCAGTTCACAGACTGAAACCTAGCTTGTTAGATTTTTATTTGTTTTAGTTTCATCCAGGTGTTCTCTTACTGTAACATAAGCAAACAATGTTGCAAACTTCATTTTAACAATAGAACAGAAGTTTATTAAGCCAAAGAAATGGTGATAAAATAGAGTAAAACAGTTTACTACTTATAAGACAAATTCAAAGAATTTTGAACACACAATGAAAATATAATCTCATTAATATCCATAAATTTCCTTTAGATGATTCCTTTTCCTCGTACAGAACCCAAAGCATCCTTTGTACGATACTCACACCAGCGAAAAACATTTCTTTCCAAAGTCTCAATAAGTTTATGGTAACTTTGTTTTCACTCTTTGACTGCAAATGCTGATAAACTTTGTTCTGGATTTGTCATATTCTTAAACTTAAATATACTCAGCTTCAAGCAGCATTTTCAGGGTTTTATCCTGGTCTTCTGTTCTTGGATTACCACTTCAAGGTAATCTAGATTTACAAGATATTCCCTTATACTGAAGCAAAACTCTATACACCCACTTCTATCTAATGACTTTAACAAGGAGTCTAATCTCCCTCCAAGCTCTGAGTACTTATTTTAAGCTAAACAATTTCCTAGTCCAGAAATTTCTGACAGAAATCTTGAGGTCAAATTGTCGACTTTGCTAGGCCAACAATTTCTAAAATAATCAAAATAGTTCTCATAAATGTTTTTCGAAAGAAGTCACCATGGCTACTTAGAAATTAATTATCAACTTCAGGCACAGAAAATCCATATGGTACTAACTCAAAATTGAAAACCCAACATAAAAATAAATACCATTTATTCTTATTTATGTAGAGGGAAAGCAAGCAGAATTACCACTCGTGTAAATAGAAATAGAACATAGAACATAGAACAGTACAGCACAGAACAGACCCTTCGGCCCGCGATGTTGTGCCGACCATTGATCCTCATGTATGCACCCTCAAATTTCTATGACCATATGCACGTCCAGCAGTCTCTTAAATGTCCCCAATGACCCTGTCTCCACAACTGCTGCTGGCAACGCATTCCATGCTCTCACAACTCTCTGTGTAAAGAACCCGCCTCTGACATCCCCTCTATACTTTCCTCCAACCTGCTTAAAACTATGACCCCTCGTGTTAGCCATTTCTGCCCTGGGAAATAGTCTCTGGCTATCGACTCTATCTATGTCTCTCATTATCTTGTGTACCTCAATTAGGTCCCCTCTCCTCCTCCTTTTCTCCAATGAAAAAAGTCCGAGCTCAGTCAACCTCTCTTCATAAGATAAGCTCTCCAGTCCAGGCAGCATTCTGGTAAACCTCCTCTGAACCATCTCCAAAACATCCACATCTTTCCTATAATAGGGCGACCAGGACTGGAAGCAGTATTCCAAGTGCGGTCTAACCAAAGTTTTATAGAGCTGCAACAAGATCTCACGACTCTTAAACTCAATCCCCCTGTTAATGAAAGCCAAAACACCATATACTTTCTTAACAACCCTGTCCACTTGGGTGGCCATTTTAAGGGATCTATGTACCTGCACACCAAGATCCCGCTGTTCCTCCACACTGCCAAGAATCCTATTCTTAATCCTGAACTCAGCTTTCAAATTCGACCTTCCAAAATGCATCACCTCGCATTTATCCAGGTTGAACTCCATCTGCCACCTCTCAGCCCATCTCTGCATCCTGTCACTGTCCCGCTGCAGCCTACAACAGCCCTCTATACTGTCAACGACACCTCCAACCTTTGTGTCATCTGCAAACTTGCTGATCCATCCTTCAATCTCCTCATCCAAGTCATTAATAAAAATTATAAACAGTAGAGGCCCAAGGACAGAGCCCTGTGGAACACCACTCACCACTGACTTCCAGGCACATTGTGTCGCAGACATTCTCATATGCACATATGTGTACTTTTGTATGTCGTGAAAAGTAAATGGCCATTTACAGATGAAGATGTGCATGTATAATCCACATGTATGCACATAAATGCACAAAACATACTCATGTTTTTATTAGAAATAGATTGCCACTCACAGAATAGATATACATGCTGCACCACCATTAGTTAAGAGTAATGAATTATTGTTTTTCAGTGCTCTCAAGTTTCCCGAATTAAAATTCTTATCATTATTTGAGGGAGAAAGCAAACTTCAAGGTCAGCTCTGTTAGTCACATGATGCAATGACAATCACTTATTACTCAGCAAGTGCATTGTCATTGTATCATGCCTCATGCCTGTTTCTGTTCTCATGGATGGTATGAGGTGGGGAAAACCTCCAGAGAAAAAGAACCTGAGGAAGCATAGGTCCACATTCATTTATTCCTCTTAGGTCTGCTATGCTTAGCACATACCAATTACTCATAAACTGAACCCCAAAAAGTTGATGTGGCTTTAACTGAGAGAAGTGTATGCAGCAGGGGCTGTAATTGACCTACTGCTATTTTTAGGCATCTACTGTTACCATTGTATTGCTTAATGATGGACACCATACCAAACACAATACTATTGGTTTCCTGAAGCAACTGGCCACATGCATTGTCTGATCAAAACCGTGTCCTTCTGGTGCAGTAATAACATCCCTACCTGTGAACTGAAAATTCTGGATTCAGGATCCATCTGCTTCAGAGATGCTTCATCTGAGCACTTGATTAAAAATACCTATAACCAGCTACTTTCACAACTCTAGTGGAAGCGCGGTAGCTCAGTGGATAGTACTGCTGCTTCACAGCACCAGGGAACTTGATTTGTTTCCACCCTCGGGTGACTGTGTGGAATTTGCACAACCTCCTTGTGTCTGTGTGGATTTCTTTCAAGTGCTTTGGTTTCCTCCCACAATCCAAAGATGTATGGGCTTAGGTGGCTTGGTCATGCTAACTTGCCCATAGTGTCAAGGGATATGCAGGCTAGTTGGATTAGCAATAAGAAATGCAGGGTTATAGGGATAGAGCAGGTATAGGTCTGGATGGGATGCTCTTTGGAAGGTCAGTGTGGACTTGGTGCATCAAATGGCCTGCTTCCACACAGTAGAAATCCTATCATTTTTATCTCAGGGTAAGAGCTAATCAGCTCAGACTAAGATGAGATGATTCTGCACCGAAGTGTTTTAATAGTTTGGAATTCGATATCTCAGAGAGTTAATTGGAGAAGTCAGTGGTGAGTGGTGTTCCACAGGGCTCTGTTCTTGGGCCTCTACTGTTTGTAATCATTCAATAGATTTAAGGCTGAGTCAGACAGGATTTCAGTTCTTTGGGATAAGAGGAGTGGGGAAGAAAGTGGAGGTAAATCTAGTGGTCACCCTTAGTCATACTGAATGGAGAAACGGGTTCAATGAGTTGCACAGCCTGTCCTGTTTCTACCCTATTTCAGAGAAACCCTCCGAACAACCATCACAGTTCAGCAGCGGCTTATGTGGTGGTTTTTCATCACACCATTTGTTTATTTATTTGATATAGCCAATTATCACAAAATGCTGCAGATGCAAGGAACTGGAAACAAAACCGGAAAACCCAACAGGATGGCAGTGTCTGATTAAAAGAGATGTAATGTTCCAGCTTGATGACCTTGCATCAGAAACTTTTGAAGAAAAATTTACAAACTGAAGCAAGTTGGCTCAACATTTTCTGTTTCATGTTTCTTCTTCTCCAGTGGGACAATTTCACACTTGTGATTGGTGGGACTTCAGTTTGAAGAGGTCAGCTGCAACTCCTTGCAACGACTCACGCCAGGAGAACACAACTTTCATTTTTAGTGACGAAGCTGAGACAGTTCCTCGATGTCTCTCTGATTTGGGTTGCTCCAGGGGGTTAAATCTCAGCCGATTCATTCACCTTCAGTGTGACATTTCTTGGTTTCAGAGAATTGTTCTTTTGTAACCATTTTCCTTCAAATTTTCAGGGATGATCATTTGGAACAGTCAGAGTTGGGTGACGTTTCTCTGTGCTCTGGCATTAAGCATCAGCTTCAGACTAATAATTATGGTTGTATTTCTTACCCTCTTTTTGATCTGAATCATGATGGTAAGTATTTTCCCTGGGAACTCTGCCGTCCTACTATTACATATAATTGTCTGATCCTATGTCTGCTGCATCCTTTTCTTTGACTCTTCCATGAGATCTAGGTGTCACTAGCTAGGTGAACACTTGTTGCCCATAAGTGCACTTGAAATGTTAGTGCCAAGCCACTTTCTTGAAATGCTGTCATCCTTGGCATGTGGTACACCCACTGTACAATTACAAAGGAAACTCCAAGATTCTGATCAAGTGTCAGTGATGAAACATTAAGATATTTTCAAGTCGGGATGGTGAGTGACTTGGAAGGGAGCTTGCAGATGATGGTGTTCCCTTGCACTATCTGTCCTTGTACTTCAAGCTGTAGTGGTGACTGGTTTGGAAGGTGCTGTAGAATATGTCTTGGTGAGTTGGTTCAGTGTATCTCATAGATGATACACACTGCTGTCACTGCACGTCTGTGATGAAGAGAGTGAATGTTAAGCTGGTTGATCAGGTAATCATTCTGGTTGCTTTGTCTGGGATCTTATTGAACTTCTGAAGTTTTATTGGAGCCATGTTCATCTCGCCAAGTGGAGAGTATTCCTTCATAGGGGTAACTTGTGTCTTGTAGGTAGTGAGTATGATTTCGGGATTTGGAAGGGTATCCATTATAGAGTTGGATGTATGCCCTACTCATGTAAGCACAGTATTTTGCAAGTTCCATGGAATCAGTTCAACTTCTGGCCAATGGTAATCTCCAGAGGCGATTCTAGCTCTTTCGCCAACCGAGCTGATCTCCAAATCGATTAAACCCATTGTCCCTGCAGAGTTACAAATACATGAGGGGCTTTTGCCCAGTTGTATTGGGAGAGCTACTTCTGTATGCACCCATCTATCACTGAACTGAATCTAGCTGCTTTCCTTCTTTATAGCACTTAGAGACATTAGTCTTCCAATCTGGGTCAAATGCTGACTTCACACCCAGTTCCAACAAAAAGAGTTACTTTTTCATCCCCATTCTGTCTTTGTCTATGACAATGAACATGTCCACATCTGTGTAATAAGCAGGCAACTGTGTTTTTGTGTGTAACTGGATCTTTCTGCACTTATGTACCTATGAATGTGTGTACTTGTGTGTGAGTATGTAAGCACGTGTGTGCTTAGTGTATGTCCAGTTGTGTAAGTGCCTGTGCATGTATGTGTCTGTCTATGCATGCGTGTAGTGTGAGTATATCTGCATGCTTGTATCTTTGTGATTGTGTATGTGTTTCGGTGAATCTGTGTACATGTGAGAGTCTGTACACGTATTAGTGTGTGTATGGATCTATGTGATTATTGTATTTTTTCTGTGGGTGTCTGTCGGTATGTGCCTGTGCATTTGTGCATGTGTCTATGTTTCTGTGTGTCTCTGTGTATATGTGCATATGCGTATGCTTGTGTCTATATATTGTATGTGCATGTGTGTGTCACACATGTATGCAGGTGTGAGTGTTGATGAATGAATAGTGCATAAGCCACAATAATTACTGGGAATGTTTTAATCCCACATTCCTCGCACCCTTTTCTTGGCTTAGTGAAACAAAATTCTCTCCTCAGCGCCATCACCACATGGACTGCAATTATTCAGGGAGAGGGCATACCCCTACCTTTACAAGGACAACCTAAAATGGGCATTAAATGCCAACCTTAACCACACCCCCAAAAACAAAATGAAATCAAAGCCTCTAACAGTAAAATTTAATGAGTAAGTAAATCACAATGATCGTGAGATCGCAGTTGGACCATTAATTCAGTTGATGTTCTTGCAATTATCTATTAGCACGGCTTCTTGTGATGATAGACTTCCAAGGAGGAAATGGCATCATCAGAGACTGTTCTTGGTGAGCTCCACTATCGACGTTTCTTCTTTAATTAGTTATTGATCCATGTGAAAGTCATCACAAGTCATAATGAAACACAAAGTGAAATTGGGTTGTGTGCACTCTGTTGACTCAATTCCTTATCATAATGGATTAAAGTGGATATCAGAAGCAACACACTTTTTTTCCTATTTAACTAGTATGACTATGGACACAACTTACTTTCATGTTTGTCTTCCACTTATACATTCAGAAATACAAGACATGCTTTCCAGTGCACGTATGGTGGGTTAAAATTGACAATATTTCATACAGAGCTGAGAGATGAAGACAAAATGCTTACTTTAACCTTCTCCTTAATATTCCAATTACAGCTGAAACTTGAATCCACGTTTCTGTCCCCTTGAGACTTGCGACTGTGCTTTGGAGTGCAGGTAAAACTGTGAACTGAGAATCATTGGCATATTCTTCGGCATTTCTAGAGTGGTGTGTTCGTTCATGGACTGCAGTGTGCAGAGGGAAGATAAGAATGGCTTTCAATAAAAGTTCCGACCCATTGGAGGTCTTAACGGGATGCACCTCATCCCTCTACCTCATCCCTCTAAGCCAAATGTTCCTGCATTTCAACAATGCCACCTCCTGCTACCTGACTTAGAGCCGGACAGTGGGGTGAGAGTGGTGTTGCCAGTGCTGTTAAGGGCATCATCCTCCAACATTCCGGAGGCAAAAGTTCCATTGCCTTGACAACTTGGGAAGTGATGTGGAGAATTCTCAAAGGCACTTGTCCAAGCTTCGGGTGGTTTGTTGAATCTTCTTGAAACTTGCTATCATTGCTACATGGCATTCTGAGGTCATGGGTGGAATAGGAAGGAGAAAGAAGAAGGGGGGAGGTAGGAAGGAGGCAGAGAACACCCTCACTCCAGACAGGCTAACCATGGTAGCTTATTAAGATTGCACTTCTCCGGTGATGCCAATTCCACTTCAGAGTTCCCAATTCTCTACCATCTGCTTCTTATATTCACTTGGCTAAAATTTTGAAATCAAATAGACTCCCCAAAAAAAACTAACCAATGCCAAATTTGCATGACAGTGCTTTCAAGAATGCAAACAAACATAACTACCCACAATCCTGACTTTGTGCTTTCCCTTATTGCTATTTTCCGGATGCCTTTGCCTGTTCTAGTGCTACGACACAGGGTTGCAGCATAGCGAGGGTAAGGCTGCACCAGGATAACCTTACAGGGTGACCTCAAGCAACTTTGAATGTCTGGGACTATATCATCTCAGCATGGGCTAACAGCTGTATCAATGGGCTAGCTGACAAGGCCAGTGGGAGAGGGCTGCAGCTCTGTGTTCCATGGAGCCCCATGGCCACACTCCCTCAATCTGAGTGAGGTGCTAAGGTGTAGATTGCTGAACTATGATGACACCCTCTTAGCCCTTTTCCACACTGTTGTCTGTTGTGTCTAAGCATGTAGGATGATGTGGTTTACTCAGATACTTTTAAATGGCTCCTCCCACTCATACATAAATAAAGAGGAGCTAGTCAGTTCTAAGTTGTTGTTCCACCTAATTCTGTTATACAGTCTACAGCTATATCTCATCGGCCTAGTTACTATCTCTTCGGACATTACAATGTCCCTTTGGAGATAACAATAGCTCTTAAGGTGGCATGGTGGCTTAGGTTACTTGGGTTACTGTCTATGCACGTTCTCCTCGTATCTGCATCCATTTCCTCCAGGTTCTCTGACTTCCTCCCAGTCCAAAGACGTGCAGGTTAGGTGGATTCACCATGATACGTTGTCCCATAGTGTCCAGGGATGTGTAGGTTAGGTGGATAAGGGATAGAATAGGGGTCTGAGTGGGATGTTGTTCAGAGAGTTGGTGAAGACTCAATGGGCTGAATGACCGCTTTCCGCACCATAAGGATTCTATAATGCTAATGTAACATGCTTTCTTAATACTAGATCATAAACTACTTCTTATCATTTAAATGTGTGTCTTGTCCAGCAAAAACTTTTAATGTTTAATTCTTCACCAGTGAATATGAGTAAGTCCCATACACTAGTGTTAGAGGAAGGGTTAGTGGCAGCAAATCTACTCAAAGAAGACTTGAGCACAACCAAGTGCCCACTGTGAGTATCTTTTACAGTATTAAACACCAGTAATGCTGGCAGCATTCTGAGTCAGCGCAGCAATGAGTGAGGATCTGACACACTTAGTCAGTATCCACTTTAGCACAAAACCCTAACCGACCATTGGTTGTATTACAGTGGAAGCTGAGAAATTAGCCATCAGACATGATAATATATGAAAGTGCCCACTCATAGAGTTGGCCATCAATAGTGTGCTTGAAAGGACGGTCTCTGAATGCTGCTGTTGTTTCAATCAACATTGGACTCAGCCATGCTCCCACTCAGAAATATGAGGCTGTGTGTCAGTCCCCCAACGCACCAAGGATTTTAGTATGCCTGTTCATGAGTGTTCTCCTATAGGCCACCTCATCAACCTGTAGTCTTGGGCACACTGTAGAAGAACACATGTGCGATCTCACTGCTCGAGAAATTCACACTTGAATATTTCCCTTTCCAGTTGAAGGCATCTGCCTTCCCCTTGTTTTTGTTTTCACTCGTGGGGTGTGGATGTTGCTAACTGAGCCCAGCATTTATTACCCAATCCCAGTTGGCACTTGAGAAGGTGGTGGTGAACTGCCCTCTTGAACCGCTGCAATCTATGTGTTGCAGGTAGACCTACAATGCCCTTCGGCATGGAATTCCAGGATTTTGACCCAGCGACACTGATACATTTCCAAGTCAGGATGGTGAGTCGCTTGGAAAGGAACTTGCAGGTGATGCTGTTTGTTGCCCTTGTCCTTCGAGGTGAAGGTGGTTATCGGTTTGGAAGCTTAGTCTAAGTAAACTACTCTATGAGACAGATGTTCATGAGGAGGACATTGCAGAGTTGACAGGGCTGTCTTTTCTGGTGCCTGAGTCAATACCAGGTGGTCCATCCAGTTTAATTTCTTTGTTGAAACTTTGTAGTGATTGATATAACTGAGTGGCTAACTAGGCAATTTCAGAGGGCAGTTGAGAGTCAACCACATTGCTGTGGATCTGGAGTCCCATGTAGGCCAGAGCAGTAAGCATCCCAGATTTCCTTCTCTGAAGGATATTCCCCTCACAGCCAGGGACCCAGGTTCAATTCCACCCTTGGATGGCTGTCTGTTTGCACATTCTCCCCATATCTGCATGGATTTCCATAGGTTGCTCTGGTTTCCTCCCAAAGTCTAAAGATTGCAGGTTAGGTGGGATTTGACCATGCTAAATTACTCATACTGTTCAGGGATGTGCAAGTTAGGTGGTTTGGCCGTGTTAAATTTCCTATAGTGTTCAGGAGTGCGTAGGTTAGATGTATTAACCAAGGGAAATGCAGAGTTACAGGGAAAGATCAGGGGAATGGGTCTGGGAGAGATGCTCTTCAGAGGGTCTCATTTGGCCCAACGGCCTGTTTCCATGCTTTAGGGATTCTATGGATTCTATAGTGAGCCAGATGAGTTTTCCCCACAATTAACAATGGTTTCATTGTCATCAGTCTATTCTTAGTTCCAGATTTTAAAGATTTGAATTCAAATTCCACCTGATGGGATTCGATCCTGGGTCCCCAGAACAGCAAAGCCTGTTTCATCAAATTCTACAAACTGGTACTATTGAACTGTGTTACTTAACATATATTTCTCCACTCATAACATCTATATTCTTTTATGTGCTTATCTACATGTGTCTATAAGAGGTTTAAGAAAGGGTAGAGCAATAACGGTTGATTAGCTCACTTGGCTGGACAGACAAGTTTTTATTTCAAGCATACACTTTATTCGTAAAGTTATCTTCATATACATAGGTAATCAATAAAGTAGTTGGTGAAACAAATATTTGAGTTTGACTCCATCTAGCAAACAAATCAAAGGCATTTCTTGCTTGTTCAAGACTATATGTCCAAAGATGTGCTGGTTCGGTGGATTGGCCATGCTAAATTGGCCATAGTGTTAGGTGCATTAGTCAGAGGGAAATGGGTCTGGGTGGGTTACTGTGCGGAGGGTCGGTGTGGACATATTGGGCCGAAGGGCCTGTTTCCACACTGTAGGGAATCTAAAAAAAAATTTATATACATTTGAGGCACCGGGAGGGTCTGATAACTGAACAGAACTCCCAATTACCTTCAGCAGGAAGACCTCAGATAGTGGTCTTTCCCCACTGCGCCTCAGCAGCAGCTCCCCCAGGCTGTTGTGCATCCCTCAGCACATAGTCCTGGACCTTGGAATGTGCCAGTCTGCAGCTCTTGGTCAGGGTCAACTCATTGCTCTGGAAGACCAGCAAGGTTAGGGCAGACCAAAGAGCATCTTTCACTGAGTTGATGGCCCTCCTTGTGCAGTCGATGTTTGCCTCGGTGTGTGTCCCAGGGAACAGACCATCTTGCATCACGAAACTGCTCGGGATGAACCTTGACAAAAACCTCTGCATTTTTCTCCAAATTTCTTTTGTAAAGGAACATTCCAGAAGGGGGTGCGTAACAGTCTCTACATTCCGGCCCCCTTCCCAAGTTAGCCAGTTTTCAACTCAGTCTGGTTTCAAATGCTGCACTGGCTGAAGTGACTATGGAGGGCGCTCCTTTTCGCCCTTGCCCCTCGCCTGGGGTGTTGTGACCCTCAGGCGAAACCATCACCAGTTATCACTTTCTCTTTGTAACAGGAAAACAGCCCTATGGACTGGTAGGATTATTGTGACTTTACCAGACCTTAGCGTAGTAAGTTCAGAATTTGTGTTGCATTTGCTTGGAGCTAAAATATGCACAATCATATTAAACAGCACTTTCTTGTTAATTACAGAAGCCTGATCAGTGTCATTTATTAACCTGAGTTCATCAGAATGGAAAATTGAGGACTTTGAGTGGTTTAATTAATTTTTTAACTTCTGTGATGACCCCGGAATCAGTGACACTTGAATATCAGTGCACTTTCCCACATGAGTTATGATTGTATTCTTTAACAGCTGAGAATATGCAAATTAATCTTTTGCCTCTAAGATTCATACTGACAATTAATGCCTTTCATGGACTGCTCTTCTCTTTTATATTCCTCTTCTATATACCTTCAATATATACCAGCAATATTCTACTGTTACAAGTTAGATTGTTCTTTTTCAATATGCAGGAGTATGGAAGCAATATTTGTTGCACAACGATCATCTATTCATTTAGATATCAGTTAAAAGTGATCAACTTCACTAATTCCTTTCAAATTAAAATCTTGTTCATGACTTTATATCATTTATGCAATCCTTCTGATCTTCTGTAAAGAAAACAACAAAAGGAAAAAGGCTGCTTATAGATTTGCGAGATGGAGTGCTCGGTTAATAAAAATAACGAGTCAAATATTCCTTGGAAAAGAAAGGCCTGATTTTCTCACTTTCAGTCTAATTGTGGGGGGGTGGATATGTTCGGTGGCAATAAACTCACCAACTTCGCCCCAAGTTAACCTGACCAACTGTGCATCAATCAATATGTTAAGAGGAGATAGGTGAACATGGGCAAGATTCTTGGCCTATTGCAGACTTCAACACTGGTGCCCTGAGTCGCTAGAAGCTGCCAAACAATCTGAATCTTGGCAGTAACTGGATCTTAAAGATTGGACATTGAGGCTTACATCCATTAAAGGTAAGTGTTCTTTACCTTCATGTGGCATGGTGGAGGGACTGTTGGGGACGGAATTGTCAAGGGGTCAGAGCCAAGGGCACGGGGATCATTTCTAGAGGATACCCCCATCCATACCTCCAACTGCTCAATATCCTCAAGGCAAAACTGTTTCTTCAATAAGTGTTTAGATTTGGTAGAGACACGGAGAGATTGGTGGAGTGCATGTACTTAGAATACGAAACAGTGCAACACAGGTAAACAAGGCAATACAAGTGCTGACAACGTGTTTGGGTTCATTTCTGGAGAGAGAGAATTGAAAAACATTGAATTTATCTTCAGCTGAAACAAGAGCTAGAGGTCATAAATATAACATTGTTACAAATTTAAAAGAAACTTGTTTTTAATCGTGAACATGTTGAGAATGTGGTGAAAACAAAGAATGCTGGAAATTACAGCAGGTCAGGCAGCATCCATGGAGGGACAGCAAGCTAACGTCTCAAGTCTAGATGACTATACATCAGGGAATGTAGGACTTGCTATCACTTATAACTCAGTAATCCAGGGAGTATCATAGTATTCTTAACATGCACAGCTGCCACAGCACAGACACAGAGCACTCCCACTGTGCAGGATGGTGGGGATGCAATCTAAAAACTTTTTCATTCAAATCAGTAATGCTGGTGCCATATCAATGCCAATTATACTGCCAGTTCCCTAACTTGACCAGACAGACTGTCCTCAGCGTGCAGACACAGAATGTATGAATAAAGTAGAATGTGCTTTGAGGTTTCATCTTCAATATCACACCCTCAACAACTGGGAAGAGGGAATGGAAAATTGCTGACTGGTTTGATCTGAACATCACTGCGATGGAATCCGTCGTTGAAACAGTGTAGTCAGCTCTCATTATTTACAAAAGGATCTGAGAAAGGGGATGCTGAATGCACTAACAATCACTCAAAGTGAAATCTAACAGACTGCCAGATGATGGATCAATTACTCCTGCCAGAATATCCAGTTGTCTTTCGTCACAGGGTTTGCCAGGGGCACGTGTGATGGGGTCATGAGAAAAACAAGTGGATTAACAAAGTTCCACAGGTACACTAATTAGTAAAGTTAGATCACATGGGAATCAATGTGAGCTTACAAACTGGATTTTAAAAAATTGGCTTAATGGCAGGAGACAAGGAGTGATGGTGGAGGGTTGATTTTGGACTGAAAGCCAATTGTGGTGTTCCAAATGGATCGGTACTGAGTCAACTTTTCTTTGTCACTTATATGAATGATTTGGATGAGAATAGAGAAAGCATGGTTAGTAGGTTTGCAGATGATGCCGAAATTGGTGGTCTGTTGGGCAGTGAAGAATGTTACCTAGCTGGACTGCAAATTGGAGGAACAACACCTTCCACCTTAGCAGCCTACAGGCCAGAGGACTCAACATTGAGCTCTCCAATTTCAAATAATCTTCCCATCCATCCCCTGAATTCCTTTCCAGCCCCTTCCCCTCCCTCCCCCTCCGACCAACCCCTCCTTCCAACTACCAACCAGATTCATTCCTGTTATTCACAAACCAGGTCATACCTATCATCTGTACTCAACTATTACCACCTCACCACTCTGCCTCTCTCTCTAACCCATAACACTTCCCCCTATTCTCTCTTTATTTTCAACTCTCCCTATTCCCACCTCCAGTCCTGAAGAAGGGTTATACTGGAAACTTCAGACTTCCCCACCTCCTGATGTTGCCTAGCTTGCTGTGTTTTTCCAATATCCTGCTTGTCTACTTTGAAAACAAAGTCAGGGGAGGTCATAACTGACTGGAATGACCGGGTGAAGAGATAGCTGGAACACAAGTTTGAGTTATACCAAGGAGGACATGGTCATGGAGAAACTTCATCCATTATGATGAGCCCACTTTCATGGAAAAGGTGGTAGAATTTGCCTGATTTTGTTTCTGTTGAAACATAAATCAGGAAAATCTGTTTGGGAAAATGCAATCCTTCCAGTCAACTGTTTCTAGAAGATGGAAATCAATCCATTTTGACCAGTCATTTAAAATGGATAAATAATGTACAGATTCATTGCTAGATGCTCCTGAAAATAATGTGCTCAAATCAGTAATTGCGTTATTAGGAGATCAGTTAAGTGAGATCAAGTTATTTTGTAGCCCAGCTGTTGAAGGATTGAAACCATTCTCTGCTATATACACATGCTCCCATAAAGGGGAAGCCTGAGATGCAGTAGTATTATCACTAGACTATCAATACGGGGACCGGAAGAATTTTCTGAGGACCTGGGTCTAATCCCACCATGTGAATTTTTTTTAAAAATCTGGAATTATGGCTGGTGTTTATTAATTGGAAAAAAACCCATTTGGTTCACTAATGCTGTTTATGGAAGGAAGCTGCTGTCCTTAGCTGGTCTGACGACAGCTAACTCAAGACCCACAGCAATATGACTGACTCTTAACTGCCCTCTGGGCAATTAGGTTAGGGCAATAAATTCTGGCCTAGCCAGTGACTGTACCCTAAGTCCTGTGATTGAATACAAAAAAAATGTTCCCACTTGGGCTACTGATATATTGAACAAATTTGTTCACATAATTATTTATATCATTCAAACAATGCCAAAGGATGACTTTTGCAATAATTTTTCTTGTTTCCATCTTTCTGGTTTTCTCTCATGGTTTCACTCTTGTTTCCTATTCTCCTGAAATGTTGATGCAGATAGAGCCATGCTTGATATCCTGTCAGAAAGACTATAGACAGCCTTGACCGTTTTCTGAGTCTGAAAGCTATTCCATCATTCAGTTAGGTCGTGGCTCATCTGTATCTGAACTCCATATGCCTTGCCACTCTTAATCAACAAAAGCCCATTGATCATAGGCTCAGACATTCTCATTGATGCCCGGACTCTTTAGGAGAGATTTCCTAATTTCAGTTTCCCTCTGTGTTGAAGAAATGCTTCCTAATATCATTAAAGAACAGCACAGTTCTATTTTTCAACAACAACAAAATCTGCATTGGATAGCACCTTTGATGTATGAACGCTTCTCAAGGGCTTCAATACCTCCATTGTCTTGGGGGTATCTCCTGTGCTAGAAAACCCAAACTGGAGAAAATGTAACATTGAGCGTCTCCATTGGCCCTAGTGGAGCTCAAATGCAAGCAGAAGGAGATGTGTACAGGAACCCAAGCATACGACTCCCCTGCCTCATCCACCACCACCCGGCCTATCTGTAGCAAGGTTTGTCGATCCAGGATCCACCACTTGGAGTGGAATAAGTCACCTTCTGTTCTGAGGAACTAACTAAGATGAGAAGGACAATTAGGATCAAAGCATGTTTGCTGTAAGCTCAGGATCTCACATACCCTTCAAAGTCTGTTGATGTGTGATCAATCCATCTCAACAGAGTTGCAAACTTTCAATAATTGAAAGTGAAAAAGTTGCCCTGCCTGGTGACGGAGAGAAAGGTGAAGAGGAAGGCAAACAGCTGGACACATTGCTGAGAGAGTTGATGACTCCTTGATGCTCAAGGAGAAAGTTTATCATGGACCTTCTCGATTCACCAGGAATGAAGGCTGTTAGGTGGTGAATTGATGGTCACTAATGGTCCTCAATATGCCGCTTCTGTGATTAACTGCCAGACAGGAGACAATGGTGTCTGCTTTCCTGGCTCGGAAACGTGCCTTCTAGCTGTAGAGTAGGAGGGATGATCTTCAATCATCTCAATCTGGGACCAAATGGGGAAAGGGATGGGGGGACAAAGGGCTGATCGCAGGAAGTGGCTGCCTGTTCTGTCCTCTGGTTTCTGACCTCTCTGATCCTCTCCTCCCTGTGGCGTCCACCTTGTGAGGCTGTAAAGGAAGAGACTAACCTGCTTGGTGTTAGACGTCCATAAGGCCAGTCCTCTCCCCGGCGATGATGACTCAAGATCCAGCAGTGGCACAAATATAACATTAAGGCCTGCCATTAACTAAGGAGCTGCCATGAAGCTTTTAACCAGCTGATCAGTGCTCAATCTAGAGAGCTTCTTTGTGGAGGTGGAGAACAGGCATCAGGAAGCTGCTGCTCAGGAACAAGTTCCTCCTCAAGCGTGATTTGCATTGGCTGAGGGAGGAGAGAGCTTGAGATGCACAGCTGACCAGAACTGGGGACACTCTGGATGACAAAGGAGCAGGCTGGATAACACTGAAACAGTTGGCCATGAGGACATCAATCCATCTCCAATTCATGACCCGAGCCTGATGAACAAGGCACTCAAGGTGGCTCAGGCATGCAGTGGACTTCCAGATGAACTGACCCCTGTCTGGAACTCGACACTGGCCCCGTGCTGCGGACCCTCCCCATGATGTGGTGCCCCACAATCTGAACCATTTCAGGGATTTCCTCCCGGTGCCATTTTTAATGGAGGAGGCGTTATTTGTACGAGCTGATGCTGCACACTCTTCATTGCCGTGTCTTCACCCTCCATCCGGATGGCATGGTGTTTTGCTCTGCGATAGTGGAGATCTACACTTCTATGAATGAGTCCTTTCTTCTTACATCGGGGATCAGTGGTGGAGAATGCTGCACACAGCCATCCCATATAACTAGTGACTTACCAGGTGCGAGACCATGGGCACGTTTTTAGCCTGGAGGAGATGGTCTTCCATTTATACATTGAGTGGTTCGTCTGTAGCATCTTTTCAGTTTATTGAAGGGGCTGCTGTTCAAATTTTGGTTGCACTTCAGTCTCACACTCCTGATTTACAGACACCTAATGTGGGGAGAAACATAGAACATAACAGCGCAGTACAGGCCCTTCGGCCCTCAATGTTGCACCGACCTGTGGAACCAATCTGAAGCCCATCTAACTTGCACAATTTCATTATCAACCATATATTTATCCAATAACCACTTAAATGCCCTTAAAGGTGGCGAGTCTACTACTGTTACAGGAAGGGCATTCCACCGCCCTACTACTCTCTGAGTAAAGACAAATCTGCGAGCCTTCTCATCGCTGTGATCCTGGGCCCAGCCAAGATGGCCTTTAACAGGTCCAGGCAGTGGGCTGAAGAGGAGCTCGTTGTTCCTGATTGTTTGCCCTTCTTTTGTGATTACATCTGCACTCAGGTGTCCCTGGAGAGGGAGCACGGAGTTCACCAGCAGAGTTGAGGCCTTTTGAGGTCATGAAGGATGGAGTGCATTATCGAAGTAGATAATGAAATTTTGATATAGTTTATTGTCTCTGTAGTATCAGTTTCCATTTTGCATTTGAGTTTGCGTTTGTTTTCGATTTGGTGCCCCAGAAAGGGGCTGTTTAATTTTTCATAGTTTCTGTGTTTGGACATCTTGGAAGAGCCAAGGGGGCTTTTATTTTCGCCCTGCACTGTTCCCGTCCCAGATGCACTTAATGGGGATCGGTGTGAGGGGACTTTTATTTTAAGTTGAAATGAGCAGGGAATCATCTTCTGGATTTTAAACCATTGTTGTCCCTGACCCAAGAATGTTTGATGGGGGAAGAGTTGTCTGCCTGTTTACTTATTTCTTTGTTTATTTCTTTGCTTATTTGTTTTCTTCGATTTTGCTTGAGTTTATTTTTATTTTGGCCCCTTGTGGTCCCTACCCAAAAGAGGCTGGTGGGGTCGTAGTTAGGGAGAGCCATTTTCTTTTTGTTTATTTATTTTCGTTTTTTCACACGAGTATTAGGTATTTATTTCTGTTCAAGAGTCAAGGTAGCTTTATTTTCCGTTTTGAGAGAGCAGAGTGGGCTTTGCGCTGTGTTTCACCTGGTGCTGTCCCTGTCCTGGGGGTGTCTGGTCGGAGCAGTGTCAGGCTTGGGGGTTTTCTTGGTTTCATCTATTTCATTTAAAAATGTGGAGAACAGACATCACTAAATATCTCCTCCACACAGCCATACACACAGTACAGAATAAAATCTCAGATTTTCATTAGAACAATCAAATCCACTTGATGTGTGCTTTTCTTTATCTGATCATCAATAACAAAAAAACCGGTGACAAAAATGCAAGTTATCTGCACAAATCCCCGTTGACAATTACAGATTAATTTAACCTCCTCACTTTGACAAATATAAATGTTGCACATAGAACATTAAATTCCCATTACATCGATACATATTAGCACACAAATGTTCTTGATGCCAAACCTTTGGCGAAATCTCAAATCAATTTCTATTCAATTTGGTAAAACTGCCCTGACACCAATGAAGCCGAAAATAAACTAAAACAACCTCTTTAAAATTAAAGTACATTTTCAAAACATAACTGTTACTCAGTGAGTTAATAACTGAACTGGTCTAATGGTAGAAAGCTCAAAGACACACAGCAGCTTGTGCAATTAGCTTCTCGACATTAAAAAGAAGATAAAGGTTGGCCTCATCAATGTCAACTTCTTGCAGCTTCAAGTTTCCTTAAAATTGGAACCATCCAGCGAAATAGTCCTGTATCACAATGAACTACATGGCAACACCAGAGTCACAGAAGGTACAGAATGAGTTCATTTCGTCTAGCATGTTTCTACAGTTCTCCAAATGAGCAACGTGACTGAGTGTCCTTCTCCTGCTTTTCCCCATCCCTTAGATTAGATTGAGATTTTATTGTCACACGTACTCAACTACAGAAATACAGGAGCACAGTGACAAATGTTACCACACACGGCGTCATCTTAAGTATCAAGGTACCTAGGTACAAAAAAGCTCAGGTACAAAGAAAAAGAAACGAGAGTTAAAACGTTAAGCATTACTTCATAGAATGGTAGAAAAATAAAGAAATAAGATAATAGTTACTATTGAATTCTTTTGTAGTTTAAACAAGGAAAATAAAAGAATAAATTAAAAGTTCTTTGATGAGTCCTCCACTTAGCTCCTTCTCTGGGAGATCTCAGCTGTCTGTTCCTGACACCACCACCTCAGATACCATCGCTGCTGCTGAAGCTGTCACCTCTCTGATCTCCCCCAGTACCTCAAAAACAGGCTCAGGCAGGACCCAATAGCGCACCATGCCAAGACACCGTCATGAGCCACCGAGAGACCAGGCCGAGACCTGCCGTGGGGGAGGTGAACACCAAGAGGGGAAGAGCATGAGAAAGGAAAATAAAAGAGAAAAAAAAAGGAGGTAAAAAAGAAGGAAATAAGAAATGAGCAGAAGGACTGAAGGAGCTCCGGTTGGTGTGTCCTACTCTGCCATCATCTTGACCGGACTTCACACACTGTATCCAATTAAATAATCAACCAATGCCTTCTTGAGCACCTCAGTTGTATCTGTCTCCACCACCCAGGCAGTGCTTCCAGATCCGAATACTCACCTATTATGCAGTCATAGAGAAATACAGGTTGGAAGCAGATGCGTCGGTCCAACTCAATCTGACCTAGTCCCATTTGCCAGCATTTGGCTCATATCTCTCTGAACTCTTTCTATTTAAATACCCATCCAGGTGCCTTTTAAATCTTGTAATTTAATTGTCTCCACCAATTCTTCTGGCAGCTTGTACCTTACATGCACCTTTCCCTTTCCTGGATGGTGCCGAGCATCTTGAGTGTTGTTGGAGTTGTACTCATAGGAATATAAGAATATAAGAATATAAGAGCATAAGAACTAGGAGCAGGAGTAGGCCATCCGGCACTTCGAGCCTGCTCTACCATTCAATAAGATCTTTTCTTGGCCTCAGCTCCATTTACTTACCCTCTCACCATAACCCTTAATTCCTTTCCTGTTCAAATAATTATCTATCTTAGCTTTAAAAACATTCAATGAGGAAACCTCAACTACTTCACTGGGCAAGGAATTCCACAGATTCACAACCTCCCTAATTTTGAGGCTATGTCCTCTTGTCCTAGTTTCACCCACCAGTGGAAACATCCTGTCTACTTCTATCTTATCTATTCCCTTCATAATTTTATATGTTTCTATAAGTCCCCGCCCCCCACCTCATTTGTCTAAATTCCAATGAATATAATCCCAGTCTACTCAGTCTCTCCTCATAAGCCAACCCCCTCAAATCTGGAATCAACCCAGTGAACCTCCTCTGCACCCCCTCCAGTGCCAGTACATCCTTTCTCAAGTAAGGAGACCAAAACTGCACACAGTACCCCAGGTGTGGCCTCACCAGCACCTTGTACAGCTGCAACATTACCTCCCTGTTTTAAAATCAATCCCTTTAGCAATGAAGGACAAAATTCCATTTGCCTTCCTAACTATCTTTTGCACTTGCAGACCAACCTTCTGTGATTCATGCACAAGGACACCCAGCTCCCTCTGCACAACAGCATGCTACAATTTTTATCATTCAAATAATAATCCATTTTTCTGTTATTCCTACTGAGATGAATGATTTCACATCCATTAACATCGTCCTCCATCTGCCTGACCTTTGTCCACTCACTCACTATTTATGTCCATCTGCAAAATTTCACAGTCCTCTGCACACTTTGGTCTACCACTCATCTTAGTGCCATAAGCAAACTTTAACACAGTACATGCGGTCCCCAACTCCAAATCGTCGATGTAAATTAATTAATTGTGATCCCAACACTGATCCCTGAGGCACACTAATAGTTATTGATCGCCAACCAGAAAAGCACTCATTTATTCCCACTCTTTGCTTCCTGTTAGTTAAGCAATTCTCTACCCGTGCTAATATAATACCTGTAACACCATACATTTTTATCTTATGCAACTGCCTTTTGTGCAGCATTTCTCGAATGCCTTTTGGCAAACATGTGGGGAGTATTCCATCACCCTTCTAACTTGTGCCTTGTAGGTGCTTTGGGAAGTCAGGAGGTGAGTTACTCACTGAAGTATTCTGAACCTCTAGCCAACTCTTGTAGCCAGCTCTAACTTACTATGTAGTTATACGGTGAGTCCAGTTCAGGTTGTGGTCAGTGGTAACCACCGGGATACTGATAGTGAGGATTCAGTGATGGTAATTCATTGAAGGTCAAGGGATAGTGGTTGCATTGTCTTTTGTTGTCATTGCCTGGCATTTGTTTGGCACAAATGTTACTTGCCATCTGTCAGCTCAAACCTGAATGTTGTTCAAGTCTTGTTGTATTTGAACAATGACTGAGGAATCGTGAATTGTGTTGAACATTATGCAATCATCGATGAACATGCTTATCTGACCTTATGATGGAGGGAAGGTCATTGATGAAACAGCTGAGGATGGCTGGGTCCAGGACACCACTGTGAGGAACTCCTGTCAAGATGTCCTGGAGCTGAGAGGACAGACCTCTAACAACCACAACCATCTTATAAGTTTGAAGCAAGGCTGTAATGTGGTCATGAGCTCAGTGGCCGTGGCGGAACACAAACTGGGCATCACTGAGCAGGTTATTGCTGAGCAGGTGCTGCTGGATAGCGCTGTTGATGACACCTCCCATAACGTTACTGATGGTCAAGAGTAGACTGATGGTGTGGTAGTTGGCTGGATTGGATCTGTCCTTTTTTTTGTGTACTGGATATACCTGGGCAATTTTCCACATTGTTGGGTACATGCCAGTGTTGTAACTGTACTGGAACATGATGAGGAGGTGTTGATGTTGGACTGGGGTGGAAAAAGTTAAAATTCACACAACAACAGGTTATAGTCCAACAGGTTTACTTGGAAGTGCAAGCTTTTGGAGCACTGCTCCTTCATCAGGTAACTATTGGGCAGGATTATAGGTCACAGAATTTATAGTAAAAGTGTCATAACTGATGTGATGTATTGAACAAACCTAGATTGCTGTTAAGTCCTTAATCACTTAGAATGGGTTGTAGGTTTTGATTTATTAATATATGAATTCCAGGACTTCTTTTAAGTCACATTCCTGAGATAACTTAAGGTTTTGGATGTAGGTTTGCTCGCTGAGCTGCAAGGTTCATTTCCAGATGTTTCATTACCTTATTAGGTAACATCTTCAGTGGGCCTCAGGCGAAGCTTAAGGTTTTCTAAAGAAGGTGACATCTCAGCTCAGACAATGCATTAAAGGAGTGAGGTTAGAGTCTGCCTGTATCCCAATCTTGAATCAGACCGGTTCTATTTCCACATGGACTGACTGCCTACAGATGGTGTGCTTTTTGGACAAAATGGAATATATCTGCAAACACAAATCTGTAAATGCAAATTCACACTAAAAAGTTACATGTATTTGTGAATGCATGTGAGGGAGAGAGAGTGTGAGACTGTGCGTGTGTGCATGAATGTGATGGAGTATAAGCCTCTCAGAAGGTGTGCATGTGCGTGTGAGTGTGGGTGATATGTAAGTGTGTCTGAGAGGAGCGTGTGTATGAGAGATGGGTCAGCGTGAGTGTGTGAGTGTGATCGTAAGTGTGTGTGTGTATGTGTGTGCAATGACCCAAGATCCCGGTTGAGGTCATCCTTATGGCCACTGAACTTGACTATCATGAGGATGGTCTCAACTGGGATCTTGGGTTCATGTCACACTATAGGTGACCCCACTACAGTATGCACACACACTTACACACAATCACACTGACACGCTCACGCAGACCCTCTCTCATATACATGCTCTCTCAGCCACACACACACACATTCCCACACTCTCACTCACATGCTCACCCTCTCATACACACATAGTCTGTCACACTCGTGCACACATGTATCCTAGGGGCATGCATTTAAGGTGAGAAGGGGAAAGTTCAAAGAAGATATAAGAGACAAGTTTTTTTACACAGAGAATGGTAGGAGTTTAGAACGCACTGCCAGGGTGGTGGTGGAGACAGATGCAATAGGGACATTTAAGGGGTTTTTAGATAAGCACATGAATATGTAAGGAATGGAAGGATATGGACAAAAGGCAGGCATAAGGATTAGTTTAGTTTGGTGTTATGTTTGGCACAACATTGTGAGCTGAAGGGCCTCTTCCTGTGCTGCACAGTTCTATGTTCTATATTCTATGTTAGTAAGGTCAAAGTTGGCAGTTCAATGCCAACCTTTCTGGCTTCATAAATTCTTTCAAAGGCTGTAGTTAGTTTGAATGACTATACACACATGTACCAGTAGAGAAAGTCTGTGAGGAAGATAGAACAAAGAACCTATGTTCAGTTCAAATTCCCAATGTCATGATGGAACAATTAACTCTGTCTGTCTCAAGAATAGAATTTCATCGGAAGTTGAAATTGTTGCATAACTTTAGTGACCAGAATTTCCGCATAATCACATCAAAAGCCAGGATTGCACGGCCCAATGTCAACAATTCCAATTTAATTCAGACCTGTATTTTAAACTGAAGACAACTTGACTTGGAATAGGTGAAGCCACAGCAAGTAACACAAGATTATTTATAGAAGATACCAAAATGTGTAAATTAATTTTTTTCACTTCCTTTCTTCAGGTGGCTTTCCAAATTGCTGTAAAAACACTGAATCAAACAGAGCAAAAGGTTAGCTTTCACAGTGAATACACTCAACAATTTTACTTAGTCCTTACAGTATTGATTCAAGCAAAAGGCTGCAAACTCAAATTGCCAGCTAGATTCACTGCTATATTCTAACATCTCCAAATCAAGGACCACAATTCCCTTCATTTTAAAACCTAAGGAATGATCTTGGGTCTTCACCAAATGAACTAAACCTTTTTACATCGGTGGGACAAACAATCCAAAAAACTTAAAGGCAGCATATGCCTATACAAACAAAACCAACACAATATTGATTCTTCATAGACAACCTTCATTCACAAGTCATGATTCTTTCACACATACACATATGCACAGAAACTAAAATTTAAAAAAAAGACTTGCCCTTTTCCCTCAGAAACGGAAGATGCCATGGCCAGTCTTTCTTATGTCTGCCTGAAAAATTTCCTAAAGACTATAAGACCATAACACTTAGGAACAGAAGTAAGCCATTCAGCCCATCGAGTTAGCTCCATCATTCCGATCATGTCTGGTGTGGTAATCCTCAATTCCACTTACCTACCTTTTCCCCATAACTTTTGATATTCTTATGGATTTAGAAAATCTGTTAGACTCAGGCTTGAATATACACAAATACTCAATCTTGACAATCTTCTGAATCCTCTGAGACAATAAATTACTCTTCTTCTCTCTCTTGAATGTGTGATCCCTTACTCTGAGATTATGCCCTCTGGTCAAAGACTCTCCCACAGGGGGCAATATTGTTTCTGCACCTACTCTGTCAAGTCCTCTAAGAACCTTACACATTTCAATAAGTTCTCGACTCATTTTACTTTATTCCAATGAGTACAAATCCAATCTATTCAATCTCTCTTCATGAGACAGTATTTTCAGACCTGGTATCAGACTAGTGAACCCTCTCAGAACTGCCACTACCGGTAGTATATATTTTCTCAGATTATGGGATGAACTGTTCACATCTGTAGTCTGACAATTATCTTGTATTAGATTTAGCAAAACTTTCCTACTTTTAGACACTAATCCCTTTGAAATAAAGATCAAAATTCCATTGACCTTTCCTATGGCCCACTGAATTTGGATGCTAGCTTTTTGAGATTCAAGAATGAGCATTCCCAAATCCCTCTGTTCCGTAACTTCTTGCAGTCTATGTTGTGGTTCTGTTCGCCGAGCTGGGAATTTGTGTTGCAGACGTTTCGTCCCCTGTCTAGGTGACATCCTCAGTGCTTGGGAGCCTCCTGTGAAGCGCTTCTGTGATGTTTCCTCAGGCATTTATAATGGTTTTACAAATTCCCAGCTCGGCGAACAGAACCATAACAACGAGCACCCAAGTTACAAATCTTCTCACAAACCCTTGCAGTCTATCTCCATTGAAAAAAAAAATTCCTTCTATTTTTCTTACCAAAGTTCATAACCTCACATTTCCCCATATCATATTTGATGTATCAATTCTTTTGCCTACTCATTTAAACTGTCTATATTCCTCTGCAGATTCTTAGTATCATCCTTACCACTTGCCTTCTCACCTATTTTTGTGTCATCCTACTCCATCTTACCTTGGGTTCACTTGTAGTGTGTGATATGCTCTGAGCAGCAAACAGTTCAATACTACTCTGTTATAAATTATTTAATATTAATGTAAACACTTAGGTGTCTGTGAAATATAAACAGTACAGTTTAAAAATAAAGCCATGTGATGATGACTGTTTTAGTAATGTTGTTTGCGGGGTTAATATTGGCCAGAAAATTTAAAACGTAAATAATAAGGGAAGGAAGAGACCATACAGTCCCCGAAACATGTTCCAACATTCATGAAAATTGTGGCTAGATTACTGCATCAAATCCTCTTTCTTGCTCTAATCCCAATATCACTTGATTTCCTGAGTGCTCATAACAGATTGATTTTACCTGGAATACATCGATTGACTAAACATACACAGCTCGCTGGGGTACAGAAGACCACACATTTGCAATCTTCTGGGTGGAACAAGCTCTCTTCATCTCAGTTCTAAGTGGCCAACACTGAAACCTAAGACTTCAATTCTTTGTTCCAATAAAGTAGTTACTTGAGAAGATTCTGAAAGATATATTTGCATTTGGAAAGACAGGATTTCATTAAGAATAGTCAGCATGGCTTTGTGCATGGGAGACAATAACTCACAAATTTGTTAGAGTTCTTTGATAAAGTGACCAGGAAGGTTAATGAGGGCAGGGCAATAGACGTAGTCTATATGGATTTCATTAAGGCCTTTGATAAGGTTCCAGATGGTAGGTTGCTGTGGAAGGTTAGATCACATGGAACCTGGGGGGAGATGGGAAATTGGATACACAATTGGCTTGATGGTAGGAAGCAGAAGGTAATAGCGGAAAGATCTTTAGCAGACTGGAGGCCTGTCACTGGTGGAGTGCCTCAGGGGTCAGTGTTGGGCCCATTACTGTTGTTATCAGTATCAATGATTTGGATGAGAATGTCCAAGGCATGATTAGTAAGTTTGCTGATGAAACTAAAATAAATGATATTGTGGACAGTGAGGAAGGTTATCAGTAATTGTGACAGGACTTTGATCAGCTGGGGAAGTGGGCCGAGAAATGGCAAATGGAGTTTAATATGGATAAGTGTGAGGTCTTGCACTTTGGAAAGTCACATCAAGGTAGGAGTTTTATGGTGAATGGTAGGGCATTAAGGAGTGTCGTGGAACAGAGGGACCTTGGAGTTCAGGTGCACGGTTCTCTGAAAGTGGAGTCACAGTTAGACAGGGCAGTGAAGAAGGCTTTTGGTACACTGGCCTTCATCAGTCAGGGCATTGAGTATTGAAGTTGGGAAGTTATGTTGTAGTTGTACAGGACATTAGTGAAGCTGCACTTGGAGCATTGTGTTCAGTTTTGGTCACCTTGCTACAGGTAGGATCTTATTAAACTCGAAAGAATGCAGAAGAAATTTATAAGGATGTTGCCAGAAATCAACCATCTGAATTATAGGGAGAGATTGGATGAGCTAAGACTTTTTTCTTTAGAGCGTAGGAGATTGAGAGGGGGATCTTATATAAGTGCATAAGATCATAAGAGGCATGAATAGGGTGAATGCCCTGTCTTTTTCTCAGGTTTGGAGAATCAAGGACTAGAGGGCATCAGGTTAGAGTGGAAAGAATAAAAGGGAAGCTGAAGGGCAACTTCTTTACTCAGAGCCTGGCATTTGGAATGAGCTGCCAGCAGAAGTGGTTGAGATGGGTACATTAGCAACATTTTGGAGGCATTGGACAAATACATGAATAGGAAAGGATTAGAAAGATATGGGCCAAATGCAGGGAAATGGGGTTAGTGTGAATGCACATTTCCGCTGGCGTAGAACAGTTTGAACCAAAGGGTCTGTCTCCATTGCAGGACTCTGTAACTGCCTGGTCAGAGGATGCAGCCTTTCAGTCGGATCTCTCCAAGAAGCCTAAACATCTGAATAAGATCACATATTATTCGGCTGAACTCAAGGAAGGCATGGTGGCTCATGGTCAGCACTGCTGCCTCACGGTATTAGGGACCTGGGTTCCATTCCATTCTCAGGTGATTGTCTGTGTGGAGTTTACATATTCTTCCAGTGTCTGCATGGATTTATGCCCACCGTCCAAAGATGTGCAGGTCAGGTGGATTGGCGGTGCTAATTTTCCCAGAGTGTGCAGGTTAGATGGCCATGAGCAATGCAGGGTTACAGGAATAGGGTAGGGTGGTGGGTGTGAGTGAGATGTGCTTTGGGGGGTCAGTATGGATGTGATAGCCTGCTTCCATAGGGATTCTATGATATGAATTAAAGGCCTGTTTGTCTCGCCTCATAAAATGACCCTCTTAACACAGGGCTGAGTCTACTGAATCCTTGCTTAATCCCAATGCAGCTGAATCTATCCTTCATTGGTTCAGTGTCAAATATTGTTCTGCAGTGCTCCAGTGGAGAGCCTCAGGATGTTGAAAGGTGTTGTCTATGGGTCTCAATAGGTTAATGCAGAAGGGGGGGGTGCGGTGGTGCCATAGACATCACAAGCAATGATGATACCATGTGGAATTGTGATGGACAACATGCATCTTGAAGGAGTGAGACATAGGATCCAATCCTTGTCAAAGTCTCTGTCACAGTGTTTATTATTTCAATGCAACCTATAAACTATATCTCGTTAATTAAAAGAGACTCTTTTAGTTAAACCAGGAATTGGTTCTACTCCACCATTAGCCTTACTCTCTTTGAGTAGCCCTAACAGGGAATTGTGGTCTGTTACCACGACACATTTGTGCCCACAAATGTATTGGTGGATCACACCAAAGATGACGGCCAAACCTTCCTTCGCTATCTGGACATGGATGTGCAATCTGCAGCAGCTAAAGTCCAGAAAGCATTTGCTATTGGATGTGCCTCTCCACTGGGCTATCTGTGAGCCAAATCATCCCGATACCATACAGGAAGGCATCACATATTAGCACCAGATCTTGCTTGGGGTCATAGACGATAATAGCTGCTTTTTCACTTCCCCAAAGATTACGTCTTGTCTATGAGACCGAAACCAAAGTTGTAAAGGCTGCCCGGAATAGGTTCACAGTCTCGCCGAGATGTTACACAAACTTAAGAGTTGGAGTCCAGTCTTTGATAAAGAATGGTTCTGCAATCACTGATACAAGCTGTGTCGGTATCAACATCTGGTAGAACCAGTTGTTTATTTTGATTGAATCGAATTTTGATGATGTTAAACAATTTAACTGTTCAAGACAGATGTAGGTGTGCGCTGTCCTGGATACCAGCCTATGAGTTTTCTTATTCAGTTCAGGCATATTGGGACTCTTGTGATTTCTCGAGTCCACATCCAGCAGCAACTACATTGGCTTGCCGGCCCAGATTCTGAAGAAGATGTTAACCATTCAGTCAAGGCTTGGCTTTGTTTTGGGGTTTTGCTATGGACTGATCAAGAGTCCCTGAGTGAGGTTATGCAATTGCTTTCACTTAAGTGGTGTTCCCCAAGCTCAGTCAGCCTGGCAAAAGTGTCCACTTCCATTCGAAAACCCTGCAACTCATACGCTCCACTTGCCACATTTTCCAATGATGAAGCCAATTTTAGTGGCTGGTTGAAGTCCAGTTTGGCTCCAGCTAGTGGGCACTATTGTATGTTACATCATTAATTCCAGATAACAAATGGTCTCTTAGCATCTCATTAAGGGTTAAACAGAAGTCACATCCCACTCTCGATGACACTGAAATAGTTCCACTGAGGCCAGTATCCCATCATTAAGTCACCATTTATTTACAAATGCATAGTACTTGACACTGATCCAGCTCCCTGAGAGCCAGCTCTCAGGTGGACAGGACATCTGACTCTCCTGTTTATATCTATCAACTAGGCTTCCTGATTGGACCAGTTTAACAACCCAAATCGCGGAACTCATATTCTATGAGGTCCACGTGGCTGATCTCATTACAATCACTTCACCCACTGACTGAAACCTTTGAACTCTTATTCAGACAATCTCAAACTGACCTGAAGACCTGTTGAAAACTTTGCATTTAGACCCACTGCTATTGCTGGGTACAATTGAATGTGGCCACCTCGCAATTCAGTGTGTTCTGATGTTAAATTCATAGATTGCTGTCTTCCCATTTACAACTGGATACAACAGGAGATGGGTTTTGTCACAACATGTATCGTGGTGTCAACAATGAAGTAAATGTGACTGTAATTTTCCTGGGAGCTGTCATATCTGCGCACAATTCAGTGTGGGATAAGAATAAAACAGCATATGTTACAAGATGATTGAATACATCAATAAACAGTCCTGGATTCTGACAAAATATTTGTCAAACTCACATATAATTTTTGACTTGATGGACAATATCACTGCATCAATGACCTATGTTGTGGTGCCATCCATTAGCTTGTAGATGCCCTCCCTGTACTACTAACTTGACAAGGACAATAAGGACAAAAAATGTTTGTCTTGCCAGTGACACTCATGAAAGGAAACATAAAAATGTGGAAGCAATAGACCTCACAGGAGGGATGAGAGAAAAACAGAAGGATTTGCATCAGGAGCCTGCATTGTGTGGTCAAATTGTGGTGTGCAATGCTATCAAGTTGTCTCAGAAAGTTTCCCATTTTATGATCTTATGAAGGTCCCTACATGTTTGAGAACTTCATACAAAGTTTTGATTTTCTGGTGGGAAGGTGATTTTCTGACTGTTTTATGAATTAATTATTTTATTGTCACATATATTTCACAGCAAGAAAACATGTAAAATACAGTGAAAGCCTTTTCCACTGTCGGTACAATCAGGCACCATTTTAAATAATCATAAGAAAACGAGGAAAAGAAAGGTATACTTAAAGACAGTCCATCAGTCCAGACCAAGCTCATCATCAACAATGCCTGCAACACTATCCCTCCTCCACTGCCTCACCACCATCTACACTGGATGCAACGTTGAAGTCACTGCGCTTCACGTGCCATCTTTTGCCATTGGGCCAATTTGCCTCTGCCACAGCCTCTCTGTACCCGCCAATGTCAGAGTCGCACCGCTTGTCATTGGGCCCACTTTGACATCACTGTGACGCCCTTCTGTCACGGCTTCACTGGACCCAACCAACAAAGTCACTGATCTTCAGGCACCATCTTCGCTTGCCAGTGTTGCCTCCGCTGACGTAGCAACTGCCGTTTTCAGGCCAGGTTCCATGCTCACCCCAGAAAAATAAGTAGGGGCTCCCTTGCCACAAGGCCTGTGCTAAGCCCACTTGAGCTCACGCTGGGATTCCTCACTGCCGCCGATGGCAAGTAAAGGGAAGTAAATAAGTAAAGTAAGTGAAGAAAAAGAAACAAGAAAAGAGAAAAAAAAAAGAAAAATGATTGGAGCTGATAAGCCCTGGCATAGGAGCCCCACTCGGCTGCCATCTTGATGAAATCAGCATTTTAGTTGGAGGTAACATTGTGAGTGCAATGAGGTGTGATGGGTAAGACAGAATAAAGTAGTAAGACATTATCTAATTTAAGTAACTTGAATGCAATTTAAGCTAGTATTTATTCAATGTGTTTATAGTTTAGTTTTAGTTAAGTAGGTAGGTTTGTTTGTTCAAGAAGGGGAGTAGGGATCATCCTTGTAACTATAGGCCGGTGAGTCTCACTTCTGTTGTGGGCAAAGTCTTAGACTTTGTAAGGGATAGGATTTATGAAATCTGGATAGGAATAATGTGATCAAGGATAGTCAGCATGGTTTTGTGAAGGGCAGGTCGTGCCTCACAAACCTTATTGAATTCTTTGAGAAGGTGACTAAGGAGGTGGATGAGGGGAAAGCAGTAGATGTGGTGTATATGGATTTTAGTAAGGCGTTTGATAAGGTTCCCCATGGTAGGCTACTTCAAAAAATACGGAGGTATGGCATTGAGGGTGAGTTGGAGGTTTGGAATAGGAGTTGGCTGGCTGGAAGAAGACAGAGGGTAGTAGTTGATGGTAAAGGTTCATCTTGGAGTGCAGTTACTA
This sequence comes from Chiloscyllium plagiosum, assembly GCF_037043375.1. Lineage (NCBI taxonomy): Eukaryota > Metazoa > Chordata > Chondrichthyes > Orectolobiformes > Hemiscylliidae > Chiloscyllium > Chiloscyllium plagiosum. The sequence goes on from NW_028270151.1 coordinate 88,166,930, forward strand.
GCGGTGTTCCACAAGGATCTGTTTTGGGACCATTGCTATTTGTCATTTTTATAAATGACCTGGAGGAGGGGCTAGAAGGTTGGGTGAGCAAGTTTGCGGATGATACGAAAGTCGGAGGAGTTGTTGACAGTGAGGAAGGATGTGGCAGGTTACAGCGGGATATAGATAAGCTGCAGAGCTGGGCAGAAAGGTGGCAAATGGAGTTCAATGTAGCTAAGTGTGAGGTGATTCACTTTGGTAAGAGTAACAAAAAGATGGAGTACTGTGCTAATGGTCAGATACTTGGTAGTGTGGATAAGCAGAGGGATCTTGGTGTCCATGTACACAGATCTTTGAAAGTTGCCACCCAGGTAAATAGTGCGGTGAAGAAGGCATATGGCGTACTGGCTTTTATTGGTAGAGGAATTGAGTTCCGGAGTACTGAGGTCATGTTGCAGTTGTATAAGACTCTGGTGCAGCCGCATCTGGAGTATTGTGTGCAGTTTTGGTCGCCATACTATAGGAAGGATGTGGAGGCACTGGAACGGGTGCAGAGGAGGTTTACCAGGATGTTGCCTGGTATAGTAGGAAGATCGTATGAGGAAAGGCTGAGGCACTTGGGGTTGATTTAATTGGAGAAAAGAAGGTTTAGGGGTGACTTGATCGAGGTATACAAGATGATTAGGGGTTTAGATAGGGTTGACCATGAGAACCTTTTTCGAGGGCCAAAGGGCCTGTACTGCGCTGTATTCTTCTATGTTCTATGTTCTATGTTCTATGTTTTGGTAGAATTTTTAGTTGTTTAGTAAAAATGGTACTATGTTATGGCCTTGTTCTTTGTATTTTTTTTCCTGTTTTGATGGGGGTTTTTTCTTTATATATAAATGCTTTATAAAATATTTTTAAAAAGCTCTTCAATAAAAATATTCATATAAAAGAAAAAGTGCCATAATAGATCCTGCAGAAGACAGCATTTACAATCCCTCAGAATTCTATTACAGAACAGTCATTAAACACATTAAACAGTCATTAAACACAAAAAGAAAGTTCTCGGTTGCCTACCATACCAGGCAACATCCTGGTAAACCTCCTCTGCACCCCGTTCCAGTGCCTCCACATCCTTCCTATAGTATGGCGACCAAAACTGCACACAATACTCCAGATGCGGCTGCACCAAAGTCTTATACAACTGCAACATGACCTCAGTACTCCGGAACTCAATTCATCTACCAATAAAAGCCAGTGGGTGGCACGGTGGCACAGTGGTTAGCACTGCTGCATCGCAGCGCCAGAGACCCGGGTTCAATTCCCGCCTCAGGCGACTGACTGTGTGGAGTTTGCACGTTCTCCCCGTGTCTGCGTGGGTTTCCTCCGGGTGCTCCGGTTTCCTCCCACAGTCCAAAGATGTGCAGGTCAGGTGAATTGGCCATGCTAAATTCCCCGTAGTGTTAGGTAAGGGGTAAATGTCGGGGTATGGGTGGGTTACGCTTCGGCGGGTCGGTGTGGACTTGTTGGGCCGAAGGGCCTGTTTCCACACTGTAAAGTAATCTAATCTAAAACTCGAGTAAAGTAATCTAATCTAATCTAAAAATGTAAATGCAGAGAATGTGATTTTGATTCTTCCCTGTTTTTAGGAACATGTTCTCCCACTCGAATTCATGAGCCTGGGAGAAACATTTTTTATGAGAGCAAGCTTTCAACTCAGAGGCCTTTCCACATCCTTTTGTCTCTGAGTATTATGCACACACACATAATTAGGATTTAATGTCAATATGAAGTGGATGTGAGAGAAGTTTCACATCTGTAGGACTGCTGTCAGATGATCACTGTTAGCAACTGCCACTGATTGAACAGAGGCAGGGAAGATCCTATTGTCATGAAACAATGTTGAGATTGGAGGTGTACTCCAGCAAACCTGCCACGCTCACTATTCTTTTTAAAAGTAGACCTTTAACATTGCCACATCCAATGGAGAAAAGAAGGTTTAGGGGTGACCTGATAGAGGTGTACAAGATGATTAGGGGTTTAGATAGGGTTGACCGTGAGAAACCTTTTCCACGTATGGAGTCAGCTATTACGAGGGGGCATAGCTTTAAATTAAGGGGTGGTAGGTATAGGACAGATGTTAGGGGTAGGTTCTTTACTCAGCGAGTCGTGAGTTCATGGAATGCCCTGCCAGTAGCAGTGGTGGACTCTCCCTCTTTATGGGCATTTAAACGGGCATTGGATAGGCATATGGAGGATAGTGGGCTAGTGTAGGTTAGATGGGCTTGGATCGGCGCAACATCGAGGGCCAAAGGGCCTGTACTGCGCTGTATTTTTCTATGTTCTGTGTTCTAATGGATAATCCTGTAGCCAACCAGTCATGTTCTGAGCTAATGCTGCGCGCAATAGTGAGCTTGAGTTTGATTTTTTGCAGTCATATGCACTGAGATACAGTGAAAACTGTTGTTTTGTGTGCTACACAGGCAGATCATACCACACAAAGTGCATCAGGGTAGCAGAACAGAGTGCAGAGCACAGTGTTACAGCAGCTGAGAAGGTGCAGAGAGACAGAGATCAAAATTAACATTTGGACGTCCATTCAAAAATCTAATAACAGCAGTGAAGAAGTTATTCCTGAATCTGTTGGTACACGTATTCAAACTTTTATATCTTCTCTTATATCTTTTATATCTATGGAAGAGGGTGGAAGAGGGTATAACCACAGTGGGAGGGGTCCTGAATACTGTTAGAATTGATGTCTTTTGGATGAGATGTGAAACTGATGTTCCAACTAGATAGTGAGGTGGATTTAAAAGTTACAATTCTATTCTATGAAGAGTGTGGGAGTTCTACTGATGTCCTGGCCAATCATTATTCCTGAACCAACCTCACTAAATGGACAAACTGTTATTTTCTCATTGCAGCTTGCTGTTCACAAGTTCATTATAACAGTACCCACACTTTGAAAGAGCTTCATGGGTGAAAAATTAATTTGTAATACAATCAGATTCAAAGTGACACATACAAGACCGAGTCCTACTTCTTACATTTCTGTAGTGGCCATTGACTGAAAGAAAATATCCTGATGATGATGAGGAACCAAGTCACAGGCTTGGTTCCTGAACTCGACTTATAAGAAACGTGGATTGGATGGGAGATACCTTTACCACAGGTAGGCTAGGTAACTTCAACAGGCAACTCTCGAGACAAATGAAAGTCCCATTTACACTTTGTCTGTAATGGGCGTCATGGTGACTCCATAGTTAGCACTTCTGCCTCACAGTGCCAGGGACCTAGGTTTGATGCTATTGTCGAGCGACTGTTCATACACAGTTTGCATATTCTCCCCGTGACTGTGTGGGTTTTCTCCAGATGTTCTGGTTTCCTCCTACAGTCCAAAGATGTGCAGGATAGGTGGATTGGCCATGCTAAATCACCCCCAGTGGCCAGGAATATGCAGGCTAGGGGGATTAGTCATGGGAAATGCAGGGTTACTTGGATGGACTGGGTCTGGGAGGGATGCTCTTTCTAGGGTTGGCGTGGACTCGATGGGTTGAATGATCTGCTTCCACACTGTAGGGATTCTATGGTTCCCAGGGTAAATTAGACATAATGCTCTGACTGGTCTTCCATGTTAAAATATGTAAGACCAGTCAGAACAGTAAATTTCACTTACCCTGGGACTGAAGATTTTGGTTTTCCCCACAGCCATTTGGAAATATGCATGGTGAGAGTGGGACCATTTTGTGGTTTTATCTTTTTTTTTCCATTCTGGATATCTTTGATGAGTCTCTCAGCTGTTGACTTCTAAAGCTCACTGTGGAAAACAAGATCCTCAAATATCACCCTTTCCCACCAGAACTTTTACAATGTTTCTCTGGCTCTTATTGATTTTCATGGACTGTGAACTTCAGCTGATTATTGGGGTGGAAGCTAGAAGGAGACCAGTTAGCCCAGGAGGAAGAACTAGTAAACCATGTGAATGACTTATACTGGTCCAACTCATATTCACAACAATGGTCCAGTAAGACCAGTCTTCCAAGTTTTACTGTTATGTACTGTTCTGAGGAAGGATCACTCAACCTGAAACGTTAACTCTGATTTCTCTTACTGATGCTGCTAAACCTGCTGAGTTTTTTCAGCAATCTCTGTGGGTTTTTTTGCTGTTTTCTTTCCTGGTTTTTCCCACTGGGAGATCACAACCAAGTGGGGAACTTGCCTGTATGCAGACCAGCTTTACAGTAGAGACCACTGGTCAGCAACGATCCTTCAGATTTCCCTAAAACTGTAACTGCCCATACAATGGGTCTGTTGGAGTCTCCCTGCAGCCATTGGACTGGGTAATCCAGGAAGGGATTAAAAGACAAGTTGTGCCTGGTATGGGCATTGGTCACCCCTCAACTCTTTTCCAAAACTGTGTCATGTGCTCTCCCCCTCCAACATCCACTCCCGCTCCCACTCCCCCACCCCCACCCCCCAAACACACACCCTGTTTGGTGTGTTGGAAAAGACTGGATTGTAACAATGTATCTGTGGCTGCTTTTTCCAAGAGGCAGAGCTATCATTCTTCAATATCCCCTCTTTATTCTCTGCTCTCGGCTGAGATAGGACAACACCTGCACAATATTGTTCCTTTGTTGCTGAAAATGAGAAATCCCATCGCAACATTTCCCTCAGCCGAAGGGTATTGGCTTATGATTAGACCTTCTGCAGTTTGATTAAGCCACAATCTGTGCTCTCAGATCAATCACTTGCATTTTAGTCAGTTTAATGATATAATTTAGTTCTCGTTGCTTGTCCTCCGAGTTCATTGTTTTGTCTTTAACATTTTCATCCGGCCTGAGTTTAAAACAAAGCAATGTTGAGCTTCTGCTTTGAATATAATCAGGAAATTAAGTCCAAAACATGCTTGGAATTGCACTTGTTAGATTTCCCAAGATTTCTACTGAAGATATATTTGCATACTCACAAATGCTAAATCTCCTGTGAGTCAGTGCAACTGGGCAGTACCATTAAACATAAATTGAGTCGGTTTCAGCCATTAAGAAATATTTAATTATGTATTTAAGAGCAGTAACCTGATGCAGGTTGATTAATGCAGCGAAAAATGAGATTATCATCAAAAATAATTCTTGTATGTAGAGTTTCAGCACACCAGCTGCAGATTACCTGATTTCCGAACACGGAAAATGATTCCCAAAAAAAAGTCTAAATTAATTACTAACTTCAATGAATGTCTGAGTCATTTTCTTCGTGAATTAAGTATTTGTTGATATGGAATAAATTTTAACTTATGCCAACTGGCACCGATAAAACTGAAGAGCATTTCTGAACCAGACCAAAAAAGGAAGCTCCTGAATTATACCAGGAATTGTGCCCTGTTTTGCAAACAGGACCTTAAACAATGTCTCAAACGAATATTAAAAAAATGCAGAAAAGCCAAACCTGAATTGTTTGGGATAAAATCATAGAACCCCTACAGCGTGGAAACAGGCCATTCAGCCCATCAAGTCCACACCAGCCCTCTGAAGAGCATCAAATATAGATCCAACCCTGCATCCTATTGCTGTAACCTGCAATTCGCATGGTTAACCTGCACATTGCTGAATACCACTGGGCAATTTAGCATGGCCAATCCACATAACCTGCACATAAAGTCATAGAGCTTTACAGCACGGAAACAGACCTTTTAGTCCAACTTGTCCATGCCAACCAGATATCCCAACCTGAACTAGTCCCACTTGCCAGCACCTAGCCCATATCCCTCCAAATCCTTCCTATTCATATACCCATCCAGTTGCCTTTTAAATGTTGCAATTGTGCCAGCCTCCACCACTTCCTCTGGCAGCTTATTCCATGCATGTATCACCCTTTGTGTTAAAAGGTTGTCCCTTAGGTCTCTTTAATATCTTTCCCCTTTCACTCTAAGTCTATGCCCTCTAGTTCTGGACTCCCCGACCCCAGGGAAAAGACTTTGTCTATTTATCCTATCCATGACCCTCATGATTTTATAAACCTCTATAAGGTCACCCCTCAAGGCAAAACAGCCCCAGCCTATTCCACCTCTCCCGAGAGGCTCAAGTCCTCCAACCCTGGCAATATCCCTGTAAATCTTTTCTGAACCCTTTCAAGTTTCACAACATCCTTCTGATAGGAAGGAGACCAGAATTGCACACAATATTCCAAAGGTGGCCTAACCAATGTCCTGTACAGCTGCAACATCACCTCCCAACTCCTGTATTCAATATCTGACCAATAAAGGAATGCATACCAAACACTTTCTTCACTATCCTATCTACCTGTGGCATTACTTTCAAGAAGCTATGAACCTGCACTCCAAGGTCTCTTTGTTCAGCAACACTCCCTAGGACCTTACTATTAAGTGTATAAGTCCTGCTAAGATTTGCTTTCCCAAAATGCAGCACCTCACAGTTATCTGAATTAAACTCCATCTACCACTTCTCATCCCATTGACTCATTAGATCAAGAACTCAATGTACACTGAGGTAACCTTCTTCGCTGTCCACTATACCTCCAAATTTGATGTCATCTGTAAACTTACTAACTATACCTCTAATGCTCACATCCAAATCATTTATATAAATAATGAAAAGTAGAGGACCCAGCATCAATCCTTGTGGCACTCCACTAGTCACAGGCCTCCAGTCTGAAAGACAACCTGCTACCACCACCCTCTGTCTTCTACCTTCGAGCCAGGTCTGTATCCAAATGGCTAGTTCTCCCTGTATTCCATGAGATCTAACCTTACTAATCAGTCTCACATGGGGAACCTTGTTGAACACCTTACTGAAGTCCATACAAATCAGGTCTACCACTCTGCCCTCAATCCTCTTTATTACTTCTTCAAAAAACTCAATCAACTTCATGAAACGTGATTTCCCACGCACAAAGCCATGTTGACTATCCCTAATCAATCTTTGCCTTTCCAAATGCATGGAAATCCTATCCCTCAGGATTCCTTCCAACATGGTTGAGTGGCAGGTGACAGAAAGTAGGGATAAATGGTAGGTACTCAAATTGGCAGGATGTGAACAATGATTCCATAGTGATCAGTGTTAGGGTTTCAATTTTTTTCTACTATTTATTAATGACTTGGATAAAGGAATAGAAAGTCATATATCCAAATTTGCTGATGACGCTATGTTAGCAGCATTAGAGACAATGTAGATGATAGTATAAAATTACAAAAAGGATATTGATGAGCTAAGTGAATGGACAAAACTGTGGCAAATGGAGAGACTATGAGATTATCCATTTTGGACAGGAAAAGGAAAGATCAGGGAACTTTCTGAATGGTATGAAGTTAAATATATTAAATGTCTAAAGAGACTTGGGGATTCAGATGTGTAGCTCTTTAAAATGTCACAAATAGAAGCAGAAAATAATCTAGAAAACTAATGCCTTTCTATTTGGAAGAAAAATTAGTTAAGGTTTCTGTAAAATTTAGAAGGATAAGGAGTAATCTAATCAAAAAGAAACCATGAGGGGTACAGATAGGATTAATGGTAGTTGTCTTTTCCTTCAGATAGAGGATTTCAAGACTAGGGGCCACATTTTTAAAGTGAGAAGAGAGAGATTTGAAAATGACATGAGGGGCAAATTTGTTTCCATATGGGGTGGCCCGTGTGTGGAATGAACTTGCTGAGGAAGTGGTGGATGAGGGGACAATCACAACATTTAAAAGACATTTGGATAAGTACGTGAATAGGAAAGGTTTGGAAGGATATGGGGGGATTCTGGATTAGAGTGGTGCTGGAAAAGCACAGCAGGTCAGGCAGCATCCGAGGAGCAGTAAAATCAATGTTTCGGGCAAAAGCCCTTCATCAGGAATACAGGCAGAGTGCCTGAAGGGCAGAGAGATAAATGAGAGGAGGGTGGGGGTGGGGAGAAAGTAGCATAGAGTACAATAGGTTAGTGGGGGAGGGGATGAAGGTGATAGGTCAGGGAGGAGGGTGGGGGAAGGTAGCAAAGAGTACAATGGGTGGATGGGGGTGGGATGAAGGTGATAGATCAGAGAGGAGAGTGGAGGGGATAGGTGGAAAAGAAGATAGGCAGGTAGGACAAGTCATGGGGACAGTGCTAAGCTGGAAGTTTGGAACTGGGGTGAGGTGGGGGAAGGGGAAATGAGGAAACTGTTGAAGTCCACATTGATGCCTTAGGGTTGAAGACTGCATCGGGAGCAACGGATACAATAAATGACATTGATGGATGTGCAGGTAAAACTTTGATGGATGTGGAAGGCTCCTTTAGGACCTTGGATGGAGGTGAGGGAGGAGGTGCGGGCGCAGGTTTTGCAATTCCTGCGGTGGCAGGGGAAGGTGCCAGGATGGGAGGGTGGGTTGTAGGAGGGCGTGGAGCTGACCAGGTAGTCACGGAGGGAACGGTCTTTGCGGAAGGTGGAAAGGGGTGGGGAGGGAAATATATCCCTGGTGGTGGGGTCTGTTTGGAGGTGGCGGAAATGTTGGCGGATGATTTGGTTTATGCGAAGGTTGGTAGGGTGGAAGGTGAGCACCAGGGGAGTTCTGTCCTTGTTACGGTTGGAGGGTTGGGGTCTGAGTAGGAGGTGTGGGATGTGGACGAGATGCGTTGGAGGGCATCTTTAACCACGTGGGAAGGGAAATTGTGGTCTCTAAAGAAGGACGCCATCTGGTGCATTCTGTGGTGGAACTGGTCCTCCTGGGAGCAGATACAGCGGAGGCAGAGGAATTGGGAATACGGGATGGCACTTTTGCAGGAGAGAGGGTGGGAAGAGGTGTAATCCAGGTAGCTGTGGGAGTTGGTGGGTTTGTAAAAAATGTCGGTGTCAAGTCGGTCGTCATTAATGGAGTTGGGGAGGTCCAGGAAGGGGAGAGAGGTGTCAGAGATGGTCCAGGTAAATTTAAGTCAGGGTGGAATGTGTTGGTGAAGTTGATGAATTGTTCATCCTCCTCGCGGGAGCACGAGGTGGCACCAATGCAGTCATCAATGTAGCGGAGGAAGAGGTGGGAAGTGGTGCCGGTGTAACAACGGAAGATGGACTGTTCTACGTAGCCAACAAAGAGACAGGCATAGCTGGGACCCATATGGGTGCCCATGTCTACTCCTTTGGTCTGGAGGTAGTTGGAGGATTCAAAGGAGAAATTGTTAAGGGTGAGGACCAGTTCGGCCAAACGAATGAGAGTGTCAGTGGAAGGGTACTGTTGGGGACGTCAGGAGATGAAGAAACGGAGGGCTTGCAGGCCCTGGTCATGGCGGATGGAGGAGTAGAGGGATTGGATATCCATGGTGAAGATGAGGCGTTGGGGGCCGGGAAAACATAGATCTTGGAGGAGGTGGAGGGCGTGGATGGTGTCTCGAACGTATGTAGGGAGTTCCTGGACTAGGGGGGATAGGACAGTGTCGAGGTAGGTAGAGATGAGTTCAGTGGGGCAGGAGCATGCTGAGACAATGGGTCGGCCAGGGTGGTCAGGCTTGTGGATCTTGAGAAGGAGGTAGAACCGGGCAGTGCGGGGTTCCCGGACTATGAGGTTGGAAGCTGTGGGTGAGAGATCTCCTGAGGTGATGAGGTTCTGTATGGTCTGGGAGATGATGGTTTGGTGATGGGGGGGTGGGGTCATGGTTGAGGGGGTGGTAGGAGGAGGTGTCCTCAAGTTGGCGTCTGGCTTCAGCGGTGTGGAGGCCAATGCACCAGACTACCACTATAGGATATGGGAGGAGCATATAGGTGGGATTAGTTTAGTTTGGGAATATGTTTGGCATGGATTGTTCGGATTGAGGAGTTTCCATGCTGTATGACTTGAAGACTCAATATTAACAGGAGAAGACAGGACTGATAAACTATTTTCACCTGCTAGGGATTCCAGAAGTAGGGGGTATAGTCTGAGAATTAGAATCAGACCATTCAGGAGAGTTAGGAAGTACTTCCACACACACAGGGTGTTAGATGCTCAGAACTCTCTTCCACAAGTGGCAGTTGATGCTGGTTCAGTTGTTAATTTTATATCATAAAGAGAGACATTTTTGTTCAGCAAGGGTACTTAGGGATATGGATTATTAAAAGACATGAAGTTAGCCAACAGCTCAGCCATGATCACATTGAAGGCATATAGTATACTTGCCTTCATCGGACGGGGTATTGAGTATAAGAGCTGGCAAGTCATGTTAAAATTGTACAAGTCTTTGGTTCGGCAACATTTGGAATACTGTGTACAGTTCTGGTCACCACGTTACCAAACGGATGTGGTCGCTTTGGAGAGGGTGCAGAGAAGGTTTACGAGGATGTTGCTGGTATGGAAGGTGCTAGCTATGAAGAGAGGTTAAGTAGTTTAGGTTTGATTTCATTAGAAAAAAGGAGATTGAGGGGAGGCCTGATTGAGGTTTACAAACTCATGAAGGGTATAGACAGGGTGAATAGAGACAAGCTTTTTCCCAGGGTGAAGGATTCAATAACGAGAGGTCACGCTTTCAAGGTGAGAGGTGGAAAGTTTAAGGGGGATACACGCAGCAAGTACTTTACACAGAGGGTGGTGGACATCTGGAACGCGTTGCCAGCAGAGGTGGTAGAGGCAGGCACGGTAGATTCATTTAAGATGTGTCTGGATAAATGCATGAGTAGGTGGGGAGTAGAGGGATACAGATGCTTAGGAATTGACCGACAGGTTTAGACAGTACATTTGGATCGGCTCAGGCTTGGAGGGCTGAAGGGCCTGTTCCTAGACTAAATTTTCTTTGTTCTTTGTCCTTCTTTGAATGGCAGAACAGGCCCAAATGGCTGAATGACTTTATCCTGTTCCTATGTTCCTATCTGAGCTGGTGGCAGTACAGGAGGCAACCTTGCTAATGCTACCTCTGAGGTCTCAGCATTCATCCTCAGAGAGCTGGACGCGATAGCCTGTCGGGTAGCCTGGTGTTCGGTTGTGGAGCTACTGGAGCTGTTGGCTGTATATGCAAGAACCAGGAGACAGATGACATGGTACCCAATAGTTAGAGATAGTGTACAATGAATAAGATTGACCGTCGAGTTAATGTGAGAGTTACAGTTGATTGCATAGTAGTACTTACTTAACTGAATGTTTTTAGTGTATTGTCCAAGTACAAAGCTATATCCACCAGTCCAGAAACCAATCAATACGTTGATATGATGCTGAGTACACTTGGACACATACACACATACATTGAAAAGCCAATCAAACATCTGTCACTGGGTCAGGCTGCCCCTGCACGTACATCCACTGAGCTGAGGTGTCATACGTCCTTCCTCCACAGCTTGAAGAAGGCAATGTTATAGATACAATGGTTGTAGTTCAACAGTCTATTTAACATCACAAGCTTTCAGAGTGCTGCTCCTTTGTCAGATTAAGTGAAGAGAAGCCCACAGGCACAGAGTTTATAGAGATCAAATGGTGTGAGTGGAGTGTTAACAGGCTAAAGAATACGTCTCTGCAGGTGATCAAACGTGTCAGATGGTGTGAGTAAAGTGTCAACAGCTGAATAGCAAGTGAAGGGATGACCTATAATCTGATTAACTGAGACAGAGAGATAATTACAACAAATTAAAAGTAGGTAGTGCTGGAGACAAACCAAATGGCTGGAATAACATTGTAGGTATAAGAGTCGCATGTTAAGGATCTCACCAAAGTAACAAGTAATCAAAAAGTGTACAAAATAATTAAAGTCGAGAGATCATAAAATATTATCAGGGTGATGGTGACAAAACAGGACAGTAAGGAAGATTTTACACATACAGAACAGTATGTGGGGTTACATATAGTGCAACATGAACCCAAGACCATGGCTGAGGCTGTCCTTATGGGTACTAAACTTGGCTATCGGTTTCTGCTCAGTGATTGAGTGTTGTGTATCTCGAAGCCCGCCTTGGAGGACACTTACCTGAAAATCGGAGGCTGAATGTCCTTGACCACTGGAGTGTTCCCCAACTGGTAGGGAACATACCTGTCTGGCAACTGTTGCATGGAGTCTGTTCATCCTGTGTCGTAGAATCTGCATGGTCTCACCAATTTACCATGCCTATGGGCATCCTTGCCTGTAGAAAATGAGGTAGACAATATTGGCCGAGTCACATGAATATCTGCCGTGTACGTGGTGGATGGTGTACCCACGTGCGATGTTAGTATCCATGTCAATGATCTGGCATGTCTCGCAGTGGTTGCAGTAGCAGGGTTGTGTGGTGTTGAGGTTGATGTTGTCCTGAGGGCTGGGTACTTTCTGGCGAACTATGGACTGTTTAAGGTTTGGCAGTTGATGAAGGAGCAATGCTCTGAAGGCTTATGATTTCAAATACACCTGTTGGACGAGAACCTGGTGTCATGTGACTTTTGACCTTGTCCAGTTCAGTCTGGCACTGCCACCTCCAAATCATGGCTACCATTGGCACCACAAACTGCTTGCTCAAAGTAGAGATGTTCTCCAAGAAGATTGCACATATCGATACCGACATTAAGTTTCTGCAGAGATACAAGAAAGCAAAGAGGATCCTGAAAGGACAACAGATCACAAACTCACTCAAGTTGACCTACAACACAGACTACGTTCAGAGACTCTGCCATCATATCTCTCGCAAACTCCTCGAACATCTCGTACACCAACTCTAGTGCAGGGGCCTTAACCTTGAATTTGTGTTGCAGACGACTGGGACAACACGACTATTATAGGACAAGCCAAACAGAGAACAGCCAGGGAATTCCTAGAGGCATGGCACTCATCCACAGATTCAATCAATAAGCACATCGACCTGGACCCAATATACCGACCACTGCAGCGGACAGCTGTAACTGACAACCGGAAGCAGCAGATTCAAACCACTACAAATGCCGGAGGAAAGATCACAGAAGCGCTTCACAGGAGGCTCCCAAGCACTGAGGATGTCACCTAGACAGGGGACGAAACGTCTGCAAAACAAATTCCCAGCTTGGCGAACAGAACCACAACAACGAGCACCCGAGCTACAAATCTTCTCACAAACTTTAACCTTGAAATCAAATCAAGCCCATTTTCTCAGCTTGCACTCATGGTACAGTGGACCAGCTATGAGACAGTGCAAAGCAGATGAGGCAACAGAACTATGCCACTTCCATGCACACCAAGAACAGGAAACTGGAAAAACCTGGCAACACCACCAGCAGTAACCAAGCCTCCCCTGGTACCACGATTGAAACCAACTTGTCTGACCACGCCCTTCAACCGAACAAAATCGACGTTCTCAGCCGAAGGCTCAATTTCTTCCCCATTCCCATTGGTCTTGTGGCAGACACAGAGGAATTCATCAGGCGAATGAGGATCTGGGAATTCTTCCACAAACCCAAGATGTCAGCAGCAAGCCCAATGAGACAACCAATGAAATGGAACAATTAACAGAAAGACCCTCAGTGCAGCGACCAATAAGCAAAGAGTCGAACTGGATCCCTCCAGAAGGCCACTGCTCTCGGCTCAAAACATCTGCTCAAGCCACCAGAAGATGTATGCCTGATTCATCAGCCACACTCACAAGATAGTGCAGAACATCAGCCAAGCAAAATGCAACACCATCCATGCCCTCAAGACTAATAAAACAGCATCATCAAGCCAGCAGACAAAGGAGGAGCCATCGTCATGCAGAATAGAATAGACTACTGCAAAGAAGTGTACTGAGAACTGAAAACTCAGGAACCTTACAGAAAACCAACTACTGATCCAACCAAATAATAAACCCGTCATCTCAACAGACTGATCAAGAATTTTGATCCAAATCTTTAGAGTATCCTATGCCCTCTCATCTTGCATATTTCTCCCTTGGAAGATTTCTACTGTTTTCCGAAGATACACAAAGCCAACGCACCTGAACATCCCATTGTATCAGGCAATGTGATCCTGTGTGAGAACCTCTCTCGCTATGTCGAGGACATCTTGAAACCCAATGAACAAGGAAGCCCCAGCTTCTGTCACGATACTACAGACTTCTTAGTAGCTCATTACCCACGGACCCCAATCAAACCAGGAACATTTCTCGTAACAATGGACATTTCAGCACTCTACACCAGCATCCCCCATGAAGTTAAAAATCACACAACACCAGGTTATAGTCCAACAGGTTTAATTGGAAGCACACTAGCTTTTAGAGCAACGCTCCTTCATCAGGTGATAGTGGAGGGCTCAATCCTAACACAGAATTTATAGCAAAAATTTACAGTGTTATGTAACTGAAATTATACATTGAAAAATTGATTGTCTGTTAAGCCTTTCATCTGATAGAATATCATGATAGTTTCACTTCTTTCATGTGTAAATCACAAAACCTTTTTTAAAAAAGTTGCATTCTCGGGTTAGCTGTTAACAATGGTGATAGCTAGACAATATGTTGAAGGTGTTAGCCCCCTGTGTTCTCTGTCTATGCCATGATGTTTAGATTGATTCTAATCTAAAAAGTAAGGTAACGGAGCTTTACACGAATTCATGCAGTTTTTGAGCTCAGAGTTCTACATGAATGCATGCAGTTTTTGAGCAAAGTACAATGTGACCCTGCAAGTACAAATTCACCCCACAAAATATATGTGTGCATGTGGGTCTTTGTCTCTGTGTGTGTGTCTGTCTGGGTTGGGAGTTGTGAGTGTGAGAAAGTGTGTACGTGTGTGAAGTGAGTGTAGAGTGTCTTAAGTCTGTGAGGGGGTGCATGTGTGAGTCTGTGTGTCTATAAGGGTGTGTGGGGTCTGTGTGTGCATCCGTGTATATGTGTGTCAGTGTGTATGTGTATATAGGAGTGCCTGTATGTGTGTGAGAGTGTGTGTGTGTGTAGTGCAATGGTGGTCACCTGTAATGTGACATGAACCCAAGGCTCCAGTTGAGGCCCTCCCTATGTGTCTGGAACTTAGCTATCAGCCTCTGCTCGGCCACTTTTCGCTGCTGCCTGTCCCAAAGTCCACCTTGGAGGATGGTCACCCGAAGGTCCGAGGTCGAATGTCCTGGACCACTGAAGTGTTCCCCAACTGGGAGGGAACCCTCCTGTCTGTTGATTGTTGTGCGGTGCCCCTTCATCCGTTGTTGTAGCCTTTGCTGGGTTTCCCCAATGTACCATGCCTCCGGGCATCCTTGCCTGCAATGTATAAGATAGACAACGTTGGCTGAGTCACATGAGTACCTGGCATGTACAAGGTGGGAGGTGTCCCCACGTGTAATAGTGGTATCTATGTCCACAATCTGACACGTTTTGCAGTGCCTACCGTGACAGGGTTGTATGGAATTGTCCTGAGAGCCGGGCAGTTTGCTACGAACAATGAACTGTTTGAGGTTTGGCGGTTGTTTAAAGGTAAGTAGTGGAGGTGTGGGGAAGGTCTTGGTGAGGTGCTCATCCTCATTGATAATGTGTTGCAGGTCACGGAGAACATGGCATAATTTTTCAGCCCCTGAGAAATACTGAACAATGAAGGGTACCCTGTCGTTTGCAGCATGTGTCTGTCTCTTGACGAGGTCATTACGGTTCCTTGCTGTGGCACGTCAGAACTGGCAGTCGATGAGTTGGGCATTGTACCCCGTTCTTGTGAGGGCATCCCTGAGTATTTCCAGGTGTCCGTCACATTCCTCCTCATCTGAGCAGATCTGGTGTACGCATAGGGCTTGTCCATAGGGGATGGCTGTTTTAATATGTTTCGGGTGGAAGCTGGAGAAGTGTAGCATTGTGAGGTTGTCTGTGGGTTTGTGGTAGAGCGTGGTGCTGAGGTGTCCATCCTTGATGGCGATGCATGTGTCCAAGAACGAGACAGATAGTCGAGAGTAGTCCATGGTGAGTTTGATGGTGGGATGAAACCTGTTGATGTCACTGTGTAGTTTTATCAGTGACTCCTCGCCATGGGTCCAGAGGAAGAAAATGTCGTCAATGTACCTGGTGTGTAATGTTGGTTGGAGATCCTGCATAGAGAAGAAGTCTTGTTTGAACCTGTGCATAAAAATGTTGGCATATTGGGTGCAAATTTGGTCCCCATGGCTGTTCCATGTGTCTGGATGAAGAACTGGTTGTCAAAGGTGAAGATGTTGTGATCAAGGATAAAGCGGATGAGTTGTAGGATGGTGTTTGGAGATTGGCAGTTGTTGGTGTTGAGTACTGAGGCTGTTGCCACGATGCCATCATTGTGAGGGATACTGGTAGAGTGTGGAAACGTACATTGTAACGAGGAATGTTCCCGGTTCGACTGGTCTGTGGGTGCTGAGTTTCTGTAAGAAATCCGTAGTGTCGTGACAGAAGCTGGGGATCCCCTGTACAATAGGTTTCAACATGCCTTCCACATAGCCAGAGAGATTCTCACATAGGGTCCCATTGCCTGACACGATGGGACGTCCTGCTGTATTGGCTTTGCAGTAGAAGTCACCTACACAAGAAGTACGTGGGATGAGGGTGCGTAGTCATTCCCCATGAAGACAGCATTGCTTCAACATCCTCAGTATCAACATCAACAAATGCCAATTTCCAGGTGCCATTCTACAACTCATTTGTTTTATCCTTGACTACAAAGTCTTCATCTTTGACAACCAGTTTTTCATCCTGACACATGGAGCAGCTATGAGGATAAAGTTCACACCCCAATATGCCGACATTTTCATAGAAAGGTTTGAGCAAGACCTCTTTGCTGCACAGGACCTTCAATATACACTATATACCAGATACATTGACAACATTTTCTTCCTTTCGAATCATGGCAAATAATCTCTGAGACGATGACGCAAAGATATCTACAAATTTAAGCTTGCTATCAGACTTACCATAGACTACTCTTCAGAAATAGTCTTATTCTCAGACACACGAAATACATCAAGGGCAGATGCCTCTATTGCAAGCCCACGGGTAACATCACGATGCAACACTTCTCTAGCTTCCACCCGAAACATGGTAAATATGGACAAGCCCTGTGTATGGATCTGCTCAGATGAGGAGGAACATGACGGACACCTAAAGATGTTGAAAGATGTCCTCATAAGAATGAGATACGATGCTCAACTCATTGATCGCCAGTTCTGATATGCCACCGCAGAAAACTGCAGCAATTCTTCAAAACACAGACACAGGACACGACCAGTCGAGTATCCTTCATCGTTCAGTACTTCCCCAGAGTGGAGAGACGACGCCAAGTTCTTCACAGCCCACAACATGTCATCAATGACAATGAATATCTCACCAAGGTCTTCCTTACATCTCTACTTCTCACCTTCAAACAACAATCAAATCTTAAACAGTCCATTGTTCGCAACAAACCACAACGCTGCCACGACAACCTCTGCAAGACATGCCAGATCATCGACATGGATACTACCATCACACATGGGAACACCACCCGCCACACACACAGCAGATACTCACATGACTCGGCCAATGTCGTCTACTCGGCAGGCAATGATGCCCCAAGGCATGCTTTATTGATAAGACCATACAAACGGTACGACAGTGGATGAACAGACACTGCATAACAATCATCAGATCAGGATGTTCCCTTTCAGTCGGAGGACACCTCAGTGGTCATGAATATTCAGCCTCCGATCTTTGGATCAACCAAGGTGGCCTTCAAGGCACACAACAATGCAGAATCACTGAGCAGAAACTGATAGCCAAGTTCCACACCCATGACGATGGCCTCAACTGTGATCCTGGGCCCATGTCGCGCTACATATAACCCCACCATACTGTTCTGTATCTGTAAAATTTTCCTTACTATTCTGTTTTTACGCCATCACCTTGATAGCACGTTATGATCGCTCAACCTTATTTAGTTTGTACAGTTCTGGATTACTTGTTACTTTGGTTAGACCCTCGACATGTGACTTTTATACCTATCATGTTGTCTCCAGCACCACCATACATTTATTTTTTTGTAATTATCTCTCTGCCTCATTTAATCAAATTATAGGTCAACCCTTCACTTGCTGTTCAGCTTTGACACTTTTCTCACACCATCTGACACTTTTGATCACCTATAGAGATTTATTATTCAGCCTGTTGATACTCCACTCACACCACTTGTATGACCTCTTGATCTCTCTGCCTATAAATTCCTTACCTGATGAAAGAGTACTGATCTGAAAGCTTGTGATTTTAAAACAAACCTGTGGATTATAACCTGGGTGTCATGTGATTTCTGACCTTGTCCACCCCAGTCCAACACTGGAACCTCCACATCATAGATACGACACACAGTGTAACTCAATTTTGAAAGAAAAAAGCTGCAACATCTTCTTCCAAGACCCTTGGGTTAAAGTCAAATCCTTTACCCATTAAATCTTCCGTCCAAATGAATAAAAGTGGTCTATACACCATAATACCTGGCATTCTATTTATCTCATTACATTTGCTGCCTGACCCAATCATTGCATCTGTCCTCCTTAACTTTTCTTCAACCATTCCATCTATTTGAGAGTGCATCGAACACTTTGAACAGCCAGTGTCATTTGCGATCAGAAGTGGGCTTCAAGAGACATGCTGTGCTTCTACTTTTGATGCATGGTTTTAAATAGGAGGAACTTTTCCTAATGAACAAAGAATCCTGTATAATTTAGACCAGAGATGAATTGCAAGCATAAATGTGTCCCTTTGGCCTAACAAACCATTTTGTTCTTAACTTATTAGATACCATATGCAGTCTACATTAAGACTTGCATTTTAGTTTTAACTTCTGGGCTTTGATGTTCATCATGTGAAGAGGAAATGAGGTGAAGCAATGTTGATGACACTTGCGAGGCCAACATAATGGCTCACCAGTGACACATGTAATTGACATCTTCTGTTGGACTCGGTAATCAGAGTAAACAGTCCATTTCCCATCCAAGATGTTTGGCATATAATTCATTCTTGTAATTCTCATAGTAGTCTGAATTTAAGTTAATTTGTCAGGCTGCTTTATCTTTTCAGCCATTTAATGACTGAAATTTAAATGTCTACATTTGAGAAGTGGAAATGAGGTTACATTTGGAATACACCAGAGTAGGACAGCTTTATACTCCACATTCAGACTGACATTGATGGTGCTTTTGCTGTTTCAAAAACCAGCTTAACCAAATTCTTCTTTCAGCATGGCCTGACCAACTAATGTTTGCTATAATTCAATGTGATGCTCATAATAAGTTGGCATTATGGGTATACAATGTGCAAGATTGAGTAGATTTGGCAATGTCTAGTATATGCTGCCAGTTGGGTGATACATTTTTGTGAAGCAATGTGCCTGTGCTTATCTGATGACACTTTTGATGTGACACCACACTGGTACTTTATGGAGCATCCTGCAATTCAAACACTGTAATACTACACTGTAATCCCTCCCGTCTGGAATTCTATTGTTCAGGAAAAATAACAGTTGGCTGGCAATGTTTTTAATCGGAGACTCATCGTCATCAGCATAACTTTAAGACAATGATGTGGGAGCAGAATCTTGGAAGATTAAATATTTGGATGAATAAAACATGTGTTATGCAATGTTTTATTGTCATTTTATATTTTGAGTTAAAATTTACATCCACCGTGTTTTCTCGTTCACGTGCTTGTGGTTAGGATTTGTAAGAGCATTCTTTCATCCATTTTGTACACTACATTAGTTTTGCTCATGCTGGGTATCGGGTCCTTCGTTTTGGTGAGGTGTTGTCTGAGAGTGGCTGTTGGTTTGTGTGCTGTTATAAGTCCTAGTGGTCGCAGTAGTCTGGCTGTCAGTTCAGAGATGTTCTTGATGTACGGTAGTGTGGTTAGTCCTTTGGGTTGCGGCATGTCCTCGTTCTGTTGTCTTTCCCTTAGGCATCTGTTGATGAAATTGCGAGGATATCCGTTTTTTGCGAATACCTTGTATAGGTGTTCCTCTTCCTCTTTTTGCAGTTCTGGTGTGCTGCAGTGTGTTGTGGCCCTTTTGTGACTTCTGCTCAGCAACTATTGTCCCCACCCATATCTTCACTCTGGGATCACACAAAGTCTGAGGCATTAAAATTACAACAGCATGAGAAATTCTGGAAAGCACTGCTCAATCAAGTTACCAAAATGCCCTCTTACCTGGGCCTCCCATGACCAGAATGCTGGGAGATTAGAAACACTGAGATTCTCAGTCGGGTTCATTGTTACAATAGTGGAAGGGATCTTGCAGGTGACTGTCTACACATGTATCTGCTGTATTGGTCCTTCCTGCTGGTAGAGGAAGTGGGTTTGGAAGGTGCTGGCACACTGCTATTTGTCTCCTTCAATGTGCATGTTAAAAGTATGGTGAGATTGCTCTTAAAACCCCCCTGTCCTCTTCACATCATCTCCATTAGAGACAGCTGTGTAGCTGGTCAAGAAAGGTCAAATTGTAACACCTCATCCTTGACCTTAGGCCAGCTTAAAGCTTCACTTTACATCCAAATAATTACTTTTGACATGCAGAAATGTAGCAGCCATTGTGTGCACAGGAGGTTCCCACAAAAGCCAATATTGTGAATAACTTGTTAATCGGTTTTCATTGACAAGGATTCCACTTGGACATCTAATAGTGCCATGCTTTAATTCATGTCCACTCAGGAGTGTAGCAATGTATGTAAGGAGACAAAACTCAACACTTTATGCAGAAAGATGGAGGACTAAGGGTTGTTGCTGTTAAATATAGAACATCGTGTTCCGGGACTGATTCTTCAACAGAGTCAGAAAATGTACATGATATAGAGAGTCTTCCTCTCCGTCTAATGAATTCCAGGTAAATTCCAATTTGTCACGGGGTGGGGGTGGGGGCTTAACCAAAGGCATTTTGCTACTTTTCCTTCTCCTTATGATGCAAGGGGGGATGTGAGGAAGAGCCATTTTTGTTACATGGTCAGTGATAATGTCTTGGGACAACTTGCCTGTTAGAGTGATGGAATGGAATAATCTCAACTGGAAATCAGTTGAGCACTTGAGGGAAAAAAACCCTGACAGTCCTGAGGATAAATCAAGGAAATGGAACTGTCTGACTTATTCCATTGAGAGCTGGTATGGATTTAAGGGGCCAAATGGTTTCTTTCTGTGTTGTAGTAACCCTATGACTCTTGCACAAAGAATGTCCATTCATTATTCTGTTCTCCTGGATTTTACATGATAAATGGTGAAATTAGGCTTCTGGTGTAGAGTATTGTTAGTTGTATTCAATGCAATCAGGATTCCATACTTCTTAAATATAGAACTCATACACTGTAGAAGCAGACCGTTCAACCCATCGAGTCCACACTGACCCTTCAAACAGCATTCCACCCCCCCTGTACTTTCCACAGCCAATCCACCTAACCTGCACATCCTTGGACAATTGTGGGGGGGCACGGGGGGAGAGAGGAGGTACCGAAGCACCCAGAGGAAATCCGTGCAGACACGGGGAGAATACGCAAGCTTCGCACAGACTGTCGCCAATGGGTGGAATTGAATTGGGGTCCCTGGCACTGTCAAGCAGCAGTGCTAACCGCTGAGTTACCATACCACTAGCAGTGTACTGCTAGCTTATTCTTGTGTGAGATGAGGATCCTGCAGGTGACATAAATCAAGTGAAGGGCACATTTAATTCGGAACATATCGTACAAGAATAGAGAATCAGCACAAGGTAAGCTGCTCATTGAGAATACCTGATGTTATCGGACGGTCAGTCATGCACAACCAGTCCCTCATTAATCAGGTAACCAGAAACAGATAAAGATAAACTGGGAGCTACAAAGTAGAATCTAAAATAAAGGAATTAAAGTAAGTGTGATAAATGCAGTGGATAGGGAGAGTGGTAGAATAAATAAACACCTAAAAGTTGAAAAGAAAGTGGTGAAGGATGAATAGAGGAAAGTAAACTTGACGAATTTTGATATAAATATACTATTCAGTTACTTTAGTATGAATATTCACTCTTGGGGTGTGATTATCCCTGTTTGTTCATTAATTCATTGTTCAGTTCCTGCCCCTTTTAATTCATATAGGGCATATTTGGTGACTATTTGATGAAAAGCTGCAATCCATGTTGTCAGGCAACGCTGCTACAAGGCTGCTCCCAGCAACAACAAAGAAACAATGGTATAGTTCCAAGCCAAGATGGTGTGAGACTTGGAGGGGTGCATAGAGGTGGTGCTCTCCCTCTGCCAATGCTGGTTTGTGGCTTCATATTATGCTGCCAAATAAGATGTGGTGAGTAGCTACACTACATCTGTGGATGATACACATTGTTGCCTCTGTAAATCGGTGGGGTGGATGGTATGGATGTTTACCAGTGAACAATGGAATTGCCTAATAAGGTATGAGGAGAAAGTGAGGTCTGCAGATGCTGGAGATCAAAGTTGAAACTTTATTGCTGGAACAGCACAGCAGGTCAGGCAGCATCCAGGGAACAGGAGATTCGACGTTTCGGGCACAGGCCCTTCCTCAGGAATGAGCAATAAGGTATGAGCAAGGTTAAGCTACATTAAGTAGAACCCTATCCTCCAGTCATGTAAGGTTTTAAAAGACAAGTTGGGAGATAAAAAAAAATCAAATCACAATGCAATGTGACTAATGTCATCAGACATAGCATTGAAACATAATATTACCTTGTTAGGAGTTTGGATTTTAAAATGCATTTATTGCCTCTCCTCTCAGGGTTCTGACTACTGGGGTTTTAGGCCTGTGTATACTTGCTTTCCACCTGTGTATATTCGTTGAGATTCAGTGTTCAGGGTGATATGGGTGAGATTCAGTAAATATAACAAAACATCCCAATAGATTATTGTTCAAAGAAAAAAAACATAATGAATACATAACACCTTCATGCACTGGCTCTGCTTATCACGGGCAGTCAGAATGGATAATTGCTGTCCTCTACTTTCACCTTCAAATCCCAAAGCTTCTTTGTGTGAATTGCAAAGTTCAAATACTGAGCTTTGAATTACATTACTATTATCAGCTTCTTCTCCGCTTCTTGAGTACAAAATATGTGCCTTCAATTGAGCTTTGCCTGATATTAGCTAAATGATGCAGAATGGTATTAGTTTCTGGATTAATTACATCCAGCTAATGTCCAAGAGCAATTATTTCCATAATCCAACATGCAAAGCTCGTTATGGTGGAAGGCATGTGCAGATAGTGTTACTGTAAGGGACCATGCACCAAACATTGATCATTTATGGCTTTTTCTGTCAGATGGATATCATTTGTATCAGATAGACTCCTCATGATAAGTCTGTTTTTTTTGGATACTAAAAGTCATAAATATAGGATGTTTACCCAATACCACTGAAAGAAAAGCAATATAGTTCTAAGTCAAGATAATGTGTGATTTGGATGGGGAATGCAGTTTGTGGTGTACAGGTCATGGTTTTGGGCGGCATGGTTTGAAGAGCCTTGGTGCATTTTTGGAGTGCATCTTGTAGATAGAACACACTGCTGCTCCTAAGCGTCAATGATGGAGACAGTAGGTGCTTGTGGATGCGGTGCCAACCAAGTGACCTGGATGGTGTCAAGCTTCTTGAGTGTTGTTGGAGTTGCACCCATTCAGGCAAGTGGGGAGTATTCCAGCACGCTCCCAATTTGTGCAACATACATAGTGGATTGGCGTTGAGGAATCAGAAGGTGAATTACTTATCACAGAATCCTCAGTCTTTGACCTGCTCTTGTAGCCAAAGAATCTATATGGCTAGCCCAGATCAGTCTCTTGTCCATGGTAAACCACAAGAGGACTGAGTGCTAGTAATTCTGCTAAATGTCAAGGGATGATGGTTCGATTCTCTGTTATTGAAGATGGTCATTGCACGGCACTTATGTGGCACTTATGCTACTTGCCATTTTTAGCCCAAGCCTGGATTTGGTCTGGGTCTTGCTGCTTCAATATCTGAGGAGTTGTGAAAGGTGCCAAACATTGTGCAATCATCAGTAAACATCCCCACTTCTGACCTTATGAAGCAGGGAAGGTCATTGATGAGGCAGCTGAAGATGGTTGGGCCTAGGACACTACCCTGAGGGATTCCTGCAGTGATGTCCTGGAGCTGAGATGACTGACTTCTCTTATTAGACCTACCAAAATTCATCAATTCGTACATATCAGAATTAAATTCCATCTGCCATTGCACCACCCAACTTACCGGCTGATCAATATCAGACTCAACCTGAGATCATCCTCCTCACATTCAACAACACCACCAATTCTCGAGTCATCTACAAACTTTCTAATCATACCTTCTACGTCCATATTCAAGACATTAATGTACATAACAAACTGCAGAGACCCCAGCACAGATTCCTGTGGTATGCTGCTGGTCACAGGCTTCCAACTACAAAAACAACCCTTCATCATCATCCTTTGCCTCCTATTTGTAAGCCAATTTTGGATCCAGTTTACCAACTTACATTGGATCTGATCAGCACTTACCTTTCAGATTAGACTTCCATGAGGGATCTTGTCAAAGGTCTTATTGAAGTCCATGTAAACCACAGGAACTGCACTACCCTCATCAATATATTTAGTCACATTTTCAAAAAAACTCAATTAAACCAGTCAGACAGGATCTCCTTTCAACAAATGCATGCTACCTCTGATCAATCCATTTGTTGATTAACCTGTCCTTCATAATTTTTTCCAATAATTTCCCGACTACTGATGACAGATTAACTAGTCTGTAATTTACCTGGTCTATCCCTGCTGCCTTTCATGAACAAAGGAACCACATTAGCTATCCTCTAGTCACCTAGCATTCACCTTTGAACAGTGAAGTATTAAATATCTCTGCCAAGGCTTCAGCCATCTCTCCCCTTATCTGCAATAGCAACCTCAGATACATCTCATCTGGCCCTGGGATCTATGCACCTTTTTACCTCGAAAACACCTAATACCACCTTTTCATGTATCGTAACTTGTTCTTGTGCCTTATCTTCCAAACTGAAATCCCAGACGATAATGTCTTTCTCCTCTGTGATTAAAGATGTGAATTATTCATTTATGACCTCACAAATATCTACATTGTCCCCTTTGGTCTCTATTCGGCCCCATTCTTTTCCAGGCAATCCTCTTGCTTTTAATGCTTGAAATTACACAATTTCTTGTAATTTTCCTTAATCGTAGGTTATGCTGGGCTCCACCAACATTAAGGTTGGGGATAGTCCTCCTCCTAAAGTGGCTTGTTTAATTGTCTATCACATGTTCATGACTGGATGTGGCAGGGTTGCAGAATTTGATCTGTTGATAAGGTCTGGAGTCAATGTTGAGGACTCTGAGGGCAGCTCTAATCTGTGATTTCTAATATTTGTCACTTGGCAATCATCTGAAAAAGTTTAAGGCTTACCAGAATCCTATTTCTGATTTCTTCCACAATCATGACATGTTCTCAAAATATTCCTTTGAAACCATGAATCCCACAGCATTTTTGTTTCTCTTGCAGATTCTATAAATGTCTGGCATGATTTCTTTCTTAAAATCCTCAAGATTAATTAATCATCTTCAGGGACAGGTTCACCACCACTTTCTCAAGGACAACTTTGGCTGGGCAACAAATGTGAACCCAACCACATCCTGTGAATGTTTTTTTGTTAATAAATAGGTATTGCTGGTCTTCCAAAACCTCTGGACTTTGACTGGGGTTAAATTGGCGAGGTACATACATGGGTTTTTTGAATGGCTTCTCACCTCCTCCAATTGAAACGATTTTGCATTGAGGCATGGGAAGACTACTGACTGCAGTGGAGTGAGGGTCTAATATGGCACTATTGCATCCGGATGATGTTACCCCGAGCACAGGCAACCCACCAGCACAAGCTAAGGACAGCAAAGACCTGGTCAAAGATTAGGTGCTGGCTATTAGGGTGGCATGGTGGCTCAGTGGTTAGCACTGCTACCTCACAGGACCAGGGACCCTGGGTTCAATCCAATCCTCAGGCAAGTGTCTGTGTGGAGTTTGCATGTTCTCCCTGTGTCTCTGACAAATCTGTCATACATTAAAACCAGTGTCATCTCTTCACATTCCAAAAATGCAAAATAGATGACACAGGCTGGCTGAAGTTGCAATTCCTAAAGATGGGCCTGGAGACTGGAGTGATAGAGTGGGAGCAAATGCTTAATTGTTAATGCTATTACAAACTATCCTATTCACATTAATCACAGAGCTGCATGGTTTAGTGCATGAAAGACACAGTTGAATATTAGGAGAAATTGCAAACCATTTAAAAAGAACTCCAAATGGTATTTTACATTAAAGCACCCTTTACTTTTTCTCTCAATGCTTATCCATTTCAGGGGTGATTGATCGAGTAATTCAAGGCTCATAAAAGTGTGTGCAGTGCACACAGATTAGAGAAGTGAGGTTGTTTATACTGTATCATATCAGCATTAGGCAGGCAGCTGAGAGTTGTATACACATATTGGCAGCTGTTGCTAATCCTGTTACAGCTTTATATCATTTCCAACCAGATCCTGCAGATAATCGATGTAATTGTTTGCATTCTTGAAGTTAACCCTCCTTTAGAGGTCATCAGAAGTCTGTCAGTCAGCTGCAATACTTTCCGAAGCATGATGCCGGAGAAGCATGAGACTGTACACACTCAGCAAGTGTTCAAAGACTGTCAAAACATTTGGGAAAGGACCAGCAGGAAATTAATTCAAGTACAGAAAATGTAAATTTGAAACCGTGATTTGATTTATGCACTGTGCAGTATTGCTCCAACCTGTGCAGCCTAGCCAGGTACAGGATACGGTTGCACTGTATATCTGTGATGCATCCATCATTATTTTTAGAGAGAGAGTCAATCGTGTTAACTACAGTGAGAGAAATTAAAATGGCACAGACATGTATGAAGCAGGAAACACTGGCATCAACTTGCTGGGCTACCAGGACCATTTCTGTCCTTGAAATAAATGTGTTTGTATGTAGTTTCCAACATGCGCATGAATTAAGGATTTTTCTGATCGACACCATTACTAGATGCCTGGGATCACTATGGATTTTCCCAACATAATGTGAACGTTCATGTCAGGAGCATGGCTGACCAAATTTACATACGGAGTGGGTTAGCTGGATGCGTGCTGAGAGCAACGCAGAGGTAAATAGGTGTTTCATTCAAATCATTACTAGAACTCATTACTCCAAGCACTTCCATATTCTAAACATTGCGTTGAGAAGCAGCAATTGAGTTAGAGATGGGGCACTACCAAACTGTTTGAACATGAGTATTTCCACCATGGTAGTGGTTACACAATTGCACAAGTACTGCACAAAGTCTGAAGGCCTTTAAAAATCACAGGTGAGAACCAGATGTGGAAAACCAGTCCCCATCTCTGATGGCTCTACTTTTTGCCATCAATGGAAAGGGGCAGGCAACCAAAACTCAACAGGACCATTTGAAATAAGTATTGAGTTCAAATAGACCCCATTTTGGCTATTCTAAAGGCCTAAAAGTACTGTGTAAAAAGTCACTAATTGATAGAAGATATAAAGTGCTCTTGAGGGGTGGATAAGCTCGGTGAAAGTTCTGGGGGAGGCAATTATTGGTATTATTATCAGACTATTAAATCAGAAACTCAGCTAACGTTCCCCAATCACCAGCTCACTCACATGTTTCCATACTGAGGCTCCTGAGACAACTAAGTGTCCCCTTAAAAACACTTTGGGTGGCACGGTAGTTCAGTGCCTACCTGCAGGTCCCTACCTGCAGCAGGGACCCAGGTTCGATTCCAGCCTCAGGTGACTGCCTGTGTGGAGTTTGCACATTCTCCCTGTGCCTGTGTGGGGTTCCTCCCACAATCCAAAGATGTGCAGGTTAGGTGAATTGGCCATGCTAAACTGCCCATATGGATTGTGGATTCAAGGGTGTGTAGGCTAGGTGCATTAGTCAGGGGTACATGTAGAGTAATAGGCTTTGGGGAATGGGTCTGTGTGGGTTACTCATTGGAGAGTCAATGTAGACTTGTTGGGCCGAAGGGCCTGTTTTCCACATAGTAGGGATTCTATGAACCAGGCTAGAAATTTTAATGAAAGGCACAGAAGATGAGGATTAGGAAATCTATAGCTAGGGGACAATCAATCAACAATGAAAAGGAATACTTGTAGCCAAAATCACAGCAACCAAGAAAATAAAGGGTAGAAACAGATCAGGGGTAGTGAGCTGAAATTGTAATGCATTTATTCCATTGGACAAAACACAATTGGAACATACAGCAGTTTCTTGGGAGATGAGGGACAAGAAATTTTTAAGATCACCCAGGAGAGAGACACTGACACTGACAAAAAAAAACCGTGCAGAATATCCTCAACCTCAGAATATGGATAGAATCAGATCAGACAGATAGGTCAAAGCACCACAGAGAGCAGTTCTCTCTGAAGTCTGAGGCTTTGGGGAAAGATGTTGACAATAGGGAGAAAGACTTGACTGGTGTTGTAGAATGAGAAATCAGCCAAATGAAGAATGACGATGTAGATCAATAATGCCAATGTCACATGTGACGATTGCTTTTTTATATAGAGACGGCCAGAGGGAGACAGAAACTTCACCTGGATCTTGAGACAACGTGCCCTTATGCAAAGCTTCTTGATGAAAGTAGCTTGATTTGAGAGACCGAATCGAGTTAGATCCCGTACATACGACAAAACAGATTGGCCTTGGTGACTCTAAACTCTCCTGCTAACTTAAGCATTGGTTACAGGGGCCAAATTCCATCAGTGATGCAGTATAAGGAACAAGAATTACTATGATGTTTTGTTAGTTTTATGATTGATCCTCCCTCCATTGCCGCTACCTGGAGATGATGGGGCAACACGAACGTCATTGAGTAATTCAATGCTTTATGGAAAGGGCATTAAAACCCACCCTGACTGCTGGTGTAATTTACAGGCAATTAATTACATTGGGAATAAAAAGCTAGCCTTAGAAATGATGAGCATGTAACTATCACTGCTTGTTGTAAATGCCCACCTGGTTCACTAATACCCATTTAGGAAAGGAAATCTACCAGCCTTATCTGATCTGGCCTACATGTGTCTCCAAACCTACTGCAATGCAATGAATACTTGACTGCCCTCTGAAATGGTTCAACAAGGCTTCAGTTCAAGAGCAATTCAGGGTGTATAGCCAGTCTTGTCATAGAGCCATAAAATCGTACAGCGTGGAAAAAGAGCTTTGGGCCCAACAAGTCCATGCCAACCAGATTTCCTAAACTGAATTAGTCCCATTTGCCTTTGGCTAATATTGGTTTGAACCTTTCCAATTGATGTACCTATCCAAATGTCTTTTAAATGCTGTAATTGTACTCACTTCTACCACTTCCTCTGACAGTTCATTTCATATACACATCATACTTTTTGTGAATAAGTTGCCCCTCAGGTTCCCTTTAAATCATTCCCCTCTCACCTTAAACCTATGCCCTCTAGCTTTGGACTCCCCTACGGTAAGGAAAAGACCCTGGGTATTCACCTTATCTATGCCCCACAATATTTTATAAACCTCTATAAGGTCACCCATCAACCTTCTACGTTCCAGGGAAAAAAGCCTACCCAGTCTATCCATCCTCTCCTTATAACTCAAACCGTCCGATCTTGGTAACATTGTTGTCAAACTTTTCTACATCCTATTAATTTTCATAACATCCTTCCTATAGCAGGGCAACCAGAATTGTGCACAGTATTCCAAATGTGGCCTTCCCAATATCTTGTACAGCCATAACATAATGCCCCAACTCCCATACTCAATGCTCTGACTGATGAAGGCAAACATGCTAAACACCTTCTTCTTGCTTACCTGTGATGCCAGTTTTAAGGAACCATTGCACCACTATGACTCTGTGGCCAAAAACATTCAAAACACTTGAAATAATAAAGGAAAAAACAAACACAACTCCCATGTGTATGTCTAAATTGAGCATAACATACACAGAGAGCATCCGAGGCATGAATCAAACTCATGCACCAATATTTTATGATGATGGTGATGGTTAAAGGGGAACTTAGCTACAAGTGTAGGATACTTATGCAGGGCATGAAGCTAATGCAGTCCACAATATGCTCAACTCTAGGGTAGCCACTGGGGCCTACATTCATTGTGTTATTGCTGTGTTGGTGCCATCAGAGTTTGACACTCTGTTTTTTTTCTGGCTCTCTAATCCAATCAGTCCTCCATCTTGAAAAAGGTGGACAACGAATCTATGGGAGGGCTTTCCAAATTATCTCATCCATCCTACATTCCATCCTGAAACGCAGACACAGTCACAAAGCAATAGAGCCACACAAGCTTAATTCTGGTGCTCCACCCCAACCCCACACCAATCCCTGGACCAGATTGTTGATACTGCTACTGAGATATTATAATCTGCAGGTAGACTCTCGAAACCCAAACTCCTCAATGTTTCTCACTCTGGCCAGCTCCACTGCCCTAGGTTTGCAGTAGCTACTCATTTTGTAAATTATAATCATTGGGAATATATGAGAGAGAGAGAGAGAGAGAAGCGCAGCAGGTCAGGGTCAGGCAATGCAGTTTTTAAAATAGGCACTAGATAATTACAACATGATAACATTTCATTTCATTAACAACCCCTCAGATACTGAAACAATCCCATGTTCAAATGCAACAAGACCTGGACAATACCCAAGTTGGGGTTGACAATTGGTAAATGACATTCATTTTACACAAGGGCCAGGCAATGACCATTTTCAACAAAAGAAAATACCACTTGACATTCAACTTTATGAAGAATTGCTTTGAATTATATACTACATTGTCTTGTGTTTTTTTTATTTTATTTTATTTATTATTACATGCATTTGGTTACAAAATAAAACAATAAAGTGTTGTATAGTGTCACAACTCTCGGGCGCCATCTTAAAACACAGAAAGATACACCAAGACATAGGATTATAAAGGCAGAGAAATGAAGAAATAAAGAAAAAAAAGTTCAACTTGACAGTTCTTCTTGGTAAGTGCTCTGTCATGGGCTATAAGCCATGGGCCTGGTGGCCATGCACGAGTCTCCTTCACCACACGCCACCACCACTGGAACATGGGTCACCACTAGGTATATAGTTTCTTTGATCTGTTAGGCATACTCTCCCATGGTAGCAATACCAAATGCAGGCCTGAAATTGTGAGTAATCATTGGTGAACATCCCCACTTCTGACTCTATGATGGAGGGAAGTCCGTTGATGAAGCAGCTGAAGCTGGTTTGTCCCAGAACATAAACCGAAGGAACTAGGGTTCTTATGGCACAGTGTCTCTACTTCTAAGCTAGGAGACCTGGTTTTAAGTCCCAGGTTCTTAAAGGGCCATATAGTAGGATTTTACCCTGGATGGAGATTTTACTGTAATGCAGTCTCAGTAAAAGAGGGAAGTGATGGAAGACTTTTATGAAAATGAATGTCTTCATTCAGAGCTTTGCGGATCTTTGGAATTCTCTACCCGGACAGGCAGTAGAAGCTAAGTCATCCATTACATTAGAGCCAAAGGTAGATAGATTTCTAGATACCAGTGGCATTTCAGGATGTGGGGACAGTGTGAGAGTATGGCATTGAGGAAGGTGATTCACCATTGTCTAAAATGGTGAAGCAGGCTTGAAGGGCTGGATGGTCTACTCCTGTCCTAGCTAACTCTGTTGCCTGTTGTTCCTGGTGCTACTCTCTTCAGCCTTGACAATGTCCTGAAGTGTGATGTGCGGATTTGAAAGGCTTAAAGTCAAATACACTAGTTTTGGCTGCTGAGGGTCTTCAGTTGTAACTGCTCCCCACCCCCACCCCCACCCTCACCCCCACCCCCACCCCCACCCCCACCCTTCAGCCCCACCCACCCCACTTCCCCTCCCCCCTCCCAGGGAGAAAGTTCAAGTTAATGCTTCAGCTAACCAATCAGCTTCTCAATCAATCAGCAGGTATCTCCGAAGTGCTGACCTGACTCATCATTTGCCATTTAGCCAACCCCCAACCTCTTCATCTCTGAGGGGCGGGGGGATTTGGAAATTCCACCCAAAGCATTCTTTTCAGATGTTTTCCAGATGATCATCAAAATCTCCTCACTCCTCCAGTTTACTTTCCTGTTAGTAATTCACAATGGTCCCATTGACCTTTTAACAAACTTCTCAACTTGTCTGGCTAGCTTTAAAAAAATTGAAATAAACACCTCCAAATCTCTCTGTTCCTGCACGCCTTTAAAATTGGGCATCTAAAACCAAAACAAAATATATCTCCTTGCCTCTGTCAGAGGTGTAGCTTGTCTGATTTTGAGTTAAATCTTCCGAATCATCTGTGTCATTGACACCTGAAGGCCCACATCTACTCAGATGAAGGGCTTTTGCCCAAAACATTAATTTTTCTGCTCCGCAGATGCTGCCTGACCTGCTGTATTTTTCCAGCACCACTCTAATCTTGACTCTAATCTTAAAGCTGTCTGCCAGCTGTGAGTGAACAGGGAACAGACCGAACATCATGTGATGGATGCCACTCGACACGTGCAGAGCGCCAGCCTTCTAGGGACGAAGGCCAATCAACTTTGCCCCATGAAATTTCCTCTTAATAGGGATGAGCAGACGACCTCTCTTCAAATCTGTGTCAAATCCAACCCTTCAAAATCGAAATTCCCTTAACCAACCCAGTGTGAAATTTAAAAAAAATGCAGCTCAACACCAGCTTTTCATTTTGCTGCTGGAATTATATAAAACACCAGTTTATCACGAAGCCAACCGAAGAGATTTTCACTGCCCCTTGGCTTTTAGTTCAAACCCAAGTTCAGATAAAACTGAATTGCAACAGCTTTGCTCTTAGCCCTCAGGGTTGAGCTGAGCGGTAATAAAAATCCTCGCTACATATTAATGGGATGGGTTAGAGCCAGTTGATTAATTTAACCTCACAGCAGCAGCTTATACACATTCAACACTGCCCCAGTCTGCACTGGACTGAGAACAACTCCTTACGCTGCTCTGAACTATCAGCAAATCACAAGTCATTTTGTCCGTTTTGTGTTCAGAGATACTGAAGAATTTGAGAAGAGGCAATCTTGAAGCTAGCGGCAAACAGATCTTAGAAGGGTGTTTAACATAAATAAGATTTTCAGTTGATCTAATTCATTAATTTAATTCTTAAATTAACTCGCGATTTCCTTATCGACTCTCTGCTCCACATAATTTATTCTGAAAAACTAAATGAAGAAGCAAAAAGAAAGTGTCATTAACTGTGCGCTGGCACCTGCAGATACTTACAATTAATGTGTGCTAGCCTTCCTGCCTTCTGAGATAGCAGGCCCTCTCCAAATCTGGCCCTTTCCACATCTTTGATTTCCAAGCCATTGCTATTGGTAGGCACGCCATGAACTGCCTAGGTCCCAGGATCTGCAACTCTGTCTCGAAATCTTTCAATCTCTTTACCTCTCTCTTTCTCTAAGATCTTCCCTGAAACTGACCTGTCCTAATTTCTTCTTTTGTGACTAAGTGCCAAATCTTGTGCTTTAATATTGTCCTTGAAGTCAATCTGGGACATTTGACTACATTAAATGTGCTCTGGCCTGAACATTTGGGAATGCTGGCTTCCAAGTGAAGGGATAGTGAAAAAAAATAATCATATGGACAATAAGAAATTAATTGATTGATTCATTCATTAGCAGTCCCTTGCAGACAATGATGATTCTCTTCCAAAGTACCGCAGGCTCTGGGGCAGAAGGTCATCATGGGAAGGGGCGGGTGAGGACGTTGATGTGGCAGCACACTCCTTACAGTTTTTGCCTGGCTTCCGCTATTTCCTGAAGGCAAGTTATGAGTGCCCAATGCCTTCCTGGATGTTCCCCCTCCACTTTGGATTGTCTGGGGCCAGTGATTCCCAGGTGTCTGTGGGAATGCCGCACTTCACCAGTGAGGCCTTGAAGGTATCCCTGAAACACTTCCTCTGTTCACCTGCAGCCGGTCTGCCATTTAGAGGTGTGAGTAAAGCATCAACTTGGAGAGTCTCATGTCGGTTATGTAGGAGACATGTCCGAAATGGTGTAGCTGACTAAGGGTGGTCTGAGCCTCGATGTTGGAGATGTTAGCCTGGTCAAGGACGCTAGTGTTGGTGCGTCTTTCTTCCCAGAGGATTTGCTATTGAATGAAATCATTTTTTTTGTTCCAAAAGGATGTGGGTGTCACGAGCATATGCCAGAATTTATTGCGTATCATGAATAATTAGTAACCTAGTTGCGTGAGACCCTTGGAGATGAGTGGCCATAATATAACAGAATTCTTCATCAAGATGGAGAGTGAAGTAATTGACTCTGACCCCAGGGTCCCCAATTTTAATAAGGAAAATTACAAAGGTATGAAGTGTGAGTTGGCCATGATGGATTGGGAAGTTTTACTGAAATGAATCTCTAGTGATGGCAAAGATGAACTACAAAAATTGCTTAGTCCTATCTGGTGCAAATTGCAAAGAGAACTGTCACCAAACTGTGGCTTATCAGAGAAAATAAGAGATAATATTAGATGCAAAGTGAGACAAATAAATTTGCAAGAAAAAACAGTGGATCTGAAGATTGGAAAGTTTAGAATTCAGCAAAGGAGGACAGGGGATTGACTGAGAACGCAAAAACACAGTACAGGAGTATAAGATTAAGCTTGCAGGGAACATTAGAGCTGACTCTATAAGCTTTTATAGGTATGGAAAGAAAAAGGATTGATGAAAGCTAACATGGGTCCCTCACTGTCAGAATGGTGAAATTTATCATGGGGAACAGAAATGGCTGACAAACTAAATTTGCTTCTGTCAAAGGAGGACATGAATAACATACCAGAAATGATGGAGAACACAGGGTTTCCATGAGAGGGAAGAACTGAAGCAAATCTGTATTCGTTGCGAAATGACGCTGGAGAAATTTATGGATTGAAGACTGATAACTCCCCAGACCCTGATAATCTACATCCCAGAGTACTTAGAAAATGGCCCTGGAAATAGTGGATACATTGGTGGTCATCTTCCAAGTTTCTTTAAACTCTGAAACAGTTCCTACAGATTGGAGGGTAGTTAATTTAAAAGGGTAAATCTTTTAAGATTGAAATGAGGAGGAATGTCTCTATCTGGAGAGTAGTGAGCCGGTAGAATTCACTACCACAGAAAGGGGTTGAGGCCAAAACATAATGTGTTTTCAAGAGAAAAGGCTGTTTAACTTGAGGGTCATCACACCTCAGGGGAGGGGAATGTTTGAGGAGAGTCTTTTATGGTAACCATAACATAACCATGATATGGGAACTTAATGCACACTGTTTGATATTACACTGCATTGCAAATCAGCTGTCCAGCCACTGAGCTAGTATAAAACTCAAACGCAATACATTGCAAGATACGTTTGTAATCTATATCAATGATTTGGATGAGAATATACAAGGCACGATTCGTAAGTTTGCAGATGATACTAAAATAAGCAGTATCGTGGACGGTGAGGCTGGTTGTCAGAAGTTGCAGTGGGACCTTGATCAGCTGGGGAACTGGGCCGAGAAATGGCAAATGGAGTTTAATATAGGTAAATGTGATGTTTGCATTTTGGAAAGTCAAATCAAGATAGAAGTTTCATGGTGAATGGAAGGGCCTTAAGGATTGTAGTTGATCACAGGGACCTTGCAGTTCAGGTGCATGGTTCTCTAAAAGCGGAGTCACAGGTAGACAAGGCAGTGAAGAAGGCTTTTAGCACACTGGCTTTCATCAGTATCATTAAATATCGAAGTTGGGAAGTTATGTTGCAACTGTACAGGACATCGGTGAGGCTGCACTTGGAGTATTGTATTCAGCTTTCATCACCTTGCTACAGAAAGGATGTTATTAAACTGGAAAGAAGAAATTTACAAGGATGTTGCCTGGACTCAATGGTCTGAGTTATAGGGAGAAGTTAGGCAAGTTAGGATTTTTTTCTTTAGAGCATAGGAAACTGAGGGAGGATCTTATAGAAATGTGCAAGATCATAACAGACATGAGTTGGAGGTGCCAGTGTTGGACTGAGGTGGGCAAAGTTAAAGATCACACAGCACCAGGTTATAGTCCAACAGGTTTATTTGGAAGCACTAGCTTTTGAAGTGCTGCTTCTTCCACAGGTGGTTGTGGAGAATAAGGTCATAAGACACAGAATTTATAGCCAAATGAGCACAGTGTCATGGAGATGTGATGATACATTAAACAATTTTCGATCAAGTCTTTCATCTTTTAGAGTGGGATGTGTTAGTTTCTGTTCCTTGATATGTAAATCCTTTTTTAACATTACATTCTCAAGAAAGGTCCAGCTTTTCTAACAACAGATGCCATCACAGCTCAGAAAATGCATTAAAGTGTGAGGTCTATCTTTGTCCCAATGTAGCGTGAGACTGGTTCTATTTCTAAGATGAGATTTACAGAGTTTCACATGGATTTGTGCAGTTTTTGAGCAAAATAAATGTAACTTATATGTACATGTGTGTAGGAGCGACAAGAGTGAATGTGAGCATGTGAGTGTGCATGTGTGAGTGCACGTGACAGTGTGTGTGTGTGTGTGTGTGTGTGCAGGCTTGATAAAGTGTGTGTAAGTGTGGTGGGGTATACACTTGTGAGAGGGTATGTGCATGGGTGTGAGTGCGTATCAGAGAGAGCTTGTGTATAAGAGAGAGTCTGCATGGGTGTGTGAGTATGTAGGAGTGTGTGCGTGCATGACAAAGTGCATAGTGCAGTGGGATCACCTGTAGTGTGACATGAACTCAAGATCCCAGTTACGGCCATCCCCAAAAGTACCGAACTTGGCTATCAGCTCCTGCTTGGCCATTCCAAGTTGTTGCTTGTCCCAAAGTCTGCCTTGGAGGATGGTCACCTGAAAATCCAAGGCCAAATGGTCCGGACCACTGATGTGTTGCCCTGAGCATAGGAGACCTAGGGAGGATTTTATAGAAGTGTATAAGATCATAAGAGATATGGATAGGGTGAATGCATGCAATCATTTTCCCAAGGTTGAGGAATCGAGTTCTAGAAGGCATCAGTTTATGGTTAGAGGGGAAAGAACAAAAGGGAACCTGAGGGGTCAACTTTTTTTTACACAAAGGGTGGTACACATATGATTTGAGCTGCTAGTGGAAATGGTTGAGGCGGGTACATTAACAACATTTAAAAGGCATTTGGACAAATACATAGATAGGAAATGATTAGAAGGATAAGGGTGAAGTGCAGGGAAACAGTGGACAGACATTTTGGACAGCATGAAGTAGTTTGGGTCAAAGGGCCTCCCCCCATGCTGTAGGACTCTATGACTCTTTCATTCTATATGATAAGGAAAGGATGACGTAGCGAGAGAAACAGGTAAGGAAAGCAGCAAGGATTATTCTGTTAAAGCTCAAACATTATTTCAGCATATTTGAAACTTGCCTCTATAAAATCCTGTCATGTAGAATCATATGATCACTGAACTTTACAGTACAGGAGGAGGATACTTAACCCATCATGTCCATACTGGCTCCAGAAAGTGTTACCCCACGAGTCCCACTCTCCAGCCCTATCTCCATAGCACTTTAAATTCACCAGTTTCAAACGTATTCAATTCTTTCTTTGAAATCTCCTATTGGAATCCGCCTCCACCACTCTCACAGCAGCGCATTCCAAGTGCTAACAACTCTCTCAGTGAAGACCTTTCCCTTCATCTCACTCCTAGCTCTCTTGATGACCGTCTTGAAGTTGTGACCCCCTAGTTACTGGCATAACAGCTAGTGGAAACAGAACATCCTCTTTACCCTGTCCAAATTGTTCATAAATTTGAATATCTCAATAAGGTCACCACTTAATCTTCTCTGCTCCAAGTAGAACATGTCTAATCTCTCCAATCTTTCCTTGTATCTAAAATCCTTTATTCTTGATATCATTCTAGTAAATCTCCTTTGAACTCTCTCCAGGACTTCAACATCCTTCCTTAAATGAGGTACCCAGAACTGAACACAATATTCCAAATATGGTCTGACCAATGATTTATAGAAGTACACCATGACTTCTTTACTTTTATACCTGTGTTCATAAAACCACGGATCCTAGAAGCCTTCTTAACAAATTTTTCAAATTGCTTGGCCATCTTCAGAGAATTATGCACTTGAACTGAGTTCACTCTGCTCCTGTACTGCCCACAAAGGTGTACCACTGAGCCTATATTATCTCTCCATGTTTCTCCTATCAAAGTGTGTTACCTCAGTTGTTTCAACTTCACTGAGATGGGAAACAAAACTTTTGAAAATTGCTTTAATCTCTTCCCAAATGTATAGATTAACTCATGCTTTCCTTGACCTTGTAATAGCCATGGAGTGGTTTCAATATTATATAGGCTACAACGCACTTGGAAAGGTGCAATGACTCTCAAGCCCCAGTATTCTTAGGATTGCCACAAAGTTAATGAATAATCAATGTCTGTAAATTCCCCAGTTTATTTTCTTGATGGAATCAGGTTAACAGAAGACCAGATTTCTGTACGTAACAAAAAATACTGTCTACAGGCAAATAAACGACAACCTTTCAACATATAATTTTACTAGTTGAACATCTAGCCCCTTTTAAATCCCTACATGCGTAATGACAGACAAAGAGAAAACCAATTATATAATGGATGGGAGCAAGAAACTAGGAAAAACACATTTCCACTATGGTAATACTTCAGCTTCCCAAGACTCCCTGAACTTCAATTTCTCAGGCTTCTTTCACTGACTCACAAGAGGCACAGGGCAATTGGTACATAAATTACAAAGTCTCTTAGTTCCTGGTAAAAGGAAACAGCTAACAGAAATTGTTAATGGAAATACTTTTACTACAGAGAGACAGAGACACAGAACTAGCTCACACAGAGAGACGAGAGGTTTCTCCCCATCCACTGTAAATCAATGAACTGCTCAACTATCCAGGAAACTGTTGTCAAGCTGATAATGTTTGGTACCTGCAACTGGTCACAATTACGCAACTCAACCAGTTATTTGTTGCTGGCTGGACCTCCCTTTGAACACATACTCTGGTGTTGTACCATCCTATCTCACTTCTCCCACTACCTACAAAGCAGCAGTTCCAGTGACGTGTTTTCAAAAGACCAGCAATCCTTTCCACTATCCTTGGACTTAAAACAATCCTTTCCCATTTTGGTCTGAAATGACAAATTAAGGATTTTTTAAAAAAAAGATGAGATCTTTGAATTAGAGAGAGAACAGAGAGCTTGTAGGATTAGACCATCCTTGGAATATTGTGTTTGGTTCTGGTCGCCTCATTAAAGGAAAGATGTGGAAGCTTTAGAGAGGGTGCAGAGGAGATTTTCACAGTTGCCTTCCCCCCAACCCTATCCCACTCCTATTTATCTCTCAGCCCCCTTTGCCCTCACCCCCCCCTCCACATTCCTGATGAAGAGCTTATGCTCGAAATGTCGACTCTCCTGCTCCTCAGATGCTGCCTGACCGGCTGCAGGGCCTGTCTTATGAAGAGACGGTTGAGGGAGCTGGGTTTTTCTCATTGGAATGAGGAAGGATGAGAGGTGACTTGATAGAGGTGTACAAGAAAATGAAAGGCATAGATAGAGTGGATAGCCAGAGACATTTTCCCATGGCAGAAATGGCTATCATGAGGGGACAGAATGTTAAGGTAATTGGAAGAAAATTTAGGGGAGATGTCAGAGTAGGTTCTTTACTCAGAGAGTAGTGGGTGCGTGGAATGCACTGCCAGCAGTGGTGATGGAGTCAGATACATTAGGGACATTTAAGCAACTCTTGGATAGGCACATGAATAATAGTAAAATTAATGGTATGTAGGTTAGTTTGATCTTAGAGTAGTATAAAAAGCCAATACAACATTGAGGGCTGAAGGGCCTATACTATGGCTGTACTGTTCTATGTTGAGTGAACATAGGAATGCAATGAATTACGGAGTGATATGTTTTGCCAAAAAATACAGGGAGGTAATACACAACTAAGAGTACTTTTTTGACCAAATTTTGATCCTTAATTTGTCATTTCAGACCAAAGTGGGTATATATAAGCAGCAATCATTGCAGAGCAAAAGGACCTGTGGGTTTATGTGGGTATATAAATGCAGCAATCATTGCAATCGTGAGATCCAGAAATTTATATATTGAAGCATAGAGTATAAAAGCAGAAGTGTTGTGATAAAATCTTATAAAACAATTGTTCTACCTCAGTTGTAGCATTGTGTCCAAGTATGGGCACCATACTGAAGAAAGATGTGTGAAAGCATCAGAGGGAGTGAAAAAACTTTCATAAGAATTGGATGAGAGACTTCAGTTATCCGTATAGATTGGAGAAACTGAGGCTGAAAGGATATTTGAAGAAAAAATATTTCCTGCACAGTTAATAGCTAGGATCCGGAATGCACTGTATTTTCACCTCCTTCTCCACCAACTCCTGTATTTAACTAAAACCTTCCTCTGCTATTTGCTTGTCCAGTGTGAATAGAAGAAATAGGGAACATAAAACACATGGCTCATCCACCCTGCTCCACCATTCAACATGATCACAGCTGCTTTCTGGTTTCACCTTCACTTTCCCATCCCCTCTGCTTTCCTTTGATTCTCTGAGAGATAAAATGTTGTCGAGCCCACTCTTAAATGTATTTACTAATGGGGAATCTACAGGTTTCTGGAGGAAAGAATTCTGAAGATTCACAACCCTTTCAATGAAGAAATCTTTCCCCATCTCAGTCCGACACCTTATCCTGAGACTTTGTCCCCATATTGTAGTTTCCCAATCAGTAGGAAGCAATATTTCAGTACCTACCCTTTTGTTGAATATCTCAATGATGTCACCTCTCATTCTTCAAAACTCCAGAGAATTTATTCAGCCTCACACATTATAGGACAACCCCTTCATCCCAGATATCAGCTTACTGATTTTTCACTGCATACAATGCAAATACCACCTCCTAAATTTAACACTGAGGTACAACAATTTCAGATTATGATTAATTCTCTTTCCTTTCTCTGTGCATGTTTTAGTCTCTTACTTATTTGTCTTCACTTTTGCTGTTTGAACAGCAGCCATTCATCATTCCACCATTTGCACCTCCTCTAGCCTCATCTTTTGTTTCTTCAGCTGACCCATCACAATTCCCTTTGGCTTTGCATCACTCGCTAGTTTGTTCCTCTTTCATCTCCCCCTTCACTTCTTTAACCCCCATTAAACCTCTACGTACTTCCAGTTTTGATGAAAGAGCAATGATCTAAAGTGTTAACTCTGTTTCTCTTTCCAAAGAAACTGCTTGACCTACTGAAAATTTGTGGAGACTTCGGTTTTTATTGCAAATCAGGCTTGTTTTTTAAACATTGACAGACAGTCTATAGTATGTGTGTAAACTAACTAGCCCTCTGACACTCCTAGCTCTAACATTCAGATTGAACTTGTCCACATGGAGACAATAGTCAACATTCGCTACTCTTCCTATAAGATTAAAAATCACACAACACCAGGTTATAGTCCAACAGGTTTAATTGGAAGCACACTAGCTTTCAGAGCGACAATTACCTGATGAAGGAGCGTCGCTCCGAAAGCTAGTGTGCTTCCAATTAAACCTGTTGGACTATAACCTGGTGTTGTGTGATTTTTAACTTTGTACAGCCCAGTCCAACACCGGCATCTCCAAATCATGACTTCCTATCTGAGTTTCTGTAAGATTAGATTAGATTAGATTACTTACAGTGTGAAAACAGGCCCTTCAGCCCAACAAGTCCACACCAACCCGCCGAAGCGTAACCCACCCAGACCCATTCCCCTACATTTACCCCTTCACCTAACACTACGGGCAATTTAGCATGGCCAATTCACCTAACCTTCAGTTTATTGCAATATTGATAAATTCATAAATATCAGTAAATTACTCCTGCCCCTTTTTAAAGTATCAGCACTTAGAAATATCAATACTTTTCCTTAAACTAAATAAATCTCATAAGTCACTAGAGGTCTATACTGTGCTGTTGGCTGCTTCTTCTTGCTCACTTTATCACTTATCACTGCAACACTGAAAATCCCATTTCTTAAAAAAGCTAAAAGTTCCACCTGTGCCCATGATGATCACAAGAAGAACTTCTCCTGTCTGTTTTCTTAACTACTGATAGCATGAATAGTCTATTAACTTATGAAGGCAGTGTCAAATAGTAAGATTATAGTTATATCAGGTCAGTCTTGCTTTAATCATTTGTGAAGAATGTGAATCACATTCAGATGTAATGATTCAAAATCTGGAAGTATATTCGCAGAATTGCCGAACTATTATTCTCCACAGCTCCCGTCTAATAGCAGTGTAATTTCCCATCCTCCAATTAAATACCTTCCCATACTGTCTGCCCCTATCCCTCTCCATGGTTATTGTAAAGGTGAGGCAGTGTGGTCACTGTCACCAGAATGCTGTCCCACTTGGCATGGCTCATTGCCTAACACCAAATCCAACATGGCCTCCCCCCTAATTAGCCTATCTACATATTGAGTCAGGAATCCCTCCTGGACACACCTGACAAATTCAGCTCCATCCAGACCACCTGCAATCAATATTGGGGACATTGAAGTCACAAAGGGATGGAGTAAAGTGTGTCTGTTTCAATGTGTCAGAAATAAGAGTGATGAACTTCCAGCATGGATCAGTACTTGGAACTATGATGTTGTGGCCATAATGGAGACATGGATTTCACAGAGGTGCCCATGTTTGCTGCAGCAGCAGCAGCAGGAGCGGTGAGAGCAAGGACCAGAGGGCTGCCGGAAAGGTAAATGAATCCTTTAAAAACTTAGCTCATGGGATCAGGGGCCTCCATTTTTGCAGCAGCAGCAGCGGGAGTAGGGCATGGGAACTGCTGAGTCTGTGAGGTAATATATTTGGGCAGTTGCTTTACCCAAAACTCAACTTAGATTGTGTGTCCCACCCATCCTCCTTCTCTTACCAAAAGAAACGGCTCTGTACATTGATTCGGTAAGGTTACTCTTTTTGTTGAATAGTCTCTTTGAAAAAGCAGAACAGTGGGAATGGATGCTAG
This sequence comes from Chiloscyllium plagiosum, assembly GCF_037043375.1. Lineage (NCBI taxonomy): Eukaryota > Metazoa > Chordata > Chondrichthyes > Orectolobiformes > Hemiscylliidae > Chiloscyllium > Chiloscyllium plagiosum. Next base: position 88,209,775 of record NW_028270151.1, read on the forward strand.
GGCAGTTGCATGCTCCTCCTGTAGAATGGAGGGAGCTAAGGGTCACCACTAGTATCCTCACTGACTTCAGCTGTGGGAAGTACTTCGGGCTCAGTGGTTAGCACTGCTGTCTCACAGTGCCAGGGATTCGGGATTCTCTGGGTGCTCCGGTTTCCTCCCACAATGCAAAGATGTGCAGGTCAGGTGAATTGGCCATACTAAATTTCCCGAAGTGTTCAGGGGTGTGTAGGTTAGGTGCATTAGTTAGGGGTAAATGTAGTGTAGTAGGGGATTGGGTCTGGGTGGGATACTCTTCGGAGAGTCGGTGTGAACTTGTAGGGCCGAATGGCCTGTTTCCGCACTGTAGGGATTCTATGATTCTTAAAGGAAAGTACACCCAACTCCAGCTCCTTGGAAACCATGTTAGCGATCTGGAGCTGGAGCTGGATGAACTTGGGATCATTTGGGAGGTGAAGGGGGTTATTGAGAGGAGTTACAGGGAGGTAGTCACATCTCAGGTGCAAGAATGAGGCAGATGGGTAACTGTCGGGGGACGGAAAGGGGACAGGCAGACAGTGCAGGGATCCCCTGTGGCCATTCCCCTCAATAATAAGTATACCGTTTTGGATACTATTGTGGGGTTAGCCTTACCAGGGGAAAGTCATAGTGGTCAGGTCTCTGGCACTGAGCCTGGATCTGTGGCTCAGAAGGGAAGAGGAGAGAATAGAAAATCACTAGTGGTAGGAGACTCAATAGTTAGAGGAAAGGACAGGAGATTCTGTGGTCACGAACGGGACTCCCAGAAGGTATGTCCAAGGTCTGGGATTTCTCTGATCGAGTCTACAAGATTCTGAAGGGGAAGGCAAGCAGTCAGAAGTCATGGTGCATATTGGCACCAATGGCATAGCCAGGAAAAGGGATAAGGATCTAAAAAGTGATCTCGGAGTTAGGTTGGAAGCTAAAAAGCAGGACAAGCAGAGTAATAGTCTCAGGATTACTACTGGTGCCACATGCTCATGAGGCGAGAACAGGGAGCAAGTGCAGTTAAACACATGGCTTACAGGGCTGGTTCAGGAGTGAGGACTTCAGATATGTAGATCATTGGGTTCCCAAGTCTTCATATTTTTCTTCATGATAAACACAGAGAAGAAATATTCATTGAGGATGAATGCCTCCAACAGTTCTACACATACACACCCACTTTGATCCTTGAGGGTCCTATTCTCTCTCCAGTTATTCTTCTTCCTTTAACATACTTAAAGAATCTCTTTGGAGTCACCCTAATCTTCTTAGCCAAAGCTATCTTGTGTCCCCTTTTTGCCTTTCTGATTACCTTCTTCAGTAAACTCAGATAATAATTATCCAGGAATGCATCAAGCACCTTCAGACTTACAGTTGGGATAAAGCAGAAGCCAAGTGCAAAAAGCAAAAGGAGCATGCTCTCACACCAACACCCCACCCACCTCTTCCTATGACCACACTCTCTCCTAGGTGTAACAAAGCCTATGGAAGCCATATCGTTCTGTACAGCCATGTATGGAGTGAAAGAGAGCTATAAGAACATGAGAACTAGGAGCAGGAGTCGGCCGTCTGGCCCCTCAAGCCTGTTCCATCACTCAATAAGATCATGGTTGATCTACTCATGGACTCAGCCCCCTGCCCGCTCACTCTAACTCTTAATTCCTTTACTGCTCAAAAATCTATCTTTGCCTCAAATACATTCAACAAGGTAGCCTCAACTGTTTCACTGCACAGGAAATTCCACAGATTCACAACCTCTTTGAGTGAAAACGTTCTTCCTGGACTCAGTCCTAAATCTCCCCTTATTTTGAGGCTATGCCCCCTAGTTCTAGTTTCACCTACCAGTGGAAAAAACCTCCCTGCTTCTATCTTACCTCATCTATGAGGTATCACCAATGATGATGATGAGATAATACTCCCCCCTCCCTCTCCAAGCATTGCGAAATGGCACGTAACTCCTTCCTGGCCTCAGTTTCTGCCCTGACTCCCCAACAAACTTCAGGACCTCAGCCCTTTGTTCCCACTAAATGCACACAACACCAGCAACCTCCTTTCAGCAGCTCCCCCTTTTCTGGCATTGCTGCTCCTCCATCACATTGTGGTTCTGGCCCACCTTTGTTGCTAATTGCCTGTCAGCTGCTTACCATGGTGGTGCACTTGCTTATCATTCCCTACCATTTTTATATGGGTGATTAATTGCTCCCTCTGAAGAACTAACATCTGCAGGCAGCTGAGGGATGTCAAGGCTTGATTGGACCACCTCTCCCTATATTTTGAACCTCGTTCCTCTTATTTGAATACATTTTGCCCTTGTATCATTCTGATGGATGTTGTACTTCGACCTTTCCAAGTCCAGTTTACCCTCCCAGAAGTACAGAACCTAAAACTGAGCACAGTGTTCTGAATGGGGTATTTTATACCAGTGTTGCAGAACCTCCATCGTTTTCTATAACAGGGCCTTTGCAATAATTGGAGTTTGCATATTCTCCCTGTCTGTGTGGGTTTTCTCATGGTGCTCCGGTTTCCTTGCATAATCCAAAGGTGTGCAGGTTAGGTGAATTGACCATGCTAAATTGCCCATAGTGTTCAGGGATGTGTAGGTTAGATGCAATAGTTAGGGGTAAATGTAGAGTAGTAGGGGGAATGGGTCTAAGTGGATTACTCTTTGGAGGGTCGGTGTGGACTTGTAGGGCCGAATGGCCTGTTTCTGCACTGTAGGGATTCTATCATTCTTAAAGGAACTTTACGTCAGATTTGGGGTGAGAACCTCTCATTAAAGTGACTAATTGCTGCAGCGTTAGCAGATTTATCCTCAATGCATTGTGACATCTGCCAGTCACAAGCTTCAGTTTATCATGGGATCAATCATCAGAAAGCATGACATGATGCCAAAGGTGGCTTTCATATTGCAACAGCTGTAAGGAAACAAAGTAACAGAATAATGAAGCATCATTTTCATTTGAAGTGCCTTAAGCATCATACAATCCAAGCTGGTATCAAGGGGAAATTAAAGGATGAGTGTATGTTTTATTTGAATGCAAAAATATTAATTAGGAGATTTTGTAATTTGCTGTCAGTGTCAGGAATGGCAATCAATATTTGAGGACAAGGCTGTGTTTGAAATTCAAAGCACTGAACAGCAGGCTTAGCAAAATGCCTTATTAAGCTGCTATAGATTGGATTGGTGCATCTTCCAGCTGCAGATACACAGCAATTTACCAAGAACTTTCTTCCCGTTGCCTCTCAGGATTGAGATAAGCTGCACACTGAGTCTATTGGACATTCACCAAAATGAATAATTCGTCTGCAATAAAAAAATATTTTCTATGAAATGTGCTTGAAAGAGTCAGCACAGACAGGAAACGTTTCTGAGTCTGCAATTCTATGGAGTAGAGTCTTTACTAGTGCTATGAATGCTATGGAGATGTTTGTGGGTGAATCAGATGAAAAATCCCAGTGGGACCTGTCTCAGAGGCAGGAGCAACTCACTCCTTAACAAGCTTTGAGGTGAGTTTCTTGCTAGGCAGTGATGAGCTCTAATTAAAGAGGATTAGATTACCCGAGGTTCAGTGTGGAAACAGGCCCTTTGGCCCAACATGTCCACACCAACCCTCTGAAGAGTAACAATCCCAGACCCAATCCCCTACTACTCTACATTTATCCCCAACTAATGCTTCTAACCTACACACCCCTGAACACTATGGACAATTTAGCATGGCCAATTCACCTAATCTACGCATCTTTGGATTGTGGGAGGAAACCGGAGCACCCAGAGGAAACCCCATACAGATATGGTGGGTTCCCCGAGGCTGGAATCAAACCTGGGTCCCTGGCACTGCTGCCTCACAGCACCAGGGACCCGGGTTCGATTCCAGTCTCAGGCAACTGTCTGTGTAGAGTTTGCATATTCTCCTTATATCTGGGTGGGTTTCCTCCGGGTGATCAGGTTTCCTCCCACAGTCACAAAGATGTGCAGGTTAGGATGGATTGGCCATGCTAAATTGCCCATAGTGTTAGGTGCATTAATCAAAGGGAAATGGGTCTGGGTGGGTTACTCTTCACAGGGTCGGTGTAGACTTGTTGGGCTGAACGGCCTGTTTTCACACTGTAGGGAATCTAATCAAATACCTTGTTAATACTCTAACTGAGCCTTCGATCTTACTAAATGAGCCGATCAGACTAGACGTTGAGAATTCTCGACATGACAGTGCCAGTGGGTACCTGGTGACTCCTGCTTACTACAGGCTGAGAGGAGCCTCCATGTCGTTCAGCACCAATCAGCATCTCAGGGCACAGTCCATGGGTACCCGTCACATAAATCCTTTGTTCATTGGCATCCAGCATTTGCCACTCCTCACGACCACCTCTTCAATACACTGGCAAGATGCTCTGGAAGCACAGACTTACATAGCAGACCACGCCAGCAACTAATATTGAAAGGCTGCAGTGGGGACACTTTGCACAGGGTCAGGTATCTAGCTCATTGACCAGGGCTGTTATACTAACTCACTATTCCTCATGCTCACAGTATCCATGCCTTGCTATGCTGTGCTGTGTTGTGTTTTTTAGTGCATTTGTTTCTTAGGCAGAGTCAAAGTCTATCAATACTGCCGTATTGACGTTATCTTTAACACATGTGAGAAACGAAACTCACTGTTCAATAATTTCAGTCCGAGTCAAATTCTGAAGCAGTCTTTATTCATATGGTCTTGCAAGTCCGGGTGACCACAATGTAGTCACACCCGATCGGGGGTTACATTACAATTTATACAGTTCAGTTGAGTCTCTCGGTACTCCCCTTTTACATCATACGTGATAGTTGTATTGCTCTGTACAATTGCTAATCTAATCGGTTTACCACATCTGTCTGTGGCCTGTTGTTGGCATGTAACTACACCCCTTGATAGCTGAGTCTTATTATTTTTGCTGACGCAACACTGGGTCTTATTTGGTTATCTTGTCCATCCTAGCTCCCTATGTGCATGACAATTGCAACTGTCATGTCAATACACCTGTTTCTACCAGTCGACCATCTCCCTTTGTGGTTAGTTATTTCTTGGTATACACCCACGTGACTCCGCCTTGCGATTTTTGCAGAAGCAAGATACAGCTACTTGTAACTCTTTGTGCAAGCATATCTAGCTTAACATATACCTCCTTCCCCCCTCCCCCCCCCAACCATGACTCAGCCTTGTGATTTTTGCAGAAACAACAAACTTCACAAGCGCTTCTCACACACAGACCTATGGGGGGTGGGGAAGGGGGCAACTTGCTGCATGGCACGGGATGAATGTAGATTTCTCCAGCTTCCTCATTTCCCCTCCCCCCACCTTATCTCAGTCCTAACCCCTGGATTCAGCACTGCCCTCTTGACCTGCAATTGTTTTCCTGACCTCTCCGCCCCCACCCCCTCTCCGGCCTTCTTACCTCCTTCCACCTATCGTATTCCCAGCACCCCTCCCCCAAAATCCACCCCCCCCCCTCCACCTTTTATCTCAGCCCGCGTGGCACACCAGTCTCATTCCTGAAGAAGGGCTTATGCCCAAAACGTTGATTCTCCTGCTCCTCGGATGCTGCCTGACCTACTGCGCTTTTCCAGCACCACACTTTTCAACTCTGGTCTCCAGCATCTGCAGTCCTCACTTTCTCCTTGCAGCGTGACACACAAAGATAACCAATCCAACATTTACAGCCTATGCCAACTGCCTCGGTAGCAAACCATTCTTTGTTCAACTCAGAAGGGAGCTAAGGGAGGGAGGGTCCATTGCTTCCCTGTCTGTCCGTGACCATGAAATGATGGTCTGGTCTGAATACAGGGAGAAGGTGAATGGTTGGTGTAGGCCTGGGATGGGAACGGGGTCGGAGGGCAGCAGCCAGTCCCTTTTGATGGAATGCTTAGGTCAATCAGCTGACTCGGCACCTTCACCAAGTTGGTGCCCAAGCTGAGGCTGAAGCTGAATGAATGATGGAGACATGGTCCAGGTTTTTGGGGTGCAGCCTGGGTCTCTCATTGGTTTTCAGACCTTTTGCTCTCCGTGCAGGCCATTTCCACCGAGAGTAGGTCCAGCTGCTGGTGGGATGTTGGTCGCTGTGGTTACCTTCCTCAGAAGATGAAGGCGGATGCAGGAGAACAAGGCTGGCAAGAACAAAGCAGCAGCTGAGCCCTGTGGAGAACAAAAGCTGCCAGTTCAGGGAGAAGTCACAGCCTCAGGGCCCCTCAGGATGTGTGCAGTCCACAGGCAGAACACAATCTTTCAGCCCTGGTTCTATTATAAGGGGATGAGCAAGGTACAGTGTCAAGGCAGGCTCCATGTGACCAGGGACACTGTGAGGGAACTGTGCTGGAAGCTGGAGCAGGACCTGAGGGCTGCAGGAGTAGGAGGCAATCAACTCTAGTTGACTGTCCATAATATAAATGGCCCAGTTGTGTGCAATTATCTAATAAGGTATGGTGGATAGCCAATGAGGATCAATGAAGGGAAGTGTGAGTTGATGCATTTTGGTCAGAAGAACATTGAAATACAATATGAATTAGGGAATACAATTCAAAAAACGGTACAGAAGCAGAGTGTCACAAAGGTTGAGGGAGCAATTAATAAATCATGGAATTGTAAACGTTTTTTTTTAAATCGAAGAAAAGAATACAAGAGCGAGGAGTTGATTTTGAACTCGGTGAGGTACCTTGTTAGATCTCAGCTGGAGTAACATGCACTATTCTTGGTATCACATTTTGGGAAGATGCAAATGGATTGGAGAGTGTGTAGAAGCAGGTTACAAGAATGGTTCCAGGGATAAGGACCTTCAGCTATGAGGATAGATTAAAGAAGTTGGGATTGTTCTCCTTGGAGATAAGGCAGCTGAGAAGCCATCTGATAGAAGCTGTCAAACCATGACAGAGCTGTGTAGAGTAGATAGGGAGAGACTGTTCCTTCTTTGAAAAGGAATGAGAATGGAAGGCCATAGAATTAATGGGATTTGCAAAAGAAACAAAATAAAGGTGAGAAGAAATAATTCCACTCAGCAAGTAGTTAAGATGTGGTAAGCATGGTCTGGAAATGTGGTGCAGACCAGTTCAACTGAAACATTCAAGTGAGCATTGGATAATTATTTGAATAGAAATGATTGCAAGGGTATGAACATAAGGTTATGAGATACATTGGAAAAAGTATAGAGTTGCACACTTTAATAACATTTTTGCATTCTATCATTATTTCCTCCTCCACTTTGAGCTGGAGGCTGTTATTCAGATTCATAGGGATGTGCAGCATGGAAACAGACCCTTCAGTCCAATTCATCCATGCCGACCAGATATCCCAACCCAATCTAGTTCCATTTACCAGCACCCATCCCACATCCCTCTAAACCCTTCCTAATCATAGATCCATTCAGATGCCTTTTAAAATGTTGTAATTATACCAGCCTGCACCACTTCCTCTGGCAACTCATTCCAGATGTTCACCAACCTCTTCGTGAATTCCTAGAAGCATGGCACTCATCCACAAACTCCATCAACAAACACATCGACCTGGACCCAATATACCGGCCACTACAGCGGACAGCTGAAACTGACAACCGGAAGCGGCAGGGACAGGCCACTATAAATGCCGGAGGAAACACCACAGAAGCGCTTCACAGGAGGCTACCAAGCACTGAGGATGTCACCTAGACAGGGGACGAAACGTTTGCAACAAAAATTTCCAGCTCGGCGAACAGAACCACAACAAGACCTTGTTTATTTATCCCATCCATGCCCCTCATGATTTTATAAACCTCTGTAAAGTCACCCCTCAGCCTCTGACGCTCCAGGGAATAAAAGCCTCAGCCTATTCAGCCTCTCCTGATAGCTCAAACCCTCCAACCCTGGCAACATCCTTGTAAATCTTTTCTGAACACTTTCAAGTTTCACAATATCCTTCCAATAGGAAGGAGATTAGAATTGCACACAATATTCCAAAAATGTTCAATGTCCTGTACAGCCACAACATGACCTCCCTACTCCTATACTCAATGCACTGTCCAATAAAGGAAAGCATACCAAACACCTTCTTCACTATGCTGTCTACCTACAACTTCACTTTCAAGGAACTATGAACCTGCACTCCAAGGTGTCTTTGCTCATCAACACTCCCTTTGGGCGGCACGGTGGCACAGTGGTTAGCACTGCTGCCTCACAGCGCCAGAGACCCGGGTTCAATTCCCGACTCAGGCGACTGTCTGTGTGGAGTTTGCACGTTCTCCCCGTGTCTGCGTGGGTTTCCTCCGGGTGCTCCGGTTTCCTCCCACAGTCCAAAGATGTGCAGGTTAGGTGAATTGGCCATGCTAAATTGCCCTTAGTGTTAGGTAATAAGGGGTAAATGTAGAGGTATGGGTGGGTTGCGCTTCGGCGGGTCAGTGTGGACTTGTTGGGCCGAAGGGCCTGTTTCCACACTGTAAGTAATCTAATCTAATCTAATAATTGAGTGTATAAGTCTTGCTCTGATTTGCATTTCAAAAATGCAGCACCTCACATTTATCTAAATTAAACTCCATCTTCCACTCCTCAGTCCGTTAGCCCATCTGATCAAGATCCCGTTGTACTCTGAGGTGGCCTTCTTTACTGTCCACTACACATCCTGTGCTCACATCCAAATCACTTATATAAATGACAAAAAGCAGTGGACCCAGCACTGATCCTTGTGGCACTCAGGCCTCCAGTCTGAAAAACAATCCTCCATCACCACCCTGTATTCTACCTTCAAGCTAGAGCTGAATCCAAATGGTTAGTTCTCCCTGTATTCCTAACAGGAATATACTGTCTCTGGACTCTCGTTCTCTCGTTATCCCATTTTCTAACTGTTCCTTTACCTGCGAATGTCTGTCCTCAATCAACTATTTTGCCTAATACTGTCAAAATTGGCCTTCCTTCAATTTAGAACTTTGTCAAGTAGCACTAGATGTCTTTTGGTTGACAGGGTTTTCTTTTTGCTGATGAATCTTATAGTCTTGCAGCATTCTTATTGAAAGTTCTTCTGCTGCCACTTAACGGGAGGTAAGAGCTATTGTGAAGGCTGATCTTGGAGAAATCATGTCGTTTGTTGGAACTGAAACAATTTTATGTAACAATCCACCACGACCTATTGATGTTAAATCACAGCAAATGACCATGAAAGTGTCCTGTAATGAGAACTCCAAGGAATTTTGCTTAGTACAGTGTCCACTTCAAAATAGCAATGCATCAATAGAATATGACAGACCTATTAGTTACCTGCTTGGTAAAATAAATAATAAGACTCCCCGTGACCCAACCATTATCATTCCCAGAGGCCACAGCATGACGCTGAGCTAATGCTCAAAGCACTTAAACTTGGTTTCTACTAAGCACTTTCTCTCTGGCTAGAGCTGCCACATTTTTTTTCTTTGAAACTGTAATGATACCTTTTAGTCAGAAAAAAATGCACAACTAAATTCCATGAAATTACAGTGAAGATGTTCATTCTGATCATTACTCCCCCATCTGTAGCTTCAAATCAAATGAAGCTAGAGATCATAGCTTCTGTATTTTTTTAGATTAGATTACTTACAGTGTGGAAACAGGCCCTTTGGCCCAACAAGTCCACACCGACTCGCCGAAGCGCAACCCACCCAGACCCATTCCCCTACATTTACCCCTGCACCTAACACTACGGGCAATTTTTTTCTGACTAAAAGGTATCATTACAGTTTCAAAGAAAAAAAATGTGGCAGCTCTAGCCAGAGAGCAATTCACCTGACCTGCACATTTTTGGACTGTGGAGGAAACCGGAGCACCCGGAGGAAACCCACGCAGACACGGGGAGAATGTGCAAACTCCACACAGTCAGTCGCCTGAGGCGGGAATTGAACCCGGGTCTCTGGCGCTGTGAGGCAACAGTGCTAACGACTGTGCCACCGTGCCGCCCACATGTATCTGTATCTGTAGCTGTATCATGTATCTGTAGCTACATATCATGGGTACAGGATGTAAATTAAATTGCAGCCCAACAAGGGGGCGGGAGTGGTAATGGGTCTCTAACTTACATTCTTTGGTTGCAGTAATCATCTGTATGTTCATTTCACAGAGGTCTGCTTCTCATCTGTGCTAACCCAAGTTTTAACATCTACATTCATCACTTTATGTCAACCTCATATATATGGAACTGCTGCAAGGCTCACACCTATAATAACACAATACCAGCAATCCAGTCATTATCCAGTTGCCCCACTCTCACTGACACATTTCACTCTCTCCTGCAGGACAAGGCAAAGCTGAAGCAGAAGCAGGAGGAGTCAAATGGGTTTCCAAAACTGTGTGATCAAGTACCATAAAAGATTATTGGTATGATATAGTAACATGGACAGAGGGATTCTAGCAAGCAGGAGAGTCAGAATAGATGAATAACTTACAGATTGATGAACTGCAACAAGTGTATCAGGATTACTTATCCACAGGGACTAGTGCTAGGGCCACAGATACCTGCAAAGACAAATGACATGGATGACGAGACAATGGCATTTTAGTGGATACAATGAGAGGTAGGAGGCAGGTTTTGAAGGTGATATAGAGATGTAAAAGAAGACCGAGAGTTTAAGCGTGTGGGCAAAATACTGGTAGGTGGGAATATAATTAGGCAAAATGTGAGGTTGGCCACTTTGGTCTGAAGAATTGAAATGTAGAGTATGATTGAAATGGAGATTCTGCCCACATTTTACGTCAAGTTCAAAATTTCAAGTTTGTGGACTCTGGTTGCCTCTGCTTCATTCTAGTCGTGCGTTCCCTTTATACACCCATCCTCCATCAGGATGGTCTCAGAGCTCTTTGCCTCTTCATGGAAAAAAGGCCTGAACTTGCCCTATCCAGCTCTAACCTCCTATGCCTGGCCAAGCTCATCCACACCGTGAACAACCTCTCCTTTAGCTCTGCTCACTCCCTGCATGTCAAAGGGTGGCCATGGATACTAACATGGGACCGTATTGTTGAAGAGGAGAGTGTGAAATGGACTGGTAAGCTAGAGGAGATACTTGTTAGGAAGGAAGATGTGTTGAACATTTTGAATAACTTGAGGATAGACAAGTCCCCCGGGCCTGACGGGATATCTCCTAGGATTATGTGGGAAGCAAGAGAGGAAATTGCAGAGCCGTTGGCAATGATCTTTTCGTCTTCACTGTCAACAGGGGTGGTACCAGGGGACTGGAGAGTGGCGAATGTTGTGCCCCTGTTCAAAAAAGGGAATAGGGATAACCCCGGGAATTACAGGCCAGTTGGTCTTACTTCGGTGGTAGGTAAAGTAATGGAAAGGGTACTGAGGGATAGGATTTATGAGTATCTGGAAAGACACTGCATGATTAGGGACAGCCAGCACGGATTTGTGAAGGGTAGGTCTTGCCTTACAAGTCTTATTGAATTCTTTGAGGAGGTGACCAAGCATGTGGATGAGGGTAGAGCAGTGGATGTAGTATACATGGATTTTAGTAAGGCATTTGATAAGGTTCCTCATGGTAGCCTTATGCGAAAAGTCAGGAGGCATGGGATAGAGGGAAATTTGGCCAGTTGGATAGAAAACTGGCTAACCGGTCGAAGTCAGAGAGTGGTAAATATTCAACCTGGAACCCAGTTACAAGTGGAGTTCCGTAGGGATCAGTTCTGGATCCTCTGCTGTTGGTAATTTTTATTAATGACTTGGAAGAGGGAGTCGAAGGGTGGGTCAGTAAATTTGCAGATGATATGAAGATTGGTGGAGTTGTGGATAGTAAGGAGGGCTGTTGTCGGCTGCAAAAGGACTTAGATATGATGCAGAGCTGGGCTGAGGAGTGGCAGATGGAGTTCAACCCTGCCAAGTGTGAGGGTGTCCATTTTGGAAGGAAAAATAAGAATGCGGAATACAGGGTTAACGGTAGGGTTCTTAGTAAGGTGGAGGAGCAGAGGGATCTTGGGGTCTATGTTCATAGATCTTTGAAAGTTGCCACTCAGGTGGATAGAGCTTGTAAGAAGGCCTATGGTGTATTAGCGTTCATTAGCAGAGGGATTGAATTCAAGCGTCGTGAAGTGATGTTACAGCTGTATAGGACCTTGGTAAGGCCACATTTGGAGTACTGTGTGCAGTTCTGGTCGCCTCACTTTAGGAAAGATGTGGAAGCTTTGGAAAGGGTGCAGAGAAGATTTACCAGGATGTTGCCTGGAATGGGGAATAGGTTGAGCGTGCTAGGCCTTTTCTCATTGCAACGGAGAAGGATGAGGGGTGACTTGATAGAGGTGTATAAGATGATCAGGGGAATAGATAGAGTAGACAATCAGAAACTTTTTCCCCGGGTACAACAGAGTGTTACAAGGGGACATAAATTTAAGGTGAAGGGTGGAAGGTATAGGGGAGATGTCAGGGATAGGTTCTTTACCCAGAGTGTGGAGGGGGCATGGAATGCGCTGCCTGTGGGAGTGGCAGAGTCAGAATCATTGGTGACCTTTAAGTGGCAATTGGATAGGTACATGGATAGGTGCTTAAGCTAGGACAAATGTTCGTCACAACATCGTGGGCCGATGGGCCTGTTCTGTGCTGTATTGTTCTATGTTCTATGTTCTAACATGGGCCCTAGTTATGTCTGTCTCTTTGTGTTCCCTGTCCCAATTGCACTCAGGCCTCTCTCCATAACACTTTCTCCAGTATACTGATGACATCATCTGTGCTGCTCCCTTCTCTTGTCCAGAACTGGAAAAATTTCTCAATTTTGTTTCTTATTTCCATCCTGCCCTTAGCTTCACTTGAACCATTTCGGACTCCTTCCTTCCCTTCTATTTCTAGGGAGAGGCTGGCAACTAAATTCCACTACAAACCCATTGACTCCCACAATTCACACACCCTGCTTCCTGTAAAGACTCTATTCTATTCTCCCAGTTCTTCCACCTCCATGACATCTGTTCCAAAGATGCCAGTTCCCACAGGGGGCCTCAGAAATTTCCACATTTTTTCCTCAACTGACAATTCTCCACTATTCTATGCTGTATCCAACTATTTCCTGCACTTCTGTGCTCACCTCTTTTCTTGCCTCTCACAAAACTGATTGGATGTGGAGGGTAGTGGGATTGTAGTTAAGGAACAGGGACACCCTAAGGATCAGAAGCCGCCATTTCTGCCACTATTAATAGGTGCCACAACCAGACATATACTTCCCTCCCCTCCCTTGCCTGTCTTCTTCAGGGACCATTCCTTCTGAGATACTCTGGACTACACCGCTCTCACTCCCAGCAAAGCCCCACAGTCCCAATGGCCCTTCCCATTCAATGACAGAAGATATAACACCTTCCCATTTACCTTCTCCCTCCTCATTATCCAAGGCTCCAGTCACCCCTTCCAAGTGAAGCAGCGCTTTCCCTGCACTTCACTCAATCTACCTTACTAAATTTGCTGCACACTATATGACTTCCTCTACTCTGGGGAGATGCAGCGCAGACTGGACTGATTCGCAGTACACCTCCATCCTTTCTGTTAAAATGACACAGCTTCCAAATGCCTGTTACTTCAGCATGCCACCTGGTTCCCTGGCAAATATCTCAATCTTGAGCTTGCTGCAGGGCTCCAGTGAAGTTCAGCGCAAGCTGGAAGAACAGCACCTCATTTTCCGATGGGAACTGGAACCCAACATTGAACTCAATAACTTCAGAGCCTGATTATGTCCTTCCATGTTTTTTTTAAATCTAATCCCATACCCTGGTCCTGTCATGATGTGGGCTGTTTTCAGCAATATCCACATTCTATCCATTCTCTCCTACTCTCAGTTTCATTATCACTTTATTCAGCTTCTCTTCTGTCCTACTATAATACGAGGCCTATAGTCAATAATCCCATCATCAGTTTGCCCCTTTCATATCTTTCTTTCTCCATGTCCACCTATGCACTCACTACCCCCTGCCCCCTGCTCCCTGCACTGTACAACCTTGTCTATAGCATGGATGCCACCTTTTCGTTGCTGCTATCAGTTCTGATGAAGAGTCACCAGAAGCAAAATGTTAACTCACAGTCACCTTCCCAGGCAATGCGGTCCTTCCTCTGCCTTGAGGTCTCAGTTTTGCCTGCAGTGGATGGTGATTTGGGTGAGGCCATCCTTACTAGAATGCACCCATCTCTCTCATACTGTTGCTCACTGAAGTTCAGGCAAGAACACCACTCCCTGAACACCTTTTGACCTCCTGCTGAAATCTTCACTCCCCATCTTCCTCCTTCCTTTTCCAGTAGCTCGCCCTTCTCTGTGTGACCTCTGTTGATTTTCTGCTTTCTTTCCACAGATTCTGCCAGACCTGCTAAGTTTTTCAGGCAATTTCTGGTTTTTATTTCAGTCTCCAGCATCAGCATTTTTTTTTACTATAGACATTAAGACTGCTGTGCTACAGAGGAACCTATACACTCTCCCATACATATCATAAAATATTAGCACAAATGTACAACAAGTAATTACAAAAATGAATGCGAGCTTTTATTGCAAGGGGTATGGCACCTAAAAGTTATGAAGGTGGTGCTGGAAAAGTACAGCAGGTCAGGCAGCATCCGAGGAGCAGGAAAATCAATGTTTCAAGCAAAGGCCCTTCATCAGGAATGGCTTGGATACAGATGGACATAGACCAAATGCAGGCAAATGGAATTAGATTAATTGTGAAAACCAGATTGCATGGACAGGTTGGGCCAAAGGGCCTGTTTCCACATTGTAAACCTTTATGACATTGCCCCGTCAGGTAATACACACTGTTGAAAGCAAGCTGACACCACCTGTGAGTCTGAAAATGTGTTGCTGGAAAAGCGCAGCAGGTCAGGCAGCATCCAAGGAGCAGGAGAATCGACGTTTCGGGCATGAGCCCTTCTTCAGGAGACCTGTGAGACCACAGTCAGAGTCCTTGTGTGGTATGTTGGTCTCCTTGGACGTTTTAATATTAGAAGCATTTTAGAGAAGGTTTACCGCACTGATTTCTCAGATGAAGGTTAACTGTCTCCAAACAGATTGTTTCAGTGACTTCCCTTGTGCGACAGTGGATGGCGAACTGTGTAATTTTGCAAGTGTCTCAAGCGCTGCTTAGTGGGAGTCCAAAGCCACATAATCACCTTCCCAAGCTATGCAGTCCTCCCTCTGCCTTGAGGCTGCAGTTTTGAATGTAGTGGATGGCCTATTTGGGTGAAGCCATCCTTACTGGAATACACCCATCTCTCACACGTTGTTCCTCACTGAGATTCAAGCAGGAAAATTATGCCCTAAACACCCTTTGGCCTCCTGCTAAAATCTCTTCTGTCCACTATCCTCCATCCTCTTCCAGTAGCTTGTCCTGCTCTGTGTGACCTCTTGATTTTATGAGTCATGTTATACCCCAAAGTGAACGCCTAGTCATGCAAACAGTGCCTGCCACATAACTCCTGTTTAGAACTTAGCAACTCAAAACAACTATGGAAAATGCAAAGTTCTTGTCAAATCAGAGAAACAGTAAGAGTATATCAACCAATAACTAAGCCATAATTAGCTGGTGATGGGTTTAAGTAGAACAACGGAGACTCTATCCTACTACTGAACATGTATTCATCTGCATGAGATTAAGAGAAAATTGTTGGCTTGATATTTTGAAAACAGAACTCACATTTGTATAGTATGTTGTAATTCCTCAGAATGTCCAATCAGCTTCAGAACTATTTGATTTATTTATTACCACATGTATCTTGTTACAAAATACAGTGAAAAGTGTTGTGTAGTGTTGCCACTCTCCAGCACCAATTTAAAACACAGAAGAATAAGGCAAAACATAGAATACAAAGACAGAAAAATAAAGAAATAAAGCAAGTGTCCAACTTTGCAGTCCTTTTTGTTAAGTGCTCCATCATGGGCCTGGACCTGCTGACCAGGCAGGAGTGCCCTTAACTGAGCCACCGATTGGAATAAAAGTTTTCACTCTTCGGCACCATCCTGCCTCTAACAATACCTTTGTCACTATGAATCCTAATTGTACCTCACCAATGCAGATGCCAAAGATGTTGCCGGGTACTGAACACCGCCGTGAGCCCACATTGGCTCGGCTCGCCGATGCAGCCGCTGCTGACAGTGCTGGGCCCCAAGCCTGTCTCTGCCGCCGCCTCCAATGAATCTGCGCTGGAAGCAGACAGGAACCCAGACTCACCTTCGCAGCAGCAGCCAGCCATCAGTCGCTGTTGTCGGGCCCACTCGAGTTTGTGTTGCTTGAACCATTCTCCGCCAATACCATCACTCCCCCCACCATGACTGAGCTTTTCACCAAGAGGTAAGTAAAATAAAATAGAAGAGAAACAAAAGGAGAGAAGAGAGAGAAAAAGGAAAAGAAACTAAAGGAATAGTGGGATGATCCCTGGGCTCAGAAGCCCCGCTTCACTGCCATCTTCCTTAATAATGTTTGAGTTGCAGCCATGCTGTTGGTGGTCTGTCTACAGCAATGTCCCACAAACAATAAAAGAGATGGATGAGTTGGTCAACTGTGTGCGCATCTGGAGACCAGGGAAGCTGTCTGCTGCTCTGTATTCAGTGTTATTCAATTATTCATCATAATGTTGATCCATCAGAGCAGGCCAATGAGTCATCTGGAAGTGCCCTGTGAAATGGGCTTGGTCTCTCAGAACTTCAGTGAGGTGCCAGCCCAGAGCATGGGACCTCTCCTATGCTTCTGACAAGACCTCAGCAGGAAATTCACGGCAACATTGGCAAAACATTGTGACTGATGGAATCATTTCACCATGTTCATCAAAAACAGAAATCCGTCAGTGATGAATTTCACAGTTCACAGTGCTGGATGGCTGGAAGACTTGTTTCTGAATTAAGCGATATATGTGTTTCAGTCTAGAAGTGTTCTGCAAGCCTCTAATCTAGTCTGGACATTAACTTTTAAATGGACGGATTTTACAGAACTTTATTTTTCAGTGCATGAACAATGCAATTGCTTAGGAGTAACTTTCTACGGACAATGGAACCACATTCCTGAACCAAAGACATAGGGGACAAGAACTTGCATTGATGTAATGCCTTTAAAATCATTTTCACAGGCCAATTAGACCAAATATCCCCGAAAATGGGAATCCAACCTGACTTTTGACGTGTAGTTTCAGGCTTGGCGCGCAGTCCTGGTTTAAAGTCAATATTAATTTCTGAAGAACACTGAGAAGATTTGACTTTGTTGCAGATTGTCACTTAATGAATTATTCTCTACAAAGCCACAAAACATTGGAGTTGAAAGGGGCCATTCGGTCCATCCAGTCTGCTCTGCCAATCAACGAAATCATGGCTAATCTGTTAGTCCTCAACTCCATTTTCCTGTCTTTTCCCTATAAACCTCAATTCACTTACTGATTAAAAATCTGTCTATCTCAGCCTTGACGATACTTACTGAGCCAGCCTCTGTGGCAAAAGAGTTGCACAGATTCACAACCTTCTGAGAGAAGAAATTCATTCCCTTTTCTCTTCACAGGCCCTCGGAGGAAACCTTAGCCCATACCCTAACCAAAGGGTTACCCTCCATATTGTCTATTGTTGACAGTAATCACCTCAGCTATCCCACACCAAACACTTATTTAACTGGCTAAAGATCAATCCCATCAGGATCAGATAAGCACTGTATACTCTTGCTCTGTCAGGTTCTCACAACCCAAGTAAAAATCAGCTTTTCTTTTTTATTCTTCACAGGATGAGGGCATCAATGGCTAAGCCTGTATTTAGTGTCCACCTGAGAGGGAAATTAAGAGTCAGCCATATTGCTATGGGTCTGGAGTCACACATAGGCCAGACCAGTTAATGATGGCAGCTTCCTTCCCTCAAGAACATTCCTGACCCAAATGGGTCCTTCCAGAAATTGCCATTCATTTCATGGTTATTCAGACTTTTAAAAAAAATTGAATCCAAACTCCACTAATGGCAAAAGTAGGATTCAAAACCAGGTTGACAAATCATTACTGGGGTCACTAATTTTAATAACACCAGCAGACCATTATCTCTCCATTGTGCAGAGAACATCCTTGTTTTAACTAATGATCTCACAATGTCAATTCATATCGATATCATTTTAGCTTCATTGTTGCAGGGATTTAGAACATAGAACGTAGAACAGTACAGCCCTTGATGTTGTGCTGACCCCTTATTCTACTCTAACCTACATACCCTTCATTTTACTATCATCTGTGTGCCTATCCAAGACTTGTTTAAATGTTCCTAATGTATCTGACTCTACTCCCACTGCTGACAGTGCATTCTACACACCCATCACTCTCTGTAAAGAACCTACCTCTGACATTTCCCATAAACCTTCCTCCAATCACCTTATAATTATGTCCATTCGCAATACCCATTTCCACCCTGGAAAAATGTCTCCGGCTATCTACTCTATCTATGCCTCTCATTATCTTGAACACCTCTACCAAGTCACCTCTCATCCTTCTTCATTCCAATGAGATAAGCCTTAGCTCCCTCAACCTTTCTTCATAAGACATGCCCTCCAGTTGAGGCAACATCCTGGTAAATCTACTCTGTACCCTCTCTAAAGTTTCCACGTCCTTCCTATAAGGAGGCAACCAGAACTGAACACAATATTCCAAGTGTGATCCTACCAGGGCTTTATAGAGCTGCAACATAGCCTCACATTTCTTAAACTCAATCCCTCTGCTAATGAAAGCCAACACACTATACACCTTCATAACAACCCTACTAACTTAGGTGGCAACTTTGAGGGATCTATGAACATGGACGCCAAGATCCCTCTGTCCCTCCACACTGCCAAGAATCCTGTCTTTAACTCTGTAATCTGCATTCAAATTCATCCTTCCAAAATGAATCACTTCATACATTTCCAGGTTGAGCTACATCTGCCACTTCTCAGTCCAGTTTTGCATCCTGCCAATGTCCCATTGCAACCTACAACAGCCTTCCACACTATCCATAACTCCACCAACCTTCATGTCACTGTAAAATTAACTAACCCACCCTTCCACTTCAAGTCATTTATAAAAATCACAAAGGTCCCAGAACAGATACCTGTGGATTACCACTAGTCACTGATCTCCAGGCTGAATACTCTCCATCTACTCCCACCCTCTGTCTTCCATGGGCCAGGCAATTCTGTATCCAGACAGCTAAATTTTCCTGTATCCCATAACTTCTTACTTTCTGAATGAGCCTACGATGGGAAACCTTATCATACACCTTGCTAAAATCCATATACACCACATTTACTGCTCTACCTTCATCAATGTACTTTGTCACATCCTCAACAAATTCAGTAAGACTTGTGAAGCATAACCTGCCTCCCACAAAGCCATGCTGACTATCGCGGATCAAGCCATGCTTTTGCAAATAGTCATAAATCCTGTCTCTCAGAATCCTCTCCAATAATTTGCCCACCACTGACATAAGACTGACTGGTCTGTAATTCTCATGGTTATCCCTATTCCCTATCCTGTTCGAATGGAGACTTTTTAAATTCAGTCCAAAGTTAGCACGCAGCACATTGCAGTCACATAGGACATCAGGCACTGCTCTGAGGATTCTCATAGTTTTAAAAAGCCTCTTGTTGGCCTGAATGTGAATTCTGAAGAAGAATCACACAATGGACTCAAAATGTCAACGCAAAGTACTTTTAGATTAGATGACTTACAGTGTGGAAACAGGCCCTTTGGCCCAACAAGTCCACACTGACCCTCCAAACAGCAACCCACCCAGACCCACTTCCCCACATTTACCTCTTCACCTAACACTACGGGCAATTTAGCACAGCCAGTTCACCTGACCTGCACATCTTTGGACTGTGGGAGGAAACCGGAGCATACAGAGGAAACCCACACAGACACGGGAAGAACGTGCAAACTCCACACAGACAGTTGCCTGAGGTGGGAATTGAACCTGGGTCTCTGGCTCTGTGAGGTAGCTGTGCTAACCACTGTGTCACCGTGCTACTTTCAAAATTTGAGACTTAAACTTCATTACATATTATTATTTTTCTTTGAGTGCTGAAGTAGTGTAGGACGTTCGTGAGTCCACTTCTGCAGTATTGTGTGCAGTTCTGATCACCCTGTTAGAGGAAGGATATTATTAAACTGGAGAGGGTTAAGGAAAGATTTACCAGGATGTTACCAGGAATGAAAGGTTTCAGATATAAAAGCAGACTTATATGGCATGGTGGCTCAGTGGTTAGCACTGCTGCCTCACAGAGCCAGGGACCTGGGTTCGTTCCGAGGTTCAGGCGACTGTCTGCGTGGAGCTTGCTCCCCGTGTCTGTGTGGGTTTCCTCTGAGTCCAAAGATGTGCAGGTTAAGTGAACTAGCCAGGCTAAATTGCCCATGGTGTTAGGTGCATTAGTCAGGGGTAAATATAGGGTGGGGAAATGGGTCTGGGGGTGGGGGTGGGTTACTCTTCAGAGGGTTTATGTGGATTTGTTGGGCCTGTTCCCATATTGTAGGCAATCTAATCAAATTGAACAACTGAGACTTTTTTCATTGAAGCACAGGAGGTTGAGGGGCGACCTGAAAGAGGCTTATAAAATCATGAAGGGCACAGATAAGGTGAATGACGAGGTTTTTTCCCTTGGATGGATAAGTTCAAAACCAGCGGGCATATTTTTAAGGTGAAAGAAGAAAGATTTAAAATTGACACGGGGGCAACTTTTTTTACACAGAGATTGGTTCATGTACGGAATGAATTTCCAGGATTGTGGGTACAGGTACAATGTTTAAATGACATTTGGATAAGTTTGTAAATAGTAAATGTTAGAAGGGACATAGGCCAAGAACAGGCAGATGGGACTAGTTTAGTTTGGAAATATGGTAGATATGGACTGGTTGGACTGAAGAGTCTGTTTCCGTGCTGTATGACTCTATGACTCTCTGTTAACTCTGCTTCTCTCTTCACAGATGCTGGTAGACCTTCTGAGTTTCTCCAGAATTCTCTGTCTTTATTCATCATCAGGGATGTATAGCTGGTCATGAACAAATGGGGAGGCTGAGGTGGGGAGTCCAAACTCACTCATGCTGGGCTCTGTCTCACAATCCCTCAAGTAAGGGTTAGTATTATAGATGGAAGAAAGCAATACATCAAAACATGAATGAGAGATCAGGCAAAGTTAAAGGAGTGTTTGAAAAACGGTATTATTTTTTCCAGATTTCCCAAGCAATCAAGATTTTAAAAATATGCTATCAATAGATTAAATGTCCATTCTAGATACCTGTAGGGCCCAATTAACACTGACAAATGCAAATGCTTTATGGTGATCTGCACGTCCATCACACCATGCAGGATTAGAAAGGCTATGAGATGCTGAGGTAGTTTTCCTATTACTGCATAGATCGTACATACTCCACCAAACCACAGTGATTAGATCAGCCTGTATTTGCAGTGATGCGCTGCACAGTGGAGCACAGAGTGATACTGCTATTGTCAGATTGGTCTTAAAACCAGAAAGTACAAATGTTACTTGAAAGCATCTACCTTGTGTTATGACACCAGTTGATGGTAACACTGGACATGTCAGATCCAGTATGAAACCTAACTTGATCGATGGTGTTTAGCCTTTGGAATTTGTGGTTAGTCACTGAAACATGTTTCATGAGGATGCAGATTAACAAGTTCATTCCACAAGGTAAAAATAATCTCAAAGCTTTATAAGTACATATTTTGAAACAGTTGAGACAGCTTTATTGCTTCTTCTAAGTTCACCTACTTGGTGTAAACCTTTTCTCCATCTGACAACTGAAAACTTATGTATAACCTCTCACAGCTTCGAGACTTTACAAACCAAAAACCTTTCTGCTTAGATGAAGACTTAACTGAAACAAATTCCTCTGAACTGAATTAAAAACTTAAACCCTGGTCTATTTTTCTGTGTTATAAACTCAGTGATGTAAAAACATTCTATTTATTAACATAACAAACATCATCCCACGTACTTGACTGAAAGGCATGTTTTCTTGGAGATGATGTAGTTATATTACTTTTCCAAGTTACTTTCACACCCTTATTTTAAAAGAATTAGCCTTCACAGAACTGAAACCCAAATCCATCTGCCTCCATTTTAAAATTCCAAATGTAAAACAAATCGTAATAACATATGATATGCATTTATCATACCTGTGACCATCTGAAAGGGTGGGAAGTGTCATTTTAATATTTCATTCAATCGACAGCCACTTAATGGCTTCAGCACTGCAGCGGAGTGCAGGCTGTGTTTACATGTTCAAGTCCCTCGGACAGATCTTGAACCCATAACCTCCGACTTACAAATTCAACCTCAGCTGACACCTTGGTTAAATGTGAGCCATCACCAGTACTCCACAACCAGTAATGCATGCAGAATATATCAATATGTACAGAGACAATAGATCTCAAATATCATCCTTCCACAGGCAAGTACCTTCATTTGCCATCACTATCTTTATCTTGTCACATAGTGTGAAGAAGTGCGGGCTTTTTTTGGATAGCTGGTTATTGACACACAGCATACAAAAGGGGATTCTTCCAAACAGCTGTTATATATCACCTCTAACAATGCTGAAATCACAAGCTCAGGAGCACAGCAGTGGTGAGTGAACTGACTGAGTTTCTCAGCAACAATAGGATCTGTTGCAAACTTAGTAACAATCATCTGGCAGGGATTACAGAGCTACAATCAAATTAAAAGCACGGAGAGGTAGTTAGGTAATTCATGTGGTGAGTGTTTTGGAGAACTGTGGCTCTGAAGACACTCCTGGAAAGGCTATGAGGTGCTGAGGTAGTATTCCTATTACTGAGTGGATCGTGCATACTCCACCAAACCACAGTGATTTAATATGATTAAAAACATTATAATTACCAATCAAAAGGTTACACTTCTTTATGTGCTAGCAACTGTGGTGTACAGAAAATGCTTTGTTGCACAAATGGCAGATTTTGAGTGCTGTATTCTGTTTATCATTCATGCCTTTGTTTAAATTGATCTTTGTCCTATGCTATGCAAATATTGCCTTATACTTTAAAGCTTTGTGTTGCTTTGTTTAATTTAGTTCTACTTGTTAAAAATGATAACTTGTCCTCTTTGCAAGAAGAAGAGAAAAGCAGCATGTTGTTTAACTGGTGAAAGATCACAAAATCCTCAGGTAAAGAGGGATTGTGGGACACAAGTCACAAAGTTAGTACACAGATACAGCAAGTGATCAGAGAGGCGAACTCAAAGTTGTTTGTTGCGGGGGGAATGAAACAGGCATGTTTCACTTCAGTAGTGTACAGCATAGGTGAGACCACATCCTGAGTGTTGCATATAGGGATGGTCTTTATATTTAATAAATTATTAGAAAGCAGTTTCAGGAAATGTTCACTTGTTTGATATCTGAGATACTAGGTTATCAAATGAGAAAAGGCTAGACCTATGTTCATTGAGGGTTAGATGATTGACATGTGATATCATTGAGAAATGTAAGATTTGGAAGGAATAAGGTGGATGTTGAAAAGGTGATTGCTCTTGTGGGAGAGACGAGACATACGGACTAAGTTTTAAAGAAGGGGGCTTCCTACTTAAAACAGAGATGAGCAGCCATGTTTTTCTCAGGAGATTGTGTCTTTGGAACTCTCTTACCAGGGGAGCTGTGAATATTGGTACGGCAGACGTAGATAGATTCTGGACGAACAAAGAAGTCAAAAGTTGCTGAAGGTAGACAGGAATGTGGGCCCAGATTTTTCAGTTTCCACATAGTTAGAGATTGGACATAACCAGGAAGGTTGGGACCATGCGGAAGTCCAGATGCATTGTCAACATGGGAATTACCTGGGGAGTCGAAACTTCCCTGAATAATTAGTTAAAAACCACACAACACTAGGTTGTAGTCCTTTGTATAACCTGGTGTTGTGTGATTTTTAACTTTGTATAGCCAGTCCAACACCAGGACCTCCAAATAATGAGTAATTACACAGAATTACAGAAGTGTTACAGTAGAGAGGAGGCTGTTCGGCCCATTGTGCCTGCTCTGACTCGTTAAGTGAGCTTCATCGGGTAGTGCCAGTCTCCTGCCTTTTTCTCATAGCCTTGAACATTATTTTAATCCGAATAATCATCCAATGCCTTCCTGAATGCCTCAATTGAATCTACCTCCATCACATTTCCAAGTAGTGCATTCCGTACCCTAATTATTTATGCATGTTTGTGTGCATTAGAATCTGTGTATTTGGATGTGTACCACATTTGTGTAGACATCTGTGTCTGAGTGTCTGTGAAAGTGTGTGTACATCTCTGTTTCAGTGACATATTCCCACTTTTGCTCCATATCCCTTGTTGTCTTTAATATCTAAGAAAAATCAAATAATTTCTTGACTATACTCAGTGATCCAGCCTCCACAGTCTTCAATAGCAGTGAATTCCACAGGTAAACTGCTCTCTCTGGGAAGAAGTGTTTCCCCCATCCCCCACCCGGACGAACCAACCCAACCACCCTGTAGCACAGCATTTCAACTCCCCCTCCCACTCCACCGAGGATATGCAGGTCATTGGACTCATCCACCGCCAAACCACAACAACGCGACGGTCGGAGGAGGAGCGTCTTATCTTCCGACTGGGAACCCTCCAACCACAGGGGATGAACTTGGACTTCACCAGTTTCTTCATCCCCCCTCCCCCCACCTTGTCTCAGCCGAATCCCTCCAGCCCGGTACCGCCTTCCTGACCTGCAGTCTTCTTCTTGACCTCTCCGCCTCCATCCTACTCCGACCTATCACCCTCACCTTGACCTTTTTCCACCTATCACATTTCCAACGCCCCTCCTCCAAGTCCCTCCTCCCTACCTTTTATCTTCTCCTGCTGAACACTCTCTGCTCATTCCTGAAGAAGGGCCTGTGCCCGAAACGTCGAATCTCCTGTTCCCTGGATGCTGCCTGACCTGCTGTGCTGTTCCAGCAATAAAGTTTCAACTTTCCCCCATCTCAGACCGGAATGGCTTACTCTGGATGGAACACCCTAACTAAAAACTGAAAAGAACTGTGGATACTGGAAATCCATAACAAAAATAGATATTGCTGGGCAAGTTACTGGACTCGAAATGTTAACTCTGGGGCGACACGGTGGATCAGTGGTTAGCACTGCAGCCTCACAGTGCCAGGGACCTGGGTTTGATTCCAGCCTTGGACAACTGTCTATGTGGAGTTTGCATGTTCTCCCCATGTCTGTGTGCGTTTCCTCCCACAATCCAACAATGTGCAGGTCAGGTGAGGAATTAGCCATACTAAATTGCTCGTAGTGTTAGGTGCATGAGTCGGGGTAAATGCAGGGGAATGGGTCTGGGCAGGTTACTCTTCGGAGGGTCAATGTGGACTTGTTGGGCTGAATGGCCTGTTTCCATACTGTAGGTAATCTAATCAAAAAACGTTTCTCTCCATAGATGCTGCCAGACCTGCTGAGCTTTTATTGTAATTTCCATTTTTGTTAAGGGAACATCCTCCCTAGTCTGTCTAGCCCGGTTAGTGTTTTATACATTTCAGTCAGATCCGCTCTTAGTTAGATCCCTCTCGATCAAAAAAAATTCTCCTTAGAGGACAGAACCTGCTATCTCTGGTATCAGCCTCGTGAATGTCTGCCACAATTCCTCCATGACACTTCTTCCATGACACGTCCTCCATGACACTTCCTCCCTGCCTTTCTTAGGCAGGGAGATCAAAACTGCACACAATTCTCCAGGTATAAACTCACCAAAGCTCTGTATAACTGCAGTAAGACAGCGCTACTTCTGAGCTCAAACTCTCTATTAACGAAGGCTAACTTACCATTTACCATCCTAGTTGCTTGTTGCAACTGCCTGTTAACTTTCATCGGCTGGTGTCCAAGGTGACCTGATTCCATTGTACATTCACACTTCCTTTCACTTCACCATTGAAATAATACTCTTCCTTTCCATTTTTCACACCTACGTGTATAACGTGATGTTTATCTATGCCATACCTTGCCTTGGCTGGAGTAGGAGTTACCCGCCATAGATTCCAATGGAAGTACCATCCTCCATGTTCTAAGGCCAACAAGAATTATAGATATGTCTGGGACAGACAGCCCACCTCAGACAGCTGTTCCCATTGCATCCTTCTCAGGAGACAGGCACGAGCTGCAACTGACAGGGTACCGTTCATTGTTCAGTATTTCCCAGGAGCCAAAAACTACGCCATGTTCTTCGCGACCTGCAATACATTAGCAATGAGGATGAGCACCTCACCAAGACCTTCCCCACACTTCCACTTCTCACCTTTAAACAGCCATCAAATCTCAAACAGATCATTGTTCGCAGCAAACTGCCTGGCCTTCAGGACAACACCAAACAACCTTGTCATGGTAGATGCTGCAAGATGTGTCAGTGTGTCAACACGGATACCACTATTACACGTGGGGACACCTCCCACCATGTACATGGCAGGTACTCATGAGACTCGGCCAACATTGTCTATCTCATACGCTGCAGGCAAGGATGCCCTGAGACATGATACATTGGTGAGATCAAGCAGAGGCTACTGCAACGGATGAATGGACATCTCACAACAACCAACAGACAGGAGTGTTCCCTCCCAGTCGGAGAACACTTCAGCGGTCCGGGACATTTGACCTTGGACCTTCAGGTGACACACACACAATCACACACACACCCACACTCCTATTGACACACATGCTCTCTCTCATGCGCTCACAAATACACTCCCACACTCATGTACACTCACCCTCTCACAGACTTAAAACCCTTTATACTCATACTCACACACGCATATACACACACTCTCTCACAGATACTCATACACCTCCCCCCCACCCCCCACCCCCCCCCCCCCCCCCCCCCCCACCCCCCCCCCCCACCCCCACACACACACACACATTTGTGGCGTAAATTTGTACTTGCAAAATTACATTTTATTTTGCTCAAAAACAACATGAATCCATGTAAGATTCTGTAAATCCTTTTTTTACATTATAATCAGTCTGAACATTGGGGCACAGACAGCCTCACACAGGGCACCTCACATCTTCAATGCATTATCTGGGCCAACATGGCACCTATTGTTAAAGTTCCCTTGTGAATGTAAGTTTAAAAAACGTTCTGGGATTTACATATGAAAGAACTGAGACCAACATGCCCATTCTAAAAGATGAGATACTTAACAAACAATCCAGGACTTTTTCAGTATACAATTTCAGTTACATCACATTGTAAACTTTTGCTACAAATTCTGTGTCTTACGATCTTATATTCCGCAACCACATGATGAAGGAGCAGCGCTTTGAAAGCTAGTGCTTCCAAATAAACCTTTTGGACTATTATCTGGTGTTGTGTGATTTTTAACTTTATACCCCAACACCTCCATGCCATTGCATCCTGAGGTTCACATTCAGTGCCATGTGCCGTTATAGGAACACTCTTGACCTCTCCCTCCATCAGCACTGCCTCAAACTATCTCAAAGCTTCCCCAGTCCCCCATTCCATTTTATTCTTCGTGTCCTTCGATATTGTCACAGGAAACTTTTTCTTTTCCTTTCCGATGTTAAGGAACACAAACTCCAAAAACTCTCAGATGCCCTTACAAATTCTTCCTTCCCTCCCCTTCCCTCCGACTCCATCCGTTGATCTAATTTCATTCCTTGCTGTGTATTCACTCTATCCTCTGACCTTCCCCTTTTAATGCTGGGTATAGGTCTTCAACAAAAGACTTCGCTTTCTCCCTTTATACCTCCATCTAAAGGTATTTTGAGCACGATGTGCATTGAATGTTTCTTCTTGACGTTTTTCCCTCTGTACCTATTCCTTTGGACTGGACTCCTCTCCCCTTCACCCATCTCCAGTACTCCCCCTCCCTCTAACCTTGTACCCGCACATGATCTCCTCAAATGCGAGCTGTCAATGTGACATTAATTTCTCTGCTGCCCAGACCACTCTGACCTTTGAACTCGCTGCATTCTATTCCCTCAGGCTAACCTCAGTCCCGAGGGCAGTACAGTGATTGTCTGGCAAGCTGCCCTCTACTTGACAGATGGTGAGCACCAACTCTCAGGTACTTGCTCCTCTCTCTGCCCTGGATGATGACCCCACCATTGAACATCTCGCTAGACTGTCGCTGACCTCACCTTCTTGGAGATCTCCCCTCCTCAGCTTTCAACAACATAGTCCCCCAACCCCATACATCCCACTTCTAACTCCTTCCCAAATTAAACAAGCAGGACTGCTTTGGCAGACCCATCACATCAACCATTTCCTGCCCCAGTGAACTTTGCTCTTTTGGCCTTGATTTTATTTTGCTCTCTCCTTGCTGAGTTTCTGTCCACACCTGATTCTTCTGACATTTTAAGTCAGCGTATGGAAAATTAACAAAAATAACATTTCCTCTGTAATCCATTTCCTCTGAATTTAAAACTTTCTGACACTTTGCTACTTTGCTGAAGTCTGCAGTCGAGGGACAGCTTGTCTCTGCGGAGCTTTGTAAACATTCAACAAGAGAAAAATATAAGAGCAGTATGTCCACAACAAGGGAATGAAAGACAGTCTTTGTCCTTGATAGTGTGGTAAGAAATGGCATAAGAAGAATTTCTGAATTATGCTCAGGGCCCTTGCACAAGGCATTTTTGCCAAGTGCATGTGGTCCTTCTGCAATGCAGAGGTTAAAAAATTAATAAAGCTTTTTGGTTGCTCTTGCTAATAGTTGAGTCGAGTCCATTTAATTTCCACAGCAGTCAGTTCCACAATTCCCGGTTTTCTAATTTTACCCACCTGCTCTTTCCCATGGATATGCAATCCCTCTATGTGTCCAATTCCCACGGGGTTGGTAAGATTTGATTAATTTGTTGTTGCGTGTATCTGGTGACAAAATTCAGTGAAAACTGGTATATAGTGTCGTCAAGCTCCAGCTCCATCATAACACAGAAAAATAAACCAATTCACAGAATATAAACACAGATAAATGAAGAAATAAAGAACTGAATGCTCTCCACTTCTTCCTTAAACAGTCTCCATCCAACACTACCCTCCTCTGCCACGCTGAGCCCAACCTCACTTTGAACAGATGTTTCTTGAACTCATCTCAGTTTCTCCATGTTGAAGTGTGGGGACGGGTACTGAATGTTGTATTAGGAGGCACCAATGAGGGACCACGAAGCACACAAGGAAGCAGACTGGGGTGTGGGGGCAGTGAGGGAACAGACAGGGGCTGGGGCAATATTGAGGGAGCAGTAAGGGGATGGGGGGATAGTGAGGGAGCAGCGAGCGGACAGGGGAATGTGATGGAGCAGTGAGGGGCTGGGGGAGATAGTGAGGGAGCAGTGAGACGCTGGAGGCATAGTGAGGGAGCAGTGAGGGTGTGGGGGATAGTGAGGGAGTATGAGCGGATGAGGGGAATTTGAGGGTATTACGAGTGGGTTAGTGGAATAGTGAGGGAGCTGGGAGAGGGTTGGGGGGATAGTGAGGGAGCAGTGAGGGGATGGGGAGATAGTAAGGGAGCAGTGAGTGGACAGGGGAATGTGATGGAGCAGCGAGGGGCTGGGGGAGATAGTGAGGGAGCAGTGAGACACTGGAGGCATAGTGAGGGAGCAGTGAGGGTATGGGGATAGTGAGGGAGTAGTGAGCGGATGAGGGGAATTTGAGGGTATTATGAGTGGCTTAGTGGAATAGTGAGGGAGCTGGAAGAGGGTTGGGGGGATAGTGAGGGAGCAGTGATGATCTGGAGGATGTGAAGGGAACAGCAAGGGGCTAGAGATATAATGAGGGAGTAGAGATGTGTTGGAGGATAGTGAGGGAGCAGTCAGGGGCCGGAGGACTGTTCAGGGAGCAGTGAGGTACTGGGGGGATAGTGAGGGAGCAGCAAGGGCCTGGGGGGTAGAGTGAGGGACATCTGAGGGCATGGGGGGATAGTGAGTGAGCCATGAGGGGCCAGGGGATAGTGAGGGAGCAGCGAGGGGATGGGGGGATAAGGAGGGAGCAGCGAGGGGCTAGGGATATAATGAAGGAGTAGCGATGTGTTGGAGGATAGTGAGGGAGCAGCCAGGAGCTGGGGAGATGGTGAGGGTTCGGAGAGAGGATGGGCTACTAGTTAGGGAACAGTAAGGGGCTGGGGGGGATGTCAGGGAGGAGCGAGGGGCTGGTGGGGATGGCGAGGGAGCAGCAAGGGGCAGGAATTGGTTCCACCTGAATAAAACACAGGCTGGTGTGAGCGTGGGAATTGAGGACCAACTGCTGTGACTGAGGGTATGGAAAAGAAATCTCTCATCTGCTCTTGTCTCTGTCATCTCTGAGTAACAAATATCCAGTGATTAGCAGACATCATTGAGGCACAGTTGGTGACTAATGATATTCTAGCAATGATTCGTTGATTGGTCTGTGGCTGGTATCAACAATGAATTATGAGGAAAGGACAGCAGTGTGTTTGCAGCAATAATTACAGGGTTGGCCTCTAATCAATAAACGTAGAATCAAATGAAGATGTGAATTATACCAGCAGCAGAATGCTAGACTTACACTGCACTGAAAGCTTTAGATCAAAGCAATGACTCACCGTTTGAATTTGTTTCTTGTTTGAATATTCATGCTCAACATCAAAGGAGGATCAAGATTTAATTTACTGTGATTCTGTGAAGGCGCAATGGAACGGGTGGATAAATCTAATCTCATGAATGTTAGAAGTTGAGCATTCCGTATCGGTCCTGCATAATGTAAACCAAATGAGATTTAATTATGTTCCTAAAGGGAACAGAGTTTCAATTAGAAAAAAGGTGTTTACAAAACAGGTAAAGGTTGGGAGCGAAGGTTGGAGATCCCTGGCAAAGTTTGTACACAAGTACGTTAGTGATTGGGTTCTGGTCGAAGAGTTACAGAGGTGTACAACCTCTATGGAAACAGACACTTTGGTCTAACCCGTCCATGCCGACCAGATTACCTAAATTAATGCAGCCCCACTAACGATTCAACCTGCATTTAGTGAAATGTCTCTCGGCACACTGTGCTATTTGGAGAGAATTTTTATTTCGGAATGCCATGAAGCAAGACAAAAGGTCGATTTTGAGTGTGATTTGTAGGTTTAATGCCCCATTGAAGCTGACTGGAATTAGATGGGTTGTATAATTACCAGCTGCGATCCACGATTAAGCCCAGGTAACAGTTCTCCATGCTTTTCCCAGTCCAGTCCAGTCCAATCCTGATCAGCATGTGAATCAATATGCCTCGATTGACTTGCAACTACCTCCAGGCAGGAACAGACTTAAAAGACTATCCCCTGGGCCCGATGACCTACATTCCAGACTCCTAATAAAGATAGCTGCAGAGAAAGCAGGTACACTGGGCTATAATTTTTTAAAATTCCTGAGCATCTGAAATGGTCCCAGCATGTTGGATATTAGCAAATTAACACCGTTATTCAAGAAGGTAAGGAGATTGGAATCAGAGCACTGCATTAGGAAACTGCTCAAATCCATTATTGATGAATTCTTAACAGTGCACTTCAAAGATCACAGTCAAATCTGCGAAAAATCAACAGGCATTCATAAAAGATAGAGCACAGTTGACAATTTTTTTAGAGATTTTTGAGGGTGTGGGTAGAGGGCATAGGCTTAAATTGACTGGCAAAAGCTCAGAGAGGAGTTGATGGGAATTGTTTTTCATTCAAAAGATGTGGGGTCTAGAAATAACTGGCCCCAAAAAAACATGATAGAGAAAAAGACCCTCAAGGCATTTAAAAAAAATCATTGGATATGTTCTTGAAGGTGACAGGCCAGGAGCTTGGAAGTGGCATTAGAGAGGATTCTCTCTTTTGACTGCAACAGAGGAATTGGCCTGAATGGCTTCTGGCTGCACCATTAACTACTCTATCTGTCTCTCGAAACCTGGCAACTGGGTGCCAAATCACAAATCAAAATGAACATTAACAATAAGAACAGTACTGGAAATCCAATATGTGGCCAATTTGTTTTCAAATAAATGGGGTCAAATTTAGAATGGTTTGTGACTGCCTCCTGATTTTCCAAAGCCTGTCCACCATCTACAAGGCACAAGTCAGGAGTGGGATGCAATGCTCCCAAATTATCTGTGTGGGTACAGCTCCAGCAATACTCAAGAATTATGACATCATCCAAGACAAAACATCGAGCTGGAGTGCAACATTTTTCAGCATTCATTGCCCTCACCTCAATGCCAGCAATACAGACCAAACTGAAGATGCACTGCAATAACTTGCCAAGGCACCATCTCAAACACAGTCCATCTTCCAACCAGGGTAACGAGGGCAGAAGTGCAGGGGAGCATCACTGTCTGCAAGGTCACCTCCAAGCCACATACCAACCTGACACACACCAATCTGAAACACACCAGACTGACACGTACCAACCTAACACACATAAACCTGACACGCTCCAACCTGACACACACCAACCTGACACACACCGACCTGACACACACCAGCCTGACACACACCAACCTGACACACTCCAGACTGACAAACACCAACCTGACACACACCAACCTGACACACACCAATCTGACACACACCAATCTGACACACATCAACCTGACACACATCAACCTGACACACACCAGACTGACACACACTAACCTGACACACACCAACCTGACACGCACCAACCTGACACATATCAACCTGACACACACCAGACTGACACACACTAACCTGACACACACCAATCTGACACGCACCAACCTGACACACACCAACCTGACACACACCAACCTGACACACACCAACCTGACACACACAAGACTGACACACACTAACCTGACACACACCAACCTGACACACACCAGACTGACACACACTAACCTGACACACACCAATCTGACACGCACCAACCTGACACACATCAACCTGACACACACCAGCCTGACACACACCAACCTGACACACACCAACCTGACACACGCCAACCTGACACACGCCAACCTGACACGCACCAACCTGACACACACCAACCTGACACACTCCAGACTGACAAACACCAACCTGACACACACCAACCTGACACACACCAATCTGACACACACCAATCTGACACACATCAACCTGACACACATCAACCTGACACACACCAGACTGACACACACTAACCTGACACACACCAACCTGACACGCACCAACCTGACACATATCAACCTGACACACACCAGACTGACACACACTAACCTGACACACACCAATCTGACACGCACCAACCTGACACACACCAACCTGACACACACCAACCTGACACACACCAACCTGACACACACAAGACTGACACACACTAACCTGACACACAGCAACCTGACACACACCAGACTGACACACACTAACCTGACACACACCAATCTGACACGCACCAACCTGACACACATCAACCTGACACACACCAGCCTGACACACACCAACCTGACACACACCAACCTGACACACGCCAACCTGACACACGCCAACCTGACACGCACCAACCTGACACACACCAACCTGACACACTCCAGACTGACAAACACCAACCTGACACACACCAACCTGACACACACCAATCTGACACACACCAATCTGACACACATCAACCTGACACACATCAACCTGACACACATCAACCTGACACACACCAGACTGACACACACTAACCTGACACACACCAACCTGACACACATCAACCTGACACACATCAACCTGACACACACCAGACTGACACACACTAACCTGACACACACCAACCTGACACGCATCAACCTGACACACACCAGACTGACACACACCTACCTGACACACACCAATCTGACACACACCAACCTGACACGCATCAATCTGACACACACCAACCTGACACGCACCAACCTGACACAAACCAACCTGACACACGCCAACCTGACACGCACCAACCTGACACACATCAACCTGACACACACCAGACTGACACACACTAACCTGACACACACTAACCTGACACACACCAACCTGACACGCACCAACCTGACACACATCAACCTGACACACACCAGACTGACACACACTAACCTGACACGCACCAACCTGACACACACCAACCTGACACACACCAACCTGACACACACCAACCTGACACACACCAACCTAACACACGCCAACCTGACACGGTCCAACATGACACACATCAGACTGACACACACCAACCTGACACGTACCAACCTGACACGCACCAACCTGACACACACCAACCTGACACACACCAACCTGACACATACCAGACTGACACACTCCAGACTGACACACACCAACACCTGACACACTCCAGACTGACACACACCAACCTGACACACACACCAACCTGACACGCACCAACATGACACGCACCAACTTGACATGCACCAACCTGACACACATCAGTCTGACACACACCAGACTGACACACACCAGACTGATACAACCAACCTGACACACACCAACCTGACACACACCAACCTGACACGTACCAACCTGACACACACCAACCTGACACATACCAGACTGACACACACCAACCTGATACACACCAACCTGACACACTCCAACCTGACACACACCAGACTGACACACACCAGACTGACACGCTCCAACCTGACACACACCAGACTGACACACACTAGACTGACACGCTCCAACCTGACACACACCAGACTGACACACACCAACCTGACACACACCAACCTGACACATACCGGACTGACACACACCAACCTGATACACACCAACCTGACACACACCAACCTGACACACATCAGACTGACACACACCAGACTGACACACACCAGACTGACACAACCAACCTGACACACACCAACCTGACACACACCAACCTGACACACACCAGACTGACACACACCAGACTGACACACACCAACCTGACACACACCAGACTGACACACACCAGACTGACACACACCAACCTGACACACACCAACCTGACACACACCAGACTGACACACACCAACCTGACACACACCAACCTGACACACACCAGACTGACACACACCAGACTGACACACACCAACCTGATACACACCAACCTGACACACTCCAACCTGACACACACCAGACTGACACACACCAGACTGACACAACCAACCTGACACACACCAACCTGACACACACCAACCTGACACACACCAGACTGACACACACCAGACTGACACACACCAACCTGACACACACCAACCTGACACACACCAGACTGACACACACCAGACTGACACACACCAACGTGACACACACCAACGTGACACACACCAACCTGACACACACCAGACTGACACGCTCCAACCTGACACACACCAACCTGACACACACCAACCTGACACACACCAGACTGACACACACCAGACTGACACACACCAACCTGATACACACCAACCTGACACACACCAACCTGACACACACCAACCTGACACACACCAGACTGACACACACCAGACTGACACACACCAACCTGATACACACCAACCTGACACACTCCAACCTGACACACACCAACCTGACACACACCAGACTGACACACACCAGACTGACACGCTCCAACCTGACACACAGCAGACTGACACACACCAGACTGACACGCTCCAACCTGACACACACCAACCTGACACATACCAGACTGACACACACCAACCTGATACACACCAATCTGACACACACCAACCTGACACACATCAGACTGACACACACCAGACTGACACAACCAACCTGACACACACCAACCTGACACACACCAACCTGACACACACCAACCTGACACACACCAGACTGACACACACCAGACTGACATACACCAACCTGACACACACCAACATGACACACACCAACCTGACACACACCAACCTGACACACTCCAACCTGACACACACCAGGCTGACACACACCAGACTGACACACTCCAACCTGACACACACCAGACTGACACACTCCAACCTGACACACACCAACCTGACACACACCAACGTGACACACACCAACCTGACACGCACCAACCTGACACACACCAGACTGACACACACCAGACTGACACACACCAACCTGATACACACCAACCTGACACACACCAACCTGACACACACCAACCTGACACACACCAGACTGACACACACCAGACTGACACACACCAGACTGACACACACCAACCTGTCATGCACCAACCTGACACACACCAACGTGACACACACCAACCTGACACACTCCAACCTGACACAAACCAGACTGACACACACCAGACTGACACGCTCCAACCTGACACACACCAGACTGACACGCTCCAACCTGACACACACCAGACTGACACACACCAACCTGACACATACCAGACTGTCACACACCAACCTGATACACACCAACCTGACACACACCAGACTGACACACACCAGACTGACACGCTCCAACCTGACACACACCAGACTGACACACACCAGACTGACACGCTCCAACCTGACACACACCAGACTGTCACACACCAACCTGATACACACCAACCTGACACACACCAGACTGACACACACCAACCTGATACACACCAACCTGACACACACCAGACTGACACACACCAGACTGACACGCTCCAACCTGACACACACCAGACTGACACACACCAACCTGACACACACCAACCTGACACATACCAGACTGACACACACCAACCTGATACGCGCCAACCTGACACACACCAACCTGACACACATCAGACTGACACACACCAGACTGACACACACCAGACTGACACAACCAACCTGATACACACCAACCTGACACACACCAGACTGACACACAACAACCGGACACACACCAGACTGACACGCTCCAACCTGACACACACCAACCTGACACACACCAACCTGACACACACCAGACTGACACACACCAGACTGACACACACCAGACTGACACGCTCCAACCTGACACACACCAGACTGACACACACCAACCTGATACACGCCAACCTGACACACACCAACCTGACACACATCAGACTGACACACACCAGACTGACACACACCAGACTGACACAACCAACCTGATACACACCAACCTGACACACACCAGACTGACACACAACAACCGGACACACACCAGACTGACACGCTCCAACCTGACACACACCAACCTGACACACACCAGACTGACACACACTAACCTGACACACACCAACCTGACACACACCAGACTGACACACACCAACCTGACACACACCAGTCTGACACACACCAGACTGACACACACCAACCTGATACACACCAACCTGACACACTCCAACCTGACACACACCAGACTGACACACACCAGACTGACACGCTCCAACCTGACACACACCAGACTGACACACACCAGACTGACACGCTCCAACCTGACACACACCAACCTGACACATACCAGAC
The DNA here is from genome assembly GCF_037043375.1 of Chiloscyllium plagiosum. Lineage (NCBI taxonomy): Eukaryota > Metazoa > Chordata > Chondrichthyes > Orectolobiformes > Hemiscylliidae > Chiloscyllium > Chiloscyllium plagiosum. Next base: position 88,247,103 of record NW_028270151.1, read on the forward strand.
TGACACACACCAACCTGACACACACCAACCTGACACACACCAACCTGACACACACCAGACTGACACACACCAGACTGATACACACCAACCTGACACACACCAACCTGACACACACCAGACTGACACACACCAGACTTACACACACCAACGTGACACACACCAACGTGACACACACCAACCTGACACACACCAGACTGACACGCTCCAACCTGACACACACCAACCTGACACACACCAACCTGACACACACCAGACTGACACACACCAGACTGACACACACCAACCTGATACACACCAACCTGACACACACCAACCTGACACACACCAACCTGACACACACCAGACTGACACACACCAGACTGACACACACCAACCTGATACACACCAACCTGACACACTCCAACCTGACACACACCAGACTGACACACACCAGACTGACACGCTCCAACCTGACACAAAGCAGACTGACACACACCAGACTGACACGCTCCAACCTGACACACACCAACCTGACACATACCAGACTGACACACACCAACCTGATACACACCAACCTGACACACACCAACCTGACACACATCAGACTGACACACACCAGACTGACACAACCAACCTGACACACACCAACCTGACACACACCAACCTGACACACACCAACCTGACACACACCAACCTGACACACACCAACCTGACACACACCAGACTGACACACACCAGACTGACATACACCAACCTGACACACACCAACATGACACACACCAACCTGACACACACCAACCTGACACACTCCAACCTGACACACTCCAACCTGACACACACCAGACTGACACACTCCAACCTGACACACACCAACCTGACACACACCAACGTGACACACACCAACCTGACACACACCAACCTGACACACACCAACCTGACACACACCAACGTGACACACACCAACCTGACACGCTCCAACCTGACACACACCAACCTGACACACACCAACCTGACACACACCAACCTGACACACACCAACCTGACACACACCAGACTGACACACACCAACCTGATACACACCAACCTGACACACACCAGACTGACACACACCAGACTGACACGCTCCAACCTGACACACACCAGACTGACACACACCAGACTGACACGCTCCAACCTGACACACACCAGACTGACACGCTCCAACCTGACACACACCAACCTGACACGTACCAACCTGACACACACCAACCTGACACATACCAGACTGTCACACACCAACCTGATACACACCAACCTGATACACACCAACCTGACACACACCAGACTGACACACACCAGACTGACACGCTCCAACCTGACACACACCAGACTGACACACACCAGACTGACACGCTCCAACCTGACACACACCAGACTGACACACACCAACCTGACACACACCAACCTGACACATACCAGACTGACACACACCAACCTGATACACGCCAACCTGACACACACCAACCTGACACACATCAGACTGACACACACCAGACTGACACACACCAGACTGACACAACCAACCTGACACACACCAACCTGATACACACCAACCTGACACACACCAGACTGACACACAACAACCGGACACACACCAGACTGACACGCTCCAACCTGACACACACCAACCTGACACACACCAACCTGACACACACCAGACTGACACGCTCCAACCTGACACACACCAACCTGACACACACCAGACTGACACACACCAGACTGACACACACCAACCTGACACACACCAACCTGACACACACCAGACTGACACACACCAACCTGACACACACCAGTCTGACACACACCAGACTGACACACACCAACCTGATACACACCAACCTGACACACTCCAACCTGACACACACCAGACTGACACACACCAGACTGACACGCTCCAACCTGACACACACCAGACTGACACACACGAGACTGACACGCTCCAACCTGACACACACCAACCTGACACACATCAGACTGACACACACCAGACTGACACAACCAACCTGACACACACCAACCTGACACACACCAACCTGACACACACCAGACTGACACACACCAGACTGACACAACCAACCTGACACACACCAACCTGACACACACCAACGTGACACACGCCAACCTGACACGCACCAACCTGACACACACCAACCTGACACGCACCAACCTGACACACACCAACGTGACACACACCAACCTGACACACTCCAACCTGACACACACCAGGCTGACACACACCAGACTGACACACACCAGACTGACACACACCAGACTGACACACTCCAACCTGACACACACCAACCTGACACACACCAACGTGACACACGCCAACCTGACACGCACCAACCTGACACACACCAACCTGTCATGCACCAACCTGACACACACCAACCTGACACACACCAACGTGACACACACCAACCTGACACACTCCAACCTGACACACACCAGACTGACACACACCAGACTGACACGCTCCAACCTGACACACAGCAACCTGACACACACCAGACTGACACACACCAACCTGACACGTACCAACCTCACACACCAACCTGACACACACCAACCTCACACACCAACCTGACACACACCAGCCTCACACACCAACCTGACACACACCAACCTGACACACATCAACTTGACACGCACCAACCTGACACACACCAACCTGTCATGCACCAACCTGACACACACCAACCTGTCATGCACCAACCTGACACGCACCAGACTGACATACACCAACCTGATACACACCAACCTGACACACACTAACATGACATGCACCAGACTGACACACACCAGTGTGAAAAACACCAACCTGACACGCACCAGTGTGACACACACCAACCTGATACACACCAACGTGACAAACATCAACCTGGCGCACACCAACCTGACACGCACCAACCTACACACACCAAAACCTGATGCACACCAACCTGACACGCACCAACCTACACTGACCAACCTGACGCACACGAACCTGACGCACACCAATCTGACACATACCAGACTGACACTCATCAAGTAGGGCCTCCTCTAACCTAAATTAAGAGTCCACAGACTTGCCCCAAAAAGAGGGTCCAAGGAAGTTCCTGTGGAGTGAAGAGTGAGGTTTTAGCTCAGGAGTCTTTGAAAAGGAGGTTGAGTGAAGTGATTACGCCACAGTTGAAGAGGGTGAAGACCTGACTGCCAAGCTGGTTCAGTGTGCTACATGCTTGATGTGGGAGGTCAACGACTCTGGTGTGTCTGGCTCGTATAAGAGTGGAAAGTGTGTGCACGTTCAACTACTGACAGAGCATATTACAGCACTGATGAAAGAACTCGAGGACTTTAGGCTCATCCGAGAGAACGAGATCTTTCTGGACAAAACCTTCAGCGAGGTTATTACACTGACCATACCAAAAAAGAGCAGAAGAGAGCAGACGATGAGGAAGGCAGAGAGGAGACAGGTGCAAAAGACCCCGGAGGAAGTACCTGTCAGGAACAAGTTGAATCTTTTGGAAACAGTAGAGAGAGATGACACTGCCAGTCCGCGAGGCGGCCAGGTCTGTCAATCAAAAGTTGGCGTGGAGGCAGAGCGGAGGAGTCGGACATCACACAGAGCCGTGGTAATAGGGGACTCCATAGTAAGAGGAACTGACCGGGGTTTTTGTGGCAGCAGGCGGGACTTAAAGATGGTGTGTTGCCTTCCTGGTGCCAGGGTTAAAGACATCAAAGACAGAGTGCAGGAAATCCTCAAGGATAAGGGTGAAGAGCCAGAGGTGGTGGTACATGTCGGTACAAATGATGTCGGGAAGAAGAGGAGGAACATACTACAGCGGGACTTCGGAGAACTAGGGAGAAGGCTGAAAAGCAGGACATCCAAGGTGGTCATCTCCAGTTTGCTTCCAGTTCCTCGGGCTGGTGAGGCCAGAAACAGGGAGATAATGGACCTGAACGTGTGGCTGGGGAACTGGTGCAGGAAGCAAGGATTTAAATTCTTGGATCACTGGGGTGTTTTGTGGTAAGCATAAATTATACAAGAGAGACGGTTTGCATCTTAATAGGTTGGGGACCAGCATTCTGACAGGCAGGTTTGCTACTGCAGCATAGCGACGGTTAAATTAAGTAGCGGGGGCAGGGGAGGGGACAAACTGGATGTTTAAGAAGGAAATTGAGGGGAAAGTTAGAACAAGGGAAGTCAAGAAAGACAACTGTATCAGTGAGGCAGAAAACTCAAAAAGGTTGAGTGAAATAGGAGTTGATGGGAAGGGTGAGGGCAGTAACAAATTAAAAATACTAAATATGAATGCACGAAGCATTAGGAATAAGATGGAGGAGCATGAGGCTCTTTTGGAAATTGGCAGATACGATATTGTGGGGATAACTGAGACGTGGCTTCAAGTGGACAGGGCCTGGAAATGAATATTCAAGGCTACACGTGCTATCGTAAGGGCAGACTGACGGGCAGAGGGGGTGGGGTGGCCATGTTGTTAAGGGATGATATTCAGTCCCTTGCACAGAGGAACTAGAATCAGGGGATGTGGAGTTAGTGTGGATGGAGCTGAGAAATTCTAAGGGTAAAAAGACCCTCCTGGGAGTTATCTACAGGCCCCCAAACAGTAGTCTTGATGTCGGATGTAAGTTAAATCAGGAGCTGAAATTGGCCTGTCGCAAAGATGTCACTACAGTTGTTATGGGGGATTTCAACATGCAGGTAGACTGGGAGAATCAGGATGATATTGGGCCACAAGAAAGAGACTTTGTGGAGTGCCTCCGAGATGGATTCTTAGAACAGCTGGTGATGGAGCCTACCAGGGAGAAGGCAATTCTGGATCTGGTATTGTGCAACAAACCAGAATTGATCAGGGACCTCGAAGTGAAGGAGCCATTGGGAAATAGTGACCATAATACAATAAGCTTCAATCTGCAATTTGAGAGGGAGAGGGTACAATAGGAAGTGACAATATTTCTGTTGAATAAAGGGAACTTTGGAGCTGTGAGGGAGGAGCTGGCCAAAGTTCAATGGTGCAATACCTTAGCAGGGATGACAGTGGAGAAACAATGGCGGATATTTCTGTGCATAATGCAGAAGTTGCAGGATCAGTTCACTCCAAAAAGGAAGAAAGATCCTAGGAGGAGGCATGGGTGGCCGTGGCTGACGAGGGAAGTCAAGGAACATATAAAGTTAAAAGAGAAAAAGTATAACATAGCAAAGATAAGTGGGAAAACGGAGGACTGGGAAGCTTTTAAAGAACAACAGAGGATGTCTAAGAAGGAAATACGCAGAGAAAATGTGAGGTACGAAGGTAAACTGCCAAACATATAAAGGAGGATAGTAAAAGGTATGTGAAAGGCAAAAAAATGGTTAAGACTAAAATTGGGCCCTTGAAGACAGAAACAGGGGAATACATTACTGGGAACAAAGAAATGGCAGAAGAATTGAATTGGTACTTCAGATCGGTGTTCACTGGGGAAGACACAAGCAATCTCCCCGAGGTAACAGTGGCTGAAGGACCTGAACTTAAGGGAATTTATATTTGCCAGGAATTGGTGTTGGAGAGACTGTTAGGTCTGAAGGTTGATAAGTCCCCGGGGCCTGATGGTCTACATCCCAGGGTACTGAAGGAGGTGGCTCGAGAAATCATGGATGCGTTGGTGATTATTTTCCAGAGTTCGATAGATTCGGGATCAGTTCCTGCGGATTGGAGGGTGGCTAATGTTGTACCACTTTTTAAGAAAGGTGGGAGAGAGAAAGCAGGAAATTATGGACCAGTTAGTCTGACCTCAGTGGTGGGAAAGATGCTGGAGTCTATTATAAAGGATGAAATTACGACACATCTGGATAGTAGTAACAGGGTAGGTCAGAGTCAGCATGGATTTATGAAGGGGAAATCATGCTTGACTAATCTTCTGGAAGTTTTTGAGGATGTAACTCTGAAGATGGACGAGGGAGATCCAGTAGATGTAGTGTACCTGGACTTTCAGAAAGCTTTCGATAAAGTCCCACATAGGAGGTTAGTGAGTAAAATTAGGGTGCATGGTATTGGGGGCAAAGTACTAACTTGGATTGAAAGTTGGTTGGCTGATAGGAAACAAAGAATAGTGATAAACGGTTCCATTTTGGAATGGCAGGCAGTGACCAGTGGGGTACCACAGGGATCAGTGCTGGGACTGCAGCTTTTTACAATATATGTTAATGATATAGAAGATGGTATTAGTAATAACATTAGCAAATTTGCTGATGATACTAAGCTGGGTGGCAGGGTGAAATGTGAGGAGGATGTTAGGAGATTACAGGGTGACCTGGACAGGTTAGGTGAGTGGTCAGATGCATGGCAGATGCAATTTAATGTGGATAAATGTATGGTTATCCACTTTGGTGGCAAGAACAGGAAGGCAGATTACTACCTAAATGGAATCAATTTAGGTAAAGGGGCAGTACAGAGAGATCTGGGTGTTCTTGTACACCAGTCAATGAAGGTAAACATGCAAGTATAGCAGGTAGTGAAGAAGGCTAATAGCATGCTGGCCTTCATAACAAGAGGGATTGAGTATAGAAGCAAAGAGGTTCTTTTGCAGCTGTACAGGGCCCTGGTGAGACCACACCTGGAGTACTGTGTGGAGTTCTGATCTCCAAATTTGAGGAAAGACATTCTGGCTACTGAGGGACTGCAGCGTAGGTTCACGAGGTCAATTCCTGGAATGGCGGGACTACTTTACGCAGAAAGACTGGAGCGACTGGGCTTGTATACCCTTGAGTTTAGAAGACTGAGAGGGGATCTGTTTGGAGACATATAAGATTATTAAAGGATTGGACACTCTGGAGGCAGGAAACATGTTTCCACTGATGGGTGAGTGCCGAACCAGAGGACACAGCTTAAAAATACAGGATAGACCATTTAAGACAGAGATGAGGAGAAACTTCTTCACCCGGAGAATGGTGGCTGTGTGGAATGCTCTGCCCCAGAGGGCAGTGGAGGCCCAGTCTCTGGATTTGTTTAAGAAAGGGTTGGATAGAGCTCTCAAGGATAGTGGAATCAAGGGCTATGGAGATAAGGCAGGAACAGGATACTGATTAAGGATGATCAGCCATGATCATATTGAATGGTGGTGCAGGCTCAAAGGGCAGAATGGCCTACTCCTGCACCTATTGTCTATTGTCTATTGACGCACACCAATGTGACACACACCAACCTGACACATACCAACCTGACACACACATGACTGCCATGCACCAGGCTGCCTTCACTGTCATTGGTCAAATTCCTTGCAGAACCCCAACAAATACATTTGGAACATGGGCCACAGTGGTTTAAAATGAAGGGGTTTACCTCCTGCTCTAGGGCAATTACGGATGGTTAATAAATGCTGGCCTTTGCAACAACAACCATGGCCTGAGGATGAAGGAGTCCTCCTCACAGCAATCAGAGGATGCTGTCTTTGAATATGATTGAGAATGGCTGCTTCGTGAAAAGGTCAATTTGTTGCTGATTGATTTCTCAACTTCAACTTCCCCCAACTCTCACCACCCTATCATATTGGAAAGCAAATTAATTTCCAAAGCAGAGCAAGCTCTCAATGGGTAGAATGCTGCAGATTCCACTAAGACGTAACTGCAAGCAAACCAAACATATTCCATAGCCTGGTGTGAATAATTCGAAATCTTAATCTTTAATTGGCTATGCGGAATCCAGAAGCAGAATTTCCTTTCTCAATGTTGAAACACCTATTTGATGTCCAGCACCCACTTCTTTATCAATTCTGTGTTTCTGGGAGCTGCTTTAGTCATTCAAAGGTAGAAGCACAAGAGAGGTGATTGAGTCATTAAACTGCACAGAAACAAAAATGCCAAAAATACTCAGGAGCAGCATCTGTAGAGAGGGAAGCAAAGTCAAGATCACTAAACAACAATTTCTCATCAGAAATACAATGCTTCTCACCCCAGTTTGTGAGAAAGCAGATACTATTTATTCTGCTGTGAGATTAGATTCCCTACAGTGTAGAAACAGGCCATTTGGCCCAACAAGTCCACACTGACTCTCCAAAGAGTATCCCACCCACACCCACTGCCTAATGCACCTTTAGAGCAATTTAGCATGGTCAATCTACCTGATCTGCACATCTTTGATGGTGGGAAGAAATAGGAGCACCCACAGGAAACCCACGCAGACATGGGGAGAATGTGCAAACTCCACACAGTCGGCCAAGGCTGGAATCGAACCCGGGTCCCTGGCACTGGAGGCTGCAGTGCTATCCACAGAGCCACCATGTCGCCCTGCACAGAATAGGGTGTTCCTGTCTGGGTCAACATTTTGTGCCCATCCTGAGTTGCCTTTGAGAAGGTGGTGTTGAGCTGTGAAGGGTTATCATTTTAATCTGTGGTTTTCACTGGGAAATGTCCCAGGTTTGGGAAAAGGGACCTTGCTTAACATACGTGCTGTTGGTTCCAAGGCCGGAAAGGACAAAGCTTTTAAACATTGGCTGGGGAGACAATGATGTCCAACTGTTTGTTCTGATCAAAGAGATGTCAGAGCCCTTTGGAAGGCAATTCACATATTGTATCGTAATCAAGCTCAGGAGTTCCCATTGTCCCATCACACCTGCTAGGTGCTGCGTGGATAAAGACTACACACTCAAACAAAACTCCTGTCATAGAACATAGACCATAGAACAATACAACGCAGACCAGCCCTTTGGTCCTCGATGTTGCGCTGACCTGTGAACTATTCTCAGCTCGTCCTCCTACGCTATCCCTAAATCATCCATGTGCTTATCTAAGGATTGTTTAAACCTCCCTAATGTGGCTGAGTTGACTACATTAGCAGGCAGGGCATTCCACGCTCTTACCACTCTCTGAGTAAAGAACCTGCCTCTGATATCTGTCTTAAATCTATTCCCCCCCCCCTCCCCGCCCGAGTTGTAGTTATGCCCCCTTGTACAAGCTGACGTCATCATCCTAGGAAAAAGACTTTCACTGTCTACCCTATCTAATCCTCTGATCATCTTCTATGTCTGTATCAAATCCCCCCTTAGCCTTCTTCTTTCCAATGAGAACAGACCCAAGTCTCTCAGTCTTTCCTCATAAGACCTTCTCTCCAGACCAGGCAACATCCTGGTAAATCTCCTCTGCACCTTTTTCAATGCTTCCACATCCTTCCTGAAATATGAGGACCAGAACTGTACACAATATTCCAAGTGTGGCTGCACCAGCGTTTTGTATAGTTGCAGCATGATATTGTGGCTCCAGAACTCAGTCCCTCTATGAATGAAACCTAACACACCGTATGCCTTCTTAACAGCACTATCCACCTGGGTGGCAACTTTCAGGGATCTATGTACATGGACTCCAAGATCCCTCTGCACATCCACACCACCAAGAATCTTTCCATTGACCCAGTACTCTGCCTTCCTGTTATTCTTCCCAAAGTGCATCACCTCACATTTAGCTGCATTGAACTCCATTTGCCACCTCTCAGCCCAATTCTGCAGTTTAACCAAGTCCCCCTGCAACCTGTAACATTCTTCCAAACTGTCCACTACTCCACCGACTTTAGTGTCTTCTGCAAATTTACTAATCCATCCACCTATGCCTGCGTCTAAGTCATTTATAAAAATGACAAACAGCAGTGGTTCCAAAACAGGTCCTTGTGGCATACCACTAATAACCGGACTCCAGGCTGAATATTTTCCATCAACCACCACTCACTGTCTTCTTTCAGAAAGCCAGTTTCTAATCCAAACTGCTAAATTACCCCCAATTCCATGCCTCTGCATTTTCTCCAACAGCCTACCATGTGGAACCTTATCAAAGACTTTACTGAAGTCCATGTATACCACGTCAACTGCCCTACCCTTACCTACATGCTTGGTCACCTTCTCAAAAAACTCAGTGAGGTTTGTGAGACACGACCTGTCCTTGACGAAACCATGTTGACTATCTGAAATCAAATTGTTGCTTGCTAGATCATTATAAATCTTATCTCTTATAATCCTTTCCAAAACTTTTCCTACAATAGAAGCAAGGCTCACTGCTCTATAATTACCTGGGTCATCTCTGCTGCCCTTCTTGAACAAAGGCACAACATTTGCAATCCTCAAGTCCTCTGGTACTAACCTATAGACAATGACATCTCAAATATCAAAGCCAAAGGCTCTGCTATCTCCTCCCTAGCTTCCCAGAGAATCCTCAGATAAATCCCATTCGGCCCAGGGGATTTGTCTATTTTTCCTCCTTCTAGAGTTGATATGACCTGCTCATAACTAACCTCGATCCTTTCTAGTCTAACATCTCATACCTCATTCTTCTCCTCTACAATATTCTCCTTCTCCTGAGTGAAAACCAATGAGAAATGTTCATTTAGCACCTCTCTGATCTCCACAGGGCCCACATTCAACTTCCCACTTCTGTCTTTGACTGGCCCTATTCCTATCCTAATCATCCTTTTATTCCTCACATACCTATATAAAGCTTTAGGGTTCTCCTTCAATCTATTTGTTAAAGACTGCTCGTGTCCTCTCTTTGCTCTTCTTAACTCTCTCTTTAAATCCTTCCTAGCTGATCTGTAACTCTCCATCACCTCATCTGAACAATCTTGCTTCATCAACATGCAAGCCTTCTTCTTCTGTTTAACAAGAGATGCAATTTCTGTAGTAAACCACGTTTCCCTTACCTTATCACTTCCTCCCTGCCTGACAGAGACATACCTATCAAGGACACGCAATATCTGTTCCTTAAACCAGCTACACATTTCCATTGTCTGCAACGCCTGCATTTTGCTACCCCATTCTATGCATCCTAATTCTTGCCTAATTGCATTATAATTGCCCTTGCCCCATTGATAACTCTTGACCTGTGGCATGTACTTATCCCTTTCCATCGTTAAACTAAACGTAACTGAATTATGGTCACTCTCTCCAAAGTGCTCACCTACAACTAAATCAAACACCTGGCCTGGCTCATTACCAAGCACCAGATCCAGTGTGGCCTCCCCTCTTGTCGGCCCTTTGACATACTGTGTCAGGAAACCCTCCTGTACACATTGGACAAAAACTGTTCCATCCGACATACTAGAGTTATAGCATTTCCAGTCAATGTTGGGGAAGTTAAAGTCCCTGATCCTTTCACTCCTACCCAGAATAATTTTTCTAATCCTCTGCTGTTGCTGTGGTTCTGTTCGCCGAGCTGGAAGTTTTTGTTGCAAACGTTTCGTCCCCTGTCTAGGTGACATCCTCAGTGCTTGGGATCCTCCTGTGAAGCGCTTCTGTGGTGTTTCCTCCGGCATTTATAGTGGCCTGTCCCTGCCGCTTCCGGTTGTCAGTTTCAGCTGTCTGCTGTAGTGGCCGGTATATTGGGTCCAGGTCTATGTGTTTGTTGATGGAGTTTGTGGATGAGTTTCTAATCCTCTCTTCCACCTCCCTGGAACTCTGCGGATGCCTATAAAAATCTCCAAGAAGTGTGACCTCTCCTCACCTGTTTCTAACCTCAGCCCACACTACCTCAGTAGACGAGTCCTTGTCAAAAGCTCTCTCAGCCACTGTTATACTATCCTTGACTAACAAGGCCACACCTCCCCCTCTTTTACTGCCTTGCCTGTTCTTAATGAAAGATCTAAACCCTGGAACCTGCAATATCCATTCCTCACCCTGCTCTATCCATGTCTCCGAAATGGCCACAACGTTGAAGTCCCAGGTAGCTATCTATGCTGCAAGCTCACCTACCTTATTTTGGATACTTCTGGCGTTGAAGTAGACACACTTCAAACCACTTCGCTGTCTGCCAGCACATTCCTGTGACCCTAAAATCCTGTCTGTGTCCTCCCACTCTCATCCTCCTGTGCACTGCAACTACACCTCCGGTTCCCATCCCTCTGCTGAGCTAGTTTAAACCCACCCGAATAGCATCAGCAAATTTCCCACCCAGGATATTGGTACCCCTCTGGTTCAAGTGAAGACGGTCCTGTTTGTACAAGTCCCACCTTCCCCAGAATGAGGCCCAATTATCCAAAAACCTGAAACCCTCCCTCCTGCACCATCCTTGCAGCCACATGTTCAGCTGTTCTCTCTCCCTAATCCTTGCCTCACTATCACTTGGCACAGGTAACAAACCAGAGATAACAACTCTGGCTCTCAGCTTCCACCCCAGCTCCCTGAAATCCTGCCTTACATCCCTATCCCTCTTTCTACCTATGTTGTTGGTACCTACATGGACAATGACTTGAGGCTGGTCCCCCTCTCCCTTCATGACCCCAAAGATATGATCCAGGACATCTCGGATCCTGGCACCTGGGAGGCAACACCCCAACCATGAGTCTCATTCGTTCCCAACAAAAGGGAACAATCAAGGCAATTTTTTTCTTTACACTATCTGAGTGATTTAACAGTGACCATCTCAGCAAGGAAATGTGGGGAAAAGGAGAAAGAAACTAGAAGTATATAGCTCTACCAGATTGGTACAGCAGAGCAGTACCTGTTTTTTGCTCGCTCCCTCTCTCTCCCTCCCCCTCTTTTTCTCTCTCTCTCTAACAAGGATAATAGGAAGTCATGCAGCTGAAGGAATGACTCCAATCCCAAAGATATCACAGGGTGAATGTCTCATCTGTAGCCTGCAGAGTATTCAACCCAATGCCACATGGGGAGTTGTTCCACATCTTCTGACCAAACCTCAGGTAAGTTTATAAGTTTAGCAACTGTGACTAAGGGAGTCCAAAGGGGATTAGTGAAATGAAGTCTTAGAGAAAGTAATCTGCTTTGTTATTAGTCAGTTAAAGATGTTTAGTAACAGTTGTGCTATATTGAGATTTGCTGTATGTATTAAACGTACTCCTATTATTTCAAAATCTGAAACCTGTATAGATTGCATTGCTCATCACCCCTCACTGTGGTTCATTAAGATTCAGCCAGACCTTCGACCATAAATAAGTGAGTTTGATTGTGACCAAAAGGCTGAAAGATGATCAGGAACACTCTACAGCTGCCTGACTGAACTGCTGCAGTCCCTGTGCTGTTAAGGACAAAGTTCAGGTTTAGACCCACTGCCACTGAAGGAATGGCGATATATTTTCAAATCAGGATAGTTAGTGGCTTGGAGGTGCACTTGCAGTTGGTGGCGTTCCCATGTCTCTGATGCCTTTGTCCTTTAAGGTAATCATGATTCAGATTGTTGAGTTGATGCAGTGCATCTTGTAGATGTTACATTCTGCTGTTACTGGTGGAGGGAGTGACTGTTAAAGGTGGTGGCTGTGATACCTACGTGTGTGCTGCCTTTGTCCTGAATGGTGTCAAGCTTCTTGAGTGTTGTTGGAGCTGCACTCATTCAAGAAAGTCGAGAGTGTGGTGCTGGAAAAGCACAGCAGGTCAGGCAGCATCCGAGGAGCAGGAGAATCGATGTTTTGGGCATAAGCCCTCTGTCAAACCTAGTTTATGTTCCTCTGCTTGCCTGCTCCTCAGTAAAGTCAGAGAGTCATAGAGTCATAGAGATGTACAGCATGGAAACAGACCCTTTGGTCCAACCCGTACATGCCGACCAGATATCCCAGCCCAATCTAGTCCCACCTGCCAGCACCCAACCCATATCCCTCCAAACCCTTCCTATTCATATACCCATCCAAATGCCTTTTAAATGTTGCAAATTTACCAGCCTCCACCACATCCTCTGGCAGCTCATTCCATAGATGTACCACTCTTTGTGTGAAAATGTTGCCCCTTAGGTCACTTTTATATCTTTCCCCTTTCACCCTAAACCCCTCTCGTTATGGACTCCCCAACCCCAGGTGGCCAAGCTCATGGGATCACCTTCTGAGTGGGCCTGAGCAGGTGCTTGGTGGTTCAGCAGTCTCTGACTGCCAGGTACCTGGGCAATTCGTCCTCAGTCAGTTGAGAAAAGATAGCAGTGTTATACTCACAAGACTGTGCTCCCAAACCTAATATTCAAAGAGAATCTACCATGGTGAATATCTTTGACCTGATGAAGGATGCAGGTGAAAGGATTCCCAGTATATCCCTGAGGGTTCATTGGCTTCCTCCTTGCAGGTGAAGGTGGAGATGAGAGTCTCCAGTGTTAGCTTCTTTGCAGAGGTGAGCTGAATGCCTTCAAAGATTGTGGAAGAGAACAGAGGGAATTAGTTATATGAGACTGGTGAGACCTTATGTCGTTTAGGTGTGAGTTAGCACTGGTGGTAAGGCGAGAGCAGTTCAGCATAGTGCAACAAACATTCTGGGTTGGTTGCCCACAGAGGACTTTCCATCTCGACACTAGTGGTCTTCTCCAGCTAAATTTCCTTATAATTTTCCTTACAGTGAATGTAGAGCCTAACCTTCACTATCCCCTGCCTGTCTTAGATCTCTTGGTATGTTTGTGGGCCAGTATTCTTTTCCACATAATTCTTTGAAATTGGTGTCACATTAGACAGGCTTGTCTTCACCACTCAGACCTTTGAGTTGGGGCATTATGTTGAGGTTGTACCAAGACATTGGTGAGGTTTCATCTGGACTACTGTGCCCAGTTCTGGTCTCCCTGTCATAGGAAGGATATTATTAAGCTGGAGAGGATTCTGAAAAAAATTTACAAGGATATTGCCAGGAATGGAGGGTTTGAGTTAGAAGGAGAAGCTGGATAGGCTGGAACTTATTTTCATAGAACATTCATTGAATCCCAACAGTGTGAAAACAGGCCGTTTGGCCCAACAAGTCTGTATCGATCTTCCAAAGAGCATCTCGTTCAGACCCAATTCCCTATCCTATTATTCTTCATTTATCCTGACTAGTGCACCTAACCTACACAAACCAAACCAGACAATTTAGCATGACCAATTAACCTAACCTGCACACCTTTGGACTGTGGGAAGAAACTAGAGTAGCTGGAGGAAACCCATGCAGGCATGGGGAGAATGTGCAAACTCCACACAGACAGTAGCCCAAAGCTGGGTCCCTGGCACTGTGAGGCAGTAGTGCTAACCACTGGGCCACTGTCCTGCCCTTACCTGAAGCATAGGAGGTTGAGGGGTGACCTTATAGAGTTTTATAAAATCATGAGGGGCATAGATAAGGTGAATGACATGTGTCTTTCCCCTAGGATGGGTAATTCCAAGATTAGGGGGCATAAATTTAAGATGAGAGGCGAAAGTTTTAAAAAAGACACAAGGGGCAATATTTGCACACAGAGAGTGGTTTGTGTGTGGAATGAACTTCCAGAGGAAGTGGTGGATGCAGGTACAGTTAGAATATTTAAAAGACATTTGGTTTAGTTCATGAACAAGGAATGTTTGGAATGCAGATATAGAACATAGAACATAAATATGTTACAGAGCAGCACAGGCCCTTCGGCCCTCAATGTTACGCCGGCCTGTGAAATTAATCTGATGCCCATCTAACCTACACCGTTCCATTATTATCCATATGTATGTCCAATGCCCATTTTAATGCCCTTAACGTCGGCAAGTTTTCTACTGTGGAGAAAGTGAGGTCTGCAGATGCTGGAGATCAGAGCTGGAAATGTGTTGCTGGAAAAGCGCAGCAGGTCAGGCAGCATCCAGGGAACAGGAGAATCGACGTTTCGGGCATAAGCCCTTCTTCAGGAAGAAGGGCTTATGCCCGAAACGTCGATTCTCCTGTTCCCTGGATGCTGCCTGACCTGCTGCGCTTTTCCAGCAACACATTTCCAAGTTTTCTACTGTTTCAGGCAGGTTGTTACACGACCCTCCTACTCTCTGATGGAAGAAATTACAGGTGGGACTAGTTTAGGAAACATGATCACCATGGGCTGGTTGGACCAAAGGGTCTGTTTCCATGCTTTATGACTCTGTGAGTCTATGACTATTAGACAAAGAGCCAGGATTGAGTTTTATGAAAATGGATGGAAGGGCACTTAATGGTGCTGCAGGAGAAGACAGGTAGAGTGATACCTACAGTGAGTGAGTAGGAAAGACAGAGGGCAGGAAGGGTCTGTGGTTTGGTAACGTGAGGTGGGTTAGAGTTGTGGATGGAGTGCATACGATAATGAGAGTTGTAGTCCATGTGCACTGCTGAGATGTATGTGCAGTGGCAGGGATGGTGGTAGCCTTGTGAGTGTGAAGCATCAAAAAGAAGATGGTGGAACTTACTTTTGTGGAGTCCAGAAGACCATTTGATGTTCCACTTCATCCGGGATACAGCTCTTGACCTGGAATGTATTTCAAGTCCAGACTGGTCTGAGCTGGTGACATGGTCTCCTGTTGCAGTCAGCTGGAGAACGGCATTATCTCCAATATCCTATCCATTTAATGAGGTTGAGATCAGAAAATTTTGTGAGAAAAGTTGTTCTGATTCATGGCAGATGATTCATCATGAGTCACATTTGACAAAAAGACTTTCACTGAAAATATGTGAAAATTCTTCTCGTTGGAATTATGACCTTAGATGTGTTGGCCCTGTATTAAGGTAGCAGGAAGTGGTATATGATAACACCAACCCATTAGGTATGTATTTGCTACTTGCACCGAGTAACTTCCAGTAAACTTTACATTCTCTGAAGACATATGCAGATTTTTTGCCAGCACAGCTTTCACTTATGATAAAAAGGAAAATTGGAATGATACTGGGCCTCTGACATGAAGCTGGAATGCAACACTCTCAGATCTTTGAATTCTTTCCATTCTGATATCTTAGAGTCACGGAATGATACAGCACATTCTGCCCCAGCGTGACTGCATCAGCCTTCTGTCAGAGTTATACAAATGGTCTCACGTTTTTGCCCATTCTCAACATCCCTACAAAACTCCCGTGACATTTTGAAAAAAAATTGCTTTCTTTGTAGACAGGCATTCTATCACATATTATCCTGCCCATTACTTCCACCACCACCACCAACCAGCCATGGTCCTCCATCCCTACACCAACCAGCTCCAGTATTTGTGCTTCTGTGCAAAATTGACATCTGCTACCTTCACAGATCTGTGTACATAAATTTTCAGTTCTCCCAGTTCTTGCAATATCTTTATATTCCACCCATCCGCTTACATTCCCTCATTCTTCCTATTGAAAAATCTCATTAAAAAGAGCAAGACAAACAGACAATAGTAAGAACAAATTGAAGAGATGCAGAACTTAAAGTTAAACAGCAGCTTTCATGTTCTCTGTGCACCTTACAGCCAATAGAGAGCTGTGGAACTGTTGTCACCATTGTAAAATAGGATTTGCGTCGGTCACTTTGCAAGCAATGAGTAAAAGACGTGTGATATATCAAAGAATAGAGATGAGGTAAAAGAGGAAAATCAAAATATGGGAAATGAGGGTCAAGAAATAACAGAAAAGGATAGAGAGAAAAAACAAAGAATGCACCAACCATCAACACTTGATTTTACAGAAATAACGAAAAGAAAAAAACTAGACTTTATCTCAGCCACTCAGCCAAAGTAGCCACTTTCCACTCTCACAATTAACATCAACATAAAATCATAGAGACTTACCATTTAGAAGGAGGCCATTTGACCCATATGTCCACAACAGCTTCAGAAAGAGGTACCCAACTAGTCCCATTCTCCAGCTCTATCTCCATAGCCTTCTAAATTCATCATTTAAATATATCTTCAGCTTTTTTTTGAAACCTCCTATAGAATCCACTCTCCCAGACACCGCATTCCAAATCCTAACATTTTTTTGAGTAAAGAGGTTTCTCCTCATTTCATTTCTAGCTCTCTTGCTGACAATCTTGAAATTATGACCCCCTAGTTATTGACATATCAACTGGTGGAAATAGAATATCTTTCTTTATCCTGTCAAAATTGTTCATAGTTTTGATCACCTCAATAAGGTCACCTCTCAATCTTCTCTGCTCGAAGGAGAACAAGCCCAATCTCTCTAATCTTTCCTTGTGTCTAAAATACCTCAATCCTGGTATCTTTCTAGTAAATTTAGTTTGAACTCTCTGCAAGGCTTTAATATCCTTCCCTAAATAAGGTGCCAAGAATTGAACACCATACTCCAAACGTGGTCTGACCAATGAATTGAAGAGGTATTGCTTTACTTTCCCATTACTCCATGCCTCTATTTATAGACCAAAGGACAGGCTGTCTTGACAACTGTACTAACTTGCCTGGCCAGTTTCAGAGAATCATGAACCTTGAGGTCCCTCTGCTCCTGCATTCCCCTCTCACAGTTGTACCAGTGAGCCTGCATTGTCTCTGCACATTTCTTCTACCAAAATGCATCACTTCACATCTCTCTGTACTGAATTTCATCTGCCAGGTGTCTGCCCACTTGGCCAACTTGTCAATGTCCCTCTGAAGTTGCTCAGCATCATCCTCACAATCCACCATTCTCCCTAGCTTAGTATCATCCGCATACTTAGAGATGTTTGCACTCAACACCCATTTCCAAATCATTTATATAAATCAGAAAACGCAAGAGTCCCAACACTGATCCCTGGGGAACTCATCTCCAATCTGAGAAATGCCCATCTGGGCTCCTCACTCATTGGAGCATCCAGGTAAGCTTAGCAATGGAGCTCTCTGACAGTGAGTGAGGAGTCCAGAGATACAGCCTATTCCAGTCCATGAGCTGGGTGATTGTCCCTGAACAGGTCAAAGAGCTTGTTTCCACTCTGTAAGGAACCTAATCTAATCTAAACACACAGTCTACTTGCAGCATTACAATGCTAGTTATTGGTATAGCCCAAGATGCAGCATTGAACAAAGGAACAAAGAACAGTAGAGCACAGGAACAGGCCCTTCGGCCCAAGACTACAACAACACATGAATCCTTTCTCAACTAAAAACCCTTTACCCCTACATGCTCTGTTAAGTTGCCTCTTTTATTCACCTCCACCACTTCCTCTTGCGGCACATTCCAGGGACTTCCCACCCTCTATATAAAACGCTTACCTCTCATATCTCCTTTAAACTCACTCCTTTTTCTGACCTAAATCTATGTCCACTAGTAATTGACATTCTTACCCTGGGAAGGGAGTCAAAGGTTATTGGGGGCGAGAATGGAAATGTGGAAATTGAAACACAGACAGATATTCCCGAATGGCAGAGTAGGCTCAGAGAGCCAAATCGACCACTCCTGCTCCTATTTCTTATCGTGATATAGTTGCATTGTCTGAAAATCAGACTAGAGACAACAATCAAATAATCTAACTCAGGTTAATGGATAAATTTTGACCATGTGACTAGCGAGCAGTTCCTGCTGTTCTTCTATCACAGAGCCCTGACAATATAGGAGCAGGCCAATTGGTCCATTGAATCCACACCCACCCTCTGAAGAGCATATACCCAGACCCACCTCTGTCTCTGTCTTGACAACTGTACCAACTTGCCTGGCCAGTTTCAGAGAATCATGAACCTTGAGGTCCCTCTGCTCCTGCACTCCCCTCTCACAGTTGTACCAGTGAGCCTGCATTGTCTCTGCACATTTCTTCTACCAAAATGCATCACTTCACATCTCTCTGTACTGAATTTCATCTGCCATTTCCCATGGTTAATCCACCTAGCCTGCATGTCCCTGGATACTGTGGGCAATTTCTCATGGCCAGTCCACCTAACCTGCACATCTCTGAATACTATGGGCAAAAGCCCCAAGACCGTTCCACCTAACTTGCACATCCCAGAATACTATGGACAATTTCTCATGTCCAGTCCACCTAACCTGCACATTCCTGGACACTATGGGCAATTTAGCATGGCCAACCCACCTAACCTGCATGTCTTTGACTCTGGGAGGAAACTGGAGGAACTGGAGGGAACCCATGCAGACAACATGCAAACCCCACACAGACAATACCCAAGAGTGGAATTGAATCCAGGTCCCTGGCACTTGAGGTAGCAGTGCAACCAACGAGCCACCATGCTGTCCTTAGTTAACATATCCTTAGTTTACATGCAGTCATCCCAATTTTTGCCATTCAAGTTCTAATCCACAAAACGGCCTATTGAGTGATTAGCCCTGTGCATGCTGGCCCACGTTGGCTCTGAGTTGAACAATGCCTCGGATGATCATTCAAATTCTCTCCATTGATTCATCTTCCCCTACTCCAAATCTATGTAAAGGTTCAACTGTTGTCTAATTCTGCATTATTTCCCCACTACCCGTGGGCAGGCATTCAGTTACGTGGGCTTCAAGCTTCTGAATTCCCTCCATCAATCTCTCAACTCTCTCTTTTTCCTCTTTTTAATATGCTTCTTAAAACTTATCTCCTTGACCAATCTTTTGGACACTGGGCTTTATGCCACCTGAAGTGACATTGTGTCGATTTTATCTGATGGTGCTCCCGAGAAGCACTTATACATTTTACTGCACTAAAGATGCTATTTGAGTACAAGATGGTACTGCTGCTAATTGGGCACATATGTGATGGGTCAGTTCCTGTTTTATCATCAGGGAGTGCCAGTGAAACTGAAGCAACTCACACAGAATCTCACAGAGATTCAGAGTCTATTGATCTGACCTTGTGCTGACAAACTCAAAATTCCCGGCACGTATACGTACTTATTGCCTGAATAAAGACATGCACGCCCACTAAAGTACCCAGAGCTAAAGGGAATAATGCAAGCTAATACTCAGGAAGGCTAGCTTTCAAATCAGAGTGAATTCTATTGCTGAGAGAGAATCTAATGCTGTTTCACGAAGAATGCTTGGCAACGTATTGAGCTCTATCACAATATATGCAGGAATCTAAACTTTTGATTGAATTTGTCACTTGTAATTTTCATAATGCCACTTTACAAGATTGGCTTAGCTTCAAACACTCATCAACATTCCTTTAACAGAACCCATTGCACACTGAAGGAACTATCAACATTTAGCAACAACAACTCGAAAAATGTTTTGATAAAATACTGCTGGGAAGAAATAACACTCACTTCACAAACGGTGCTGAGAAAATATAAGACTTCAGAAATCTTCTGTGATTACATTGTAAGAATAGCACGAGGTGCCTTCTTCATCTAGTCCCATCCATATGTAATCAGTAGGTAATGCTATAAGTACTAGGATAACAATTGTCCACAGGATCTGTTTAAAAATTCTCTCATCTCAGTGTTAATAGGAGCAGGATGTTTCAACAAAGGCCAGGTCCTGCCCCACAGTCCTACAGTTGTTCCAAGTTCACCAGCTCCTGCCATCCTTCAGACGAGATGTTAACCCAAAGCAATGTTAGGTGAACCCAGGGCGACACGGTGGCTCAGTGGTCAGCATTGCTGTTTCACAACACCAGCGACCTGAGTTCGATCCCAACCTTGGGTGACTCGCTGTGTGGAGTTTGCATATTCTCCTCGTGTCTGTCATGGCTTTCCTGCAGGAGCTCTGGCTTCCTTCCGCAGTCCAACGATGTGCAGTTTAGGTGGATTGGCCATGGGAATTACAGGGATTGGGCTCAATGGGCCGAATGGCCTGCTTCTATACTGTATGGATTCTATGGTGTGAGGCTAATCAGAAACGCTTTTAAACAACCAAATTGAAAGGGTTGAGCTGAGGAAAAAGCAATCCAGCGGTGTTATGCCGGTAGGAAGGGATGGTATTGTTGGTGGTCTGAAGCTCATCTCAAGGTCAAATATGGTACCAAGCTTGCATTCAGTCTGGTCCAACCTCAGACAGTTATGAGGGAGAGGCTTAAAACTAGTGATTAATTGTATCAGGTGCCTAACAATTTGCTGTTTTACAATTTAAGCAAAAAAAGTTTCTGCTCATACAGTACTGGATGAGGTCAAGCTTAATAATATGAAGGAAAGATATTATTATTATAAGAAGGTTTTTGTATTATATTATTATTCTTAAAACTCTCTGTTTGAGTTATAAGGAGAGGCTGGATAAGCTGGGCCATTTTTCACTGGGGCGTAGGAGGTTGAAGGGTGACCTTACAGAGGTTTACAAAATCATGAGGGGTATAGATAAGATGAATTGCAGATGTCTACTCCCTAGGATGGAGATTTTCAAAACCAGGAGGCATATTTTTAAGGTGGGAGGTGAAAGATTTAAACACAACATGAAAGGCGACTTTTTTACACAGAGAGTGATTCGTGTGTGGAATGTTAAAAATCACACAACACCAGGTTATAGTCCAACAGGTTTAATTGGAAGCACACTAGCTTTCGGAGCGGCGCTCCTTCATCAGGTGGTTGTGACCTGTTGGACTATAACCTGGTGTAGTGTGATTTTTAACTTTGTACACCCCAGTCCAACACCAGCATCTCCAAATCCCGTGTGGAATGTACTTCCAGAGGAAGTAATAGATATGGTACAGTGACAATGTTTAAAAGACATTTGGTAAGTACAAGAATAAGAAATATTTGGAGATATGGACAAAGTGCAGGCAAGTGGGACTAGTTTAGTTTAGGATTATGGTCAGCATGGGCTGGTTAGACTGAAGGGTCTGTTTCTGAGCTGTATGACTCAATGACTCTATGAGTTGGGAGTTTAGATTAGATTAGATTAGATTACTTAGGCATGTAAGCTAGAAACTGATGCACTGTTCTTGAATGACATTGATAAGGGGCAGCTTGTACATAAGATGGAGGAGATGGGCCAAGAGAAGACATTTTAGCTGCTCCTTTGGCTTTGGATCACTAAGAACAGAATTAGTTGCGGCAAGTTGCAGCCATCTGAAAGGCAGTGGAGAGGAGATCCATGAGGATGACATGTTGACCATTTCATTGACTACAGAGGGATCTAGAACGATGAGGAGAGAACATTTTCCTTTGGCCAGGTCACAGTCCTTTATGACTTTCATAAGAGCTGTTTTAGATCAATAAGCATAGCCAAAATCTGATCAGAAAGATACAAAGGTGGGCTCAAATTTGACAATGTGGTTTGGAAACCTCGGCAATAGTTTATTTGGGAATGAGTGTCATATCCCCCTTCCCGAAACAAAGTCATTGACCAGCCAACAAATTCAGAAGAAGTCTTCACCCTGCAGCCCTAACACCTGGTGGGATGAGGCTGGGGTATAATTTGATACAGAGATAGATTCCTGGCCCTCAGTTGGAGTAGGTCCCATGCTCTGGAGCTGCTAGACAACCAGATTATCAGGGGTGTGGGGTGGAGGGGGGTGGAGGGGGCGCAGCTGGCAGGTAAGTAGGTGAACAGGTAAGTAAGTGTGCTGCTGTGTCAGATGATAGGTGGGTAAGGGAAGAGGGTAGCAGGTGAGTGAAGGGTAGTATACCAGATCGGAAGTGTGGGAGTGGGGTTGAGGTGTCAATGTAAGTGATGGGGAGTTTGAATGTCAGTAATGTGGAGTGGGCAGGGTAATCATTTATGTATTTTCCTAGGTTTTAGAGCAGGTTTGATCCCCTTTGTCCCCTCCTCCATAAACATTCCTGGCTGACTGTCCAGGAAAATAAGTCATAAGAATGCAAAGTACTCAGAGGGTCCCAATAGTATGGACATTTCCCAACCAGAAGTTAAACTTCCTGTGTGATTTTCGTGTAGTCCATCTGATGGAGTATCTGAGGGGGACTGGCACACATATGTCAATTCTCTGACCATCAGGAATGTCAGAATTTCTGGGCGATAGAGTTGTGGAAAAGATGGACTTTCCTTTAGGAAAGGGAGGGGGTGCATGTTGAAAATTGGGTTCTTTTAAAAACTGAATTCTACTAGTATTCACTAGCATGTAGCATGAGATATCATTCAACAACTATTACAACAATAAATCATTTTCTAAAATTCTAGCACATGAAAACACAGGGAAGAATTGAATGCAACACGAAGGTCTCAATGCCCATTGAACTAGTGTCAGCCATTTATCTGGCACTAAATGTGCCCAATTATCAGGATGTTGCTTTTGAAAATAAGACATATTTGTTCTGGAAAGATAGGTAAACAAAACCCTCAAATTGGAGATTGGCCAGAAGACAAAGTCTTATATCATGAGTAGCTGTCCCATGGCCATTGCCCAAAAGGGTCCAGACAATTGACTGATACAGAAAAAGTATATTCTTGGGGCACACTGAGTGAACAAGAAGTGCCTAGGGCAGAGGAGCGTTCTGTCAGAGGGCAGTTCTTATTACAGGCAGCAGTTCTCATGGGGCAGTCCCCAGACTGCTGTCTTCATTGACAGTCCTCACCAGGATTGATAGATTGGACCAGGACAAGAGGAGGAAGGCCCAGGGAAACGTTCCCGGTCACCTCAGCTAGAGAACAGGATGCTACCCCGGCCAGATTAACGAGACCAATACACTCCGTGCCACTGTCTGTTTGTCCTTTGGCATCAGTGAATCATCCCCACTTGCCATGGCATAGAGTTTCTTTATCTTACAAACTAATGTATCATGTCTCAACTGTTGCTTCTTAACAAACTCATTAAATTGTCAGAAAATTGCTAAAAGTTGCCAACTGCTTATATTAGGATGCGATTGCAAAACCCTCCCAAAGAAAAAAATCAACAGGCAGGGAGTTAGGATTGGCTGTTGATGATCCCATATAATTTTCACCAATGATTCCAACTGAGATTAGAAGCTTTCTGAAGCATCAATAGGTTCAAGCTTTTGGAAGGGTAAAGTAACAGTTAGAAACATGAAATATGGCATAACCAGAACTGCTGGTCATCTATTATCGTATATTTGGATGGTTTGGGGAACATTCTTTTCTCATGCCACTCAACATGGGCCGTGGTTGACAACGATGTAATAGTATGAAATATTGTGCGATATTTTGTACAATAAAATATCGTCAAACACCAGGCAGTGAAATTATTTCAATTACTACCTGTGAACATATGGTATTCATATGCCTGTGAAGCCTTATGTAACTTAGTTGCTATTTTGTGCTCAAATCTCACATCCTGCTCTAACTGAGCTTTGGAGAGGGCTGAGCTCAGTTCTGTTACTTCATTAAAAGCAAAACATTGTCAATGCTGATGATTGAAATAAGAAGTGCTGGAGCATCAATCGAGAGAAAACCCAAGTTAATGTTTCAAGTCCGATTACAATTCTTCTTTGGAATTGGGAGTTTCTCCAGAGTGCTCTGTTTATTTTGTGGCTTCATTGTTGGGTGTATT
This sequence comes from Chiloscyllium plagiosum, assembly GCF_037043375.1. Taxonomy (NCBI): domain Eukaryota; kingdom Metazoa; phylum Chordata; class Chondrichthyes; order Orectolobiformes; family Hemiscylliidae; genus Chiloscyllium; species Chiloscyllium plagiosum. Next base: position 88,272,076 of record NW_028270151.1, read on the forward strand.
TCCTTTCAAACAATCAAACAAAGCATATAGAAAAAACAACTGTAGAAGATGAAAAGCTGAAATAAAATCAGAAAATGGCCTGCTTCCAGTATCTCTGTACGGAGGAACATTGTAAAGCGCAAGAAAAGAAACAGATGTAGGGGTCCATAGCTGAGGTAATGAAGAGATTAAAGAGCAGAAGCAATGATGGTGCCAGGTGAAATGAAGTGATAAAGATGGAAATTAATGAGGAGAACAAGACATGCCGAGAGGAGATGTAAATGGGGGGGTTAGAGTACAGTAGGCAAAGGAGGTGTGTGCGTTGTGTGAAAACTCTGACAGAATGAAGACTGCATATAGGAATCTGGCAAAAGATGACTGACTCATGCTTCTGAACTTTATTTCTCACTATTTCTCAGTCCCTCTCCTGGACCACTGTCTGTTCTGGAAAACAGCAGAACAACAGCACTCCTGTCTGTGCACCTAGTTTCCTCACTGACCAAGTTCCCCAAGTTAAGGTAATGGAGGACTGGAACAATTGTCCATAAAATTTGATTTCTATAACCTCAGTCGTCATATGGAAAATCTGATGATCTTTTTTCAGTAATCCTACCATCAACTATACTTATTATGTATGTCCTGTAAAAATGTCCTCCTGAAAGGCTACAAGAGGTAAAGCTGACAAAGTATCAAGTAAATATTGAACTGTAGAAAATAGGAACAGAAGTAGGCCATTCAGCCCTTTAAGGCTACTCCACCTTTCAATACGATCATGGCTGATCATCCAACTCAAGACCTTGTTCCTGCTTTCACCCACATACTCCTTAATCCCTTAAACCCTAAAAGCTTTATCTATTCCCTTCTTGAAAACATTCAATGTGTTGGTCTTAACCACTCTCTAGGTGGTGAAATTTCTACTTATCTCAATCTTAAATGGCCTAATCTATATCCTTAGAATGTAACCCCTGGTCGTAGACTCCTTGATTATCGGGAACATTCTTCCTGCATTTACCCTTTCTAATCCGATTAGAATTTTATAGATTTCTATGAGATTCCATTCATTCTTCTAAAATACAGAGAATATAAGTGTTAACTGATTTAGTCTCCCTTCATAGATCAGTCTTAACCTCCCAGCAATCAATCCCTAAGCATCTGTTTTCAACTTTTCTGTAACTTAATTGGAAACAACAGATTAAGAACTAAGTAATTTAAATGAAGGTGCAGGGCTGGGTGATAAGTTGTAACTGCATGATGTGAGAGTTGGAAGACCCCAATGTGGTTCATAGTGACCATATCTCTAGCGAAGGTTAGATGCTTGGGGAACTCCAGCTCAGAATAAGTCATTATATATTAATTTTCTGGACAAAGAAACTCAGGGTGTTCTTATTTAGTTTACAGATGACACAAATTAGGCGGAGAGCCAGGTAGTATTGAGGAAGCAGTGAGGCTGCAGAAGGATTTGAACAGGCTCGGAAAGTGGGCAAAAAAGTGTCAGATGGAGTACAATGCGGAGAAATGTGAATCTATACCCTTTGGTAAGAATAATTGAGGCATAGGCTATTTTTCTAGGCGAGGAAATGCTTTGGAAATCTGAAGCTCAAAAGGACTTGGGAGTCCGAGTTCAGGATTTTCTTAACATTAACATGCAGGTTCAGTTGGAATTTAAGAAGGTAAATATAATGTTTGGGCTCATTTCAGGAGAGTTAGAATACAAGAGCAAAAATGTACTGCTTAGCCTGTATGAGGTTCTCATCAGACTGCATTTAGTATATTGTGAGCAATTTAGGCCCCATATCTATTAGCCATGGAGGAAATCCAGTGGAGGTTTACAAGAATGACCCCAGGGTTGAAGGACTTGAGGAATAGTTAACGACTGTGGGGTGGTACTTGATGGAATTTAGCAGGATGACAGGGAATCTTATTGAACAAAGCCAAAGTAAAATGCAAAAAAAATTAATTACAAACAGCAATAGGTGCAGACCTCAGTCTAACTATGAAGTGCTCAACATTTTCCACAGTTTCATCATGAACATATACAGAAGGTAGAGTATTTGACTGAACAGGTTAAATATATGAGAGTTGATATAATCTGATGATGGTGCACAAATTAGATACATTAATATCATTTTTGAAATGTGGAATCTATTTGGAAATATTTTCAAAATAGATGCAGGCGAGTGTTTCTTATATTTGTGAAGGGTTTACTTTCAAATAAAAGAAGCAAGATCAGAGATTTCTTCGTCTTTTAAATTCAACATTTTATCAGCGAGTAGGTGACTGTAAAAAACTGTGGTGTTACTGGAAAGATATTTATACTGTCAACTTTATGATATGTAAGACCAATACCTTTTTTTTCAGTTTAGAAGAATCTAGAAGAATCGTTTTTAAAATTCATTTCAGAAGTGTATTTTTCACTTAAGTTCAGAAAGACCCAAAGTTGACTTCTGAAACAAATTTATGTTCTCTTCGAAAAGCTTGACAGGGAACAGATCACCTCAGCAGAAGGGTTTCGTTTGAGAAACTTATAAAGCCTGCAGAGATTGCCTCGAAATCTGTAGGCTATAAGCATTGAGAAACAGTAGGCCATCAGATTTGTGAAAAGTTTGTGTTGGCAGATTTGGAAAGGATTTATTGAATTCATTCTGTAGTTCACAACAAAGAACCTGTAAGGATTCTGTTAAGAAGAACCCACAAGAGCTGAAATGAGGTTTGCAATTTCTTTGGACTTGAGGCTCTGTAACAGTTAATATAAGGAAACAGGTCAAAAATGTGATTTTGCAGGGTGCTTTAGATCTTCCTAACTGTCTTTGACATTTAGATAGCTTTGTTCATTGTTTTCTTTTCTGATGTGTAATAATCTTCTGCTCTGTTATTAAGGAAAGGCTGCAGCCTTGTGTAAATATACCTCAACGATTAAGTAACACAGTACCTAATTAAACAAATAGAAATTTGATTATATGTAATCCATGTTTAACTCTGGGATCTGACTTGTTCAGCAGTAGTAGTCTTGCTTTCTCAGTAGAGAGAGAAATATTTGGTGGTGAATTTAACTTGTGGGTCAGATGAGGAGCGATGTCAAGAAGGTAGAACCTACATGGTGACCTCAACCTGTTGGCATCACAAACTAACTAACCTCCAAACTGAGCTAAGTAGCCCACTCGCTATTGCTCACATCTGCTGAGTTCGTAAGAGCTGTTTTGTATCCAGGAAGAGCAAGAATGCCTCATGGCTTGCAATGTGTGTGACATAATTTATCAAAAGTTACATGACAATTGGAAGAAGCATTAGGTGGTGGGAAGATTCACAGCGTGACCAGCAACAGCGTTTGACAGTGAGATTGTGAGCAACAAGCAGGTGGAGTGTAAAGCCTTCTGCTGTCCTGGAAATAAGGAATGGGAGGATCGATTGTTCTGAAGGAAAGGTGGGGCCCTGCAAAGCTGGTGCTGAAAATATAAAGAGACCTGAAGAAGAGTCTGTGCTTGCTAGTCCTGGGGAGATTATTATATTTCCTGGAGAAATGAATGAAGCTAATGCTGATGCAGTTATATTGTACAGAATCACCACTCTACCAGACACCCTCCTGACCATCTACAAGAGAATTATCTTATTCAAACACTATTATTCCACCTTGAAGGGCCTTTTCTTTCTGAAAAACTCTGATAGTTCCAAAACGTTTTTAACTTGAAAATTACAGAAACTGCAATGAAGTTTAACTTGCAGCATGTTCTATTTTAGGTGTCGCAATACAAATGTGTTGATCTTAATGATTATAGTTATACATTCAATACCAGGCATACTGAGGGCAAATGTGACTTTCCTCTCTACAGCATGAGCCTCTCTGATATGCCTCAACATGATTTCATTGTACTTGATATCCAGAAAGTTCCTTCCATGTCGAGCATATTATGCAAAGAGTTCGACAGAATTTCCAGCCCTGAGGTGTACTCTGGCTGTTCCATGTTGAGGGGCCTGCTGGATCACTTTATATTGTAAGTCATCTTTCAATAGCTCCATAGTGTTATTTCTCTACCTTAATATCGAGATATGTACTGCCCCTTTAGGGAGCAGCTAGACTTGACTGACCTAATTTTCATCCTCTTAATTGCCAAAACAGAACACCTTTTGCAAAATTAGTTTGCCCTGACTGTGGATGCAAGGGGTAATTCTCGGCTCTATGCCACCAACCTGGAGTCAGTGTTGCCTGAGAGCAGTTAATGACCCCTTTCATCTCTTTGCTGATGATTGGCAGTCGACTTATGGGGCTGCAATTAACTGAGTTGGATTCATCCTGCTTTTTGTGAATAACACATATCTAGACAGTATCTGTGCTTCATTCTATGGTGAAATCACTCTATTCTTCACCTATATTCCATTCCATGGCTCCTGAGAAATATCTGTGTTGCAGCTATACCTCCTGTACCACTTGTAGTATAAATACATTCTAGGTGGTGTGGGATGGGCAAGTCTGTCTCATGGCACATCATTTTCTTTCTTTGTCAAGCAAGATTAGGTAGTAGAACCACTCCAAGCACATAGTGCAGCTACAGTCTATTCCCCTTTAAGAGAGCTAGGCCAGCTTTAAGAAGTCAAGAGTGTGGTGCTGGAAAAGCACAGCGGGTCAGGCAGCAACTGAGGAGCAAGAGAATTGACATTTTGAGCAAAAGCTCTTCATCATTCCTGATGGGGGGCTTTTACCCAAAACGTCGATTCTCCTGCTCCTCGGATGCTGCCTGACCCGCTGTGCTTTTCTAGCACCACACTCTTGACTCTCTGATCTCCATCATCTGCAGTCCTCACTTTCTCCTAGCTTTAAGAAGTGCCTAATGCTGTTGAGGCTCCTGCTGATGCCTATAGCCAATGAACAAAATGGGAATTAGTGGAGAAATCATGAGAATTAGCAGACTGCAGGAACTGGTGTCCTACGTGCATGCCATTCAGGTAGAATCAGTTAATCTGACATTGATCCTTTAGAGGGGACTTGCAGATGGGACAATATAAATTTCCATCCCTATATTGCACTTTATTTATTATCCCAATAATCGCTGACTGGATTTCAGTCTCGTCTCGTGCTGTGATCAGATTTCTCCTTCAAAAGTCAATGAGGTGTTCAAGTCAGTGAGAATCAGAATAACAACAGCAGATCTTGGCAGGTGCCAAAAATTAAATGGCCAAGAGTCATGTTCCTTGTATCTGACAGGGGGAAGTTAAGCTGCATGTCTTGCATAGCAGAATACTCCAGCTCTATGTGTTCCTGAGCCCTGGAAATGGGGGGTTGACATATCTGGAGGACCTGCTGTTGTTAGCTCAATTGTGTTTAGCTCCTGTCATCCTTGTCACCTTCAGCATGACCAAAGAGCAATGGAAGGTAACTGTTCAGAAAGGGCAAATGTATTTTGTAACTTCCATTTTGTGACTAGGGTATAGTTGCTGAGGATTGCGGTACAGAGATGTGAAATGAGTACAGGAGCCATGGAATAGTTGAAGAATGGAGTGATGTCACCATAGAATGAAGCACAAGAACTCTGAAACCGAATACAGGGATTGGGATTTATGGCAGAGGGGGAGAGGCATGGATTACAGGAGGTGATACTAAGGACCTGAAAATGGAATACTTGGCATTAACATCCTTGTCCTCTCTTTCCTGAATTGGCTATTTCTATCAATGAGTAGAGATAATTTCTATTTACCAATAACTTTCTCTTGATTTGGTCTGAATCTTTATATCCATCCGAATATCTGGTGCACAGCTGATCAAGCTATAAGCTCTAGCTAATGATATTAAGACCCTTTGTCCAGTTCAGTTGGACTGTCTGACCTTTGTGTAGCTGTTACACACAGGAACATATCTAAAGCAAAATCTCAAATGGATTCTCTTCCCACCTCATGGTTGCCAACTTTGGAATGTCCCAAATATCTTGGTATTCTCATCATGCACAAATTGTATACTTTACTCTTGACATCATCCTTTGAAGTTATTGGCTCAGTTTCCTCATATACACAGGCATTGCATTAGCCCTCTATCACTTCTTTAGAATCTCCCTTGCCTCTTTACTATCAGGCTGCCTTTCCTGAAGAAGGGCTTATGCCCGAAACGTCGATTCTCCTGTTCCCTGGATGCTGCCTGACCTGCTGCGCTTTTCCAGCAATACATTTTCAGCTGCATTTCTAGTATCCATTCTTGAATGGTTCATAGGATCTCCTAAGTAGACCATGGAAAAACTGAATCCGTTCACACACTTCCTACTTTTCCACGATGTCATCATTTTCCCCAGTCACTGCTTGCACTCCTAGCATCCAATCAAATGCTAAGCAGAGCTTCTAACTGCATTGTCTCTCTAACACAAAAACCACGTACTTCTGTCTCTGTAGCATTGACCATCCGCATACTTGCCTCAATCCATCCGCTGCTGATATCCTCATCCATACTTTCACTGTCGACAGATTTGACATTTCCAGTGTTTTTCGAGATGAAATGACACCCTTCAACCTCCGTACATCTCAGTTCAACACAAAACTACTACCCTATTTCATCGTGAAATCCACCCTCATGGCCCCTCCTGCCTCCAAATTAAAATATTTTTTCTTATGTTTGAATGCCTATGTCAATCCTTCTGGAGCTAGACAGACACCTACGTTCTGGAATTCTCTGCCTAAGTACTAAAATACTCTGCCTCACCACCTCTCTGTCAATTTTAAGACCCCCCTTGAAAGCCAGCTGCTTTGCAAATTTACCCCTCCTACATTACTACCTTTGGCTGAGTGTTTATGTTTGTCTGATTATGTTTCTATGAAGATAACTGGCACTGATTCCCTTGAGTATAGATGATTAAGGGCTGATCTAATTGAGCTGTTCAAAGGAAAAAGATTAAAGGATTTGATACAGCAGATAGAGAGAAATGATTTCCTTTGGTGGAGGAGTCATGAATAGCATTAAAATCAGAGCTAGACCATTCTTCACACAAAGGGCAGAGTAAATCTGAAACTCTCTTCCTTAAATAAAAACTGCTGAGACTAGAAGTCAAATAAAAGTGTCATAGTTAATTGGAATGATTTTTCATTAGGGTCAGGCTGATTAGGGATGTGGATAGATGGAGCTGAGATAGAGATCAACTTTGATCAAATCAAATGGGATCAGAGAGTTCATTGGATTCCTCCTGTTCACATATTCATTTTTTTTCTGTGTTAAAGGTGTTATATAAATTCGAACTGCGGATAGCAATTTTACATGTGATTGTTACTCCATTCTGTAAGAGCAGAAGAACTAAGGACATTACAAATTAACATTATTATAATTCGACAGCAATGTGTTTTATTTTTGTTTCAGCTTGTATTTGAAAACCTTTTATCTCTTTGCTATCTATTCACTCACAAGTAATCGACACTTCACTGTGGTACACTAGCACATTACTTTTAATATTGATGGAATTCCATTGCCTTATTTCACCAATTTTGAATTTAAGCACAAAAGCTCTATTCATTTTAATTCCAATTGAATATTTTACACCCTGCACAAAATGGCTCATGCTCTCTGGAAGAAGTTGGGCTCTGTACAAATCCAAAACATTTGTGTGGAATTAACAGAAATTCACTTTTCATTTCCAAGTAGCTCATGTCTCAATTCCCAAGGCCTTATTCATACTCCAAGATGTGGTTAATATTATAGACTGCCCAATGTCAATGCGATCATCTGAAATCACTGTGCAAACAGATTGTTTCATCTGTCACTACTTTGACATTGCTTCAGTTTTCCCTTTGACAATTAGTCATGAACTAAGTGATTACAAATTTGAGATGTTTTTCAGTAAAATCAATTAAAAGTCATAACTCCTCTCCATTAACTTCTTATGTCCTGTACTTCACATTAATCTAACATCTTTAGAAGTCTTCTGACAATGCTAAGAATAATTTATTGTAGCCACTCTGTAGCCTGTAGAAACAGGTCACTGAATCTTCACTGTCGAGCTGGTTCTGTTCGTTAAGCTCATGAATCAACAGCAATAGGAAACACTCTGCTATTTTATTAATCACGTGATTCAGAATTTATCAGAATTAACTGAAGGAGTTTAAATAAATCTAATTGTCTTTGAGAAGTTGGTGATGAGTTACCTCCTTGAAAACTGTGGGTTAGATACATCCACAGCACTGATGGGTTGGGGTCTATTAGAAGTGAAGGAATGGTAACATTGATCCCAGTCATGGTGGGAGTAGCTAGGAGGTGGTAATGTTCTCATGTATCTACCTAAACTTTCAGCTTTCGAACAGAAATATCTTTAAACTACATAAGGGATTAATTTTGTCTGTTTCATTAGATAGAAGCCTCGACTTTTATGTACACTAAGAGGGAATCATGACAAACAAATTAATGGTTTTCAATATGTGGACATTGCTGCCAAGATCAGCATTTATTGTTCATCCTGAATTGCCTTGAATCACTGCAGTCTATGGGGTAAGGCGCTCTCCCAAAATGGTATTAAAGAGTGAGTTTTGAGAATTTTACCACAGCAATACTGAAGGACTTATGACACAGGGAGGAGAAAGTGAGGACTGCAGATGGTGGAGATCAGAGCTTAAAAATGTGTTGCTGGAAAAGCGCAGCAGGTCAGGTAGCATCAAAGGAGCAGGAGAATTGACGTTTCGGGCATAAGCCCTTCTTCAGGAATGAGGAGGGTGTGCCAAGCATGCTAAGATAAAAGGTAGGGAGGAGGGACTTGGGGGAGGGGTGCTGGGAATGTGATAGGTGGAAGGAGGTTAAGGTGAGGGTGATAGGCCGGAGAGGGGATGGGGGCGGAGAGGTCGGGAAGAAGATTGCAGGTCAAGAAGGCGGTGCTCAGTCTGAGGGTTGGCACTGAGAAAAGGTAGGGGGAGGGGAAATGAGAAAGCTGGAGAAATCTGCATTCAGATTCTTGAATGCGGAAGGAGTGTTGTTGAGTTGTTGCATTATAGAAATGAGAAGAAGCTTGTAAATGGTATATACTTGTGTTACAGTGGTGGAATGGAAAATATTTCAGCTAATTGATGGACTGCCAACCGAACATACACGTTAATCTGAAGAGAATCCTGAACTTGGAGTCGTTTGTTCCTTTGTACTTCAGATTTCCAAAGCCGTTTAGAAAATACAGTCTCCACCTCTATTCTTCCTACCAAAATGCATAACCTCACACCTCACAATACAGTACAGCAGAGGCCGCATGGCCCATTGAGTCTGTATTAACAAACAACAATCTATGTTTGCACTAAATCCCCTTTCAAGTACTTGGCCCCCAAATAACTTTACACACAAATTAATACTGCAACCTTTGTCGTAATGTAACATCAAACATACCTATCTCATGTACAGCATGGGTTTGATGCAGAATAAATCAGATCAGCCATGAATTTGAGTGGCAGAACTTTGAGTGCAGGAGTTGGGACGTCGTGTTGAGGTTAGACAATAGACAATAGACGCAGGAGTAGGCCATACGGCCCTTCGAGCCTGCACCACCATTCAATATAATCATGGCTGATCGTTCCTAATCAGTATCCTGTTCCTGCCTTATCTCCATTGTGCTGGACATTGGTGAACCCCTTCTGGAGTATTGTGTCCAGTTCTGGTTGCCCTCTTACAGGAAGGATATTGTTAAGTGGAGAGGGTTCAGAAAAGATTAACCAGGATGTTGCCAGGAATGGAGGGTTTGAGTTATAAGGAGAAGCTGGATAGGCTTGGACTTTTTTCACTGGTGTAGGAGGTTGAGATGTAACCTTATTGAGTTTTATAAAATCATGAGGGGTATAGATGAGGTGATTGGCAGATGTCTTTTCCTGAGGGTAGGGGATTTCAAGACCAGGAGACATGTTTTTAAGGTGAGAGGAGAAACATTTTAAAGGGACATGAGGGACAACTTTTTTTATACAGAGACTGGTTCGTGTGTGGAATGAACTCCAGAGGAAGTGGTGGATGCAGGTTCAGTCACAACATTCAAAAGACTCTTGGATAAGTACATGAATAAGACATCTTTGGAGGCATATGGGCCAAGCACAGGCAGGTGAGACTAGTTTAGTTTGGGATTATGGTCGGCATCGACTGGTTACACCAAAGGGTCTGTTTCCATCCTGTATGACTCTATGACTCTCATACAGTCGGTTCTGATATAAAGCAATTGTTCTGTCCTCCTGCAATCTCTCATTATAAGAAAATTGCACAATAGCCACACTATTTAAACTAATGGGACCAGAATTGTGTTACAGCCTAAAGAGGTAAGGAAAGTTCACGGTCCAGAAATAACGGTCTAAGTTCTTCAATCCCATTAAAGCCAATTTGCATTGAAGAAACACGCGTTATAGCAGAACTAATTGTATTCTATAACAGCCTCAATTGCTTACTCGTGTTCTTCTGTTCCTTTGTTTCTCAATCTACCATATTCAAAAGAATGCCTTACGTTCACAGGATCACAAAGGCTGAAATGTAATATTCTCCACCAAGACTAGTTTTGTGTTGGAAGGGTATTTCATTGAGTGGGAAGGTGGTGAGTGGGAATCTCGCCGTTTTGCAACTTCTGCCCCCATTAGGTCCAGGATGTGCAATGTTCTGCTCTATCCCAGTTCAAGGCTTCATCCTGCCAAACCTAGTATTCACCCCATAGTGAATGAAGTTCTCACTACGTGGCAGAGCCAGGAAGCAAACCTTGTTGGGGCAGCTTGCAGACTTCCAGATTTGGGGGGGTGGAGGTTTCAGATTTTCAACACCTAATAGAAGGACCTGGCATCAGAGAAGGAAGAGAGGCTAAGATCCATGGGTTACCCAATCTTGGCGAAGGCCTTGCCACTGCTCAGGCAGGTGGATGCCTGATTGGTAACTCAGCTGACTTTCCTGAAAACTCTCACATTTTATCTCTCCACCCTGCCTCTATTCCTGATGAAGGGCTTTTGCCCGAAATGTCAATTTTCCTGCTCCTCGGATGCTGCCTGACCTGCTGTGCTTTTCCAACACCACTCTGATCTAAATTCTGGTTTCCAGCATCAGTCCTCACTTTTGCCTTTTCTGAAAACCGGCAACACAATGCTCTTTCCAGCCAATGGGCAACACACTGTCACTTACATCACACCCAAGGTATGACGTGGAATATACAACACTGTAAAAGACCATTCTGCCCAACTGCTTCATGTTGCTGCAACATCAGAAACTACTGGAGAAACTCAGCAGGTCTGGCAGTATCTGTGGAGAGAACTTACATTTCAGGTCTGGTGGCCCTTCTTCAGAACCCAGTTCATGTTTCTGTTTCTGTTCACCTATCTCTGTCACTATAACCCTTAATTGTCTTGTCGCTCTTACATTTGTCTAGCTACCTTTTACATGCATCCATATTATTCACTTAATTTTATTTTCTTATATCCAGAAGCGCTATTACGCACAACTGAGCAAAGTCCCACGAAAAAACACCATGACTTTTTTTTGCTTTTCTTATCTAGCATCCATCACCAGTAAATCACCCATGTAGTCAATTGTATATTTACAAGCAAAACCCATTTTATTCACTTTAATTGCTCCTTGTAGTAATGAGAGTCACATTCTCACTAGTTCAATCTCTGATTAGAAGCCTTAATGCAACAATGAACAATGTTAAATTCTCACTGCAGGCAGAGATGTGAGGTTGGCGAGTTGAGTGTGAATTAGTGGTCCGAGGCAGTTTCATCTCCGAACAATAGATTATGCCTAACCTGCTGAATTCGTGGGCTTGTTATGTGAAGGATGGGGACGATTACTTCCTGCTAATTTTCAAGAGATGATTTCAAAAGAACGTAGTATGAGGTAAACTTTGTCAAAATAAATTTGGTAAAGTTTCACATTGGTCGCATCTTCAGCTCAATGTATACTTTGTGTTGGAGAAGGCAAGAGCTTTCAGAATATGTGATCTCAACAATTGCTGTGATTCTGTTTGGAACCATTGTCCTTGTACCACAGTAGCTACTTCCCACATCGGAGTATGAGTCCCACCAGCTCCAGAGCTCTGCAATAACACCACCGAAGATGTGGATTAGGTAAAAAAAATTAAAATACTCCAAGTTCTTTAGGGCCCTTGTGGTGGAATGGTACTACTCTGCCTTTTGAGCTACCAAGGCCTGGGTTTAAATCCCAAACTGCTCCAGAGGTGTATAATAATATCTCTGAACAGTTTGATGAGAAAATGTCCATTTTAAACCATTGTAGATAGCTTAGTGTGATTCAGAAGGCTCTGAATGATGACCGCTGAAAATCATTGCAATATCATACAATCCCATATTCTAACTGATTTTGTCCCCATGTCATAACAATCTGTTCAATAATATTAAACATATTCAAAGTGACACTTCTCCATGTTCTTTTGTCACAAAGGACATGTTATTTTCACAGCTCTGAAGTTGAGTTGTATAACATCATCTAGAGTAAGATTGGATCTAATTCTTATAGGTCCCTGTACGGTAATGTGCAATTCGTTTAATCTTCAATTAGTATTGTCTATAGCTGGACTAGAATAAGATATTTAAAACAATGTAATTCTGAACTCAAAGAAAGAAGTGAAGTGAAAATACGGACAAATTATGCAATTTGTTTGCATTGACTTTAGTGGAACTCTTCATTTTTGGAGAAATCATTGGAATTAGGGAGAGTGTCGGAGGACTGGAAAATGGCTTGTGTGACATCCTTGTTTAAGAAGAGAGGGAGGAAGAAGACAGGAAACTATAGACCGGTTAGCCTGACCTTGGTCGTCGGGAAGATTTTCAAGTGCATTACTAAAGGTGAGATTCTGGAGGACTAGGAAGTGCATGGCAAAATAGGGTTGGGTCAGCACAGCTTTGTCAAGGGGAGGACATGCCTGATAAATCTGTTAGAATTCTTTGAGTAGGAACAAGCAAGTTAGACAAAGGAAAGCCAGTGAATGTTATCTATTTGGATTTCCAGAAGGCATTTGACAAGGTGTCGCACGTGAGGCTGCTAAACAAAATAAGAGCTCATAGTGTTAGGGACAAGATACTGGTATGGATAGAGGATTGGCTGACCAGCAGAAGGCAGAGAGTGGGGATAAAGGGGTCTTTTTCAGGATGGTAGCCGGTAGCTAGTGGAGTTCCGCGGGGATCTGTGTTGGGTCCACAACTATTCATGTTATAGATTAACGATCTGGATGAAGGAACTGAGGGCATTGTTGCTAAATTTACAAATTATACAAAAATAGATGGAGGTACAGGTAGTGTTGACAAAACAAGGAGGCTGCAGAAGGATTTGGACTGGCTACGGGAATGGGCAAAGAATTGGCAGATGGAATACAATGTAGGATGTTAAAGTTGTGGAAGATGATATATATAATTTTGTGTCTTTTCCTATGTGTGGATAACAACTTGAGAAAATTAAAGTTTCAGTTCCTAACAGAAGCATATTTAAATTACATTAGAAACTAATTTGAGGTTGTCTTCTGCCAGTGACTACAATAACGACCAGCTTGTATCATCCCTAGTTGCCCCTGAGAAGGTGGTGGGAAGCTGCCTTCTTGAACTGCTGGAGTCCATGTGCAGCATGGTTAACCCACAATGACCTTCGGGAGGGAATTTCCGTGTTTTGACCTACCAACACTGAAGCAACGGTGTCCAAGTCACAATGGTGAGGGGAACTTGCAGGTGGAGGTGTTCCCATAAATCTGATGTCTTTGTCCTTCTGGAGTGGTCATGTGTTTGGAAATTGCTGTCAAAGGAATCTTGGTGAGTTGTAGAACATTTTGTGAATGATACACACTGCTGCTACTGTGGTGGAGGGAGTGAATATTTGTGGATGTGGTGTCAGTCAAGTGAGCAGCTTTGTCCTGGATAGTGTTAAGCTTCTTGAGTGTTGTTGGAGCTTCCGGCAGGTGGAGAGTATTCCATCACACTTCTGCCTGGTGCTTTGAGATGATGGACAGGCTTTGGGGAGTCAGGAGATGAGTTACTTGTTGCAGTATTCCAAACTCTGATGTGCTCCTGTAGCCACTGTACTTACATGGCGAGTCAGATTGAGTTTCTGGTAAATGGAAACCCCTAGGATGTATACAAGAGAAACGCATGTTAGTTAAATTATTCTTTTTTCAAAGAACTTTTGTTCCTTTGGAATTAATATGTTTGTGGATTTTTTGAGAGAAGCTCAAGGATTAAAAAGAGAAAAAAAAGGATTAAAAAAAGAAGAAAATGTAGCTTTGTTTCACACTCCCCCAGGCTACATTAATCTTCCCTGTGCCACTTCACCTGAACAGGCCTGGCACCTTTTGGGTGTTGTCTCAACCTTCAGAACTTCATGAAGGCTAGACAATCAACATCAATGGATAATCCCTCTCTTGCTGTGTATTGCAGCTTCTGGTGTCTTGTGCCAGTTCACTTCACCATCCTCTTTTTAAATTAGTTCTAATGAAGCTGTTCAGACATCGAGTGGCATGGTGACTCAGTGGTTAGCACTGCTGCCTCACAGCATCAGGGTCCCAGGTTTGATTCCAGCCTCAGGCTGTATGGAGTTTGCACATTTTCCCTGTGTCTGTGTGGGTTTCCTCCCACAGTCCAAAGATGTGCAGGTCAGGTGTATTGGCAATGCTAAATTGTCCATTGTGTTAGGAGCATTAGTCAGAGGGAGATGGGACTGGATGGGTTACTCTCCTTCGGAGGGTCGGTGTGGACTTGTTGGGCCGAAGAGCCTGCTTCCACACTGTAGGGAATCTAATCTAGTCATGTTACAATACAAGAATTGAACCTGAACCTTCTGGCCCAGAGGTAGAGGCACTGCCACTTGTGTCACAAAACCCTTTAATGTTCCTCTCTCCATGTTGATAATGAGCGCCCATCCCAATGCATTAGGAATTGAGGATAAACTATGATAGAATCTTAACAAGAAGAGCCATTTGTCTTTGTTAACAAGGTATAGTTTATTGCATGATAAAAAAGTTACAATTAACCATTGAGTAGTTAGGCACACTTGTCAGGAGCCATAGATGACACGACTGTCTCCAACAGGACCCCATGCAAGACTGCCCGATTCTCCATTGTGTAACATCATCAGATCAGGTGAAGCTAATAAAACTTCAACATTAACTCTTTCAGAACCAAGACCTTACACAACACTGCACATTCCCAGTGTCTCAATTAAGTTTTGCTGTCTGCTGCACCAAGCATTACTCTGGCAGTTAAACTATTGTGTCTCAGCTGCTTTGTGGGAGTGAGATAACAAGCTATTAACAAACTTGTTCTTTTTAACCTGTAGAAATAATCATTCTTGATGGGTGAATTGATATAATCATAGAGTGTAAATTAAGCCAGCATAGATTATTTTAAACCATCATTCTAATTTTGGTTTTAGACATTGTGTTTCACATTTGATTGAAATCCTATCTGGGAATTCCAAGAAACAACAGCCCCTTATTTTGTATGTGTGTGTTTGTTGTCTTTGTGAGTGTGTAAGTGTATGAGAGAGTGTCTGTATGTGAGTATGTTTTTGTGTGTCTCTGTATGTATGAGTGAATGTATGTATGTGTGTGAGAGAGTGCGCGTTCTTCTGAGCATACGTACATGTATGACAGAGTATTTGCATGTAGGTGTCTGTTGTGAGTACATGTCTGTTATTGTGAGTACATGTGTGTGCACCTGAGTGTATGTATGTGTGTGAGAGTATGTGCACGAGTGCATGCTGGGTGAAGAAATTGTGTTTGCGTGCAATGTATGTGTCTCTGTGTTGCCTATGATTGTTTGGGCATTTGTATTTGCTTCTTGAGTCTGTGTGTGTGTATGTGCTCACAAAGTATATCTCAAATTGATTAGAATTCAAGCCTTGCTCTGGCCCAGCCAAGCATTGCAGTAACCAGCAGTTCAGCATGACAGGGTGGGTGCTGCTTTCCTTATTAATTAATTGGATATCTGCAAAAATACACACTGAGGGTGATGCTATCAATTTTTAACATGAAGGTGGCTGCCTGAAAGATTCTTATTAAAATTTGCACAAAATAAAAGTATGTTTAAGCATGAATGTGAATTTTTAAAAAGTGCTTGCTTTCTTATGGGGAGAGTTAATGAACTAACAGGATGATGTCTGATCTCTTGTCCCAGAAGGTTTTACTAACAGTGTGTTTCCTGCATGGTTTAGGGGAAGATTTCTAGCTTTCTATAAAACTGATTACATTGAAGATCATCGATCAGAATAATTTATATCGATTCGGCATCTTTCACAATTTCAGGACATCCCAAAGTGCTTTACTATTTCTTGATTATGTTTTGGATAGGAGTCACCTTCATAATGTATGAATGTAACAAACACACTTTACACAGCAAGATCCCAAAAGCGGCAATGGGTTAAATGACCAGATAATCTGGTTAACCGATGTCAAATGAGAGTTAAACATTGTCCAGTATTCTTCTTTGAATCTTTCTGGCCATCTGAAAAGTCATCCAGGCCTCATCTCACACAAGAAACCATTCCTATGACAGTGCAGTATCTCTTTAGGACTGCATTGGAGCAACATCCAGAGAGATGTGTTTGTGTTTTTTGAGTGAGGCTGGAGTTCATGGCCTTCCAGATTATGGATGTTTTCAAATCAACCTGTTCAGAAATGTCATTACACACCTCTGGAGCAGCCGAGATTTGAACCCTGGCCTCCTGGCTCAGAGACAGGAACACTACTACTATACCACCATTTCTTCTGCATTTTAGGAGAGGGCCCACTGTGAGTCACAGCTGGAATTGTGTTAAATTACCCCATAATGCTGTGAAAATCCTTGGATCTTCCAAATCTTTGAACACGACAGTTTAGAACAAGTGCAGGGGAACACAGTCGGATCCTCTCCACTCTGCCCATCATCTTGAAACATGGCAAAAACCTGACTTGCATGTGTCAGTGTGCTTTCCATTGTACTTCCAATAGGGCTAGTGTGGTGCATCTGCAAAACATCTTGAGGAAATCCAGAGCAATAACTTTAACGATGGTATCCAGGTACCACTCTGGTAACATTACAGTATATATCTCCAAGGGCTATATCTCAGTCCTAAGCTCTGGCATTGAGAAGTGCTGACAGAGACCCGGACTGTGGTCTAACAAGGGTTTTGCATAGCTGACAAATGACTTTCTACTTTCATACAGTCCTATTCTTTTACTTTCCACACAAATGGGAATTTGGAATTTTTTCCATCAAGAAAAAAACTTTGAGACTTGGTCAACAAGGCTGAAATTGTTTGAGTTTGCAAGGTGATTGTTTCAAGTGAAAAGATTAAAAGCGTGGTGAATGGAATTAAAATACAAATGAACCACAAATGATGAAACAGCATGGAGAGATGATTGGCCATCTCTTGTTCACATGCTATTCAATGTAGACATGTACAGAACCTTACAAAACTCTGATCCCTTTAATGCAGAGAATCTTTGAATCACTATTTGCAGTTTTTAAACAGGGAAATTGTATATTTATGCCTGACTTTTTATAAGAGCTATTTGGAGACCAAGGTTACCCTTTGACTTGCTTCCTGGTTAGAATACAGTAAGTCAACAAAGCTTGCCAATGCAAGTCCTTTGCTGATGTTAGGTCAAGACTTGTCAATAGGAAATTGAATCTAGTCATTTTGAAGAGTTCCAGTGCACTTTATCCTGAACCAATTTTAAGCTGGTCACATTTCCTTCAGCATTAAAGGCTGAAAGGCCAATGATTTATTGAAGTTCAATGATCAGGTTGTGTTGCTGTGGTTACAGGTCATTGAGCCCACAGTGACGTGTCTCATGGCCAAATTGGAACAAAAGCATCTCTATCATTGTTAAAAGGCTCCAGTCTTGTTGATACCCCTGAGATGAATGCCAATGAGTGCCATCAGGACCAAAGGAATCTCACAAGGTGGCTTGCTTGATTGTGGCTGGAAACTAAGGCTAGTGCTGCTATCAGGAAATAAAACTGAAGGAAGAACTTGGGTTGGAAGTGGGCTCAGTACTGCCAATTCTTTGGTTGCTATGACAAATATTCAGAATGGTGCGCGTAGAGCACATATATTTTTTGGACAGAAAGCAAGGCTGATTTGACATCAGTGCTGTTATTTTGGAGGTTCATGTTCCAGTAACACCCTCTCTTAACCTCACACAATTGAATACACATCAATGATTATGAACAACCTCTCACTATGCATTTTTTAATAGGATCATCACACAATTACAGATTGGCTGTTGCTTAATTTCATCCGACTATTGCCAGTATTCAACATTTTTGCTTTCCATTGCTGTCTCAAATTAGAAATGTCTGGGGAAGGTTTAGGCGACACAGTCACAGAAGGCCATTGTCCTGGCTTCAGGGCTCCTATGCAAAGCAGTTATTCAAAGGAACTAGATATTCCCTTTGACATTGAACAGGACTGGGAGACTGAGTGGAGGTCATACACAATATGAATAACTGCTGCAAGATAAGGGGTGAAGGAGAAGGTTTTGTAGCAGGAGGGAATATCTTTCATAGGCTGTTTAGGAAGCAATTCACTTGTAACAACTAATGATGAAGATGTTTTTGGTTCACTTTGGGTTGTTATTGGAGTTCACAGGAAAGTCCCACAGCTTGAATCCATTATGGAACCTATTGAGGCTCTTCATTCAAAGATAGATGATTTTATTCCCTCAGGTGGACTCAGCAAACCCTATGGTGGCCAAGATTGGCTGATTTCCCCCTGGTCTAGCCATCACTGCTTGCACTTTGCACTTTCCATCTCTGCCAATGTGCTGGAACCAAAAGGGATCCCACTCCTTACCATTCAGCTAGTGGGTGACCACAGGAAGAGAAGTACAGCTCAACCTCTAGAATGCTGGCAATAGTCAAGTTGTCTTCAATCTGTGGCTGCCCAGAGTCCCATCTTTATTTAATCCACCATGTCCAACCAACAGGTGGCTAATGTGTGACAAGGGTAAGGTGCTGTTGATGTGGTTCATGACTCTGAGTCATAAGTGGCACTCATATCTGCAGCATGCATTCAAGGAAAGCCATATTTTTATGGATTTCATTCTCCATTAAATGCCTTGGAAGGTTTTGCCACATTAACAGGCTCTCTATAAATGCATGTTTTTCTTTGTTTCAACAACATCAAATGTGAGATAAAACATATTAATGGTAGGTATAGATATTAATTGTCTGAGTTTGTCAATCTCAGAATAAATTAGACAAGACAATACGTGAGGCTATTGGCACATTTAGTAAGGTGCGGAATTTGACATTGACCATTTGAGGCCTTCAATAGGCCGAAGCCATCTGATACCACACCCAACTCCCATAATAGGGGAAATCATTAGAGCTGGGTGTGAAGATGATGCCCTGGCCAGCCACTTCATTGTATGTGCTTCCCTCAACTTTGTAACACTTCAGAGAGGACACAAGTGCAGGAGGAAGTGGCATAAAATTTATCTCGTATCACTGTTTTGTAAAATAAGACAGCTGATATTCACACAGCAAGAGACCATAAACAGAAATCCTGTTTTAACAATAAATATTGATTGGGGCATCAGGGGTAACTCCCTGTTCTTTTCTGAAGTAGTGCTATGAAATCGTGCTTTGACATTCAGCTGAGAAGAGGCAGGTGGGCTAATGTTTCACTTGCAAGACAACACTAGTGTGATTGTCCCCTCAGTACTCTACTGCAAGGACGTCAACTTTGATTTTTATACACGAGACTGGTACCAAAACAAATCTCAGGAAAGTAACATATTATTTAAATGGAGAGAAATGACAACACTCAGAGGGATAGAGGAGATGTCCTTTTCTTTTCTTAAATGCTGGTGAGTTTTTGACGCTATCTCACACAAAGGCGGGGCCAAGAATATTCTTGAAGACAGAGGGAGATAAGTTCTTAATTAACAAGAGGGTCACAAATTGTTAATGGTGGGCAGGAAGACGGAGTTGTGGCCACAATCAGATCAGTTGTGCTAGCAGACTGGATGGGCTGAATGGCCTGGACCTGTTCCCAATGTGGATTCTTTGTAAATTCACGCCCATAATCTGCTGACTCAGTCTGAATGACAGCCAACACTTCAGCTGCATTGGTAATGTGTTGTTATATAAACTAAAGTACAGACTAGAGAAGGTACATGATGGGTTTCCATTTTATGTACCTATAATGAGTATTTCTGGAATTTATGCTTCAGTCATTTATCTCTATCGACTGTGTCTGAATGCTAGTCGTGGCACTTTGTAATGAGTAATCTGTCAGTGGTGATATAATTCTAAAAGCTCATTAGCCCAGGTGTCAATACCTGTTCCTGTGCGTTTTATAGTGTCTGCTTAATAGGAGTGATCAGATGCAGACAGCACCTTACTTGCTCATTAGGAGTCATCTGGTGTATTCTAATTAGCAGTGAATGTTCAGGTTGAGAGGGAGGTGTATGCTGCATGATATGCAAATGAGAGGAAGCATTTGGAGAAGGGTTGTCACAGCACAATATGCTAATTGTATGATTAATTCATAGCTTGGTGAAAATTGTTCATTAGGCAACCAGTATGTAGTCCAGTTCATCTGGTGGATATCTGCATAGACACATAGAACCGCTCATCCATTGCCTCCAAACTATCTTGTAATTCACAATAAATTGAAGCTTGATTAGGGCAATTTATTCAGTTGTCTTGGATTCCTTTTGTAGGGTCATTGATACAATTGCCGTTTTGCCAAGGATCAGTCAATTGAATCTTTCCCTGTCTAACAATCACATTGAAATCAACTATTCAGATCGTCATTTTGTTATCATGATTTTTTTTGTTTCCCAAATTATTCATTGCTATCATGCAAGACAAGAAAATGCCCATTGAGTTAGACAAATACATTACCTTGTACTAGATGCTTTTATGTCGCTCACCATCCACAGCAGATTCCAGTGCTTTCTAAACTATGATAAAGAACAGCGGACACTGGAAATATGAAACAGGTACAGCAACTGCTGGAGAAATGAACCAGGTCTGGCAGCATCTGTAGAGAGAAGGCAACGTTAATGCTTTGAGTCCAGTGACCTTTTTCCAACTGAGGGAGCATCATTCGACCCGAAACGTTAATTCTGCTTCCTCCCCAGTGCTGCTCTCTCTGGGATTTTAGATGCTTTTCCTGCAGAGATTAGTAGGACTAATGTTGCAACTCCATTATGCCCAGATTCAGGCATGAATCAGTTATACCTGATTATCGTCTGCTTCCTGCTCACTGATATCTGAGGCCTGAGCTGGCTGAGGATGATAGTCACATCAGAAACAGTTAAGACCTTCAGCTGTTTTGTTCTGGTTGCAGAGATTTGCTTGCTCTCCACTTTAATGCTTGATGCAAAAGTTAGTATTGTAATGTAAGGAGCAGTAGTCCAGAAAGAAACACAGGCATCTTTCTCTCTGTCTCTGTGTCTCTAGTAGAGAGAGAAAACTGGCTATGTATAGCTTGAGGATAACCACTCCATAAGTGTTGGGTAAGATCAGGGGGCCGGGTCTCTGTAAAGAGCACACCCAGTCTAGGGATTAAACCTGTTGGCTTTATTTTGCACTGAACCCTGGTTAAGTGAACTAACTGATCCCCAAAGCTTCTGTTAATATTATGTTCAATAAAGTTTCTTGCTTTAGGAAAAAGCAACAATTTGCATCCCCACTATGTCTTCACAAATTCCAGACTTCAGAGAATGGAAGCAGGCCATTTAGTCCATCATGCCCACACTGACCCTCCAAAGGGGATCCCACACAGACCCCTACCCAACTCCGGTAACAATGCATTTCCCAAGGCTAGGTGAAAGTGAGGACTGCAGATGCTGGAGATCAGAGTCAAGTTTAGAGTGGTGCTGGAAAAGCACAGCAGGTCAGGCCGCACCCGAGGAGCAGGAAAATTCATGTTTCTGGCAAAAGACCTTCATCAGGAACCAAGGCTATTTCCCAAGGCCAACCCACCTCGTCTGCACATCCTTGGATACAATTTAGCATGGCTAATATATCTAACCTGAACATCTCTAGACTGTGGGAGGAAACCCATGCAGACATGGGGACAACATATAAACTCCACACATACAGTTGCCTGAGGGTGGAATCAAACCTGTGTCCCTAACCATTCCTGAAGAAGGGCTTATGCCCGAAACGTCGATTCTCCTGCTCCTCGGATGCTGCCTGACCTGTGTTTTTCCAGTACCACATTTTTCAACTCTGGTCTCCAGCATCTGCAGTCCTACTTTTCCCTAGCCACTTCTCAAAGTGCTTCATGACAAATTAAATATTTTGGAAGTGTAGTCACTGTGGTAATACAGTAGTCCCCCCGTACTCGTGGGGGACATGTTTCTAAATCTACTGTGGAAGGCCAAAGCCACGGATAGCGAACCCATTCATTTCAATGGGAAATTTAACTTCCCGGCAGCTCCCTGGTCCCTGGTTCTGAAAGCTTCCCCATAATATGGTCAGGCCACTGTAAACTGGGTAACTGAAACAATGGAAAACAATTCCGCGTATATGGGGGTCACCCTGTATATGAAATATAGCTGTCAATTTGGAGAGAGCAAGATACCCCCAACAACAATGTGGTAATTATCTGAAACCCTTTCTCATGTTTCTGGTTGAAGAATAAATATTGACAGAGATAATACGTAACTCCCCTGCTTTCCCTTGAATAAAGCCATCCAACTCAGAGCACAGGCAAAGTCTTAGTGTAAGGTCTCACCTAAAAACTACATCTCTGACAGGGCAACACTCCATCTGCACTGTACATGGGTCAGGGTTCAGTTTGGTTAGCTGGCTGGTTTGCAATGTTGAGTAACACCAACAGTATGAGTTCAATTCCCATGCCAGCTAAGGCTACCATGGACGACTCTCCCTCTGAAACGCTCCCCTCACCTGAGGTGTGGTGAACCTCAGGTTAAACTACCACCAGTCATGTCTCTCTAATGAATGAGCAGCCCTATTATCTAGTAAGACTATGGTGGATTTTACCTTTACATAGTGTCTTGCACTCAAATCTCTGCAGTTGGACTGCTTTCTAGCTCAGAGACAAGCATTGGGAAATGGCCAAGCACATGGCATTCTCCCATTTACTGAATGTTTTGCTGTAACTAGAGTGTAACAGCAGAATTGTGACTTTTGTGTTTTCTGACATAATTTACTTACACCATTCTCATTCCAAATCATCGGTTTTTTTTAAAATTCCTGCTTCTTTGGAATATATACAATAACTCATTGAGTCTAATCTGCCATTCGATTGCTGATGATAGAGTTGTGATTTCTTCTCCATCTTCCTGTGTGCATCCCCTTTTCCATCGTGGAGTAAAACGTTAATGTTAAATAATTAGGCAGGTAATGGGATTAGACATGGGACAATCAAAACAGTCTGAGACAGAAGCTACACACAACACTTAGAGTGATACAGTTTTAGTTATGATTGTGGTAATGTATATCTGAATAACGAGTTGGAATTACTTTATCATGCCTATGTCCAGGTTACTAATAGAGTAGCGCAGAAAACGTTTCCCAACTGAACCAGCACAATGGGCACTGGGTCAAACCAAGCCAAACAGAGTGGACAGACCAGACTATTAGCCAGAGCATTGAGTATAGGAGTTGTAACGTCATGTTACAATTGTACAGGAAATTGTTCACGTCACTTTTGGAATATTGTGTGCAATTCTGGTCTCCCTACCATAGGAAGGATGTTGTGAAACTTGAAAGGGTTCAGAAAAGATTTACAAGGATGCTGCCAGGGTTGGAGAGTTTGAGCTATAGGGAGATGCTGAATAGGCTGGGGCTATTTTCCCTGGAGCGTGAGAGGTTGAGGAGTGACCTTATAGAGGATTATAAATTCATAGATCATAGAACATAGAAAAGCACAGCACAGTACAGGCTCTTCAGCCCTTAATGTTGTGCCAAACTTTAGTCCTACTCTAAGATCAAACTAACCTACATACCATTCATTATACTATATTCCATGCACCTATCTAAGAGATCACTTAAATGTCCCTAATGTATCTGACTCTACTACCACAGCTGGCAGAGCATTCCATGCACCCACCACGCTCTGTGTAAAGACCCTACCTCTGACATTTCCCCTAAACCTTCCTCCAATCACCTTAAAATTATGCGCCCCTGTGATAGCCCCGGGGAAAAAGTCTCTAACTATTCACTCCATCTATGTCTCTCAACATCTTATGCATGTCTATCAAGTCACTGCTCATCCTTCTTCACTCCAATGAGAAAAGCCTTAGCTCCCTCAACCTTTCTTCATAAGACATGCCTCCAGTCCAGGCAGCATCTTGGTTAATCTCCTCTGCACCCTTTCTAAAGCTTTCACATCCTTCCTGTAATGAAGTGAGCAGAACCGAACACAATATTCCAAGTGTGGTCTAACCAGGGTTTTATAAAACTGCAGCATAATCTCATGGCTCTTAAACTGAATCCCTCGGCTAATGAAAGCCAGCACACCATAAGCCTTTTTAACAATCCTACCATGAGGGGCATGGATAGGGTAAATAGACAAAATCTTTTCCCTGGGATGGGGAGTCAAAAGCTAGAGGGCATAGGTTTAGGATGAGATGGGAAATATTTAAAAGGGACCTAAGCAGTAACCTTTTCACACAGAAGGTAATGCGTGTGTGGAATGAGCTGCCAGAGGAAGTGGTGGAGCCCGGTACAGTTGCAACATTTAAAACGCATCTGGATGAGTACATGAATAGGAAGTGTTTAGAGGGATATGGGTTAAGTGCTGGCAAATGGGACAAGATTAGGTTAGGATATCTGGTCAACATGGACAAGTTGGACTGGAGGGTCTGTTTCTGTGTTGTACATCTCCATGACTCTATTGTAGCATGGTCACCCTAACCCAGATTTTATGACTCCGAAGAAGAATCATTCCAGACCTAAAATATTAACTCTGTGTCTGGCTCCACAAACGCTTTCAGATCTGCTGAGTTGCTCCAGAGCTCACTGTGTTAGTTTCAAAATTCCAGCATTCACAGCATTTTGCCTTTATTAGAATATCTTGCTCCCTGAATGTACTCAACATAAAACAGTCGTTTGAATGCACTCCTTTGCAAATTTGAGATGCTCAATCCACATATATATTAAATTCACCCATAATTATTACCGAACCTTTCTTATATACCTCATGTAATTGTTCCTACAGTTAGTTGGCTTATAAATTACTTTCACAAGTAACTTCTTACATTTCATATTTCTTAATTCTTTCCAAACTGATTCTACTTATATCTTGTCCTTTCGAGCTAAAGTCATCTCCGAATACAATATTAATGACATCCTTAATTGATAGAGTTTAAAAAATCACACATCAGGTTATAGTCCAACAAGTCAGGTGGTTCAGTCAACCCCAGTTCAATACCGCATCTCCAAATCTTAATTGATAGACCCATCCTATCATCTTCTCGTAGACTTTCAGTTGGTGGAATTCTGCTGGACTTGAACGATATTGGCTATGGGAATAAAATTGAGAGAATTGGATGAGAATTTTGGCAAGATGCTTTTCAACATCGAGAACAATTTGTTGCATTTCAAACAAAGTTCCAGATTACAGATAGGATTGTTGCTAAAGAACGGCAAGATGCCTATTAACAGGGATTATTACTTGGTTTCAGTATCATTAAAGGAAAATCTTGCCTCAGGTATATGCTGCTTCCTGGCCTTCTTGTGATGCAGTGGTAGTGTCCTTACTCCTGGACCAGGAGACCCAGGTTCATGTTTCTCCTGCTCCAGAGGTATGTAATAAAATCTCAAGATAGGTTGATTAGAAAAAATAGGTTAAATTAATTTTAAAAATGCACCTTCCTATCCTACTACCTGCTGTGGGGGAGCTAGATATTGATAGTTTCTGATATAGAAGTTGAAGTGGCCAACTGGGGCCTTCAATTTGCTGCTTCATCAGCCGCCATCTTGGACAACAACCACAAAGTCTCAGGACATGTGTGAGAGCACTTGCCACACTTACCCCCTCATGATCCACCTAGACTTGTGTCTGACACTTGCCATCCTGTCATGACTTTCATGGCACATCTTCAATTCACCTGTAGGACACTGACATTTTTACTGTTGCACTTCGAGGTGCACCAAGTTCTAGAGTTGATATGCTGCTGCAGTGAGACTTTCATGCAGGGATAGGCACCCAGCTCCAGGACTGGACCAGGCTGCACCTCAAGGCTGCTCACTTGCTCTTTTAGCATTCACTCACCTTCGCTTTACCTGGATACTCAGAGTATCCCTTCCTTGCCATTTTGCATGTTGTCCACAGCTACCAGCTCACATTACCTCTGCCTAGCCTTGATGTTTAGTGCAGATACAAAACCAGGAAGCAGACCCTTCAGTCCAACTTGTCCATGTCGACCAGATATCCTAACCTAATCTTGTCCCATTTGCCAACTGAACATGGTGAGTAACCTTCAGATAGAGCATACTAGCCCAATAAGTAAAAGGCAATGTCAGTCCAATACCTAATACTAAGGCAGGGCGTGGGCACTGGCCGGCAGCCACTGTGGGTGGTCAGGTTCTGGATTGTGTCCAGAAGTTGAAGAGCCTAATTTCAGGCAGCACATTGTCCATCTTGGGTCTTTCTGCCCTATTGTGGACTGTTCCTTTCTTGTAAAGAGAAAAAGGAATGGTACAGCTGTTCGTGCTTCAGGGAAAGGTGTTAAAGTGGCCTCATCAAGTGAGTAGGCAGTGTAGATGCCGTGCAGGATTAGGAAGGGGATTGTTGGTAAGACTAAGAGAAGGAAGATGTTGCAGTCAATAGTGAAGAGGGGAGAGCATAAGACTTGATGGAAGGTGGATGTAGTAGCAGAGATACAGGTAGTGTGAGGTATAATGATGGTGTTTATTCTGACAGAATGGAGAAGGACATTGAACAAAAGTGTGCGATCCACATTCCTCCAGTAATTTTCTGCCCCTTCTCTCCTACACAAAAATAGTGACTGCGTGTAATTGATGATGATGAGCTATGAAACATCTTGTGGCCTTGAATATGCATGCCTTTCTTTAGTGAATAGTGCTGCAATTCAGCAACGCAATCAAAGATATAATTGGAGAAAACCATATGTTCCAACTGTTTCAGGCCTTCAAATGTGCTATTCAATAAATTTACAATTAGATTCCTGACTTAATTGAACTTATAAACTTGCATTGTGAAGAACAACATCCACTTATTAGTGAATTGGATAACTGAATGAACTTGAAATGTCTTGAAACTGTTACCTAAAGAGTGTAGTTTTGATCAAAATGACTCAGACATGACTCAAATAATCATTAATGTAAACTTCTATTCAGCCATTTAAAGTATTGAGGCACAGTGGCTGGGTGGCTCAGTGGTTAGCACTGCTGTCTCACAGCATCAGGGTCCCAGGTTCAATTCCAGCCTTAGGTACCTGTCTGTGTGGAGTTTGCATGTTCTCCCTGTGTCTGCGTGGGTTTCCTCTGGGTACTCTGGTTTCCTCCCATCATCACAAAGATGTGCAGGTTAGGTGAATTGGCCATGCTAAATTGTCCATAGTGTTAGGTGGATTAGTCAGAGGGAAATGGGTCTGGGTGGGTTACTCTTCAGAGGGTCGGCGTGGACTTGTTGGGCTGAAGGGCCTTTTTCCACAGTGTAGAGAATGTAATCTAAAGTCAATGATGTGTTTTTTTTTGCCTCCAGCAGGGTATTTTATTTAATGTAGCAATGCAAATTTTATCCCTTGTAACATACGAAACTAGACGTGGATATTGTGACATAAGCAAATTCAACAGTTATTACAACTAACTATTATATGCAAATATTGGGTTTTTTTTAATAAAAAACAGCCTGCTTCCAGTAGCATGTCATGCTTCAAGTAAACCCAGGCAAGATGGAGTCTGTGACCTTTGCATTCTAAGGTCATATATTATGTTAGGGCAATGATGTAATGAGTAGGGCTTTAAACAATATATAGACAGTGAGACAGTTGACAAAGAATTTGTCAACAATTTAAGTGGGTTCTATCACAAAGAGAACTCCAGGAGGTTTGACTGTAATTACTCATTGGGGAGAAAGGGAGGTCTGCAGATGCTGGAGATCAGAGCTGGAAATGTGTTGCTGGAAAAGCGCAGCAGGTCAGGCAGCATCCAGGGAACAGGAGAATCGACGTTTCGGGCATAAGCCCTTCTTCAGGATTCCTGAAGAAGGGCTTGTGCCCGAAACGTCGATTCTCCTGTTCCCTGGATGCTGCCTGACCTGCTGTAATTACTCATTGGCAAGCTCAGAAATAACACATTTTAGCACAAACACAGTCTAGGTCAATGGGAATGAAAAATTAGTCTTAGTAATCAGTGGGGACAATTTTAAACTTTGTATGAAAATCAAGTCTGAATGATTATGGCTTGGCTCAATTCCCATATCAAGTGCATAATTATTCACATCACCACACAAAGACCCAGGCTGGGAATGAAAACTGCACACGAGTCACATTTAAAAGGACTTCACCAATTAAGGAAATTTAACTGAAAGGCCACAACAAATCTGAAACCTTTTGGGGAATCTTCAAATGTCACCTCATTGTATTGGGCCTGTTTTCCAAGACTAATGGGACTGGAGGAAATGCATTAAGAAGTAGAAACCGGATTCTGTAGACAAGTGGAAGAACAGCCCAGTGCTGGCTTCTGTTTTATCACTACTGAAAGCCCATTCTTGATGCAATGCTTGAAGAAATATTTACGTTCTATGGCATGGCACCACATCATGGGTCACTGTTGCAGAATCACAAAAAAGAAAATTCAGCCAAGTTTCAAATTTATTCCAAAGTCAATTATGTAAAACTTTATCTCGCACAGTATCAAAGTCCTTATATTTCCTTATTACCTTGTCACTTACCAAAAATCCAAAAAAGTTAGAGAAACATAATTTGCCCTTAACAAGCCTATACTGCCTTTTATTAATTAGTCCATACTTTTCTAAGTAACTCTAAACTTTCCACATGTTTTCCATATTTGCTGATTTTACTTTTACATTTCTTTTTCAAAAATGAGTGCAATGTTTCCAATTTTTCTTGAGTGTCCCTCTGTGCCTTGGGTGGATTGGAAGATTATGGCCAAGACTCCCGTGATTTTCATATTTACATTCTTCAGTGTCCACATATGTACTTCAACTGGTCCTGGAGACCTACTGAGTTTAAGTCCATCCAGCTTTGCTAATACCTCCTCTTTATCAATTTATAGCCCTTCCAATGTCAAACAACTGCCTTCTTTTTCACCATGCCCTGAGTAACTTTGCCTGTCTCGGTGACAATAGATGAAAAACATTCATTCAATATGTCAGTCTTGTACTCTGGCTTCATATGGTCATTCTCATTTTTGGTCCATAATCAGCTTCATGCCTTTTTTTAAACTATTCCTTTACACTTCATCTACCTGTTGAAGACTATTGGATTCCCTTCATGTTAGCTGCCAGTCTCTCTTCACACTCTGTAATCTTATTTACTTTTTCAATCTCTTTACACTCTCTAATCTTAGTTATTTTTTTCTCATCTTGTTTGAATTTTTTGATATTCAACATTGATAATAAAAATGAAATCTATCAGACCAAACTCAGAAGCAGACTTTTTTAGACCTAACTCCAATGTCCAGAGATACTTAAAACTAACAGCAGAGGTAGTTCACTACCTGGTCAGACAGCTGTGTAAATTAACTGCTTAGTTTTTTTCACCTCCCATGTGTTACCTGCTCTGCCCTTTGTTTTAAAGTACCCTGTTTTGAATTTCTTTTTCCAAAGTTCTAAAACAATGCAATAGGTTGTAAAACAGTAATTACTGCCACACAACAATATCAAATAAATCAGCTTCAACACTGAAAAAACCTCAAAAAAAGAAGCTCTTACAGCCACAACTTTCTCCCATCGTCCATCTTGGATTACCCAACTAGGGGTGGGTTAGCCAACTGAGATGCTATATTTTAGTAAGGAAAAGCAGGGCAAGGTCTTATGCACTTAATGATAAGAGGAGTTCTGGGGAGTTTTACCGAACAAAGTGGAATCGCAGGTAGGCAGGGTAGTGATGAAGGGGTTTGGATGCTTACCTTTATTAGTCAGTGCATTGAGTATAAGAGTTGGGAGGTCATGTTGCCACTGTGCAGGACTTTGGGATAGACCACTTTTGGAATAATGCGTTCAATTCTGGTCTCCCTTCTATAGGAAAGATATTGTGAAACTTGAAAGGTGTAGCAGCTTCCTGGCTGCTGAGACACAGATAGACTGTGATTGGCTGATTAAAATTCCGAAATCCCCAAACCCCACACACTAGACATAGTGCAAACACAGCAGCCAGATCCTAATGATATTAGCGTAATTGGCAACAGTTATCCTGGACAGAAATACCCCAGCAACTTGTCCCTTAAATAAAGCAGAGCTCATACAGAAAGGCACTGGGTTCTGCTGCACAAAGAAAGTAACCATTAAGTTTGTCGCCCTGGTTGGCCAGAACTATAAGAAGTTCCAGAAAACCATCTAAAAGGTATAAAACAGAGTTCACCTGCAAATCTCTCTCTCAGAACTGCTGTTGGAATTTTCTGAGGCCTCCTTTGGAGATCAGCATGGTAAGAGGCAGAGACCAGCTGGCCAACCAGAGTCAGAGGAAGAAAGCAGCTTCACAGAGCCAGAGAGAAAGCGACCATGTAAATTGACAAGAGACTTGGGAAGTATTGTAAACTTAAGGGGCAAAATAATGAAGAAGATTAGTTTAGTATCAAAGGTTATTGTAACTTTTTCCCACATAAAGTTGGGACTGTTTTGTGTTGAATTGGCTTGTGTTCATATTGATTTGACTACTATGGTATTGTGGGATACCTGGGCAAATGCATTAATAACATTCTGGTCGGAGTTAACTAAATTGTTTTTTGGAGAGACAAAGAAAGCATTTGGCGTCCCTGTTAAGAGCCTTCGGTTTGAAGGACCCTTGAGGTTCCCCAAACCCAAACTGCCAACTTTGCCTGGTACTTTGCGAGCTCAGCCTGAGCTGGTTGCTAAGTGAGCAGCTGCCTTATGCGAAGGCCAAGGTATCAATTGAACTTGCGAAATGCTGGCGTTGACCACAATTGAGCCGTAAACTAGGTATCTTGAACTGTGACAGGCATCGTACGAGTCAAAGATTCTACAGCCAGAATGAGCAAAGCATGATTTGGAAAATGGTGGCAGTGTATGGAGAGACTCTGAGGGAGCCAGCCTAGTGAGGGGGCAAGCATTTACTTCTTGTGTAGAAACTTTAGACATATTATGGACTCCTTGAAAGAACCAGGGGAGCTTTATTTTGTTAATTTTCAGTTCTAATGAGCAAAATAAATTTTCCTCTGAATATTAAACCCTTGTTGTTTCTTTGTTGGGAATGTTCGATGGAAATGGAGCTGGACGAATTTAATTTTTAGTTTATTTTGAGCTTGAATGAGTAGAGTATACTCTATATTTTGACCCTTTGTTGCCCCTAATTCAAGAGTGTTTGGTAGGGATAGACTGAAGGCAAAGTCATGGTTTATTTAGATTCGAAGGAACTTTATTTGAGTTCAAGAGAGTTGCGGGATCGTTGAATTCAAAAACGTCGAGAAAATGTTACTTTTCTGTTTCATTGGCAGCTGTTGACACCCTTACGCACTCCATTACCACAATCAAAATAACTGCTAGGTGTTTTAAAGAGTACCTGGCAGCTATTGGATCAGGGAAGCAGGAATAGGCAGTAATACACAAGTGTAGGAAACAGTCCTGCCATGAGAAGGGATTAAAGATCTATCTCTGAGTAATGTTAGAAGGTGTGGAGTATATTGAAAATTGTGTGATTATGCTATAGCAATACAAGGGTTACATCTGCAAATGCGAGTGCAAGATGTTGACTTGCAAATGTGGTTGAAGTCAATTTGAAGCAGATAGGAGCATACATGACCAAACAGGCTATTGCCTAGACATTATGGTTAGGATGTGGTGAACAGCTAACTAGTAAATAGACTAAAAACAACATGCATAAAAAACATAGAAAGCACTAATATTGTGGAGATCTCAACATGTAACTGTCTGGTCAACATCTAAAAAGAAATAAAACCAGATATTGAAAAGGATTGTGGCCCTTTTCATCATTCTCTAATTCCACATGTCCAAGACTTTAAGAGGCTGCAACAGACATTTAACTGAAACCTTACCCCATGACAGCCACTTTCCATAACTTAATAAAATAGAAAATAACTCCTGTAAAAGACTTAGCGATAATATGCTTGCTAGCAAAATGGAACAAGTCTCCCCTTGTCTGATGTGGGAGGACACTCTCAGTCAATAACTTTTAAAAAAGGGCCCAAAATAGACAAAATTTCACAGCAGTCTAAGCTGGCCCTGGACCACAAGTTCCATGGCTAAAGAAATATGGCAAGGGACATTTAACAAATTAGGAAAGAAGATCATGAAGATAACCACAACAATAGCCGTAGCATGCAGCCTAGAAGACTCCTGTAGACAAATAGTTGAGATCTGAATGCTGTGGGAGTGATTATAAATCACTACTGAAGAACTGGAAAAATTAAAACTTGTAGTTAAAGAACAGGACACCAGAATACAGGAAAACCTGATTCATACAGGAGAGTTGCAGTCACAATTGGAAAGAGCCCATTTGAGTGAGAGGAGGGCCATTGAGAACAGGGAGGCAGGCTCAGCATATATTGACAAGCTTGAACAACAGTGTAAGGAGCTCCAAGTAGCTGTGCAGGTTGTCCAAGCCTGCAATACAGAG
Source organism: Chiloscyllium plagiosum (assembly GCF_037043375.1). Taxonomy (NCBI): domain Eukaryota; kingdom Metazoa; phylum Chordata; class Chondrichthyes; order Orectolobiformes; family Hemiscylliidae; genus Chiloscyllium; species Chiloscyllium plagiosum. The sequence goes on from NW_028270151.1 coordinate 88,304,721, forward strand.
GAATACTCATCAGGCCCTGATGTGGAGCAAAGTGCCAGGAAGAAATGCAATCTCGAGCGAACCAGGTGTTAGGAAGTTGATGGTGTGTACTGTACCTTTAAGAAAGAGTGAAAGCTGGCAAAAACCTGTCATGTCATATGGTGTGATGGAAAATTTAAAAAAATGTAACATTTGGCTGTGAACCAAATAGTTGAGCTTGGTTGCTATGCTTTCACAACAATTCAAATTCAACCAGTTTAAATTATGCCCCAAGATACTAAAACCCAATTGAATTTGAATTTACTGTTTTGACAACATTAAACCAATGAGACAATCTGATGTTTTGGGGTATAAAAATCAGGCATTTTGGACAGTTATCCAGAGATATGAAGAGCACTTACTGCCATACAGACTGCCCACAACCCTTCTCTCTGAGAGATACCTTTTCATATGAAACAGCTTTGTAACAAAAGACTGAAGATGACCCAGGGATATCTACAGAGGTGAATCGACACCGCTGGCTGGTTTTGAAAACTGATTTTCTGTAAAGTTAATAGGGGCTTTATTGGATCAGTCTATTGTTATAGAGTTGAAGGTAGATAAACTTCAGAAAAAGGAGGCTTACAGTTGTAAATAGTTGTTGTATTGGGTTCTCTTTTGGGTTAAAGAATAAAATTGTGCTTGTTTCTTTAAATAGTGGAATTTGGGTAGTTCTGTGTCACTCATACTTTAACAGATTATGAGGCAAGATGAGCTTTGCTGTGTTTGGTTTAAGTAGCAGAAGGGTTTAGCCAGTGTTGTAACACAGGTCTCTACCCAGAATGGGATAACATGTGCCTTTGGGGTCCAACTTTCTCAGGGAGATAACAAGAGGTCCCACACTGACACATCCACATCCAATCCACCTCTCCCAGCTGACTGTACTTTCAATCCCCACCCTGACTCACAGCCGAAATCAGAGCTCATGCACATAAACAAAGACCTCACTTCTTAAACACCCTCTCCAACCAGGAGGAAAGAAAGAAAGAGCAGGAATATACCAAGGAGTCCCAGACTGACACCTCCTCCGTACAAGTCACCTGCCCCCAGAAGAAGGGAGCTCCCACAAATGAATCCCAAACCTGTGGCCGAACCAGCCACAGGAAAATTCAGGATTGTTGTGCATCTAAAATTCCAAATACCTGGCACTGGGAAGTTTGGAGAAAGGGGCTAACATCCAGGGCACCATCCAGGCAGCAACAGCTGAAACGAAAACAGGCCGTGGCTTAGACAATGTGGATGACAGGGCCAACCCAGCAACAGAAATGGCTTTAAAAATCCCCAGCCATGAGTGCACAAGCTGCTGTCTGCATAATGTGCACATTACTCTATAGCCCTTATTGTTTTTATTTAAAATGTGGATTGGGGCAGGAAAGGGTGACCATTGGAACAATTTGACAATTTTAAAATGTTAAGTAGAACACTGTTAGAGGCAAAAAAAAACTACAAATGCAGGAATCCAAAGTAGACAGGCAGGAGGCTGGAATAACACAGTGAGCCAGGCAGCATCAGGAGGGGGAGAAGTCGACGTTTCAGGTGGAACCCGAGTCAGATATTAGACCCAGATATTTACAGAAATTGCTCGCTTTCTTAGAAAGCTCACAGGAGCGGCTACTCCAACACAAAGATGCAACCCTTACAGAGGGTTTATTGCGTATTATATACTACTGTAATGAAAGTACCCAAAAATGTCATGTGGGCACAAGGGAAAATAATGTACAGTGGAACCTCAATTATCTGAATGACACTTATGGGAAGCATTTTGTTTGGATAATCGAATGTTGAGATAATTAAATGCTGGATAACACAGTTTAGCCCAGCATCAGGACCTTGTGATCTTGTCCACATAATCTGAAATTCGGATAATCAAATACTGGATAATCGAGGTTCGTCTATACCCAGGATACCTGTGATACCACCCATCAGACGTAATGGTAGGTGTAGATGGGACCCTCAGCAGGTAATAGATGATACAAAAGGGAACTTATTTTAAGATATATTTTTATTAAAATAGATTTTTTAATATTGCAACAAATGCAAAACAATACAATTCAAAACAGTACAAAAGAAACACAAGAAAAAAGTTAAAGAAAAACCAACCCGCCCTCATGTTGTGAAACTTGAAAGGGTTCAGAAAAGGTTTACAAGGATGTTGCCAGGGTTGGAGGATCTGAGCTACAGGGAGAGGCTGAACAGGCTGGGGCTGTTTTCCTTGGTGCGTCGGAGGCTGAGGGGTGAACTTATACAGGTTTATAAAATCATGAGGGGCATGGATAGGATAAATAGGCAAAGTCTTTTCCCTGAGGTGGGGAGTCCAGAACTAGAGGGCATAGGTTTAGGGTGAAAGTGGAAAGATATAAAAGAGACCTCTAAGGGGTAACTTTTTCACACAGATGGTGGTGCGTGTATGGAATGAACTGCCAGAGGCAGTGGTTGAGGCTGGTACAACTGCAACATTTAAGAGGCATCTGGATGGGTGTAGGAATATGAAGTGTTTTGAGGAATATCGGACGGGTACTGGCAGGTGGGACTAAATTGAGTTGGGATAGCTGGTCAGCATGGACAATTTGGACTGAAGAGTTTGTTTCCACGCTGCACATCTCTAAGACTCTATGACTCTAAGCACAAATGTATAAATATATATAGAAAAATGTAGAATAAAAAAACCCAACTAACTATTAAACAATATAAATAATTACCACCAACAAACTAATAAATAGTAATATCTCAACTCAGCCAAACAAGACACTCATACGTTTACAGTTCCTTTTCCCCTGGATGTTGAACTCATAAAACACAATTGTTACGGCTGTATAAAAGCCCTTATTAGTGTGGCAGATAAATCTGTGTCCAGGTATTCCAAAAAGGGCTGCCATGTCTCATAAAAACTCTCAGTTTTGAGGTGTACCATACTTGTGAGAAAGTCCAAGGGAATATGCTCCATAACAATCTCCCGCCAACCCGACAGGCCTGGGGGGTTTTCAGATACCCAACCTAGCAAGATATTCTTTCTTACGCAAAAAGTGAGGATATTGAAAAGTCTTTTCTTATGCGCATCTGCAGGGAATATACTGGGCAGGCCCAGAAGAGGAGGAATCAGGTCCTTCTCCACCCTTACACCCAAAATCCTCTCCATTGCACCCACCACAGTGCTCCATATGTTTGAAGCCTACCACAGGACCAGAGACAATGGGTAAGAGCGAAAGGGAACTTTTTAATGATCTAGCCACAGTATTCGGGGTGTCAATAGTCAATACCCTTGATTTGGCTAATTTGGAAAGTAAACTCAGATCTTGATGCAATGCATCAAACAAGCCTTAGAAGGACTAAATACAGACAATCGATAAGAGACCATGAGACTACGGAGAATCAGGCTAGCCACCACTTAGTGATCATATTAACCAAATCATCCAGGGCAAAATCAGGCATAATGGTGAGCAGCAAAACTGATACCCTGTGCAGCATCTACAGAAACTGAATGTTTGAACAGCTGAAGGAGGATCTCAGGTAGGCTAGCCAAGGGGAATTTCCATCCTAGATCAGTGATGCCTGCTGTATGACTCTATGAACAGTTTGAATATTTGTTCCAGGAGAGAACCCACACCAACATCTCTAGCTATTAGTTGTGGCAGCTCACCAAGGTACAGTATAACGACAACCGTGAGGGTACTCTTGGTGAGATTAGATTAGATTACTTACAGCGTGGAAACAGGCCCTTCGGCCCAACAAGTCCACACCGACCCGCTGTAGCGCAATCCACCCAGATCCATTCCCCTACATTTACCCCTTCATCTAACACTACTGGCAATTTAGCATGGCCAATTCACCTGACCTGCATATCTTTGGACTGTGGGAGGAAACCGGAGCACCTGGAGGAAACCCACACAGACACAGGGAGAATGTGCAAATTCCACACGGGTCTCTGACGCTGTGAGGCAGCAGTGCTAACCACTGTGCCAACGTGCCGCCCTGGGCTTAAGCTAGGGATTCCAATTATCCCGAGTGACAAGTTGGGTTGAGGATCTTTGAAGACAAAGGTATTAGAATTATATAAGAAAAAGAGGTATTTGGATGGGATACCATGATACCCTCCCATGTGCTGTAGAGAAACAGAAGACAATTGATAGGGATGATTCGAACAGACAGACTATACTATCATGACGAAAGTGAGGACTGCAGATTCTGGAGATCAGAGTTAAGATTAGAGTGGTGCAGGTCAGGCAGTATCCGAGGAGCAGGAAAATCGACATTTCGGGCAGGAGCCCTTCATGCCCATACACTGTGAACCATGAATTTGGCTCTCCTCGTATCTAGCTGCGGACCTAATTGTACTCACCTTGATATACCTCAGGATACAGGCAGCTAAGACTGCAGGCTGAGAAAGACAGATATCCCAAGAGATCAGCACGGTCACTATGCATAATACTGTACATGTACACAAGGGATTTAAGGTGGATGGAGCTCCTAGGTTTAATATTATTTTCATTAATATTTGTTCTAATAATGTTGTCTATGCACCAAGGTATGGCTTATCAAGATAGGAATTTCAATTCTTTTTGTACATAGAATTATATGGTAGGTTTGACTAATATACCCAATGGCTGTTACATGTAGGCTTCCCTGGTAACAAACATAACCAAGTTTTACAAATTAGGTTTGAACTTCATTTGCATAAGCTCTTATCCATTCAAAAGGGGAGAAATATAGCAGCCTCCTGGCTGGTAAAACACAGGTAGCTTGCTAACTTGGCCAAGCAGCAAAGAATGCTAGGTACATCGGCAAAGTAAAACTCTGAAATCACAAAACCCACACACCAGACAGTGCAAACCCAGCAGCCAGGTACTAATGATATTAGCATAATGTAAATAGACAATAGATAATAGACAATAGACAATAGGTGCAGGAGTAGGCCATTCTGCCCTTCAAGCCTGCACCACCATTCAATATGATCATGGCTGATCATCCTTAATCAGTATCCTGTTCCTGCCTTATCTCCATAACCCTTGATTCCACTATCCTTGAGAGCTCTATCCAACTCTTTCTTAAATGAATCCAGAGACTGGGCCTCCACTGCCCTCTGGGGCAGAACATTCCACACAGCCACCACTCTCTGGGTGAAGAAGTTTCTCCTCATCTCTGTCCTAAATGGTCTACCCCGTATTTTTAAGCTGTGTCCTCTGGTTCGGCACTCACCTATCAGCGGAAACAAGTTTCCTGCCTGCAGAGTGTACAATCCTTTAATAATCTTAATCTCCTAACATCCTCCTCACATTTCACCCTGCCACCCAGCTTAGTATCAATCAGCAAATTTGCTAATGTTTTTACTGATACCATCTTCTATATCATTAACATATATTGTAAAAAGCTGCGGTCCCAGCACTGATCCCTGTGGTACCCCACTGGTCACTGCCTGCCATTCTGAAATGGAGCTGTTTATCACTACTCTTTGTTTCCTGTCAGCCAATCAGCTTTCAATCCAAGTTAGTACTTTGCCCCCAATACCATGTGCTCTAATTTTGCTGACTAACCTCCTATATGGGACTTTATCAAAATATTTCTGAAAGTCCAGGAATGCTACATCTACTGGATCTCCCTCGTCCATCTTCAGAGTTACATCCTCAAAAACTTCCAGAAGATTAGTCAAGCATGATTTCCCCTTCATAAATCCATGCTGACTCTGACCTACCCTGTTACTACTATCCAGATGTGTCGTAATTTCATCCTTTATAATAGACTCCAACATCTTTCCCATCACTGAGGTCAGACTAACTGGTCTATAATTTCCTGCTTTTTCTCTCCAACCTTTCTTAAAGAGTGGTACAACATTAGCCACCCTCCAATCCGCACGAACTGATCCCAAATCTATCGAATTCTGGAAAATAATCACCAAAGTATCCATGATTTCTCGAGACACCTCCTTCAGTACCCTTGGATGTAGACCAACAGGCCCCGGGGTCTTATCAACCTTCAGACCTAACAGTCTCTCCAACACCAATTCCTGGCAAATATAAATTCCCTTCAGTTCAGGTCCTTCAGCCACTGTTACCTCAGGGAGATTGCTTTTGTCTTTCCCAGTGAACACAGATCTGAAGTACCAATTCAATTCTTCTGCCATTTCTTTGTTCCCCGTTATATATTCCCCTGTTTCTGTCTTCAAGGGCCCAATTTTAGTCTTAACCATTTTTTTGCCTTTCACATACCTAAAAAAGCTTTTACTATCCTCCTTTATATTTTTGGCCAGTTTACCTTCGTGGCTTATTTTTTCTCTGCGTATTTCCTTCTTAGTAATCCTCTGTTGTTCTTTAAAAGCTTCCCAGTCCTTCGTTTTCCCACTTATCTTTGCTATGTTATACTTTTTCTCTTTTAACTTTATATGTTTCTTAACTTCCCTCGTCAGCCACGGCTACCCATGCCTCCTCCTAGGATCTTTCTTCCTTTATGGAATGAACTGATCCTGCATCATACGCAGAAATATCTGTCATTGTTCCTCCACTGTCATCCCTGCTAAGGTATTGAACTTTGGCCAGCACCTCCCTCATAGCTCCATAGTTCCCTTTATTCAACTGAAATATTGTCACTTCCGATTGTACCCTCTCCCTCTCAAATTGCAGATTGAAGCTTATTGTTTAATGGTCACTACTTCCCAATGGCTCCTTCACTTCGAGGTCCCTGATCAATTCTGGTTCGTTGCACAATACCAGATCCAGAATTGCCTTCTCCCTGGTAGGCTCCAGCACCAGCTGTTCTAAGAATCCATCTCGGAGGCACTCCACAAAGTCTCTTTCTTGAGGTCCAATACGATCCTGATTCTCCCAGGATACCTGCATGTTGAAATCCCCCATAACAACTGTAGTAACATCTTTGCGACAGGCCAATTTCAGCTCCGGATTCAACTTACATCCGATATCCAGACTACTGTTTGGGGGTCTGTAGATAACTCCCAAGAGGGTCTTTTTACCCTTAGAATTTCTCAGCTCCATCCACACTAACTCCACATCCCCTGATTCTAGGTCACCCCGTGCAAGGGACTGAATATCATCCCTTAACAACATGGCCACCCTACCCCCTCTGCCCGTCAGTCTGCCCTTACGATAACACGTGTATCCTTGAATATTCATTTCCCAGGCCCTGTCCACTTGAAGCCACGTCTCAGTTATCCCCACAATATCGTATCTGCCAATTTCTAAAAGAGCCTCAAGCTCATCCATCTTATTTCTATTGCTTCGTGCATTCATATATAGTATTTTTAATTCGTTACTGCCCTCATCCTTCCCATCAACTCCTATTTCACTCAACCTTACAGCATGATCCCTTTTTGAGTTTTCTGCCTCACTGATACAGTTGTCTTTCTTGACTTCCCTTGTTCTAACTTTCCCTTCAATTTCCTTCTTAAACATCCAGTTTGTCCCCTCCCCTGCCCCCGCTACTTCGTTTAAACGTAGCTGTGTTGCAGTAGCAAACCTGCCTGTCAGAATGCTGGTCCCTAACCTATTAAGGTGCAAACCGTCTCTCTTGTATAATTTATGCTTACCACAAAACATACCCCAGTGATCCAAGAATTTAAATCCTTGCTTCCTGCACCAGTTCCCCAGCCGCACATTCAAGTCCATTATCTCCCTGTTTCTGGCCTCACCAGCCCGAGGAACTGGAAGCAAACCAGAGATAACCACCCTGGACGTCCTGCTTTTCTGCCTTCTCCCTAGTTCTCCGACATCCCGATGTAGTATGTTCCTCCTCTTCTTCTCGACATCATTTGTGCCGACATGTACCACCACCTCTGGCTCTTCACCCTTATCCTTGAGGATTTCCTGCACTCTGTCTGTGATGTCTTTAACCCTGGCACCAGGAAGGCAACACACCATCTTTGAGTCCCGCCTGCTGCCACAAAAACCCCGGTCAGTTCCTCTCACTATGGAGTCCCCTATTACCACGGCTCTGTGCGATGTCCGACTCCTCCGCTCTGCCTCCACGCCAACTTTTGATTGACAGACCTGGCCGCCTCGCGGACTGACAGTGTCATCTCTCTCTACTGTTTCCAAAAGATTCAACTTGTTCCTGACAGGTACTTCCTCCGGGGTCTTTTGCACCTGTCTCCTCTCTGCCTTCCTCATCGTCTGCTCTCTTCTGCTCTTTTTTGGTATGGTCGGTGTAATAACCTCGCTGAAGGTCTTGTCCAGAAAGATCTCGTTCTCTCGGATGAGCCTAAAGTCCTCGAGTTCTTTCATCAGTGCTGTAATATGCTCTGTCAGTAGTTGAATGTGCACACACTTTCCACACTTATACGAGCCAGACACACCAGAGTCGTTGACCTCCCACATCAAGCATGTAGCACACTGAACCAGCTTGGCAGTCATGTCTTCACCCTTTTCAACTGTGGCGTAGTCACTTCACTCAACTTCCTTGTCAAAGACTCCTGAGCTAAAGCCTCACTCTTCATTCCACAGGAACTTCCTTGGACCCTCTTTTTGGGGCAAGTCAGTGGACTTTTAATTTAGGTTAGAGGAGGAGAGTGGGAGGGAGGCCCTACTTTGTAGGACCTGGGGTCTAGAACACACCCACTCAAATAACAATCACTTACCTTCCCAACCGGCTTTGCGCTCCGATTTCACTTCCGCCCAGCACCCGCCGTTCTCTGCTGCCAAATAGCAACAGCTATCCTGGACAGACATACTGCAACAATTTGGAGGAAGCGAGGACTGCAGATACTGGAGGGTCAGAGTTGAAAAGTGTGGCGCTGGAAAATCACCTATCCATTAAACTGTCGCATGCCATCTAACCGATTGACTTTTGTTTCAAACTATTAAGTTTGTCTCTCTGATTGGCCAGAACTATAGAAAGTACCAGAAAACCACCTAAAAGGTATAAAAACAGGGTTCTCCTGCCAATCTCTCTTGGAACTACACTTGGAATCTTCTGAGGCCTTTTCAGGCGACCAGCATGGCAAGAGGCAGAGGCCAGCTGACCATCCAGAGAGAGAGGACGAAAGCAAGACCATAGATCAAAGACAGAGCCAGAGAGAGAGCAATTGCATAAATCTACAAGAGTCTTGGCAAGTATTGTGACCTTCAGGGGCCAAATAGTATAAAAGATTCGTTTAGTATCGAAGATTATTGTAACTTTGTTCCCAATAAAGTTGGTACTGTATTGCATTGTGCTGGTTTGTGTTCATATTGATTTATGCGCTTCGGTATTGTGGGACACCTGGGCAAATTCATTCATAACATACTGCTTTGAGTTGTCTGTGACAACGCTGTCACTTTAACAAGGTTATTTTGTCCTTGGGTTTTTTTTTAAAGAGAAGTCATAAAGGCAGAGGTGCTGAAATGTCTCAGAAAGAGCCTAGTTTAACAACTGCAGGAGAGTGGCCAGTTCTCCCAGTTCAGGGTTTTTTCCTGATTTGGTTTAGTTATAGCAGAGAAGCTGCTGTAGAAAAAAGTTCCATGCCTCTGAAGATGATTTTTGACTGGCTTCTCTTTCTGAAATCTCTCCTGCCTGTAAGAAACCTATGTTTCAATTTGCCTTTTGCTAAGGGGTGTGTTTATGGATCTTGCTGGAATTGGAACAGCTCCTTAACTAAGTTGCAATATCGAGTCTGTTGAGTTTTCAAATAATTAAATTATTCTAAATTCTGATTTCTTTTATTTGTGTTTCAACTGTAGTGTTTAAATAAATTCTGTTTTGCTAAAAGTTGCATGATTTGATGAGTTGCATTGCACCTGGAGTATCCACTTCACATCTGCCATTAAAATAACAAAAAGTTAGGGTCCAAGCTACCATCTTGAAATATTTGCAGGGGGCCTGGCCTGGTCCGTAACATGTCTAAACTGTTTTAAGAGAGACAAAGACAACAAAGGATTCAGAAAGGACGTTTACAAGGACGTTGCTAGGATTGGAGGGATTGAGCTCTAGGGAGATTTAGATTAGATTAGATTACATTACGGTGTGGAAACAGGCCCTTCAGCCCAACAAGTCCACACCGACCCGCCGAAGCGCAACCCACCCCTACATTTACCCCTTACCGAACACTACGGGCAATTTAGCATGGCCAATCCACCTAACCTGCACATCTTTGGACTGTGGGAGGAAACCGGAGCACCCGGAGGAAACCCACGCAGACACGGGGAGAATGTGCAAACTCCACACAGTCAGTCGCCTGAGGCGGGAATTGAACCCAGGTCTCTGGCGCTGTGAGGCAGCAGTGCTAACCACTGTGCCACCGTGCCGCCCAAAGAGAGACTAAATAGGTTGGGGTTACTTTCCCTAGAGCATCGGAGGCTGAGGGGTGACCTTATAGAAGTTTGTAAAATCATGAGAGTTAAGGATATGGTGAATAGTCAAGCTCCTTTCCCCAGATTAAGCTCATAGCATCAGAGGGATCTTAGAGTGTTCTCCACAAATCCTTGAAGGGGGCAGAGCAGGTTAAAAAGGTAGTTAAAAAGAAATACAGGACTCTTACCATTATCAGTCGAGCATTGGTTATAAAAGCAGGGAGGTCATGGTGGAGCCATACAGAACTTTGGTTAGAGTTGGAGTACTGTATGCAGTTCTGGTCACCGCACTATAGGAAGGATGCGACTGCACTGGATATGGTGCAGAGGTGATTCAGCAGGATATTGTCTAGGATGGAACAGTTTAGTTACGAAGGGAGAATTGTTTTCCTGTGAGCAGAGAAGGCTGAGAGGGGACCTAATCAAGGTCAAAAAAATATAGAGGTACATGGACAGGGTCAATAGGAAGCAGTTATTCCCGTTAGTTGAAGGGTCGATAACAAGGGGGCATAACTTTTTCACCAAGCGGGTTGCAGGTATTTCGGAAATCTGAGCCCTGCCACGTCCAGCAGGGGTGGACAATTAAAGGACCCATCAGAGGAGGAGGCTGCACAAATATCCCCATCCTCAATGATGAGACAGCTCAGCACACCAATGCAAGAAACAAGCAGGACTATTTGCATGTATCTTCATCAGAAGCACTGAGTGAATGCTCGATCTCAGCCTCCTGCAGGAGGTCCTCATCATCACATATCCTCAACATCAACTAATTCAATCCACTGACGTGCTGGACTCTCTCTTCATTGATGATCGGGATATTTGTGGATCCTCCTCCTCCAATGAGTTGCCCACTACCAATCATGACTAGATGGGGCATGACTGCACAGCTTAGAACTGATCCATCAGTTGTGGAATCTGGAACATGCCACTACATAGCTCAAGCAAAATTGGTATCAATGGGAATTAGGGGATAACTTCCTGCTGGGTGGAGTTACACCTGGCACATATAAAGATGGTTGCTGTTGTTGGAGGTCAGTCATCTCAGCTCCAGGCCACCTCTGCAGGAGTTCCTTACGGTAGTGTCCTGGGCCCAACCATCTTCAGCTGCTTCACCAATGAGCTTTCCTCAATGTAAGCTGAAAAAGTCCCTACAACAGCATTAAAGAGTCTCACCAATAGGTCCATAGGCTTCTTCTGGGTAAAAACAATGGCTGCAGATGCTGGAAACCAGATTCTGGATTAGTGGTGCATGAAAAGCACAGCAGTTCAGGCAGCATCCGAGGAGCAGTAAAATTGACGTTTCGGGCAAAAGCCCTTCATCAGGAATACAGGCAGAGTGCCTGAAGGGTGGACAGATAAATGGGAGGAGGGTGGGGGTGGGGGTGGGGAGAAAGTAGCATAGAGTACAATGGGTGAGTGAGGGTGGGGATGAAGGTGATAGGTCAGGGAGGAGGGTGGGACAAGGTAGCAAAGAGTACAATGGGTGGATGGGGGTGGGATGAAGGTGATAGGTCGGGGGGGGGGGGGGAGGGTGGAGCGGATAGTGGAAAAGAAGATAGGCAGGTAGGACAAGTCATGGGAACAGTGCTGAGCTGGAAGTTTGGAACTGGGGTGAGGTGGGGGAAGGGGAAATAAAGAAACTGTTGAAGTCCACATTGATGCCCTGGGGTTGAAGTGTTCCGAGGCAGAAGATGAGGCGTTCTTCCTCCAGGGTTCAGGTGGTGAGGGAGCAGTGGTGAAGGAGGCCCAGGACCTCCATGTCCTCGGCAAAGTGGGACAGGGAGTTGAAATGTTGGGCCACGGGGCGGTGTGGTTGATTGGTGCGGAAGTCCCAGAGATGTTCCCTAAAGCGCTCTGCTAGGAGGCGTCCAGTCTCCCCAGTGTAGAGGAGACCGCATCGGGAGCAACGGATATAATAAATGACATTGGTGGATGTGCAGGTAAAACTTTGATGGATGTGGAAGGCTCCTTTAGGGCTTTGGATGGAGGTGAGGGAGGAGGTGTGGGTGCAGGTTTACAAACAACATTAACTGTTCATCTTTTTTCTAACATTGTACTGTTTTCAAACTTATTTTATAAATATGTAATAATGCCACTTTTTCATTTCCTGACCTGTTTTCAATATGTGAGGGTGGGATTTATCCAGATCAAGAGTTCTCCTTCTCAAAAGATATCTAATTTATCTTTCCCTTTTCAATCTTAAATAATATAATTTTTCCTTGATTTCTTTCTCTGGTGTCATGCACTGGGACATGTTTATTGTTCAATATTTCTATAATTTTATAATTTTATAATATATCTACTTGGGAAAGACACATCTTGTCATGGCTGTCTCCCTATCGTGATATCATTTTTGTCATTTAAGTCTTTGTTGCGATTTGGGGCAGCACGGTGGCTTGGTGGTTAGCACTGTTTCTTCACAGAGCCAGAACCCGGGTTTGATTCCTGCCTTGTGTGACTGTCTGTGTGGACTTTACACATTTTTTTTTTTTAAAGATTTCCTATGGTATGGAACAGGCCTTTCGGCCCACCAAGTCCACACTGACCCTCCGAACAGTAACCCACCCAGGCCCATTCTCCTACCCCTGACTATTTACCCCTGTCTAATGCACCTGACACTACGGGCAATTTAGCTTGGCCAATTCACATGATCTGCACATCTTTGGATTGTGGGAAGAAACCGGAGCACCCGGAGGAAACCCACACACACACACACACACACACACACAGGGTGAATGTTCAAACTCCACACAGACAGTCGTCCTGGGGCTGGAATCAAACCCAGGAACCTGGCACTAAGAAGGAGCAGTGCTAACTACTGAGCCACCTTGCCACCCCATTCTCCCCTTGTCTGCATGGGTATCCTCCGCTGCTCCAGTTTCTGGTTTCCTCCCACAGTCCAAAGATGTGCAAATTAGGTGGATTGGTCATGCTAAATTGCCATGTGGGGCCCAGGGATGTGTAGGTTAGGTGCGTTAGGGAAGTAGGGGGATGGACTTGGGCGGAATGATGTTCAGAGGGTTGGTGTGGACCGCTTTGGCCAAATGGCTTGTTTCAACACTTTTGGGATTCAATGGTGCATTTATACACAGCATTCTGTATTTTGAATCAAACAGAAAAATGAGATTCCTCTGATGAAACCCTTCATGAATGGATGAGCTCAAGTGTCGTTGTGGCATTGAAGAGTTTAAGCAAAGAATTTGCTTCAGTTGAGACATGGCGACAGGTTACTGCAGGAGCAGAAGTCTTTCCCCCTGTGATTGATAATGCTGTGAAGAGTTCCAATACAGCATCTGCAAAAAACAGCTTCTTTGAAGGGCTGGAGTTAAGGGGTTCACTGTCACTGATAGTTGTGACCAGAATTGCTCACGGTTTGCAATTCTTGGAATTATCACTGGCTATTTATCCACAATGTGACGCAAGGGTACTGACAACTGAAACAGCCACGATCCAAAGCGAGCAAACTGAGATTCTTATCAAGTGCAAAGCAGGAGAGAACATTAATCTTTATGGTAAATGAGAGTGCTGCTGTAGAAGCAGTCAATTAACTTTCGACGGGTTGATAGATGAAGCTTTGGGCTAAACAGTTATTCGTGTTTAATGAGTGGTGGGGGAGGGAGAGGCACTGACATTGTGAAGTGGCCCTCACCTGCACCGCCTGCTGGTTAGCCTCTGAACTACACGGTCCATTTTGCATGGTGTCTTCAGTTGAATATGACCTTTGCTGTCCAATGAACTGCAGTAATGAAAAGATGAAACGATGCAAGAATCGATGCAGTGGTAGCATTTCCAAGGTTGTGACTGTTTCACTTGTGGAAACATGGATGTTTATGGCTTGCCAGCATTTATTGCCTGCCCCTAGCTGCCTTTGAATGGACTGGCTTGCTAGGCTATTTCAGCTGCGCTTTTCCAGCAACACATTTTCAGCTCTGATCGCCAGCATCTGCAGTCCTCACTTTCTCCTCGGCTATTTCAGTGTCAACCACTTACAATGGAGGTGTTCCGCCAGCTCCTCAACATGTAACAGCCATAGTATACCTCAGGGCTGGAAACGGTGTAGTACCCCTTGTGTTGGAAACTTTCTGAATACCAAGTGAGATGAAATTATATCGAGGCATATCAGAGTGGATGACACTGTAGAGAGAGTTAAAAATCACAGAATACCTGGTTATAATCCAACAGGTTTAATTGGAAGCACTAGCTTTCGGAGCGCTGCTCCTTCATCAGGTGGTTGTGGAGTGTAACCACAACCACCTGATGAAGGAGCAACGCTCTGAAAGCTAGTGCTTCAAATAAACCTGTTGGACTATAACCTGGTGTTGTGTGTTTTTTAACTTTGTACACCCCAGTCCAACACCGGCATCTCCAAATCATGACTGTAGAGAGGAAAGTCATATTTGCCCTCAGGCTGTATGACTGGTATTGAATATATAATTGCTGTGCATCTGGAGTCAGATGTGGGTCAGACCAGGTAAGGATGGCAGATTTCCTTCCCTGAGGACATTAGTGAGCTGGATGAGTTTTTCCCTGGTAATCAGCAATGTTTTAATGGTCATCAGTAGATGTTTAATTCCAGATTTTCTTTTAATTGAAGTCAAAATTCACAATCTGCCGTGGCAGAATTTGAACCTGTGTCCCCAGAACATTTGCTGAGTTTCTGGATTAAAGGTCGAGCAATAATCCATCACCTCATCTAGCTTTCAACCCCACCCTGATGGTTGGAGATTCTATCCCTCAAGTAAGAACCCTATAACCGACCTTAGGCTATGTCCACACCTCAGAGAGAAAACACAATCATCTGCACAATTGTGAGGATAAAATAGAACACTCTGCAAGGCATCAAGTTGAATATCATTGCAATTTCTGTAATTTCAAGTTTAAAAGTTTTGCAACAAACTTTTATAAGATTTAATTTTTTCAGAAAGATAAAGGCTCAAGATGGATTAATGTTGTATGAAGATGGTGATCCTATTTCTTGTAGATGGTCAGCATGGTCTCCTGTAGAGTGGTGATTCTGTACAATATTACTGCATCAGCATTAGCTCCATTCATTGCTCCAGGAAATATAATAATCTGCCCAGAGGTAGCAAACACAGACTCTTCTTCAGGTCTCTTTATATTTTCAGCACCAGTTTTGCAGGGCCCCACCTTTCCTTCAGAACAATCGATCCTCCCATTCCTTATTTCCAGGACAGCAGTAGGCTCTTCATTCCTCCTGCTGTTTGCTCGCACTCACACACACTCAAATGCTGTTGCTGATCTCACAGTAAATCTTACAACACCTAATGCTTTGTCCAATGATCATATAGTTTTTGACAAATTATACCTCACACACACCCTGAGACATTCTTGCTCTTCCTGGATATAAGTTCACACAAAAATAGTTCTTATAAGCTCAACTGTTGTCAGTAATAGAGAGAGAGAGCTAGTTTGTGATGCCAACAGCATAAGTTCAGTTGTCACACTGGCTGAGGTCACCATGTGTGCTACCTTCTTGACTTCACTCCTCGCCTGAAACACAGTGACTCTCAGGTTAAATTTACCAAACCTTCTCCCTCACTCGACTGAGAGAGCAAGACTGTATCTACTGCTGCTACTGAACAACTCAGATCCCAGATTGTAACCTGTATTAACAGACCACATTTTTATTTGTTTAGTTAGTGTTGGTTAATCACTGAGGTATATTCACACAAGGCTGCAGCCATTTTTAATAGCAGAACAGATAATTACTACACAACGTTCAGAAAAGGAAAAAAATCAAATCAAGTTATATAAATATCAAAGACCTAAAGTACATAGCAAACACACATTTTTGACTGTTCTCTGACACTGTTACAGAGTCTCAAGTCCAAGGAAATTACAATCCTCATTTCAACTCTTGTGGGTTCGATTGACTGACTTCTTACAGATTATTTCCTATCAACTATGGAATGAGTCTTTTCCAAGTTTGCCGACATGAACTTTTCTAACAGCCTACTGTTTTTTTATCCTTACAACCTGTAGATCTCTAGGTAATCTCTCCAGACTTTATAAGTTTCTCAAACTAAACACTTCTGCTGAGGGGACCGGCTACCTGTAAAGCTATTTGGAGAGAACAAATTTCCTTCAGAAGTCAACTTTGGGGTTTTCTGCACTTTCATGAAAAATATACTGCCAAATTAAATTTTAAAAATGATCCTCATATATTGTTCTGAACTGAAAAACTAAAGTAATGGTCTTAGTTACAACAGGATCTTGATCACATGGGGCCAACGGCCTGAGGAGTGGAATTTAATTTAGATAAATGTGAGGTGCTGTATTTTGGAAAGGCAAACCAGGGCAGGACTTATACACTCCCAGGAATGAACAAAGAAACCTCGGAGTACAGGTTCATACTTCCTTGAAAGTGTAGTCTCAGTAGATAGGATAGTGAAGAAGACATTATTGGTCAGTGCATTGAGTATAGCAATTGGGAGGTTATGTTGTTGGCTGTACAGGACATTGGTTAGGCCACTGTTGGAATATTGCATGCAATACTGGTCTCCTTCCTATCGGAAGGATGTTGTGAAACTTGGAAGAGTTCAGGAAAAATTTATAAGGATGTTGCCAGGGTTGGAGGGTTTAAGCTATAGGGAGAGGCTGTATAGACTGGGGCTATTTTCTCTGGAGCGTCAGAGGTTGAGGGGTGACCTTGTTGAGATTTATAAAATCATGAGGGGCATGGACAGGGTGAATAGACAAGGCCTTTTCCCTGGGGTGGGAGTGTCCAGAACTAGAGGGCATAGGTTTACGTTGAGAGGGGAAAGACTTAAAAGAGACTTAGGGGGCAACCCTTTCATGCAGAGGGTGGTGTGTATATGGAATGAGCTGCTAGAGGAATTGGTGGAGACAGGTTCAATTACAACTGGATTGGTACATAAATAGAAAGGCTTTAGAGGGATATGGGCCAAATGCTGGCAAGTGGGACTAGATTTATTTTGGATATCTGGTTTACACGGACAAGTTGGACTGAAGGGTCTGATTCCATGCTGCACAGCTTTATGACTCTATCACTCTATATTAAGTTACTTGGCACTCATAATAAGTGGTGGTTACACTGTTACTTGTTTAAGCTTTGAACAAAGAACAAAGAAAATTACAGCACAGGAACAGGCCCTTCAGCCCTCCAAGCCTGCACCAATCCAGATTCTCAATAAAAACCTGCAGCATATTTTGTAAGGATCTATATCCCTCTGCTCCCTGCCCATTCATGTATCTGTCCAGATACATCTTAAATGATGCTATTGATCCCACCACTACCCACTTCCGCTGGCAATGTGTTCCAGGCTCCCAGCACACTCTGTGTAAAGAACTTTCCATGCATATCTCCCTTAAAAGATTCCCTCTCACTTTGAACTTATGACCCCTAGTAATTGAATTCCCCAATCTGGGAAAAAGCTTCTTGCTATCCACCCTGTCAATACCTCTCATGATTTTGTAGACCTCAATCAGGTATTCCTTCAACCTCCATCTTTCTAATGAAAATAATCCTAATCTACTCAACCTCTCTTCATAGCAAGTGCCCTCCATACCAGGCAACATCCTGGTGAACCTCCCCTGCACACTCTCTAAAGCATCCACATCCTTTTGGTAATGTGGCGACCAGAACTGTACTCAGTATTCCAAATGTGGCTGAATCAAAGTCCAATACAACAGTAACATGACCTGCCAACTTTTGTATTCAATACCCCATCTGATGAAGGAAAGCATGCGATAGGCCTTCTTGACCACTCTACTGACCTGCGTTGCCACCTTCAGGGCACAATAGATCTGAACACCCAGATCTCTAAGTAGATCGATTTTCCCCAGGACCTTTCCATTTACTGTATAGTTCACTTTTGACTTGGATATTCCAAAATGCATCACCTCACATTTGCCCAGATTGAACTCCATCTGCCATTTCTCCCCCAACTCTCCAATCTATCTATATTCTGGTGTATTCTCCGACAGTCCCCTACACTATCCACTACTCCAGCAATCTTAGTGTCATCTGCAAACTTGCTAATCTGACCAAATATACCTTCTTCCAGATCATTCATATAAATCACAAACAATAGTAGTCCCAGCATGGATCCCTGTGGAACATCACTGGTCACAGTTCTCCATTTTGAGAAACTCCTTTCCACTACTACTGTCTGTCTCCTGCTGTCCAGCTAGTTTTCTATCCATCTAGCTAATATACCCTGGACCCCATGCGACTTCACTTTCTCCATTAGCCTACCAGGGTGAACCTTATCAAACGCCTTGCTGAAGTCCATGTCTATGACATCTACAGCCCTTCCCTCATCAATCAACATTGTCACGTCCTCAAAAATTCTATTAAATTGGTAAGACATGACCTTCCCTGCACAAAACCATGTTGCTTGTCACTGATAAGCCCATTATCTTCCAAATAGGAATAGATCCTATCCCTCAGTATCTTCTCCAGCAGCTTCCCAACCACTGACGTCAAGCTCAGGGGTCTACAATTATATGGATTATCCCTCCTTATACAGACTTGACCTAAAGTAATCAAACATCTATCCCTAACCTCAACATCACCTCTCTGCGGTGAATTTTGATGCAAAGTACTTGTTAATAATCTCATCCATTTTCTCTGACTCCATGCATATCTTTCCTCTTTTGTCCTTGAGTAAGCCAATCCTTTCTCTAGTTACCTTCTTCCACCTCATATATGAACAAAAGGCTTTGGGATTTTCCTTAATTCTGTTTGCTAAAGATAATTCATGATCCCTTTTAACCCTCTTAATTCCTCATTTCAGATTGGTTCTATATTCAAGATATTCTTCCAAAGCTTCATCTGTCTTCAGTCACCAAGACCTTATATATGCTTCCTTTTTCCTTTTAGCCAAACTCAATTTCACCTCTCATCCATGGTTCTCTTATCTTGCAATTTCTATCCCTCATTTTCAAAGGAACATATCTCTCCTGAACTCTAATCAATCAACTCTAAACTTTAAAAGCCTCCCACAATCCAATGTGGATTTCCCTTCAAACAGTTGCTCCCAATCAATATTCCCAACCTCCTGCCAAATTTTGGTATGATTGGCCTGCCCCCAATTTAGCACTCTTCCTCAGGAAATCCCCAGGACCTGATCAGGTGTACCCTAGAACTCTGTGGGAAGCTAGGGAAGAGATTGCTGGGCCTCTTGCTGAGATATTTGTATCATTAATAGTCAGAAGTGAGTTGCCAGAAGACTGGAGGTTGGCTAATGTGATACCATTATTTAAGAAGGGTGGTAAGGACAAGCCAGGGAACTATAGACCGGTGAGCCTGACATTGCTCATGGGCAAGTTGTTGGAGGGAATCCTGAGGGACAGGATGTACATGTATTTGGAAAGGCAAGGACTGATTTGGGATAGTCAGCATGGCTTTGTGCGTGGGAAATCATGTCTCACAAACTTGATTGTGTTTTTTGAAGAAGTAACAAAGAGGATTGATGAGGGCAGAGTGGTAGACGTGGTCTATATGATCTTCAGTAAAGCATTTGACAAGGTTCCCCATGGGAGACTGGTTAGCAAGGTTAGATCTCATGGAATATAGGGAGATCTAGCCATTTAGATACAGAGCTGGCTCAAAGGTAGAAGACAGAAGCTGGTGATGGAGGGTTGTTTTTCAGACTGGAGGCCTCTGACCAGCGGAGTGCCACAAGGATCAGTGCTGTGCCCACTACTTTTCATCATTTATATGAATGATTTGGATGTGAGCATAAGAGATATAGTTAGTAAGTTTGCAGATGACACCAAAATTGGAGGTGTAGTGGGCAGTGAAGAAGATTACCTCGGAATACAATGGGATCTTGATCAGATGGGCCAATGGGCTGAGAATTGGCAAATGGAGTTTAATTTAGATTGATGCAAGGTGCTGCATTTTTGGAAAGCAAATCTTAGAAGGACTTATACACTTAATGGTAAGGTCCTAGGGAGTGTTGCTGAACAGAGACCTTGGAGTGCAGGTTCATAGCTCCTTGAAAGTGGAATCGTAGGTAGATAGGATAGTGAAGGCGGCGTTTGGTATGCTTTCCTTTATTGGTCAGAGTACAGGAGTTGGGAGGTCATGCTGTGGCTGTACAGGACATTGGTTAGGCCACTTTTGGAATATTGCATGCAATTCTGGTTTCCTTCCTATCGGAAGGATATTGTGAAGGGATCAGAAAAAATTTACAAGGATGTTGCCAGTGTTGGAGGGTTCAAGCTACAGTGAGAGGCTGAATAGACTAGGGTTGTTTTCCCTGGAGCATTTGAGGTTAATGGGTCACCTTATAGAGGCTTATAAAATCATGAGAGGCATGGATAGGGTAAATAGACAAGGTATTTTCCTTGGGGTTGGTGAGTCCAGAGCAAGAGGGCTTAGGTTTAGGGTGAGATGGGAAAAATATAAGAGAGACTACATGGAAAACTTTTTCACATGGAGGGTGTAATGTGTATGGAATGAGCAACCCGAGGAAATGATGGAGGCTAGTACAATTACAACATTTCAAAAGCATCTGGATGGATATTCGACCAAAAAGTTTTTGGAGGCATATGGGCTGGGTGCTGGCAGATGGGAGTAGATTAGACTGGGATATCTGGTTGGCATGGACAAGTTGGACTGATGGGTCTGTTTCCATGCTGTACATCTCTATGACTCTATGACCACTCTCATCTTTGTCCATGAGTATTCTAAAACTTATGCAATTGTGATCACTATTCCCAAAGTAATCCCCAACTGAAACTTCAACCAGCTGGCTTGGCTCATTCCCCAACAACAGGTCCAGTCTGGGCCTTTCCCAAGTTGGACTACTTACACACTGCTCTAGAAAACCCTCCTGGACGTTCCTTATCAATTCCTCTCCATCTAGACCTCTAACACTCAGTGAATCCCAGGCAATGTTGGGAAAATTAAAACCTCCCAACACCACCATCCTGTTGCTTCTACATCTTTTCATAATCTCTCTACATATTTGTACCTCTATTCTCACGCTCACTTTTGGGAGGCCTGTCGTACAGCCCCAAAATTGTTACCGCACCCCATTTCTGAACTCTGCCCATGTTGCCTCACTGCTCAAGTTCTCCATAGTGCCCTCCATCAGCACAGCTATAATATCATCCACCTCTTTTACCTCCCTCTCTATCCTGCCTGAAGCACTGATATCCTGGGATATTTATTTGCCAATCATGCCCTTCCCTCAATCAAGTCTCAGTAACAGCAATTGTAATAGTCCCACCTTCCCCAGAACTGGTCCCAATGTCCCAAAAATCTGAACCCCTCCCTCCTGCACCATCTCTCAAGCCACGCATTCATTCTGCTTATTCCTTCATTCCTACTCTGACTATGACGTGGCACTGGAAGCAATCCTGAGATTACTACCTCGGAGGTCTTACTTTTTAACTGAGCTCCTAATTCCCTAAATTCTACTTGTATCACCTCACCCTATTTTCTACTGACATCATTGGTGCCTGTACACATTGTGACAACTGACTGTTCACCCTCCCCCTTTAGAATGTCCTGCAGCCGATCTGAGACATCCCTGACCCGTGCACCTGGGAGGCAACATACCATTTAGGAGTCTCATTTTTGACCCAGAACAGCCTATCTACTCCCCTTACAATTGAATCCCCTTTGACTATAGCCCTTTTTCCTGCCCTTCTGAACAGCAGAGCCAGCCATGGTGCCATGAACCTGCCTACTGCTGCCTTCCCCTGGTGAGCCATCTCCCCCAAGAGTATCCAAAACGGTATACCTGCTTTGGAGGGAGATGACCGCAGGGGACACCTGCACTTCCTTCCTGCTCTCTCTGCCTTTTTGTCACCCATTCCCTTTTTACCTCAGCAATCCTAATCTGTGTTGTGACCAATTCACTGAACATGCTCACCACGACCTCCTCAGCATCGCAGATGCTCCAAAGTGACTCCATCTGCAGCTCCAGAGCCATCATGCGGACTAACAGCTGGTCACACATCCTGCATGTGAAGGAGTCAGGGACATCAGCCGCATTCTCGAGCTCCCACATTGAGCAAGAGGAGCATATCACAGGTCTGAGACCTCGCCATTTTAAGTCTTAAGCTTAACTTAGTCTTAACTTAGATAAATGAAAAAGGAAAGAAAAGTTTTTATCAATCACATGATAAAGAAGAAATATAAAAGCCTTACCTTATCAACACACCACATAGTCTTTTTCTTTGGTTGGAGGAGGAAGGCGGTGGAAGACACTGCATGTGTAGTGTCTCAGGTTCAGCAGCTACCCAAATATATTGGTTCATTCACCTTCCCAAAACACAATTCGACCACTCCCACTCAGCTCCTCGCTCTCACTGCTCTGCAAATGAAGGTAGAAATGAAGAATTGGGGAAGCTTAGTTGCAGACGAGCTGGAGACGAGAGGTGTGTGCAAATGAAGATTCCCTGTGAAACAGGTGACTGATTGCTCTGCAAAATAGTGACCATTGTCAATGACAAAAACCTTTTGCTATGTGATTGATTGTCATTTTGTTGCTGCCAGTGATTGAGCAGAAGCCATTGGATCTCCTTGAAGAAATGAGTTGTCCTTCACTCTTTAATCAACCAGACCTCAAGAGTGATGAAAGACAGTCTATTTCCCTTCAAGTGTTGCTGTTGGCTGTAGCTCCTAACCAAAAAGTTAGATACTTTAATGTGTGTGAGCCAGTAGCTTCCTACAAGCAAGTGAAAGTACCTGGAGAAGTAAGAGTGAGGAGCAGCATGTCCTGACACACAAAAGGTTAACCTCAGTGAACACTGTGGAGAAGGACCATTGAGCTGCCTTCCCAGTCTTTCCCTCTGTCCACAACACCCACTTTTTTTTTTGGTTCTGTCTGTTTGTACAAGTAGGGGAGTTTTACAGGAGGAATTGGTGCTTTATAGGAGAGTTGTATGTTGCTTATACATAATTGTTTCCCTATAGCCAGAATCTATTTATTTGTAACAAATAGTAATCTTTGTTAAATACAGCAACTTAGTACTTGCTTTGTGTCAACCTGGGTCTGAAAGATAAATTGGAGAGCTTTGTGTACCTGTATAAAACCTTCGTTTTTAATGACAACGTTAAGAATAGCTAGTCATGATTTGGAGATGCCAGTGTTGGACTGGGGTGTACAAAGTTAAAAATCACACAACACCAGGTTATTGTCCAACAAGTTTAATTGGAAGCACACTAGCTTTCGGAGCGTTGCTCCTTCATCAGGTAGTAGTGGCCACTATCACCTGATGAAGGAGCGACACTCCAAAAGCTAGTGTGCTTCCAATTAAACTTGTAAGAATAGCTAGGTTTGATTTCCAGTGCAAGGCCCTAAGCAGTTTTACCAAATCTCAATTTTTGTATTGTCTATCCATGTTCTTCTGAACAAAATTTATCACATCACACTTTCTCTGTACTTTCCTTCCTTGGTCATCTATCTGCTCACTCCACAAACCTATCTCCATATTGCTGAAGTTCTGCATTATTGTCTTCACAGTTTGTAATGCTTCCAAGTTTTGTATAATCCGCAGACTTTGAGATCACCAAGACCTACAACATTTGTATCTAAATGATCTTAATACCAAGGTTCTCTGAGGAACTACACAACAAACTTTCCTCCATCCTGAAAAGTATTCATGAACCATTATTCATATCACTCAGCCAACTTTATATCCAGGTTGCCACTGTCCCTATTATACCATAATCTATAACTTTCATCACAGTCCATTGCATGGCAGATTCAGATAAGTGTACATTATGGCACCATAATACTGATTTAGTATTGTCCTGGAAATTTTAAAAGGGACAGACACCAAATAAAGGAAATCCTTTATAACTAATAGACTTGGCTGAGAAGATTATGATGAATCCAAAGAGGTTCTTTAAATATATTAAAGGAAAAAAGAACAACAAGAGAGAGAATAGGACCCCTCAAGGACCAAAGTAGACATGTATGTGTAGAATCGCAGGAGATGGGTGAGGTTCTCATTGAATATTTCTCCTCTGTGTTTTTCATGGAGAAAGACATGATGACTTGGGAATTTGAGGAAGTTAGTGGTAATACCTTGGGGACAGTCCATATCACTGTCGAGAAGGTGTTAGATGTATTAGAATGTATGAAGATGGATAATTCTCCTGGTCTGACCAGATATATCCAAGAACACTGCAAGAGGCTAGAGAGGATTGTGGAGGCCAAGTCATTGAGTATATATTTATTAGAGAGATAGGTAGTTTCTTGATTAGTATAGGTATCAAGGGTTACAGGGAGAAAGCAGGAGGGTGATGTTGAGAAACATATAAGCCATGATCGATGGTGAAACAAATTCAATGGGCTGAATGGCCTAATTCTACTTTGATTTGTTATTGAATAAAAAAATTGGCCTTGGGATTTCTCATCACCAGAAATGGATAAGCACATAGGTTTCAGAGGATTATCCTTGCTCCACTCCCTTAAATTGCACATAATGTAAACAGGCAGAGTCAACATGCTTTTGTAAAAGGGATTTTTATTTGACGAATTTATGAGGAAGTCACCAGTAGGATGGATAAAGGGAAATCTGTAGAAGTAGTGTACTTTAATTTCTAGTGGCATTCAATGATGTACCACATCAAAAGTGACAACACAAAATAAAAACTCACCATGCAAGGAATGATATTTTAGCATGGGTAGAAGATCGGTCAGCTGACAGGAATCAGAAATTGGTGGTAAATGTTTATTTTCAGGTCGGTAAGTTGCAAATGTGGAGAGCAATCAGAGCAAACTTTTCAGAACCCAAAACAACTGATTTAACGCTGATTTCTTCCCATAGATGCTGCCAGACTGCTCATCTTTTCCAGCAATTTCTGTTTTTGCTTCTGATTTCCAGCTTCCGCAGTTCTTTAGGTTTTTTTTAAAAGATGTAACTAGTTGAGCGCCACAGTATCTGTGATAAGGCATTATCTATTTGTAAACTTAAGTAATTACATGAATGGGGGGGGGACAGAAAGTATAGTAGGTAAATTTGACAAGATAGGTAAGAAAGTCACTTGTCAAAAGGAGGAAGAGGCTATATGTAGATCAGGTGAGTGGTCAAATGTTTGGCAGATGAATTTTAATGTGTGGGGGTGTGAATATGTTCACAATGTAGAAAAACACTACGTTACATGAATTGTGGCAAATTGCAGAATTCAGAGGGCCAGAGTAACCTTGGTGAACTGGAGGATATTAATTGTTGTTGTATCATCATAGTCTTAACAGACCATAGGGGCTGCTCTCTCATTAGAGAGAAGAAGTGACTTGTGGTGATTTAACCTGAGGCCCACCAGACATCAGGAGAGGTTGAGAGGGAGAATCCTTCATGGTAACCTCAAACCAATGATGGGAATCAAACCCACTCTGTTGGCATCACACTGCTCCATGAGATGATAATCCAGCCAACTGAGCTAAACCTATTCCAGATTAATTGTAAACCATTATCGAGCAGGTATTCCAAGTGATTCTGACAGAATGTGGAATGTTGGTGTTTATTGCCTGAAGAATGGAGTATGAAAGTTGGGAAGTGTCGCGACAGCTGTACAGGCCTCAATGATACCACATCTGGAGTGCACAGTTTTGGTCTCCTTGCTGATGAAAGAATATAATTATGTTAGAAGGTTCACTTGGTTGGTTTCTGAGTTGAAGGAATTGTTTGAAGAAATAACAATTACAGTTTTTAAAAATCAGAGGTGACCTTACAGAAACATTGAAGTTCCTGAGGGGGCTTGACAGAGCGAATATGAAGGTTGTTTCACCATGTGGGAGAGACCAGATCGAGGAAACACTGATCGAAAATAAGGGGTCTCTTTTTCTTCAGGCAGAGATTTTTTTTCACTAAGTGTGCTGCTCCTCTGTGGAAATCTCTTCCCAAAGTGTCTGTCCTGGGCAGTTTGAGAAAGTTAATATTGTTCCACTGACGCTAGACTTTCTCAGATAAGTTAAGCTTTATCCTGTGCAGGAGAGAGGATGGTACTGTATGTGGAATGTGGTTCTGCCTTGAACTGGCTTCCTCTCTGCACCTTTTGGCTCCTCAGCCAATCACCACCCTGGGTTCCAGAAACTCAGCTGGTCATACACATAATACAGGCAGAGCTCAGGAGAAGAGGATGGGTGATTGAAACAGAGAAAGAGTGATGAGCACCGAGAGGGTGATAATTGCAAGAGGTAGAGGTTTATTCTTGAGATTGAGTTAGCAATTAAGAGAATGAATTTTAGGAGATTGGGAGTAGAAGGGGAGATATTCAGAGAGGGGGAGAAAGGGAATTGACAGAGGGATGATACAAACAGAAGAGAGGGGTCACAATCAAGAAATAAAAGATGTTTATGGAAGAAGGAAGGATCTGCTCAGGAGTGAGGGCTGTGGAACTAACAACCATTGCTAAAGTTTGGCAGAGAGTGCTGCCACTGATCCTTCTTTCTATTCTGGTTTAAAGTGGTAGAGAATGAACCACTCGTGAATTTTAGAGTTCTTTCACTAACCTGCTCAGAGATATTAGTAGAGCAGGTGGGACTTGAACCCAGGCCTTCTGGTTCAGAGGTTGAAACACTTCTGCTGCACCATGATACCCGAACACTAGTGAGTTTTAATCAGAACTTAATAACAAGATGTAATTTCTCCACCTTCGCCCACCCAAGACCGTCAGACATTATCTGATTGGGTGGAGCATAATACAATCTAACTCAATACAAACCGTTACTTTATTAAACAGGAGGAAGGATCGAGAAAGGGAGGAAAGATCAAGAGAGAGGTTGATCGAAAGAGGGAGAGGCAATCAAGAGTGATGTAGGTTGATTGAGAGAGGGAGAAGTGATCAGGAGGGGGTGAACAGAAGAGGCAGAGATTTGGGAGAGGGTGACATCAGGATGAAGTCTATTTGAGAGAGTACATGACAAAATTCAGATATATTAAGGGCTATATTTTTGGATGAACTTTTGACAGTGAAATGAACCAATTTTTTTTTTTAAGCAATGTTTGTTACAATTTACGGATACTTTGGGCACACTCCATTTAAGCCATGAGCTAAGATGCCTCTTCTTACCAAATTATATATTTGAAGTTTATAATACATGAGGGTGACCTGCAATTCTGGGGATTGGGTTGCCACAGAAACAGGCAGTGTGCTTATTCTTTTCTTTATTACAGTGACAATCCAATAGCAGTGTGTCATTTCCTGACGTGAGGAACAATAATGCAGCAAATATTTCATCCTCAAATATTAAACACAGGAATGGATAAAACAAAAAACTTGTCAGAAGTGCTAATAAAGGGGCTTTTTGGATGCAGTCATGGTTATAGGTTATTGAATGGCGTCCAGCCAAGAAGACCAGATTGTGCTCCAAAGGCACTGTAAGGTACAGAAACTGCATTCAAGAAACTGAGAGAAGAGAATCTCCAGTCAGATGTGATGTTGCTTGCACTGGGCTATAGTCACCAGTCTCTTACAATGAATGACATCAACTAAATTGGCCTTAATTTGTAGGGAATGAAGTGGTGTCACTAAACAAAGTAATTTTGACAGTCACACACTAGGGCTTTTGGAACATGGATTCAAATCCCACCACAGCAGTTGGTGTGTTTTAAATTCAATTAGTAACTGAATTTAAAGCTTGCTTCAGTAATCGTGTTGGAGATGAAGGAGTTGGTTGAGGGAAATTTTATAAATCTGAAGAGAAAAGGTTATAGAACAGTATTGTAATTTGGTAGAAGTTGTGTAGAGTATGGCAGGAAAGTGAGTTTGGAAACTTTTCCTACTATCTTACCTCTGAACAATGTACTCATGAGATCCTGACCCTTTCCAAAAACCATGTTCAAATCAATAATTAAATCTTAAATTCTAATTTGTAGGGGCCATTGTACTCTTAAAAAAAAAATGCTTGTTATCTTAAGTGCCTGAAGCGTTAATTAATCCTGGGTCACAGAAATAGAATACAAGTCGTGACAATTAATGAGTTTTTAGATTCTAGAAGTCACTATTCATTTGGCAATGCAGAGGGCAACAAGAGGTAATAAGTTGGAAACTAATTGAAAAATCATCGATACCATGCTGGCTCCGGAACTTGCAAATGTCAGTTTTGTACCTGAACAGAATTGAGTCCAATAGTTTTACAGGGGAGGGAACTAGAATCATAGTCATAGAGTCACAGAGTTATACAGCATAGAAAAAGTTGCTTTGTTTATTTGATTTATCATTGTCGCATATACCTAATTACAGTGAAAGGTTTTGTTTTGCAATTGGTACAGGCAGATCAAAATAACAAGGACATATCGATCATAGCGTGCTTCGACAGAATGAGGCATACAAGGGTATGACTACACAGGAGGTGCACAAAATCAAGGTCAACATTAGATTGAAATTCGAGAGATACATTGGGCAATCTAATAACAGGAGGAAAGAAGCTGCTTTTGAACCTGTTGGTGGACATGTTCAAGCTTCTGCTTGACGAAAATGCTTGGGAGAGAGTATTACCAGGGCGGTAGGGATCTTTGATGATGGTGGCAACCTTTCCACGGCAATGAGAAATGTAGATGATTGGGAGGTTGATGTTCCAGGCTGTGCACGCAGCTTTCTGTAATTTTAGAGTAGTCACCATACCAGGCTGTAATGCACCCAGATAGAATGCTTTCTATGGTGCTTCTGTAAAAGTTGATGAGGCTCCTTATGGACTTGCCAAGTTTCCTAAGCCTTCAGAGGAAGAAGAGGCATTATTGCGCCTTCTTGACCATTGCATCCACATGGAAGGACCAGACCCTTTGGTCCAACCAGTCCAGGTCAACTATGTTCCCAAACTAAACTAGCCCCTGCACTGCACTTGGCCCATGTCCTTCCAAACATTTCCTATTCATAAAGTTATCCAAACGTCTTTTAAATGTTGCAACTGTACCTGAATCCACCACCGTGTGGGCGGCATGGTGGCACAGTGGTTAGCACTGCTGCTTCACAGCGGGTTCAATTCCTGCCTCAGGCGACTGACTGTGTGGAGTTTGCACGTTCTCCCAGTGTCTGCGTGGGTTTCCTCCGGGTGCTCCGGTTTCCTCCCACCATCCAAAGATGTGCAGGTTAGGTGAATTGGCCAAGTTAAATTGCCCGTAGTGTTAGGTAAGGGGTAAATGTAGGGGTATGGGTGGGTTGCGCTTCGGCGGGTCAGTATGGACTTGTTGGGCCGAAGGGCCTGTTTCCACACTGTAATGCAATCACTACCTGTCGAAGTTCATTCCACACATGATCCACTCTCAATGTAAAAGGTTGCCCTCATGTCCTTTTTAAATCTTTCTCCTCTCGCCTTAAAAATATGCCCTCTAGTTTTGAACTCCCGCACACTAGAGAGAAGATCCACGTCATTCACCTTATCTTATGCTCCTCATGATTTGATACATCTCAATAAGGTCAGCTCTCAACCTCGTACATGGGTTGAGTTTTAGCCTAATTTGGCAGGCCTTGGGGCACTAGGATTAAACAGCAAAGAGCACATATCAGACACAGAGAAAAACAAGAGACCTAAGAGGAGTGGAGAAAGAAATAAAGGATTCAGAGAGGACAAAAGCAAAAGTTGTCTTGGAATATCTGAGTGTCCATTTATGGAGTGTGACAGAGAAACTTGGCAAGCTCGAGGCACAAGGTTTTTCTGTTTTCACTCATTAACAGGATGTTAACTTCTCTAGCCAGACCAGTATTTATTGCCCATCCCAAATTGCCCCTGAGAAAGAGGTGGTGAGCTGCCTTCTTGAACTGCTGTAGTCCAAGTGGTGCTGGAACAGCCACATGCTAAATTTCCTCAGCCTGATCAGGAAGAAGGGGCATTGTTATGCCTTCTTGACCATCGCACTTAAGTAGGAGGTCCAGACCCTTCGGTCTAACTAAGTCACAATCCTGCCTTGGTGGATGAGTGAATGACAACCCAAAGGACTAGCCACACTACCATACATCAAGAACATCTCTGAAATGACAGCCAGACTACTGCAACCACTAGGACATATAACAGTACACAAACCAACAGCCACCCTCAGACAACAACTCACCAGAATGAAGGACCCGATACCCAGCATGAGCAAAACTAATGTAGTGTACAAAATCCCATGCAAGGACTGCACAAAACACTATATAGGACAAACAGGAAGACAGCTAACGATCCGCATCCACGAACATCAACTAGCCACGAAACGACACGACCAGCTATCCCTAGTAGCCACACACGTAGACGACAAGCAACATGAATTTGACTGGGACAACACTACCATTATAGGGCAAGCGAAACAAAGAACAGCCAGGGAATTCCTAGAAGCATGGCACTCATCCACAAACTCCATCAACAAACACATTGACCTGGACCCAATATACCGGCCACTACAGCGGACAGCTGAAACTGACAACCGGAAGCGGCAGGGACAGGCCACTATAAATGCCGGAGGAAACACCACAGAAGCGCTTCACAGGAGGCTCCCAAGCACTGAGGATGTCACCTAGACAGGGGACGAAACGTTTGAAACAAAAACTTCCAGCTCGGTGAACAGAACCACAGCAGTGAATGAACTGTAATAACAGATCAAGTCAGGATAGAGTCATAGAGTCCTACAACATGGAAACAGGCCCTTTGGCCCAAACTGGTCCATGTTGACCAAAACGTCCATCCACGTTTCCCTGCACATCGCCCATATTGTTCTATTAAAATGAAGGGTATATAGGTTAGTTTGATCTTAGAGTAGGATAAAACATCAGCACAACATTGAGTGTCCAAGGGCCGTAATGTGCTGTACTGCTCCACGCTCTATGTTCTGTATTCTAATCCCTTCCAAACCATTTATTTGTCCAAATGCCTTTTAAAATGTTGTTAATGCACCCGCTTCAACCACTTCAGCTGGTAGCTCATTCCATATGCATACCACCCTCTGTGTAAAACAGTTGGCCCTTGAGTTCCCTTGTATTCTTTCCCCTCTACCTTGTGAATAGAAGGCTGTGATGTTTCCACATGTCTGCTATCCTTATTTTTCAAAGTTCAGCATCTACAACGGCTTCTGTACTTGAATAGTTCTTCCATAGATGAGCAGGCTCTGGGTGGGAGTACAGTTTCCTTCATCCCAATTTTGGACACTGCATGCTGTGACCTTGGTAGCCTGGAGTGTACAGCTATTCTTAGCTGATTTGCCATTCCCTCCTCACTGTGTTGAGAAATCCTTTGTCTGACGGTCGATCAGAATAACTCATGGTTTTCTGCTTTAAAATGGTGTTGCACAGAGTGTGTGCTGGTCCAACATAAGGTGACTCTGAAGAAGAGTCAATGGGACTTAAAACATTAACGCTGCTTCTCATTCCACAGATGCTGCCAGAATGGCTGAGTTTCTCCAGCATTGCTGTTTATTTTTCAGAATTCTAGTAATCCATAGTTCATTGCAGTCACCTTAAGCGAAAGCAGTGTTACAGCGTTCTGCAAAGCAAAGCCAATTCTACTGAAATTATCTTTTGGGAGAGATTTCATCTGGACTCTGAAGTCTTGCTTTTTCACACCTTCTTGGAGCCACTGTGTTTCTCAGAGGGGGGAGTCAAATTCTAAGTGATTCCCTTTATAATTGATTTCAAGATAATGGATCAGCCGGTCATCAGCAGTTTCTGCTCGAAGTTTAAACCCTAAGGAATTATCCACGTGACTTCTGATAGCCTTTTCTTTAGACACTGTGGCTAGTTCAAATTAGCCTTCTTTATCATTTGCTATGATTGCTCAGTTATGACAATTGGATAAAATATCATACGACTGACCTAATCAGGAAATAGAAGCCAATGTAAAAGGATAGCATTAATGTGAATACATAATTGGCTGCAGAATACAACATATTCTGAGTATACGAAGCAACCCCTGATAGCCTTTCACCCCTTGCCCAACAAGAATCTGTCCACTGCTGCCTTTAAAATATTAAAGAACTCAGCTTCCACCATCTTTTCAGAAGGAAATTACAGATTCATAGTACTCTGATAAAGGAAAAAAAGTCTAATTCCTGTTTTAAATGGGGAACCTTGATTTTTAGCCAATGAATCCTAGTTCTAGATTTTCCAGTAAGTGGAAACATCTTCTCTGTATTTACCCTGTCAAGACCCCTCAGGGTTTAAAATATTTTCATCAAATCTCTGCAGGCAGAGAAAGATGGTGCAATGACCTGAAATTGGGCATAGTTTGCTGATGCTATATGAGTCACAGCAACAGGTAAATACAGCAGCAGTGAGCATAATAGTCAGAGACTTCAGGAGAGCAGAATGGTGAAATGAGCAGTCACATGACAGAAAAGCCAAAGGTCTGCAGATGCTGAAAATCAGAAACAGACTTAGAACAAGCTGGAAAAACTCAACAAGGTCTAGCATCATCTGTGAAGAGAAAGCAGGGTTAACACTTCAGGTCCAGTGACCCTCCTTCAGAACATTTGGAAGATGCAGTTTAATGCTGCTAGATAGGAGGTGATGCACTTTGGGAGCAGCAGTATACTAAATGATACAAAATTGTATGAGATACAACAGCGGAGGGTGTGTGCTGGGAGTGGGGGAAATGAAGGCATGTTCATGAAGCCTGGAAGACAATAGAATAAACTCAGAATGCACATGAAGTGCATCAGACTTAGTTTACACTTAGAAACATTTACAACCAAAGCAGTCAATGTGTACAATCGAATCCCAACCAATGTGGAACACCACAGTTTTAAAAATATGCCAGGGATGGGGAGGGCACAGTAAAGGTCTACAGGATAGTATGAGAGATGAATGGCTTCAGTTGTGTGGATAAAGTGCAGACCCAGAACTTTAAGAGAGTCTAGGGACAGAAGTAAGTGTAGAGGCCATAACTAAGGTGGTGCTGGGGAAGCTGAAAAGTCCAAAAGTGGATAAATTACATGGACCAGACAGACAATACCCCAATGTTCTGAATGAGATAGCTGTGGAAATTGTAGAGGCATTGGTGCTGATCTTTCAGGAATCATGCGTCAGGAAGAGTTCCAGAGAACTGGAAAATGGCCAAGGTAATACCCCTGTTTAAGAAGGGGGGGGGGAAAGAGGGGTAGAAGTCAGTAAATTATAGGCTGGTTAACCTGATCTTGGTTGTTGGTAAGATTTTAAAGTGCATTAATAAGGGTGAGATTATGGTGTACTTGCAAGTGTGTGGCAAAATAGTGCTGAGTCAGCATAGCTGTATCAAAGGCAGGTAATTCCAGATAAATCTGTTAGAATTCTTTGAAGAGGTAATAAGCAAGTTAGACAACGGAGAGCCAGTGTATGTGATCTGTTTGGATTTCCAGAAGGCCTTTGACAAAGTGCTGCACAGGAGGCTGCTAATTAAGTCCCTGGAATTAGGGACAAAGTAATAAAATGTCATTGATTCATGAAAATTTAAAGAGAAAATGGATGGTGGAAATTTGTGCTCTCCTCCATTGTGTGAGTTTCATGGTGCAGGGGTATTTAGTCAGGAAAAAGGGTGACAGGTGGAGATCTCACCACCTTGCTGATGCCACACCAATCATGTCCATCGTGGGAAGACCCAAGAATAAGCTTACTACCTTGTTGCAAATTGAGGCCCTGGTGTGAACAATTAATGCTTTCCTCAGTTCGCACTGTCTCACCATTGGTATAGCCAACCCATGGCAAGCACTGATGAAGGGCTGGGTTAATGGTGCTCTGCCTGATCAGGGGACTGGCAGCAGGGAGAGAGAAGCCACAGAGCATCAGTCTCACTGCCCTCTCATCTCCCCAGCTGGGCAGACACATTCCCTCGACACCCCTCCTGCCATTTGATCCAAGGACTTAGCTAAGTATAGCACAGGCAGCAACCACCGCTTTCCGGCTGGCACTAATGAATACAGACAAACTGCCAGCCAACCAAAGGCAGCTCTGAGTGAACAGATCCTCTGTCCCTGGGCCCTTGCTCTTTACTGGGGGAGCAGGGGTGGGGGGTGGGGGGAGGATGTACAGAGGCCTGCTTATCGATTTTTTAGTGCCCAAGATAAGGGGTAGGTTTTTCCTGTAAAGACGTAACAAATGGGGCCTCCCACCACCAGCTGAGACACCCATCACCTCCTCAGGATTCCATCTACGGTTCATTTTATTTCAGGTAAGAGGTTCTCATGGTCCAGTTTGCAAAACATGATGTAATCAAATTCAATAGAAATTTCAAGCAGCAATTTGTCATATATTTGAAGAGTATTAATTGACAGGGGAATAGGAAGAGGTGGAAACACATTGAAAATCTCCAGCACTAACTGGTACAGGTATGAGGGATTGAATGGCTGTGTTCTGCTCTGTAGATGTTTAATTTTATGAATATTAACACTTTGATCCTTGTGCAATGTTTTTATATACCAGAAGTCTTGCACAGGGGTGTGTATTTTCCAGTGTGAAAATTGGAGTGCATTGCCTTTGTTATTGACAAAATTAATGAGAATGATATGAGTTTAATGGTCACAATTCTGTCCATAACTAGTTCTACATAGTAACAGCTGTCAACTCTACGCGCAGAGTTGAATACGGTGATGGGAGATTCAAAGTGGAGGATTGCTGGGAATTTTAAAGGAATTGCTGTACAGTGTATCTGCAAGAAATTAAGATGAAGATGAACTGTGCTCTGGCTGAATGAGAGAGAGGTTTGAGGGACTAAATTGTTGCCTTTTGCCACTGATGCAGATTAAAGATGATCCACTCCCTATTGTCATGGTTAAGTCAAAGTGACTTTAAAGTGTGCAGAATTAAACATGGGACCTTAAAATGTTGAGCTTGCTGGTCATGCGAGCTATCCTTCCTGGTTAGCTGCCTCTGATGATAATGATGGGAGATTAAAGTTAGGATCATCAGCTAAAAATGATTCATAATCAGCCTTCTGATATGAAGATGAACTGCATGGTGTTCTTTATAAAATGGCATAGCTCAGAAAGAGCCCATTCAGTCAATTGTGCCTGTTCTAGCTGTTTTAAAGAATGATACAATTAGATTCATAGTCTTTCCTTTAGCTCCATCGATGACCATCCATGTACTTTCTCTCCTTGGTGGACATTAAGGGGCCAATTTTAACCAATAGCTGGTTTTTCTTTCCACTCATCAAAAACAGCAGTTATTCATATTATAACTTTGAGAAAAATGTTGCCAAACATTTCACAAGTGCATCATTGAATCCCTACAATGTGGAAGCAGGCCATTTGGCCCAATGGGTCTATACCAACCCTCTAAAGAGCATCCCACCCAGTCCCACCACACCCCTGTAACTCTGCATTTCCCCTAGCTAACCTACACATCTCTGGACAATTTAACACGGCTAATCCATCTAACCTGCACATCTTTGGACTATGGGAAGAAACCAGAGCATCCAGAGAAAACCTACACAGACACATGGAGAATGTCCAAACTTCACACAGTCAGTTATCCAAGGGTGGAATTGAACCCAGGTCCCTGGCACTGGGAGGCAGCAATGCTAATTACTGAACCACTGTGTCACCCACAAATCTGGTGAAATTCTGGAGGTAGGTTTTAAAATAATGCCTCAGAAAGAAAGACAGCTTGAAGGCTGGGCAAGTTTTTAGGAGGATATTTTCAGAGTTTATGGCGCAGCCAGCCGAAGGTAGAACTCATGGTGTGGTGATGACAACGGTGGACAGTGCCAGAGATGTCACCTTCAATTATCTTGGAAACTAAAGCATTATCCAGTGTAGGTAACCTAGCTGGATTATGATCATAGTTATATGATCTATTGCTGCTTGGTGCAGTATATCTACAAA
Organism: Chiloscyllium plagiosum; assembly: GCF_037043375.1. Lineage (NCBI taxonomy): Eukaryota > Metazoa > Chordata > Chondrichthyes > Orectolobiformes > Hemiscylliidae > Chiloscyllium > Chiloscyllium plagiosum. The sequence goes on from NW_028270151.1 coordinate 88,340,726, forward strand.
TATCTATCAACTTCTGTCTTCTGCACCTTGGTAAATTGGGAGGTGTCTGTGAAATAGATTATACAGAGGGTAGAGCTGAAAATATGTTGCTGGAAAAGCGCAGCAGGTCAGGCAGCATCCAAGGAACAGAGAATCGACGTTTCGGGCATAAGCCCTTCTTCAGGAATGAGGAACGTGTGTCCAGCAGGCTAAGATAAAGAGGGTATACAGAGGGTAGATATGGTAGCTGGTATTGTGATGTTAAAATCATCAGACTTGTAACCAGGTCAAACACTTTGCAGATGGGGCTTCAGATCTCCACTGTGGCAAGTGGTAGAACTTCATTTCAATTCGTTGAATTAAAAGCTAGTCTCTGTGATGGTGTCCACAAAATGAAACTGTTTGGTTCGCTAACATCTTTTCGAGAAGGATATCTGTCACTCATGCTCACAGTCCCACCTACATGTGTCTCCAGAGCCATAGCAAAGCAATTGTTGAGAAAGCTGCTCAGTTCAAGGGCAATTAGTGGTGGGCAGTGAATTCTGACCTTGCAAGTGATACTCACACCCTTTAAAAGAAGTGAAAGGACCCCCATGTCAAGTGATTGTTCCTATTGATCTCAATTCCTTTTCAGTTTGGAAGCTGAGTTTGTCTGATACATAGGTGACCCAGAAATGTATCTTGTGGAACGAGGTTCAGGGGTGAGGTTTATTAAATCTTGAGGGGCATAGGATAGGTTGAATAGCCAAGGTCTTTTCCCCGGGAAAGCCCAGAACTAGAGGGTGAGAGGGGAAAGACATAAAAGCAACCTTGGGGGCAACCTTTTCATGCAGAGTGTGCCATGTGTAGGGAATGTGCTGCCAGAGGAAGTGGTGCAGGCTGGTACAATTATAACAGCTGTACAAGGCCCTGGTGAGACCACACCTGGAATATTGTGTGCAGTTCTGATCTCCAAATTTGAGGAAAGACATTCAGGCTATTGAAGGAGTGCAGCATAGGTTCACAAGGTCAATTCCTGGAATGGTGGGACTATCTTATATTGAAAGATTGGAGTGACTGGGCTTGTATACCCTTGAGTTTAGAAGACTGAGAGGGGATCTGATTGAGACATAAGATTATGAAAGGATTGGACACTCTGGAGGCAGGAAATACGTTTCCGCTGATGGGTAAGTCCCGAACCAGAGGGCACACCTTAAAAATAAGGGGTAGGCCATTTAGGACAGAGATGAGGAGAAACTTCTTCACCCAGAGAGTGGTGGGTGTGTGGAATGCTCTGCCCCAGAAGGCAGTGGAGGCCCAGTCTCTGGATTCGTTTAAGAAAGAGTTGGATAGAGCTCTCAAGGATAATGGAATCAAGGATTATGGAGATAAGGCAGGAACAGGATACTGACTGAAGATGATCAGCTATGATCATAATGAATGGTGGTGCAGGCTCGAAGGGCAGAATGGCCTACTCCTGCACCTATTGTCTATTTAAAAGGCATCTAGATCGGTATACAAAATAGGAAGGGCTCACAGGGTTATGGTGGTGAAGGGGCTGACGAAGGGTCTTTGCACAAAACGTCGATTTTCCTGCTCCTCAGATGTTGCCGACCTGCAATGCTTTTCCAGCCCCACTCTAATCTTGACTCTAATCTCCCATATCTTCAGCACCCACTTTCGCCTGAGAGGGAAATGGGTCAAGTGGGAAATGGGAATAGATTAAGTTTGAATATCTGGTTGGCATGAGCGAGTTGGAGAGAGGAGTCTGTGACTCTGAGGTTGCCTTGAACCCTTACCTGGATAAAATCTTCCCACCAACAGCCCGTGTATTTCAGTACGGAAATACAGCAGATAGTATGTGAATAACTACTGTCAGGATCATTCAATTATTGCTTATTCAGATAACATGACTATCTGAAGATTCATGTTTGCATTGTCTGACAGGAAATAATTTGTAGCCTGGGCAATAGGCCTGGTGTTAAAGTGGAGACTGAAGCACATCCTTCAATTCAGGGCTATAACTGATGATATCAGTATGATAGAACGAGCCGGTATCATGAGAATGACAAATGGCTTGAACCGACGGATCTTTCCCTCATGCTCTTTACTTGCTATTAGGTCTTGACAGCATTGTTAGATGTTCCAAATATACAGACTATGCTTTTCGTAAATAACAGCTATACAGGCAGAATAACAGCATTTGTGTCGGTATGTATAATTTTGCTCTGAGTGCAAAATGGGCTGGATACAGTTGAATTCTTGCTGAAAGGATAGAGGCTGGAAAATATCGACAATGGTTGCAGTAATAACTTCACCTACTGGCTCAGGAGAACTGGCAGAAAATCTCAGTCACCCCGTGTAGGGATGGCACAACAGATCAAGAGCCTCAAAGGCCACTTGGTAGTCCTTTCCTATGATTGGGGCCTCCGGTCATGCCCATCGAGAACTGCTTCTTAATTAGAGGCTGGCACCTCACTTGGATGGTACAGCTAAACCAGGGAATGGGGTTGTGCAACACCCCCTGGAAGTCCCTGATGGTTACTTGATCCCTATTCACGGACAATGATGAGGGTGGGGGTGGGTCAGCGGGAGCAGAGTGAGGTCAGCACAAGGGTATAGGAATAGATGTCAGTGGTAAACCCTATTATTACATCCTGATATCATGTCCTTCAATCAGGAACCGAGTGACTTGGAATGAGGGGACTCTGGGAGACCATGAGCAAGTCTATAAAGCTTCACTTATTACTCCCTGCATACAAGCTCCTCATGCATTGGGAAAAAAATACAAGTAATTACCCCACTTAAATACCTCAATTTGTAGAGAGGTGGTAAGGCCACCCACAGGCCTTCCTACGATGGACAGAACCAGAGTGGGGGCAGCAAGGTGGTAGGAACCCCACAACCTCCAATTCTCTGTCACAGTGAAGCAGCTCCAAACTACTACAGAGAGAATTCAATTCCACATGATAACGTGGATGCTACCAACCCAGCTCAGCATTTCCAGCCCTTGCTGCTGTTAGCTGATGTAAAAACTGGAGCAATTTAACAAAACCGCTATAACGGACCCAACCACGTCAAGCAACAAATCTCTTTTCTTAGCAAATAATATTGGGCATTTCTACACTGAGGCTTCTACTCCATTGAAAAACTCTCTTATTAGTGATGTGAAAGAGGCTGTATTGTAAATGTGTCCCTGCAATCAGAAATCAGTACTCCCACAAAACATCTGCTGGCAATGCTGGGAAACAGCATGTTTATCATTTGTCTCAGAGATTGATTTGTGCGGTTTTCTACTTTTGGATTTTATTTGGTGCTTCCTACTGCTACTTCGGGTTGATCTCTCTAAGATTTTTCTCTGGCCTATTTCTGCAAAACAGGTTTCATTAACAAGATGATACTTGGTTCCCACGCGAGGTAACCTCTCTCTCTCTGGTACAAACTCTGGCCCCTCTTCTCAGAATCTAGCACATGACTGCTAACGTCACTTATACATGGTGTGATAGTGATGTAAATGACCATCTACAAAGAGCAAAATGCTGAATACTAATGTCTAAAGAATACACGACGTGCTGTGCATACATTTGAGGCTGTAGATTGGAGATTCAGCAGGGAGATTTGATTAGGTACATGTGACTACAATGAATCAAGGTACAGTGAAAAGCTTTGTTTTGCAAGTAGTACAGACAAATCATAGCAAACGAGAGCATATAGATCATCGGGTGCTTAGACAGAGCGAAGCATACAAGGTTACAGCAGTACAGGAGGTATGCAAAGCAATATCAACATTAGATTTGAAACGAGTGTGGTCCATGTGGCAGTCTGATAACAGGAGGGAAGACGTTGTTCTTGAACCTTGTGGTACTTATGTTCAAGATTCTGTACCTCCTGCCCAGGAGATTCTGTGGTTGCGAATGAGATTCCCGGATGTTATGTTGCCTCCCGGGTGCCAGGCTAGTCCTTTGGCCACTTTACCATACATCAAGAGCATTTCTGAAATGACAGCCAGACTACTGCAACCACTAGGACTCATAACAGCACACAAACCAACAGCCACTCTCAGACAACAACTCACCAGAACGAAGGACCCGATACCCAGCATGAGCAAAACTAATGTAGTGTACAAAATCCCATGCAAGGACTGCACAAAACACTACATAGGACAAACAGGAAGACAGCTAACGATCCGCATCCATGAACATCAACTAGCCACGAAACGACACGACCAGCTATCCCTAGTAGCCACAAACGTAGACGACAAGCAACATGAATTTGACTGGGACAACACTACCATTATAGGGCAAGCGAAACAAAGAACAGCCAGGGAATTCCTAGAAGCATGGCACTCATCCACAGATTCAGTCAATAAGCACATCGACCTGGACCCAATATACCGACGACTGCAGCAGACAGCTGGAACTGACAACCAGAAGTGGCAGATTCAAACCACTATAAATGCTGGAGAAAAGATCACAGAAGTGCTTCATAAAAGGCTCCCAAGCACGGAGGATGTCACCTATACAGGGGACGAAACGTCTGCAACACAAATTCCCAGCTCGGCGAACAGAACCACAACAACGAGCACCCGAGCTACAAATCTTCGCACAAACTTTGAAGTATTGTTTTCAGTTTTGATCACCTTGCTATAGGAAGGACATTATGAAACTGGAAAGAGTGCAGAAGAAACTTACAAGGATGTTGCTGGGACTCAATGGTCTAAGTTATAGGGTGAGGTTGGACAAGCTAGGATTTTTTCTTTGGAGTGTAGGAGACTGAGGGGAGACCTTAAAAGAGCTGCATAAGATTATGAGAGGCATTGATAGGGTGAATGCACTCAGTCTATTTCCCAGGGTAGGGGAATAGAGGACTAGGGGGCATCTGTTTAAGGTTCGAGGGGAAAGAATTAAAGGGAACCTGAGGGGCAAGTGTTTTTATACTGAGGGTATGGATCATGCATATGGAATGTGCTGCCAGCAGAAGTGGTTGAGGCAGGTACATTATGAAAGGAATATGGACAAATATTCGGATAGGAATTGATTAGAAGGATATGGGCCAAGTGCAGGGAAATGGGGTTTAGCGTGGATGGACATTTTGGTCAGCATGGACCACTTTGTGCCAAAGGGCCTGTCTCTGAGCTGTAGGACTCTGTGACACAGACTCAGAATGAAGATAACACTTCAAGACTGAGATGAAGTGCAATTTCTTCAGCTGGAGAGTGGTGACTCTATGGAATGTATTGCCGCAGAGGGCTATAGATGTCAAATGATTGAGAGTATTGAGGAGAGAAGTAGAGAGGTTCTTGATTATTAAGAGTTTCAAGGGTTCCAGGAAGAAGGCAGGAGAATGTTCTTGAGAAATATATCAGCCATGATCAAATGGTGGAGTAGACGCGATGTGCCAAATGGTTTAATTCTCCCATATCTTATGATCTTTATGAATGGAACTCAAAAGTACTATTTTAATAATTAGAAGATGTTGAATATGATCCCAAAAAAAAGACAAACTTTCCAATGCAGCTGGGTAAAGAATTCCAAGTAGTAATAGAAATAATTAGGCAGTTGGATTATAGCCAGGAGCCCAACAAACTTTCTAAGCAAGCAAACAGACTTCAGAATTGCATATGTCTGGGCTGCAATAAACAAAGCAATAGGGAGTAAGTTAAATAAGTACACTGGTTATCTAAAAAGGCTACTTTTTAAAATAATGTGCAGCATATGTTATCTTTTTATCCATAAGATGAACTTTTCTAATACTTCAGAACACAGTAACATGTTTAGAGCATTGAACGTTTCCTTGACAATGTATAGTTTTCAGAAATTACAATCTGGCAAATGTAATATATCAGGAGCATTCTATCTTCCAATCAAAGAGTCATAGAGTCTTATTTTATAAGAGGCTCTTCGCCCACCTTTTCAATGTTAGTCATTAAACATCCATCTATTCCAATCACTTTTTCTGCACTTAGCTCATAGCCTTGTATGTTATGTCATTTCAAGGTCTTATCAAAATAGTTCTTAAATGTCTTGAGGATTCCCACCTCTGACCCCATTTTAGGCAGTGAGTTCCAGATACCACCCCCTCCCCCATCCCACCCCTAGTCTTCTTCTTTTCCTTTGAGCAGAGAAGGCGAGGACTGCAGATGCTGGAGGTTAGAGTCGAGAGTGGGGTGCTGGGAAAGCACAGCAGGTCAGGCAGCATCCAAGGAACAGGAGAATTGACGTTTCAGGCATAAGCCCTTCATCAGGAATCTCCTGCTCCTCGGATGCTGCCTGACCTGCTATGCTTTCCCAACACAACAATCTTAAATCAAAGGAAACTAACCCCAGCCTGTCTAGACTGTCTTCATAACTGACTCACTCCAGCTCAGGCAATATATCTTGGTGAACTTCCTCTGCAACTCTCTTGTGGAATCTCATCCTGCTCATACTTTGGTGACCTGAATTGCACACAGTACTCCAGCTGTGCCCGAACTAACGATATTTGCAGCTCCAGCATAATCTCCCTGCTCTTGCATTCAATGCCTTAACAAATGCAGGCAACTAATCCATATGCCCTATAGCTTATCTATATTTCCTGCTGCCTTCAAAAATCAATGGACATGCGGTCATGATATTGGAAATCAGATGCAATGGAGATGGACAATCTGGAAGCATGGAATAAAATCTTTACAGGAAAGATGGTGTGAGAATGTACTTCCTTGGGTCTCACGATTCCATGTGTACTTCCTTGCCTTATCAGTCATTCCAAAATGCATCACCTCACACTTCAAGATTAAATTCTATTTGGCACTGTTCAGCCTGTTTGATCAGCCCTTCTGTATTGCCCTGTAGTCTAAAGCTTTTTTTCCCCCCTAATAATCAATTTTCATGTCATTTATGAACTTACTACTCATACTGAACTTGCTGATTCGTGGTGAAGGATTCATGCCCAAAACGTCGATTCTCCTGCTCCTCGGATGCTGCCTGACCTGCTGTACTTTTCCAGCACCACACACTCATTACTGATCATACCACCTACACTGATGTCTAGATCATTATTATACACCACAAACAGTAAGGACCCTGTACTGAACACTGTAAGAGGTAAAGTTGCCATAGTCTGCCTGGAGGAAAGGTTGGTGATGGTTTCGTCTGAGGGTCATCATGCCTCAGGTGTGGGGTGTGAGGTTGAGAAGGTAAGACCTTCATAGTAACCTCAACCAGCACAGGAAATAAATTCATACTGTTAGCATCACTCTGTATGGGCGGCATGGTGGCCTGCCTTGGGTGACTGTCTGCATGGAGTTTGCACATTCTCCCGGTGTCTGCATGGGTCTCCCCCAGGTGCTCTGGTTTCCTTCCACATTGCAGGTAAATTGGTCATGCTAAATTGCCCATAGTATTAGGTGCATTAGTCAGAGGTAAATATAGGGTAGGTGAATGGGTCTGGGTGGGTTCTCTTTGGAGGATCGATGTGGACTTGTTCTGCCAAGGGCCTGTTTCCATACTGTAGGGAATCTAAACTAGCTGTCCAACCAATCACTCACTCTTACTGAACCCTGTGGTTGACAACTGGATACAGGCTTCCAGTCATAAAGACACCCTTTAACCATTGCTCTCTGCTTCCTGCCAATGAGCCAGTTTTGCATTTGATTGGTCAAATTGCCCTAGATCCCATGAGCTCTTAGCTTCTTAACCATTCATATCTCACTAAAACAAAAGCAAAGTATTACAGATGTTGGAAATCTGAAACAAAAGCACAGAGTGATGAAAATTCTTAGCAAGTCAGGAACAATCTGTGGAGAGAAAAAGCTGAGTTAAGTTTTCAGATCAAATATTCAACATTCAGCCACAAAAGTTGATATTCGGACCAAGGATCAGAAAATTCGTCAAAGAGATAAGTTTTAAGAATTGTTTTAAAATAAATGAAAGGGGGCATGTGAGGTTTAGGAAGGAAATTCCAAATCCAGGGCCTAGGCAGCTGAAGACTAGACAATGGTGAAGAGAAAAACATTGGAGGTGGTCAAGAATCCAAACAGAACTCCTAAGGAGAGTTCTTCAGTGATGTCTTCAGAAGCATGGGATTCATGCTAACAATTACACATTCAGTACCACGAGCACGTAACACAGTATCCTGGCTTGAACTGCGTTGTTATTGAACCACCTGGAAGATAGGTATCTACAGTAGATAACTCATAAGAAAAGGTCACATATTTATTGCAAACCAGGAGGCACATTAGTACATTACATCACACCATCAAATAAAGTCAATGTATTTACAAGGGCATGTCACCAGTGCCACCTACGGAACCTCAGGAAATAGATTAGATTCCCTACAGTGTGGAAACAGGCCCATTGACCCAACAAGTCCATACCGACCCTCCAAGGAGTAACCCACCCAGTCCCATTTCCCTCTGACTTTTGCACCTAACACTATGGGCAATTTAGCATGGCCAATTCACTTAACCTGCACATCTTTGGATTTGGATTGTGGGAGGAAACCCACACAGACATGGGAAGAATGTGCAAACTCCACACTGACAGACAGTCGCCAGAGGTCGGAATCGAACCTGGGACTTTCGTGCTGTGAGGCAGCAGTGCTAACCACTGAGCTACCATGCCACCCCAAATCTCCATCTATTCTCTCTCATTATGTCTCAGTGCAGTTCCAGGTTCTGCAGCTGGTTGGAGGGACCTCGCCCTGCTGTAAAGCCTGTTAGCTAGCAAGGTGGAGAGCAGAAATCTGGAGGAAGATATCACCAGACTGGCTAGGCTGGCAGAACAGTGGCAAATGGGAATTCAGAACTCAGCCCAGGGGAGGAATGGGTAAAGGTCAGCCTGAGAGAATGAATAACTGCTAATGGGGACCATTAGTAGCTGACAATGAGTGGTGAGTGGTAGCAGTCCATGTGATGGCAAAGCCTGGTGTCTGGGGTTGAGGTAAGGAGATGGGAAATGGTGCAGGCCAAAAAACCGATGAACTCGATATTGAGTGCTGACGGCTACAGAGTTCCCAAGTGGAAAATTAGGTGCTGTTCTTCCAGTTTGTGCTGAGCTTTGCTGGAGCACTGCAGAAGCCTGAGACAGAGATGTTGGCCAGGAACAAGGTGGCGTATTGAAATGATAGGCAACTGGAAGCTCTGTCATTTTTGAGGACAGAATGTAGGTCTTCCCAATGTAGAGGGAACCATACTGAGTAGCAAATACAGTACACTAGATTTAATGAAGTACAGGTAAAGAGCTGCTTCACCTGGAAGGTGGGTTTGAGGCCTTGGATAGTGAGGAGGGAGGGCAGCTGTTATACATTCTTCACTTGTATAGGAAGGTGCCTTGAGGTTGTGGGGGTGGAAGGGAAGTTGGCAAGGGCGTCCCAAAGAGAATAGTCCCTGCAGAACACTGACAAGGTAGGGGAGGAGAATATGTTTCTCGTGGTGGCATACTGTTAGAGTTGGTAGAAATGGCAGCTAATGGTCCTCTGCGTGTGGATGTTCGCGGGATGGTAGGTGAGGACGAAGGGGTCTATATTGGAGCTTTGGGGATAAGACAATGGATGAGTGCTGAAGTTCAGGAGATAGGTTAGACATGGCTGTGGGGCTTGTTCACCAAGGTGATGGGGAATACTTGGTTGGGGAAGAAGGTGAACATTTCAGAGGTGCTCGAATAGAAGATGGCATCATCAGAACAGATGCAATAGAGATGGAGGATCTGGGAGCATGAAATAGAATCTTTACAGGAAGCATGGTATGAGGATGTAAAGTCCAAGTAACTGTGGGAGTCAGTGGGTTTGTAGTGGGTATTGATGATCAACTAACCCCTGAAGAGATGTCAAAGAAGGGAGGAGTCAGAGTTGGACCAACTTCTACATGGGGGCCTTCCAAAATGCATCACTGCTCAGCCAAGTCAAGTTTCCAATGAGTCTTCACTGAGTGTTGGCTTCCAGGTGTGTTTTCTCTTTTTATCCCCCCCTTGCACCAGACCTTCCAGAATGTTCTGTGTCCTTGGGCAAGTGGGATGATGAGCTGGCATCAAAGCATCCAATGGGGTCACACCAACACCTTTCATTGTCGATATTTGAAGAGGTGTAGAGTGCAGATAATCAGGCAGTCAAGATGTTTGGGACTTCTCTCATGCACAACCCTCTGACTAGTTATAGCTAGCTCCCCTTGAACCTTTGTAACCTCTTTGATCTTGGTTTCCACAGTTGTCTGTAGCAGATAGCTGTTGCTTATTTTAGTTTGGCAAATTTTCCATCAGGCCGGATTTCTCTGGCTAGGAGTCCATTTAGAACATCCAATTTTGGGCTCATGTTTGCTTGACCACAGAGCATAGTGGGAGTTTGGAACTCTCTGCCTGAAAATGGCAGTTGAGTCAGAAACTTTTCGAACTTAAATGTGACAATGCTGCTCCTTTAACACGGCTATGCTGTCCTTGATTTTTTTCCCCAGAGGGGCAAAAGACACAGACTCTGAAAAGTCTAAGTTGAAGGGTTTTTGGGGCAATTTGATTATAGCTAACGGATACTGCCTCAGAAAAAAAAGGCTTTCAAGTTATTGATTTAGGGAAAAAAAAACACTTGTACAATAAAAGGGGACTGGCCAGTTCCCCCAGCTCAACTTTGCTTTGATTTTTGGCAGTGTGGCTATTCACCGAAAGCAAATCAGGCAGTGTTTGAAGCTGCTGGACCCAAAGAAGCAGCTCCATGCTGGCCCTCCCTCTCTTACATCTTTCGTGCATGACCCTATGTTTGATTTTACCTTTTGCGCCAACAGGTGTTTATGGGAATCATTTCAAGTTGGGGTGATCTATTGGGTTTTCGGATAGGTTAAGTTATTCAGTATTCTGTTCACTTTCATTTATGCTTCATTTGGTAATCTTGGAAATAAATTGTTTTGTTTAAAAATATGTGGTTTGACCAACAGTATCCCTCCTGGAATATCTGCATTGCTCCTTGTTTTAAGCAGGTGTAAAGTTAGGATCTGGGCTATTCTCTTGAAATGTTTTGAGGGGGTCTGGCCTGGTCAATAACAGAAGCAGCAATTAGGGAATCTTGTACATTCACCATTTTGGGTGGGTGGGGGGGGGGGGGGCACGGTGATTCAGTGGTTAGCACTGTTGCCTCTGCGCCAGGACGTTTTAAAATAGTGATGGAAAAGGACAGACCAGATCCAAAAGTTGAAGTTCTAAATTGGAGAAAGGCCAATTTTGACGGTATTAGGCAAGAACTTTTGAAAGCTGATTGGAGGCAGATGTTTGCAGGTAAAGGGAAGACTGGAAAAATGGGAAGCCTTCAGAAATGAGATAACAAGAATCCAGAGAAAGCATATTCCTGTCAGGGTGAAAGGGAAGGCTGGTAGGTATAGGGAATGCTGGATGACTAAAGAAATTGAGGGTTTGGTTAAGAAAAAGAAGGAAGCATATGTCAGGTACAGACAGGATAGATCGAGTGAATCCTTAGAAGAGTATAAAGGAAGTAGGAGTATACTTAAGAGGAAAATCAGGAGGGCAAAACGGGGACATGAGATAGCGTTGGCAAATAGAATTAAGGAGAATCCAAATATATTAAGGACAAAAAGGTAACTAGGGAGAGAATAGGGCCCCACAAAGATCAGCAAGGTAGCCTTTGTGTGGAGCCACAGAAAATGGGGGAGATACTAAATGAATATTTTGCATCAATATTTACTGTGGAAAAGGATATGGAAGATATAGACTGTAGGGAAATAGATGGTGACATCTTGCAAAATGTCCACATTACAGAGGAGGAAGTGCTGGATGTCTTGAAATGGTTAAAAGGTGGATAAATCGCCAGGACCTGATCAGGGGTACCCGAGAGCTCTGTGGGAAGCTAGAGAAGTGATTGCTGGGCCTCTTGCTGAGATATTTGTATCATCAATAGTCACAGGTAAGGAGCCGGAAGACTGGAGGTTGGCAAACGTCATGCCACTGTTTAAGAAGGGCGGTAAAGACAAGCCAGGGATCTATAGACCGGTGAGCCTGACCTTGATGGTGGGCAAGTTGTTGGAGGGAATCCTGAGGAACAGGATTTACATGAATTTGGAAAGGCAAGGACCGATTCGGGATAGTCAACATGGCTTTGTGCGTGGGAAATAATGTCTCACAAATTTGATTGAGTTTTTTGAAGAAGTAACAAAGAAGGTTGATGAGGGCAGAGCAGTAGATGTGATTTATATGGACTTCAGTAAGGCGTTCAACAAGGTTCCCCATGGGAGACTGATTAGCAAGGTTAGATCTCATGGAATACAGGGAGAACTAGCCATTTGGATACAGAACTGGTTCAAAGGTAGGAGACAGAGGGTGGTGGTGGTGGAGGGTTGTTTTTCAGACTGGAGGCCTGTAACCAGTGGAGTGCCACAAGGATCGGTGCTGGGCCCTCTACTTTTTGTCATTTACATAAATAATTTGGATGCGAGCATAAGAGGTACAGTTAGTAAGTTTGCAGTTGACACCAAAATTGGAGGTGTAGTGGACAGCGAAGAGGGTTACCTCAGATTACAACAGGATCTGGACCAGATGGGCCAATGGGCTGAGAAGTGGCAGGTGGAGTTTAATTCGGATAAATGCGAGGTGCTGCATTTTGGGAAAGCACATCTTAGCAGGACTTAACATTAAGTGTATAATGTCCTAGGGAGTGTTGCTGAACAAAGAGACCATGGAGTGCAGGTTCATAGCTCCTTGAAAGTGGAGTCACAGGTAGATAGGATAGTGAAAGCGGCGTTTGGTATGCTTTCGTTTATTGGTCAGAGTATTGAGTACAGAAGTTAAGAGGTCATGTTGCAGCTGTACAGGACATTGGTTAGGCCACTGTTGGAATAATGCATGCAATTCTGGTCTCCTCCCTATCGGAAAGATGTTGTGAAACTTGAAAGGGTTCAGAAAAGATTGACAAGGATGTTGTCAGGGTTGGAGGATCTGAGCTACAGGGAGAGGCTGAACAGGCTGGGGCTGTTTTCCCTGGAGCGTCAGAGGCTGAGGGGTGACCTGATAGAGGTTTACAAAATTATGAGGGGCATGGATAGGGTAAATAGGCAAAGTCTTTTCCCTGGGGTCAGTGAGTCCAGAACTAGAGGGCATCGGTTTAGGGTGAGAGGGGAAAGATATAAAAGAGACCTAAGGGGCAACTTTTTCACGCAGCGGGTGGTACGTGTATGGAATGAGCTGCCCGAGGATGTGGAGGAGGCTGGTACAATTGCAACATTTAAGAGGCATTTGGATGGGTATATGAATAGGAAGGGTTTGGAGGGATATGGGCCGGGTGTTGGCAGGTGGGACTAGATTGGGTTGGGATATCTGGTCGGCATGGACGGGTTGGACCGAAGGGTCTGTTTCCGTGCTGTACATCTCTAGGACTCTTTGACTCTATGACGGTCTGTGTGGAGTTTGCACATTCTCTCTGTATCTGTGTGGACTTCTTCCAGGTGCTCCAGCTTCCTCCCACAATCCAAAGATGAATTGGCCATGCTAAATTACTCAGTGTTCAGGGATATGTACGTTAGGTGCATTAGTCAGGGGAAATGCAGAGTAATAGAGTAGGGAAATGGGTCTGGGTAAAATACTCTTCAGAGAGTTGTTGTGGGCTTGTTGGGTCAAATGCCCTATTTCCACACTGTACAGATTCTATGATTCTGTGATAACCACTATGGGTATGGGCCACAAAGCTGAAAAACGAGTTCAGTCAGTTGGTGTGATGATGATGGTGTTCCTTGTTTCCACTTGTGGATGTTTGGAGATTTGAAAGCCAAAAACCCAGAGAAGTAAAGTAAGATGGTCACCAATAAGCCCAGTAAAGTGTTTACAAGAATCTTCTTTATTTAGAGAGCAATTGGAATGTGGAACTTCCTACCACAAGGTGTGCATGAGGGGAGGAGCATAGATAACTGGAACTAGACAGGGCAAAGGATAGGATTAAATAAAGTATAACGATACAAGCCTAATGTGGGTTATAAACTAGTTTAACTGAATGTCCTGTTTCTGAGTAACAAATTGAATGTAAGCAACTTCACCAATGCCAGAACAGATTTATGAGTAAAAGACACGACAGCAAAAGTTCAATGTTTGATCAGTCATCCAGAGCATGACCTTTCCTACCTTAGACAAAGATAGACCGTGATTGATGGCTGACTGGAGCTGTACATTAATCTTCAATCTATCTTGAGTTTTCTTTCCGTTCCTCAGTGTTCAATACACACTCTCGGACAGATTTCAAATGAACTTGTAGCTCATCCAGAAATCATTGCAGCAAGAAGTTGGTTTGTATGTGGAAGATGGGTGGTGTCAGGAAGGGGGAAAGGTCACTGCAGATTCTGGTGAACTCTATAAACCAAGGAACTGCTCCAACTGAAAGATTAATTTGCTGAGCTCTCTCACATCCATGGAGAAATCTATTGACCTTTTTAAAGTTTTATCGTCATGGACTTTAAAGCACTCAGTCTTCTCGATTATAGATCGGCATTTCACACATCACTTTGTTTTCTCTCTAAATTCTGTGTTTAAAGTTTTGCGGCTATTTTGAGTGAGGCGAGATAATCAAAATCAATTTGCAATAACTGAGCAAAATGGCATGACGATGATTGAAAACTGAAGTTTTCAGAAGGTGCCCTAGTCTTTATGGCACTACAGAGTGACCACAGCTAAATTAGGTAATCTTTGTGAGAGAGAGAGAGAGAGAGAGAGAGAGAGAGAGAGAGGGAGAGAGAGAGAGAGAGAGAGAGATAATTAAACCCCAGTTTTTTGCTGCTGTCTTCATGAAGCAGAATCCAATCGCTTTTCCCCAGATTCAAATGGAAGGAAAAGAAAAAAGGTTGGCCAAATTCTAAATGCTTTCTCACAGCTCCACAAATCCTTAAATGTCTTCACCTGTGATGACTTACTTTGAAGACCAGCAGGCCCTGTTCAATAGGTGAGTGCTGAAGAGCTGTCTCAGACAAAAGTAAATGATAGGTTAACCTGACCTTTCTGGTGACATGTCACTGGGATCAGGGAGCGAATGATGACCATGACTCCAGGCCCTCTTTTTTTAGCAATTATGACGACTGCCTTGTGTCTTTCATTTCCAGCAATGCAGTGAAACCTTATTGGCAATAGTTTAGCGTCTTAACAAAAACACCAATTGATATTGCAAACTAATTATGGTAACTGAGTGCTAGTCATTTCCTAGCAGTGTTATCAAGCATGAATTGACACTATGCCATACAAGCAGATAATTAGGCAGATGATCAAAAGCTTGTAAGAATGGTGAGTTTTAGATTACTTACAGTGTGGAAACAGGCCCTTCGGCCCAACAAGTCCACACCGATGCGCACCCACCCCCCTACGTTTACCCCTGCACCTAACACTACAGGCAATTTAGCATGGCCAATTCACCTGACCTGCACATTTTTGGACTGTGGGAGGAAACCGAAGCACCCGGAGGAAACCCACACAGACACGGGGAGAATGTGCAAACTCCACACAGTCAGTCGCCTGAGGCAGGAATTGAACCCAGGTCTCTGGCGCTGTGAGGCAGCAGTGCTAACCACTGTGCCACCGAAAGAAGCAGAACGTTTTAATAAGGAAGAAGAGTCAAAGCTTTAATTCAGCTTCTGGTTTTACAGAGCTGCTGAATACTTCCAGTTTCCTTTTTGTTTTAAATTTATTTTATCAAGGTGAAACAAAGCGTGACCTTCCTGTTTGCGTCAAAGGAACCACTGGAGATTTGGAACCTCAAGCTCAAGGAGGAAAGATTCTGAGAAGGATAAACCAACCACGGTTAACCAAGAAGTTTAAAGGAGAGTACAAAGTTATGGTTAAGAGAAAAAGCATATAAGAGGCAAAAGTCAATGGTAGCCTTGAAGACAGGGTGAAGATCAGAATCCAGCAAAGGAAGGCTAAAAAGAGAATAAAAAGAGTGAGAAAGTGAATTATGAGGGCAAACTAGCGAGGAATATAAAAACTTACATTAAGAGCTTCTTCAAATATAAAGAAAGGAAAAGAGGGGTCAAAGTGAACATAGATTCCTTAGAAAATGGGCGATCGTTATGGGGAACAAGGAAATGGTAGAGGGGTTAAACAGATATTTTGCACCAGTCTTTTTTGTAAAGTTATTTGAAAATTCCATTGAGGAAGTGACAAAATTGATTGATGAGGGAAGGGCTACAGATGTCATATACATGGACTTCAGTAAGGTGTTTGATAAGGTTTCCTTTGATAGGCTGATGGAGAAAGTGAAGTCACTGGGGTCCAGGTGTACTAGCTAGATGGATAGAGAACTGGCTGGACAAGAGGAGAAGATGGATAGAGAACTGGCTGGACAACAGGAGACTGAGCATAATAGTGGAAGGGAGTTTCTCAAAGTGAAGAACTGTGACCAGTGGTGTTCCACAGGGATCCTTGTTGGGACTACTGTTGTTTGTGATATATATAAATGATCTGGAGGAAGGTATAGCAAGTTTACAAATGACACTGATTGGTGGAGTAGCAGGTAGTGAAGGGCACGGTCAGAGAATACAGCAGAATATAGATAGATTGGAGGGTTGGGTGGAGAATTGGCAGATGGAGTTCAATTCAGGCAAATGTGAGGTGATGCAGTTTGCAAGATCCAATTCAAGAGCGAACTATACGGTAAACAGAAAAGCCTTGGGGAAAATTGATGTACAGAGAGATCTGGGTGTTCAGTCCATTGTACACTGAAGGTAGCAATGCAGGTCAATAGAGTGGTCAAGAAGATAAACGGAATGCTTTCCTTCATTCAACAGGGTATTGAGTACAAGAGTTGGCAGGTCATATTACAGTTGTATAGGACGTTGGTTCAGCCATATTTGGAATACGGTGTACAGTTCTAGTCGCTACATTACCAAAAGGATATGGATGCTTTGGACAGGGTGAAGAGGGGGTTCACCAGGATATTGCCTGGTGTGCAGGGTGCTAGCTATGAAGACAGGTTGAGTAGATTAGAATTATTTTCATTAGAAAGGCAGAGTTTGAGGGGGACCTGACTGAGGTCTACAAAATTGAGAGGTATACACAGGGTGGATAGCAAGAAGCTTTTTCCCCCCCAATGTGGGGGACTCAATTACTCAGGGTCATGGGTTCAAAGTGAGAGAGGAAAAGTTTAAGGGAGATATGCATGGAAATTTCCTTACGCAGAGAGGGTGGTGGGTGCCTGGAATGCATTGCCAGCAGAGGTGGTAGGGGTTTTCAAAGTTTGAGAGAAGATTTGTAGCTCGGGTGCTCATTGTTGTGGTTCTGTTCGCCGAGCTGGGAATTTGTGTTGCAGACATTTCGTCCCCTATCTAGGTGATGTCCTCAGTGTTTGGGAGTCTCCTGTGAAGCACTTCTGTGATGTTTCCTCCGGCATTTATGGTGGTTTGTCTCTACCGCTTCCGGTTGTCAGTTCCAGCTGTCCATTGCAGTCGATGTGTCTGTTGATAGAATCTGTGGATGAGTGCCATGCGTCTAGGAATTCCCTGGCTGTTCTCTGTTTGGCTTGTCCTATAATAGTGGTGTTATCCCAGTCAAACTCATGTTGCTTGTCATCTGCGTGCGTGGCTACTAAGGATAGCTAGTCGTGTCGTTTCATGGCTAGTTGGTCTTCATGGATGTGGAGCGTTAGCTGTCTTCTTGTTTGTCCTATGTAGTGTTTTTGTGCAGTCCTTGCATGGGATTTTATATACTACATTAGTTTTGCTCATGCTGGGTATCGGGTCCTTTGTCCTGGTGAGATGTTGTCTGAGAGTGGCTGTTGGTTTGTGTGCTGTTATGAGTCCTAGTGCTCGTAGTAGTCTGGCTGTCAGTTCAGAAATGTTCTTGATGTATGGTAACGTGGCTAGTCCTTTGGGTTGTGGCATGTGGTAGGGGTGTGCACAATAGAGTCATTTAATATGTATCTACACAGATACATGAAGAGGCAGGGAGCAGAGGGATACAGATCCGTAGAAAATTGGCGACAGGTTTAGATAGAGAATCTGAATGGGCGCAGGCTTGGAGGGCCGAAGGGCCTGTTCTTGTGCTGTAATTTTCTTTGCTCATTATTCTTTGCCTAATACTAAGTAATATGAGAGAGGAATTAAATACCAATCCCAACACTAGCAAAATAGCATTCGACAAATTAAGGGGGCTAAATGCAGATAAGGCCCCTGACCCTGATGACTTGCATCCTCGGATCCGAAAAGAAGGATGCTACAATACATTGGTTGCAAATTTTCCAAAAAAACAAAAATCATTGGTTTCTGGAGAAGTACCAGAGGATTGGAAAAGTACTAATATTATGTCCCAATTCAAAAAGAGAGGGAGTCAAAAAACAGGCAGTTATGGGCCAATTACCATAATGTCGACTGTTGGCAAAGTATTGAAATCAAACATTAAGGAAGTCATCGTGGAACATTTAGAAAATGATAATCAGAGGTGGCATTGCTTCATG
The DNA here is from genome assembly GCF_037043375.1 of Chiloscyllium plagiosum. Taxonomy (NCBI): domain Eukaryota; kingdom Metazoa; phylum Chordata; class Chondrichthyes; order Orectolobiformes; family Hemiscylliidae; genus Chiloscyllium; species Chiloscyllium plagiosum. Next base: position 88,359,074 of record NW_028270151.1, read on the forward strand.
AAACGGAAATCATATCTGACTAATTTATTAGAGTTTTTCAACAAAGTCTATGAGATCTCAATAGAGGGGAAGCAGCAGATATATTTGAACTTCCAGAAAGCATTTGACAAGATATTTTACAAAAGGTCAGGTCATTAGGTAAGAGCCTACGGTATTGAATACTACAAATTGGCATTGATAAAGAATTTGGCTAATGGACAGGAAGCAGAAAGTGGGGATCAGGAGTTCTTTCTCAGGTTGGCAACCCCTGAGCAGTGGGGTTTCACAGGGATCAGTTACGCAGCTTACAATGTACGTTAATGACTTGGACAGAGGAAACAAACGTGCTATAGCCAAATTTGAAGATGACAGAAAAATAGCTGGAAAGGCAAATTGTGAAGGTTATACAAACAGTTTACAGAGAGATATTATTATGTTAAGTGGGCAAAAAGTTGGCAAATAGAATATAATGTCAAGTGGTTCATTCTGGAAGGGAGAACAAAAGAACAGATTATTATTTAAATAGAAAAAGGCTGCAGAAAGCTGCAACACAAAAGGGACTGGGGATACTTGTACATGAAACACGGAAATCTAGCACACAAGTGCAGCAGGTAATCAGGAAGGCTAATGGAATGTTGGCCTTTATTTCAAGGGGGTTGGAGTATGAGAGCAGGGAAGTCTTATTGGAACTTTACAAGGTGCTGGTGAGAGCATATCTGGAGGAGAGTGAGTAGCTATGGTTCTATTATTCAGGAAAGAGATTATTTAATTGGAGGAGTAAATTACTGTTGGAATCTGTATTGAAAACAATTGCTGGAGATCACAGTGGGTCAGGCAGCATCCACAGAGAGAGAGAGGAAGCTAATGTCTCAAGTCAAGATTATTCTTCAGCTCTGATGAAAAGTTATCTAGACTTGAAACATTAGCTTGTTCTCTCTCCATGGATGCTGCCTGACCCACTGTGATCTGCAGCAATTGTTATTTTCAGTATTATTTAATTGGAGGCAATTCAGAGAAGGTTCATTATGATGATCCCAGTTTGGAGGGATTGGCTTATGAGCAAAAGCTAGAGAACTAGATTCTTGCCCAGCCTTGGATTCAAAGAGATGTACAGCATGGAAACAGACCCTTAAGTACAACTCGTCCATGTCGACCAAATATCCTAAATTAATCTAGTTCCATTTGCCGAAGGGTTATGGGGGAAAAAAAAAGGTAGAAACATGGATGTGAGGAATATTAGATCAACTGTGATCCTGTTGGTTGGAGGAGCAGACTCAAGAGACTGGATAACTGATTCCTGTTCCTAGTTCTTCTGGTCTCATGGTCTGTCAAAACATTGCCTCCAGTCAATCTGTGATTTCAGTCGAGAGTGTGGTGCTGGAAAAGCACAGTAGGTCAGGCAGCATTCAAGGAGAAGGAGAATTGATGTTTTGGGCATAAACCCTTCATCAGGAATGAGGCCGTGAGCAAAGGGGGTGGAGATATAAATGGGAGGGGGTCGGAGTTGGGTGGGGCAGGGGAGGGGTAAGGTAGCTGAGAGTGCGATAGGTGGGAGAGGAGGGTGGAATGGATCGGTGGTTATGAAGGTGGACAGGGAGGACAGGTCATGAGGGCGATGCTGAAGGTTGCAACTGGGAAAAGATGGGGGGAGGCAAAATGAGGAAACTGGTGAAATCCACATTGATCCTGTGTGATTGGAGGGTCTTGAGGCAGAAGATGAGGTGTTCTTCCTTCAAGCATTAGGTGGTTAGGGAGTGGTGATGGAGGCAGCCAAAGACCTGCATGTCCTCTGCAGAGTGGGAGGGGAGTTGAAGTGTTCGGCTATGGGACAGCGGGATTGTTTGGTGCAGGTGTCCGGGAGGTATTCTCTGAAGCATTCTGCAAGTAGGCGCCCTGTCTCCCCAATGTAGAGGAGACCGGATCAGAAGCAATGGATACATTAAATGAGGTGTGTGGAAGTGCAGGTGAAACTTTGATGGGTGTGGAAGATTCCTTTGGGGCCTTGGTCAGAGGTGAGGGGAGAGATGAAGGCGCAGGTTTTACAATTCCTGTGGTTGCAGGAGAAGGTGCCTGGAGTAGAGGGTGGGTTGGTGGGGAGATGTGGACCTGATAAGACAGTCGCAGAGGGAATGGTCTTTACGGAACGTCGATGAAGGGAGGGATATATCTCTGATGGTGGTGTTATTTGTAGGCGACAGAAATGGCAAAGGATAATGCAATGTATCCGGAGGTTGGTGGGGTGGAAGATGAGGATCGGGGGGGGACAGGTGGGAGTCTGTTCTTGTTGCTGTTGGAGAGGTGGGGTTCAAGGGCAGAGCTAGGAGAAGTGGATTAGATGCACTGTAGAGCATCATCAACCATGTGGGTGGGGAAATTACAGTCTTTGAAAGAGGAGGCCATCTGATGTGTTCTGGGGTGGAACTGGTCCTCCTGGGGGAAGATGCGGCAAAAGCAGAGGAATTGGGAATAAGGGATGGCATTTTACCAGGAGGCAGAGTGGGGAGAGGTGTAGTCTGGGTAGCCATGGGAGTCGGTGAGTTTGCAGAAGATGTCTGTGTTGAGTCGGTCACTGTTGATGGAGGTCGAGTGGTCAAGGAAGGGGAGGGAGGTGCCCGAGATGGTCCAGGTGAATTTAAGGCTGGGGTGGAATGTGTTGGTGAAGCTGATCAATTGTCCAACCTCCTCAGGGGGTTGAACAGTTCATCAACCCCCAGTGATTTCCCCAGTTCAACAGGTTTGTTTAATTTCTGCTATATACCCAGAAAGCCTTTACAAGTACAGAATACAGAGAATTCATCGCGTCCACTGGTGGTGCATGAACCCATTGGACTCAATTTTCCAGGGAATGGAAATCTCACTTAGATTGCCATGCTGTACCTTCTTTCACAAAAGAAGTGAAGTCCATATTTCAGAGAGAAGATTCCATTTGGGGCTCTCGCTGAAATGTGCAGCTGTCTTTCCATTCTAACAGTTCTGTGGTGGGAAGGTAAACTTCACCCCCTTTTTCACAGTAGTCAGCTGCTGCATTCTGAAATGGAAAGGTCCAGAGTCATAGGGAGCCACTTTGGTAGCTGTGGTCAAACCAGTATGTACATAAAGTATGTGGAGGTTAGGATGCTGGGAGGGTAAGGTGCCAAGTGGACAGGGTGTCAGGTAAGTGAGGCAGTGTTTCAGGTACCTTGGGGATCATGGGAGAAATTAGGGTCCGATAACAGGAGAATGGCTGTTGTATCTGGAGCGTGCAAACTCAGAGGTGGGAGAGGGTAGATTTTAGGAGTGGAGTATGGGTTTGGTTCAAGTCTTGAGTGTGGTTGGCTCAATTCCAACAGAAAGTGGAATCGGGTTTGGTCTAGTCCAACAGGGGGAATGGGATTAGGGTCCTGGGAGGGGTAAAAGTCTGGAAGAAGTGAAGTCAGGGTAGGTGAGGTAAGTATAAGGTCAGTTGAATAGCTATTTAGGACTTAGATCATGGATTTCATATTTCTGAATCCTTCCACACACTCATGGCAGAAAAAAATCTCAGTTGATCTGCTGTTGTTAATATGCTTTTTGAAATTGTTCAGTGATGTTGTGAAATGATTGTAATGGATTGTATAATCAAGAGAGTCGGTTCTGTATAGATTGGCCTTACATAGCCACACTGGTTCAAACTAGTCCCATGTTATCATGCTGGGATTATACACGCTCTGAAGCTTTCACAAGGGATAAAGAAATAGTGATCAGCACAAACCTCATCCAGTGCAAGAGGCATCATTACCTTTGAACCTTGGAAGCCAGGATCAATCTGTTCCCTGCACCACTTTCATTGGCATTCCCACCAGCACTGACAGACCACGTTTTGTGCAAACTGACATAATTTGAACAGACTTGGAAGAATAAACTGTAATGAGGACTCTAAGTGGTTTTCATGCACAGATGAAATGGTGAATCACAATTGTGGTCATTTCTAACCCTGTGTTGGATCCTGCCTTACCATTAGGTGGCCCCTAATTTATTTTCTGCTTGGGGCTCTCTTTGTGCGCTATGATTTGAGTCTGCATTCTTCCTCCAAGACAATTTGCTTTTTTCCCTTCTGTTTTCCCCTCGGGGTTGGCAATGGCTGTGCAATTTCATTCGAATATATTTCATTCGCATACAAGAGAAAACAGCTGCCAGTGCACTGCATTACATGTGACAGAAGAAACAAACACAATACATCAATACTCTGTCATTGATGACATTGTGCTTGGAATATTATTTATATTAAAATGAACTACTTTAAACAAGTAATTACATCTCGTTGTACATGGGCACCTGAAATAACAGCAGCACTGTGTCCCTGCATCTGCTGCTGTGATAAAACATTCAGCTGCTTCCCCTCTGCCTCTTCCACAGTGGGGAGTGGAGATAATGAAAGGAATGATGCCTACCCTGCATTCAGAGATAAAATCAAGTGAATCATTCTCACATGAGGACATGTGTGCATTCTAATAATTCAGGCAATTCCATTGACTGCCCCTGCAAAATTGCAAACAAATTTAACCTCTTTCCTCCCTTTCAGATTGCTTCAAGTATAACTTGCCAGTGCCTGAGTTATTAACTTGCATTTTAAAAATTTCCAGCCTTGAAGGATTTGACACACCCTTTATATAGACATTAACATACTTTTGATCACATTTCTATATTCCCCTTATTAAAACGTCTTCCCAAATTAAATCTGCCTGATTTTGTAAGACCCATTTGTATTTCATCAGACGCATACAGTTGATCAGAGAATGGCGGCTAATTTTAACTGAATGAATCCAGTGACAACAGCAATATCAATTCAACTTAGTAAGGTCACTTAACCTGAAAAGTTAACTCTATTTTTCTCTCTCCACAGATGCTGCCAAACTTGCTGAATTTCTTCAGCACTTTCTCTTCCCAATTCTGTTTTTCATTTCTATTTCTGGTTTTGTGCACAAAACTGTACTGGCTGATACAGTGCATGGGATTGCGATTGATTTACCGAATCAAAAAGACATTACTGAAACGGTACTGACAGAGACAAAGAAATCTAACTCGACTTCCCTCTCATTCATGAAGTGGACATAGAAACATTGAAACACAGGAGTAGACCCATTCACCCATTTATCATTGGCTGATTATCCAACTCAATACCCCATTTCTACTTTCTCCCCATACCCTTAGCCCTAAGAACTAACTTATTTTTGAAAATGTCCAATAATTTGGCCTCAGTCAATTTCTGTGGCAGCGAATTTAACAAGGTCACCACTCTCTGGATGAAGACATTTTCCTAGTCTCAGCCCTAAATGGCCTACCCTGTATCCTTAGACTGTGACCCCTGTCCTGGACTCCCCTGTCATCGGGCATTGTGTAGGTTTCCAAGAGATCCCTTCCCATGCTTCTAAACTGCAGTGAAAGTAGTCCTAGCTGACTCAACTTCTCTTCATACATTAATCCTGCCTTACCAGGAATCAATTTTATAAATCTTTGTTATACTCCTTCCATTGCCAGAATATTCTTCCTCAAACAAAGAGACCAGAACTGCACAGAGTGCGCCAGTTGTGGTCTTACCAAGGCCCTGCACAACTGCAGTAATATATCGCTGCTCTAGCACTCAATCTTCTCATTATGAAGGCCAACATACCATTTGCATTCTTCACCACCTGCTGCACGTACATGCTTACAGCGACTGGTACATGAGGACACCCAGGTCTTGTTGCACTTCCGCCTTTCCTAATCTAATGCCTTCCTGTTTTTTGCTACTAAAGTAGATTTATCCATGCTTATCACATTTATCCACATTATAAATCATTTGTCACACATTTGCACACACATTCAACTTGTCCAGATCACACTGAAGCATCTCTGTCATCCTCTTTACAGCTTGCTCTCCTAACCATGATACGCTTTGCATGCTGCTTGGGGGGTCTTTTAGGGTGGTGGCGGTTATCCTAACCCTGAGCTAGAAGGCCTGGATTCCAAACCCACTTACACCAGAGGTGTCTTATAAAGGTGGATTTAAAATATCTATCAGGTATGGGTTTCTCAAAAGTGCATTTTTATTGTAGTTCACCTGGAGTCAGATGACATAGGGATGGTCCTTAATGAATATTTTGCTTCAGTATTCGCTAGTGAGTGGGACATTTCTGAGGATAGCGTGAAACAGACTGATATTGCTCGAACAGGTTGATGTTAAGGAGTAGAATGTGCTGGAAATTTTGAAAAACAGAAACCCACTGGGCCAGACGGGATATACCCTAGGTTACTACAGGAAAGGAGGGAAAAGATTGCTGCGCCTTTGACAATGATCTGTGTATCCTCACTGTCCACTGGAGTAGTGCCAGATGATTGGAGGGTAGCAAACATTATTCCCTTGTTCAAAAAAGGGAATTGGGACAACCCTGGGGAATACAGACCAGTCAGTCTTGCCTCGGTGGTGGGCAAATTATTGGAGAGGATTCTGAGAGACAGGATTTATGATTAATCAAACTATGATTTTTCAAGTAGAGAAATCAGCATGGCTTTGTTAGGGGCAGGTCATGCCTCACAAACCTTACTGAATTCTTTGAGGATGTGACAAAACACACTGATGAAGGTAGAGCAGTGGATGTGGTATACATGGATTTCAGCAAGGTGTTTGATAAGGTTCCCCATGGTCATTCAGAAAGAAGGCATTCAACTAAACTGCTGCCATTTTATGCCATCACCAACACTGTCTACAATGCTGCCCAATTTTGTGTTGTCAGAAAATTTGGTTATTTGACGTATGTCATTATGCGCATGAATTTTGTGAATAATTGAGGCCCCATCTACAGATCCCTGTGGGAGTCCACTACTCATGTCTTACCAACTTGAGTACTTATCAATTATTCCAATTCTATTTGCTGCCACTCAAGTTAGTATCAATGTTAGCAATTTGCCCTCAATTCTGTGGCTACCAATTCTCTGGGTGGGACTTTATCAAAAGCTTTCTGGATATCCATATAAACAACATTAATTGACGTACCTTTGTCCACCACCTTCGGCATGCATAAACCTACCTTCATGAATCCATGCTGACTCCCCCTGATTAACTGAGATTTTTCAACGTGATCAGTTATCCCACCCCGATAAATGTAAAAGCAGATTGCAAAGCAGCCTACAGAGAGATATTGGTAGCTTCAGTAAATGTGCAAAAGTTTGGCAAATGGCGTGTTATGTGGGAAAGTGCAAGGTTGTTCATTTTGGAAGGGAGAACAAAGGAACTGGGTATTATTTAAATGGGAAAATAAAACTGCAGAACGCTGCAATATAAAGTCACTGGGTGTAGAAAGCTAGGACATTGGGGTGGCAGGTAATATGGAAGGTTAATGGAATGTTGGTCCTTATTTCAGGGGGATTGGAGTATCAGAGTAAGGAATTCTGTACATGGTGCAGCTGGTACATCTGGAGTGCTGTGAGCAGTTTTGGTCCCCTATCATTTCATTGAAGGCAGTTCAGAGAACCTTGACCATAATGATCGCTGGTATAGATGGATTATATAATGAGCAAAGGCTAAACAATTTAGGACTCTACTCACTGGAGTTTAACAAAATGAGGGGTGATCTCATTGAAACAGGAGATCTTAAGGGGCTGACAGGGTAAATGACGAGAGGATGTTTCCCCTTATAGAGTCTAGGACCCGAGGGGAAAGTCTCAGAATATTTCTTATGATCTTATGGTCTCAAACCTTGTGTTTGCTCAGCCATTGATTGAAATCTTTGACTGATGCAATACCATCTCCCTTTCTAGGAGTGGACTGAATAGGAACAGAGTGAGCATTGGACAATTAACCCAGGAGAGGTATTTGAATTCTGGCCAACCTTCTGATGTCTGGCAATACACAAAGCTTGATAGGGAAACTTCTGAAAAAAAGCATTCTCTAACATTGTCACACATGGTGCAAAGAAGAAACCCCCCATTCAATGCCTGTAAGGCAAATCCGCAATCCCAATAAAAACCCTGTCTGCAGAAATTGCATGGAGTCTCTCTCTGTCCTTTCATGATGCAGTTACAGTGATGCTCTTGCACCATATCATATGCTGAAGAGAAGTCGGCAGTACGAGAACAAAGATTATGCCGAGGCCGGCAGAGTGATAAATACAATCACAAGTGAAGCTGATTGGGTAAGTCATGAGCAACAAGGTTATAAGTAGTATACTATCAGTCTTGTGAAGTGGAGATGTTTATCAGGCTCTTTGCTGTCGAGTGATGAATTCCATTTGGAACAATTACAGCAGATTTTCAACCCAACAAGCCTACTTGAGTAATATTTGTAGTTAAAAAGTGAGTCACAGCTGCTTTGTGTTGTCAAGTCAAGGACAAATCAGTCTCAGCTTTGAATGGTATTTTGCACAAAGAGGTGAGAACTATTGTCTGGCTGTGGAACATGGAAGGTCCAACAAGTTCCTCCATCATAATCAAAATTGAATGGGAGATTTAATCTGAAACAGCAAGGTATTTTGACAGGGAGAAACTATTTGTGCGAGCATGGGAGTTCAGTAAGCAAAGGACACAGATCTAAGTTAATTATCAAATAAACCAGAGGGGGACATGAAAATATTCTTCTTATGCTTTGCATAAGAAGAATGCACTGCCTGAAAGCGCAGTGGAAGTAGATTCACTGCTAGTTATCAAAAGGGAATTGGACATCTATTTGGTCAGGGAAGAAAACACCAGGACAATGAGTAGCAACAGAAGGAGGGGTAGCCGCTCCATTGAAAAGCAAGCAAAGCACAATGGGCCAAAATGTTTTGCCCTGTGTTGCAAATCTGAGCTGATTCCAAACTCTCCTGCCCATATCCTAGCTTGTGGCAAGAGTTTTTCACTCTGCACTCCCAGATTGGTGTCCCACTGCAAGCTCAGCTTTATCCCATTTAGAATGGTGGTATAGTCAACAACACAATTGAAGCATGAGTCACACTATTTAGACCGCACAAAATGTGCTGGAAATCTGAAATGCAAACAGAAAACATTGGAAGTCCTCAGGTGTAATTGCATCCCTGGATAGAGAAGTGGTTAATATATTAGTTAACTCTGTTTCCCTCATCACTGATGCTGCCTGACTAGCGAAACAAATTGCTGGTGTAGTCACACTCCAAGCATCATATCTCTCAACTAGACTCATCACCATCTCTACGTGTGCTATGCCATGTTTCCACTCAAGGACATGAAGTCAAGAGGCAGTGGAACAAAGCAGGAGGCCTCAACATTGATTCTCATGAAGTCTCATGGCAACCATGGGCCCTAAACTCTCCAGCTGATTACACTTCCCCACCCTGCCCCATCCCCATTCCTTAGCTGTTGAATGATTCTCATTGTTGAACACCAATTACGAGAGTGTAGAATGGGCATACATTGCACTCTGGGTAAGGACATTCAATATCCATGACCAAGAGAGAGACTGATTGAGACGACAGAGTCCCTCAATCTTTCGGATCTTTGAGTGGTCTTTCTTTGATTTCATGCCCTTTCACCTTTTGGGTGCCTGAACGGCTCTTCACAGCCTTCAGCACCTCAATGAGATCCACTCCAATACTTGGAAATAATGCTTCAGAGATTATTCTATGGAAAGTCTGGCACCCTGACATTATCATTTCAAGGGCTTTAGCTTCTGAAGGACTATCTTCCTGAAGGCAGGCCAGTATTGAATTATAGGCAAAGAGATTAATAATTGTAGGACGGCAAGCTGTTTGGCAAGGGTCATATCCTGAATATGTCTGGTCATTCCAAAAAGGACCTGGCTTATAGGAATTGAAGAAGATTTAAAATTTTAAGGGATAGGGATGGAGACTTTTAACAATTAGAGCAGAGACACAAGAAGTGATAGTCACTAGATGGGCAGGTAAAGGACCGAGTGTGGAAATAGGGTAGCATGGTGCTCATTGGTTGGTACTGTTACCTCACAGCACTAGGGACCCAGGTTCAATTCCATCCTCAGATGACTGTCTTGTTTCCTCCCACAGTCCAGGAATATGCAGATTAGGTAGATTGGCTATGCTAAATGCAGGGTTATGGGGATAGAGTAGGGTGGGTTGGTACAGACTTGATGGACTGAATGGCCTTTTTCCGCTCAATAGGAATTCTATGATAGAAGGCAGCCATTCATTCATTCATTCAAGCTAGTTCTGCAATTTCTCTTTTTTTAAAATTCATTCACAGGATGAGGGTGTCTCAGTTTCTCGATCTCCTCCCACTCCTGAGACATGGTGACTTCCAGTTAAGCTCACCACCAATTGTCTCTCTCTCTAACATGAGAGCAGCCCTATACTCTTCTGCAATTCTGGCAACTTTTCCTGATTTGGTTTGAGGAAAGTATAGAGTTAGAGAGGGGCAAGGCAGGATTAGGTGTCAATGTAGGACGCTGAGCAAAATGATGATGAGTAAACATGTTAGGCTACAGACATGAGTTGAAGTCGACTTCAGATTTGCAAAACTAAGCGAGGCCATTTGTTAGAGAAGGATGATAGGGAAATAGTTAGGAGGAGGAGAAAAGGGAACAGATGGAACCTCATCACATTTTACTACACAGTACACTGGTCTTTCCACATCAGTTGAGTGAGGGTGAGCAGGTTAAGATGACGAGGTATAAAAGGAGGTGATGAAGGTAGAGAAGGAGGAAGAGGTGATAGTGGAGGTTGAAGAGGAGATGGCAAAAGAGCAAAATGAATTTAATTTTGATAAGAAATGGTATGTTAAATAAACCAACAATATTTTAAGTAAAGAAAATAATAATGTCTCTACTGTGGAACATCATTATTCAACAATCTCATAATTGTTACCATCTCTCAAACCCTTCAGATAATCTTCATAAACCAAACCACAGACAGAAATTATTCCCTCATCAGGTTTGCTATTGTTTTCAAAATAACAGCAACATAAAGTCACTCAGTTTGCGCTTTAATAAATTGGATTTAGACCCTCCACCCCCTCTTTCCGTGATTTATGAGCGAAGCAATTCTCCATTAAATTATTAAAACTTTTTTGTGCTATTGATGACAAAAAAAACAGATGCATCTTGATAAATGATGGTCAAATGATAATAGTCGCCAGCAAAAGCGATTACCTCAGCCTTATCTTTTATTATGACTAATGTACTGGTGAATGGATGGCCTGAACATTCGAAATGTGCAAGAAAACACAGTACATTTTTCTTAAGTGCATCTGTCAGACTGGTAAATGTGAAAAGTGGAACATTCCGGAAAACACAATTGATTTTTAGCCAGTAAATCATACCTATTAAAATTGCAATAGGCTTTCCTTTTCATTTTTGATGTCTTCTGCTTTCACTAATTCCTATCTGTCCTTGATATGCATCAGAACATAAACAACTGGGAGCCGAATTGGCCTATTCAGCTCCTCAGTGCTGCTCGCCATTTCACTCAGATCAGGGCCGTTTTTTTACCTCAGCTACCTTGCTCACATTTTCTTTATATCCCTCAATGGCTTTTTCCGTCTCCAAACTGTTGACCTCTGACTTGAGCACACATTTATCGTGCACTCACAGCTCTCAGGACAGACAATTCCAAAGGTTTGCACCATTTTGAGTGAAGAAATTTCTCGTCCTCTCAGTTTGAAATCATCGATGCCTTGAGAGAATCAGCTGTAGCAGTCCCAGGTATGGTTCCCGCAATATCTATAGGTTGTAATTCTCCCTCAAACACATGTCTGTTGACTGTGCCTCCATGGATTTTAAATTCTCTTGGCTTGCTCGGATATCATCTACACTTATACTCTTAGAGACCGCACTATCTTACTTTGTTGCTACTGTTGTGAATCTCTTAGTTCTTTCTTTACATAATATAAGGCTTTTTCATTTTCTGCTATACTGTAACCACTTTATTTATAATACATATTATATTGAATGTAAATTTCCAGTGCAGGTAACATTGGTAGAGGAAAACCATTCGTAAATTTTAACAAGAAACGCTTAATTTAAACAAGGTATATTTTATTGCATGACTGCAACCAGGTCCAAGTTATGTCAATAAATTAGTAATTATTGACAAGATCCATAGGTTTAATTCATCACGTGATGAAGATCCTAACTTGATCTGCCTTTTCCTCAGCCGTGTCTTAAATCATTAGATTGGTTGGAGCTCAATGCAGTTGTCAACATTAACCCTTTTGGAACCATTACCTTATACTACACACTGCACAGATTTGAACCCATAACCCATTCTGGCAACCCTAGTGTAGCAGTGAGGAAATGCTATATTGTTGAGGTCAGGATCTAGCAAAGTAAGGTAGTGCCATTGAAATATAAAAGACTGCACAGATGGCTTAAGAATGAGAATTGGACATTTTAGCCAATATTTAGCCCTTAAACAGCATTGCCAAAATTGTTCAATCTGGCCATTTAATCCAATGCTCAAGCAGGAGGATATATATGTTCTTCCTTCATCAGATTTGGAGTTGAAAGAAATATTTGATTAAATAGTTGACAGTTTGGTTAGCACATACCAATCCCTTCAAATGTCTAGCCCGTGTTGTTCAACAACAATAAGTATATGGGGAAGCTTTCTGGCCTCTGTTTCCATTCCCAAAGTAGGTAATGAGGGCATTAGGACCCTGGAGCAACCTTGTGATAAATGTCACAGAGCTGGAGTAGAGTAGAAATGTCGAGTAGAAATGATGGTATGGTTGGAATCAAATATGTAAAGTAGGACACTCTAGAAGTAATAGCTTGAAATTTACACAAGACCAGACTACAACACTGACATAAACAGACAAAGAAGTTAGATCAGATTCTAAGTATGTAACTATGATTCAGAGCTTGCTATATCTACAGTTTTGTCAGAATGCTTAATAATTAGTGTGACTGCAATGTGTAACCTGCAGACTTAGCTTTCTCCTCCACCACTCTGCTTTGAGCATGGTGGAGCGCCGATAACGTGGCATCAAACTACCCAATAAAAGAGAAAGCCTGAATTAGGAAATTTCTCGGTTTATCACACCTGCCTCAGGGAATAATTACATTCTCACTCAGGAGAAGTTTGGGGTTGAGGCATGGAGAGGTATTGGTGACAATGGTTTTGAATAGAGTCAGATTCAGCCTCAGGTGCAGATCAGAAGCAATCCATCAGAGTTTGATAGTGAAGGTGGGCTGGTCAAGGTAGGCACATGGTTCCCGAAGAAGGGTTATACCTGAAACATTGATTTCTCCACCTCCTGATGCTGCCTGGCTTGCTGTGTTCTTCCAGCCTCATGCCTGTCTACCCTAATAAATTTTAGGCCCTCTAACCCTCATATCCTCTCCGTGTACGTATTTCCCCATGCAACTTCCATATCCTTGTGCCAACCTATCTCCAATCCATACCCCCTACTTCATGTTCTCATTTAGCCCCATGCCAAATGGCAACAACCATTCATGACAATCCGTGTCCCCTCCATCCAAAACCTTTTTCTTTAGAGTATAGGAGAGTGAATGGGGATCTTCTAGGAATGTACAAGATTGTGAGACATGGATATAATGAATACACTCAGTCTTTTTCCTAGGGTTGGCGAATCAAGGACTAGAGAGCATCAGTTTAAGGTTAGAGGGGAAAGAATAAAAGGGAACCAGAGGGGCAACTTTGTTTTTAAAAAATGGAGGACAATACACATGAAATGAGCTGCTAGAAGTGATTGAGATGGGTACATTAACAACATTTAAAGGACATTTGGAGAAATATATGGATAGGAAAGGTTCAAAAGGATATGGAAATGTGTTGCTGGAAACACATTTCCAGCTCTGATCTCCAGCATCTGCAGACCTCACTTTCTCCTCAAAAGGATATGGGCCAAGTGCAGGGAAATTAGGTTAGCATGGAAGGACTTTTTTGGTCAGCATGGACCAGTTTGGGCCAAAGGCCCTGTCTCCATGCTGTAGGACTCTGACTCTATAATCTTGGCCCTTGTACCCTCCATTGTGACACACTCAGTGTACACAATAGGTTTCATGGAGATGAAATGAGATAAAGGCCTAAATATCTACTACAGTCTTCAAAACTACAGTAAACAAAAATTACCATTCATTAAAGTCCATTCAAAACTTTTAATTCTCCTTAAGTGCTAGAACATAGAACAATACAGCACAGAACAGGCCCTTCGGCCCACGATGTTGTGCCGAACATTTGTCCTAGCTTCAGCATCCATCCATGTACCTATCCAACTGCCGCTTAAAAGGTCACCAAAGATTCTGACTCTACCACTCCCACAGGCAGCGCATTCCATGCCCCCACCACTCTGGGTAAAGAACCCACCCCTGACATCTCTCCTATACCTTCCACCCTTCACCTTAAATTTATTATAACATTAAACACAAATTTAAAATGTCACATGAAAGACAGTAATCCTTTACAAATTCTTCACGCTATTGATAAAACTCTGATGTTAGCATCAATGCCAGCATCTCTCCCCTACCCTCTCACCCACGAAGCAAATTATGGCTTGTAGAAAGCAGCCAAGTGCTCGGAATGACAATGATAGCACTTGCATAAATGTCAACAAACAGTTCTTGTAACTGCTAGAAGAGTTTTATCATCTCTCGCTGAGCCTGGTAACCTTTTGTCTTATTACTTTAAAAGGATATGCATACAAATAATTTTACATCATGGCCATTTTACAGACCAAATCCACCCTTTAAGAGTATTTACATATATTCCAGACATTCCTGATTCCTGCTCTGCAGTTTATTGCCTTGGTCATAGCAAACAGAAAGGCGTCTGTTTGAACTCAACACTGAATCCAAATGAACTTTGAGTTTGTGCTTTCCTTGTCGGTGAATCATAGCCTTTCCCTTTTCCTCTTCTGGTGAAAGTGGGGAGCTGGTAGAAATGTAGGTGGGACTTATACAAGAGCAATCCATAAGGGTGGCACGGTGGCCCAATGGTTAGCACTGCTACCTCTCAGCACCGGGGCTCAGTTTCAATTCCAGCCTCAGGTGACTGTGCGAAGTTTGTACATTCTCTGTGTCTGAATGGGTTTGGTTTGGTTTCCTCCTACACTCCAAAGATATGCAGTTTAGGTGGATTGGCCATGCTAAATTACCCTGTAGTGTGGATTAACCATGGGAAAAACGTACAGGGATAAGGGAGGGGTGGGATCTTCTTTGGAGGGTCAGTGTGGACTGAATGGCCTGCTTCCAAACTGTACGGATTCTATGATCTTGCTATTTTCAAAGCTCTGGGAAAATCCAAGTCACGTCCAACATTCAAAGCTGGGAATCTGGTGTGCAGTTCAAGCTTGCCTGAGATTCTTTTATCTGTTTGAACCAGCAAAGGCAGGTCAAAAATGATTTAATGTATTTTTCTGCATTCCTGCCAATACTTAATCTTAGTCCAGGGGTTTGTGTATACTGTGAACTCCATGCTGTTAACAGTATCAGATTGAGAAATGATGTTTGCAGTATGCCCTGATGATGAATTTTTCTGTGTACTGCCTGAATCCAAGATACTGAAGACAAAACTGAGATTTGCAATTTCACCTCCTCAAGTTACAGCAGAAATGATTGCATTAGCTATTTCCTCTTTCTGAGTGGGTTCCTTGTTTGTCTACCTTCCCTTCTCTCCGATGTGTCTTCCTGTCTGTCTGTCTGCTATCACTGCCTGTGTTCTGAATGCACTCCCCCTTCCTTTGCTCCTATTGTCCTATGCCCTTCCACACTCCAGTCTCTTTTGTAGTATTTTCATTCAGTACAAGTTCTTCCAGTGTAGTTATAACACTAGCATATACATGACGATGTAGAAAATTGCCCAGGTATGTCCTTTACATAAAAAAGCATGACAAATCCAACCAGACGAATTACCACCCCAACGAATACCCACCAACTTACTCCCAACCATCAGGAAAGTGGTGGAAGGTGTCACCAACAGCGCTGCCAAGCAGCACCTGCTCAGCAATACCCTGCTCAATGACACACAGTTTGGGTTCTGCCAGGGCCACTCAGCTCCTGACCTCATTACAGACTTGTTTCAGATATGGATGAAAGAGCTGAATTGCAGAGGTGAGGTGAGGGTAACAGCCCTTGACATCAAAGACCACATACGACTGAGTGTGGCATCAAGGAGCCTGAGCAAAACTGGAATCAATGGGTATCAGGGGCAAACTCTCAGTCAGTTGGAATCATAGCCAGCACATAAAGGCTGACCGCACAGACAAGCCCTTTGGCACAAACCAGTCCATGCCAATCAAAAAGTCCATCCACGTTTAATACCATGTCCCTGCATGTGGACCATGTCACAGAACATAGAACAGTACAGTACAGTACAGGCCCTTTGGCCCATGATGTTGTGCGGAGCATTTATCTTAATCTAAGATCAACCTAACCTACACACCCCTCAATTTACTGCCATCCTTGTGCTTGTCCAGTAGTCGCTTAAATGTCCCTAATGTCTCTGACTCTACTACAACCACTGGCAGTGCATTCCACGCACCCACCACTCTCTATGTAAAGAACGTACCTCTGAAATCTCCCTATACCTTCCTTCAATCTCCTTAAAATTATTACCACCTCCTCTTTCTCTCTACCCCCCCCACCCCCCGTGACAGCCATTGATGCCTTGGGGGAAAGTCTCTGGCTATCTACTCTAATTATGCCTCTCATTACCTTGTACACCTCTATCAAGTCACCTCTCTTTCTTCTTCTCTCCAGTGTGAAAATCCCTAGCTCACTCAACCTTTCTTCATAAGACAAGCCCTCCAATCCAGGCAGCATCCTGGTAAATTTCCTCTGCACCGTCTCAAAAGCATCTACATCCTTCTTATAATGAAGTGACCAGAACTGGACACAACATTCAAAGTGCGATCTAACCAAGGTTTCAGAGTTGGCGCAAAATCTCGCAGCTCTTAAATTCAATCCCCCTGTTAATGAAAGCCAAAACACCATATACCTTCTTAACAACCCTATCAACTTGGGTGGCAACTTTAAGGGATCTATGGACATGGACCCCAAAATGCCACTGTTCCTCCACATTGCCAAAAATCAAGTCTTTAACCCTGTATTCAGCACTTAAATTCGATCTTCCAAATGAATTATTTTGCACTTATCCAGGTTGAACTCCACCTGCCACTTCTCAGCCCAGCTCTGCATCCTGTCAATGTCTTGTTGTAGCTTGCAACAGCCCTCGACACTATCTAAAATACCACCGACCTTTGTGTCATTGGCAAACTTACAAACCCATTAGTCCACTGGCAGTGCATTACACTTCTTCATCCACTTCATTCATAAAAACTACAAAGAACAGAGGCCCAAGAACAGATCCACATAGGACGCCACTGGTCACTGGCTTCCAGATGGAATATTTTCCATCCACTACCACTCACTGTGTTCTTTCCACCAGCCAGTTCCGTATCCAAACAGCCACATTTCCCTGTATCCCATACCTCCTCCCTTTCTGAATGAGCCTACCATGGGGAACCTTATCAAATGCCTTACTGAAATTCATATACACCACATCTGCTGCTCTAACTTCGTCAACTTGTCTTGTCACATCCTCAAAAGAACTCAATAAGGCTTGTGAAGCATGACCTGCCCCTCACAAAGCCATGCTGACTATCTTTAATCAAACTCTGTTTTTCCAAATAGTCATAAATCCTATTGCTCAGACTCCTTTCCAGTACCTGGCTTACCACAGACACAAGACTGACTGGTCAGTAATTCCCAGGGATTTCCCTATTCCCTTTCTTGAACAGAGGAACAACATTCACCCCCCTCCAATCAGCTGGTACTACTCCTGCAGAGATCATCACCAGAGGCGCAGCGATCTCATTCTCGCTTCCTGTAGTAACCTTGGATATATCTGGTCTGACACTGGGGACTTATCTATCTTGATGCTTCCCAGAATTTCCAACACATCCACTTTCTTAACAGTCTGTTCAAAGCCTATTAGCCTGGTCCACGGCATTCTCACTATCAATAAGGTCCCTCTCTCTCATGAATACTGAAGCAAAAAACTCATTTATATCTTCCCCTACCTTTCTACCCCTGTTATGGACTCTCTAATTAACAATGTTACTCCCGCTCCTCTTTTATACCCCTCTCTGTTTGTTTTTTTAAAAAATAAGATCTAAACACTAGAATATCCAATAACCATTTCAGCCCCTGTGGAATCCACATCTCTGTTATGATCACAACATCATAGTTTCAAGTACTGATCCATGCTCTAAGTTCATCACTCTTATTCCTGACACACTTTGCAATGAAACAGACACACTTTAACCCATCCCTTTGCCCTATCAACTGTGTATCCTTTCTGACAGTCTTTTTGCATTCAATTTCTGTCCGTTCAACCACCACCCTCGCCTCTGATCTGTAGCTCTGGTTCCCAACCCCCACCAAATTATGTTCAACCCTCCGAAGTGCTCTAGCGATTTCTGAGGAGTTGAATTTGAGTGCACTTCCTGCAGGTGAAGTCAGTGGGGACACTAGTGGTGACCCTTACCTGCCACATCTGACAGAAGGCACATGCAAATGCCCTAACATCCATTCCCACTGTTCCAAATTACAAAAAGAGACTGTTGCAAAAACTAGTAACCTTACTAAGTCTGCACACACAACATTTTTTTTGTTAGAGGGAGAGGATGGATGGGAGACACTACCTAAGTAGTGTTTTGGGTAAAGCAACTACTAAAATATATTACCTCACTGACTTAGCAGTCCCGTGTCCACTCCTGTGCAGCGGGCGCTCCACCTATTCATGAAGTATATTAAAGGATTAATTTACCTTGCTAGCAGCCCCCCCCCCTTCCTTGCTGTCACTGTTCCCCCAGCTACTGCAAAAACGGAGGCTGCTGATCCCACGAAGTACATTTATATATGTTGAATTTACCTTCCCAGCAGCCCCCAGGTCCTTGGTCCCACCACTCCTGCAGCTGCTGCAAAAATCCTTCTAAAGCTTTCCTATTCATGTATTTGTCCAAATGCCTTTCAAATGTTGTTAATGTGCCCGCTTCAACCACTTCCGCTTGCAGCCCATTCCATATGTGCAACACCTTTTGTATAAAAAAGGTTCTCAGGTTCCCTTTTATTCTTTCCCCTCAAAGGTTAAATGGATGCCATTTAGTCCTTGGGAAAAACACAGTACATTCACCCAATCCATGCCTCTCATGATCATATACTCTCCCATAAGGTTTCCCCTCAGTTTCCTACACGAAAGAAAAAAAATGTCCTAGTTTGTCCAAACTCTTCCTATAACAGACCATTATGTCCTGGCAACATCCTTGTAAGTTTCTTCTGCACTCTTTCCAGTTTAATAACATCTTTCCTATAGCAAAGTGAACAAAAAACTGAACACAATACTCCAAGCGCCACCTCACCAATATCCCATGCAACTGCAACATTACTTCCCAACTTCTATATTCAATGCCCTGACTGATAAAGGCCAGTGTGCCAAAAGCCTTCTTCACTGTCCTGTCTACCTGTGACTCCATTTTCAGAGAACCGTGCACCTGAACTCCAAGGTCCCAATATTCCACTACTCTCCTTAAGACCCTACCATTCACTATGAAATTCCTACCTTGATTTGACTTTCCAAAATGCAAGACCTCACACTTATTTATAATAAACTCCATTTGTCTTTTCTCAGCTCACTTCCCCAGCTGATCAAGGTCCTACTGCAATTTCTGATAACCATTCTCACTGTCCACGATACTACCTATCTTAGTGTCATCTGCAAACTTACTAATCATATCTTGTACATTCTCATCCAAGTCATTGATATAGATAACTATATGGAGGATAGTGGGTTAGTATAGGTTAGGTGGGCTTGGATCGGCGCAACATCGAGGGCCAAAGGGCCTGTACTGCGCTGTATTCTTCTATGTTCTATGTTCTATAACAGATTGTAATGGGCACAGCACCGACCCATGAGGCACTCCACTAGTCACAGGCCTCCAGTCCAAAATGCATCCTTCCACTATTGCCCTCCTTTTTCATATCCTCAAGTCAATTTTGTACCCAATTTGTCAGCTGACCCTGGATTGCATGCAAACTAGCATTCCAGAGCAGCCTTCCATGTGGAACCTTATTAAAGGCCTTACTGACATCCAAGCTGAAACTTTATTGCTGGAACAGCACAGCAGGTCAGGCAGCATCTAGGGAACAGAAGATTCGACATTTCGGGCACATGCCCTTCTTCAGGAATGAGCAGAGAGTGTTCAGCAGGAGAAGATAAAAGGTAGGGAGGAGGGACTTGGAGGAGGGGCGTTGGAAATGTGATAGGTGGAAAGAGGTCAAGGTGAAGGTGATAGGTCGGAGTAGGGTGGAGGCGGAGAGGTCAAGAAGACGACTGCAGGTCAGGAACTGACATCCATACAAACGACATCTACCTCCGTGCCCTTACCAACCTTCCTGGTCACTTCAAAAGAAGTCTGACAAATTTGTGAGGCATGATGTCCTACTCACAAAGCCATGCTGACTATTTCTAATCAAACCCTTTTTTCAAATGCATGTATACCTTATCTCTCAGAATCTTCTCAAGTAACTTACGCACCGCAGATGTTAAGTTTTTGGGGTTTAGTTCCCAGGCTTTTCTTTGCAGCCCTTCTTGAATAAAAGGTACAACATTCGCTACCCTGCAGTCTTCTAGGACCTCACTCATGGCTAACTACGATTCCACAATATCAGCTAGGGCAGCCACAATTTCTTCTCTAGCATCTTGCAGTGTTCTTGGATATATCTGGTTAGAGGTTGGCGGAGTGGACTCAATGGGCCGAATGGCCTTACTTCCGCTCCTATGTCTTATGGACCAGGAGATTTATCCATCTTCATACATTCTAATACATCCAACACCTCCTCTACTGTGAGACGGACTGTCCCCAAGATATCACCACTAATTTCCCCAAGTAGAACATAGGATGTAAAGAATATAGAACAGTACAGCACAGTTGATGTTGTGCCAACCTTTTATCTTTACTCTAAGATCAAAGTAATCTACGTAGACTTCATTTTCCTATCATCCATGTGCCTATCCAAGAGTCGCATAAATGTCCCAAATCTGACTCTACTACCACTGCTGGCAGTGCATTCCACACACCCACCACTGTGTAAAGAACCTGCCTCTGACATCTCCCCTAAACTTTCCTCCAATCACCTTAAAATTATGCCCCCTTGTGATAGACATTTCTGCACTGGGAACAAGTTTCTGGCTATCCATCTATGCCTCTCATCATCTTGTACACCTCTATCAAGTCACCTCTCATCCTTCTTTGCTCCAATGAGAAAAGCCCTCACCCCCTCAAACTTTCTTCATAAGACATGCCCTCCAGTCCAGGCAGCTTCCTGGTAAATCTCCTGTGCACCCTCTCTAAAGTTTTCACATCCTTCCTACAATTAGGCGACCAGAACTGAACGCAATATTGCAAGTGAGGTCTAACAAGGGTTTGTAGAGCTGCAGCATAACCTCACAGCTCTTAAACTCAATCTCCCTGCTAATGAACACCAACACACCACAAGCCATTTTAACAACCCAATCAATTTGGGTGACAAATTTGAGGATATGGATGTGGACCCCAAGATCTCTCTGTTCCTACACATTACCAAGAATCCTGCCTTTAACCCTGTATTCTGCATTCAAATTTGACTTACCAAATGAATCACCTCTCACTCTTCAAGGTTGAACTCCATCTGCCACTTCTCAGCCCACTTCAACATCCTGTCAATGTTCTGTTGCAATCTACAACAACCCTCTACACTCCCCTCAACTCCACCAACCTGCTTGTCATTGGTTAACTGACTAACCCATGCTTTCAATTCTTCAAAATCATTTATAAAAAATCACAAAAAGAGTAGATCCCCGTGGAACACCACTGGCCACTGAGCTCCAGGCGGAATACTTTCCATCTACTACCACCACGCTCGGACTTCTATGAGTCAGCCAAATCTGTATCCAGACAAAGTTTGTTTGTATCCCATGCCTCCTTACTTTCTGAATGAGCCTACCATGGGGAACCTTATCAAAAGCCTTGCTAAAATCTATGTACATCACATCCATTGCTCTACCTTCAATGTGTTTTGTCACAGCCTCAAAGAATTCAATAAGGTTTGAGAGGCATGACCTGTCCCTCACAAAGCCATGCTGACTATCTCTATCAAGCGATGCTTTTACAAATAACCACAAATCCCGCCTCTTAGAGTCCTCTCTAATAATATGCCCACCATTGGTGTAAGACTGACTGGTCTATAATTGCCAGGGTTATCCATATTACCTTTCTTGAACAAGGGAATAACATTTTCCACCACCCAATCATCTGGTACTACTACTCCAGTGGACGGTAAAGATGCAAAGATCTTTGTCAAAGGCGCAGCAAAAGCTTCCTTCGTTTCCCGTAACAACCCCAGGTATAGCCCATCTGGCCCAGCGGACTGATCTGTGCTCATGCTTTTCAAATTTTATACTCCTCCCTCTTAACATCAACCTGTTTGAACATATCAGCCTGTTTCATGATGCCAAGGTCCCTCTCACTAATGAATATTTTGCATCAATATTCATGAAAGGACCCCCCACCTCCTCTGACTCCAGGCCGAAGTTCCTACAACTATGTTCCCAAGACCCACAAGTCTAACTACCCTAGCTGATCCATTGTCTCAGACTGTTTCTGCCCCACTGAACTCATCTCCACCTACCTCGATACTATCCTATCCCCCTAGTCCAGGAACTCCCCTCATACGTTCGGGACACCACCCTACACCCTAAACACCACCCATGCCCTCCACCGCCTCCCATTTATCTCTCCATCCCCGAGGCTTCCAGCCTCATTCCTGATATAGGGCTCCTGCCCAAAACATCGATTGTCCTCCTCCTTGGATGCTGCCTGACCTGTTGTGCTTTTCCAGCACTGTTCTAAATCTTGACTCCAATCTTTAGCATCTGCAGTCCTCACTTTTGCCTACCCTCACTCTGCCTATCTTCTTGTTCCTCAAGTGTGGAATGCCTTGGGGTTTTCCTCAGTCCTACCCACTCAAGGCTTATTCTTTCCCCCTTCTAGCTCTCCGAAGTCCATTCTTCAGTTCCTACCTGGCTACCTTGTAATCCTCTTGGGCTGTCCGATCCTTGCTTCCGCAACCTTAAGTAAGCTTCCTTTTTCCTCTTGACTAGATGTTCTACTTTGTCATCCTAGGTTCCTTCACCCTACCATCCCTTCCTTGCCTCAGTCAGACAAACCTATCCACCACCCACAGTAAGTGCTCCCTAAACAATCTCCACATTTCTATCATGCATTAATGGGCGGCACGGTAGCACAGTGGTTAGCACTGCTGCCTCACAGCGCCAGAGACCCGGGTTCAATTCCCGCCTCAGGGGACTGTGTGGAGTTTGCACGTTCTCCCAGTGTCTGCATGGGTTTCCTCCGGGTGCTCCAGTTTCCTCCCACAGTCCAAAGATGTGCAGGTCAGGTGAATTGGCCATGCTAAATTGCCCGTAGTGTTAGGTAAGGGGTAAATGCAGGGGTATGGGTGGGTTGTGCTTCGGCGGGGTAGTGTGGACTTGTTAGGCCGAAGGGCCTGTTTCCACACTAAGTAATTTAATCTAATCCTTTGACAACATCTGTTCCCAATTTATGCTCCACAGTTCCTGCCTAATAGCATTGTCGCTCCCCCTCCCCCAATTAAATACTTTCCCATACCGACTGCTCCTATCCCTCTTCATGATTTATAGTAAAGGTCAGAAAGTTGTGATCACTCTTACCAAAATGCTCTCTCCCACCGAGATCGGACACCTGGCCTGGTTCGCTGCCAAGCACCAATTATGGGCTGGGCCTTACACATTACTGTGACCTTATGGATAACCCTTAAAGACCAGTCAGTCAGTCAGTCTTATACCAATGGTGGCTACATTATTGGGGAGGATTCTGAGAGGCAGGATTTGTGATTATTTGAAAAAGTATAGTTCGAATAGAAAAAAAGTCAGCATGGCTTTGTGAGGGACAGGTCATGCCCCACAAACCTTATTGAATTCTTTGAGGATGTGACAAAACACATTGATGAAGGTAGAGCAGTGGATGACCTCCCTTTCTGCAGCTGTGATACTATCCCTGATTAGTAATACCACTCCCCCATCTCTTACACCAACATTCCTTTTCCTTTTGAAACATCTGAATCCCATAAAGTCCAGCGACCATTTGTGACCCTGTGATGTTCATGTCTCCATTATTGGCCACAACATCATAGCTCCAAGTACTGATCCTTGCTCTAAGTTCATCCCCCCCATTCCCGAGATGTCTTGCTTTGAAAAGGACACTTCAATCCATTATAATGACTGCAACTTTGCACTGTCAACTGTCTGTCCTTCCTCACAGACTCTGCGCATGCTGTTTCTGCCTGTTCCCCAGCTATCCCAACCTCTGATGCACAGATCCAGTTCCCATCCCCTTGCCAAACTAATTTAAACCCTCCTGAACAGCTCTAGCAAACCTCCCAAACAGGATATTGGTTCCCTTCCTGTTCAGGTGCAACCTGTCCTACTTGTATAGGTCCCACTTCCTCAGGAGGTATCCCAGTGATCCACATATCTGAAGTCCTCCCTCCTACACCAACTCTGCAGCCACATATTTAGCTGCACTTGCTCTCTGTTCCTCGCCTCACTAGCCCATGGCACCGGTAGCAGTCCTGAGATTTTTACACTGTTCATGCTACCTTTTAACTTTCAATCAAACTCCCTACGTTCTCTTTTCATCCCTTTTCCTAGTTACATCATTGGTACTGATGTGTATCATAACTTCTGGCTACTCTCCCTTCTCCTTAAGAATCCTGGAGACTTGATCAGAGATATCCCTGATCCTGGTACCTGGGAGGCAACAAACCACCCGGGAAACTCATTCGCGACCACAGAATCTCCTGTCTGTTCCTCTCACCATTGAATATCCTATCACTATTACTCTTCTATTCAAGTCTTTCTCCAAACTAAACACAGGAGAAATATCCATTAAGACCTCGACGATTACCTGCAGTTCCACACATGTATATGTCCACTTTGGTCTTTGAAGGGTCCTATTCTCTTTCTAGTTATTGCTTCTTCTTTAATATACTTAAAGAACCCCTTTGGAATCACCCCAATCTTCTCAGCCATAGCTATTTCATGCCCCCTTTTCACCCTCTTGATTTCCTTAATCAGTAAACCTCTGTTTTCCCTATATACCTCCATGGATTCCCTAGCTCCCAGCTGTCCATACCTGAGCCATTCCTCCTCCTTTTTTGCTGGTCAAAGCCTCAATATCTCTTATCATCCTTGGTTCCCTATTCCTGCCAACCTTGCCCTCACAGGAACATATAGAGAAGGTTGTAGTTTTTGGAGGACAGTAATGTCAGCTCCAGGATCTCTCTGGAGGAGAATGTCTCAGGTCCAACCATCTTCAGCTGCTTTATCAATGAACTTCCCTCTATCATAAATTCAGAAGTGGAGATGTTTGCTGATGATTGCACAACATTCAGCACCATTCACAACTGCTGAGATACTGAAGCAGTCCATGTTCAAACGCAATGTGATCTGTTCAAAATTCCAGCTTGGGCTTAGAAGTGTCAAGTAACCTTCTCCCCACACAATACCAGGCAACGACCGTCTCCAATGAGAGATGGTCTGATCACTCCCTTTGACAGTCAGTGGTGTTACCGTGAAAGAATCCCCCACTATCACTATCCTATGTGTTACCTTTGACCAGAAACTCAAGTGATGGAAATGTGTTGCTGGAAAAGCGCAGCAGGTCAGGCAGCATCTAGGGAACAGGAGAATCGACATTTCGGGCATTAGCCCTTCTTCAGGAATGAAGAAGGGTTAATGCCCGAAACGTCGATTCTCCTGTTCCCTAGATGCTGCCTGACTTGCTGCGCTTTTCCAGCAACACATTTCCATCTCTGATCTCCAGCATCTGCAGACCTCACTTTCTCCTCAGAAACTCAAGTGGACTCGTCAAACAAATACAGTGGCTACAAGAGCAGGTTAGAGGCGAGGAATACTGCTGTAAGTAACTTATCTCCTGACTTACCAAATCCAGTCCATTACCTACCAGGCACAAGTCTGGAGTGTGATGGAATTCTCCCCACTTACCTGGATGGATATACCTCCAACAATAGTCAACAAGCTTAGCACTATCTAGAACACAGCAGCTTGCTTAATTGGCACCATATCAACAAGAATCCACTCCCTCCACCACCGACACTCAGTAGTAGCAGTGTGCGCTATCTACAAGACGTACTACAGTTAACCTTGGACAGCAGCTACCAAAGCCATGACCACTTCTATCTAGAAGGACACTGGCAGCAGATTACTTGCAATTTTTATCCCCAGCCCCCATGCCATTCTGACTTGGAAGTATATAGTCATTACTTCAGTGACACTGGGGTAAAATACTGGAACTTCCTCTCTGAAGGCATTGTGGGTTTTTCTATAGCAATGGAACTACAACGATTCAAAAAGGTAGTTTGCTATCACCTTCTCAAGGACATGAGGGATCCACAATAAGTGCTGGCC
Organism: Chiloscyllium plagiosum; assembly: GCF_037043375.1. Taxonomy (NCBI): domain Eukaryota; kingdom Metazoa; phylum Chordata; class Chondrichthyes; order Orectolobiformes; family Hemiscylliidae; genus Chiloscyllium; species Chiloscyllium plagiosum. Next base: position 88,385,497 of record NW_028270151.1, read on the forward strand.
AGCCAGCCATGATCACAGCCCACGAATAGATAAATAATTAATAAGTTTTGCTGATGAGGCAGTTGAGCCAAAATTCAGCTGCTGGAAATGATTGAGCTATGTGTGAAGGGGAGTCAGGTAGCAGCAATTTGAATTATTAAAGTGAAGTTCTAAGGCCCAATCATGGACTGGACCTACACATTATGGTGACTTTTATTTCAAATGGAAGAGAGTTAAACTACACTAGACTATACCTGGAATTCTGTGAACAGTTTTAAGTCCGTTATTTAAGGAAAGATATGCTGATATTGAAGGCAGTCCAGAGAAGGTTCACTGGGCTAATGCAAGAAATGGAGGGACTGTTTTATGAGTAGTGGTTGAGTAGGTTGGGCTTGTACTCGTTACAGTTTAGAAGGATGAGAAATTACAAGATTTTTAGAGGACTTGACAGGCTGGACACCGAATGGTTGTTTACCATTGTGGAAGAATCTAGGACCAGGGGTCATAATGTCAGAATAAGGAGCCTTACACTTAAGACAGAGATGAGGAGGAATTTCTTCTCTCAGATGGTTGTGAATCTGTGGAATTCTTTAGTATGAAAGTTTGTTGAGGCTGGGTTGTTATGACAAATGTTCGAGGTTGAGATAGGTAATGAAGGATTACAGGAAAAGGCATTAAAGGGGAGTTGAGGATGATTAGATCAGCCATGGTCTCAGTCTGCTGCAGCAGACTCAAGGGGCTGAGTGGCCTACTTCTGTTCCCATGCCTTAAAGACATTATCTGTGTGCTTGGTGTACACTGTCATTTATGGATTCATGGCCAATGGACATTTTGTCTTCAATGTCATGAAGACTGTTGATACCCATCTCTGACAGACAACAGCATACAGAAGAACTTCAATTATCTTGCATTCGATTAGTCGAACATCAGATCATCTGAGCAAGGTCCTGATGCATGGCTAACTACGTTAGCCAACATCAATTATCCAGCATTCGATGAACCAAACGAAATACTCTCTGCCTGTATTCTTTGGATAATCAAATTTCCTCTGTATACATAAACAAAGATACAGCGGAGAAACTCAGATACATAAAACTGCATAAACTAATTTATTCAGTACTTAAATAAATAATACACACTTTTAACTAATTGAGATATCTCAATCACTGTCTTTCAATACCCTGGATTCTGTAACTAAACCTAAATATTATTACCTGGGAGAGTTGCATTTGGCCAGGCTGGAAATCTTCGATATCTGCACTACACCTCCTGACATAGGGTACCTCCTGCAGACTTATTCTTTGAGGGCCTACTGAAAAATTAAAGGGTTTTCCCAGGCTGCTTTATACATAGATCTCTGTACCAACTAAATGCCTTACTTGCAATTGTCATGCGCATTTTCAATCCATGTGCAATTTCAATGATTTGTCCTTATTTGGAGGAGACAGTGGTAACTGATTTCCTGCAACCTTAGCTCTTAGCAGACCTGAATGACTCTGCCTAATTCCAATCACATAACAGCCCATTGGAAAACCTCTTATGCCCGGAGGCATGGTACATTGGGGAAATCGAGCAAAGGCTACGACAACGGATGAATGGGCACCACACAACAATCAACAGACAGGAGGGTTCCCTCCCAGTTGGGGGACACTTCAGTGGTCCAGGATATTCAGCCTCGGACCTTTGAGTGACCATCCTCCAAGGCGGACTTCGGGACAGGCAGCAGAGGAAAGTGGCCGAGCAGATGCTGATAGCTAAGTTTGGTACCCATAGGGAGGGCCTCAACCGGGACCTTGGGTTCATGTCACATTACAGGTGATCACCATTGCACTACACATACACACACATGGACACAGGTACACACCCTTATAGACACGCACACTCCCACATGCACCCCCTCACAATCTTAAGACACTCTGCACTCACTACACACACACACAAAACTTTCTCACACTCAACCCCCACCCCAGACAGACAGACAGATGATACACACAGACAGACAAAGACCCATATGCACACATATTTTGTGGGGTGAATTTGTACTTGCAGAGTTACATTGCACTTTGCTCAAAAACTGCATACATTCATGTAGAACTCTGAGCTCAAAAACTGCATGAATTTATGTAAAACTCTTATCTCACTTTTTAGATTAGAATCAATCTAAACATCATCACATAGACAGAGAACACAGGGGGCCAACACCTTCAACATATTGTCTCGCTATCACCATTGTTAACAGCTAACCCAAGAATGCAACTTTTAAAAAAAAGGTTTTGTGATTTACATGAAAGAAGTGAAACTATCACTGTATTTTGACACATGAAAGGCTTAACAATCAATTTTTCAATGTATAATTTCAGTTACATCACACTGCAAATTTTTGCTATAAATTCTGTATTACGAACGAGCCCTCCACTTTCACCTGATGAAGAAGCATCGCTCAAAGTTTCCAATTAAACCTGTAGGACTATAACCTGGTGTTGTGTGATTTTTAACTTTGTACACCCCAGTCCAACACCAGCATCTCCAAATTATCAGTTTTTGTTATCCTCAGCCTTGTCCAAGGGACTGGACAGTGTTAACAGAGTAAAGCTAAATCTCATTTCTCGAAAGATTGAGAACATGATGGCAGGATTGTCAAAAGAAACAATGGAAACATAAGGAAAAAGTTTTGCATGCGCTGAGTGGTTTTAACCTGGAATGCAATGTTGGAATGTGTGAAAGATGCAGGTTCAATTGAGCTTTTAGGAAGGGAATTGAATTATTACCTGAAGAGTTCCTGGGGGAAGGGACAGGGGAGTGGGAATAGCAGAGTTTCTCCTTTGGTCAAATGGCTTCCTTCTGTACTATGACATTTTTATCATTCCAGGACTCAAAAACAATACCAAGCATTAATCCACTTTCAAAATTTAAGTCAGTGGCTTAAATTTGGAGTGAGAGAGACTGTGGAGAGATCCAATTGGGATTTCGGAGTCCACTGGTTTCTGACATTTGAGTGTTGGTTTAGGATGCAGGCTGGATGAATGGCACAAGCCCACAGCCTGCACCCTTGAGCTGGCCAGTTCCTTTGTACAGATTGGCATATCCTTGTCCTCTTTGGGGGCTCATGACCAAAGTTATCTATGCTTAGGCAGGCAATGATTTGCAAGCATTGGTCAGGATCTTTACTAAGGAGGTTTAGAAGCAGCAGTTTAGATATGATACTTCGGTTAATTAGACAAAGTAGTCTATGCAACCAGTCACAATTGTCAATGGCTCACAGAGACCAAAAGACAAAACAGGTGGTTAGTGCAGAGTGCATTAAATCTCATTAAAGTTATGAAGATAGTCCTGCTCTCCAACTGAAGTGTTAGGAAGGTCTTGTTTATGTAGTGGTTATAACAAGATCAGTCAGCTGAGCCTAATGAGTTTTCTGATTGCGGCTGTTATTCTGGTCCAAATCAGGGAGCCATGTCTAGCACATAGAAGGGTGGGAGTCAGAGATACTGGCACTCCCAACACCGACTCTGAAGAGGCATTACTAAAGTCAAGGACTGTTCATGTGTGACTTGTCGATGAGATACCGGATAAAGTGGAGTTATTTCACTTGGGTCTTCACTTAATTTCTTGTTGTTCAACTTCCATCTGATAAGATGGTTCCCTGACAAACACTGCTGCCTCCAAGGGTTGCCTGGCAATGACTCCAAGTACTTCTTAGTAACCCCCCCTTCCAGGGGCTGGTAGCTTATGATGTGCCAACCACCCATTTGAATCTGTCTGGCCAGTGATCATGGGACAGGACGGAATGGAATTTATTGTCACGTGTACCAAGCCACAATGAAAAGCTTCATTCCCAACTTGCTGAACTTTTTCTAAAGTACAGCTGTCATTTTTAAAAAAAGGGTTTATTCTCCTAAGCACGGCATTAACAGTAGGAAACACATGATGCCACGCAGCTCTTTGAAGTCAACTCAATGGAATATTGTAACCTTTCTTACACCTTCCTTTTCTCTTGATTTACAAGAAATTTCTTTTTATGGCGAAGGCCATTAATATATATCATTAGTTAACTGAAATCTGAAGTACACCGGACTACTAAGGAAAAAAATCATTTTTAAAAAGGAACCCAACTTCCAACATTTGCAATTTTCACAGAGGGAGCCAACCTTTTAAAGCAGTTCACGTAACCTGACTTATGAATGTAAACGCTACATTTTTCTTTTTTTTTAAATTATAGATTAAAACAGAAAATGGATTTTTTTTAAAGCCAAGGATTATGGAAAGATTTGCTTCAGTTTTAAAAACAAGTTGCTGCAACTCATTGAATTAGGATTAGAATTCGTCTTATCATCATATGCACTCATGATTACAGTGGAAAGTTTACAGGTCGTCACCTTAGGTACCTTGGTACAGATTCTTAAGTATGAATTAAGGAAAAAAATTAGAATAAATAAGTAAAAAGTCCAGCAATAAATTAGAAAAATAGAGAAATAAGAGTTCAGAATAACAGTCCTTCCAACTCAGATAGGCTTCATGCTAAGGCTGGGAGTCCGAATCCATGCCAAGGCTGGGAATCTAGTCCTTGCTAAGGCTTGAAGTCTGTGCAGGCTTTCACCCTGGATATCACCAATGCTACACAAGGATGACAGATAAAAGAGAAAAAGAATATACAGAAAAAGAGAGAAAAAGCAAAACAAAACAGACAGATTGGATCAGCTGCAGCTCAGGAGCTCTTTTCCACTGCCAATGCTGCTGGAACAGAATTGAGAGTGGTGTTCACACCTCTGCTTTGTTCAAATGGTGGGGAGGAAAATAAGACACCAAGGCAGCAGGGTGTATGTGTAGAAAGAGATTCATCCAGCAACAGGTTGTTGATTGGTTTTGTGATTAATTGTAGATGATGGAAATCATCAGCTTGACCACACATCTCTCTAATGGCTCGCGGGCAGATGACTAGGTTAGGTGTTTCTGATAGAGGGAATCAACCTTCCAGACTGCTGAAGGAGCCAATCCATGTCTCACCTCTCTCCAGTAAAATAACTAAAACTTGAAGAATGAATTATCTTTTCCCATCTGTTGCCTTTCACCAGTAACTCAAAAATACTTTTCAATGAGTGCACTAAGTGTACCTTCGCCTTCTGTGTAGAAATGAAGCAATAGAGAAAAGGAGATCAGAATGCAGAAGATCTTGGGAAGCTAGAGGAACATTTCATCAAATCTTGTGGACTGGTGCAAATGGACTTGTTTCCCTAGCCAAAGTTTTGTTGTTTGTATCTGTCAGTATTTGCGTAAGATCTTTAAAAAGGGGTTAGAGTTTCAACTATTAAAATCAAACATAGATAGTTCATAGCTGAAACTTACCTACTTTTAATATATTTATTGTATTAAATAATGGTTCTAGTTAAGAGCAGGAACCTGGTCAATATTTTCTGTAAACCGGGGTCCATCAGATACATACATCAGGGACTTTAAGCATTTTAATAAAAATCATTATCATTTGTGATATCCTAAGAATAATTGTATTCCAATACCAGTGCACTTTCATAAGTTGGTTATTTCACCAACCAGCTGCAGGAAAAAAAAACCTTTTTGAAAGGTAACCCCAACATGTTCTTCTCATGTTGTTTCATGCCAAGATATGTAAATCCGCTGTCCCCAGTGTAGTCCTTTATGCCCTTTAATGTCAAGTTATTCCACTTGCATGCCTATGCAATGTACATATATAGAATTGATGAAACATATAAATAAGTGGGGTGTGTAAAAATGCTTTAAAAGGAACTATGATTCAGTGGTAACTTTTCACTCCATAAAATCCCTCTTCTTCACTATACGTCAGTTAAATAGCTCAGTTGTTTTAACAGTCTAAAGGATGTCTGGGCTCTCATCCAAGAATGCAAAAAAAAAACACATTCGGCAAAAAGCCCAGAGAAACACGTGTCACAGAGAAAACCTTGATTCCTTGTTAGCCTTGACTCTGATCCTTGATTGCACAATATTTAATCAAAGAAGAAAAGATTATTCGAGTATTTGCAGTTTCTCTTTTTGATACTTTAAAGGACCTAGATGTCCATTGTCCATTAGTAAACTGGAGACTTTGTGAGGGGCTAGAAAATATCAGTGACTTCTACAATTTATTTCTTATATATCCTACTGTCACCGTAGAGTTCATTATTTCCATACAATGTGTAGTATGTGAATGGGTACGGTAAAGCTTTGCATGGTGACATGAGAGACCATAGGGATTTGCATGTGCATGAGGAGGAATGGAGGATAGCATGTTGCAATCATGAGGTGTAGTTGGATTAGAGCATCTTACGGCACAATTATAATTGGGACCATCTTACGGAGGTGGGTCTTTTAAACAGCTTCTGTGGCTGTTTCCGAATTGCTGTACGCACCAGCAGTCCCCTCCCCACCCACTTTGCGGGCACTTATTCATCTTGGGAATGTGTCGAGCATTGGCGATAGCCAGCTCCTACTCCCCATCTTTAAGAGGATTCCCAGAGTTCATATTTTTATTTCTGATTCATTGTGTTTCACGGTCAACTGTGTCTTACTCTCCATCTGGGTCTTCTCTTATTGGAGTAGATATTGGCTTTGTATGATGGAGCTGATGGATGACACCCTCATTGACATTTCTCCCCATGTTAATGAATCATATGTAAATAAAGAAAATCATACCTACTATGACCCAAGTTAAACCAATACCCAAAGTCATGATCTAGCCCTAGCTATTGCTCTCTTACTTTTTAGTTTTTTGAAACATGAGTCGTCGAGGCTTATGAGGAACTGATAAGAAAGAATAATTGAGGCCTGAAGCTAATCATGTATGAATTTATAGAATATTGGGTTAGACTTGAGGGGCTGAATGGCCTGCTCCTATTTCTTCTATATTTTTCATATCACCTTTCTTAATGTCACCTCTCTCTGGCCCTTGAAATGCCAGTCTATTTATCTTTATTTATCAGTTGCTATTTATCTTTGTCTTCATGCCTGTTTGCCTCAGGGGACAGGTGGCTTTCCCTGCTAATACTGCGTTAAAAAATTGCAGCCATTGATTTAACATGTTTGATACATTGTACAATTTCACCACTGAGCCATTTGGTAGTGTGTGAAGGAGGAAATTTTGGAGCTAGCTTTCAAAAAAGATTTAGTGTTACAAGTGAGACACTGAGAACAGCAATGTGTACTCGGGGATACATAACAGATACTGAGTGAAAATATTGTTCAATTCTTTGTTACGAGCCTGTCTTATTCAGACTCGACCTGAACACCAGAACATTCCAAAGCTTTGATCTTACATTGAATAAATTATTTACAACTGGTGATCTTTACACCGCGTAAAATTGCTGCATTCAGAGTTAGTACATTCCCTGTGTCTTTATCTGTTTGTGCACCGGCTCTTGACTCCACAGTCAAGGCTACTTATAAATGGAGCTTTATTGCAATTATCCCACATCCCCAGTGAACCAGATTGTGGTAATGAAAGCGACTTCTCCAGAACCTTCTGTCACTGCGATTAGTTCCTTCTCCTCGGAGAACAGCGTCATTGTAGAATCTGGCTAATGATCTCAAATTTTCTCCCCCCACCCCCAACTCCCACCTCAAAGCTTTTGGATCCTAGTCTCAGATCACCCTGCAGTACAATGCCATGGGAATGCTTTGCTTAGTAATTACTAGACACTCAACAGCCTGGTGATTTATGCATCCTTGCAGATGCTAGCTCTGTTGCAGTTAGTGAGATGCCCCCATTCCACTGTTGCTTTCCTGCCTGTTGTTTACACCTCGTTTACAATGAGCTGAATACACATTGTATACTCACAGCCAGTCTTTGTGTAACAAGGCTTCTGTCTGTCCTGAAACTCATAGCATTGGGCTGCACAGCAGTTCAGGAGAAAGAGAGGTCTGCATTCAGAAACTAAATGCGCTCCTCAAATGTTTGGCACATGTTTTACATCCAATTAATTGTTCCAGTACAGTCACCACATGGAAGTCGATTTGCACACTGCTGTGTCCCACAAAAAAAGAATAAATAGTTATTCAATGTTTCAGAGATGTTTAACACAGAGAAAAGGTTGACTAGAATGTGAGGAATTTCTCATTCAGCCTCTTCAAATAAAGCCATCTATTGCGGGCTCATCGAATAGTATGCTCACCACTCAGGTCAGGCTCTGCTGTAAGGATTTTCATCCTTCAGTAGACCCTGAGGCTGACCCTCCAGTGTTGTATTGCAGGGGCACTGCACGAAGGAAGGTATGATATCACAAAGGCACTGCAGCAAGGGAGATGGAAGACTGGGGGGGGGGGGGGGGGGGAGTGGGTGGAGGCAGGTCACAGAAGGTACTGCACTGAGGGAGGGGTTGATCCCAGGGAGATTCTGTTGCTCAGATGGAAATTGCTCTAGGCAATTAGGAATGGGCAATAAAATGTTGACCTGGTCAGTGATACCCTAATCATTATTGAATAAAAAAAAAGTCTCCAGCCTTTTCCCCTAACCCTTCACATTAATTTACACAAAAACAATTGCATACTCTTGAATGCCTCTATTCAACGTGCCTTTCACCACAGTCCCAGGCAGTGCAGTCCATAGCCGAGCTACTATGTGATAAAGATTTCAGTCAATTCCTATTTGCTTATTTTATGAAACACTTTAAAACTACGTCATTTGGTTCTCAGTCTGCTTGAGTGGGAACAGTTACTCCCTATTCATTCTCTCCAGACCCCTCATGTTTTTGAAGACTTCTATCTTAGTCTCTTAACTTTCTCCTTTCTAAGGAAAAAAAATCGCAACTTCTCCAATCCTTCCCTCAGAACTAAGTGTTGTATCATAAGATCCATTCACAAAAACTACTTTGGTTCTCTCTCTAAAGTATTCATATCTTACTTAAGACAGGTGCCTGGAACTGTATGTTGTACTTCTGCTGACATCTGAATAGTATCTTAAGTTCTTCAGAAATTCCCTGCTCTTGTACTCAATTAACCAGCTTCTGAAAGAGATTATTTTGTTTATTCACTCGAGTGGTGGGCATTGCAGGTGAAGCCAGCATTCATTGCCTGTCCCTAGATGCCCTTCAGAAGGTGATGGGGAGTGCCTTCTTGAACTGCCTTAGTCCATGTGCTGCAAGGTAGACCAACAATGCCCTTTAGGGAAGGGGTTCTAGGATTTTGAACTAGCAATAGTGAACAGTGATATATTTCCATGTCACAACAGAGAGTGTTTGGAGGGGAACTTGAAGATGGCATTCCCATATCTTCTGCCTTTGGCCTTGTAGATAGAAGTGATTGTGGGTTTGAAAGGTGCTATCAGAGGATCTTTGAATTTCCACTGTGCACCTTGCAGATAACACACACTGCTGCTACTGCGTGTTAGTGGTGAAGGGAGTAAACATGGTCCCAAATCAAACATGTTGCTTTTCCCTGGATAGTATCAGGCTTCTTTTGTGTGGTATTGGAGCTGAACTCATCCAGGCAAGTGGGGAGTACTCCATCACACTCCTGACTCATGCCATGTAGATAGACAGGCTTTGAGGACTCAGGAGGTGAGTTACTTACTGCAGTATTCCTCGCCTCTGACCTGCTCTTGTAGCCACTGTAATTATATGGTGAGTCCATTTGAGTTTTTGGCCAATGGTAACCCTCAGGATGTTGATAATGGGAGATTCAATGATGGTAACACTGAATGCAAAGGAGTTGTGGTTGGATGGTCTCTTATTTGGGATGCTCATAGCCTGGCAATTGTGTGGCATGAATGTTACTTGCCTTTGTCAGCAGAAGCCTTGGGTGGCACAGTGGTTAGCAGTGCTTCTTCACAGTGCCAGAGACCCAGGTTCAATTCCCGCCTCAGGTGACTGTCTGTGTGGAGTTTGCACACATTCTCACAGCGTCTGCGTGGGTTTCCTCCCACAGTCCAAAAGTGTGCAGGTTAGGTGAATTGGCCACGCTAAATTGGCCGTAACGTTAGGTGAAAGGGTAAATGTAGGGGAATGGATCTGGGTGGGTTGCTCTTTGGAGGGTCAGTGTGGACTTGTTGGGCTGAAGGGCCTGTTTCCACACTAAGTAATCTAATCTAAAAAAAAATTCTCCAGGTCTTGTTGCATTTGAACATGGACTACTTTAGTATCTGAAGAGTCACGAATGGTGGACATCGTCCCTCCATCATAAAGTGGGAACGTTCGCGATGAATGCACAGTCATTGATGAAGCAGCTGAAGATGGTTGGGCCTAGGACACGATCCTGAGGAACTCCTGTAGAGATGTTCTGGAGCTGAGATGACTGACCTCCAACAAATCACAACTATCTTCCAATGTATCTGGTATGACTCCAATCTCAGTTTACTGATACCCATTGATTTTGCTGGGGGTGCTTGATGCCACACTGTTGAATATAGCCTTGATGTCTAGGGCTGTCTCTCACCTCTGGAATTCAACTCTTTTTTAATCAATGTTTGAACCAAGGCTGTAATAAGGCGAGCAGCTGAGTGGACCCCGATGGAACCCAAACTTGACATCACTGAGCAGTATATTGCTGAACAGGTGCTGCTTGACAGTACTGTTGATGACACCTTCCATCACTTTGCTGATGGTGGAGAGTAGACAGATGGGGTGGTAAGCAGCTGGATTGGACTTGTCCTGTTTGTTTTTTTGTGTGTACAATTGTCTGGGCAATTTTTCACATTATTAGGTACATATCAGTGTTGTAAGTGTAACAACTTACAACTTGGTTAGGGGAGCACCAAGTTCTGGAATATAAGTCTTCAGTACTACTGCCGGAATGTTGTCAGAGCCTTAACCTTTGCAGTATCCAATGTCCCCAAATGTTTCATGATACGGCATGGAGCAAATTAAATTGGTTGAATGCTGGAACCTGTGATGCTGAGGACCACTGGAGGAGGCTAAGATTGATCATCCATTTGGCACTTCTGACTAAACATTGCTATGAAAGCTTCAGCCTTATCTTTTGTACTGATGTGCTAGGCTCTTACATCATTGGGGCTGAGGAAATTTGTGAAACCTCCTCCTCCAGTGAGCTGTTTAATTGTCCACTACCATTCTTGACTGGATATGGAAGGACTGCAGAGCTTCGATCTGATCCATTGGTTATGGGATCACTTAGCTCCATCACTTGCTGCTTCTGTTTGGCACATTTGGTGCTTTCACCAGGTTGATGCCTCATCTTTCAGGTATGCCTGGTGCTGCTCCTGCATACGTTCTGCACTCTCCATTGAACCAGGGGTTGATTCCCCTGGCTTGATGACAATGGTTGAGTGGGGAAAATGCCAGGCCATGAGGTTACAGATTGTGCTGGAGTGCAATTCTGCTGCTGCTACTAATGGCCCACAGCACCTCATGGATTCTCAATCTTGAGCTGTTAGATCTGTTCAAAGTCTGTCTCATTTACAAGGGTAAGTGCCACACAACACGATTGAGAATAACCTTTATATGAAAGTGGGACTTTATCTCCACAAGGACTGTCCAGTGGTTGTTCTTCCCGATACTGGCAGATTGGCAAGGATAAGGAAAAGCATATTTTTCCCTCTTGTTGGTTCCCTCACTCTGCTGCAGACCTACTCTCACAGCTATGTCCTTCGGTAGCCCTGTTGCCAAGCCACTCTTGGTGGAGGACACTGAAATCCCTCCCCCAGAGTGCATTTTGTGCCCCTGCCATCCTCTGGATTTCCTTTCAGTGTTGTTTAATATAGAGGAGTACCGATTCATCAGCCTAGGGAGGATGGTATATGGTAATCAGCAGGAAGTTTCCTTGCCCATGTTTAACCTGAGGCTACGAGACTTCATGGGAGTTCTCAACATTGACTCTAGATTCCAGGGCAACTCTCTCGATTGTATGCCACTGTGCTGCCACCTCTGCTAGGTCTACCCTGCCTGTGGGTGGTGCTGTCTGAGACATGTCCATAAGGTATGATTCTGTGGTTATGACTAAGTTCAGGCTGTTGCTTGACTAGTCTGAGAGACAGCTCTCTAACTTTTGGCACAAGCCCCAGATGTTAGTAAGAAGGACCTTGCAGGGGCAACATGGCTGTTTCTGCCATTGCCTTTTCTGGTGCCTAGCTCAACGCCAGATGATCCATCTGGTTTCATCTATTTGAGACTTTCTAGCAATTGCTACAACTGAATGGCTTTCTCGGCCATTTCAGAGGGCAATTGAGAATTAACCACATTTCGGAAGTCATGTGTAGCCCAGACAAGGTGAAGAGAGTCAATTTCCTTCCCTGAAGGACATCAGTGAATCAGAGTTTTTTTCTGACAAACCAACAATGATTTCATGGTCATCAGTATATGCTTAATACTCGTTTTTTTTAAATTGAATTCAAATGCTGTCATCACCTCCCCTGCTTAACCAGTTACACAATCTAGATTTTGCTTATTCACTCATATATTGTGGAAATTGATGGAAGGGGGCGGGAAGATGGTGTCATTCAGGAAGCAGCTGAAGATGGTTGGGCCAAGGACATTAGCTTAAGGAACTCCTGCAGAGGAAGTCCTGGAACGAGAGGACTAACCTTCAACAAGCATAACAGTAACCCTTTGAAACAAGTATAATCCAAACCTGCAGAGAAACTTGCCCCCCCATCCCATTGACTCCAGCTTGTCCAAAGCTCCTTGATACCACACAGTTGAATGCAGATTTGATGCCAAGGGCTGTCACTCTGACCTCACCTCTGGAACTCCGTTCTTTTGTCCATGTTTGAAATAAAGCGGTGATGAGCTCAGGAGCTGAGTGACCCTGGTGGATTCCAGGCTGGGTGTCACTGAGCAGCTGCTGCTTGATAGCACTGTTGATGACACCTTCCATTACTTCACCGATGCCCAAGAGTAGACTGAAGGTTAGATTTATCCGGCCTTGTCTGCAGACAATACCTGGGCAGTTTTTTCACATTATTGGGTAGATGTTAGATTAGATTCCCTACAGTGTGGAAATAGGCCCTTCAGCCCAACAAGTCCACACCAACCCTCTGAAGAGCAACCCACCCAGACCCATTCCCCTACATTTACCCTTTCACCAGCAATTTAGCATGGCCAATTCACCTAACCTGCACATTTTTGGACTGTGGTAGGAAACCAGAGCACCCGGAGCAAACCCACACAGACAGGAGGAGAATGTGCAAACTCCATACAGACAGTGGCCCGAGGCAGGAATTGAACCTGGGTCTCTGGCATCGTGAGGCAGCAATACTATGCCTCGGGTGACTGTCTGTGTGGAGTTTGCACATTCTGCCTGTGTCTGCATGGCTTTCCTCCAGGTGCTCTGGTTTCCTCCCACAATCCAAAGATGAAAATCACAACACCAGGTTATAGTCCAACAGGTTTAATTGGAAGCACACTAGCTTTTGGAGCGACGCTCCTTCATTAGGTGATTGTGCAGTTTAGGTGAATTGGTCATGCTAAATTGCCCATAGTCCGGGGTCAATATGGGGAATGGGTCTGGGTGGATTACTCTTCGGAGGGTCTGTGTGGACCTGTTGGGCCAAAGGGCCTGTTTCCACACTGTAGGGAATGTAATCTAAATTTAATCAAATGTTAGTTTTGTAACCATTTGGTACAAGCTAAAGCAAATTCTGGAGCACAGAGCCTTTGCAGTGTCCAGTGTTTTCAACCATACTTTTATACCATGTGGAGTGAATCAAATTGGCTGAAGACTGGTGTGTGATACTGGGGACCTTTGGAAGACACCAAGGTGGATCACCCACTTGCCACTCCTGGCTAAAGATAGCTGTAAAAGCTTCAGCCTTACTTTTTGCACTGATGTTACAGATTTTTCAGTCATGGGTTTCTTCTGGATAGAGAGATCAAATTCCTCTGCCTTGGCTTAATTTTCAATTGCTTTGTAAGACTAGGAATCTCACTGCTCTATCAGGAACGCACTCTGATGTAATAATGTCAGTTTATTTTTTCTAGTTTCAATCTGATACAGTACCATGCAATACAACAAAGGTAAACGCACAGCTGAGAGAAGTCAATGCCTTTTATAGCTTGTCAATTTGGTCAATCCTAGAGATGACATTAGAGAGAGTGGCTTAAAAAAAGTGTTTTTTTTGGTGGGCAGGAGAAAGCTATTTATTAAACAACTGGGATAAAACCTCAGGAGAATTGCATTGCAAGTTTAAAAAAAAAGATTTTCACATGGAGACAGTAAATGAAGGAAGGGGGACACATCACAGCTGATGTAAGTCGGACATTCAAAACCAAAACTGAAACAAACCTCAGGAAATACTTAAGGAACTAATTAGCCATATAGTCGATAATGATACATAATAGGTATATCTATTGGAGAGAGTCAATTGATCGAGACTTATTTAATATAGATTGAAAGTTAACACTCCAAAACAAAAGGCAGCTTAATGTTGGTGGTTTGTCAGACATCAGAATCTCAGCAAAACGTCAGAGGACTGATTTCTAAATCAGTAACTTTAGGAGTTTTCAGCATGGATTTTAAAAGAGGTGATATATAACCACCTAATGGAACTGTATGGGCAAAGATAACACATCAGGAATTCACAGGCTTTCCATAAGATACAATACAGCATGGTCAGGTGGATTTTTATCTGCCAAATGGTGGGGTACGCTTCAGTACGCGAGGGGAACGAAAGAAAACCTTGAGGCATCTTGAGGCAGCCCCCAGGTTGAGAACAGGTTCTGTTCTGGAGTACTTTCACAATTCAATTTGTCTGTAAATCAGAACACCATGCAGGACAATGGAAAACACCCATTCAGAACTACAGCAAAGTTCCATGTCATAGAATCCCTACAGTGTGGAAACAGGTACTTTGGCCCAAAAGTCCATACTGACCCTCTGAAAACTAATCCACCTAACCCTATTCTTCTACTACTCTCCATTTACCCCAACTAATGCACCTAACCTATACACCCCTGAACACTAAGGGCAACTTAGCACAGCCAAACTCACCTGACCTGCACATTTTTGGATTGTGGGAGGAAACCGGAGCACCTGGAGGAAGCCATGCAGACACGGAGAGAATGTGCAAACTCCACACACAGTCACCTGAGGCTGGAATCGAACCTGGGCCCCTGGCGCTGTGAGCCACCTAGGTCAGGTTTTATATTTTAAAGCCATGTATGGAATTGTGGTCATAAATAGGAGTGTTCATAAGTTGGACATTTTTAAGTCAGATGCCTCTTGCAATAGGAAAAGCTTTTAAAACATGTGAGCATATTAATACAATTTAATGCAGCAATCTGACTTTAACAGCTAGGTGAACAGGCTTCCTGCGATGTGGGTAGCTCATCAGTGTGCAGAGCAGAGCCAAGAGTCAAAGTATTGAAACTGATGGGAGGGAGAGGGTTTAAATAGGAAAACTCATTTGCTACTGCCATGTTTATTAGAATAACTTGTACTCAAACGCTTGTCTTTGAGAGAGCTGTTCTTGATTTACAGGGTAATAGAAACCTAATGGAGATGATTTCATCTATCTTGCACCTTACTCACACGGATCAGCACTTCCACAGCATGTGCAGTGTTATCTTAAACCTTTATTGAGAAACACCAGGAGAACTGGAATTGACACCAAGAGCAGCACCCAACTGTCTTCTCCACAACTGCATGGTGCTTGACAAAGCAGAACAGTTCCTTTCAAAAAAGTAGTCAAGTTCTCAAGTCAGGAACTACAACAGAGGATTTGTGCTCAATCCGATATGCCGGAGTACTAATGCTTCAAGGCTTGTATGGAAGGCTATTGCTGACCTCTGCAGCCTCCTGAAATGAGACCCGCTGCCAGATCAATCTGCTGGGATGTGCATTGCCGGCAGTCGGTAAGTTGATTGTTGCCTGCTCTACTCTAGATCACTGTCTGAGGTTCTTTGACCTTTCTCCTCCTGAAGGAAGCAAAAACAGAGTCAGATTTGTACAACATGGAAACAGACCCTTTGATGCAACTCGTCCATACCAACAAGATATTAATCTCATCCCATAAAGTGTTGTTGTGGTAAGGACGAAGAGTGCAAGAAATCAGTTGTGTGGAGAGGTGTAATGGCCACATACATGGAGGGTGACTATAAGGCCCAAGTGTGAGAAGGCAATAGGATGAACATGCATGCTGGCTGGAAAGATACAGATGTGAGGTGCCTGGAGAGTGAGGAATGAGTATAGGCACAAGTCTTCTTCTTGGCTGTGGGGCAAACCATTGCAAAAATAAGCATATACAGTTTGACACCTGAAATTACTATGGTTTTTCTTTCCTGCCTTTCTGAAGTGGTTCAGAAAAAAATTTACAAGGATGTTGCCAGGATTGGAGAGTTTGAGTTACAGAATAGGCTGGGGCTATTTTCCCTGCAGTGTCAGAGGCTGAAGGGTGACCTTATAGAGGCTAATAAAATTCATGAGGGCCATGGAAAAGGTGAATAGCCAAGGTCTTTTCCCCAGGGTAGGGATGTGCAAAACTTGAGGGCATGGATTTAAAGTGAGAGATGAAAGATTTAAAAAAAGGGACCCAAGGGACAATATTTTCAGAGAGGGTGTGGGATAAGTTGCTAGAGAAAGTGGAGGAGGCTGGTACAACTACAACATTTAAAAAGATATCTCGATAGGTATGAATACGAAAGACTTAGAAGGATATGGACCAAGTGCTGGCAAATGGAACTAGATTAATTTAGGATGGATGAGTTGGACTGAAGGGTCTGCTTCTGTGCTGTGCATCTGACTCCTCAAATATCTTGGAATAATTGTATCTGGTTAGAGAGACACCGCTTGGCTGATGATGTCTTCATCATCAGTTTTGATTTACTGGATAGGCTAGCTTTTATGTTCCTTCCATGGGAAACAATACCACTCTTCAATCCCCTCAGATAGGAAACTGGCTGGCAGTGAGGAAACAGTAGGAAGAAATGGGTCCTTTTCAAATTGGCGGGTGACTAATTGGGGTGCCACAAGGATTGGTGCAAGGAACCCAGCTTTTCACAAGATAGCTTAATGATTCAGATGAGGGACCAAAATGTAAGATCTCAAAGCTTTTGGATGATGCCAGGTTGGGTGGGAGGGTGAATGTTGACAAGGATGCAGTGATCCTTCAGCATGATCTGGACAGGTTGGGCGAGTGGGCAAATCAATAGCAGGTGCAGCATAATTTGGATAAATGCGAAGTTATTTACTTTGGAAGCAAAAACAAGGCAGCAGATGACTACTTAAGTGACTGTAAATTGGGAGAGGGGAGTACGCAGCAGGACCTGGGTGTCCTTGTGCACCAGTTACTGAAGATAGGCATGCAGGTACAGCAGGCAGGAAAGAAGGCAAATGGAATGTTGGCCTTCATTGCGAGAGGTTTCGAGTGCAGGAGCAGGGATGCATTCTTCAGGTATACAGGGCCTTGGTGGGGCCACGCCTAGATTGTGGTGCACATTTTGGTGCCCTTTTCAGAGGAAGGATACTCTTGCTCTCCCTGGAGAGTGAAGGTTTATCAGGCTGTTTCTGGGGATGGTAGGACTGACATAGGAGGAGAGATTGAGTTCAGACTAAAATGGGGCAGGTTGAGGGGAATCTCAGACGTATAAAGTTCTGAGTTGGTAAAGTGTGGCACGGGAAAAAGCACAACAGGTCAGGTAGCAGAGGAGCAAGAGAATCAAATGTTTCAGGCAGGATGCTTCTGCTGGACTGAGGAAGGGTCTCCCCCAAAACATCAACTCTTGCTCCTCGGATACAGTCTGACCTGCTGTGCTATTTTCAGCACCACGCTTTAATCAACTGACTGTTCAGCATCTGCAGTCCTCACTTTCTCCCATTTATAAAATTCTAACAGGACTAGACAGGATCGATGCAGGGAGGATGTTCCTAATGGTGGGTGTGTCCAGAACCAGGGGTCAGAATCTGAGGATGGACAATTTAGGATGGTAATGAGGAGACCCAAAGAGTGGTGAGCCTGTTGAATTCGTTACCACAGGAGGTAGTGGATGTCAAAACATTGAAGGTATTCAAGAGGCAGCTAGATATAGCACTTGGCACAAAGGGGAGCAAAGGTTATGGGAGAAAGCAGGATTGGGCTATCGAGTTGGATGATCATTCAACGGGCGGCATGGTGGCACAGTGGTTAGCACTGCTGCCTCACAGCGCCAGAGACCTGGGTTCAATTCCCGCCTCCGGCGACTGTGTGGAGTTTGCACATTCTCCCAGTGTCTGCGTGGGTTTCCTCCGGGTGCTCCGGTTCCTCCCACTGTCAAAAAATGTGCAGGTTAGGTGAATTGGCCATGCTAAATTGCCTGTAGTGTTAGGTGAAGGGGTAAATGTGGGAGAATGAGTTTGTGTGGGTTGCGGGTCGGTGTGGCCTTGTTGGGCTGAAGGGCCTGTTTCCACACCTGTAAGTAACCTAATCTAATCAGCCACAATCACGATAAATCACAAAGCAGACTCTCCTTCCTACCAGAAGGATGTTGTGAAACTTGCAAGGGTTCAGAAAAGATTTACAAGGATGTTGTCAGAGTTGGAGGGCTTGAGCTACAGGGATAGGCTGAATAGGCCGGGGCAGTTTGTAAGGTTACCCTCAGCCTCCAGAGGTTGAGGAAATCACAAGGGGCATGGATAAGGTGAATAGCCAAGATCTTTTCCCTGGGGTGGGGCGAGTCCAGATCTAGAGGGCATAGGTTCAGGGTGAGGGGGGGGGAAAAAAGATATAAAAGACACCCAAGGGGCAACTTTTTCACACAGAGGCTGGCACATACATGGAATGAGCAGCCAAAGGAAAAGGCATCTGGATGGGTATATGTATATGAAGGGCTGAGAGGAATATGGGCCAAATGCTGGCAAACGGGACTAGATTAGAATATCGGATCAGCATGGATGAGTTGGACCGAAGGGTCTGTTTCCGTGCTGTACATCTCTATAACTGTGACTGAATGGCCTCTTCCTATTTTCAGGTTTTTCTATCCTGCAGTAGGGTCTGTCGGTCTCTCGAGAGTCAGCCTCCCCAGTTCTCCTGTTCCTGGGATTGCCCTCCCTTCTGGAATCTGGGTTCAATTTAGCCATTCTATCCCAGCTCCAGTATCTTCCACTGGAAATGAACAGAAGTTTCAGAGATCTGTTGTGGCATTCCGACCATCTTTGTTTACTTGGAAAAACTGAAGGGAGAACATTGAGCGAAACAAAATTAGACTAACGTGTGCAAATTCCTGCAATCAAGCTATTGAGAAATCAATATGGAGTTCAGAAGACTGTAAAATGCCCAAGTAGAAAATGAGGTGCTGTTCTTCCAGCTCATGTTGAGCTTCATTGGCCCAGAATAGAAAGATTAGCATGAGAACAAAATGACAAATTATTAAAATGACAAGTGACTGGCACATTGGGTTGTGCTCACAGACAGAGCAGAAAAGTTCTGTGAATTGTTCACCCAATCAGTAAGATTGGAACAAGGATTGTTCCACATAATCCATGCAGAGACAGGAATAACCGGGGCCCACGTGAGTACCCATGGCCACTCGTTTTACTTGGAGGAAGGAAACAAATTAAAAGGGAAAATTGTTCAAAAGCAGCTCAATCTGGAGGTTGGAGGTTGGAGTGTGGATGGGAACGGTTCATGTCCCTTTTCCAGGAAGCAGCAGGGGGCTCTCAGATCATCCAGATAGCAGATGGCAGCACAGATCTCTCAAAAGGCATCAAGATCTTTAAGCCTGCCACACACTAGTCTCAGAGGTCTCCATTTTGCTCTCTGCAAATTTTGTTACAAGGCAGCAATTATGCCAATAATCAGTTGGGTAGTCAGCTAATCAACTGTTTTTGTGATACAATTGTTATCTCAGCAAGCATTTTAAAAAAAAAATGAGAGGGTAAATATAGAATGT
Source organism: Chiloscyllium plagiosum (assembly GCF_037043375.1). Taxonomy (NCBI): domain Eukaryota; kingdom Metazoa; phylum Chordata; class Chondrichthyes; order Orectolobiformes; family Hemiscylliidae; genus Chiloscyllium; species Chiloscyllium plagiosum. The sequence continues at coordinate 88,405,251 of NW_028270151.1, forward strand.
CATGGACGTAAGTGTTAAAAAAACTCAGATTGCATTTGTAAAAATGAAATACCATGATTATTTATTATGAACGTTCAGCTATCTGACTCAATTGAAACCCAACTCATTCTAGGAAATATTACAATCTAATATGCACACAGTTCAGGATTTTTGTGATCCCAGGGATGGATCAGTTGCCGAATTAATAGTTGGGTAGGGGACAGAAAGGGAAGTGAACAGTGTCTTAACCTGAACTGGCATCCATCTACACTGTTTAAAACATTTTCAATTTCAAAAATAGGTAGGGCAAAATGGAAAACTGGGGACAGAACATAACGGGAGGGAAATTGCAAATTAGAGATTGAATTACTGCACAGTGCTTTTGCTTTTCTGTCTGACCTTTTTTAAAAAAAATCAAATAAATAAAACTATTCCACAGCTGTTCTCCATTCTTGCAAAGTTGGCTTTGGAGAAAGTCGGACAGCTATGCCCCCCTACAAAAAGGGAGGTCAGAAGGTAAGTTTGTAATGAGCTCCTTAATGAGCTCCTGAATGAGCTCAATCCCTCTAATTAAAATGCTAGGAAAGTTCATTTTCCTGCTTACCCCATAAAGGGGATCAGCAGCAGAGTTGGGAGCAGATGCAACAGATAGGTTGCTGGCATGGATTTCTTTACACCCCAGCCTTGCCCCCTCCCATTCCTTTCTGTGAAGATCCTGCCCCAGATCTTTCCCTTCTGAAGCTTTGCCCTGACTATTGCTCTGTATTAAGCAGCTGTGTGGCTCACTGTCCTTTTACAGGAGAGATTGGAGAAGAAAAACATCTGGGTAGGTTCTTGGATCAAGACTCCATTAGGCCTCTTAAAATATAGTTGTAAGAGGAAATGAACTTTCTATACCAATGAAAAGCCAAACCATATTGTATGAGCATGTGATGTCCATATTTCATATTGTGTCACTAGGTTGCTGCCACCATTCCATTTTTTGGAGACTGGAAAGATGGTCTAAAAATGATTGAGGAAGTCCACTCAGTAATCCAACAAGAAGAGGCCGTTGTCTTAAAGAGTAGTGTGTTGTATGATAGCAGTCAGGTACAAGTTACGACAGACAGACAGACATTCTTACTAAGACGATGAGGTGACCAGATGGTCAGTCTGTCTCCTTTAACATCCAGAGATGGTCTGCTGTCCACCATCTAAGTCCTTGGGACATGAGAAAATTGGATGGAGCTGAATGTAATCTTCAAACATTAACCTTTTACGATGATCACAAAGCTATGCGTCATGTATAAATATTCTGACTGGGTTCTGCATGCTTTTGATTGTTGATGACTGGAAGACACGGTTAATGAATGTTCATTAATTTTCACAATTTGCAGAATTTGGTTGAGGTGATTAGTTAGAATCTTCTATCCTGAGATCCCATGGTACTTGACATCTTCAGAGATCGCTGATGATCTTATTAGTGGAACATCGATTAGCTCATTGGTAGGTTTTAATTTCAAGTACAGTACAATCAAGAACAGATTGTTGATTACACAAAGCACTAACATTTTCATCTCAAAACGTACCACTGAATGATTGAATAGGATTATCTCCATGTCAGTTTCAATGCAAGGGAAAGAGGACACTGGCATTGACCTAAATTTGTAGCCTCCCATGATCTAGCTGCAACTCACCTCCCAACAGGAACACCAAACATAGGGCTCCTTCACAGGCAACAGCACAATTGAAATCTTAGCTGCATTATGAACTTATGAATTAGCGTGGAATGTGGATGTCTTGAAAAGAACTGTTACTAAAGATTGACAGAACTCAGCCTAGCCTGACTGAAATTATTAAACTCTACAATAACTATTATAAATAATTATGAAAATTCATTATCTATAAGCATAAGCAGATAGACATTAAAGCTTCCATTCAATTCCTCCTACTACTTACCATCTTATGTCTTTGTAGCCATTGAGCCCAACAGCCATCTAAATTCTGGCTTTAATTAACCCAACCAACTGCCTGCAATTTCTCAGCTGAACCACCAGGTGGAGCACTCATGGACACTGTTTTACACCTAGGGAGGTTCCTTGAGGGGTGAAGAGTGAAGACATCTCCACCAATCCTCCATTTGTAAAATAAGGTGGAGAAACCCAGCAAGTGGCTGGCTCTAGTGTGAAAGAGAACAACTTGGAAGGATTTTTGGCTCCCTCCATGGAGCTAACACATGGCCACTGTTCAAATAGTGAACTTCAGTAACAATGCTGGAGAAACTCATTAGGTCTGGCAGCATCTGTGCAGAGAACAGAGTTAATGCTTCAAGTCTGGTATGACTTATTATTGTATGGCTCTACAGAATTCAAACATTAACAGTTTTTCCTCTCTACAGATGTTGCTGAATGTGCCGTGATTCTCCACCATTCCATTTGCTTCAGACTTCAGCATCTGTAGTACTTTGCTTTATACAACTGCTGTAACACATTATTTAGTTCATTTCCTTCATAAATTTAGCACTGTGTTCAATGTGATATTGGTAGAAGTTAAAACATCAAAACCCTTACAAAGGCCCCATTGTGTGACAATTTGCTTCTTAAAAAGAAATGGTCAATGGAGGAGCAGTATATGATTTATTTCTGCATTGCACTCATATCAACTTATCTTCATACCCCTTGGTAGAAGTATAATATAGCAGAGGTTGTGAAAAGTAATGAGATAGCAGTTTATGTATAATAGACTATGTACACCCCAGGCCAGAATTCTCAAGACGTGGTTAGAGGTATTAATCTTCCAGATTCGATTATGTATCACTTGGCATGTTTGTCTGCAGCAGCAGCAGCAGGCAGAAGTGTCATGTAAACGATCAAAGAGCACACTCTGGGTTGTGAGGCTCACTGTAAAATTTCCCTGCTACATCCAATGTACAGCTATCAACTCAACTTCCAATGTATGGCCCATAATCAATGCATTTCCAAGGCACTGGCTTCAGATTAGATTAGATTACCTACAATATGGAAACAGGCCCTTTGGCCCAACAAGTCCACATTTGCTCTTCGGAGAGTCACCCACCCAAACCCATTTGCCCACCCTATAATTACCCTTGACTAATGCACCTAACACTATGGGCGATTTAGCATGGCCAATTCATCTGACCTCCACATCTTTGGATTGTGGGAGGAAACCGGAGCACCCGAAGGAAACCCACACAGACATGGGAGGAATGTCTGTGTGGAGTTTGTACACAGTCACCCAAGGCAGGAATCGAACCCAGGTCCCTGGCGCTGTGAGGCAGCAGTGTTAACCACTGAGCCACCGAAATCAGCTTGAAGATTATTTCTTCGGTACCTTGTGGAATCATAGAATCCCTACTCTGCAGAAAGAGGTCATCCATTCCATCGAGTCTATATTGACCCTCCCCCCCCCCCCCCCCCAAGAACATCCCACGCAGATCCAGCCCCTGACCCCATTCCTGTAAAAAAAAAAGAAAATCAGGACTGCAGATGCTGGAGATCAGTCGGAAAGTGTGGAAAGTTCATCAGGGAATTGAAGGGCTTATGCCCAAAATGTCAATTCTCCTGCCCCTCAGATACTACCTGACCTGCTGTGCTTTACCACTGCCACACTTTCACCTTATTCCTGAAAGCCCGCATTTCCCACAGCTAACCCACCTAGTCTGCACACCCCTGGTCACTACAGACGATTGTGCACATCCAATCCATCTATCCTGCACATCCTTGGACAGGAGGAGGAAACCCACACAGGCACATTCTTCCAGTGGCTGTGTGGAGTTTGCATGGTCATCCGAAGCTGGACTTGAACCCAGGTCCCTCGTGCTGTGAGACAGCAGTGCAAACCACTGAGCCACTGTGCTCAACAGCACACACTAGCAAACTGAAAAATACAGTTAACATGGAGTCTGGTAATGACCCTTCTTCAGTCATACCAGACTGTGGGTACTGGTTTCTTTCCTCTGCCATGATGGCCGTGCCTTCAAGTCCTAAGTCCTTGAACTCCCTTCTGCCTCTCATTTGTTTCCTCCTATAATGATCACACTATATGATTATCTCTTTGACCAAGCTTTTGGACAGCTGTAAAGATCTACTTATGTGACTTGGTGCCAAGTGTTGTTTGATAATGCAAATTTGAAGCCCCTTAAGATGTTTTAACATGTTAAAGGTATTATAAAAAAAGCAATTTGTCATTGGTATGGTAATTACTTTCCATATTTGCACTGCAAAGGTTTCCATTATCACCATGTATCACAGCCTTCAGAGAACTCACCCAAGAGCAGTCCCATTAAAGTCAATGATCCTCAATGCTAGGTTACCATTCAGATGCTAAAGGTAAGTATCGATCATGCTACTTGGTGTGGATGTGGATAAGCTTGTATGTGATCATTTGGTATTTTCAGAATTTCAGTGATTTTAATTTCGGGCTCAGGTGGTATCACAGATGCATTCAAGAGGAAGCTGAAACTAATTGAAGGTGATATGCCTGAATTATGCAGAGCATTGGTGAATCTGGAGTCATAGAATCCTACAGCACAGATTCTGGATTAGTGGTGCTGGAAGAGCACAGCAGTTCAGGCAGCATCAGAGGATAGGCCAAATCGACGTTTCGGGCAAAAGCCCTTCATCACCTCCATCCAAGGCCCTAAAGGAGCCTCCACATCCATCAAAGTTTTACCTGCACATCCAACAATATCATTTATTGTATCCGTTGCTCCCGATGCAGTCTCCTCTACATTGGGGAGACTGGGCGCCTCCTGGCAGAGCGCTTTAGGGAACATCTCCGGGACACCCGCACCAATCAACCAAACCACCCCGTGGCCCAACATTTCAACTCCCCCTCCCACTCTGCCAAGGATATGGAGGTGCTGGGCCTCCTCCACCGCCGCTCCCTCACCACCAGACGCCTGGAGGAAGAACGCCTCATCTTCTGCCTCGGAACACTTCAACCCCAGGGCATCAATGTGGACTTCAACAGTTTCTTTATTTCCCCTTCCCCCACCTCATCCTAGTTTCTAACCTCCAGCTCAACACTGTCCCCTTGTCTTGTCCGGACTTGTCCGACCTGCCCAGCTCCTTTTCCACTTATCCACTCCACCCTCTCCTCCCTGACCTATCACCTTCATCTCCTCCCCCACTGACCTATTGTACTCTATGCTACTCTATCCCCACCCCCACCCTCCTCTAGCTTATCTCTCCACGCTTCAGGCTCTCTGCCTTTATTCCTGAAGAAGGGCTTATGCCCGAAACGTCGATTCTCCTGTTCCTGGATGCTGCCTGACCTGCTGCGCTTTTCCAGCAACACATTTTCAGCTCTGATCTCCAGCATCTGCAGACCTCACTTTCTCCTCGGATGCTGTCTGAACTGCTGTGCTCTTCCAGCACCACTAATCCAGAATCTGGTTTCCAGCATCTACAGTCATTGTTTTTACCTCCTACAGCACAGAGACAGGCCCTTCAGCCAAAACTGGTCCATGCCAACCAAAATGTCTGTGCTAACCCCAATTCCTTACACTTGGCCAATATTCTTCTAAACCTTTCCTACCCATGTATTTTGAATGTTAACGTACCCGTCTCACCATTTCCACTGGCAGCTCATTCCACATAGCAGCATATTCAATACCACCGTTTTAAAAAAAGGTTGTACCTCAGGTTTCCTTTTAATTCTCTCCCGTCTAACCTTAAATTGATGCCCCCGAGTCCTCGATTTCCCAACCCTGGGAAAATGACCGAGTGCATTCATTGCCCATGAGCTTATACATTTCTATAAAAAGGTCCCCCCTCAGTTCCCTATGCTCCAAAGGAAAAAGTCCTAGTTTTTCCAACCGCTCCCTATAACTCAAGTCATTGAGTCCTGGCAAATATGTACATAAATATTGTGCACAGATTTAAATATAGGAGAAGCAGGCCATTGAACCTATCAATCCTGTTTCACCATTTAATGCTCATCGACACGATCCTGATAATTCCTAACACTACTAGGAGTCAGACATCAATCTTTATCTCAAACACATTTAAAGACTGAACTTCCATTGCCCATTGCAGAGAATTCCAAAGATTCCCAACTCAGTAAAAGTATTTCTCCTCGTTTCAGTCCTAACTTACATTGTACTCCTGCTTCTACACTTCCCAACCAGGGGAATATCTTACCTGAATTACTCTGTCTATATATCAAAGTATTTCATAAGCTTTTGACAATTTTGTCAACATCTACCCAACAATGTGGAAAACTGCTGAAGTAAATCCAACCTGACCCAATTGCTGCCCCATCTGTCCACTCTTGATCAGTAAAGTGATGGAGAGTGTCATCAACAATGCTATCAAGCAGCATCTGCTAAGCAATAACCTGTTGACTGACATCCATTTTGGGTTCTGCCAGGGTCACATAGCTCCTGACCTCATTATAGTTTTGGTTCAAACATGGACAAAAGAGCTAAAGTTCAGAGGAGAGGTGAGAACAATAGTCTCTGATATCAAGGCTGCATTCGATAGTGTGAGACATCAGAGAGGTCTAAAACTGGAATCAATGGGCATCATGGGGCAATCTCTCCTCTGATTGGAGTCAAACCTGGGTGTACAGGAAGATGGAGATTGGAGGTCAGTCATCTCAACTCCAGGACATCTCTGCAGGATTTCCTCAGGGTATTTTCCTCAGCCTGTCCATCTTCAGTTGCTTCATCATTGACCAGCCCTCCATCAGAAGGGGGAATGTTTACTGATGATCGCACAATGTTCAGCACCATTCACAACTTCAAATACTGAAGCAGTCCATGTTCAAATGTGACAAAATCTGGACAATATCCAGGCTTGTGCTGACAAGTGGGAAGTAACATTCATGCCACACAAATGCTGCACAATTATCATCTCCAATAAGATCATAGCCACCTCCCTTTTACATTCAGTAGTATTACCACTGAATACCTTATTCCTGGAGGTCACCAATGACCAGAAACTCAATGGATTTGCCACATAAACAGTGGCTGTAAGAGCTGGCTAGGAATACTGGACAAGACACACTTCCTGACTCCCCAAATCATATTCCACATCCCAATTGTCTGGATGGGGGGAGGGGAGGGGTGGGGGAAGAGGGGGAAGCTCCATCAACACAGTCAAGAATCTTAATACCATCTCAGACAAAAGCAGATTACATGATTGGGACCACATCTACAAGTATCCACTCTCTCCACAGTCAGTACACGCTACTGCAACTATCTACAAGATTGAGTGCAGAAATTCACCAAAACTCCTGAGACAGAACTTTCCAAATTTATGACCACTTCCATCTAGAAGGACAAGGGCAGCAGATAGCAACACCACCACAACCTGCAAGTTCCCCTCCAAGCCAGTCACCATCCAGACTTGGAAATACATTGCCCTTTCTTCACTGTCACTGGGTCAAAATTCTGAAGCTCCTTTGCTAACAGCATTGTGGGTTTACCTACACTGCAAGGACTTCAGTGGTTCAAGGAGGAAGATAATGACTACCTTCTCCTGGTAAATTAGGAGTGGACAGTAAATGTTGGTCAAGTCAATGACAATCAGCCAATATATCATAAATTTAATGTGGTAAACATTCTCTGAAAGACAAGATTGGATTTCTCACAGCTGTCTAGTACCAATAGAGAGACCCGCCTCCTCAAGATTCTGCCGTAGTCTCAGGACTTGGGAGCAGCTTTTAGAAATGAGAGAGAGAGAGAGAGAGAGAGAGAGAGAGAGAGAGAGAGAGAGAGAGAGAGAGAGAGAATGAATATTTCTTCACCCTGAAGATTGGTTGTATTCAGAATTTTTTGAAAGAAATATTCCAGTCATTGGATCCTTTTCAAGATTGCTTGATGCCCTTGGTGTGTTTTAATGTGTAGTCACTGTTGTAATGTACACAGAGCCATAGAGATGAACAGCACGGAAATAGACCCTTCAGTTCAATTCATCCAAATCATTCATATAAAATGAAGAAAGGTAGTGGACCCAGCACCCACAACCCTCCATCTTCTATCTTTGAGCCAGTTCTGCATCCAAATGGCTAGTTCTCCCTGTATTCTATGAGATCTAACCTTGCTAACCAGCCTCCAATGGGGAACCTTGTTGAATGCCTTACTGAAGTCCATATAGGTCACGTCCACTGCTCTGCCCTCATCAATCTTCTTTGTTACTTCTTCAAAAAACTCAATCGAGTTTGAGAGACATGATTTCCCACATACAAAGCCATGTTGACTAGCTCTAATCAGTCCTTGCCTTTCCAAATACTTGTACTCCTGTCCCTCAGAATTCCCTCCAACAATTTGCCTACCACAGATGTCAGGCTCACCGGTCTATAGATCCTTGGCTTGTCTTTACGAACTTTCTTAAATACTGGCACCATGTTAGCCAATCTCCAGTCTTCCAGCACCTCACCTGTGACTATTGATGCTATAAATATCTCAGCAAGGGACCCAGCAATCACTTCGAGCTTCCCACGGAGTTTAGAGTTCACCTGATCAGGTCCTGGGGATTTATCCACTTATGCGTTTCAAGACATCTTGTAGGGGGGATATGTACCTAGTGCAGGCATGGGGGACAAGTTTAGTTTGGGATTATCTTCAGCATGGACAAGTTGTATTGAAGGGTCTGTTTCCATGCTGTATGACTATGACTCTGAGCTGAAAATGTGTTGCTGGGAAAGCGCAGCAGGTCAGGCAGCATCCAAGGAACAGGAGAATCGACGTTTTGGGCATAAGCCCTTCTTCAGGAGGGCTTATGCCCAAAACGTCGATTCTCCTGTTCCTTGGATGCTGCCTGACCTGCTGCGCTTTTCCAGCAACACACTTTCAGCTCTGATCTCCAGCATCTGCAGCCCTCAGTCCTCATAGAGTCATGGAGAAAGTAAGTGATTCAGGGATCAAATGGGAAGTGGTGTTGAGAGTAAGGTTCAGCCTTGACAAAACTGAAGGCAGGAGTGTCTCTGATGGACCATGTGAGAGACTCTTATTCATTGTTTGTTTTTTAAAAATATGCTTATTTACTGATAATGAGCTTGCTAAAATGGTTGGGGAGATGGAATAAATATAATCAACGGGCACTACGCTTTGTAATCGTTACTTGTGGCCTCCCACATTAATTCTGTTGGACCCTCAAATTATATTCCATTTTAGATGGTGGTATCTAAACTTGCCAATAAAAGTAAAAGACAGGGTGGATTGTAAGTGTCAGTAGAGATCTGAAATTGCAAAGAATCATTAACAGATTGAATCTAAATAATGGCAAGTATATTTCATGTTGTCAAGTGCAGGGCAATTCACCTTAGATCTAATAGAATAGAACAGGGTAATTTCTAAAACTACTGAATAGTTAGTGACAGCCCAGAGAGACTTGGGGATCTAGGTGCACATATCATTAAAATGTCAAAAGTATAGAACAGAATCAGGATAGTAAATGGAACACTGGTCTTTCTGTGCAGAGGACTATACAGAGAGGATATCCGTTATGTTTCAGATAGACAAATTCATAGTTCGACCACACGTGGAATTACAGAACAGTTTTGGGCACTGCATTGTATTGACAGACATTATACTTAGAGAATGGAGGACCCTAACCCAAACCAGAGTGATATCTCAGAGCCATACAGCATATAAATAGGTCCTTCAGCTCACCACGTAGATGCAGAGTAATAGAACCCAAGTTACACTTGTCCCATTCACCTGTACTTGATCCATTGCCGAAATTACAGAAACTCCTATCCCCTGGAATTCAGATGCATGAGGTTCAGGGTAACTTAATAAAAGTTTAAAAGGGACTCAGAGTAACAGCTAGAGTAAATAGAGAAACGTTTGAGAGAAGATTTGTAGCTTGGGTGCTCGTTGCTGTATACCGGCCACTACAGCGGACAGCTGAAACTGACAACCGGAAGCGGCAGGGACAGGCCACTATAAATGCCGGAGGAAACACCACAGAAGCGCTTCACAGGAGGCTCCCAAGCACTGAGGATGTCACCTAGACAGGGGACGAAACGTTTGCAACAAAAACTTCCAGCTCGGCGAACAGAACCACAGCAAATAGAGAAACATTGTGGATGTCCAGGACTAAGGCCATCTAGAAATTAGAGCCAATAATGTTACGATGCGGAGGATGAACCACTCTACTTTTTAACCCAAACACCCAGAAAAGCTAGACTCACCTTGCAATCTGCTCAAAAACAAATGCAAAAGGAGAACTCCTAATCTCCACTATTTAAGGAAAAGTAATTTATTTTTCAAAGTCTAATAGTGAACACTAGACAGAAACTATTAACAAATCCAAGCCCCCTTTATCTTAACTAATTACTATCTGACCCCAACTCTATAAAAATGCTGCGCCAACATCAATTATTAAACATTACATTCAGCTAATTTCTCAAAGTCCACCCAGTCTCTTATACTGTCTTTCTTACGATTCTGCTGTCTTTTTCCTGGGTTGTCATCTAACCTTTTATTACTTTTACAGGAAAAGGTACCTTTTGATAGACAGTGCCTCAGATTTCTCTGAAAGCAAGATGTTTCTTTCTTTGGATGGCAGTTACCCGCTTGTTCAATGAGCAGTTGCTCTGACCAATTTATAAAATACCCCCAACACTCCCTCTCAGCGGTCTGATGTTGTCAATACGATAAATTCAAACTCAACTGGGTTTTAGTATCCTGGGTATAGTTTAAATTAAGTGGTTAAATTTGAATTGTCATCAAAACAGCAACTAAAACTCAGGTATCCATTTAACAGCCAATTGTCATATGTATCTGTTTTGGAACAGCCCATCTCTTAGCTGTTCTGTATACTGGCAGCTGTGGCTGTACTTTAAATTCAGAAAATACTTTCTACCTTAAAGTGACCATACTCTCTTTCAACTTTGTAACACAATAAGTTCAGGAATAAATTAAAAAGCACAAAGGTGAGGAAAAGTTTGGCGTTTTCTTCAAGAGACAGTGATTATAGTGGATATTAATCACTGGACTATTATTAATCCAGAGACCCAGGTCATGTTCCGGGGACCTGGGAATGAATCCCACTGTGGCAGATGGTGGAACTTGAATTCAATTGGGAAAAAAAATCTGTGATTGAGACTAAGTATGACCATGAAACTGTTGTTAATGTTTGGGAAAATCTCATCTGGTTCACTAATGTCCTTAAGGGAAGGTAACTGCCATCTTTACTTGGTCTGGCCGACATGTGACTTTAGAGCAATGTGGTCAACTCTCAACTGCCCTCTGGGCAATTAGGGATGAGAAATGAATGCTGGGCCAAACAATGACTCATTTTGTGATATTAAAAAAAGAGAACATATTGCCATTAGGTTAATTTATGATTTAAAATCAGATGGATAGATTTTTGTTAACCAAAGATATCAAAGAAGGAGACCAAACCTTCATGTTGAACATCAGCCATGATCTGATTGAATAGTTGAATGGGCTCAAAGTTCTGCATGGTCTGCTGTTTTACTATGTCCCAATGTACAGTAGAGTTTAGATTGTCCACACTGTATACACAGAGGGCTAGATATAGATGTGGTTACAAACAGATGAAACACTGGCTTTAGAAACCTCATTGAATCTTTTGGCCAGTGTTGTAAATGCTAGAACAGAAATCCAAACAAAGGGTAAAAGTTTGTATTTAACCCTTTATTTGCAAGTTAAGAAATTATTGTAGTATGACCCAGCTTGAGAAGGTAGTTTTAAAAACCTTGGGCCACATAGAAACTAGAGACTGGATTAGGCCATTCAGCCTTTGAGTCACCTTTTAATTCATAGAACTGTAGAAATCACTACAGTGTGGAAACAGGCTCTTCGGCCCAACAAGTCCACACTGACCCTCCGAAGAGTATCCCACACAAACCATTCCCTAATACTCTACGTTTAGCCCTAACTAATGCACCTAACCTACACATCCCTGCATGCTATGGGTAATTTAGCATGGCCAATTATCTAGCCTGCACATCTTTGTATTGTGGGAGGAAACCGGAGTACCGGAGGAAGCCCACACAGACACTGGGAGAATGTGCAAACTCCACACAGACGATTGCCCGAGGCTGGAATCGAACACGGGTCCCTGGCACTATGAAGCTGCAGCGCTATCCACTGAGCCCCTGTGCCACCCCCAGTATCTCTCTGGAGTATCCTCCAATTTAAAATAGATATACACCTCATGGTGATGTATTTTTCCTCACTCTCATTGAACTGTTTTGATGAGCAAAAGGTCAGAATCTAACTATAACCTTGGCAGATAATTTGGGTAATTTAAATAAATGAGTATGTCAGTGTGCTAATGAGCCATCAGCTCAATCTGTCATAAGTCGGCAGACGTACATTCATTTTATTCCAAACAGTGTGGCATAAAACAGAAGAGAATGCCAAAATCTAATTATATTCCACCCAAACATATGCATTTGCACTAATGGTACATTTACAAGATTGTGCTCAAGATAGGCATTTAGTAGGTGTCCTATTATTAAAAGGTGTACTGGTGCGTTGAAGACCAGTTTATGTGACAACTTATTTTTCTGCAGACATGATCCCTTTATAATCTCCTTTCAAAGATATGTTCTCATTCAATTGAGTAACCTTATCACATTAATAACTTGACAAATGAATGAGAAACTGTGTCTAGATGAACAGGAGGCGAAACAAAATGATAACCTATAAATAACTTCAAATTATGTTTAGAACAGAGGAAGAGCATGGTCCAGGGCTAGTTGTGAGTTGACCCATACAAAAATCAGAAAGTGGCCTATGGCCTATTCAATGGATAGAAGAGATCCCAGACTAGAGGTGGAGCTGTTTCAACCAGTGTTCTTGTCTGTGATCACTAACCAGGTTGTGGTGTATTGTCCCTTACACATTGTGTGGGCATCATGTATTAAAGGGTAGCAGTTTGGATGAGAAGTATCAAAACTCAGATCCCAGGGTGAGGAACAAGTGTCTACTTCCTTGAATTCCCCTCAGAACGGCATGGTGGCGCAGTGATTTACATTGCATACAGTCACCAGAGGGTGGGATTGAACACCTGATGCTGTGAGGTAGCAGTTTGCACACTCCCAGTGCCTGTGGTAATTCTCCCCGGGTGCTCCAGTTTCCTCTTACAACCAAAGATGTGCAGGTTAAGTGGATTGGCCATGGGAAGTTGCCCATACACGTTCAGTGATAAGCATGTCAAGTGTATTCTAAATTGCTCTGTAGTGTCCAGGAAAGTTTGGTTAGGTAGTTTCAGTATGGTAAATTGTCCCATGATGGGAAATGCAGGGTTATGGGAATAGGGTAGAGTGGGGACTGGGGCTGGTTGGGATATTCTTTGGAGTGAACAGTGAGTCAAGTAGGTGAATGGTTGAAGGGAGGAATATTTTGGTCAGAATCAGGCTAGATGTTTATACTCTATTCAAGCTTTCTTTTCTCCTAACACTGCTGTGCACGTTGCATTATATTGTAAAGCTCAGTCTCCCTCTTACTGAGCTCTGTCATCTTGCAGCCTGATACACTGAGGCAGTAATGCTGCAGTAACTTGGAATTCCTTAGCTGGAGGGCAGACACACAAGTGCCTGTGATTGTAATGTACATTGTAAATACTAGGAGCTGTAATAAACGTGCATTGAATTTTTCGACATGACATGACCCACGTCTAGTCCTTATATTATGCGAACTCAAGTAGCACAGCATAATAATTGATTATCAGACCGGTTCTCCAAATGTCCCACCTGTGGCAATGTAAATCTTCTGTTCAGATTTCTCCACTTCTTTTGAGAGCGAATGGAGGGATTAATTCTGTGATCTACAGCCCTGTGCAGGTAGGAATATTTGATTACAATAACAGTGGTCCTGGGACTCACTGCATAGCATAAAGTTACAGCATCACATGGACAGGTCCTGAATTTGACAAACCCAGTTGTTTATGGACTGCTGCTAGAAGGAAATCACGAGAGAGATCTCAACTGGTCCACTCTCATCACCACTGTCCGCATAGCATGGCAGACTATTAATATCCTGTAAGTTGCTCTCACAAGTGGCTCAGTTGTACTAAAGTTGAGGGTGCGATGCTGGAAAAGCAGAGCAAGTCAGACAGCAGAGGAGCAGGAGAATCGACTTTTTGGGCAAAAACCCTTCATCAGAAATCAGGGTTGATTCTCCTGCTCCTAGGATGCTGCGTGACCATGTTATGCTTTTCCAGCACCACACTCTTCGACACTAATCCACAGCCCTCACTTTCTCTCAGTTGTACTAAACACTTAAGTCTTCCTTACCATATACTTCTTGTCAATACCACCCCATAAAAATGTAACACGAAACAAGTTTAAGCCAAAAAAAGGTCTCTCCTTATAAGACCAAGTTGAGGAAATATCTTTTTCCCTTCAGGAGATAGCTTCTCTGGAATTTTCTTCCCTGGAAAACAGTACAGGCTGTGTCAGTGAATTTATTAAGTTTGGAGGTGAACAGACTTTTGAACAATAGAAAGGAGGGTTAAGTGGGACAGACTGAAAAGTGGAGCTGACACCACACCAATATCAATCATGATCTTGGTGAATGGCGCAGCAGGCTCAAAGTCCTGCGCCTAAGTCCTACTTTCCTTGGTCCCTAAACCATCACAACAAGAAACAAGGTAGCACTTCATACAGGCCGGTCACTATCCTGATTGGGGATCTGTTTCAAGAACTCGAGATGAATCTTCCAGAGAGATTGTCTGCTGAACTGGAGGGGTGAAGCTAAAGTCAGCCTCATCTGTGCACAGCATACCTTTGACATGTTTTCCAGTTGCTCTGCACTCGAGCCACAGAGCACAAACAGACCCACATTCCCAACCTAAAAACTAGACCCAACGGCCTGCACTTAGCTCATAACCCTCTGAATGTTTTACGTACTTTATTCAAATGTCTTTTAAATTTTGTAAGTGTGCCAACATCCACCACTTCCTCTGAAAGATCGTTCCATATAAAATCATTCTTTGCATTTAAAAAGTTCCATATCTTTCTCCTCTCACCTTAAAATTATGCCACTAGTCTCAAAATCCATCACCCTAGTAAAAAAAACTAGTCATTCACCTTCTCTATACCCCCTCATTTTTTTTTTAAAAAGGAGGTTTATAAAGTATTCACCCCCAGCCACCTACATTCAGTTGGAAAAAAAAAAAGAGTCCCACCCTCTCCCCATAACTCAAACCCTCCATTTCCAACAACATCCTGGTAATTTTTTTTCTGGACCCATGGGGCGACACGATAGCTCAGTGGTTCACACTGCTGCCTCACAGCGCCAGGGTCCCAGATTGATTCCCACCTTGAGCAACTGTCTGTGCCAAGTTTGCACGTTCTCCCTGTGTCTGCGTGGGTTTCCTCCCACAATCCAAAGATGTGCAGGTCAAGTGAATTGGCCATGCTAAATTGCCTGGTGCGTTTGTCAGGTGTAAATGTAGGGTAGGGGCCAGGGTGGGTTGCTCTTCAGAGGGTCGGTGTGGACTTGTTGGGCCGAAGGGCCTGTTTCCATACTGTAGGGAATCTAATCTTAATATCTTTCCTATAATAGCGAGATCAGAACTGGGCACGGTACTCCAAGTGAAGACTCACCAACGTCCTGTACAACCTCAACATGACATCCCAACTCTTGTACTCAAGATGATTGAGCAATGAAGGTGTGCTAAATGCCTTCTCATCCTGTGTAAACTTCAAGAATTATGTACCTAAACCCCTTGGTCTCTGTTCTACAACACTACCCAAAGCTGTACTTTTAAAAATGTTTGTTGCCCTTGCTTGTTACACTAGAGTGCAATATCTCGCACTTGTCTAAATTAAACTCAATTTGCTGCCCCTCAGTTCATTAACTCAATTGATCAAGATCTGTTTGTAATCTTAGATAACCTTCCTCACTAACCTCTGTACCACTACTTTTGGAATCAGCTGCAGACATACTAACGTCTTCTATATTCTTGACCAAATTGTTTATATAAGTGACAAATAAAAGCAGATTCTTATATAGATATGGATATGGTGGAGTTATACAGGTTTAGGAGGGGAAACGCGTAATGAGACACAATAAGAAATTGATATGGAGTAGGCCATTCAGCCCTACTCTGCTATTTACTAGGATCATGACTGATCTGACATGCCTCTCATCCACCTTCCTGCCCTTTCCCCGTGCCCCATGGTTCCCTGACTGATCAAGAATCCATCTCAGGCATAAATACATACAAAAAAGGACTCTGTCCCCACACTAAGTAGAAAGGAGTTCCAAACACTTAGAACACTCCAAAAAAAGAATTTCCTCCTCAGTCTTAAATTGGCACCCTTTTACTCAGAGATTCTGCTGTCTCATTCTGGACTCACCCATGAGGGGAGTATCCTCTCAGCATTAACCCTGTCAAGCCCCTTAAGAATCCTGTGTGTTTCAATGGGATCACCTCTTAGTCTAACCTTCAGTGAATGGAGTCACAACCTGTTCAATTTTTGCTTAGAGCTTATCCCTCCACACCAGTCATGAACCCTCTCTGAACAGCCTCCAATGAAATGATATCTTCTCCTAAATGATGGAACCAAAACTGCTCAGTGGTTCTACCAGCACCTTGTACAGTTGCAATAAGACTTTCCTACCCTGATCCTCCAAGTCACTTGAAATTAGGGCCACAGCACCCTGTTAGTCTTCTGGATTACCTACTTCACCTGTCTGCTAGCGTTATGCTTCATGCACAAGTACCTCCAACTCCCTTTGTGTTGCAGCTTTTCGCAGTTTCTCTCCATTTACTATTCTGTTCTCCCTTCTAAAATTAAAGAACTTTGCATTTTTCCACATAAATAGGCAAAAAGTTTGCAAATACTGTTATCAGGACTGTTCTCTAACCTGCTTTATCCCCCTGAACTTGTCTGTGTTTTTGTTGGAGCTGCAAATTTGGCCATAATACATTCATTTCCTTCCTCCAAGTCATTAAGATAGATTGTAAACACGTGAGGTCCCAGCACTGATCCCTGTGGAACCCCATGGGTTTCAGGTCACCAACATGGCTCAGTGGTTAGCTTTGCAGCCTCTCAACACCAGGGTCCAAGGTTCGATTCCAGCCTTGGGTGACTATCTGTGTCGAGTTTGCACATTCGCCGCATGTCTGCATGGGTTTCCTCTGGGTGCTCTGTCCAAAGATGTGCAGGTCAGGTGAATTGGCTATGCTAAATTGCCCATAGTGTTAGGTGCAGTAGTCAGAGGGAAATGGGTCTGGGTAGGTTACTCTGAGGGTCGGTGTGGACTGGTTGGGCCAAAGGGCCTGTTTCCATACTGTAGGGAATCTAATCTGAACAAGAACCTCCATTTGCTGTTTCCTGCCCATTGGCCAATTCCCTATCCCTGCCAATATACCACTTCCAACTCCGTGGGCTCTTAATTTATCACTTAACCTTTTGAGAGATACCTTATTGACTGCCTTCTTGAACTTCAAATACAACAAATTTACTGATTCCCCTTTGTCCAACTGAGACTTCAAAATAAAACTTCATAAATTAGGCAATTTCCCTTTCATGAAATCATACTTTTGATTAAATTATGGATTTTTCAAACGTTTCTCTCAACAATGGATTCCAATACTTTTCCAATCAATGTTAAGCTTATCAAATTAGAGTTACCCACTTTTTAACCTCACTCCCATTTTGAAAAGAGGTGTCTGACGACAGACAAACAAAAAACAAACAAACCGCTGTAATCATTCACAGTTTATCTCACCATGAATCATTCATTATCGCTCCATGTGACATGCTTAGGTTAGAATCGCCCCTTCTGCTAACAAATTGGTTGCTAATCCAAGCGCTCTATGGCATCCTCATTAAAAGGTTTTAAGACTTGCATAATGTGCATCAAGAAGGAGAAAAACAGCAGAATTTGTCCACAAGCACAATTAGTCACAAACTTTTAATTGACAGAATGCAAATTGAGACCCTCCAATGTATTTACACGCTAGATATAACCTCTAAGTCATTTAGTAATTTTCTATTGTATTACAATCAGTATAGATGAAACCTGCTCATTCTGTCTTACACTGCAAAGCCACAATTTTGGATCACGTACTGGGTTAGCACCATTAGGAGACTCAGACCATAGCTAAATGCTAATGGTTCTTTGATAAAGAAATATTCAAATCACCCATTTAGATAAACAAATAATCACATTTGCATTTTCAAAGCTCAGGACAGCAGCATTAATGGGACTTTGATGGTTTTTGCAATGAGGGTCTAATAGTCCCCTAACCCTCCAGAGGTTGCTGGCTTTCAAAAGAGTTGCTTTAATGCTGTTTGGTCAAACACCTCACCTAATGGAGCTCAGCCATTAGTGATTCCAGAGCAGACAGTGAATCTAATGGAGATATTGAAAATTTACATTGCCTCTCTGTCATTCCATTACATTCTGACCGGTAATGGGGTCAGACTGTAGGAGCTCTATAATATAGGATCCTTTGTTTTTAAATCATATACAAAACATGCTTCAAAACTAGAGATACATCAGACAAGAGAGTGTATGAATAATCTGACAAAACAGTAAATATGATCACATTAAAAATAGTTGGACAGTCATCCAAACTATTCCAGTGATCAACTAAAAGTGATCAAGAACCACTCAATCTGTGTGCAGCATGCACTGATTTGCAACCCAAAAAAGGATGAAGTGATCACGCGGAATGCTTGTTTAAAATATTACAAAAGTTCTGGATATTAATGTTAGGCATGGCTTGTAAAATGTAACCTATTTTCTAAGTTATCAGTGCGAAGAGATACTTTGTTTAAAGCACAACAGCTGTTGTTCTGAAGGTCGGTGGTGGGTGGCGGGTGGGTCACTGAATCCAAAATGTTAACTCTGCTTTCTCTCCATGGATGCTGCCAGACCCAGTGTTTCTCCAGCAAATTTCAGTTTCTGTGCTATGTAATTTGCTGACCTGCAGTGCTGCCTATAAAGCAATTGGGACAAGAAAGGGTCGACTGATATCAGGAGGTACACTCCAGCTTGCAGGATATAACAGATGGTTAAACTGGCCATAAACAGGTCCAGACAGCAGGCCGAGGGGGGGCGTTAAAACGGATTGCCTGCCCCTCTTCCGTGGTCATGTCAGAGCCCAGGTGTCTCTGGAGAAGGTGCACGCAATGTCCACCAAGACTCTCGAGATTTGCAGGGGAAGGTGGGCACCACAGGGAATGGAGTGCATTATTTCCCCCTCCAACTCTATTTTGATTTAATCACTGCCCTCCCCTTCACTGTTTGATCACGCAGCAATGCCTTCTGAGAAGGACGCTGCTTGTCACTGGCCACCCTGATGTTTTCTTTCTTCCTGGTGTTGGAAATTGAATAAAGATTTGTATACCTGTTGTCTTTCACTCTGTTCCTGGGAGAGGCTATGGGGTTCTGCTTGTTAGCCATATAGTATTAGTTGTTGTAAAGTAAACTGAAGTTGAGCCAGACACTACTTTTATTCACTTGTTAGATATGGACATTCGTACCCAGCCAGCATTTATTGCCCATTCCCAAGTTGCCCTAGAAAAGTGGATGGGGAGCTGCCTTCTTGAATTGCTGGAGTCCAGTGACAATGAAAATATTTCCGAGTCAGGATAGCGAGTGGCATGGAGGCAAACTTGCAGCTAGTGGTGTTCCCATGTATCTGCTGACTTAATGCTTTTAGATGGAAGTGGTTGTGGGTTTGGAAGGTGCTGTCTAAGGAGCTTTGGTGAATATCTACAGCGTATCTTGTTGATAGTACACACTGCTGCTGAGCAGAGGTGGAGGAATGGATGCTTGGGGTAATGGTGCTAATCAAGTGGGCTGTTTTGTCCGAGATGTCAAGATTCTTGAGAAGTTTGGAACTGTACTCATCTAGGCTAGTGATTGTGGTTCACAGGAAACACTCTCAGAGACAGCATAACTCGCTGAGTAGTATAGCAATAAAACTGCATTCACTGAGCATCAAACTTGATCTTATCTTCTGTCAGAGGGGTTCTGTGGACATCCTTTCCTGTATGGTTTCTGTAGCTTTGACAAGTATCTACAAAACGGCGTGAAGCTTCAAGATAGCCAAGATCATGCCCAATATTACAAAGATGGTGACTGCAATAACAACTGGCCAAATACAAGAGATTCAAATCATGAGTTAAAAGGGAAACTTCAGTTAATGAAGTGTTAGACTTGTGAAAGTATATTTCGAATGAAGGAACATGCAAGACCATAGAGAATGCAGGTTCTAGATCTCAACGCAACACTTTTGATTGTAACATCACTGCCAAGACCATTTCTGATCAAGAACAGGTACTCAACTCAGGGTTTGGCTCAGAGAATCTTAGGGGTCCTTGCTTGCTCTCTTAGTACTCACTCAAGCCTTTTTGGATTCTCAACTGTAAGTTGCCCTGTCCTTTTGACTCCTCTGAATGGAAAGGATCACTATACCTCATTCTTTCCTTGCCCTTTAAAAGGCAAACAAAGCCAGGCAGTTTGTCACAATTGTCAGTAATCAGTCTAGTAGGGGCTACATTTGGCTGTGCAACAGTATGCTACAAATCAATCAATCAATCAATCAATCAATCTCACACCCACACCAGAAGATCACACACAAAACACACCCACCCAAAAGGCCATGTCTCAATGTCTAAAAAGGGAGAGTAGTTCTTAGTCAGGCTGAGGGAGACAGGCTTCAGTCAGGGGATCCTAGTACAGCAAGTCAAAGGCAGCATTCAATATCAGTACAGGGGCACACAAACAGCCAGATCTCTTGGGGGGGGATCGGGCATGGGAAATCAGTGTTATTACAGTCCAGGAAGTGGCCAAGGTTAGTCCTTTGGCACCAGTGCTACCAGTCTGGGCAATTGTGGTAGGTCAGCTAGGAAGTTGAACACCAATTCAATTCATTCAGGGCAGCCCATTCATGTCTGTCCGTCCAAGGGGACAAGCCATTTGGGGGAAATCAACTCAAATGAATGGGTGAGCAAGTGTGGGAGATAAGTCACTGGTGTGGGTGGGAAGCTGGGGAAATTAGTTCCAGGCACTGGAGACAGCACACTCTGATGTAGAAGGGGGCAATAACTGTTGGGGAGGTGGTAAATCTCAATTAAAAGTGAGGAGACGAGGTTGCATTGGAGGATGTGGGATACTATGACAGGAGAGGGTGGTATTGGCAGGGGCACGGAGTCAATGCAACACGATTAGTTGTCATGGATAAACTCTAGGACTGGGATTTAGCAAGTAATTTAAAAAAAAAGGGTTTGTGTAAGCTCAGGATTTCTGCACTTGACAGGGACAGTAAGGAAGGAAAGGGGACATGTCAGTTCACAAGGAGCCCTTAAAATTAAAAAAAAAAAATTGGTTAAGCCTGTGACTCACTGAGCCAAAAAGACCAGAGTTGTCTTCAATCTTCATGTGATTCGCAAAATGCGCCAGGAAGTGGAAAAAGATTACAATCACAGACTGGGTAGGCTAAGGGTTTCTTTCTCTGTCTGAGCACACAGACTACTTGTGACCATTGTGAGGTAGTTCAAGGGTCAATTATACTATTCAGGTATGGACAGAGCAGAAGAAAGAATGTAATCAAAGACCCAGCATGTGAAATGTCCATACACATGGGCTACAAATCCTGGTCCTGAACAAGCTCAACCACACCATTGCCAATTAAAGATAGTCATCCAAGAAGCAGAAGGAATCACATGACCTTAATGGCTACAATTTAAAAGATAATCTAAGATCTCATTGGCTGCACAAGGTCTGAGCTGCTTCCCTCTAACCTTTAAACTGTGAATATTCACCAATTTACTCTTCAATATCGTCATAAAGCTGGTCCTTTTTTTCCTAAAATCTGTGCCCTTGATTTTTTTTTTTTTCCAGAGTGGTCATAAAACACTCTGGGCTCTGAAATGGCTGAGTTTGGTACAGGGATAGAAAGGGTATTGAGAGGCCTTTTTGTTCATACGTAAACAGACGAGACTTCAGCTTTACCCTAATGCTTTTAGAAGTAAGCGGTGTAAGGCAAGGGGGTATGGCCAGCTCTCGAGCTGAGCTGAGCAGAGCAGTCCAGAACTACTTAGGGAGATCAGCAGTGAGCTATGTGGAAACAGGCTGCTAGACTCGCTCTCCTTCTGCCCTTTGACCTTTAAGCCTTTGTTTCATTTTTACTGTGTCTAAGGGGTTCACTTATTGGGACTGTTATGTAAATTCAGAACAGCATAATTAAGTCTAGGGAGTTTAGACAGATGGAGTTCTGTAGGGGTTTTTTATTCTGTTAGTGTTTCATAGTGTAATTTTGTGAATAACGTTTTGTCTGTTTTAAAACCTGGTAGTCAACCCAGCGAACTTACTCTGGGCAACTTTCTCTGTACACTAACCAAAACAAATTGGAAAGTTATGGTCTGGGTTGCCTGCTTAAGAATATTTTGAGTGGTCTGGCCTAGTCCATAAATATTGTCTTTCTTGGCTAATCTGGAGATTAGATGTGGAGGTGCCAGTATTGGACTGGGGTGGACAAAGTTAAACATCACGACATCAGGTTATAGTCCAACAAATTTATTTGGAAGTACTAGCTTTCAGAGGACACTGCTCCTTCATTAGGTAGCTGTGGAATAGGATCATAAGATGCAGAATTTATAGTAAAAGATCAGTGTCAAGCATGCAATTGATGAGATAGATTGAACAAGCCTAGATTGCTGGTAAATCTTTCATCTTTTAGAATGGGTTGCAGGTTTTGGTTCATTAATATGTAAATCCCAGAATTTCTTTCAAGTCACATTTGAGATAACAAGGTTTTATATAAAAAAAACAAAGGTGACATCTCAGCTCGGACAATGGACAATGCATTAAAGGCGTGTGCGCAGATACAAAGACACACAGTCTGTGTGAGCATGAAGATGTAAGAGAGTGTTTGTATGTGTTTGGTGCAGCCAGGTCACCTGTAGTGTGTGACATGAATCCAAGGCCCAGTTGAGGCCATCTTCAGGGGTACCAAACTTGGCTACCAGCCTCTACTCATCCACTCTGCGTTATTGCATATCCCGAAGTCAGCCTTGGGAGGATGGTCACCAGAGGTTAAATATCCCTGACTGAAACGTTCCCCGACTGGGAGGGAACATCCCAGTCTGGCAATTGTCATGTGGTGTTCATTCATCTGTTTTGTACCATCTGTTAGGTCTCACTAATGTACCATGCCTCAGGGCATCCTTGCCTTCAGTGTATGAGACAACGTTGACCAAGTCACACGAGTACCTCCCGCGTACATGGTGGGTGGTGTCCCCATGTGTAATGGTAGTATCCATGTTGACACTGAAATTATGCAGTGGTTGCTTTGACAGGGTTGTATGGTGTTGTGGTCAATGTTGTCCTGAAGACAGGGTGGTTTGCTGAGAACGATCTGTTTAAGGTTCAGTGGATGTTTAAAAAGGTGAGAAGTGGAGGCATAGGGAAGGTCTTGGTGAGGTGCTCATAGACAACGTGGTGCAGACTGCAACGAACATTGTCCAGTACTTCCTGGGAGCAGAGCAATGAAGGGTATGCTATCTGTTCCAGAAGTTATTATGGTTTCTCACTGGCACGTCAGAACTGGCGATCGATGAGTTGAGCATCGTACCCTGTTCTAATGAGGGCATCCTTCAGGTGTCGGTCTCATTCCTCCTCATCTGAAAAGTTCCTGTGTATGCATAGCACTTGTCTACAGGGGATGGCTATGTTTTAACATGTTTAGGATGGAAGCTAAAGAAGTATAGCATTGTGAGGTTATCCATGGGTTTGTGGTAGAGTGAGGTACTGAAGGTGCCTATTCTTGGAGATGTATGTGTCCAAAAATTAGACCGATACTAAAAAGAAAGTAGTCCCATGGTAAGTCTTATAGTGAGATGAAACTTGTTGATACTGTAGTTGTTTCAGTGACTCCTTGCCATGGGTCACAAGAAAGAAAATATGTTGCCAATATACCTGGTATATCGTGCTGGTTGGAGGTCCTGTGCAGCAAAGTCTTGTTCAAATTTGTGCATGAAAACGTTGGCATGCTGAGGTGCACATTTGGTCCCCATGGCTGTTCAGTGTCTCTGGATGAAGAACTAGTTGTCAAAGGTGAAAACATTGTGATCGAGGATGAAATGGATGGGTTGTAGGATGGTGCTCAGAGATTGGCATTTGTTGGTATTGAGTAGAGGCTGTTGCAGTGATGCCATCATTGTGGAGTATGTTGGTAGCAGAGGTCAAAATGTTCATAACCACACAGAACTTACAACCTCAGACTCTGGTTGTGTGACGTGGGTAGAGTTGCATTCATCAGAATAAACATGCTTATATTGGGTCGACCTGGACCCAATATACCAACCACTACAGCGGACAGCTGAAACCGACAACCGGAAGCGGCAGGGACAGACCACTATAAACACCGGAGGAAACATCAAAGAAGCGCTTCGCAGGAGGCTCCCAAGCACTGATGATGTCGCCTAGCCAGGGGATGAAATGTTTGCAACAAAAACTTCCAGCTCGGCGAACAGAACCACAACAACGAGCACCCGAGCTACAAATCTTCGCACAAACTTTGAATGGAGGATTGTGCTGAACCATGTGTGCGAGAGAGCATGCTGGCTACTCGGGGAGTTTTCTGTTTCTGTATTCCCCACATGAGTTCATTACACTACCAACGATGGAACCAGACAGAGGTCATCATCACTTTTGTTGCAGGGTGACCAAAGGAGCAGAGGAATGAGGGGAACAGAATCGCCAGTGAAGCAGCAATCTTCAGTGAATGCTCACAGCTAAAGGACCCCCAGGATGTGGTGGCAGTACAGGACACCCAGTCTGTCATCCTTGATGCCATTTCTTTCAGATGACAGTGCCCCAGGATAGTCTCTGTCATTGAATGTAGCCTGCTGGAGTGGGACCCGTCACCTGGAGGGGTGGGAGGCCATTCTGTCCTGGTAGTTGCCAGGGTGACAGCTATACTAAGTGTTAACACTGTTGGCTGTCACTGACTCACAATTCAGATGTATCAAGGCTGTTACTGATGCCATTTTACCTGATTACACAGTTGACCCATGACATGGTCAGTGCTGAAGCTGGGCTTGGAGGCTTACCAACCATTATTAGCTTCCCATAGATGCAAGGCTCTTATATAGTCTGTACGCGTGACTGCATCGTAACAGCGCTGACTTATCAACACAAAAGAATATAATTCCATCAAATTGGTGATGGTTGGTATGACATCTTAGAGTCTAGACCAGGTCCCCAGGAGGTGCCATGATGGCAATATCCTTGCAAATTCCTATGTTCCTGCTTCAATGAGTGAGACAGGGCTACCCTTTACGACCAAGTTTGATGACTCAGTCACACAACTCCTGACCAACAAAAGGTACATTGCAGCTTGATCTTCAAGCAGAGAGTGATGAAGTAGATGATTTGATTGGTCGAAGTATAATAGTCTCACAATGAACGATGATAGGTGTTGTACTACACTCGCCATGGGGTAGAGAAAAAAAAAAGAACAGCACTCTGAGTCAGGGTTTCAAGATGAGATGAGGCTGAAGATTAAAGAACCAAGCTCCACAGGTTTCCAAATAGCAAACCATTTATGAACATGTGCTAGTGCAAGCAAAGAAGTGTCGGCCATGCCTGTGTGGTTAAAAGCATTTCTTTTGCACTCCCCTCATGTTATAGTGAAGGTGATGGGCAACTGCTGGCTGAAAGCACTTGCCTGGGTTTAAGATAGGCCTCATACCAGGGATTGGGAAGTTCCCAGTAGTAGGTAATCCCTCTACCTATGATCAGAGAGCAAAGAGAGGGTGACTGGAAGGCTTGGGTAATGAAATATAAAGTGTGAGAAATCTCACGAGGGCTAACAGATAGAAATTCTCCATGAAACACACCATAGCTAATTTCTGCTAAATGTGAACTAAGGCCACAATCATGTAAACGACAAGAAAGACTCAGTGGCACCACCATTGCAGGTCCACATCGCTATTGACCAGCTAAGGCTATAGCCACATCAGGGTACTGCAGCTCAGGGAAATGAAAACACTGAATAGCCTTTTGGCACTTCCAATGACCCTGCAAAAACAAAAAGGACTATAGGTCAATTTTCTTGGTTTTATTTGGCCGAGTTCAAGTTGTATCAAGATTTTGATAATTTCTTTTTAAAACAGAGGAATAATGGGTTTCCTTGCTGTGTTCCAGACAAACTCTCTGCATTAATTATCTATCCTGCCCATTGCAATTTCTACTCCATTTCCAGAACAACTAGTCACTCAGATAGCCCCAGAATAACTGGCATCCCTTGTGCCTATGACCACCTTTACAACAGTGTGCACCCAGATGAGCACTGGCATTCCAAAGTTGCCCTACTCATAGGTTGTCCAATCAATATGGATCAAACAAAAAGGTGGCACCATTAGAGCTCCTTGTGAATGGGGTGGCCCAAAAAGGGAGGGGGATCCTACTCAGAGGAAGCTGCAGCACCAGACCCTGGAAGGCAGGTCTGAGATCACCAGGGTCATTGCCTTCTCCAGGGTGTGGAGAAACACAGTCAAGAGTGATTAAGGTCAGTGCTGTACCTGAGAAAGTGTCATACTTCCCTCTGCCAGCTCACTTACGTCCACCTCCCGTCAATCTCACTGTTGCTTGCATCACCCTCCCTATTGCCTCAACCACCCCCACCAATAAGTCTTGCCTAGCCTCCAGGCTGACTCTATTCAGTCCCCTTTATGACTTTTCTACACACAAAACAGAACAACAGAAATGCCAACCATTTACCTCAGTCTCCAATTCCACCCCATGACAGGACACATTCCTTTTCTGTATGCAGCAGAGACTGTTTTGGAGAGAATCCAAAGCCTCCCAGGAGAAGACCAGGAGCATTCCTGTGGGAACACTGATACATCCACATCTGTCAAGCAAGAACCACTCATTTCTTTGTCCCCACGTTCCTTCCCCCCCCCCCACAATCAAATCTCATGTCTAAACGTGGGAGTGGGAGTGGGAGTGATGTGTAAATTAAAAAAACCTTTGATCATCTTACAATCACTGAGAAGAGGTGTCATGTAAATGGAAGCCTGGGTTTTGTTTTTGCGAATGAGATCACCCTAACAGTAACAAGTTTCAAAAACAGGAATTGCTGAGAAAGCTCAGCAGGTCTGGCAGCATCTGTGAAGAGAAATCAGAGATCATGTTTCAGGTCCGGTGACCCTTCCACAGAGCTGACGGTAACTAGCAAAATGTCGGCTCGTATGCAGAAGGTAGGTTGGGGGGATAACGTGTAAACTATGGATGGGGATTGAGCCCAGTGAGAGAGAAGAACAGTTGGACAAACAAAGAAGTGTAATAGCCTGGCTCGGAGAGTGAATAGCTGCTCATGGGGACTGCCAGTCTGCTATTTTACATGACCTATTGTTAGCTATTATGTGTTAACCAGGGGTTGAGGGGTTGGAGGGCTAGGTCATGGGAGAGTTCAGGCCCTGACATTATTTAACTCCATATGGAGTCTGGTGGGTGGCAGGGTCCCAAAGCAGAAAATGAGGTGGTGTTCTTCAAACAAAAAGGGAAAAAAAAACACAATTTCCCCTCAGACGTGGTTGACGATGCTCTCCACCGCACCTCTTCCACTTCCCGCTCCTCTGCCCTTGAGCCCCGCCCCTCCAACCACCACCAGGACAGAACCCCACTGGTCCTCACCTACCACCCCACTAACCTCCATGTACAGCGTATCATCCGTCGTCATTTCCGCCACCTCCAAACGGACCCCACCACCAGGGATATATTTCCCTCCACTCTCCCATCAGCGTTCCGAAAAGACCACTCCCTCTGACTCCCTCGTCAGGTCCACACCCCCCACCAATCCAACCTCCACTCCCGGCACCTTCCCCTGCCACCGCAAGGAATGCAAAACTTGCGCCCACACCTCCCCCCTTACTTCCCTCCAAGGCCCCAAGGGATACTTCCATATCCGCCACAAATTCACCTGCACCTCCACACACATCATCTATAGCATCCGCTGCGGTCTCCTCTATATTGGGGAGACAGGCCGCCTACTTGCAGAACGTTTCAGAGAACACCTCTGGGACACCCGGACCAAACAACCCAACCACCCCGCAGCTCAACACTTCAACTCCCCCTCCCACTCCACCAAGGATATGCAGGTCCTTGGACTCCTCCATTGCCAGACCAAGGCAGCACGACGGTTGGAGGAAGAGCGCCTCATCTTCCACCTAGGAACCCTCCAACCACTCCGATTTTTCTAGTTTCCTCATTTCCCCTCCCCCACCCCGACCCTGTCTCAGTCGAATCCCTCGAACTCAGCACCGCCTTCCTAACCTGCAATCTTCTTCCTGACCTCTCCGCCCCCACCCCGGCCTATCACCCTCACCTTGACCTCCTTCCACCTATCACATTTCCAACACCCCTCCCCCAAGTCCCTCCTCCCTACCTTTTATCTTAGCCTGCTGGACACACTTTCCTCATTCCTGAAGAAGGGCTTATGCCCGAAACGTCAATTCTCCTGTTCCCTGGATGCTGCCTGACCTGCTGTGCTTTTCCAGCAACACATTTTCAGTTCTTCAAACAAAGCAAAGCTCAGCGCAAGCTGGAATGCTACAGCGAGCCTGAGACAGACATGTTGGCCAGGGCTTCCTGAAGGGCTCATGCCCTAAATGTCGATTCTCCTGCTCCTTGGATGCTGCCTGACCTGCTGCGCTTTTCCAGCAACACATTTTCAGCTCTGATCTCCAGCATCTGCAGTCCTCATTTTCTCCATGTTGGTCAGGGAACCAGGCAGGGTGTTAAAGCAGCAGCCACCAACTGGAAGCTTGGTCTTCTTTGTGGGCAGAACATGGATGTTCCACAAAGCTTCATTCAGTCTATGCTTGGTTTCCCCAATGTAGAGGGGACCACATAGTGAGCAGTAAACGTAGTGGACTAGATTGCGTGAAGTACAGGTAAAATGCTACTTCACTTGGAAGGTATGTTTGAGCCTTGAATACTGAGGAGGGAGGAGGTAAATGGCCAAGTGTTATACCTTTGACAGGGCAGGTGTTGGGACTGAGGGGAGTATGAACCAGGGTGCTCCAGAAGGACAGAACAGGATCACAATGTGGTCTCCTCTACATTGGGGAAAGCAAAGCACAACAGACTGGGTAGCCGTTTAGCAGAATACCTACATTCTGCCTGTTAAAAAAAAAAGCAGCCCTGAGCTTCAGGTTGCCTGCCACTTTAACACAGCGCACTGTTCCCCGTCCAGCTGCAGTATTCCAGCTGCACTCAGCACAAGTGGAAGAACATCACCTCATTTTCCACGTCAGGACCGTGCAACCCTCTGAACTCAAGAGAGTTCAATAATTTTTTGGTTTGGATCCTCCCATGTCCTAGCCCCCTACCACACACCCCAGGCCTTGTTATCACGATCTGCCACTACAGCCACCCTTGTTTGCAACTAAGTCTCCATTATTGGCTATTCACTCTCCTAGCCAGATTATTATCCACTCCCTGGACTAACTGTTGTTCTCTTTGGGTTTATCCCCACCTCTCATTTACCCAGTTTCCCCCCCACCCCTTTCATTTGCAAACAAATCAACATTTTGCTACCATCAGTTCTGAGGAAGGGTCACCTGAAACATTAATTCAATGTCCCTTCATAAACACCATCAGATTTTCTGAGCCTTTTTTTTTCTGCTTTACAGCATCTGCAGTTCTCTTGGTTATATTTTTATAGTGTAAATAATTTCCATTGGCAGTCTCGGAAAATTACATGGGAATTTATTGGGGGAGAAATAAAGAAGGAGAATCCTGCATTTCCCATAGATATACACCTAACCTGCAGATCTTTGGGGAAAAAACCAGAACACTTAGGAGGAAACGCACAGAGACATGAAAGGAACGTCTGTGTGGAGATTACACATTTGCCAGGGAGTGGAATCAATGCCAGGTCCCTGGCACTGTGAGGCAGTGTTAACCACCGAGCTGGCCACAAAATGACAAAACAAAGATAGTGAGCAACGTAGACCCTTCAATCAAGGTTTGCACCTAGCTCCGAATTTAAACTGCTCACTAATTCTGCTGAGTTCTCCTCCATGGCACCCATGAGATAAACGTTGCATTCAACTGCCTTGTTCAGCTGTAAGATCTACACAGATTCAGATAGATCCAGAGTTTGACACTCGAACAATCCCCGAGAATCAGCTTGTTGGCTTTGTCACAGGTGAAGTAATCATCTTGCTTCAACAATGGGAGGGTTTCCTGCTTTACTTTCGACAAGAGTGGATAGAAGGGACTTGACTGGTTTGAAAACCATTGGTTTCAGATTGGGATGCAGAATGATGACTAAATTTCCACATCCTCAAACAGTTGTGGCAATTAAGTCTTAATGTTGTTAGGCTAGCATTCCTGACTTCCAAGGTATATTCGCTGCAAATTGGTAGATTAGATTCCCTACAGTATGGAAATAGGCCCTTCGGCCCAATAAGTCCACACCGACCCTCCGAACAGTAACCAACCCAGACCCATTCCCCTGCCCTATGTTTACCCCTGACTAGTCCACCTATCACGATGGACAATTTAGCATGGCTAATTTACCTGACCTGCACATCTTTGGATTGTGGGCAGAAACCAGAGCACCCGGAAGGAACCCACACAGATACAGGGAGAATGTGCAAACTCCACACAGTCACCCAAGATGGCAATCGAGCCCGGGTCCCTGGCGCTGAGGCAGCAATGCTAATCATTGAGTCACCGTGCCGTCCCACTGAAGCCTTTCTGCTCAAGGGAGAGCACCTCCGATTCCAGGTAAGTAACTTTCAATACATCCAAGTGTTGCATCCATTTGTATCATGTCTTTAACATTAGGAGGCACGATGCTTAAAGTGAAGTTTTCTCCAATCACATTTCAGCATCCGAGCCAAAAAGGTGTTTCAATTAAGGCATGTCTTATGTGTACTGACTGAGGTCTCATCTTTCCAATACCTTTGACTTGATCCTTTGATCCCACCCAGGAACAAAGTTTCTATATTGCTGACACCTTTCTGATTTCTTGGAACTTGCTACCATCCAAAAAGGTTTTTTTTTTTTTTAAATTCAGCATAAGCTTCTTGCTGAAACACGCTGCTTCAAAGTGACCCAGCTTCTTATAAAACTGGTACGGTGTCATTATGGTGGAATAATTCTCCCACTGATGGAGTCTTTTCCTGCTGCAAATTATACTAGTTAGCTGGGGTGGGGAAAATATTCTCCTCACTCTGGTTTCTGTACAGCCATGTTTTACCATTAAAAATAATAACTGTACCAAGTTAGTTCTTTTGTAAATGGGCTGTCTTAACCATGGCAGTCTCAGTTTGCCTCCTCAAATCAAAGGCTTTCACTATCAGCTCATCCCTTGCCTACAAGGCAATCAGAATGCTTCAAAGGCTCCAACAATCCCATCCCCGAATTTCTGTTAAGCTGCTTGTGTAGGTGATAGATAAGTGCGCCAGTGCTTACCTCCATCATTACATGCACTTCACATTTCACCCAGTCAACTATGCTACTTCTCCTGCCGCCTTCCATCTCTGGAAATGCCATTATTGCTTTATCATCATGTGTCATTTTCCTCAGAGGCCTTGCCTGACGAGGATAGCTGCACAATCACATTACATGCAGTAGTGTACCCACCTCTTCACTGCTTAGCTTCATAGTGACAGGGTTGCAATGCAATCTGGTAAATTTGATTCCAAGTCAGTCAGTCATGTTTCTGCTGGACTGGGACTTGTGACTTGGCACAAAGCTCTCCAGTAATAGCAGAGACTTCTAACTTGCTCTTCTCAACTAACCTGATGTTCATTCTCTTGTTGGCATCATATAATATTCAGTTGCCATCATATTCTTGGTCTTGAGGTGTGGCCAAAGGATATGGCTACCTGCTAAAGGTAGTGTTAAATAAAATGTAATGTTTTTACTAGTATTATTAAATGGCAGCTTCATCTTTCCACGACCTTCAAGGAAAAACATGGTTATATCATGTGACAATGTATCATTTCCTGTGATGCATACTGTCTGAATTGACTATTGCAGTAAAGTAGTACCTAGTACCTGTGTTCCCATAAACCAGTATGGTTGATGTGTTGTATGTTGCCCTTTACAACATCATTCTTTTGTAAGCACAATTAACGTTATTAGAGCAGTAGCATTTTTTCCCCTCGTTAAATTGTTTAGGACTTCACATTAACAGAAAGCGATCCTGTTAAATTTGCCACTGACTGGCAGATTCAATAGAATCAGCGGAGTCCTAAAACCCCCAGTGTCAGAAGAAGAATATAAGACTATCCATTATCTCTGCTTCTTCACTGATATAGCTATTACATTCCTCACACTAATCTATAATTGATCTGAAAAAATCATATCGGACTCAAAATGTTAACTCTTCACAAATGCTGCCAGACCGGAGTTACTCTCGCATCTTGATTCAGATTTCCAGCAGCCACAGTATTTTGCTTTCACTTTCATGACTCATTAGCTTGCTTGCTTAAAGCAGTCTGCAACAACTCCAGGGCTACAACACTAAGCCCACTTGCTGCAATGACTTGAGGTGGTCACTAATTTAATTTGGGGGGCAGTTTGTTCACCACATTTCCAGTGGAGAACAGAAGCAGAGCTGTGGAAAGTGAAGCCTAAAAGAAGACCAGCTACAGCTAGAGGAGACTTTGATAATCTGATACCTTGTGATCAGGAGTTGAATTAAATAATATAGGAGAGAGAAGTAAACCGATTGTTCAAATCTTTTGTGCGCACCAGACTCCATCAATCTGAATATTTACACCAAGCACGAAGAAATGTCAATATTTAGCAGAGGCTCATTACTGGGGGTTTCAGAGGATACCTGCAACATTCTGTGGCTGTTTTCAATATCTCTAACCCTGGTAATTTCACTATGTTGCAATACATACTAGAATGTCATCAACATCAATATTATTGAACAATAAAAACATTCAGAGGTAAAATTAGCCATAAGCTGTTAGTGTATCATCAAGTCCAGCTGTGCTGGTTTTGTTTAGCTTCTCCCCACCCCCCCCCCCATCTAATTTGATTGTTATATGTAACAAGGTACAGTGGAAAATGTTGTTTCGTGCACTATCCAGACAAATCAGTCCATTCATGTAGTACACAATTTGGACACTAGAGGTCATGGCTCACCATTGCTTAATTATTTCACTTCATTTGATTCCAGTAAGAGAGACATTCAAATTAAATTCCATGTTTAAAAAAAAATCATGTTTCTTCTAAAGGAATGTGAGTTGGGTCGCCCTGGCACAGAAGGTTCCTATCATTGTCAACAGGAATGGTAGAATCCTCCTGTCTTAGCTCATTTGTTAAAACCCTTATTCACATCCTTAACACCTCTGCCTATTATTCCAATGGATTCCTGGTCAGCCTGTTAGAACCACAATGAGAACGTGTTAGAATACAATGCGACATCTGTCTACCAGCCATTTGGGGCTGGGGAACTTTGCTGTCACCATCACTCCTTTCTAGGCCAGTTGAAGAGGCTGTTTAGTGGTCAATGGATAACCCAAAAATAAATCTCAGCAGCTGAAGTCTCGGAGTCAAAGTCAGATTCACAGCATGGAAACAGACCCTTCGGTCCAACCAGTCCATGCTGACCATAATCTCAAACTAAACTATCCCTCTAAAACATTTCTTATACATATACTTACCCAAGACGTCTTTAAAATGTCGGAACTGTGGCTGCAACCATCTCTTCTTCTGGGAGCTCAATCCACATAAACCACCAAACAAAATGTCAGCCATGTCTTTAAAATCTGTCACCTGAAAAAGATATGCCCCTGGATCTTGAAATCCCCCACCCGGGGGGGGGGCCAGAATTTACCTTATTTATGCCCCTCATGATTTTATAAACCCCTATAAAAAGGCAACTCTGCAATCACCTATGTTCCAGTAGAATAAGTGTCAGCCTCTCCTTATAACTCAAGCCCACCATTCTTGGCAATATTCTAGTAAATCCCTTGAGCCCGCTCCAGCTTAAAAATATCCTTCCTATGACAGGGCAACCATACAGTATTCTAGAAGACGTCTCCCCAATGTCCTGCACATCCTCAACATAATATCCCAACTCCTATACTTAAAAAAGGAGTGAGCAATGGAGGCAAGTGTGCTAAATGCCTTCTTCCCCATTTATCTACGTAATGCAAATTTCAAAAAAAAAGTTATTTACCCGAACCTCTAGGTATGTTCTACAACACTGCCCAAGGCCCTACTTTTAATTTCACAATCCTGCCCTTGTTTGATTTTACAAAGATGCAATATCCAAATTTGACTCCATCACTACTTGTCAGTTTATTGACCCAATTGATCAAGATTTTTGTAATCTTAGACAACTATAGATAGGTTGTGATTTATTTTCTCAGAAACTATGTACAGGGTACAGAAACCATAGGGTATGTTAATTGTTGCTACGAGGTGGCGAAGACAGTGGCTCAGTGCATAGCACTGCTGCCTCAGTACCAGTGACCCAGGTTTGATTCTCGCCTCAGGCTCTGGTTTCTTCCCACAATCCAAAGACGTGCAAGGTTAGGTGCATTGACCATGCTAAAGTCAAGGAAGTTGAAATTACAACCAAAAATAATAGACATGTGGAGGTGCTGCTGTTGGACTGGGCTGGACAAAGTCATAAATCACACAACATTAGGTTATAGTCCAACAGGTTTATTTGGAAGCGCTAGCTTTCGGAGACCGCTGCTTCAGGGAGTCGAGGAATAGGACCACGAGACACAAACGTATAGCAAAAGATGTGTCATGCAAGTAAAATGATATATTTGACAAACCTCGATTATTGTTAAGTCTTTCATCTTTTAGAATGAAATCACAACCTGTGTTGTGTGATTTTTAAAAATAGACCCAGTGATTTGTTGCCCTGGTTAAAATAAATCTTGAAACAAAATGTGACGAGACACTACATTGAAATAAATGCTGTGGTGAGATTACACAAACCGTTCACAGGATTTCTTAGAGGCTCTGAAAATGGAGTTGGTTCTAGGCATGTAGACATGAATCTTTAATTTAAACTCAATACAATAATATCAGTAGCCAGCTGTATAGTTTAATTTGAAAACATTTATGGTCATTTAAAATCATGTTCATCATTGGTGATAGTCAAAGTATTGATGAAAAATGATAATCTTTGGTGATGTATTCACTTACAGCTGCAATGACCAACGCCATCCAGTTACCCTCCAAAACAAATACATCAAGAACTGGTTTTCTTGAAAAAATAAATTGGCTCAGATTTCCTACTGGCCTGACAGTCATTATTTCAGTGTAGATGAGAGGTGTGCATGGGGACCCTGCAGAATTCCCATCCGAGTGGCACTGAAGGTGTTACCCAGGAATTTTAATTTTCTGCTGGGCAATTTCTGAAAGTCTCCACTTAATCTGAGAATTAGAGGATTCTGAATCGATGTTTCGGGCAAAAGCCCTTTATCAGGAATCTGATTAAACATGCTGTCTAACTTCCAAGTAGTTGTTCGATAAATCCTATACTCACATTGCACCTCTCCAATCTAGCTCCTTCCTACCACTTACACTCACACAGACCCTTACCTGACATCCCTCCTTCCCCATACCAGTCCTCCTGTCACTCAGCCCATTTCTGGGAATTTGTAAAACGGTAGCTTTGGTAAGGAATGATATTTAGAAAAATCAGGTTTACCTTATTTGAGGGCCTAAAGAGATGTTTCTTTGTTAAAGGCTATAACATTTATAGTTTAGAACTTCCTCCTTTTGACAACCCTCCCTGCCCCTATATTTCCCTCCCTTTCCACCTATCTTTGACTTTAAGCCTCAATTCCCACCCTCCCTTTCCCATCATTTCTATCTTTCCTTCATCACTGCTCTGCTTAGAATCACACGAGCTTACATCTCAGAAGGAGGTGCTCAGACCCTTTGTGTCTTTGCCAGCTCTTTGGTAGAATTATCCAATTAGACCCACTCCCGCATGCTCCTCTTCATAATCCTGCAAGCATTTCCCTTTCTAGTCTAAATCTAATTGCCTTTCAATATGGAATCTGCTTCCAATGCGCTTCCAGGCAGTGCATTCCAAATCTCAACAAACTCACTGTGTAACAAAAGCTCACCTTGTCTCTCCACTGGCTCTTTAGCCAATTATG
This sequence comes from Chiloscyllium plagiosum, assembly GCF_037043375.1. NCBI lineage: Eukaryota > Metazoa > Chordata > Chondrichthyes > Orectolobiformes > Hemiscylliidae > Chiloscyllium > Chiloscyllium plagiosum. The sequence continues at coordinate 88,441,302 of NW_028270151.1, forward strand.
AGCAATCTGCGTGCCTTGGTTACCATACCCCCTGCCACTGAGAACAATTTCTCCCTATTGGCACTTCGTAACTTTGAACACCTCCTAAGTCTCTGCTTAATCTCCTCTGCTTGAACACAAACACTTCCCAGCTTGCTTTTACTATTCTTCCATTATAGTTTTTGATGCTTCATTTCATTTATCTCGGTTTCAGTCTCAGGATCAGCTTTCCCATTTTAGATGCTGTTTCGACTTCCCTCCATATGTGAATGCGACTTTATCTCACTGATCACCCTAGATGAATTCTGATTTTGTGGGAGCATGAAACAGTTGGGAAAAAAAAAGAACTAACAAATGGTTTGAATATATAGGAGTTGGGAATGAGAGGTCAAATCACAAGATCAGTGAAAAATAAAACTCATTTCAAAAGCACACAAACCACCTTTGGGATTACAGGTAAATGCATTAAAAGAAACAATGGAATCAATATCAATACTATATTATTCACCATCCAGCACAGACATTGGTCAGTTATATTTGTATCATTCATCTGCTCCTATACCTGAGGCACTTAACATGGATTTCACAATGCAAACTTTTTCTGAATCCATTCAATTCATTTTTTTCCCGAATCTAGTCAAGGTATAAAATATTCTTGAAGTTTTAACTGCAAAATGGTTACCTTTCCTGGAGGTACATCAATGGCCACTTCCAGACGGAGTCTAGTGCTCCTGACTTCCTACTGAAAGGCTGACAATTGATTGTAATCTTACACCCCAGAGGTTCTGAAACACCTCAAGCATTGCATTCCTTTTGAAGTGTAGCCCCTGTAAAATAAGACTAGCTAATGCCTCAAGTGCCACATTGAGTTGGCCTTTTCCTCACTGATAATGGTCAAGTACAACGACTGCATGGATATAATTGAGGTCATCCTTTCAGATGGTGTCAGTTGCTTTTCTTTCCTGCCTCCTGGCCCAAATTACTCCTCATGCATTCCACTGCCCTGGCCAGGAACTTGCACCTTGCCTCTAGATTCTATCCCATTTCCAGTGTTAATCCAATCTCCAGTTGCACGAGACCTTTAATGTTCTTTAGGGAAGGAATCTGCCATCCTTACCCATTCTGGCCTACATGGGACTCCAGACCCACAGCAATGTGGTTAACTCTTAACTGCCCTCTGGGCAATTAGGGAACATATGCCAGCCTAATCAGTGACACCCTCATCCTGTGAATGAATTAAAAACCTTGTTCCCTTGACCAGTCTTGCTGGTGTCAGGATTAGGATTTCAATTCATAATCAACCATTTAGAAGTCAGACACCGCTGTCTAGTTTGGTGGAGGGTCAGTTAACTGGGCAGCAGTTTGTGATACAGAGAATGATGCTAACAGTGAGAGTCCACTAGCTGAGGTTACCATGAAAGACTCTCCTTCTCAAACTCTCCCCTCCAGACGAGGTGGCAACCCTCAGGTTAAATCACCAGCAGTCATCTCTCTAATGAGTGCTGCTCTATGGTGACTTTACCATTTTGGAAAGTGTTACTCCAAATACAAATATACTTTGCTTTCAAAGCCAGATATTTAGGAATATAAAATGAGTAGACCAAACTTGTTCTAATGTTCTTTCATTACGCTAATCCATTTCTTCCAATACATAGTCCCATCAAGAGCAAAATACACAGTTGTCCCACACAGACCATTTATTTAAAATGCTAAATCTCTGACGTCACACCTACATAATGAAATTAAGCAGCATAAATTTTGAAAAGGACACCACCCTAAATCAAAAGAGAATGGACATCACTTTTGAAGCAAAGTGGAATGGAGGAGTCATATGACCGTTTTTGTTCTATTCATTTCCAGGGATTACACAATTATGAATAGTCAAATCCCTATAGTGTGGAAACAGGCCATTTGGCCCAACAACTCCACACCCTCTGATGAGTCTCCCACCTAAACCCATTCCCCTATCCTATTACTCTAGATTTCTCTGAGCACTATGGGAAATTTAGCATGGCCAATTTGCCCAACATGCACATCTTTGGATTGTGGGAGGAAACCAGAACACATGGAAGAAACCCATGTTGACTCAGGGAGGACGGACGGACGGACGGACGATCACCTGAGGCCGGCATTGAATCTGGGTGTCGGGCACTGTGAGGCAGCATTGTTATGTCAGGTGAAATTTAGTGGGATCTGTTGGCGGGGACGGTGGTGGGTGGGTTGGTGGTGTAGGAAAACAGAGTTAATGCTTCGAGTGTGATAGTTCATCACAACTCAGAACTGAGTTTCGCTAGCAATTTTCGCTTTATTTTCAGATCTCCAGTTTCCACATTTATTTTTCCGTTTTACAATTATGCAAGGCTCCAGAGCTAATGTTCGAGGAGAAAGTGAGGGCTGCAGATGCTGGAGATCCTGAAGAAGGGCTTATGCCCGAAACGTCGATTCTCCTGTTCCTTGGGAGCTGCCTGACCTGCTGCGCTTTTCCAGCAACACATTTTCAGCTCCAGAGCTAATGTTGCCTAGACAAGTTTGCATTGTGTGTCCTTCAGGACATACCTTGGACATGCCATTGCAATGTGACAGATCTTGCCTGTGGTTATTAAAAGAAAGATTCTATGGTGTTTGCAGCAATATCAGCTTTGGGGTGGAACGCCAAAGATTAGATGGGGACAACACCTATTATCAGAGTGATAAATGGATTGGCATAATTCAGATTTCATTGTTTAAGAATGGCTTAATCAGAAGTGATTAGAGGATGTTCTGCTCAAGTGATGAATTGTTTTCAAATGAAGACATTTAATAGAGATTTTTGGAGCAACAAGAGAGAAGGACACAAACTATTGATTCAACAGCACCCTGCCCATAACCAGGAGAAAATTCACTTTCACTTTTATGCATTAACTGAACCAGGTTATGATATTGGTTCAGCTACACTTCAATTAGAGTACAGTTGGCAAAATTTACTGTTGCAAGCAATAAATCAAAGTAAGTTTGTCATCTTAAACCTCCAGGTTGTACGCTTGAGGACCTCCCAAGGAACTACAGGTTTTTCAAACTGAACCATTATCCTTTTTCAAACTTATTAAAAGAGCTGTCTTTTGTAAATTCTTAACAATTGCAACACAAACTTAAGACACCTTTTTTCTTTTAAACCTCGTCTTCCCACATGAATGACTGAAGGAAGAAAATCTATAACTTCAGCACAGTGGATTCCCATCTCATGCAGCTTAGAAGAAACATCAATTATTGTTGATCTGCATTTTAACCCCATCTACTCATTTGCCTGCATATTACTTAATAACCACTTGTCCAGCAAAGATCTGCTGACTGCTCTGAAGGGTCACTGGACTTGAAATGTTAACTGTTTTCTATTGATCTAAAGATTTAATTATAAACTGACCAGGCCTCTGCTTTCTGCAGACCAGGATTTGATACTTCCACAACTGTTTATGAAGAAGTTTCTCTCTAGAATGGCCTGGCTCTGAATTTAAAGTGACATCTTTGCCCTAGACACTCCTACCATGTTTAAGTTTTACAACCAACTTTTGTCAATTCCTTCCAAAGTTCTAAAGACATCAATTCCTTAAACCCACTAACACCAGGGATTAAGTCTTTGACGCAAACCTCCCTTCATAATTTAACTCTTACATTGAGGAACCCCACACTGGAATTCTTCTGAAGTAAATACAGCGGTTTAGTGCTCAGCACTGTACAAAGTATCCCACTTATTTTCCTGTTTATTTATATTTCTAAACCATACATAGTTGGGACTCTGTGCAGTGACTTTATTATAGCTTTAAAATGTACACTCCTTTCTTCAACTCTGGCTCCCAGATTTTTTTGTACTTTGGTGATTTCTCACTCACACCTGGGTTTAACCACTCAAGCACAGTGAGAATAGATCAGTTATCAGACTCTCAAACAAGAGATCAACAAAACAAATGGTGAATGAGAGTTTGTACTGGTGTCACAAAGTGTCCTTTTTATTAAACATCTAAAACATAGAAATAGATTACAAATCTATTTTGAATTTGTCTCTGAATGCAATGTTTTGTACATAAACACAATTTCTGTGAAGCTTCTGTGCTGAATCGTGTCTTTTGTTGAGACTTCAAGGAGACAGAGCGCTCTCTCAGCTTAACATTAATTACCCACCCAGACCCTGGAACCTCATGTCCCATCTCACCACATGCCACACCTTGAAGATCCCAGAACCACTGCCATCTGTTGTGCCCACAGTACTTTTAAAAGCCCGTGTGCAGCTGGACAAATACTGCAATCCAGAGCAATGATGCATGGTTCTGGATATATTCCTGTTTGCCATGTCCTGGGCAACCAGCACTCCATTGTGGGCAGGGACCTGGAGCTCCTCCTGAATGGGGTGGTACAGATATGCAACAATCTCATTCCCCCCTGTACAAAACACTGCATGCTAACTTGGTCAGAGGTTGGCACCAGCCTGTAGAACTATCCAACACTAGGAAAATAATGTCAATGCTTTTCTGCACTGGCTAGTGTAAGTGCCAATACCTCACACTGTCTGCTACTGTACCATTCCTAATGAAGGGCTTATGCTCGAGATGGCGATTCTCCTGCTACTCAGATGCTGCCCGATTGGCTGTGCTTTTCCATCACCACACTTTGACTCTGCTACTGTACCCATCTCCCATCAAGGCTTTTGCAGTACCAGTCTCACCATGAGCCACATCGCTCACTCACATCTACCCCACTAATCTGCATGCCTTCTGTGCTCCCACTCATTACACTTGCATGAACAGTAACAACTGTGTCATTCACAGGTATGATCTGCCTCTCTCATTTCAAAGATAAGCAGCCCTCCAGTAGTACAGAAAGAGTCCAGGCAGATGATGAGCTGCCTGGCTTTCAGCTCCTCACTTATCAGGAGAGGATCCTGACTGACTGCCTGAGGGCAGTCTGGATTGGGATTGGCACCAGCACCTGCCTTTAACTTCCTGTGTTGGAACCTCACGGGCAAAGATCCTCCCCCTTGACCTGACTAAAGCCTGGTGACAATTATAACAAGCTTCTGACTTTGGCTCTGTGTTGAACAGTAAGACTAGACAGTAGTAATAAGACTTTGATATCTCTGGCTGAGGGGGTAATTACACCAAAGGCAGAGACGCTGTGAGCAATCAGATAAGCTCAGAGTGAGAGAGCTGTGACAGTGAGCCCGGACATATAGCCTGTTGCAGTCCATGAGCACAGTGTCCTTGCTGCAGCATTACAATGGAGAGTTACCAGGACAGCCAGAGGTACAGCATGGAGGTCATTTAGAGTGAAATCGCAGGCTGTAGCTTCCTGGTCAGGTTTCCCCAACATTGAGCTTGTTTGGTGAGCTTGGGAAGAGGGGAAGCTGAATCAGTAAGACAAGTTGTATCGTTAACAAAGATCTGAACAAGTGCTAATTATTATTGATTGGGCAGCACAGTGGCTCAACAGTTAGCTCTGCTGCCTCAGAGCCAGGGACCTGGGTTCAATTCCACCCTCAGGCGACTGCGTGAAGTTTGTACATTTTCCCTGCGTCTGCATGGGTTTCCTTCAAGTGCTCTAGTTTCCTCCCACAGTCCAAAGATGTCCCTGTTAGGTGGATTGGCCATGGGAAATGCAGGGTTACAGGGATAGCTTGGGGCATGGGTCTGTATAGAATGCTCCAAGGGTCAGTGCAGAGTCAGTGGGCCCCAATAGCCTCTTCTGCACTGGAAGTATTCTATGATTTGACATCTTGCTGCTGCTCCGTATCTCAAGATACGGAGTTTCAGGATTGAAGGGGATTTAGCGGTTTGGATTAGAAATCGGCTAGCTGAAATATGACGGAGGGTGGTGATTGATGGGAAATGTTCATCTTGGAGCTCAGTTACTAGTGGTGTGCTGCAAGGATCTGTTTTGGGGCCACCTTTGTCATTTTTAAAAATAATCTGCACGTGGGCATAGAAGAATGGGTTAGTAAATTTGCAGATGACACTAAGGTAGGCAGAGTTGTGCCGAAAGAGGTTATGGATTATAGAGGGACATAGATAAGATGCAGAGCTGTGCTCAGAAATAACAAATGGAGTTTAATGCAGAAAAGTGAGAGATAGTTCACTTCAGAAGTAGTAACAGGAATGCAGCGGACTGGGCTAATGGTAAAATTCTTGGTAGTGTAGGTGAACTGATAGATCTGTGTCCAGGTGCATAATTCCCTGAAAGTTGCAACCAGTTCGATAGAGTTGTTAAGGCGGCATATGGTGTGCTGGCATTTATTGGTCAGGGGATTGAGTTTCAGAGCCACAATGTCCCACTTCAGCTGTACAAAACACTGGTAAGGCCGCACCTGGAGTACTGCATACAGTTCTGGTCACTGCATTGTTGGAAAGATGTGGAAACTTTGAAAGGGTTCAGAGGAGATTTACTAGGATGGTGCCTGGTTTGGAAGAGAGGTCTTACGAGGAAAGGCTGAGGGAACTGAGGCTGTTTTTGTTGGAAAGAAAGTTGAGAGGTGACTTAAAATGAGACTTAAAAAATAATCAGAGGGTTTGACAGGGTGGACAGCGAGCACCTTTTTACTCGGATGGTGATGGCTAGCACAAGGGAACATAGATTTAGGACAGTATTAGGGGTAGTTCCTTCACTCAGTAGGAGGAGTGTGGAATGGCCTGCCTGCAACAGTAGGTTTGCCAACATTAAGGGCATTTAAATGGGCATTGGACATACATATGGATAATAATGGAATGGCGTAGGTTAGATGGACATCACATTATTTTCATAGGTCAGCACAACATTGAGGGTCAAAGGGCCAATACTGTGCTGTAACATTCTACGTTCTATGTTCTGAGCTGTCTAGTGAGAATCTTACCACACTGCTTGCAAAAGTCAAAGATGATGCAAGATGATCAGGATGTTGAGATGGACCTGACCAGACCTGTCACTTGATTCTGTCTCAGCTCTCAGAGGCTATATCACTTCGACCCCAGGAAGATTATACTTTGTTGTTTCTAGAGATTTTCCAGTTAATAGATGTTAGATCTAACTTTTCTATTGCAAAGTAAAGTCTCATTTTATTCAGCAAAATGCATCTATCACATCGTCACCTAATTGGTCTGTACTACTTTATGCTTTTACATTCCACTCTATACTGCTCACATCTTTATATCAGCAGACACATAACTCGTTATGGTAGGATCTTCGGTAATGCAAAAGGGAGTTAAAATGCCAATGTGTTGGAGCTTCAAAAAAAAACAAATTGGAGTTCTGATAAAAAAGGGTTCAATTGTGGAGCAATCCATTACTTTGCTGCATGCTGCTTTCCAGTGACAGCTGCTGTTATTTGAGAGTGCTTTCCGAGTCCAAACGTCACGGTTAAGTTCTATTATAGAGACATGAGCTCATCAATTCAAGGAATGCAGCACGATCAGGTGTACCATTGCTCAAATTGTCTTCAGCCAATTCTGCCCTCTCTGATGGACCTGTAACTCTCATCTTGAAGGGGAGCTGGAAATATCACCCCTTTGTCCTTGGCATGACCTTTTCTCTTGTGGAAGAGACCACCTCCTCCCCTACCCACCCCAATGTGATTAGAAAATAGCCTCAAACCTAAATCATAAGGCAAGTGTAAGGCACTATACTCCAGGTGCAATTCAATTGGTTCACCATAGGCTTTCAAAGCACTAATTGTTGTAAGAATAAAGTACAAACAAAAATTTGCATACCTTTATTGAAAGGTGATAAAATAATATCTAACTGTATTAATTGTCCCAATGTAGGCAGCTTCCAATAAACCCTTGGCAAGGCAATTTGGCTAAATAGTTATGGTTCTCACGCATTATCTCTGTCCAGTCCAGCAGAACAAAATACCACAAACAGGCTGTCTCTTTATTTCTTAGAAGATTCCTTTAGTCCAACACTGTACCAGAAGAGAACTCAAAAGCTTTTAGCCCTGAAGCAGTAAGAATCTTAAAGCAAATCCAAAAACAACCTTCCTGGCCCTGAGTGAGGCCCATCACCACGCACTCATGCATCTTTGGTCTGATTAAAAAAAAACACCCAGGGATACCTTCAAGCTATTTACAAACTGCCTGTCTGAACACAGGCATCCTTGCGCCACTGAGGCGACACCTCTCTGCAAGAGAAACAGGATAGAACAAACAAAAACCAGAGAAAAGCAGACTCTGGTTATGGTCACACTGCTGTTTGTAGGAGATGGTTGTTGAAAAAAAAACTGGATGTCTCCTATATCCAGTGTCTCCTATATCAGTGACTTAATTGCCTGTACTCAGAAGTGAGAACAAGCTAAGTTTTTCATAAGACCGTTCAAGCGAGCTGTTTTAACTGTTACATGGAATAAACCAATTGTTACAGCCCATGCCGCACAGTGAGATAAGCACTGAGTCTTCTACACCATAACAGAAGACAAGACAATTCAGTAAATAATTTTATTCATGTGCTATCTTTTTGATATTAGTCAATGTTTTGTTGGGATGAGAAGTCTAACATACATAACATTAAATGTTGGTATTAGATATACTTGGTCAAACTTCCCTACATTGAGAACAATTAAAAAAAGGTTTTAAGAATAAAAGAATATAGACCAAAACAACAAAATAAAAATAATGCTGGAAAATCTCAGACACCAGAGGATGAAACAGAGTTAACGTTTCAGATCAATGTCCTTGGAAAATGCTCTCACGCAGTGTGTGGTGGGAATCCAGAATGCACTACCGGGGGGGGGGGGGGGAAAGAGGGGAAACCTCAATCTTTACAGAGCACTGAAAAGGTCATAATCAAGACTTTGGGCTGAACGCAGGGAAGTGGGGCCAGAATAGATTCAGTGTGGTTCACGAGACCTGATGGGCTGAATGGCCTCTTAATTACTTTATGATGGATTATCATTTGCTTCAGGAATGCTCCTTTTACCCACAGCACATGCACCTTAAACTGGAAGTCACCAAAAAGAAAAAAAAATTTTTTTTGGCTAATTCCTGTCCCTCACTGGTCAGAAAGGTTAATTATACTATCCCACCTTGTACCCCAGGCCAGAGTAGCTAGCCCAGTATTGATCAGGGCCTATATCTCAGAACTGGGACTTCATGATTCAGTTTCATGCTGGAGATAATTAGGCCATTAGTGTACTAAGTTTAAGTTGAATGTTGAGTGGGGTTCAATACTCAACAGACTACCAGGAAATAATTCATGTACACAAGCCACGTTTCACATGTTCGACTACCCAAGCAGAGTGGGTGCAGGTAACCTATGGAAACAAATGCTTCATTAAAAAGGAACAAATCATTCAACATCTAACAACCTTTCATACAAACTCGGCCATGTCTTTGAGAATGGACGATACAGAATGGCACATATTGACTGAGGATAGCCAGCATGAATCCTTCATAGAGCAGAGGCAGGAACTAAGGAGAATGGACTCTTGCTCTGCTTTCACTAAGGTCTATATATTAAAATCTAACCTACATACAGTGCCACAGGCACCAAGATCAGAATAAACCAGATTGAAAATCTGTACAACCCTGTGTTAAACACAAGAGAGCTGTCTGTGCAACTACACATTCAAATGGATAGAGCGCTCTGTACACCAATGTATATAAAAAATATACAAAAGGGCATTCTAGCAAAGGATTCAATGACTTTTACAATTCTAAAATGCCTTAGTAAGGAGACACTTTGAATATTGTGTCCAGTTTGAGCCTTATTGGAGGATAGATGTTTTGACTGAGGGAGTGTAATGAAGGTTTACCAGACAGATGTCAAGAATGGCAGGAGTAACAATAGGAAGAGACACAACATTTAGGATTACATTCACTGACGTTAAGAATGAGGGGGATATCTCAGAAACTAACATTTTAACTGGATTAGACAGGATAGATGCAGGGAGAGAGAGCATTCTTGAGCAGGGAGTCCAGAATCAGGGGATACAGTCTCCGGACAAGGAGTAAGCCTTTTAGATGAGGAATTTCTTCAGCAAGTGGTAAGGCAGGAGAATACTCTCCCACAGGAAACTGTGGAGGCCAAAATACTAAAGATTTTGATTAGAGATGTCGGTGCAATTTTTGGGACTAAATGAACACTCACATCTAAAAAGCGCAAGTATAGAAAGCTGACTGTACAAATAAGTACTCAAACACCCATACCCAGGGAACATCCTGCAATGTTAGGCCCCAACAGCCATTAATGCTTTTTTAGCACTGTTGTATTGAAACTAGTTTTCCCATAATGTATAAATACCAGAAAACTTGTTTAACTGCACTTTCCATCAGGAATTGAAAAATAAATTACCATTCTCTGATAAGGGATTAAGGCTCTGTGAAATAGTTCTCTAAAGACAATGCAACAATTGATGAAAATAACATTGTTTTAACTGCTAACCTTTGGTTAGCAAAGTTCTGACAGTCATTATTAACAAGTTCATAGCAATCTCTCCCCCAGTAAAAAAAAACATGTCCACCAACCAGTCAGCATTGTCCCCATACATTAAGAACATGATTTTCCCTTCAATATTTCATGTAATTACACAGAATGCGAGATGAAGTCAACCTTCCCCCCCCCCCCCAAATAGTGCTTAGGTTTGCACTACACTGAACAAAGAATTGAAAATCTCAAGTCAATCCAATGTAGATCCAATATTCCATGACATGGTTATATTTACCCAATCAAAGACCCAATCAGTCAAAAGAATAAACTATATGAATGACATGTTGCAGCAACTGGAGCCATTTTACATCAATGGAATCAGGGTGACTGTGTCTTGGTCTGCTTTTCAGAACACACAGAGTGATGCTTTCTGCAATGTTAGAGGTGGTTGATGAGGAGGAAGTCAAATGGCATAAACTGAGCTTACAAGAAGAGTCTGGCAGGTTTAAAATAGAAGATTGCTAATAGTTTAAATGTTGCATAATAGAGATATCAGTTCAAACTTGACTGCAACTAATGTTTAGTGTCTAAAGTGTTGGCTTAATATCATTCTTTCTCAGCACTGTGCTAAGAGTCACACAAACCATATATTAAGTCATAAACAATTTCTTTTTTACCTTAACAGCAATTTGTGAGATGTCTTGAATCTCTGAATTTGAAATTATAAATTCGAAAGACTTTAACTTCCATTATTTTTCTCTCAGAGACTTGTTAGACTTTGGAACACTGTTCACCAGAATACAATAAAGGTTTGTTGATTTACTTCAGTTATGATCAAAGCAAAGGATTATGGGGGCAAACAGGAAATTGCCATTAAATCTGCAATTGGATTGGCCAACATTTAATTAAATGATTGAGCATGCTCACAGGGCTAATTGAGCCACTTCTACTTCAATTTCTATGACCTTGTGACTTAAGGGTTGTTCATTCCTAGTTTATTACTAGTACAGCTTGTTTGGACTTCCTATGGTTTTGTATGTAAGCATGCAAGTTTGCTTGATGTAGGATTATGGAAATTGTTTGCAGATACAACTACAGTTAACATAGATATTAGATTAGATTAGATTAGATTAGATTAGATTAGATTACTTTACAGTGTGGAAACAGGCCCTTTGGCCCAACAAGTCCACACTGACCCGCCGAAGCGTAACCCACCCATACCCCTACATTTACCCCTTACCTAACACTACGGGCAATTTAGCATGGCCAATTCACCTGACCTGCACATCTTTGGACTGTGGGAGGAAACCGGAGCACCCGGAGGAAACCCACGCAGACACGGGGAGAACGTGCAAACTCCACACAGTCAGTCGCCTGAGGCGGGAATTGAACCCGGGTCTCTGGCGCTGCGAGGCAGCAGTGCTAACCACTGTGCCACCGTGCCGCCCACCGTGCTGGATATCTTTAATGAAATCCAGCTACAGCTTAATGAATACTGACATTTGGATTCTCAGTAAGCTCTCAGGCAGAGTCATGGAAACATTATGGTGTGGAAGGGGTTCATTTGACCCTCTGTAGATTATTCCAGTTACACTGCCATGCTTGTTCTCTTTAAGTACCCATCCAATTTATTTGTGAAATTGATCACCCATTGTTTCCACCATCTTACGGTCAGTGAATTTACCACTTGCTACAAAAAAAGCCTTTTCCTTATATTCCCTCTACATCTCTGCAAAAAATCTTAAACTCAGGACATTTCTGCAGGAGTTCCTCATGGTAGTGTCCCAGAATCTGCAGTCCTCACTTTCTCCTAGTGTCCTCGACCCAACCATCCTCATCAATTACCTCCCTTCCATCACAAATGGGGACTTTCTCTGATGATTGCACCATTCCTTAAATATGAAGCAACCCATGACCAAATGCAGCAAGATCTCGACAATATCCAGACTTGGACTGATGAAGTGCTAGTAATATTCATGTCACACAAGTTCCAGGCAATGAGCACCTCCAGCAAGAGAGAATCTAACCACCATCCATTGACCTTTGATGCCATTGCCTTTACTGAATCTCTCCATATCCATAGACTGTGAGTAACCATTGACCAGCACCTGAACTGTGTAATTCACTTCCTGACTCTCAAATCCAATGCACCATTACACAAATCAAGAGTGTGATGGAATGCTGTCTGCTTGTCCACATGAATGCATCTCGAACTACATTCAAGTAGTTCAAACTTGTTCAGGACAAAGCAGCCCACTTGATTGGTATCACATCCACCACCTCTGATATTTGCTTCCTTTCCACTGATGCACAGTGGCAGCAGTGTGTACATTTACCAGATGCACTGCAGCAACTCCTCAAGCCACCTACTGTATAATTTCAAATTTACAATTTCACCATCTGGAAGGAAAGGAATCAGTGTCAGGTTGCGTATTATTTGTGGTATTTAAAAAGCAGTAAAAGTTTCGGGGGCAATGATAAGTTAGATTGTGGAAGACACAAAAAATGGTTGACAGTGAAGAGAAAGATCTTAGGTTACAGCATGATATTAGACGGATTGGTCAGGTGGGCAGATCAGTGGCAGGTGATATTTATCCCTGATATGTGTGAGGTTATTCACTTTGGAAGAAGGAACAAGGTAAGGGAGTCCTCAAAGAATGGCAGGACACCAGGATGGTCAGAAGAACAGAGGGATCTTGGGGTGTTGTTGACACATCTATGAAGGGGCCAGAACAGGTTAATAGGTTAGTTAGGAAGGCATACAGGACACTTGCCTTGATCAGTCATGGTATAAATTATAAGAGTAAGGAGGTTATCATGCAGCTGCATGGGACTTTCATCAGGCCGCACTATTAGAAGGATGTGATTGCACTGGAGGGGGTTTACCAGGATGTTGCCTGGGTTGGATCAGTTCTGCTATAAAGAGAGTCTGGATAAACTTGGGTTGCTTTTTTTTAGAGCAGAAAAGGCTGAGAGAGGACCTGCTAGAGGTGTATAAGATTGTGAGGGGCATGGGCAGGCTGGATAGGAAGCAGTTGTCTCCCTGAGTTGAAGGATCAGTGACAAAGTGGCATAAGTGTAAGGTGAAAGTCAGGAGGTTTATAAGGGATTCAAGAAAGGTATTTTCACCCAGAAGGTGGTTGGGGATCTGGAATGCACTGTCAAAAGGTTTAGCAGTTGAGCAGGAATCCTCACAACCTTTAAAAAGTACTTGGATAAGTGCTTGAAATGTTATAACATTCAAAGCTGTGGCCTAATGCTGGAAAGTGGGACTGGTGCACTTTTATTGTTTTTTGTTCATTCAGGCTTGATGGGCCAAATGGCCTCTTCTGTACTGAATAGAATCCCTAAAGCAAAGGAAGAGGTAATTTGGCCCATCAAGTCTACAGCGGCATTCCTACTCAATCCCAGCACCAGTACCCCCATCCTATCCCTGTAACCTTGCATTTCCCATGGCTAATCCACTTAGCCTGTACAACCTGGACACTATTGGCAATCCATCTAACCTGCACATCTCTGAACTGTGGGAGGAAACTGGAACATCCGACAGAAACCCATGCAGACACGGGGAGAATGTGCGAACTCCACACAGCCTGTCCTCCAAGGCTGGAATCCTACCCGGGTCCTGGTGCTACAATGTGCAACCCAAATACGATTGTATGACAAGGATAATAGATTGCCACCATCTGCAAGAATCCCTCCAAAGCATGTATCATCTTGACTTAAAACATCAGTAAGGGATTGCTGCACTGCCATATTCACTTATAACAAATAGTAGACAGGTAAATATACTAAGCTTTGTAGTTTACATTTATATGCAATCTCATTTTCAAATTTAAAAATATTGTTTTATTAATTGGTGTTGCAAATTGGTGCACTTGCATTGGATAGAAAAACATAGCCTTGTGGCAATGTTTTACTTAAAGCTTTGATTGAGAAATATATGGTACAATTTTCTTTAATTTGTAAACATACAAATCAGATACCAAACATTGCTATGACAGTACGTAGTTCCTTATTTGAAGATGTACCTACACGCAGATAGTGCTCTCTGAAACATTTTGAAACACAACTCTGAACTCAGCCATTACAGACTAACAAGCCATGGGGCTAATATCCTTATGAGGTCAGTAAAGTTTAAGATACACACCTTTCTGGTGTAAGTGCTTTTCATCTCAATTGTGTGCAACCAGTAAGCCACTCAAATCCAGCAGAAGACTGACTAAGAAACACTCACCGTGTGTAAGTAATTCTGCAACATTGTATAAATCCTAACATCATCCTGTAGTTTGGAGAAGCTGGTGTTGGACTGGGGTGTACAAAGTTAAAAATCACACCACACCAGGTTATAGTCCAACAGGTTTAATTGGAAGCACTAGCTTTCGGGGCGCTGCTCCTTCATCAGGTGGTCCTTATGTATCATAACCACCTGATGAAGGGGCAGCGCTCTGAAAGCTAGTGCTTCCAAATAAACCTGTTGGACTATAATGTGGTGTTGTGCGATTTTTAACATTGTTCTGTGGTTATATCTCGTTCCAGTGTGTAGGAACCAGGCCCTGACAAAATTGATCAAATTTGGGAGAGACAAATAATGTAAACCATTATTGCTGCAAAGATTGCAGAAGGATAGCGTTTAACTCGCACATTTTGGATTGTCTGGCTTGAACCAAAATTCAGCAGAGGAATTCTGCTGTCTGGTGTCCCAACAGGCGATCAGGGAAAAGTTAAACATTGCAGACTGTGCGGTGAAGTAGATTTAGATTTAGAAATTAAGTTTCATGTTCACGTGTACTCAAATACAGGAGTACAAGAGTACAATGAATAGTGTACAATGACTCCATTCCTGGCACCATCTTAGGTACAAAGGTAGCTAGGTGCAAAATTTTAGGTACAAAATTTGGGGTGGCATGGTGGCTCAGTGGTTAGCACTGCTGCCTCAGGGCTCCAGGGACCCAGATTTGATTCCAGCATCGGGCAACTGTTTGTGTGGAGTTTGTACACTCTCCCCATGTCTGAGTGGGTTTCCTCCCACATTCCTAAGTTGTGTGGGTTAGGTGAATTGGTCATGCTAAATTGCTCATAGAAATAAGTGCATAATTCAGAGGGAGATGGATCGGAGGGCAGGGGTTACTCTTTGGAGGGTCAGTGTGGACTTGTTGGGCTGAAGGGCCTCTTTCCACACTGTTGGGGAATCGAATCTAATCCATAAATGAGAAAAGTCAAGAAATAAGTTAAAAGGTTCAACATTATAGTTCTTCTTAATATGAAATAGAAAAATGAAGTTAAAAGTTAAATGTTACATTCCTTTCTTAAGCTGTGGGCTTGCAGTCATCGAAACTGAGCTAGCCCCAGAAGGGTGCACTTTCCCCTGTGCTGGGCAGGCTTTCCCTCCCCACGCGTACTGGGCCTGTTTCCCCCCTCCCCCCCCCCCGCGCTGGGCAGGCTATCACCCACACCGTGATAAGTCCTGCCTGGGTTTGCCAACCATTGGGTTACCAGCCTCAGACCACTGTCAGTACTCAACCGGCTATGCCACTGACTGGCACTTGCGGCCAAAAAAGTTCAGACAGTAAGAAACATATGAAGCCTTATTGGTCTAGCCCATCATTCAACAAGATCCAGCTAATCTGACTGTGGCCTCCAACTTCACATATGTATCCACCACTTTTGTTTGCATTGTTAGTCAAGAATCCATCCACATCTGCCATAAAAATATTCAATGACCCTGCCCTCTGGGAAAGAGAATTCCAAAGAGTCAAGTCCCTAATACCCATCCCAACTTTGACAGGTCACCACATAGAGAGCAACTTAATTCCCACTAGGTCCAAAAGCTAAAAGAAGACAGTAGAGTATGAGTTCATCATTGAAGGGCTGCATTTTTCTTAAAAGAACTGCTTTATGAGTGAAGCTCAGAATAAAAGTGTGGTCCAATGGTGACATACGAACATAGTAAATAGGAGCAGGAGTAGGTCATCTGGCCCATTGAGCCCGATCCACCATTCAATAAGATCACCACTGTCCTATTGTGAACTCAGCTCCACTTAGCTGCCTGCTCACCATCATCCTTAATACTGTTCTAAAATCTATCTATCTTTACCTTAAAAACATTAAACAAGGTAGCCTCAACTGCTTCACGGCAGACAAGCAGGAGGCTGGAAGAACATAGCAAGCCAGGCAACATCAAGAGATGGTGAAGTCGACATTTCGCATGTAACCCTTTTTCCTGAAGAAGGGTTACACGCGAAATGACGACTTCACCATCTCTTGATGTTGCCTGGCTTGCTATGTTCTTCCTGAAGAAGGGTTAGACCCAAAATGAGACTTCTCCCCCTCCTGATGCAGCCTGGCTCGCTGTGTTACTCCAGCCTCCTGCTTGTCTTCTTTGGATTCCAGTATCTACAGTTTTTTATCTCGGCTGTTTCACTAGCTAGGGAATTCCATAGATTCACAACTCTTTGGGTGAAGAAGCTCCTTCTCAACTCAATCTTAAATCTGGTCCCCATTATTTTGAGGCTATGCACTTTAGTTCTAGTTTCACTCACCAATTGAAACTCCCTACTTCTATCTTATCTCCTTCATAATTTTATATGTTTCCATAAGATCCCCCCCTCATTCTTCTGAATTCCAATGACCATAGTTTCCATCTCCTCATAAGCCAGCCTTTCCATTCTGGAATCAACCCAGTGAATCTCCTCTGCACCCCCTCCAGCGACCATGTAACCACTGTCAGCTGTCATAAAAGGCCATTTGATTGACAAACGTCCTTTAGAAAAGGAAATCTGTCTGACCTACACATGGCTCCAGATCTGCAACAATGTGGTTGACTCTGAATTGACATCTGAACACTTAGGGATGAACAATAGTTGTCAACCTTGCCAGTGACATCCACATCCTGTTAACAAGTCAATAAAGAAACTTGGCTGTGGTCATTTTGACAGCCCCAAGGTAACTGATAATGATGGAAAAGCTTATATTCAGCATAGAATGTTCGCAGACTTCCGCTTACCTTTGATGTGGTAGATTATTGTATGAAATAACTTCAACTTCTCAGGTTGACCTTATGATCATTTATTTTGCCCACAAATTGGGACAGCTCTACCTCATGATTCTGAAGCAGGATTCTGCTCAACCAAGAAACCATCAGCTGTTTATACAATAAGATACACACAGGCAGTACATCTACTTGAATTCCAACATGGTTGCTCTAGGTTAACATTACATGCAATAGCTCTGTTCAGATTCCTAGGATGCAGAGTGTCTGCTACCCTTGATATTATCTACACGCGGATCTTCCAGATGCTGTCCTTATTTCCTCTTGGGACCCTACTTGTTACCACTGAGCTAATTCTTGTAAGGCCAGCTTTGTCGGCCATAACATACTGCTGAGCAGCTAAAGAGTTAGGAATTCAAGTTGTTGATAAGGCCCTTAGCTCCAAGGACTGTGATTTCTGTTTAACTCATAAACGTTACCTAGCGTGACTAAATGGGAATAAATGAACTAAATGAACTTCTTATTTAACTAACTAAATTCCCTAATCCTTTCAAATATAATCACTTAACCATGCTTAAGAGCTTTATTAATCATATTTGTTTCTTTCCCAAGTGACTTTACTCGCTTATTCCTTACTCTTACAGTGTGCAATATTTTTCTCACAGCCTGTAGACCAATGATCTGGAATACGCACTATTGTGCCCTGGTTGGACATGGCTGAGGTGGTGCACAACTCTGAACATGGCACCTTAGGAATTGATATTTTGACCTTGGAAGGTGGTGCCAGTGCTTCTCTGCGAGGGTATCATGAAGTCAGAGGGTGTTGGCGAGCATGCCAACAAGATACTGAAGAATTTAGTACTTGCCTTCTGCAGATACATGGTTGACCAAGAACCCTCCCAATTCCACCTGTACCTTTCTGGACCATCCCAAACCCATCTGGATTGGGACTTGAACAGGTAACTTCTAAGGCATGACCCAGTGCTCCATAAGGTCTTCCCAGTTACCAGGGCCAAACTAAATTAAGACAGAAGGCTGCATGTACTAGGCGAGTATTCTCTTGAGGAGAGAAAATGTGGTCAAATTGTGGACTTGATTGAATTACTGGTTGTGGTAGGTAAAGATAAACTGTTTCTGTTCTGGCTGCTTGTGGCAGAAATGTCTGGATCAAAGAGCTCTTCATTTTTGAGCTGTGCTGCTAAATAGACACATTAGGATGTAATTTCTTCACACTAAAGGCCATGGAAGTCTGAAAATCTCTCCTCCAAATGTTGTTGAGGTCAATTGAGAATTTTAAAATTGTGGTTGATAGATTTCTGTGAGATTGGGGTATTAAGAATTACAGAACCAAAGTTTAGTAAATTGAGTTAAGGTACAAAATGGTCATCATCTAATCTAATATCAGGATAGGCTTGAAGAAAGGAATGGTCAACTGGTCCATTCTGATGGAGCAGCAACTCCTAGTTGACTGGATTCCCAACTGAAGCAAAACACCAGTATGAAGGAAAGTCACAACGCTACAGAGTGACAACTCTCCACGGCTTCCAAGCAAAGTTTTCCAGGAAGTAGGTGAAAATATTACACATGCCCAAACTATAACAGTCAAAGTTCTTTCAATCTGATAATCGTTACTTAGATTGGAAAATTGTGAGTGTCACTTTGCCATTTCAGGAAAATCTGAGAGGAAATCCAGGAAATTGTCAATCAAACAGCCAGACCATGGGAGAAACAATGAGGATGGGGTGAGTGATGAGCCTGAAATTTTCCGAGCTGATCCGACAGCCAGTGTGGAATAGTTAAGACAGTAAGTTGTGTCTGACAAATCTACTTGAATGTTTTGGAAGAAGAACCAATGTAGTGGACACAGGAATGTCTATGGAAGTTATTTACATGAATTTCTAGAAAACATTTGATATAATTCCACACTGGAAACTATTGGCTAAAGTAAGTAACCTGTACCAGGATCTTCCTCTATTCACTGTATTTATTACAGCATAAATGTTGGCATGGGGAGCTATTATCCAACTTTAGTGATGACGTAAAGATGGGCAGCATTGTAAACAGTGTAGATGTCCTGGTTCTGGCCTACCAGAAAGCTTTGGAATGGATACAGAAACAGCTTACCAGGATTTGGAGACACCAATGTTGGACTGGGGTGTACAAAGTTAAACATCCCACAACACCAGGTTATAGTCCAACAGGTTCAATTGGAAGCACCAGCTTTCAGAGTGCCGCTCCTTCATCAGCTGGTTGTGGCTGATGAAGGAGCGGCCCTCCGAAAGCTAGTGCTTCCAATTAAACCTGTTGGATGATAACCTGGTGTTTGTGATTTTTAGCTTACCAGAATGTTGCCTGGTTTGAAGGGTATTAGCATTGAGGAGAGATTGGACAAACTTGGTTTGTTTTCTTTTGAATTTTGAAGGATGAGGGGCATGTAAAGTACTCAAAGTGGAAGTCAATACATTTTCAAATCAGTGAGGAGTTGCGGGCTATGAAGAGCTAGCACAAAGGAAGAGTTGAGGCCTGGGCAGAAGGGCAATGATCTTATGGAATGGTAAATCAGCTTGAGGGGTCAAATTCCCTACTCCTGCTTTTCTTTCTTATATTCTTTTGTAAAAGAGGCTTTATGGTCCTAGAACACTAGAAGTTACACGGCATCCTTCAGTTGTACAAAACCCTGGTTAGACTACACTGTGGGGATACTGTGAAAAGTTTGGGGACCACATCTTGAAAGGATATAATGTCTTTGGAGAGAATGCAGTAAAGGCTACCAAACCTGGTTTGATTCTGGAAGCCCTGACTGCATTCTCTCCAAAGACATTATATCCTTTCAAGATGTGGTTCCCAAATTTGTTTACAGTATCCCCATGGTGTTGTGGGCGGCACGGTAGCACAGTAGTTGGCACTGCTGCCTCACAGCACCAGAGACCTGGGTTCAATTCCCGACTCAGGTGACTGACTGTGTGGAGTTTGCACATTCTCCCCGTGTCTGCGTGGGTTTCCTCTGGGTGCTCCGGTTTCCTCCCACAGTCCAAAGATGTGCAGGTCAGGTGAATTGGCCATGCTAAATTGCCCATAGTGTTAGGTAAAGGGGTAAATGTAGGGGTATGGGTGGGTTGCGCTTCGGTGGGTCAGTGTGGACTGATTGGGCCGAAGGGCCTGTTTCCACACTGTAAGTAATCTAATCTAATCTAATCTAAGTTTGATTCTGAGGAGAAATTACATAAGGTCATACTCCTTGGAATTTATAAGGAGGAGGATTGGTTTTATGGTATTTTCCAAGATACTGTGAGGACATTAAGAGTGTAAATTTTGAAAGACTTTTCCCAAGACTTTTCCCCCCTGTTGGAGAGTCCAGGACTTGGTGGGATGGTGTGGTGAAACGGTTAAAAATTATGTCCCAATACATGTGTGAATCTAACCGGAATGGAGGTGTTGCTTAGTCCCGTGTGAATCTTATTACACACCTCCCCGTGTGAATCTTCTTATCTGTATGTAACCAGAATGGAATGTGTTTTTTAGCCTTGCTCTGCTGTTCACATGAATGTTTATATCTGGAAAAGAGTATATCAGCTGGAAAAGTCTCCAGTTCGGTGAGTCTGCTCCGGGGTTACGTTTAACCGCCGAGCGTGGGTTGTTGGCAACCGCTCTACGAGAACTGACGGCTCCCAGTTCCGGTAACATGTAGAGTGAGTATAAGCGAGACCCGTTGTATGAGACCTGGTTGTGGCGACGCTGCGGGGAATAAAATGCCCATATTCTAGCAGACTCGCCTCTTGGTCGTTTGTTCTGTGTCAGACTACTCTCCTACGAACCTGACCTTGAGAATTTTTTAAAACAGATGGACATAAATTGGATGTTTGTGGTAGGACTGTTGAGGGGAGGGGGTGTAGTAGTTCAAGATGTCACAAAATCAGAGCAAAAAGTCTGATAGAAGAGAATAGCAATTCATTGTCACTTGCATTTATGAAAATAAGGTGCTATGTGTATAAGTTGCTACAATTCGGCATCACTTTAATTACAGAAATTATAAAAAAGAAGTAATTGAGATAAAGTTAAGATAAGGTTCATCTTTTATTCCCTGGACAGCTCCTGGATTTCTGAAGTCACTACAGGATGCTACCATTGAAGCTGCCTCTGAGGCTGCCAAAGCAAGGATTTTCTGACCGGACCTGCTGCGTTGCCAGCAGCATAGCCAAGACTGAAGCCACTGCATCACCACCATAGCAAGGAGGGACAGCCCGGACCCACCAATAGAAGTAAAACGAGGAAACGCCTTGATCTGCAAAGGATGATAGAAGTTTGGAAATTCTCATCTGCAAAAGCCAGTTGACGGCAGATCAATTATTAATTTTACAACCTGGATTGATTGCAATTTTATTTAGCATAGGCATGAAAGAATTTGGCGTAAAGGACATAGAATCAGATCTTGGGTCAGCCTTGCATTTGCTGAATGGCAGCACAGGTTTGGACAAGGGCTGAATTGCCCATACTCATTCCCATGCTCCTTCACTGTGTTTCTAAACTGTGACTTCTGTCACGAAAAGAGATAAAAATTATTTCTTTTGTTTCCATTCGTTCTGCCACCGTAAATGCTACAAGACGGAAATGTTCAGATAAATTGACCTTTTAAAACTAATCTTAAAACATATTTTAGAATTATTGAAATGATTTTCACAAATCAAATGCAGCAAAAAAAAAACAGCAATAAGCTGAGGACTGTGAACATTATCATTGATGTGGAATGAGTAACTTCAGACAGAATAATCTGTTCTCCAACCTGACTGTTTTAATTCACAATCTTTGTAGTTCCTTGCAGTCTGAGTGAATATTCCGACTTAACATTTTGATTCCCATGTATGCATCTCAGGCAGTTTTGAGACCTGAGACATAGCATTCTCCAGCTTGTAGAGTATCACAAACCATACTGTTTCACTCAGAGGACATTGAGGACTGGTTTGATAGAGATGTTTAAAATTATCATAGAATCACAGAATCCCTACAGTGTGGAAACAGCCCATTCAGCCCATCGAGTTCACACCAACCTTCAGACCCATCCTCCCTTCCCTATCCCTGTAACCCTGCATTTCCCATTGATAATACACGTAGCCTGCATATCCCTGGACACTATGGGTAAATTAGCATTGCCAACCCACCTAACCTGCACATCTTTGGATTATAGGAGGAAACCCACGCAGACATGTGGAGAATGTGCAAATTCCATACGGATAGCTATGTGAAGATGGAAAAGATGGAACATAGTCCTCAAACTTAAAAATTCCAAATATATAAAACCAAAAGAAACTAAACCAACTAGCTTCTGAGCTGTAAATACTGGCATTGCAACAGACAATTAACTTACATCTGTGATTACAATGTAGACAGCACGCTTATTTCTATCATTACTGCATTCAGCAAGTATTAACCACTCTGGTCATTGACTAGATACAGTAACAAGGGGATAATATTATTCATGGCTGGCACCACTGGGAGTTAGCCTGCACTGCTTAAAACCAGTATAAACATTTTAAAGGAGGCATACACAATTGTTGGAGCAAGTCATGGTCAAAGAGAATCTGACCTGGGAAAGGAACAGCAAAGCAATGGAGGTTCCAAGGTTTTTGCATCCTGCACTGGGGTGTGATGGGGAAGATGGAAAAGAAGAGATGCCGTGTATCCACAGAGGATCATTTAGACATACTTTCCCATGACAGCACAAGCTTCGTTGTGGAGGTTAATGCATGGAGTCGAGCCCTGAGGTACCTGGGTGTAGTACTGAAAGAACCTCAGTGACCTCATTCAAGTTGCTGGGTCAGTGAATAGATCCCACCCACTCAGCACTGTCACCTTAGCAAGTGCTCAAATTAGGGGACCCAAATGATTCACCCACAGACATGCTTTATTGATCATGTCAGTGTTTAATATCAATTTATTTCACCTCAACCTCATACATTCAGTTTAAGCCTCAGATCCATATCTCTGTTTAAACACACTACCTGATACATGTCCCACAACAAGACTAAAGCTTGCTTATGCCAGTATGACCCTGCACCCCCAGAATGGACAAACCCTAACCTATTATTAGAGAAGCCATTGTTGACACCATTGAAAAGTAATGTATCCTCATATTAAAACCTCCTTTTTATTTCCCATTCGATCCTCAACTCAAAATTCCTTTTGAATTATGAGCTGTGGATAATGTAGACCTGCATCTTTTCCTTTCTATCTCTTCCTGTACCACAACCCTATATATAGATTTCATTAAGGCATTTGATAAGGTTCCCCACGTTAGGCTCATTCAGCAAACTAGGAGGTATGGGATACAGGGAAATTTGGCTGTTTGGATACAGAATTGGCTGGCTGAAAGGAGACAGCGAGTGGTCGTGAATGGAAAGTATTCCACCTGGAGGTCAGTGACCAGTGGTGTCCCACAGGGATCTGTTCTTGAGCCTCTGCTCTTTGTAGTTTTTATAAATGACTTGGATGAAGAAGTGGAAGGGTAGGTTGTTGATGACACAAAGGTCAGTGATGTTGTCGATAGTGTCAAGGGCTGTTGAAGGCTACAACATGACATTGACAGGATACAGAGCTGGACTGAGAAGTGGCAGATGGAGTTCAACCTGGATAAACGTGAAGGGATTCATTTTGGAAGGTCAAATTTAAATTCAAGATTCTTGGCAGTGTGGAGGAACAGTGTGATTTTGGCGTCCATGTACATATATCCCTCAAATTTACCACCCAAGTTGATAGGTTTGTTAAGAAGGGGTATGGAGTTTTGGCTTTCATTAACAGGGTAATTGAGTTTAAGGGCCATGAGGATTTTACTGCAGCTCTATAAAACCCTGCTAGACCACACTTGGAATATTGTGTCCAGTTCCGATTACCTCATTATAAGAAGGATGTAAATGCTTTAGAGAGGGTGAAGAAGGGCTTATGCCCGAAACATTGATTCTCCTGCTCCTTTGATGCTGCCTGACCTGCTGCGGTTTTCCAGCAACACATTTGGATTGGAGGGCTTGTCTTATGAAGAGAGGTTGAGTGAGCTGGGGATTTTCACACTGGAGAGAAGAAGGAAGACCGGTGACTTGATAGAGGTGTACAAGATAATGAGAGGCATAGATAGAGTAGATAGTCAGAGACCTTTCCCCAAGGCAATAATGGCTGTCATGAGGGGTCATAATTTTAAGGCGATTGGAGGAAGGTATAGGGGAGATGTCAGAGGTAGGCTCATTATGCAGAGAGTGCTTTGAATGTACTGCCTGTGGTGGTAGTGGAGTCAAAGATTAGATTCGATTACTTACAGTGTGGAAACAGGCCCTTCGGCCCAACAAGTCCACACTGACATGCAACCCACCCAGACCCATTCCCCTACAGTTATCCCTTCACCTAACACTAGGGGCAATTTAGCATGGTCAATTCACCTAACCTGCATATTTTTCGGACTGTGGGAGGAGACCAAAGCACCCAGAGGAAACTCACGCAGACACGGGGAGAATGTGCAAACTCCACACAGTCAGTTGCCTGAGGCGGGAATTGAACTCAGGTCTCTGGCGCTGTGAGGCAGCAGTGCTAACCACTGAGCCACCGTGCCGCCTAAGACATTAGGGACATTTAAGCAACTTCTGGACAAACACAAGGATGGCTGTAAATTGAGGGGTATATATGTTATGTTGATCTTAGATTAAGATAAATGCTTGGCACAACAGCGTGGGCTGAAGGGCCTGTACTGTGCTGTACTGTTCTATGTTTTGTGTTCCTGATAGTGGAGAAACATCAAATGAAAATCACAAAGGCATTTTACACTTATGTGAGGAATAAGAGAATGGTCAAAGAAAGAGTAGGGCCGATCAGGGATAGCATAGGGAATTTGTGTGGAGTCTGAGGAGGTAGGGGAAGCCCTAAATGAGTTTTTTGCTTCTGTTGTTCTGAAAGAAACAAACTTTGTAGTGAATTAAACCTTTGAAGACCAGGTGAGCATGCTGGAATGGATAGAGATAGAGGAAGCTGATGTGCTGAAAATTTTGTCAAACATTAAGGCCAGGCCCAGACCAGATTTGTCCTCAGCTGCTTTGGGAAACGAGAAATGCAATTGCTTCGCCACTTGCGAAGATCTTTTCATCCTCGCTCTCCACTGGAGTGGTACCTGAGGACTGGAGAGAGGCAAATGTAATTCCTCTCTTCAAGAAAGGAAATAGGGAAATTCCCAGCAATTACAGACCAGTAAGTCTCACGTCTGTCGTCTGCAAGGTGTTAGAAAGGATTCTGAGGGATAGAATTTATGACCATCTGGAAGAGCATGGCTTGATTAAATGCAGTTGAAACTTTATTGCTGGAACAGCACAGCAGGTCAGGCAGCATCCAGGGAACAGGAGATTCGACGATTCGGGCACAGGCCCTTCTTCTGGAAGGAACATTCCAGAAGAAGGGCCTGTGCCCGAAACGTCGAATCTCCTGTTCCCTGGATGCTGCATGACCTGCTGTGCTGTTCCAGCAATAAAGTTTCAACTTTGATCTCCAGCATCTGCAGACCTCACTTTCTCCTCCTTGATTAAATGCAGTCAACACAGCTTTGTGAGGGGCAGGTTATGCCTCACAAACCCTATAGAGTTCTTTGAGGATGTGACTAGAAAAGTTGATGAGGTTCGAGCTGTGGATGTGGTGTATATGGACTTCAGCAAGGCATTTGATAAGGCTCCCCATGGTCGGCTCATTCAGAAGGTCAGGAGGAATGGGATTCAGGGGAACATAGCTGTCTGGATACAGAATTGGCTGGCCAACAGAAGACAGCGAGTGGTAGTAGAAGGAAAATATTCTGCCTGGAAGTCTGTGGTGAGTGGTGTTCCACAGGGCTCTGTCCTTGGGCCTCTATTGTTTGTAATTTTTATTAATGACTTGGATGAGGGGATTGGAGGATGAGTCAGCAAGTTTGCAGATGACACAAAGGTTGGAGGTGTCGTTGACAGTATAGAGGGCTGTTGGAGGCTGCAGCGGGACATTGACAGGATGCAGAGATGGGCTGAGAGGTGGCAGGTGGAGTTCAACCTGGATAAATGCGAAGTGATGCATTTTGGAAGGTTGAATTTGAAAGCTGAGTACAGGATTAAGGATAGGATTCTTGGCAGTGTGGAGGAACAGAGGGATCTTGGGGTGCAGGTACATAGATCCCTTAAAATGGCCACCCAAGTGGACAGGGTTGTTAAGAAAGCATATGGTGTTTTGGCTTTCATTAACAGGGGTAATGAGTTTAAGAGTCGTGAGATCTTGTTGCAGCTCTATAAAACTTTGGTTAGACCGCACTTGGAATACTGCGTCCAGTTCTGGTCGCCCTATTATAAGAAAGATGTGGATGCTTTGGAGCGGGTTCAGAGGAGGTTTACCAGGATGCTGCCTGGACTGGAGGGCTTATCTTATGAGGAGAGGTTGACTGAGCTCGGACTTTTTTCATTGGAGAAAAGGAGGAGAAGAGGGGACCTAATTGAGGTCTATAAGATAGTGAGAGGCATAGATTGAGTCGATAGCCAGAGGCTATTTCCCAGGGCAGAAATGACTAACATGAGGGGTCATAGTTTTAAGCTGGTTGGAAGAAAGTATAGAGGGGATGTCAGTGGCAGGTTCTTTACACAGAGAGTTGTGAGAGCATGGAATGCATTGCCAGCAGCAGTTGTGGAGTCAGGGTAATTGGGGACATTTAAGACACTCCTGGACATGCATATGGTCACAGAAATTTGAGGGTGCATACATGAGGATCAATGGTCGGCACAACATCTGTGCTGTACTATTCTATGTTCTATGAAAAATGAAAATGAAGACACTTTACCATCACTTACTTTCACAGTTGTAGCCACCAGCCTGGATACTGTGACACTACATGTTTCTCAGTGGACAGTTTAGAACAGGAATCTACACTGGGTGAAGTATTGTATACAGGTGAGCTGCATTGAGTGCAGGAGATTTGGCTCATGCAAGAGCCGGCTCACTAGAGGGTGAGGTCATGTACAGATTCCACTACAGAGAAACCGGATCAGGACTTTGATAATGCAGCCTATGGAAGATCATTGATGGATACTGTTATGGACCTGACCAGACCCCCCCTCAAAATATTTTAAGAAGGTTACCTCCTCTTACTTTAAAGGCAAATGTAACGTGCTGTTTTCCAGATGTAATTTGATTGCTCAAACTACTCAATGTTAAGCAAAACACAATTTATTCAAATATCATAGTTAAAATACAACAAAGGAAATAACAACTCTATTGGAAAACTTAACAGAATTATCTTAACAGTAACTATTACTAATTAACTGTTCCAATATAGATTAGATTCCCTGCAGTGTGGAAACAAGTCCAATACAACCCTATTCCCCTACATTTACCCCTGATTAATGCACCTAACACTATGAGCAATTTAGCATGGCCAATTCATCTGACCTGCACATCTTTGGATTATGGAAGGAAACAGGAGCAAACCCACACATACACAGGGAGAACATGTACACTCCACACAGACAGTCACCCAAGATGGGAATAGAACCCACGTCCCTGGCACTGTGAGGCCACAGTGTTAACCACTGAGCCACCATGCCATCTTAAACACAGGGGATATGGTACCATCTCCTAATACATCCCTTGCCAAAAGGCAAAGTCAGAAATAGATTGTCTCGCAAGCAATCCAACAGCAGAGGGAGAGAAAAAAAACAAGCAAATTTTCAAAGGAAGTCACCACCAGGACACATTTACTGCAGCTTCCAATCCTGTGGAGACTCCAACAGCTACTGCTTAAAGCTAAACCTAAAATAAAACCTAGAAACTCTAGTCTGTGAGAGCTGGCTACACCCATTCAGGTTGCTTCTATTGTTCCAACGTAACAAAAAAACTCCATGGCCTCACAAATTGTTTATATTCTCACAGACTGTTTGTACCTCTCTCCCAATCCCTCTCTAAAAGAAACCAGGACAAAACACAACTCTTAAAGCCACAGCATCATCATAATATTAACAGTAGAATGGTTAGGAAGCCTGCCAGAAAGTTTCCCATCAATGACAGGGAACACCCGACGAATCCAACATCAATTTTGTACACAGCTTCGCACAGACTGGGAGCTGATCATTCTCAACATGGGAGTGATAGCCAATTCCATTCAAACACTTGTGCAGCCATCCACCGTGCAGTTTCTGGCATTCAGTGGAACGTTGTTGTCAAAGCAGAAGGTGTCACCTAATACCTTGGTGCTGTCATGATAGATTAGAATGGAGTGGTCCAAGCTCAGACAGCCGGCACCTTGCCAATGGATTGTAGCCTGCAATTGCCATTTGCCATGTATTCTGTCCTCTGACGGGTTTGCTGAGGTTTGTTGTCTTGGGGAGTGGCTGTGGCTCATGGGGCAAGAACCTATTCAATCTTCTCAGAGGAATTTTGCCCCCATTTAGATTAGATTAGATTACTTACAGTGTGGAAACAGGCCCTTGGGCCCAACAAGTCCACACTGACCCGCCGAAGCGCAACCCACCCATACCATTACATTTACCCCTTTAACCTAACACTCTGGGCAATTTAGCATGGCCAATTTCTGTGCTGCTCTGTTAGATTCCCTCTACAGCCTACCAACCCATACTGGCCTTCCAACGTTATTATGTAGCTCGCAGGTTCTGATCATGTAGGATACAGGGTGAGAGGACATGCAATAGGATGCCCTTGACTTTGAAAGCTGAGAATTCTGGGTGAATTCTGGCTTATTTCCTACAGGTAGGAATGCAATGTTTTGCTTCATCACTGGAAGGGGATTATCCAGCCTTGAATCTTGTACAAGATATGGTTAGACCATGCAGGAGAAGGTGAGAAATCTGAGCAGACCCTCCATTTTGGAAGGAATGACCAGGGTCAGGTATTTTTCATTCTAAAATAAAAGACTCAGGGTGACCCGATAGGATTTCTGGTAAGTTATGAATCATAAGTATTAACTAATCAGCAATAAATCCAGTAAGCAAGTCAGAAAAATCCTTCATACCGAAAGGGAAGTTTAAATGTACAATTTGCTTTCACATGGAGTGGTTGAGACAAACTGCATCTATCATTTAAAGGGAAGCTGGATAGGTAGAGGAGGGGGAAAAGATATGATGAGAAAGTAAGATGAGTTAGGTTGGGTAAGAGCTAATATGGACCATAAACAACAGCAGAGAAATGTTGGGCTGAATGGCATGTTTCTGCAATTCTTTGAGCTCAAGAAAGTTTCAGTCTGAAGTGAAGTATTCAGCCTCTGGTTTGTTCAGCTGAGCACTCATCATTAATAAAGCAGGTGCAGAGAGACTAGTTGAGTTGCTCTTCCAAAGGACTAGCACATACATGATGGGCTGAATGGCTTCCTCTGTACTATAACCATCCATGATTCTGTTTATCTTGTGATGTTTGGTATGTGGAATTCTCACAGCCACGGTTATCACAGGTGAAGCAGCGGTCTTTTTTTCCTGCCAACTTTAAACCAATATTTACTCATGTCTCAGTTCTGCTAAAATTAGCAAAATCAAGAAAAATAAAAGCTTCGTAAAGCGTTTGCTGAGAACAATTTTGTTTCTGCCTGCCTATGCAGTCCATAACCTTCATTTACTTTCTTGCGGTTGCTATCAAGATAAACTGTGTCAATGTCTCATCAGTTTCTGGCCTGATCTATTCCTTTAAGTGTTCATGCTGCTTCACTCAGCCAGCCTGCTTACTGTGAGCTTTGAGAGATGGAGCAGATTTTTCCCCTGTCTACCTGACCCAGCTCCAAACTTTTGACAGGGTCACTGCTAACACTTTGCCAACAAATTCCTCCAGGTATTTATTTTTGTTCGTTGATGCAAGTCAGAGTAGAAGAAAGATTCAGTACTATGAAGAATGAATGTTAAGTGAAGATCCCTTGTGATTATATGTAATTTCCAAGGACAGACTGGACAATTGCAATTGGATGGCTGCTCGGAGGTATTTAACGCTCCACTCAGTTAGCATCAAGTGCAATTTCCCAATGGAAGAGGGGACAACAACAGCAACTTGCTTTTACATAATGGAATGTAACAAAACATCCGAGATACACAAACCAAATTTGACACCAAACTATATAAGAACTCTATATAAAAAAAAACTGACTGGTGACCAACAGCTTACACAAAAATGTTATGGTGCAGAAGTCACTGTTTTGATTTTCAGTGTGATGTGAAGGGAGTAAATCAATAGAGCGTTGTTGGAGTTTGGTTTTGAGAGAACCACCCTGCCTTTAAACTGAAGCATGATGACCAATAGTGGGAACAAAAGAAATCAGGAGAGGGGAAGAGGTATGTTCTGGAGGAGCAGAGTAAACTCGAAGTAGGGCGGGTATTGGATCTACCAGATAGGCTGCATCTACCAGAAATACACCCATGAGATTCCAATCAAATATGAATCTAGGGCCAAGACTGTCCTCCATATTTTATGGCATGGCCATTTGAAATTATGTTAATTTGAAACAACTTTGCAGCATGGTTCAATGATGGTAAAAATACAGGAACTCACTGAATGGTCCCAGCAACATTCAAGCAATTGTAATCTTTCCATTTCTTAACTGTGATTCCTTTTGTTGCATTCTCCCCCAACATGCCCCCAAACATGTCACAACCAGCTTTCAAGCCAGTGGTCATTGGGCTCTGCAGGCATTTCCATAGATTTTCCAAGAGGGTTCGGCAGAGGGAGGGGAGCATTGCTGTTTCCCAGGTGAACAGCTCAGGCTGCAGTAACTGTGCTGTCTGTGACCCCTGACATTTACCTATACAATAACACCTCATTTGCCTGCTGATTAATATATGTGAGGCTCCTTTTTTTATTTCAAAACTATATTTTATTTTATATATACATGTCAAGGAAACATTGGCTTTCACTCTATCCAAACAAACCAAAAATATCGCTTACTTGAACAAGACTATTTTTCCATGCATTTAAGGCACGGGGAGGGTCCAATAACTGAATGGACCCCAATTTAACTTCTGCAATAGAACTTCAGACAGTGGACTTTTTCTTGAATAATGCTGGAGCAGCAGACATACAGCTCAAGTATGCAGATGCATGACTGGCTTATACCTTAATCCAAGAGCGTGGTGCCGGAAAAGTACAGTAGGCCAGGCAGCATCCGAGGAGCAGGAGAATCAACGTTTTGGGCATAAACTGTTTATCAGGAATGTGGAGGGTTGGGGGGCAAGTCAGTTGAGAGATAAATGGGAGGGGTGTGGGGTTGGGGAGAAGGTAGCTAGGAATGTGATAGGTAGATGAAAGTAGGGGTAATGGTGATAGGTCAGAGTGAAAGATGAAGTGGATAGGTGGGAAGGAAGATGGAGAGGTAGGATAGTTCAGGAGGGCGGTGCCGAGTTGGAGGGTTGGATCTGGGATCAGGTAGGGGGAAGGGAGATGAGGAAACTGGTGAAATCGACATTGATCCCATGTGGTTGGATGGTCCCAAGGCAGAAGATGCCTACCCATTCCCAACTACCTTACCCCCAACCCCACCCCTCCTTGATCAAGCTGAATGAGAGAGATATGTTTGTCAAACCAGTTTCATATGTGGAAGGCAGCACAGAAGGCCTAAAATCCTTGGACTGGACGGCAACGTGGATGATTTGAAAGACTGTGCCATTGCAACGCCACCATCCTCTCATTGTCACCCACCCTATCCCCTCACCCCAGCAACACTCTGTGTTCTGAAACACATTGAATTATTGCAACAGTCATCCAGTCAAGGGAACTTTGTACGAGAGTGAGTTTCAGGTGGTAGCTCTGCTCAAGGAGGGAGCTTTAAAAGGGACCTAAGGGGCAATCTTTTCACACAGAAGTTGGTGTATGAATGGAACAAGCTGCCAAAGGAAGTGAAAGGTGCAGGTACAGTTACAACATTTAAAAGATATTTGGACAGGTGAATGGATAGGAAAGGTTGAGAGATATATGGACCAAATATAGGTAAATGGGACTGGTTCAGTCTGGGGAACATGGTCAGTAGGGACAAGTAGGTTGAAAGGATCTGTTTCTGTCCTGTATCTCTATGACTCTCTAACTCACTTTGTGATGGTTCACTATATTAAAGATGGTCTATAAATGCACGTGATTGTGATCACTGTTGTGGCCTTTTAGATTTCTTGACTGTGTTTAAGTGTGGAAAGTTTTCTTTGCATTCAGTTCTGCAGAGTTGCTGTTTTGGTCATGATTCAGACATCTCCACTCTATCTCATTAACAGGTAGGATAATGTGACAAATAATTCACCTTCACCCCAATAGGCTACTACGTCTCTTTCACCACCTGGACCCAGTCATGGCATGATAACAGATAACCCTTCCTTTCCACTAATTCATAAAGAGAAATAGAAGTGTTGGCATAGAATCATACTATCTTACAACAGAGTGAGGTCTTTGGACTATAATTGCTGTACTCACTATCTAACTGGTGCCAGTCACAAACTGGATCTTTTCCTTTAGCCTAGCACCACCTCCATCCCTGCTTTCTCCAATGCCCTTTTGAAAGCTGTTATTGAATCTGCTTCCACCACCCTTTCAGCAGATCACAACAATTTTTTTTAGGTTACTTACAGTGTGGAAACAGGCCCTTCAGCCCAACAAGTCCACACCGACCCGACGAAGCGCAACCCACTCAAACCCATTCCCCTACATTTACCCCTTCACCTACCACTATGGGCAATTTAGCATGGCCAATTCACCTAACCTGCATATTTTTGGATTGTGGGAGGAAACCAGAGCACCTGGAGGAAATCCACGCAGACACGGGGAGAATGTGCAAACTTCACACAGAGAGTCGCCTGAGGCGGGAATTGAACCTGGGTCTCTGGCGCTGTGAGGCAGCAGTACTAACCACTGTGCCACCGTGCCACCCACAACTTGCTGCGATAAAAACATCTTCTCCATTCCTCTCTACTTCCTTTGCTAATTCTCTTCACTCCACATCTTCAGCTCATTGACCTTCCAACCAAACCTCTGGATTAACTCTTCTCATGAGCTTCTATGGTCCAAGGAAGATGTTAAAAGTCAACCACAAATCTGAAGGTCCTCATCCCTGACATGACGTTGGATCAAAGATTTGATTCACTGAGTGCACATGCCTGAATAACACATGGACACTGAAATAATATTGGAGGGAGATGTAAAATGTCCTGCTGACTCACTATCACCTTTCTTACAGTCACAGCTGGAGAGATGAACTGGTTCCTTTCCTCATTCCACTGTTTCACTGATTAAAACTTGAATTTAAAAGTGGTGGTGCTATCACCAGTTATATATGCATCTGATTTAGTGTCAGAAACAAATTAGCCAGGTTAACTTTAGTCAAAAAGAACAGCTAGTTCATTACAAATGAAATTAACTCAAACAAGCAAGCAACAATTATTGACAAAAATGTTCATAGAATTCTTACTGTGTGGAAACAGACCATTCGGCCGAACAAGTCCACACTGCCCCTTCGAAGAGTAACCCACCCAGACTCATCCCTCAACCCTATTACTCTACATTGCCCATGACTAACCTACACATCCCTGAACACTATGGGTAATTTAGCATGGCCAATTCACCCTAACCTGCACATCTTTGGTTTGTGGGAGGCAAGTGGAGCTCCCAGAGAAAACCCACGCAGACACGGGGAGAATATGCAAATTCCTCACAGACAGTTGCCCGAGGCTGGAATCAAACCTGGGTCCCTGGTACTGGGAGGCAGCAGTGCTAACCACTGAGCCACCATACCGCACCTAGTTGAAACTGAGATAGATCTGACTTATATTCTGCCTACCCAAAATTAATATGAATTAAATGTGGGTAACATACAAACTGTGCTCAAACATTCCACAGAACATGGCAAGAGACATATGAGGTTGAGAAAGAACCCATGGATTTGTCAGCAATTCCACCCCACCCCTGAAGACTGATTATATCAACCAGCAGTTTAACACGTTGTGTTATATATTCACCGACTGCTGGCTTACGCTGTAAAATGGAGATATATTGTGCAGATGTATAAATTACTGGAAAAACACAGCAGAAGGGTCTGAAGAAGGGTCACTGGACCCAAAACCTTAACTCAGATTTCTCTCCACAGATACAGCCAGACCTGCTGAGTTTTTCCAGCAATTTGTTTTTGTTTCTGATTTCCAGCATCCGCAGTTCTTTCGCTTTTCTACATATATACGAAAATCGTTTTCATGACCCGTCAGAATCTGAAGAAGGGTTTGAGGAAGGGTCATGGACTCAAAACGTTAACTCTGTTTTCAATCTATAGATCTGCTGCCAGACCTGCTGAATTTCTCTCGCAATTTCATTTTTTGGTTGTTTCTCAAAGTCTCATCCTGTTGACCACTGTATTTTATAGCTGGAAATGTGTTGCTGGAAAAGCGCAGCAGGTCAGGCAGCATCCAGGGAACAGGAGAATCGACGTTTCGGGCATAAGCCCTTCTTCAGGAAGGGCTTATTCCCGGAACGTCGATTCTCCTGTTCCCTGGATGCTGCCTGACCTGCTGCGCTTTTCCAGCAACACATTTCCAGCTCTGATCTCCAGCATCTGCAGACCTCACTTTCTCCGCTGTATTTTATAAACACAGAACTTGTGCTCCTGAAATGGTGAAAGTGTGAGCCATGAATATAATTAAGTTTCCAGTCTGAATCCATGTATGATGTCTATGCATGTGCATATTTTTCTGGGTGTCTGTGTCTGTTTGTGTCTATGTATATATGTGTGTATATATATTTGTGTCTGTGTGCATTTATGAATATGTGAGCATCAGTGTGTATGTATGTATGTGAATGAATACAAGAAAATTAGTATGCATCATCAAGTTAGATTTTATTAGGGGTCCCACATGCTCTAGCATCAGATGTAGTATTGAACTGTTATATCATCTCTTCCCCATCTGCATTGTCTATTGTGGGACCAGCACTCTTGAATGTTAACCAGAAATCTCTTGTGTATTTGTCCCGCAACAGCAGATTGACAGCTTCACTTATGGACTTTTCTGCACTCCCATTTATTTACCAGTTTTCCTTAGACCTTTGTAAAGCGCCAAGACATTTATTTTTACACATTGGTCAGTTGCCAGGAATTTTCTTCAGATTCTCAAAATCAATTTTTTGCAATTTCAGCTAGGGATTATCCTACTGACCAAGCTGAAGTAATTGGAATGAATCAGGAGGAAGACCATAAGATAATTTCGAGCAACTATATGTATTGTAAAAGGGGTTCAGGAACCTGGAACAACATTGTGAAGATGTCATAAAGATGCAGATCACTGACTGTAAATAGCAGTGTGGGCAGAGTTAGCACACTCTACATCAGGACAGATTACAACAAGGATATGAATGCACAAGGAAGCTCGTATCAAACATGACTATAAGTCAGAGCCTGGCATATCTGTGATTATCTTGAATGACCATATTTTGTATTAATGTATAATAAGTACACAAACAATGCTTTCAGGAAGGGCATTTCAAGATTTTGACCCAGCCACAGTAAAGGAACAATGATAAAGTTCAAGTCAGGACGCTGTGTGATTTGGAAGGGGCTTAGAGATTGTGCTGCTCCCATATATCTTTTGACCTTGCCCTTTTGAGTGCCAGAAGTCACAAATTTGGAAGATGCTGTATGTGGTTGCAGTGCATCATTTAGGTAGAATGTACTGCTGTCACTGTGCATCAGTGGCGGAGAGAGGGAATTTTGAAGGTGGTGGATGACCTGCTGATCAAGCAGATTTCTTTGTCTTGGACAGTGGCAAGCTTCTTGAGTATTGTTGGAGCTGCACCCATCCAGGTAGATGGGGAGTAATCCATCACACTCCTGACTTGTGTCTTGTTGATAGTTTTGGTGGATAGGATTTGTGGAGACAGGAGGTGAGTTATTAGACTCATAATTCCCAGCCATCGACCTGCTCGTGTAGCTTGTGTTTATGTGTTGAGTCCAGATGTGGCAGCTTTAGTGATGGTGAGGTGAGACATTTATCTCCTGACTATAAGCTAATGAAACAGCTGGAAGCTACATGGAATCTGCTAAAAACCAAAACTGTTGTTGAATACTGATGTGGTTTGTGTTTTTAATTTAGTGGAAAGAAGTAATGGTGTGTGACATGGCTTGCTTCCAGCATTTGATTAAATGTCATGTGCTTAAGTAATCTTTGCTCTTTCATGCTTCCTCCAGGACTTGAGTCTTTCCCTTCAGAGAGGATGGAGTTGGAGCAAAGCCAAATTGGCTGAACTTCAGATTGGACAACGTACAAGCGACAGACTGAAGTGTTCAATGCTGGAGATACATAGAGCTACCACCATGATAATGAACTGGGCATATTGGAATCTCTGATTATCTTTGTTACTTGAGGCGAGGCAATGACAAACTTCCTTTATCCTCACCTGTCACATTCATTCTATGAGGTTCCCTATTCAGCAGATTGCCTGAGAATTAATGAATCCCACCACATCTGCAGCTAGCAATTTGGCATATCACATTGGCCTGAGAACATAGTCAAAAGCAAAGAGCTATAAGTGTCTTACTCCCCAACAAACACTTCCCAGCATATTTCCTTCAAAGGCTCGTATCACCTTCTTTCACCTCACAGGCCCTTGGTTCACCCAAAGTTCCACCCTTGCTTCTCTCTTAGTTGTTACCCATTATCTCCCGCTTTACAATATTGGCAGTAAGTGTAGAGCTAACTTCATTAAAACGAAGTTGAACTTAGTCTTTGGCAACCATCTATCAGTCATTGACTTTGCATGCTGTCTAATTTCCAATTAAGTTTTGAAAACTGCTGCAAATTATCAACCCTTTATCATTCACTTTATCAGTACTGCTAAAGATCAATTTTATCCCCAATAACTGTAATGTCCCTGTTGTTGGCCTCAATGCTTTGTAATACCCAAACTTCTGCCACTCCTACACTGACACAAACTTCTGCTTTTCACCTAGCATCACTGTCATCATTGACTTACACTGACTTTACATTCTCTGACATATGTAGTTCCAAATCTTTATCCCATTTATGACCAGCTCGTCACACTTTCTTCCTTCCTGTATACTTTCACACTTTGGCTGAAGCTGTCTGCCTCTCTGCCTTTCTCATATGTTCAAGAGCATTGACTACACCTCTTTCAATTCTCTCCTGGAACTTCCCAGTCTCTGTTTCTCCATTTTTCAATATCACTGAACTCTTCAATTCTGTTCAACCCATCTCATCGCTCCTTCCCAGATTTGACATTTGCATCCCTTCACCAGTTGTCAAATGCTTTGGGATATTTTGTTCTGTTAGGGAAATGTATAAGAGCATTTGCAGCTGTTGTTTTGTTGAAATGTCTCTCCATTGCTAACTTTGATTCTGTGATTGTTGATGAGGGATGTAAATGCCTGATGGATACCAAGATGTGGATGAACTGAAGACTTCCAATCAAACATTAACAAGGCTACAACAATCCTATGCTGTCTTTACACATTCCCAGAATCCATTCTTTCTTTGGGTAGCCAATCTAATCACCATTTGGCAGATAAACTTGTGTCTAGGCATCAAACCTCATGTAAGAACAATCACCAGGGTGATGCATAGCCATTTTTCAAAACATCATCCCAAGCTACAGAATCATATTTTGCAATACTATCCTTCCTCTTCCAAAACCTCACTTGACTACCATCCATGCCCTTTCCAATTGGCAATATAACAGCTTTGTAATTTCTTTTTGGTTCCTCCGACCCTTCCTTAGCTTTACGAATCCTCCAACTTAATAGCCCTGGACATCTCCTTCTGTTTTCTGCCATTGGTGTACTATGCGTCCCATGCATACTCTATCTGCTCTGTTAAAGATGGAGCCTTCCAACATCTGATCCTTTTACTCTGGTACCTCAGAATCCTCAAACCCGATCTCTCTTCACTTTAAGAAGCTTCCTTAAACCTTAATTATATAAAACTTCTTCTTCCCTCACAACCATTCTCAAAGAGAAATACTTTATGAAGGAGTTCTCAGCTTTATATAACAAAAAGCAAAATGAATCAATTGGAAAATGTTTGAACTTAAGTAAATCTTGCTGAATTGTGCCTTCATCCTAAAGGCTGTCTCTGCTGTCACTGGTGTCTTCCTCCTGTCCCTTATTAAAGTATTTTATACTTTGGAAATCATGGATAAAAGCAGTACGAGAGATGACATTATATTGTATGAAGTACCCCCTGGTGTGACACTGCCACAATCCATTTCAGTGAAGTCAGCAACAAAGAAGTGAAGGCAGTGCAACAGTTAGGAACACCATCACTAATCAAATCATGACATGCTTCAGAATATTTCAATACAAATTTATGAAAAGTGGCTGGTAATTTTAAACTTGTTTGGGGCAAATGTTTATACACTCAATGGAGAGGATACACATGAATCCGTTTGGAAAATATCACTTTAAAGGTGTTATTCTTCTGCAAATATATTTTGGTTATAAAATCGAGAGAAAATCACTTAACACATATTGGTTATTTTATCCTGCAATCAATCAGATTAAGGTAAAATTCTTGCTCATATGCGGGTGAGCTGCCATCTCATATGCTGGTAGAAATCAGGCAGTCATCGCATTGATGTGAAAAACCCATTCAACTATGGAAGAATGTTTTCCTTCATGACTAATCTGCAAACTTATTAGGCCCAAAAGCACACACGACACTCTTTGTTGTATGAAGCGATCGTTCTGAGAAAACTTTGAAGGGGCATTTAGCTCCACCATACTTATTGCACAAAGTCTAGGTGGGAAAGAATCAATCTAGCACAAAATCCCAATGTAGAGAGATATTGCTTTCAGGGTCAAATCATTTGTAATTAAACCAAACTAGTTAACTGCTGTTGCTGAGCTCAGTTAGATGGATGGCTGGTAAGTAATACCAACAGTGTGGGTTCAATTCCCACACTAGGTGGGGTTAGCATGAAGGACTGACCTTCTCAATGTGACTCTCATGTTGAACCACTACCATTCATGTCTCTCTCTAATAAGAGAGCAGCTCTATGGTCTGGTAGGATTGTGGTGTCTTTACCTTTACATGTAATAAGAAATGTGACATTTAACATAAAGAAAGATGGGACACTTAAGGAAATCTAAATAAACATCGGAAAGGAGGAGTTCGGTTAATAAATGGGTGGCACGGTGGCACAGTGGTTAGCACTGCTGCCTCACAGCGCCAGAGACCCGGGTTCAATTCCCGCCTCAGGCGACTGACTGTGTGGAGTTTGCACGTTCTCCCCGTGTCTGCGTGGGTTTCCTCCGGGTGCTCCGGTTTCCTCCCACATCACAAAGATGTGCAGGTTAGGTGAATTGGCCATACTAAATTGCCCGTAGTGCTAGGTAAGGGGTAAATGTAGGGGTATGGGTGGGTTTCGCTTCGGCGGGTCGGTGTGGACTTGTTGGGCCGAAGGGCCTGTTTCCACACTGTAATCTAATCTAATCTAATCTCCTCGAAATAAATGCAGGCAAAATTTATGAAGTAGAAGTGAATGTTGATAAAAGCACAATGGATAAGGATAGTGTATATCTGAACTGCACAGTGTGCAATGGTCTCAGTTCATCTCCCACTCTGTACTAACTCAACTGATGTTAGTTGAGATGTGTGTTCCAAAAATGGAAGGGGTGGCAGGGTGGGTGACACCTGGCAAATGCTGTATGGTAGAAAGGGGATGCCTGAGGAGCCACTAATATTGGATGTTGTGACACATTGTGATTGGGCCTGTGTGGTGTTGAAAGCCATTGGTAAAGAGTTTTGAGAAAATGTCTATATAACTTCCAACCCTCATTGGAGACGGGAATGGAACATGAGATGAGTGAGTTATGCTGCTAATCTGGGCACTTTATTTGAAGGATTTGTACCTCAGCAGGTGTCAAAGCTGGTATTTCATAAAAGCGTTATCCTTAGTTGGCGCAAAGAGTGGGGAGGCATGAAAGCAGCATGTTGGCTCAGTGGTTAGCTGTCTCTCAGCTCCAGGGACCTGGGTTCAATTCCAGCCTTGGGTGACTGTCTGTGTGGGATTTGCACGTTCTCCTGGATTCTGCGTGGGTTTCCTCTGGGTGCTCTGGTTTCTTGTCATAATCCAAAGAAGTGCAGGATGGGTGGATTGGCCATGCTACAAAATTGCATATAGTGTCCAGCGATGTGCAGACCAAGTGGGTTAGCCATAGGAAATGCAGGGTTAAAGGGATGGGGGGGCTGGATCTGGGTGAGATGCTCTTTGGAGGGTTGTTGTGGACTTGTTGGACTACATGGCCGACTTTCACACTGTAGGGTTCCTATGATTCTACGAAGGCAGGACCTGGCACTAAGCGGGCATGGGCACTGCAGATGCTGGAGATTATAGTCAAGATTAGTGTGGTGCTGGAAAAGCAC
Organism: Chiloscyllium plagiosum; assembly: GCF_037043375.1. Lineage (NCBI taxonomy): Eukaryota > Metazoa > Chordata > Chondrichthyes > Orectolobiformes > Hemiscylliidae > Chiloscyllium > Chiloscyllium plagiosum. The sequence continues at coordinate 88,481,994 of NW_028270151.1, forward strand.
AGCAGGTCAGGCAACATCCGAAGAGCAGGAGAATCAACATTTCAGGCAAAAGCCCTACTCTCCCTCCCATTTATCTCTCCACCCTCCCCTCATTCCTGATTAAGGACTTTTGCCCAAAACATCGATTCTCCTGCTCGTTGGATGCTGCCTGACCTGCTGTGCTTTTCCAGCGCCACACTATTCCTGAGTGCTATATCACTGCCAAACAATGGCTGTAGCTGCCTTGTGACCAGAAGGATAGTCTATTTATTCATCTGGCTTTCTGGCACTCAGTGAGGTGGTGGCTGCTGAGCGACAGGCACGGAGTAGGGAGGGGGAACAGCTCTTGGTGCTGTCAGTGAAGTGGGTTTAAAATGTAATTTCAATATTATAACTCTAGAAACTGAGGCAGGTAATTTGCAAATAGCAAGTCAGGGATAAACATTGGTGAGAACTCTGGAGAGGCAACCACAAGTGCTATCTGAACACGTTTACACCAACCTGAGAGGCAGATGGAGTCCCAGTTTAATGTCGCATCTGAACAGTGATGTTACCAACAGAGTAGTAGTGCTCTCAGGACTGGAGTGGAGCACCAATCCAGATTCAGGGCTCAGGTCTTTAGATGTGGACGTCTGTGAATAGCCTTCTGATACAGAAGCAATCAAAAACACAAATCATACAAATGGTGAAGGAGAAACAGAGTATGGAAAAGGTTGAAGACGTCATGTGAAGGAAGGAGCTCTCCCAAAATACTTGGAAATATGGTGGACTGTTCTAATATCATATTGGCTGGTGCAAATACTGGGCGATCTGGGTTCACTTGCAACATATCAACAAAACCACATTTTTAATGATTGGAAGTCAAAAATTGAATTGATTTTCCCAGTTAGCTACACAGGCAAAGCAAATGATTTTTTTAACAGAGCTTCATGCATAAACAGAATGAAAATCCAATTGATGCAGAGCAGTGCTACATTCAAGACCTCCAGAAGAAACAATGCAATTATAATCACACTCCTAATGCCTTCTCACAGTCAATCCTCCTTCCTTGTGCATAATTACGTGGAAATTATTCTTGCAATGCATAAATCTATCAGCATTCATGTTCCTTAATGATTCATTTCTCAGTAATTAACAATAATTTATCACATCTGAATGTAAAAGGGTGAATATGTTTACTACGGCTCAACTCTATAAGAATTCTGAGCAGAATTGCCTGTTATCTAATTGGTGTCAATTAAACAAATCAGTTTCTGGCTGTAAATACAACATTGTTTTATTTTGGCAACAATGGGACAAATGTGCAAAACTAACAAGATTCAAATGTCTCATGGAGGCCTGTTCTTGTCACATTTTGATTCTGGAGTTGTCGTCTGGTCAATGCTGTCGATGGTTTTCCTGATGATCTTGCTTGTTTGACTTTTTCTGTGTGTGAGAAATTTGCATATTGCCATACTTGGGCGCCCCAGATAGAGAATGGCTGCCTCATTTATATCACTTTGTGCCATTGGAACTTTCACTCAGGAAAATGTCATTCTGTCTGGCAATTTCAGTTCTCTCATGTCGATTTAGCAACTTTTAAGCAAAAGTAACCTTTCACGCACTCGAGTCAGCAACACGGACATTTGCCAAGCAGAAACTGACTACTGAATTTAAAATCTTAACTGTTCAAGACAAGCTTAACTCGTCAGATAAAGAGAAATCATTTAGTCTTTTTCTAAGTGTTTTGCAAGGCCAAATATCACAAAATAAACTCTTGCATTTTGCATACAGCATTGCTTTCTGTCATGGCACAGGATTTGTTTATCTTTTCAGAAATAATTTTGCCTATTTTTATTAGCCTGGAAGAAAGGTTTTTCAAACCAATTAATTTGGATTAAGATGCAAAGTGCTTCATTAGGTAGACTGTCCACAATTCAAGTCCCGTAGCTTCGTTCAGACATCAGCTTCATCACCCAACAAGTGCACCATGGGATTTATGTTGGGGAAGGGATGGTACCTGGTACTTTACAAGAAATGCCTAACATGAAAAGGAGGATTTATTGACGGCGTCCAGGAAGCCTGTACCAGGAGGAATGTACATCAGAGAAATGATAGGTACATTCTTGTTGTGTCAATAGAAGCAACTTTTTGTTACCCCTACAACTTGCCCCTTTTAATGAGAACTACAGACATTGCTCATCTAACATTGTTACCTCCGGTCAAATATGCAAGAAGTCCTGCCATATCTATCCCTTTAATCCAAGTATTGTAGGTGATGGAGTTAATGTCTTGAAAGTTAGCTGTGCCTAGCCTCCAAGCCCTGATACACAAGACCAGCACAGCCCTGTAATTACAGTGAACACTAAGTCTGGGCTAATGTTTCTCTTGAATCTTCATTTTACCAGTGAGCATAAATTTTCATAGAACATAGACCAGTACAGCACAGTACAGGCTCTTCAGACCTCCATGTTGTGCTGGCCTTTTATCCTACTCTAAGATCAGACTAACTTACACATCTACTATCTTCCATGTGCCTATCCAAGAGTTGCTTAAATGTCCCTAATGAATCTGACTCTATGACCACTGCTGGCAGCGCATTCCACATACCCACCACTCTCTGTATAAAGAACCTACCTCTGACATCTCCTGAAACCGTCCTCCAATCATCTTAAAATGATGCCCCTTCGTGATAGACATTTCCACCCTGGGAAAAAGTATCTGGCTATCCACTTAATCTATGCATCTCATCATCTAGTACATCTCTATCAATTCACCTCTCATCCTTTTTCGCTCAGTGAGAAAAGCCCTCGTTTCCTCAACCCTTCTTCATAAGGACATGCCCTCCAGTTCAGGCAGCATCCTAGTAAATCCCCTTTGCATCCTCTCTCAAGTTTCTACATTCTTCCTATAGTGAGATGACCAGAATTGAACACAATATTCCAACTGTGGTATAGCCAGGGCTTTAAAGAGCTACAGCTCTTAAATTCAATTCCCCTGCTAATGAAAACCAACTCACCATACACCTTCTTAACAATCTTACCATCTTGGGAGGCAACTTTGAGGGATCTATGGACATGGATCAAAAGATCCCTCTATTCCTCCACACTGCCAAGAATCCTGCCTTGAACCCTGTATTCTGCATTCAAATTTGACCTTCCAAAGTGAATCACTTCACACTCTTCCAGGTTGAACTCCATCTGCCACTTATCAGCCCAGCTCTGCAACCTACAACAGCCCTCCACAATTATACACAACTCCACCAACCTTCGTATCATCGGCAAACTTATTAAACTACCCTTCCACTTACTCATCCAAGTCATTCATAAAAATCACAAAGAGCATGGGTCCCAAAACCAATCCCTGCGGAACACCAAGCTCCAGGCTAAATACTTTCCATCTACCACCTCCCTCTGTCTTCTATGGGCCAGCCAATTCTCTACTGAGACAGCCAGATTTCCCTGCATACCTCTTATTTGTCTCTGGACTCACCCACAGTCTGATTCTAGACTCTAACCACTTGAGTGAATCTGCTTGCCCCACACTCTCAGGCAGTACAAATTTAAACCCGAAACTCTCAAATGAACCTGCCTACATCACATGTTCAGACAGTATATTCCTGACCCTAATCACTCAAATGAACCTGCCTTCCCCACACTCTCAGACAGTACATTCCAGACGCTAACCACTCAAGTGACCCTGACTCCACTACAATCTTAGACAGTAAATTCCAACTAGTCAACTGAATCAGCCTCCACCAAGTTGTTAGAGAGTCTATTCCAGACTCTAACCACTCAAGTGAACTGCCTCCATCATGGTCTCAGACAGTAGATTCTAGATTTTAATAACTTGTTGCAAGAAGTGGTTTTTCCACATGTCACCATTGTTTCAATTGCCAATTGCTTTAATCTGTGCTCCTCTGCTCTCGAGCCTTCCATAAATGTGAACAGATTTTCTTTGTCTCCTCTACCATGACCCTTCACAATTTTGTATATCTCCTTTACATCTCCTTCCAACTCCTGTCCTCCATGACAGATAGTCTCTCCTTCTCCAGGTTATCCACGTAACAGGAGATCCTTATCCATGGCGCCATCTAATTGAATGTTTTGCACTTGCCTCTTTCCTGCAATGTGGTGCCGAAAATTACATACAATTCTCCAGCTGAGACTGAACCAGTTTTATTTAAAAGCTTACCATGACTTTCTTGTACTTATTAATTATGCCCCTATAGGGTATAGGATACTGTAGGCTTCATAAAGTGTTCTATTAACCTTCCACGGCACCTTCAATGATTTATACCCATATACACTTCAGCCCTTCTGCCCCTACACCTTCTTTAGAACGGGATACCCTGTATTTTATCCTGACTCTCTAAATCCTTCCTACAAAAGTAAATCAAATCTCACTTCCCTGCATTCAATTTCATCCTTCGCTTGTCTGTTCATTTCCCCAGCCGGTCAATATCCTGTTTTAAGTTCTACATGATCCGTGTTGTTCATAATACTGCACACTGAAGTCAAGGTCAGTAATATATATTAGGAAGAGCAAGGGTTTCCACACTGACCCCTGGAGCACTCTATTAACCTTCTTCTAGTCTAAAAAATATCCATTAACCACTAATCTCTGTATCCCATGTTTCCTTCTGAGCCAATTACAGCACAACACTTTATAATGGTGCTCGATTGCACCATGATTTATTGCAATGTCCTTTTACCCCAGGAACTGGGTTTCATGGAACTGGATTGTTACAGTCAGGCATTCAATGGTCATAATTCCAATGCACCATCAACACTAACCGCCAGTAAATTATCTCTCGCATTGAAGTGGCTGGCATGGTACATTTGCAGAAGTTTTGTCAGGACACAACTCTTTGCAGGTTGTCTTTGTACTGAGAGACATAGTTAGAGGGAGTAAGGCTCCTAGTGGAATTAATCTATGAGGTTGGAAAGAGTAGCAGAGGAAGCAATGAAACAAGAAGTAGTAATAATATTATGTAAACTTTAGTTGTATGTAACAAAAAGACTTATGAAAGGAAAAGCTTCCCATGGCATTTGAACACCGTAGAAAGCCTGAGTCTGATACTTAATAATGTAATGTGCAGCTGAGTCAGAAGGGTATAGGTTCAAATCCCACTCCAGAGACAAAGACATTTTATGCTGGGCCAACACTGCAGTGTAGTATTGTGGGAGCACTGTGGTCGAGATGTGATCTTTTAAAATGCCAAACTAAAGTACCATATGCCCTCTCAGATGAATGTAATAGATCCCATGATCCCAAAAAGAAAGGCTCAAAAGCTTTCTGTGGAAACAGAACAGGCCACTTGGCCCAACAAATCCACATTGAGCCTATGACGAATAGCCCACCCAGACCCATTCCCCTATCCTATGACTCTATATTTCCCCTGACTAATACTAGTCTGTACTACTCCTACTCACTGTCACTCGGTTGATCTGAATTGGTTCCCATTTACCAGAGGCTTTCATATTAATGTGATTATCTTTTTGTTTCAATCAGTTCATGACCTTACTCCTCACTACTCCTGTGTCTTTCGATGAGATGTTAAATCTGGACACTAATTTGCTGCTCAAGTGAGTGTTAAAGACCCCATGTCTATATTTGAAGGTGATCAGGGCCTACATTTATTCTCTGAATGAGACAGAATAATATAAAAGCCAATAAAACCTGATTAATAAATGATTCAATTTATTACTGCCTGGTGGTGACTGCTGTTCAAACTTGGCAACTGTGCTTTCCTATAATAGTGTCAGCATTTCAAATGTAATTAATTTGTTATTTTATTCAGGATCAGCAGGACGTGGTCAGACTTCTCCCTGACAGGACTGATTGGGCTCTTTCACTGTCAGGAGAAATACGAATGGAGTGGAGGATTGCAGAATCTTTAGTGAATGTTTCCACTTTGGACCTGAGGATAAGAGAACAATTAAGAAGCAACTGAAGATGTTTTGACACATGTTGCTATCTTAAAGAATTCCAGCAATATGGGTGATGAAAGCCCCATATTGATATAAAACTCCCCTTATATAATGGGAGGATTTTACATATGAAATCTATTGAACTCAGTTCTCTTCAGGTTTATGTTCAGTCAAATTATACCATGATAATGATGAGGATGACAGCCATTCTGAGCTTTGTTTTGGTGTACTGCTTTTGTGTTCATGTCTGGATCAAGGCTGCAATGATACATGGAGTGAATTGTTTCTGGTCAAACCTAAACTGAGACAATGAGCAAATTATTGGCAAGTGAATGTGACTTCATGGTGCTACTAAAGATTTCTAATATCAAGTGGCTGACAATTGAGAGGAAAGAAAGAACATGCATTAATCACATGGGGTTAGGGACAATTTATGGGCTTGGATGGAAGATTGACTAACCTACAGAGACATGGGATAAATGGATATTTTTCTGTTTGGCAAGATGTAACTAGCGGGGTGTCACAGTTGAGACCCAACTATTTACAATCTATGTTCATGACTTGGATGCAAGGATAGACAGTACTACAGTCAATTTTACAGATGGCACTAAAATAGGTGGGAAAGTAAGTTGCAATAAAGAAAAAAAATTCTTTATTAGGTGAAACAGCCAAAATTTGGAAGAGGCAGTTTAATGTGGATAAATGGGAGATTATAAATTTTGTTTTGAAGAATAGAAAGACAACTTATGATCTAACTGGAGAGAAATTTCAGAGTGTTTCAGAGCAGAGAGATCTGGCTGACCTCACACATGAATCACAGAAAACTAGCATGAAGGTACAGCAGCTAAGAAGGAAGACAAATGGAATTTTGGCATTTATTGCTAAAGGAATAGAGCATAAGTGTAGGGAAGTGTTGCAGCAACTATACAAGGCAATAGACAAGACCGCACCCAGAGTATTGTGTAAAGTTTTGGTCCTTTCACTTGTATTGGAGGCAGTTCAGAGGAGATTCACCAGATTGATTCCAAAGGTTCAGGCTTCATCTGATGAAGAGATTGAGTAGTTGAGGCCTAACTTCCCTGGAATTTAGAAGAATAAGAAGAGATCTAATTGTTGCATATGAGATGCTAAAGGGGATTGGCAAAGCAGATATAGAGAGGATGTTTCCTCTTGTGGGACAATCTAGAATGAGAAGTCATCGTTTTCGGCTGAGGGGTGGCAGATTAAAAACAGAGATGAGAAGAAATTACTTCTCTCAAATGGTTACAAATTTGTGGAACTCACTACTCCAGAGTATGGTGAATACTGGGACATTGAGTAAACTTAAGGGGGAGATGGACAGATTTTTAATTAGTTGAAGTGTTATGGGGAGGAGTAGGAAAATGAAGTTGAGGCTGAGATGATATCATATTCAAATTATATTAAGTGGCAGAAACAGGCTCAAGGGACTGAATTGCCTACTCCTGCTCTGAATTATTATGTTCTTATAATGAGGCATGTTTCACAACATCTGGATATAGGTAAGGGTTTACTGCCTGATATGTAAATGAGATAAAGTATACATTATCACGCTAACTGATCTGGTGTCACAACACATACTAATATTTTCACACAAACCTTTAGCAAGTTTGATTTAACTGGGAAGAGTGCACCTATAATCGAGGTCCATTGTTCCACAAGCCATCAAAAATGTATAAAATGCCAATAAGGCTACTAAGATGACCAATTTGCCTGGCTGCTATTTAGGACAAATATAATTCACCCTAAAGAATGGGCTGCAATGGCTCAAGAAACTCACCACCACTTTTCAAAGTAAATCACAAACAGGCATTAAATTCGGGTCGAGTCAATGATGTCCATAGCCCCGAGTTTTTTAAAAATTTTAAATGTTGCCATTAACAGAAAGTAACTCTATTTATTGCAACACACAATAAATGGCAGAGAAAAGAAAGTATGTTTAATCTATCATTATACAATTGGACGGCATGGTGGCTCAGTGGTTAGCACTGCCGCCTTATGGCTCCAGGGGCTCAGGTTTGATTCCAGCCTCAGGCGACTGTCTGTGTGGAGTTTGCACATTCTCCCTGTGACTGTGTGGGTTTCTTCTGGGTGCTCTGGTTTCCTCACACAGTCCAAAGGTGTGCCGATCAGGTGGATTGGCTATGCTAAATTGCCCATAGTGTCAGTAGATGTGTAGGTTAGGTGCATTTGTCAGGGGAAAATGTAAAGTAATAGGGTAGGGGAATGGGTCTGGGTAGGATACACTTCAGAGGGTCAGTGTGGATTTATTGGGCAGAAGGGCTGTTTCCGCACAGTAGGGAATCTAAAAACAATTCATGCACAAATAAAACTGATGCAGGACAGATGATTTGACAAAAATATTCAGAATGGAAATATAAACGGAGAAAACAAAATTCTGAACATTAGTAGTCCAGATCGCAAGTGTTGATTAAATTGTCTCTCCCAGTTCTTTTAATTTCAACAAGGATGATAAACTATTGTCTGTGAAGCACTGATCATTCTTCATGTTGGTAGTTGATCTGGTGGACCCATGTCTTGTGTTACAATTTTATCTTAAGTTTTTTGTGTTTTGTCACTTTTCACACACCAGGAGAAGGGGGAGAGAACAATGTTTTCTGGCTCTGGAAGTCTCCAACTGCTCACAGGACTCCAAGACAGCCACAGATTAGCAAAACGGTCAGTGGGCACCTGCCTGGAGCTCACTTGTTCCACCTGCCTTTACTTTTTTTTTCACCATTTTTTTTCTTACTTTAATCTACTGTGTATACTTGTGTAGAGATCGTGTTTTGAAGACCATTTTTAAGCTGAAATTGGGGGGTCAAATTATACACGAGGTATTGTTTTCCAGGGGATGAAATTCATGCTTGTCATGGGTCAAAAAAATGGACAAGCAAGAGCCAAATCTCTTATATAAAATAATAAACAATGAAAGGAGAAAGAATTGTGGCCATTATTGAATACTTATCTACAAAAATAACTGTCTCCATTCTGTTTGCTACAGTAGAACAATACTGTTATACCATATTGCATTTACCAGTTCCGTAGAGTGTGTGTAAGTCTACACATACGTACAAAAGTTAATAGACATACCAGCAGGTGGTCAGGCCATCTAACAAGGATATTTGTACAATACACAATTCATGGAACAAAAACAGATGAGCAGTAAAAACAAAAAAATAGTCTGATAGTATTTTATTAAAAGGACTACATGAAACTGTTAATAATATACAATAAACACTTTCCATCAAAAAACTGATTTTCACAGCAAAGAAAATCTTCTCTTCATATATCACAAATATTACAGGATAGCTGATTAAAACAAAAGTTACTGATACATGCAAACGTCTATTAGAATCTTTCAAATTCACTGTCCTCATCAGTTGCACCACTGAATAATTCATTTCAGTTGTCTGGTTCAAGCATATCATCATATGGATCATCTTCATCTGCACTCTGAAGGGGATCACCAATTGATTTGTCATCACTTCCATCTGACCATAAACAGTCATTCTCCGTACCATCTGAAGCATTAGAAATTCCATATTTTTTGAAGATTTTCACAATAATTTCAGTTTTCACCTCCTTCCAGGACTCAACAATCCACTCACATACAGTTGAAAGTAATGGAGCATGCATGTCACCATTCTTTGTGAAACCTTTTCCTCTTCTTGCATCCAAGTGTCCCAATTCTTCCATACTAAATCTTTAAATGGTTTATTGATGCTAACATCCCGTTGCTGCACCATGCACATAAGGCCTTCAAGAATCATTACAATGTCAGTATTGTTAGTTCAAAATTCACTGATAACACTTTTCACTCTGTGAGATCTGACCATTTCCCAAACCAGTAAGCTCTTTTCCTTTCTACGTCCACCTGGTTGAATATTCCTGGCCATCTTAATCCAAGTCTTGCAGTCACCTTCATCCATTCACCCTTTTTCATGGAGGAGGACAGCAATGCCTTTTGGAAGTTTGTTTGGGCAGTTTTCCGCTTAAAAATCACCGGAAGCTGCAACAACCATTTCTGTCCCTGCTCTAGCTATGTCTCTGAAATGGCAACAACATTGAAATCCCAGGTACCAACCATGCTGCACATTTATCCACTGCACTCTGGATGCTCCTGGCGCTAAAATGGACACACTTCAAATCAACTTTTTGCTCGCTGGTGCCTTCTTGCGATCTTGAAATCTTAGTTCTGACTTCACTACTCTCAACCTCCTGTATACTCAAACTACATTTTTTTTCCCATCCCCCTGCTGAATTAGTTTGAACCCATACGAAGAGCATTTGCAAACATCCGCGCCCCACCCCCACCAGGATATTGGTACCCCTCTGGTTCAGGTGAAGACCATCCTGTTTGTAGAGGTCCCACCTACCCCAGAAAGAGCCCCAATTATCCAGGAATCCAAAAACCCTCCCTCCTGCACCAGTCCTGTAGCCGCACGTTCAACTCCTCTCTCTCCTTATTCCTCACCTCACTCGCAAGTAGCACAGACAATAAACCACAGACAACAGTTGTGTTTGTTCTAGCTCTAAGCTTCCACGCTGGCTACCTGAATTTCTGTCTTAAAGCCCCATCTCTCTTCCGACCTATGTCATTGGTGCCTACGTGGACCACGACTTGGATCTACTCGCCCTCCCCCTCAAGGATCCCAAAAACACAATCACAGCCATCACAAACCCTGGCACCTGGAAGACAACACACCAACCTTGAGTCTCTCGTTCCCACAGAACCTCCTATCTGTCCGCCTTATTATGGAGTCCTCAATGACTAATACTTTGCTCCTCTTCCCACTTCCCTTCTGAGCAACAGAGACAGAGACCTGTGCCAGAGTCTGGTAAGTGCCCCCCCACACCACAACAGAATCCAAAATGGCATATTTGTTGTTGAGGAGAATGGCCACAGGGGATCCCTGCACTGTCTGCTGCTTCCCTTTCCATTCCCTGACTGTAACCTATCTGCTATTACTTGTAGCTGAGGTGTGATTACCTCCCTGCAACTCCTTTTAATAACCTTCTCCACCTCCTGAATGATCCGAAATTCATCCAGCTCCAGCTGCAGTTCCAGTTCTCTAACGCGATTTTCGAGGAGCTGGAGTTGAGTGCATTCCCACAGATTAAGTCAGCAGGGACACTAAGGGTGACTTTTATCTCCCACATTCTGCAGTAGGAACATTCAACTGCCCTAAACGCCATCCCCACTATTCTGAATTCCCAATGAGACTAATGAAAACTTTTTTAAAAAGTCACCTTACCGATCGGCGCATAGAACCCTTTTATTTTGGTCAGAGGAGGAGGCCAGGTGGGAGACACTGCGCGAGTAGTGCTTCAGGTAAAGTAACCAGCCAAATATGAAGCCTCACTTACCCAGCAGTCCCTTGTCTGCTCCTGGTCAATGTGCGCTCCGCCTAGACATGAGGTAAGCTCTTACATCTTTTAAAATTTATCTTCCCGTCAGGCCTCTGGTCCTTGCTGTTGCTCCTCCCACTCTAACTGCTGCTGAAGAGAAATTTTCCTTTGATGGAGAATCGATAACTGGGTTTCACTATTTAGAAATAAAGATGGAGATGAGGCATGAAGCAAATCTCACTGACACTCATGGAACTTTGTTTCTCATCGGGTAATGTCATATTTTTAAGATGGACACAGGCTTATTCTTGATCTGCAAGAGGCTGAAAGGTAGGTGGGAATGTGGATCAGCCTGGATCTAATTGAATGATGGGGGCTGGCTCGAGGGGTTGACAGACCTGATTTTGCTCCTTAATCGTATGTTTGTCGAATTGGAATTAGGTTCTATTGTCAAGTGTACTCAAGTACAGTGAAAAGTGTTCAATGTCACCCTTCACAGCACCAGCTTGGGTAAAAAGGCACCGAGACACAAATCTTAGGTACAAAAATACACAATCTTATGTGTCTTAAAAATACTACATGCGAACTAATAGATGGTATTGCGGACTAGTGCCCACTGAGCCCAATACAGATCTCCAAAACATACACTTTCTTACCAAGAGTCACTTTAGAAAAGCAGGTGTAACTATCCTCCTTTTCATCCTTGCTCTCTGAAAAGATCTCCACATTCAATAACAGAACACATTTCTCATTAAGTAGCAGCTCCAATCGGGCTTCCTTTTCTTTTCATTGAAAGAATACATAAAGGGGGAGAAAAGAGAATTTGCATTGACTTTGTGTTCTTCTATTCGATCTGTAAGTGTTGTTTGATGTCAAACCTATAATCACATCAGAGGACAGGCTGCATAAATAGAAGGAGCTATAAAAATAACAATGTTTCAATATTCTGCCAAGAAAAGATCAATTAACTTTTGACACTCATAAAATACCCATTACCAAATCTCAAAGTGCCGTTAAACCTGCCAGACTGTCCATTAAACATCATCTCAGTCATCAATGAGCTGATTAATATTAATACGTTATGCAAATAAAGAGAGCACTCTCACATATTTTATGTGCTGACTATCGGTGCCTAATTGTGGTCTGATTACTTATTAGCAACTCCCCACCCCCACCACTACGCCCACCATTCCGGATCCATGTTGTTGATTTTTGATGGGATTTTAAAGATGAGTGCTCCTCTGTGCTTGTCCTGCTGGAGTGCAGGTTCATTACTTTGATGGATCCCTGTCACGTTTACAGCACTGATGATGACAGAATGGCAAAACACTTTGCAATATTAATGATATAGTGGGCACAGGACCGGCACTACTGTATCAAAATGACGAATGCCATACCGGGGACCACCTCCCCAATACATTCAATGGCAGCACTGAGTAAAATAGCAAGACGTGTTGTTGGATACTGCAGTCAGCACTTCAACACATTCGAAAATAATCTGACTACAATAAATATAAGCAGCCTCCTTCTCTGGGTTTTCTCACTGTGTAGATTTTCATTGACAGCACTTGCACTTTGTCAGCCAATGTGTGTTCACTCTTCAGAAACTGTCTCCTGAGGGCACCTGGCTGTGTCTGTCATCATGTTGAGATTACCTCATTGAGTGCATTTAAGGCAGAGATAGGTAGTTTCTTGATTTGTAAGGGGATCAAGAGCTGCAAGGAGAAGGCAGGCGAATGAGGTTGAGAAACATATCAGCCATGATCGAATGGCAGAGTACACCCAATGGTCTGAATAGCTTAAGTCTGCTGCTATATCTTACGGTCTTATGATGCTTGCTTGAGAAGCTAGTGCAGGCACAATGGGCCAAATGGCCTTCTTATACACTGTAACGGTTCTGTAATTCTGTGATTGTGTAAGTTATGAAGCAGCCTCCTCCTCTACTGCTGTTATCCTGGAGAGTGTATTTGAAAGACTCCTTACATTACTCACAACTTCTCAGTGACTCCTCTCTCCATTCATGGGCCATGAAGTAACAGGGCCTGTGCTCGAACAGAAAGAGCTGGAGAAACTCAGCAGATCTGGCAGTATCTGTGAAGACAACTTCCAGCATCCGCAGTTCTTCAGTTTTTGTTTAGCATCTACTCAGCTGTGCAATTTGGAGAGGGATGTGCGCTCCAAATTGTGTTCTCCATCATCTGTTCTTGCTTATTTGTATTTTATGAGAGTCCCTCTCAACTTGGTCTCATCAAAGTGGTGCTTGATCTATGTCAGTTCTGTGATGGCTCACTCTCAGAAGGACACAGCTCCTCTGGGGAGTCAGTGTCTGCCAAGCCCACAGACTGTTACTGCACAAGTGAAATGCTTGTGGGCAATAAAAGTGATGAATTCATCCTAAGAAGGCAAGAGCAGTTGCAAGTTATCACAATGAAGATATTTCAGTCAACACTGTCAATTAAGAAACCATCCACTTCACATGTAATATTGATGGTGTGTAATGCCGATGGTATAAAACAATGGTCATGTAGAGAGAAACTGGGAGGCAGCAGAAGCTCAAACAGGGTTTCAAAAGAATGCATCTATGCACAAACTTGATAGTAAGGAGTTACAGTATGGAAACAGACCCTTCGGTCCAACTTGTTCATGCCGACCCAGTTTCCCAAACTAAACTATTCCCACTTGCCTGCATTAGGCCCATATCCCTCTAAATCTTTCCTATTCACGTACCTGTCCAAATGTTTTTTAAATGTTGTAACTGTACCTGCATCTATCACATCATTCCACATACAAACCATCCTCTGTGTGAAAATATTACCTTTCAGATCCCTTCTAAATCTTTCTCCTCTCACCTTAAAAACATGCCTCCTAATTTTGAATTCCCCCACCCGAGGAAAAAGACCTTTGCTCTTCACCTTATCGATGGCCCTCATGATTTTCTAATCCTCAATAAGGTCACCCTCAACCTCCTACACTCCAGTGAAAAACTTCCAGCCTACCTTATAACTCAAACCCTCCAGTCCCAGTAACATCCTGGTAAATTGTCTGATCGACTCAAGAAGTAGTACTTCTGATGATAAAATAGAGATAGACACTGGTCAAATGGCAAAATAAATTTGACCATGTGGTGGTTCCGATTTAACTGCATTAGCATGCAACTGCATTTTTCTCTCTCTCCCTATCTTCCCTATCTCCCTTGATATATAGAAAATCAACAAAGGGCCATCTCTGGTTCTTTCATTGACATTAGCATTCCATGATAACATCTCCTTCAAGTGCAAAAGAACATAAACTGTTATCACATGTACTTGAGATAAAAGACTCTGGTTACTATAATCAAGAGACATGAAATTGTATACGTATGAGGCAAGGTGGCAATGATGGATGGAAAGACCAATGTGAGGAGGGTATAGAAATGTAAGGAAGATGTTCTTGAAAGGTAAGATATAACATAATAGATTAGGTTTGAAAAGGCTGAGCGAGGAGGGCACATCGGGATATCGGTGAATGTGCCAGTGTCTCCACCTTTCTTGACTGGACTTGGCCATTAAATGTTTTCCTGCACTGAATCCAAGAATCGTGGTTCCATTGTCATTGACAAACACTTTTGTGTTTTTTGCACAACAAAAGATGCCTTTGAGTCGAATCAATTACAAATTTAACATTTGTTCTAAAATATTGGGAGAAAAGATGCACAAGTTCCCCTTAGTTAGGTGACATGATGGGCTTATAGCCATTGATTTACAGGGCACTCAGAAGTCAAGTTCTGTTTTAAATTAAGGGTGGCATCAATGTTTCATATTTGCTTTGAGAAATTAGTTGCACAATTCCTCAAAATGCCAAAGCTTTACATAAAATATGTAGCATAAAAATGGCCCATGCAGTCCAGCTAAGCCACACTGGCATTTATGTTCCACTTGAATCTCTTTCTCTCTTTTTCACCCATCAATAAGTTGTTACCTTGTCACTTGCTGCAGAACTGCACAATATAAATATCTTTACTCATATGGTGTGTTGACCTCTAATCTAGAAATGGTGCTATTGATTTTAAAGTCTAAGAAGTCAAGATAAATTATGAACAGTGGTCCCAGCATTATGAGTCCAGATTTTAAACCTTTTGCATTGGGAAACAGTCAACTTTATTTCAAATCTGTTTTCTCTCTTGCAGCTTACCAGCAATCCATTCTCCTCCTTAATTCCAGAATCTAACTTTATTTATTAATGCAATACGTGGCCTTGAAATGTATAGGGGATAGGCAAAAATGTGGAGATGAGATTACATCCAGATCAGTGATGATCTTATCGAATGGCAGATAAGCTAGAGGGGTTGAATTTCTTACTCCTGCTCATAACTCATACAGTAAAAGGTCAAAGAAAAATTAATTCTACTTTTTATTACTTTTTGAAACAATTCAGCAAGGTTAGTCAAGCAAGACTTCCCCTTTTCAAATTAATTTTTAAATTTCATTATTAAATTTTACTCTCAAGATAATTTTCAATTTTATCTTTCAGATGGAATTACACTGCTTCATCTACTGCCAATAATATGATTGATCTATCATTCTTTGGATTTGTTCTAACTTCTCTGAAGATTTATGGGAAAAGAAATATATATTTTGCATTGGGATGATGATCCCTTTAAGGAGATCATTTTTCTGGAAAACAATTTCTTCTGAAATATGAATTGTTTAAGAACTGATCATGGGATCAATCTGCCTTGGAGATAAACAATAGAATAGCTAAGAGTGAATAAAATGTTTATTGAAGGCAACATCCCTTTAAATCGTTTCAGTTTAGACTAATGTGACTTCTGGGAGTGTCTCGATCAGCAGAATTGAGCTGAAATTCTTTTTGCCAGCTAAAAAGGTTTATAATTTTCGAACATTAACAGACTTTATTAAGAGTGAATTGGACTTTAGGGATAGCCAACTGAGAACAAATATACAGGACGTTTCTATAGGAAAGATATAAACACAGGAAGTGCTGAAGATACTTAGCAGGTCTGGCAGCATTTTGGAGACAGAAACAGAGTTAATATTTCAAGTCCAATATGACACTTCTTCAGAACACCTATAAATAAGAATCTAGAGTTGAAGAACATTAAAATGAGGAGAATTTTGACTCAAGACGGCTACGCTGAAGATAATGAACTTAATCTGGGAGTGTACACCACAGGGTGGTTGGAGACTTCAAGGGAAACTCACCGGAAATAAGCAGAAGGCTTAAGAAATCTCAATATTCAAAGCAATACTCAGATCAGGTAGCTAATCTTCCAACCACTTAGAAGTAGCTGGTCATAGTTTTTTTTAGGATGCATTCTATTTTCATTCATGGATGTGGATGTGTCTGGCTGGAGTGGCATTTATTACACATTTTTAATTTTCCCTGAGAAGGTTCTTGTGCTGTAGGTGGACCCCCACAGTGCTGTGAAAGAAAGAGTTCCATCATCTTGACCCAGTAACACGAAAGGAATGGCAACATATTTCCAAGTCAGGATGGCGAGTGGCTTGGAGGGAAACCTGCAGATGGTGATATTCCCATGTATTTGCTGCCCTTGTTTTTCTCAACTGAAGTGATTGTGTGTTTGGAAAGTGGTATTTAAGAATCCTTTGAGAATTTCTGCAGTGTATCTTGCAGATGTTACACACTGCTGCTGTTGAACATAGATGATAGGAGGAGTGGATATTTGTGGTGCAATCTATGTGGTTGCTTTGCCCCGGATGGTGTCACTTTTCTTCAATGCTGATGGAGCTGCACCCATCCAGGCAAATGGTGAATATTCTCTCACAATCTTGACTTATGCCTTGTTGATTTTTGACAGGATTTGGGAGACAGGAGGTATGTTACCTACTCCAGGATTCCAAGAGTCTGACCTACTCTTGTCCCCATTGTATACATATGGCTAATCCAGTTGAGTTGGTAGTGGGGGGGCTCAGTGGTGGAAATCCCATTGAATATCAAGGGATAATGATTAGGTTCTCTCTTATTGGAGATGATTATTGCCTGGCATGCATGTGATGTGAATGTTGCTTATAGCACCATTCAGCCCAAGTGTGGATATTTTCCAGGTCCAGCTGCATTTGGCCACAGCCTTCTTCAGTATGTAAGGAGTCATGAATGGACCTAAATATTATGCAGTCATCAGCAAACATCCCACATATGGCAACATAGTGGCTCAGTGGTTAGCACTGCTGCCTCCACAGTGACAGGGATCTGGGTACAATTCTACCCTCGAGCAACTGGATTCAAGACTGGGAAGTGGTGTTGATCATGGATAAACTGCAGGATTACATATGTGGCAAGGCTGCATGCTCAATGGTGGTTCAGTGGTTAGCATTGCTGCCTCACATTGCCCTGGACCCTGGTTCAACTCCAGCCTCGGGCAAATGTCTGTGTGGAGTTTGCATGTTCTCCCTGTGTCTGCGTGGGTTTCCTCTGGGTGCTCTGGTTTCCTCCCACAGTCTAAAGATGTGCAATTTAGGTGGATTGTCCGTGCTAAATTGCGTCCAGGGAATGTGCAGGCTCGGTGGATTTGCCACGGGAAATGGGTCTGGCAGTGTACTCTTTGGAGGGTCAATGTGGACTTAATGGGCCAAATGGCTTGCTTCCACACTGTAGGGAATCTATGGTTTTACCTTATGATGGAGGGCAGCTCATTGATGATGGAACTGAAGACGGTTGGGCCATGGACACCACTCTGAGAAAAAAAATACAGGGTGTCCTGCAGCTGAGGTGACTGACCTCAGAAAACAACAGCCATGTTCATGTGTTCTGGGTCTGGCTCCAACCAGAGGAGATGGACCCCATTTCTTAGGTCTCCTTGATGTCACAGTCAGTCCATCAAGGACAATCACTCACACCACACATCTAGAATTCAGATCTTTTATCTGGGTTCCAACAAAGGCTGTAATGAGTGAAGAGGTTCAGTTTAGAGTCTAAGTAATTGTGTTCACAGGGTTTTGAATGTCTTTAATGTAACTGAATGATTGAGTTTAGTTATTACTCTTTGTGTTCTTTGACTTGGGGATAATAGAATTCTTTAGTGCCAGCAGTGAACATTGTCACTGTATTCTTTTAATTTAAAAAAGTTTTTAAATTCAAATATAATAAAAGAACTATGTGTCTCTGTCAAGGTCATAACACTGTCTTCTCAATTATTGTAAAATATAGATACGCTTCAGTCCACAGCATTATATCTTTTGCTATTTGGTGCATTTTACCATGCAAGACACAAATCACCAGCCTTGAGAATGAAGCCTATTCCAAAGACTTGCTGGTGGCTATTGGCATCGTTAGGTTGGTGTTCCCCATTAGATCACGAAATAATCACTGACTCCAGTAGAGGATGGCCAGAAATCGCAGATTATGGCTTTTTAACTGTCGACGTTCACTTGTTTCAAGCTGAGAGGATTAAATGGGTGAACACTTCCTTGCTTTCAATTCTAAAGCTTCGAGAGGCAACATTACCTTCTTCTCTCCAAAAAGCCCATTTTAGAGTTTAACCATTAGAATGGAAATATTTGTAAGATTTGAAAGAATCATTTCAGTGTGGCTCCAAAAAAATAGACACCGAGCTGTTAGTGAGTGGAGGGACTTGCTGATTTGAGTTCCAAATCATTGGCAATCGTTGACCTAGTTTGCAGATTTCAGTATTTTGAACAGGAACATCCTTTCTTGTGTTGAGATCAGAGCAGATCTGTTACCGCTATTTCTTTGATTCATTTGAACTGTAAACCTCGCATGTACAGGCTGTCTTGTCATTTGTCCAACTTTGTTGAGATAAAGAAATACATGTTTCAATTTTTCATTACCCATGAGAAGGTTGTGGTGAGTTTCCTCCTTGAACTTCCTGCAGTCGATGTGCTGCAGGTAGACCCACAGTACTGTTAGGGAGGAAATTCTAGGATTTAGACCCAGTGACACTGAAAGGCTGGCTATACGTTTTCCCATTAGGATGGTGAGTGCCTCGGAAGGAAATTTTCAGGTTTTAGAGTTCCTTGACACTAGGTAATAGAGGTCTTGGGTTTGGAAGGTGCTGAAGCAGGGGACTTAGGGAGTCTTTTGGATGGTGCACACTGCTGCTACTGGGCATTGGTGATGGAGGGCATTTATATAACCGTTTCTCATGTCCACTGAACATTCGAATCACTTCACTGCTAATGAAGTATACTTTGAAATGTAGTCCCTGTTGCAATGTATGCACAGCAAGATCCCACAAACAGCAATGACTAGTTAGTCTGTTTTCTGTGATATTGAAGGAGGGATATGTATTTACAAAATTCCAGTGATACCGCTCCTTCTTCTCGGTAATGTTAGGTGTCTTCTCCAACCACCTAGGTAAGCAAATATGGCTTCAGGTTAATGCCTAATCAGAAATCCGTGCCTCTGTCCATGCTGCATTTGCTCAGATTTTAAATGACGTGCCGGCTTAGACTTCTGTGCACAAGCCCTAACAGGATTAGCATGAGCAAGCGGGTGGTAGTCCTCAAGCCATTTTTAAATGACATTGTTGAGGAAACAAGAAAGAAGGAGAGCCATTATTTGAGTGTCACCCTGCATGCACCAGGGACACAAAAGTACAGGCGTTAATCCCTCTCACCTTCCCTGGCTAATGAAGAAAGTTAGTCAGTGGGAATTATGCTAATTACCTGACTCTGACTAAGCGTTCAGGGTTCTCTTGGATGGTTACAGACAGGAAAGTTTCAAATTCACAGGCAATTTCTATGAAGTGAGCTATGTCCAGATTTACACTTCATCCTGAAGCTCTAGTCTTGACTATACTTCAATAATGACTACCCTCCTGTCAGAGGAGCTAAGCCTATGTTTTAGATTTATTTAATTTCAGCTCTATGCTACAATACTGGTGTCCTGTGACACCATAAAGCCATAAGACATATGGCATAATTTCTGCTTCTTTGACCCATGAGTCTGCTCTGCCATTTAATCATGGTGATAGGTTTTTCAACCTCATTTTTCCACTTTTTCCCTGTAACCTTTGATTTCCTTGGCAATAAAGAATTTATCTATCTCTGTTTTAAATAAGCTCAATGACCTCATTTCCACAGCCTTCTGTGGCAATGAATTCCACAGATTCATCACTCTCCTTATCTTTGTTCTCCTTATCTCCGCACTTTAAGGGTTTTCCCTTTACTCGAAGGCAGTGGGCTCGTGTCCTCATCTCTTCTGCCAATGGAAAGATCTTCCCAACTTCCACTCTGTCCAGGCCGTTCAGTATTCTGTATGTTTCAATCATAATGCTCCTCATCCTTCTAAACGCCATCAAGTATAGTCCCAGAGTCCTCAAACATTCCTCATGTGGAAAGTCTTTCATTCCTGAGACCATTCTCATGAATTTCCTCTTACCTGTTCCAGGGCCAATACATCCATCCTGAGGTATGGGGTCCAAAATTGCTCACAATACTCTCAATGTGGTCTGAACAGAGCTTTATAAAGCCTCAGAAGTACATCCCTGCTTTTATATTCAAGTCGTCTAGAGATGAATGACAACAATTGCTTTCCTAACTACTGACTCAACCTGCAGGTTGACCTTAAGAGAAAACTGGACTAGGATTCCCAAGTCCCTTTCCACTTCAAATTTCTGAATTTTCTCCCCATTTAGGAAATAATCCGTGCCTCTATTCTTCTTACCAAAGTGCTTGACCTCACATTATCCCACATTGTATTTCATCTGCCACTCCTTTGCCTAGTCTCAACTGTCTAAATCTTTCTGCAGCCTCCCTGTCTCCTCAATACTACCTGCTCCTCTGTCTATCCTTGTATCATCTGCAAACTTAGCCAGAATGCCCTCAGTTCCTTCATCCAGATCATTAGTGTATAAAGTGAAAAGTTGTGGGCCCAACACTGACTTTTGTGGAACACCACGAGTCACCAACTTCCAACCTGAGGAGGACCCTTTTATTCCCACCCTCTGCCTTTTACCAGATAGCCAATTTTCTATCCATTTTAATATCTTGCCTCTAATGTCATGGGAGAAAGTGAGGACTGCAAAAGCTGGAGATCAGAGTTGAGAGTGAAGTGCTAGAAAAGTACAACAGGTCAGGCAGCATCCGAGGAGCTGGAGAATCAACATTTCGGGCATAAGTTTAAAACGTCGATTCTCCTGCTCTTCAGATGCTGCCGGACCAGCTGTGCTTTTCCAGCACCACATTCTTAACTCTAATACCACAGGCCCTTATCTTACTCAGCAGCGTCCTATGTGACACCTTGTCAAAAGTGTCCTGGAAATCCAGATAGATAACATCCATTGGTTCTCCTTGTTCTAACCTGCTCAACCTCCTCAAAGAATTCTAATAGATTCATCAGGCATGACCTCTCCTTGATGAACTCATGCTGACTTTGCCCTATTTTACCATGCACTTCCAAATATTCAGAAATCTCATCCTTCACAATTCACAAGGTCTTTCCAATGACTCGGGTCAGGCTAATTGACCTATAATTTCTCACTTTTTGCCTTACTCCCTTCTGAAATGGTGAGGGGGTGTTATATTTGTGATTTTCCAGACCTCTGGGACCCTCCCTGACTCCAGTTTTACCTGAAAGATCACTACTAAAGTCTCCATTGTTTCTTCAGTTATCTGCTTCAGAACTCTCGGGTGTAGCCCATCTGGCCCAAGTAATGTATCCACTTTCAGACATTTCAGTTTTTCTAGCATCTTCTTCTTGGTGTTGGCCACTACACTTATCTCTGCCTCTCCCACTCTCGAATCTTTGAGATATTACTCATGTCTTCCACTGTGAAGACTGACACAAAGTAAATATTCAGCTCCTCAGCCATTTCCTTGTTCCCCATTACTACTTCTCCAGCATCATTTTCCAGTCGCCCAACGTCCACTTTCACCTCTCTTTTGCCTTGTATATATCTGAAGAAATTCTTGCAAACTTTTCTAATATTACCAGCAAGCTTACCCTCATATTTAATCTTCTCCCTACTTATTTCTTTCTTCATTGTACTCTGTTAGTCTTTGTAACCTTTCCAATCCTCTGTCCGTTGCCACATTTGCTTTCTCTTTTGCTTTTATGCTATCCCTGACTTCCCCAGTCAGCCATGGTTGCCTCACCCTCCCTTTTCAATGCTTCTTTTTACTCGATGAATTTTTGCTGTGTCTCCTGAACTACTCTCAGAAGCTCCTTCCTTTGTTGTTCCACTGCCTTTCCTCCTAGGTTCCTCTCCCAGTAAATTCTGGTCAGTCTCTCCTTCATGCCCTTGTGCAACTGTAGTACCATTACATCTAATTCCACCTTCTCCCTCTCAAATTGCAGCGTAAATTCTACCATATTATGGTCACTGCCTCTTAAGGATTTCTTCACCTTACACTCCCTCATCAAGTCTGCCTCAACGCTAGATCCAGTTTTGCCCATTCCCTAGTAAGCTCCATCACAAGCTGCTCCAAAATGCCAAATCACAGACATTCCATAAATTTGATTTCTTGCGATCCACCTGGTTTTCTCAGTCCACCTGCATATTGAAATCCTCCACGGTCACTATAACTTTGCCTTTCTTACATACCTTTTCTGTCTCTTGGTGTATCTTGTGCCCCAGTCCTGACTACTGATTGGAGGCTTGTACATAACTCCCAGCAACTCTACCCACACAGATTCTACATTATCTGACACTATTTTATTGCTAGAGTTAATTTCATTTCTTACTAACATGGCAACCCCACCCCCTCTGCCCACCTGCATGCCTTTTCAATAGAATGTATATCCTTGGATATTTAGCTCCCAATCCTGATCCCCTCTGTGACGCTCACCACGTCATACCTGACAATTTTGATCAGCACCACAAGCTCATTTACTTTATTTTGTATACTGCGTGCATTCAGATACAATACCTTCAGTCCTGTATTAACTGTCTCTCTTCTCATTATCATTCGTTTATACAGTGTGTTTGAAGTTTGATTCTGAACCCTTTCCAAACACACTGAGGTATTGCAACTCGTGGATTCAACTTCCATTGCAGCACTTGTAAAGGTTAGTGTAAATTTGGATATGTATAATTAGTCCAGAAAAATAATTAAATTATTTATTTTGTTCCCAGTGAGAGAAAACTTTGTAAAGAGGTATTCTGTGGACTCAGGGAGTCTGAAGAAATAGCAATTATATCTGTTACCAATATAAATTATTCAAATCTTTACAAGATTAAACAATATCATTGTAGGTAAAGTAATTTATTTTTACCTTCAAGGACTACTAAAACAATGCCACATTGTCATTGATACTGTGGTAGCTGTGATGTACTTTTGTACAATTTTTCAATGTGCTTGTTCAGAAAGTAATTGCACCAAAGCAATACTTCTAATGATGGCCAAGTAATATTGTTACTGGATTGCAATCCAGAGAGTCAAGGCACATTTGTGAGTACCTATGTTCAAATCCTGCCAAAGGATTTGATCTCAGTTGAAAATCTGGAATTAAGAGTCTATTGATGATCATTGTTAGGGGAAAGCCCCTCTGCTTCATTCATTCATTCCCTTCAGGGAAGGTAACTGCCATCCTTACCTGGCTTATCTGACATGTAGCTCCAGGCCACATAACTATGTAGGGAGAAAGCAAAGTTAAGGTTTCAAGTCCATTAACTCTTCATCAGAACTTGGGAAGAGCTCCAGACTCAAAACATTAACTCTGCTTTCTCTCCACACATGCTACCAGACCTGCTAAGTTTCTGCAGCATTTTCTGTTTTTGGTTCAGATCTCCAACATCCACAGTTCTTTGTTTTTTCATGTAACATGAGGTTGACTCTTAAGTGCCCTCTGGGCAATTAGGGATGAACAATAAGGACTGGCCTACCCAGCAATGCCCACATCCAATAAATGAGTTCCTTTAAAAAAAAGACTGCAGCTCAATTAGCTGGAGATAATTGCTAGTTAGGCCTGCACTTTAGGTGGAGTAAATATTTGTTCTTTTTTATTTATTGATCAATCTGTTCCTAGATGATATGACACTTCTGGAGCAGGTGGGACTTGAATGTGGTCTCTTGGTCCCCTGATCCCCAGGTGTAAGGACACCACCACTGTTCCACAAGATGGTGCTGAGAAAACAACATTTTTATTTTAATTAATCTAGTTTTTCTAGTCAATTGGTATTATACATTGCTGGAGCAAGTGGGGTTTGAATCCAAGCTTCCTGGTCCAGAGGAACTACAGGAGGCCCCCTGAGAAAGTGTTTGTTTTGTCATTCACTTTATAGAATGCCAGTGAGGCTCAGTCTCAGTTTGGATTTTGTGAAGGGAAAGCAGCTGGAAGATTTGCTCAGATTGGTACAAGATGAAGGAATCAATGGTGGTTCTCACAGATCCTTGCTGCAGTAACCAGACAATGGAGTTATCTTGAATAGCTATGAGCAGGTGTTTGGGTAGCTGATCCAATCAGAACGCAACCATGGACCTTGGAGAATAGCTGAAATGCTGAGGAGAATTAAAATGAATTCCAGAGGGCTGAGTTTGAATTATTCACTGCAGAAGTGAATAAACCTTTAAATAATGATGAAGTATTTAAGTGAATTCGTGCAAGGGCTGGGAGAAATAAGGAATAGAACTCTACATTTATGTAAGTAATTACCAGGTACAGCATTAAGTTCATATGGACTCTGTTTTATTTAATTATTTTAAATACAATAAAGACTGTTTTTGTTTAAAGTCATGAAATCTGAGGGTACAATGCTCTTCATTGATCATTGACTATTTGAATTTTTCTTCAAATACCAATGGTTTTTAACAGGATTGTAACATCAGTGCATTCTAACTTTAACCCAGTTACTTCAAGAAAGTAAACCCTGTGAATTTGAAACCAAAACTCACCTTTTCCACAAAACAAAACTTCTTGCTTTATATACAATTGATGCAAGGTTGAGCATAAATGAAACATCTCAAGTTGTAGCAAATGCCCATCCCATTGCTCTTTGAGCATTTTTACATTTTTATTGACCATATAGTTAATAGTGTACTTTGTTGCTATTCCTTTTGAAATAGTTAGTCAGCTTTTGTTAGTTTTCTGGCACGGTCAATTCCTGGAGATAATTTATTACCCTTTAATGTTCTATGTTCCTCTGATGACCTTACTTTGTGATTTATTCAGGGTGAGTATACACCTGTCACATTGTTTCCAATTGAGCATTTGTCCTGTGCAGGACTGGTCACTGAGGTGGAAAGATTGAGAAAAATCCAATCTTCACTGTGTATCCATACACCCATTTGCTTCTTAGAACGGTTCATACATTTTTTTAGAACTGGTTAACAATCAGAAGCAAGAGTCCACTGAGTGTTTTTGCCCCTCTGTCTGTTATTGTTGACAGATGTGTTATATGCCCAGACTCTCAGCTTGCAGCTAAGACAGACAACGTGGCCATTTACTTCACTGTCTTTAATGCAACTGATACACTCAGCCCTCCGAGTTACTCCCAGCAGAACCAAACATCTCTACGTATGGCCTCAGACACCATTTCGTAAGATCAAGGATATTTGGAGAAAATGCAAAACACACATAAACAGTTGCCTGAGGCTGGAATTGAACCTAGGTCGCTGGTATCGTGAGATAGCAGTGCTAACCACTGAGCTACTATGCCACCTTAAAATTGTTAGAACTCAACTTTTTCAATCCTTGAAATAGCTTCTCAATTTTCTTTTCAAAGGCTTTGAGTTGCAGAAAAATGATTTGAAATTTTTTTTTATTATTGACTCATGGGACGTGGGCATGACAGGCTAATAAATGGACTGTACAGAGCTACCTTTGAACTAAATGGCTTCCTAGACCATTTCAGTAGGCAGTTGGGATTCAACCACATTGCTATGGGTCTGGAGGGTCTCAAAAGAGTTGGAGTGGGTAAAGATGTATTCCTCCATGTGTGTGTGTATACGTTTGTGTACATCTCCCATGCCACATGTCCCAGTTGAAGAGTGCTTCAGTAAACATCAACATGAAGGAATCTCAGGAATGACAATGGCTAAGTTTCTGGACTGATTTTATAACTGCTTCGGAAGGGAGCTGGAGAAATAGCTACAAGACAGAGGATGGAGCTCAAGGTGATGCTGATTTTGGATATTTCAAATTACTTTGTGTTCGAACACCCTAATGACCAACTGATGTTCTCTTGTCCCAACACCATCCCTCTCACCCAACATCTCATCCATAGTGCAATCTTAACATTTAATGCCTACTTTTCAAGGTGGACTTTTGGCATATTCATTAGAACATGGATGCTGATTCTGCCCTCGCTGGACAGAAATGTTGGAATGCATAACCACCATAAAGGAATTCTTCACCTCCTACCCCCTGAACAGTTGAACAATGTGGCAGATTTCTGTCAATATGGACAGAAGTCCTGTGAACTCATTCACAACTTTGCACCATATCATCTGCCAGCAAACCTCCTGATTTATTTATTAACCTGCTTAAATATCCTCATCCTTCCTTAATAATGGAGTGTAGCAATTTCCCAATGGCAGAAGTCAAGAAAGAACCATTCCTGGTGCGCTAGTCCGAATTTTGTCTTCGATAAATAGGAACTTGTCAGTGGCTTCCTCTATTTCCCATTCCTTCACTCACAGGATGTCGGCTGGTAGATCATAGAATTGTGATCATGTGGAAGCAGGTCATTCGGCCCATCAAGTCCACACCAACACCCCCACCACCCCCCGCCCCTCCAAACTCTATATTTCCCATGGCCAATTCACCTAACCTGCACATCTTTGGACTGTGGAAGGAAACTGGAGCACCAGGAGGAAACCCTCGCAGACACAGGGAGAATGTGCAAACTCTACACAGACAGCTTCCCAAGGCTGGAATCAAACCTGGCTCCCTGGCACTGTGAAGCAGCAGTGCTAACCACTGAGCCAGTGTGCCTCCCCATGCTCAGGAAGGTTGCTCCACATGGGATGCTGCTTTAGAAGTTGGGCAATAGAAGGATTGAAAAGGTCATCCTCGAGTGAGTAAGTGTGGTGCAGTGCAGATGGTTTCATCATTGGCGGTTCCTCACAAATGAGGATGGCTCTCTTCCACTATCAGCGTGAACCCATAGGTGGCTGTACAGCCACTGTAGCTTCTGCAGACCCTGTTACACTTGGGGCAAATGGTTGTCTTGGGAAGGGGTGGGTAGGACATTGGTATGACAACACGCTCCTTACACTGTTTTTGCCTGGCTTCTGCTTTTTCTGAGATGCTTCTCCTCCACTTTCAACGGCCTTCAGCCACTGACTCTCAGGCATCTGTGGAAATGCTGTACTTCTGCAGTGAGGCCTTGAGGGTATCACCAAAGTGTTTCCTCTGTCTCCTGGGCCTGCCTGCTGTTTCGGAGCTAGGAGTAGAGCACCTGCTTGGGGAGTTGTGTCCCCGTCATGCCCAGCCCATCAAGGGGTGGTCAGTGCCTCGATGCTGGGGTTTCTACCACATCAGCCACAATCATATTGAATGATAGAGCAACCTTGAGGAGCTGAACGGCCTATTCCATTTTCACATCAATGACCTGAGGGTTTGAGAGATAGGATTCGAATCCTTTGTTTTCTTAAAATGACAGACTATCATGTTTTATCCCATGGGTTTGTGAAATTTGAAGTTGTATTTTAATGACTTTCACCCTTGATCTTATTAACATATTTCCATTATAGTCATCTTAGGATCAGACTGTCTAAGATTAACCCCCCAAATCTCTATAGTTGGACACAAACACTTCTGATGTCGGCAGTAAGTTTTCATCAGTGTTGGCTTTCATACCATGTGAATTGCTGTCATCAGTGTTTGTGAAAATGAGATGAAAAATTGTTCTTGTGACTAACATTTGACCTTTTTAATACAAAACCACTGAAGCGTGGTTTTCAATTGCACTCTGCATGATGAAGCATAATTAGCCATAATTGGGTAGCATTCTTCTTCCTCTAAATATTTATGCAAATTAACCAATAAATACAAACATAGTTTTAGAACTTCATCTTTCCTAAGTCATCAATTTGTATAGCAAAGCAGGTTTTCTTGTCACAATGAAGCTTAAAAGATCAGTTGAGAAATTGGGATAGTTTAGTCAGGGGTGTACACACAGTGTGCCTTATGTCAAACTGCAGCCAAGAAGCCTTTCAGAAACACAGGGCTGTGTTTTCTTAGCTCAGAGGGTGTAATGTGAGGCTGCACTTGCCGACACTGGGACATCTTTGACAAATGTACAAGAGGCGGCTTCTTGATTGACGGCTTGAATGCCAGGTTTGGACGTTCCACACTGTTGGTCCAGCCACGGGAGTGGTTAAGTCCTGGTCACTCAACAGCAGCACTGGTGGTTGCTATTATGATCTGCAGGAGACTTTGGAACTGGTCCAGATAAGCCAAGAATTGCTTTATTGAAAAGCACACAGGTACAAGGGTCTGAATGGAAACCCCTTCAGAGAACGCCTTCCTTGCCCACTACTCAATCTTTGGCCTGTTAGGCCTTCTCCACCAGATAGCCAGTTCCATTTAACCAATGAACTCCCCATTTGGAGCGAAGGCAGCTGCAAAGTAGATTAATTAGCTTTTATTATGTAATTGTAGAGAGGACAACCTCCTCCCCCCCCCCCCCCCCCCCACCACACACACACCCAGTTACACTGTTGGTAAAATTCGCATCACTTTAGGAACCTGATCGAAAACTCCTCCCCACCGATTTAATTGCTCACCCAGTCTCCTTTCCTGACATCCCAGAACTAGCAGAGTTCAGTCCATAGATGCTCGAGGAGGCCATTCAGCTTTTCCAGCATGCTCAACTACTTAATCAGCTCATGGCCAATCACTATCAATACTCCATTTACCTACCTGGGAACTGGTCAGTAGAAGCTGTACAAATACAAGCTGACTACGCATCTCTCGACATATCCTGGGGTCTATGCCTGTCACCTGCTCAGTAGTCTCCTGTCGTGAGATCAGAGCTCAGGGGTCTAGGGCATTGCTTCCCAATTTTTAACTAATTGCTGCCTTAGACATCAATGACGCAAGATTTCAGCTGATGAGCCCACTTCAGTTCCTAACCCCAATTTTGGGAAGCTGTGACAGTAGGGTAACCTTCTACTAAGGTGGCAATGCAGTTTAAGCATCCATGTAACACACTATTTATCAAATTTGTAAGAAGAAAGGGAGCCCAGAACTACAAAAAAACAACTCACCAAAATAACTTTTTTTTTAAACACAAGATCTTTTTAAAATTCCTGACCATCACATTTGGCTATCACAAGGAGACAGCCATGGGCAGGCAGTTAATGTAAATAGACTCACTAATAATAGCAAAAATATTTTTGGACTTCGAGACCTTGACCTGCACAGTTATAAATTAGCTAAAAGAAAATTTAAATTCCATCTTGCATTACATTTTAAACTAGATGAAAGTACATTCAACAAGCACATGTTCCCAGTGGAAAGACAAGATTTAACAGATGTTGAATAGAGATGGTAATGATACTTCTCCAATTCTAGTGCCCTTCAAACTTGGGAGCTTGATAATCAATGGATGTGAAATCTTTTTGCAATAGGCTACAAGGGCATTAGCTATCTACGTCTTTCCTCAGAATGGAATTCTTTTTCATAAAAGCACTGATGGGGCTTACTAGTACTGTATTTACTGTACTGTAGCATTCATGGCACTGTTCAACAAGAGTATAGGAAGTTCTTCCCAAGCAGTATTTATCCCCAAATGAACATCACGAGAATAAATTAACTGAAGACTATGAAATTTCAATTTGAGGGAGCTTGCTGTGTGCAAATTGACTCTCGTTTTGCAAATCACAACTTACTTTTGCTTTTATTTTAACTAATACCCACCATCCTATGTCTGATGGCCTTATCAGTAAAAATACCCAACTGATTGGTTACAAGCAAAGCCCATTATGGGGGAAATTGAAACATTGGGAGAAAAGTATGGAATGCAGATGCTGGAGACCAGAGTGAAAACATGTAGCGCTCTAAAAGCGCAGCCGGTCAGGCAGCGTCCGAGGAGCAGGAGAGCCGATGTTTCAAGCATAAGCTCTTCATCATGAATGCAATTCCTGATGAAGAACTTATGGTCAAAACATCAACTCTCCAGCTCCCCAGGTGCTGCCTGACTGGCTGTGCTTTTCCTGCATCACACTTTCTGAAATTGGAACATAGCTGATGAAGTAATTTGAAAAGTCATCAATGAAGAGTTTTGGGCTAGACATGTTGAGGTTATGAAAGGTAGTGCGTAATTGCAGCAATCTCTCTGAAAAAATCCAGCAGAACAAATGTTAAGTCAGAATATTCATTTATTTTCTTCATGCTTCTCGTAGTGATGCTAATCATGTAATATGATGTAAAAATTTCTCCATCTTAAACAGATGCAAAAAGTCAATGAATATTGCTAAGAACAACATTAATTGAATTTATATTTCTGTCTTGAGAAAATGGGATTTAATTAAATGTGAATTTTTTTGTTGGTTGGTCAAAGGTTTCTAGAGGTCTGTTTTCTTTACATGTATTTTAATGAGGTTTTAAAAACTTGTTTAATGCACCGAACTGTTCACCACAAAGTGGGGAAATGCAAACTTTGCTGTTTTTAGTTACTGGGGTCCAGTGGTCCAGATCAATCAAGAAATTTGGTCAGTTTGAGTGTCAGAGAGCGAAGGACTGCTGAACAGAAACTTATGGAACTTGTGTTTGCTCTGAAGCTAAAGCTATTATAAAAGTTTAGTTAGTAGTTTGTTTTTGTGGAGCTCCTTGTGGAGAGAAAGCAGATTAAAAAAGAAAGCAAACTTAGTAACGGCAAAAGAAAAATTAGTAAAAAGGAACTGATTGCAACTATACCAGTGTGGGCCTGAGCAAAGAGCTATTGTGATAGTCTCATCCCTGAGATTTTGATGTTTGTTAGGATAAAAGGAAAAATCTAAATTGGAAGCCTTTTCTGATATCTATAATTAAATCATTCCAACTTTTGTCTAGTGCAGTATAGTTAACATTTTTCCTGTTTAATCAATGTTTTATTCTGTGCTAAAAGTACACTAGCAGTCCCTTGTCAATATCTTCAGTAACTGACTTTCGCAAGAGAAAGAGAAAATCAGGGTCTATCAAACCAGGCTTCAATCTGGGATGTGACTTGTCTACTACTAATATTAGCTGAGATCATGACAACATTGATATGAAAAATCACAGAAGCTTAATTTCAAAACTAGCTTTATAACGGCTGGAGGCTATCCTATAATAAAAATCAGTCAGGCAGAGGCTTATGACATTGTTCCTAATTCTGCTGGTCGTTTCAAGTTCCTTTTCTTTCCCAGTGCTTTGAATTGCCCTGCAATTCTCTTTCCGTTAGATGACATGCATGCTAACAGTTAATATCTAAAGCATTCACTTTCGTTTTGGGACCAGCAGTGGCGATCCTAATCAGTTGTCAGTGTAATCCCTTTCAAGGTCTTGTCAGAGTATAAAAGCGTTAATAATACATTGCAGTCTTATCATGTCATAGGACAACATAGCAGCTCATTAGCCTGTAGGAAAAGTTGATCAAAAACCAAAATAACTTTAAAAATCCTCTCCTCCTCCTGTGATATTATAGATGTCTTTAATTAAACCATTCATACATATTATGTACACTCTGAAGTAGGTGAGACTTGACCCAGGGCCTCCTGGTCAAAAAGTAGCAACTCTACCAGTATGCTACAAGACATCCCATCCCCTCCCCCACTCCATTGATATGATATCGCAGGTCAAATCTCTATTGCCCCATTGAAGACTAGTCTTGTCCCCCAGAGCTTCCAACCAATCCGATTGGCCAGAAACTCTTACAGTCATGGTCCGAGACATGGATCAATCGTGGACAATGTTGAGACCACAAGCATTTCCAGTAAGTAGTGTCACGGACTCGAGACAAGGAAGTCCCAGGATCATGTGACAGGATGCATTAGTCCACATGAGAGAAGGTGATGAGGGTTTGGTGCAGGACTTTGACCCCAAGAAGGGGGCATAAAGGGGGCAGATAACATTGGAGGGGTGTCTTCCATTTGGACAAGGCAAACGCCAAAGTTTATATCTTCCCCACTTTCCTGCCTTTTCACCAAGTTAGCAAACAAGTTACATTAAAATGTATGAAGGTGGATAAGTCTCCTGGTCCTGACCAAGACCCAAGAACGCTGCAGAAGCTAGAGAAGAAATTGAGGGAAACACCATCCTCATGACCTGTCCCACGTGTCAATCTTCCTTCCCACCCATCCGCTCCACCCTCCTCTCCGACCAATCACTTTTACCCCCACCTCCATCCACCTATTGCACTCTCAGCTACCTTCTCCCCAGCTCCATCCCCTCCCACTTATCTCTCCACCCCAGAGGCTCCCAATCTCATTCCTGAAGGCGGCCTCTGGCCTAAAATGTCGATTTTCCTGCTTCTTGGATGCTGCCTGATCTCTGCTTTTCCAGCAACACACTCCCAGCTCTGATCTCCAGCATCTGCAGGCCTAATTGTCTCCTAAGAAATTGAGGGGACCTGGGCTGATATTTTTGCATCATCCTTAGCCACAAGCAAGGTCCCAGAAGATTGAAGGGTAGCAAGTGTTGTGCTATTACTCAAGAAGGGCTGCAAAGAAAAACCTGCTCCACAATCATCTGATGAAGGAGCAGCGCTCCAAAAACTACTGCATCCAAATAAACCTGTTGGACTATAACCTGGTATTGTGAGATAACAACAGCACCTCCACATCAAGAAAAACCTGGGAACTATAGACTAGTAAGCCTAACATCTGTGGTAGCTGAAAATGTGTTGCTGGAAAAGAGCAGCAGGTCAGGCAGCATCCAAGGAACAGGAGAATCGACATTTCGGGCAAAATAGGTTAAACAGTGAGCAAGTCCTTGAGGAGTGAGATAGGTTAGTGAACTGTCTGTCGGAGTGAAGAACCCAATTGAAAGGTTTGTTGCAGCAGTAGGAGGACATGTGCAGGAATAAGATGGGAAGCACTAATACTATTGTGCATGAGGTAGAAAAGGAGAATACTGTTCCATTAAAACAACACCCCTAAAGATATAAACATTTCAAAGCCTCACAGGTCCAAAAGGAAATGAATGCATTGTTCAACGAAGATATCATCGAACTGAGTCAGAGTGAGTGGAGTTTGCCGATCATATTAGTTCCCAAACATGACAGGACTCAACAATTTTGTGTTGAGTATTGGAAGGTCAACACCCTAACAAAATTGGGGACTCAGACCCAGTACCAAAATTGGAGGACTGTATAGAGAAAGTTGGACTTACTGCGTGGTTATAGAAAGTGAAAGGAGTTTCTGTGTTTGTAACCCCAAATTAAAGTGATGCCTTTTTGGAAAGAAGAATGCACCAGCCACATTCCAACGTCATAAACAAAGTTGTGGCTGGATTAACAAATTGTACAGTCTACCTGGATGATGTAGTGATCTTTAGCAAGTCATAGAAAGATCACATACTTTAATTGGCAGAGCTCTTTGTATGATTAAGAGAAGCAAAACTGGTAATAAACTTAAAGAAAACAGAATTCGCGAAGGCACAGGTGAAATTCTTGGGATATAATATCGATCATGGAAGGTTGACCCCAAGGAGTCCCAAGATGAAAGCCATCAAGGAATTTCCATGACCAACCTCAAAAGAAAGAGGTGCTTTGATTTTTGGGACTAAGCGGATTCTACCAAAAGTTTGTTCCAAACTTCAATAGCATAGTGGCACCACTAACAGATTTGCTGAAGAAGAACGCAAAAATGCCAGGAAGCATTTGAGAATTTAAAAGCAGTATTGCACCAGTTTTAGCTACACCAAATCTTTTGAAACCCTTCAAAATTGCAATCAATGCTAGCAATATAGGAATTGGAGCTGTACTGCTACAGGATGATGATGATGGAATTGAATGGCCAGTTGACTACTTTTCAAAGAAATTCAACACCCACCAGAGACAGTATTCTACCATAGAAAAGGAATTGAGTTTGGTACTGGCCTTGCAACACTTTAATGTTTGTGATAAACAATGTGTCGGAGAGAGTTGTGTACATGGATCACAATCCTCTTACATTGTTGGAACAATTTAAAGACAACAATAGGAGACATGTCATTGGAGTCTTATGTTACAGACTTTTAATTTACAAAAATTGTACATGTGGCAGGTCGTAAGAACGGTGATAGCCGATGCATTATTGCGGATTTAATGGACACAGCAAAGATAAGATTGAATAATATATATATGCATGCAGAAATTAATCAACTTAGATTAATGTCTTATGTATGTCATTGTAATGTGATTAAGAAAAAAAAGCCATCTTTTCATTACAATGGCTCATTTTTTCCTCAAGGGAGGTGGTGTTATGGGCTAAATGCATGTACTGTACCTTTAAGAGAGAGTGAATATTATTGTGTTGAGAGCACCTGTCATATGACAAACTAGCAGTCCCAGAGTGTACTGAAAAATTGAAAACATGTAACATTTGACTGTGAAAGAGATACCGGAGTTGGTTGCCATTTTGACAACAATTCAAATTTAACCAGTTTAAATTATGCCCTAGGATACTAAAACCCAGTCAACTTTGGTTCGATTTGACAAAACAGTAACTCAATGAGACGATCTGATGTTAGGGACATAAAAAAGGCAGGCAGTTTAAAGGTCAGACTGAGCAACTGCCACTTGAAACACACTATCAAAAAAGGTACCTTTTCAAATGAAACATCTTCACAGTAAAAAGAAAGACGACGACCTAGGGAGATGTTCAGTCGGAAGATGACAGACACTGGAGATGACAGCTGCTGTGTGGTTTTGAATTATGTTGATGTAATTTTAATAAAGATTTTATTGGAACAGTATATTGTTATAGAGTTGGAGGGAGATAAGCAGCTAAAAGAAGGGGATGCTTAGAGTTGTGAATAGTTGTTGGTTAATGTTCACTTTTAGAGTTAAGTAATAAATTGATATGGTTTTCTTTAAATAGTGGAATTTGGGAGTTCCTAATCACTCATTTTAACAGATTATGAGGAGAGGTGAGCTTTTCTGGGTGTTTAGTTTAATTAACAGAAGGATTCGCTGTCGTGCCGTAACACTTCCATTTAGAGTCGTGGATAGTCATTTTGAAGGTGTAAGAGAATGGAGAGATGGTGCCCTGATTCTCCGAGTAGGATTTGGAGGTCCTGGTGGAAGGGGTGCTGCAGAGGACGGGTGTCCTCTTTCTAGAGGACTAGCAGAGGAAGCTATGCCACCAGATCATGGCAGTCAGGTCAGTGTCTGCCATCTGGGTCGGTGCATCTCCAGGGTGCAGAGGAGTAGCTGGCAGTGCAGTAAGAAGGTCAATGACTTTCTGTGCTCTGTCAGGGCAAGTGCTACCATTTTCTTTCTTGCAGTCACTCCATCACTGCCAGTGCACCTATTTCCCAGCAAGACTTGTGCTCTACCACTCCCCACTATTGCCTGCAAAGTCTTTCCCAACTCACTCATTCTCTCACTCCCTCCAAAACAACAAAAAAAAAATCTTCCACACTAACACAGATTACATGGGATTTTTTTTTGCTTTGCCTTACAAGAACATTATCAGATATCGGACCTACAGCATATAGAATGAGGAGGAGTTTGAAATGCCATTGTCGTTGCCAGAGTTACCACTTTGGCCTCATTGTGGATCTTCCACATAATTAAATGATCAAGGTTAGCAACAGAAATGCCATCTCTTCAAATGATCATACCTGACTGAGTACTTCAGTTTTCCTTGCGACTGTCAGATGGTTTGGGCTCGGTTTTTCCTGTCCAGAATATTGTCATCTTCTGGCCATTCTTCAGTGTATGTCAAAGGATTTTGTTTTTCACTGTCCATCAGTATCTTCCCACTCTGTAGCCCTGTAATCAAACACCTCAGAGGTCCTATCAGAATCTTTCCTTTACTCCTGTGTTCCTTGGACTGTATTTTAACTTCAGATCCTAGCTTTAGAGACTTTTTAAAAATTCTGCTTTATCTTGTGCTTTAAGACAATCCCACTGCCTGCACTCCCTAACAGGTGGCACAGTGGTTAGCACTGCTGTCTCACAGCGCCAGAGACCTGGGTTCAATTCCCGCCTCAGGCTACTATCTGTGTGGAGTTTGCACATTCTCCCCACGTAGGTTTCCTCCGGGTGCTCCAGTTTCCTCCCACAATGCAAAAAAAGTGTAGGTTAGATGAATTGGCCATGCTAAATTGCCCGTAATGTTAGGTGAAGGGGTAAATGTAGAGGAATGGGTCTGGGTGGGTTGCTCTTCAGAGGATCAGTGTGGACTTGTTGGGCCGAAGGGCCTGTTTCCACACTAAGTAAGTAATCTAATCTATCACTTGGATATCAGTTTGAATATCTCAGGCCATGGGTATTGACACACACACACAGCCCCTAAAGCAGCTTGCTCTTTACATCTGAGTAGGGCATTCTATTTTGTTATGTACTGTAACCTCCTTTATTTATATCTGTACAAAGTAGGTTACCAAATATACTCTCTAGTGTAGTGTCTAAGGGCTATCCCTTCATGTTGTTCATAGATATATACATTGCATGTCTTAAACATTACAAAGAACAGATTGAATTACTCGAATTTACAGTTATCCTATTTACAGTTCCCTTTATTAACCATCCAGTCTCTTGTTATTTAGCTGTGGTTTCAGCAGAACCCACCTACTGAGTGGGTGCCCTGTTATACTATAGCAAATGAACCTTTTTTAATCCCAGTTTATGGGGTTACCGTTGTCCATTTGACTGTCCTGTCTCTGGGGAAGCCGTCTGCATCCCTATGGTGAGCACGAACTGCTGGACCCTCGCTGGGCTGAGGTAGCTATCCAGGCTCTCACTGGGGTCATTGAGCCAAGGCAAGGGTCCACACCGTCCAGTTCTGTGTCTGACAATGAGACTGTCAGAGGATCGCAGCTCTCAGTTGTCTGTAGTTGTGGGGCAGTGGGTACCCCCTGGTTTTCACTGGGTGGAGGGTGGACTTCGGGGGGTCTGTTGTTTCCTGGTTGGGAGGAAATGCCATCCTCTTTATCTACGGCACTCTGTCTCTTCTTCTGGTGGTGATGACATTCTTTGCGCACGTCTTCACCATCCGAAGAGCTGTCCGTCCCTCCCTCGTGCAGCTGTCTTTTCCCCCTTTGCTGGGAGGCTTTGGGGGCCTGGCCGGATTTTCTCTTCCTGTTTTTAACAGGTATCCACTCCTCTGCCTGCTCGATTACCTTCTCCTCCATTGCTTCCATCTGCCCAGCTAGAGCTAGGATCAGCTGCTGTGTCTCTCCGCTGGCTGCCGCCTCCTCCACTCCAGCCTGTTCTTCTTTCTGGGTGCCACCAGACTCCGTTTCTCTGCTGTCTGGGTGCACATTACTGGTCTTTGGGGGTTCACGGCTCGCATTGCCACCTCCAGCCATCTGTGCTTAAGTGGGCCCCCCCACGTCTTGGGCAGGTCTTGTACATGTGGCTCGCCTCTCCGCACAGGTTGCAGCTCTTTGCTTCCTGACAGTCCTTAGTCAGGTGACCTTCCTGTTTGCAGCTCCTGCAGATGGTCCCCTTGCAGTCCGCCATCACGTGTCCCGACTTCCCGCAGGTTCGGCACACTTTCGGCTGCCCTGCATATGTCAAGTAGCCTCTGTTCCCTCCAATTGCGAAGCTCAAGGGTGGGTGAAGAATGTTCCCATTGCCATCGACCCTCAGAGTCACCCTGACCTGCCGCTTACTGGTCCAGATCCCAAAGGGGTCGATCACATCGGTGGCTTCTCCCTCAACTTGGACGTACTTTCCCAGGAAGGTCAGGACATCAGCCGCTGGAACATAGGGGTTGTACATATGGATTGTAACAACCCGATTTCACTGTGCAGGAAGCACACACAATGGGGTTGCCGACAAGATGGAAAACAACGGCTCCCCTTCCTTCTCCTTGAAGACCTTCAGGAACTGTTCGCACTGCTTCACACTCCTGAAGGTCACATCAAAGTAGCCTGCCCCAGGGAAATCCTGCAGGCAGTACACATCCGCTGCAGCGAACCCACAACATCCCAGCAGCACTTTCTTGATAAACAGCATGCGGTCAAGCGGCGTACGATCCTCTTTCTTCACAGTCATCCGGACGGTGTTTCGAACCCCCTGCCCAGGGCTGCGGGCAGCTGTTGAGGCCATAGCTCTGAGGTTGGCTGGTCCCTGAATTGGCGTTAGGCCGAAGCCAGCATGAAGATCCACCAATAGCAGGTCAGCACAACCAAACGATCCTCCAACGTCCAATCACGATCCAGCGATGATCTCCACTAGCTCTGATGACTCGCAACTCTACCCCTGTCCTGATAAGAACAGACACTTGATCTTAGCCAAAAGGCCGAGAAGCGATTGGCCATGCTAAATTGCCCGTAGTGGTAGGTGAAGGGGCCTGCGTGGCTGGGCTTCGGGGGATCGGTGTGGACATGTTGGGCTGAAGGGCCTGTTTCCATGCTGTAAGTAATCTAGTTACACAAGGGTGGCATCAAACCCAGGTCCTTGGTGTTGTGAGGCAGCAGTGCTAACCCTGGCGCTGAAGTGCCACTCTGTTACAGCATCCTGATTTATACAAATCTCATCATTCTACAATATAGTCAAGTCTAATCTTATCATATACAGATTTGTTCCTGTGAATATCCAACCAGCATACAATGTCAAGCCTGTCTTTGCAGACATAAAGCAGATCAGTCCAACAATTCTGACACTGACTGAGAACCCTAAAGGCATGACTTCTAATCTGGGCAAGTTGGAAAAATGAATTCATTAAGTCTGCTAATTCACAGACTGCAGAAACCTGGAATGCACTGGATGTGAAGAAGATATTCCCATTAGTAGGAGAGACCAGGACCTGAGGACATAGAATGGAATGAGGAGGAATTTCTTTAAGCAGAAGGTGGTGAGTCTGTGCAACTCACCGCCACCCGCAGAGGGCTGTGTAGGCCAAGTCACACAATTTAAGAGAGATGTAGATAGCTTCTTGATTAGGAAAGGGATCAAAGATTAAGAGAGATGGCAGGAGAATAGGGCTGAGAAGCACTGCAGTCATGATTGAATGACAGAGCAGAATCTATGGGCCAAATGGCCTAATTCTACTTCTATTCCTTACAGTCTTATGGGACAAATTACATAGCCAATGAAATTTTAAAAATAAACAAACTGTATAAAGAAATATGAAAGAAAGTAAAAGTTTTTATTGATGCATAAAATATAAAGAGATTTGCAAATTTAAATAAGGGTCCCTTAAAGGTAGAGACAAAGAAATTATGATGAAAAATATGGAAGTGGCAGAGACATTACACAAATGTTTTAGGGGAGGTGGACATTTTATGGAGGTAATAAAATGTTAGCTGTTAATTAGAAACTGCAAAGAGCTGAGCTTCTTGCTTTGGGGAAGTTTACTGAATTTTCATCCAATCAGGCAAATAACAGCCTACTTCAAGGTCTCCAATCAGGACCCAATTCAACAAGACCTGCTATCTATGGTTATACCTTCAATTTGTTCTACAAGTATTTTTGCATCACACCTAATACTTTGCATTCATTACAATGTGGTTTGAATCAGTGACTGGACTTGAATATTCGCCATTTACATTAATGATGTGAATGAAGGAGCTGAGTGTAATCCACTCAAGTTTATTGCCACTATGAAACAAGGTGGTAAAACAACTCAAACAGCATGCAAAAGAGTTACAAAAGAGATAAAAACAGTTGTGCGAGTGAGCCAGACCTTGGTGGGATCAATGTCATGGGGAAAATTAGACATTATCAGCATTCAGAGGAGAAACAGGAAAACAGTATATTTTAAATGGCCAAAGGCTATGGATGCTTGGTGATGGAGATTCAAGTTTAAAGATCGACCTTTTGGTTATGAAGGTAATCAAGGGATTATGGGATTGGAAGTGATGTTAAAAATTAGCCCTGATCTTACGTATCTTATTCAAGAGAGGGTTTGAATGGACTGTTTTTGCTCATGTTCTAATGTCCTCAAATAACTGGTTCCTCCATGTCTTTCAGAAAAGACAGTAAAATGTGTTGCTGGAAAAGAGCAGAAGGTCATGCAGCATCAAGGAGCAGGAGAATCGACTTTTTGGACCTAAGCCCTTCTTCAGGAATGAGGAAGGTATGCCAAGCAGGCTAAGATAAAAGGGAGGAGGGACTTGGGGGAGGGGCATTGGGAACCGCTACATCGATGACTGTATCGGCGCTACCTCGTGCTCCCACGAGGAGGTTGAACAGTCCATCCACTT
Organism: Chiloscyllium plagiosum; assembly: GCF_037043375.1. Classification (NCBI taxonomy): domain Eukaryota; kingdom Metazoa; phylum Chordata; class Chondrichthyes; order Orectolobiformes; family Hemiscylliidae; genus Chiloscyllium; species Chiloscyllium plagiosum. The sequence continues at coordinate 88,522,445 of NW_028270151.1, forward strand.
TACTAACACCTTCCACCCCGACCTCAAATTTACCTGGACTGTCTCAGACTTCTCCCTCCTCTTCCTAGACCTCTCCATTTCTATCTTAGGCGAACGACTCAACACGGACATTCACTATAAACTGACTGACTCCCACAGCTACCTAGGTTACACCTCCTCCCACCCTAGCCCCTGCAAAAACGCCATCCCATATTCCCAATTCCTTCGCCTCCACCACATCTGCTCCCAGGAGGACCAATTCCAATACCGAACAACCCAGATGGCCTCCTTCTTCAAAGCCCGCAATTTCCCTTCAGACGTGGTTGATGATGCTCTCCACCACATCTCCTCCACCTCCTGCTTGTCCGCCTTTGAACCCCGCCCCTCCAATCGCCACCATGACAGAACCCCACCGGCCCTCACCTACTACCCCACTAACCTCCAAATACATCGTATCATCCTTCGTCATTTCCGCCACCTCCACACAGACCACCACCAAGGATATATTTCCCTCCCCTATCAGCGTTCCGAAAAGACCACTCCCTCCGCAACTCCCTAGTCAGGTCCACACCCCCCACCAACCCAACCTCCATTCTCGGCACCTTCCTCTGCAACCGCAAGTAGTGCAAAACTTGTGCTCACACATCTCCCCTCACTTCCCTCCAAGGCCCCAAGGGATCCTTCCACATCCGTCACAAATTCACCTGCACCTCCACACACATCATTTACTGCGTCCGCTGCACCCGATGTGGCTTCCTCTACACTGGGGACACGGGCCGCCTACTTGCGGAACGTTTCAGAGAACACCTCTGGGACACCCGCACCAACCAACCCAACCGCCTCGTGGCTGAACATTTTAACTCCCCCTCCCACTCTGCTAAGGACATGCAGGTCCTTGGCCTCCTCCATCGCCAAACCATGGCAACACGACGCCTGGAGGAAGAACGCCTCATCTTCCGCCTAGGAACCCTCTAACCACAAGGGATGAATGCAGATTTCTCCAGCTTCCTCATTTCCCCTCCCCCCACCTTATCTCAGTCCCAACCCTCGGACTCAGCACCGCCTTCTTGATCTGCAATCTTCTTCCCGACCTCACCGCCCCCACGCCCTCTCCGGCCTATAACCTTTACCTTAACCTCCTTCTACCTATCGCATTCCCAACGCCCCTCCCCCAAGCCCCTCCTCCCTACCTTTTATCTTAGCCTGCTTGGCACACTTTCCTCATTCCTGAAGAAGGGCTTATGCCCAAAACGTCGATTCTCCTGCTCCTTAGATGCTGCCTGACCTGCTGCGCTTTTCCAGCAACACATTTTTCAGCTCTGATCTCCAGCATCTGCAGTCCTCACTTTCTCCTAGAAAAGACAGTAAGCTAATTTATATAGCCGAGGTGACTCCAATCCCAGCGTTTATGGGTGCCCCTGAATGTGCTCTCATGCAACCAGAGTTGTGGAGTAAATCATGCGTTAGCCACCTCAAAAAGAAAAGTACAGTTCTTAAGTCAGTCTTCTGAAGATGACTCATGCTAAACTCATTAACTCTGTTTCTCTCTCTGACAGATCTGCTGAGTTTGCACAGCAATTTGTTTTATTTCAGACTTCCATCATTCACAATATTTTTACCTGCACAGATAAAAGAAATGCTAAACTGTTCTTTGTTATTCTTTTGTACTATTTAAGATATTTGTACCTTTGTATACCAGATTTATCATGGTTTGATATTTATTGATTTATAAAGGAAGGTGTACGGATAATTCTTTAGATGTATTAATTCTTTAGGTGTATTCTTTGTTCATGCCGTACTTAAAAGTTTAGAGGTAATCTGTGTACTAATTCAGGGCTGGAAAAGCCAATTACAATTTGAAATCTGCTAATTATAAACGTGTAACCATTAATCTATTACACAAAGTAAATTATGGTATCTAACTGCTAAGCATAAAATTGTAAATTTACTTAGGAAAGTTTAGGGCAGGAGTGCCTTCAAATTTGAGATAATTAGAGATAACTTCTTGTAATGTGATTCTGTTGGAATAATTTGTTTTCTTTAGAAGCTTTTCTATACATTGAATTATTGGGAAAGTGTTATATGATCTATAAATCAGAAAAGCAATTGAACCAAATCCTGTTGAAGGAGTGCTATTCAGTCAGAGGCATCAGCAAGTCACTCAATTGATAGCAGTCTTATCTCGGAGTTTGTAGATTTATAGCTCACTGCATAAACCCAACACATCATCAAGGCTGACACTTGAGTGTTGAGAGGGTGCTGACAGTCGCCAGCTTTCAATCAGGTCTTTATTATAAGACTGGACCTGAAATATTAACTTTGATTTCTCTTCACAGATGCTGCCAGATCTGCTGAGCTTTTCCAGCAACCTCTGTTTTTGTTTCTGTTTACAGCATCCATGGTTTTTTTTCAGTTTTAATTGTCTGTACTTTGGAGACTTCAACCAATTTATCCATTAAAAACATTTTAGCCAAGCATTCCTGTCAGTGAGGCAGACAGAGAGATACAGAATTCGGTTTTTGGTTCAACTCATTTTTATTAACAAAATAGTCCTTATTAAAAACACCATGTAAACATTTAACAATTCCTGCAATATTTACTTTCTATATAACTCTATCATCTGAGAAAGGATATTACCTGCAATGATTCATATGTTTGAGCTGGGCCATTGAAATCTCCTTCCTCTTTGACATGGGGTTGGCTCTCTTCCATGAAGGTGGCTCTCACAGGTCATGGCAGAGCTTCTTCATCTTGAGTTGTTGCATGGTCTTGTATCACAAGTCTTGCTTCACAGAGAGATAGGCTTCCAGGCATGTGGTTTTATGACCCTTGACCTGGACCTTTCGGAATGCTCTGTGACTTTTAGTCATGAGCAGAGTTTGAAGCATCCAATGGGATCTTGCCAACACCCTTCACTGTTGCTACTTCAGGGAGCTATAAAGTCTATGTCCTCAGGTACTGGCTGGAAGTCAAGGTGTCAAAGTCTGATCTATACTTCTCAAAACACAACCCTCAGACTAGTTTTAACCCTGAACCTCTGGAACCTCTGATATTCTTTTCCACTATTCTCTGTAGCTGACAGAGGCTGGCTGCTGTTCAATTTAGTTTGATCAATTTTCTCAGTCCTGATTTAACTCACTGTGGGTCAATATCTAATGTCACTTGACCACAATGTTACTTCAAATAAAGAACAGGTGAGTACTTTCTAGCATCCAGGCTAATATTCAACCAATATCAACAATACTCAAGATAGGTCACCTGGCGGCTGATGTAATTTGGTTGATTAACTCAGTTGGCTGGGCAACCGGTTTGTAATTCAGAGCGAAACTAAAAGTATGGGTTTAATTCCTGTACCAGTTAGGGTTAAGATGAAGGGCTCTCCATCTTTCTTGATTATATGTTTTTATTAGGATCTGTCTCTTGATTAAAGTTTAAAAATGAAAGCCATAAGTATTAAGTTAGCCTGGAGCAGTGTTTTGTAGAGCAATAAGATGGTGCTATTTTCTGGGGTCTGTAGATTAGAAGGAACAAAATGGCCTTTAGTAGACTGATATGCTCTTCTTGTCAGATGTGGGAGTTTTGGGAGAGTTTAAAAGGTTCTAAGGATTATATCTGCAATAAGTGGTTGTGAATCTGGTGTCAGATTGAATGGATCGTTTGGAGTGACAGAGGCAATGAGAAATTTACAAGAGCAAGGGGCTATGATGGATGACAGTTATAGGAAGGGAGAAAAGCCACAGATACACAGTCAGGTAGATGGATTAACTCAAAGAAAGGTAGAAGAGATAGGCAGGTAGTACAGAAGTCTTCTGTGGCTATTCCCATTTGAAACAAGTATGATGTTTTGGAAAATGTAATGGGCGATAGACTTTCAGGGGAATGTAGCACGAACAGCTAAGTTTCTGATATCAAGACTGTCTGTAACGTAGCGAGAGGCACACCGGGTTCCAAGCGATTGATTGTGTTCGGGGACTGTCTAGTTAGGGGCACAGACAGACATTTCTGCAACCAGCAGCAAAACATTGCCTCCCTGGTGCCAGGATCAAGGATATCTCAAAAGGGGGCAGAATGTTTTGAAAGGGGAAAGGGACTAGCAGGAGGTCATTGTACACAGTGGAACCAATGACATAGGAATGGAAAAGGTGGAGATTCTGAAGAGAGAATCTAGACAGTTAGGCAGGAATTTAAAAAGGAGGTCCTTGAGAGTAGTAATATCTGGATTACTCCCGGTGCTATGAGCTAGTGACGGCAGGAAGAGAAGGATAGAGCAGATGAATGTGTGGCCGAGGAGCTGGTGTATGGGAGAAGGATTCACATTTTTGGATCATTGGAATCTCTTCTGGTGTAGAAGTGATCTATACAAGGACAGATTGCACCTCAATTGGAAGGGGACTAATATACTGGCAGGAAAAATTGCTAGAGCTGCTCGGGAGGATTTAAACTAGTGAGGTGGTGGGGAGTGGAAGAGGGGGGTGAGAGCCAGGGGGATAGTGCAGAAAGAGGTTAATCGGAGACTTGTACAGTTGAGAAAAGTAGTGAGTCAAACAGTCAGGGTAGGCAGGAACAAAGCAGAGAACAAGATAAGACTGATAAATTAAACTGCATTTATATCGATGCAAGAGGCCTAACAGGGAAGGCAGATGAACTCAGGGTACAGTTAGGAACATGGGACTGGGATATCATAGTAATTACAGAAACATGGCTCAGGAATGGGCAGGACTGGCAGCTTAATATTTCAGTATACAAATGCTATAGGAAGGAGAGAAAGGGAGCCAAGAGAGGAGGGAGAGTGGCGTTTTTGTTAAGGGATCCCAGAAATACATCCAGGGAAGTTATTTGGGTGGAACAGAGAAATAAGAAAGGATGATCACCTTTTTGGGATTGTATTATAGACCCTCTAATCGTCAGCAGGAAAAAAAACTTTGTAAGGAGATTTCAGTTATCTGTAAGAATAATAGGGTAATTATGGTAGGGGATTTTAACTTTCCAAACAGACTGGGACTGCCATAGTGTTAAGGGTTTAGATGGAGAGGTATTTGTTAAGTGTGCACAAGATAGTTTTCTGACTCAGTATGTGGATGTACGTACTAGAGAAGGTGCAAAACTTGACCTACTCTTGGGAAATAAGGCAGGGCAGATGACTGAGGTGTCAATGGGGGAGGACTTTGGGGTCAGTGACCATAATTCTTATTAGTTTTAAAATAGTGATGGAAAAGGATATACCAGATCTAAAAGCTGAATTTCTAAATTGTAGGAAGGCCAATTTTGACGGTATTAGGCAAGAACTTTCAAAAGCTGATTGAGTGCAGATGTTGGCAGGTAAAGGGATAGCTGGAAAATGGGAAGCCTTCAGGAATGAGGTAATGAGAGTCCAGGGACAGTGCATTCCTGTTAAGATGAAAGGAAAGAAAAGGCTGGGAGGTGTAGGGAATGCTGGATGACAAGAGAAAATGAGTGTTTGATTAAGAAGAAGGAAGCATAGACAGGAGAGATAGAGTGAATCCTTAGAGTATAAAGGCAGTAGGAGTATACTTAAGAGGGAAATCAGGAGGGCAAAAAGGGGACATGAGATAGCTTTGGCAAATAGGGTCAAAGAGAATCCAAAGGGTTTTTACAAATACATTAAAGGATAAAAGAGTAACCAGGGAGCGAATAGAACCCCTCAAAGATCAGCAAGCCAGCCATTGTGTGGAGTCACAGGAGATTGGGGAGATGGAGAATTTCACATCAGTGTTTACTGTGGAGAAGGACATGGAAGATATACAATGTGGGGAAATAGATGGTGACATCTTGGAAGTTGTCCATATTACAGAGGAGGAAGCGCTGGATTCTTGAAATGCATAAAGGTGGATAAATCCCCAGGACTTGATAAGGTGTACCCTAGAACTCTGTGGGAAGCTAGGGAAATGATTGCTGAGCCCCTTGCTGAGATACTTGTACCATCGATTGTCACAGGTGAGATGCCAGAAGACTGGAGGTTGGCAAACACTATACCATTATTTAAGCAAGTTGATAAGGACAAGCCAGGGAACTATGGACCAGTGAGCCTGATGCCCACGGTGGGCAAATTGTTCGAGGAAATCCTGAGGGACCGGATGTACATGTATTTGGAAAGGCAAGGACTGATCAGGGATAGTCAACATAGCTTTGTGCGTGGGAACTTGATTGAGTTTTTTTTTAAGTAACAGAGGATTGATGAGGGCAGAGAGGTAAATGTGATCTATATGGACTTCAGTAAGGTGTTCAAACAAGGTTCCCCAATGGAGACTGGTTAACTAGGTTAGATTTCATGGAATGCAGGGAGCATGAGCCATTTGGATACAGAACTGGTTGTAGATAGATGATAGAAGATAGTGGTGGAGCGTTGTTTTTCTGGCTAGAGGACTGTGTCCAGTGGAATTCCACAAGATTGGTGCTGGATCCACTACTTTTTGTCATTTATATAAATGATTTAGATGTGAGCATAAGAGCTATAGTTAGTAAGTTTATAAGTGACACCAAAATTAGAGGTGTAGTGGACAGATAAGGAGGCTATTTCTGATTAACGTCAGATCTTGATCAGATGGGCCAATTGGCTGAAGAGTGACAGATGGAGTTTCATTTAGATAAATGCGAGGTGCTGCATTTTAGGAAAGCAAATCTTAGCAGGACTTATACACTTAATGGTAAGGTTGCTGAACAAAAAAAAAAAAAAAAAGTTGAGTGCAGGTTCATAGCTCCTTGCAGGTGGATAGGCATTTGGTATGCTTTCCTTTATCAGTCAGAGTACTGAGTACAGGAGTGGAAAGGTCATGTTGCAGCTGTATAGGATGTTGGTTAGGCCACTGTTGGAATACTGCGTGCAATTCTGATCTCCTTCCTATTGGAAGGATGTTGTGAAACTTGAAAGGGTTCGGAAAAGATTTACAAGGGTGTTGCCAGGGTTGGAGGATGATGAGCTAAAGGGAGAGGCTGAACAGGCTGGGGCTGTTTTCCCTGGAGCGTGAAAGGCTGAGGGGTGGCCTTATAGAGGTTTATAAGATCATGAGGGGCATGGATAGGGTAAATAGACAAAGTCTTTTCCCTGGGGTGGGGGAATCCAGAACTAGAGAGCATAGGTTTAGGGTGAGAAGGGAAAGATATAAAAGGTACCTAAGGGGCAATTTTTTCATGCAGAGGATGGTGCGTGTATGAAATGAGCTGCCAGAGGAAGTGGTGGAGGCTAGTACAATTGCAACATTTAAAAGACATCTGGATGTGTATATCAATAAGAAGGGTTTAGTAGGATATGGGCCTAGTGCTGACAAATGGGACTAGATTAGGTTGGGATATCTAGTCAGCATGGACAAGTTGGACTGAAGGTTCTGTCTCCATGCTGTACATCTCTATGACTCTTTGACTCTCCCCTAACCTGACACATGATGACCCTCAGGTTAAACCATCATCAGTTATCTCTCTCTCTGATGGGAGAGATGGCCTATTGTCCGTTAGGACTCTGGTGAGTTTACTGAATTGTTTGAGAGAGCAGTCTGTTGACAAATCTCCAATATCTGCAGTCCTCACGTTCATCTGGTTGCTGTTGTAGCTGAGGATCTGGTTGGTGTGGGTAGGTTTCCTCTATACTTTTTGATTGTAAATCCTCTACTGGCCATCTAATCTAACATGACATCAAGGAATGGGAGTTGGTTGTTGCTCTCTTCCACCCTGGTAAACTATGCCAATTACTTACCAGGACTAAGGACCTCATACCCACAGCATGCAGAGCCAATGTGGTGTACAAAATCCCCTGCAATAATTAAAGTACTATGTCAGACAAACAGGAAGAAAATTAGCCATCCAACTTCACCACCACTAACTGGCTACTAAACATGATCCACTCTCCCCTATCTCCGTGTACACAGATTAAGACTGCCATTAATTCAACTATGACAAATTTACTTTTCTGGTACAGGCTGGCCAGATAATTCAAGGAAGCCTAGTTTTCAACCAAAAAGACCATCAACAAACACAGAGAGCCTGTGCACAAACTGCTGCAGAAGAGACCCAAAAGGTGACACTCACCCCAACTGACCGGACCACATAAAAACCAACTTGGGAAGCAGGCCACTCAGCCCATCAAATCCATATTGACCAAAGAACATCCCACGAGCATTCTCCCCTCCCCCCCCCCCCCCAATCTATCCTTATCACATTCCCATGATTAATCCACTTGACGTGCATATTTTTGGACTATTGGAGGAAACCAGCACACCAGAAGAAACCCCAGTGAGAATGTACGCACTCCACACAAACTCTGGGTGGAACTGAACCCAGGTCCCTGCTATTGTAAGGCAGTAGGTGTTAACCACTGAGCCACCATGTCATCCATTTCTAGCTTTATCCTTCGTCATGAGTATGCTTACTCTGTCAAAATTCCTCCATTCACTCTTTTTAAGAGAGAGGTCTGACATATACTCCTTGATGGGTGTAACTTTACACTTAGTTTTATTTTTGTCAATCTTTTTTGTCACCATGAGCTTTGCTAGAGCACAGCAGCAAGCCTGAGACAGAGATGCTGGCCAGGGAACACCCTGGTGTGTTGAAGAGGCAACTCCAATATCTCTGACTCAGACTTGCTGCAATGCTCCAGCGAAGCTCAGTGCAGGTTTGATGAACAGCACCTCATTTTCTGCTTGGGAACTTTACAGCCTTCTGGACTCAATATCCAGTTCAAACATTTTAAGGCTGCAAGCACCTTCTCTTATGTCCTTACCTGCAAACACCAGGCCTTGTTAGCAGATGGTCTGCTATGACGCACAACCCACTGTTGGCCACTAATTATTTTCATTAGCTGTTCATTCTCCTCAGCTGATTGTTACCCACTGTGAGGTCTGTCCAAATGTCCTCTCTCTTTTGGCTCTATTACCACCTATCATTTACTCCCTCCCTATCTTCTGCATTAAAAAAACAACTTTTTCCTAGCTATTATCAGTTATGAGGAAGGATCACTGGACCAGAAATGTTAACTCTGATTTCTCTCTCCAAATGCTGCCAGACCTGCTGAGCTTTTCCAGCAATTTCTATTTTTGTTTATTGAATATAGCATTCATAAATTCTTTAATTTGTATCCAATGCTTTTGTTGAACAATCCAGGGAACAATATCTGGTAAAATTTATGAAACAGACAGTTCCGATCATTGTTCAATGACAACATTCAATTCTGCCCGGAGATAAGGGAGGGGATTATCGCAAGATTTGAAATAAGTCACTCAGCACAGTGCAGGCATCGCTGAGGAGTTCAAAGGTCACTATTAGTTGGAGACAGAGACAGAGCATCCATATTGTTGCTGTCAGCTGTGCTGCTGAAGGTAACCAAACTATATAGTGAGGGCTCAAGGAAGTGCTAGAGCAGTCAAATAACTCTGCTTAGTGAGAGTTTGAAGACTTCCTGGGAGCTTAAATGCCGTCAAAGGCAAACTCCAAGATTAATTCCTGATACCAACATTGACCAGGCCATGTTATCTGAAGAGTAAAGTTGAAATCTAGTGTGTTACAGTAACTAAAATGGAGCTGATTTATTTTTAAATCATCCTTTTTAAATGAGAACTCAATCAGGAGAAAAAAGGACCTATGGCTCTCTTACACTTGCTCATTTTCACAGTCATTGCAAGAAACAAAGAAATTTAACATGTATATGCAGCAATAATTAGAAAGCCATGTTGATTATTATAAAGGAATATGGGAACAAGATGCACAAGGCTTTGGATACTAGGATACTACTCCACACTAGGATTATAGTTCTTGTGTCCATATTAAAGAGAGGATATACTCTATTGGAGTCAGTACAGCAAATGTTCATTAGGTCAATTCCTGGGATGAGAAGATTATGCTGAGTAAATTGGGTCTACAATCTGCTGAGTACAGAAGAATGAAAATTGAGCTTAGTTGAGCATACAATTAAAGATTTGAGGGGTTGACAGGGTCGTCACTGAGTGGTTGTTCCCCACTGGCAGGGGAATCTGAAAAACAGAGGCATATTCTCAAGATAAGGAGTCTATCATTTAGCACTGAGATGAGGAGAAATTAGTTCATTGAAAGGGTTGTGTGCATCCCGAAACAGTGGAGCATCGGTGACTGTTGAGCGTGATTGAGGCTGAGCTAGATCTTTGATCTCATAGGGTTATGGAAGATGATCAGCCATAAGCAAACAGTGATGCAGCAACTCCAAGAGGTCCTCTGGTCTATTCAGAACCACAACATTGTTAAAGATCATTCAGCTCATCAAGCCTGCACCAACTGTCCAAATGAGCATTATGAGTTAATGCCATTCTCCTGCCTTTTTCCCATAACCATGCATAGTTTCTTTTCAATTAATCTTCTAATGCCCTTTTGAATGCCATGATTAAAAATACTTCCATCATAGGGTTTGCAATGCACTGGCTTGCACTAACTATTTGCCATGAGATAAAAATTTGCATCATATTTGATTCTTTAACTCCCGCGCTTAATTCTTATTTTACGGAGTATATATTTAAAATGCATTCCCTTGTTCATGTAACTTTGTTACAACTAATTTGGTTGCAATTTTCTGATGACATTTACCACGATATTCCCCCCCCCACCCCCAATGTCAGCTGGTACACAATGTAGATGCAGGCTTCAGTGCTTAGTGTTGCAAATTTTCAAAGACAACTTTGGAAATTTACATCCCACACAGTCACTTACTCCCAGAACATGCAGCTACATCTGCATTAACAACCTTTGATAACTGGGTAGGTACCTTGAAAATTTTAAGTTCATCACCTGCCGAATCTATAGTGAGATATAATGTGATGCAATATAATGAGAATGGACATGCTACATCATGACATACAGACTTCCATCTTCTGATGTCGCTGCTAAGTGAGAGATGTACTTGCAGACAACAGAATTATCGAGTCATAGAATCAAAGAGTTGTCCAGCTGGGAAAAAGACCTTTTGGTCCAACTCATCCATGCTGCCAGATATCCTAAATTATTCGAGTTCCATTTGCCAACATTTGGCCCATATCCTTCTAAATCCTTCCTATTCATGTACCCATCTAGATGCAATTAAAGTGTGGTAATTGTAGCAGCTTCCACCATCCTCTGCATGAGAAAGTTGCCCCTTAGGGCCCTTTTAAATCTTTCCCCGCTCACCTCAAACCTATGCCCCCTAGTTTTGGACTCCTCTACCCTGGGGATAAGATCTTTAGCTATTCATTCTATCCATCCCTCTCATGCTTTTAAAGCTCTAAGGTCGTCCCTCAGCCTCTAATGCTCCAGGATAAATAACCACAGCCTATTCAACCTCTCCCAATAGCTCAACCCTCCAACCCTAGCAGCATCCTTGTAAATCTTTTCTGAACCCTCTGAAGTTTAACAACATCTTCCCAGACTTAAATGCAGTATTCCAAAAAAAAAATGACCAAACCAATGTCCTGTATAGCCACAACATGACATCCTAACTTTCATTTATGTACAAGACAGTGTAAAGAAAAAAAAAAGTGTTTGTGGAAATCTCCTGTACCAGATAAAAATCACACACAGGAAAGAGGAAACAGTTGCTGGTCACATTATCAGGAAGGGATAAGTTAGCCATCTCTCTATTGTGCAGAGAGGAATTAGAAACTACAAGTCTCATTGTAACACAAACAGCACTACAGGAACTGTCAGCAATAGCAATCTGTTTCAGGCAACCTTCTAGATCAACGTCGATTAGCATCCTGCCTATCTCATTCCCAGAAGCATCTTTCTGCACATCTAAACACCTCATCTGTGTGCTTTGCTCTAGATGTGGTCTCCTCTACATTGTAGAGGCAGGATGCCAACTCGTGGAATGTTTCAGGGAACATCTCTAGGACACATGCATCAAAACAACCCACCACCCTGTGGCCAACCACCTCAACTCCTCCTCCCACTCTGACAAGGATGCAAGTCCTGGGCCTCCTCCACTGCCAAATTCAAGCCACCAACCGCCTGGAGGAAGAATATCTCATCTTCCACTTGTGCTCCAACCACACAGCAATGTTGATTTCACCAGTTTCCTCATCTCCCCTCCCCCTCATTCCAGATCCAACCCTCCAACTTGGTACCACCCTCGAACTGTTCTACCTGTCTGTCTTCTTTCCCAAGTGTCCACTCCGCCCTCCCCTCCTATATATCACCACGCCCCACCGCAACTACCTATCACCTTCCCAGCTACCCTCCCCCAGCTCCACCCCCGACTTATCTCTCAGCATCCCCCCCACCATTCCTGATTAAGGGCTTATGCCTGAGAATGTCAATTCTCCTGCTCCTCGGATGCTGCCTGACCTGCTGTGCTTTTCCAGTTCCACACTTTTTGACCCAGAAGCATCGTCAACTGTGCTAAAGTAGATAACTTTTTTTTCCATTTGGATTTAACCTTTTGTTGAATCCTGAAACACAATTAAAATGTCTTGGAGGTGTACATTGGACATTGCAACAAATAGTGGTCTGGAAATGACCCAGATTGTTGTGCTGAACAGAAATCTCAACAGAGCAGGTGGCTGTGTAATGGCACTGTTTAAACTTTTCCATAATCGTTACATTTTTGCTTGCATAGGTCTTGTTTGCAAAAAAAAAAAAAAAATTGTTATTCATGAAACTTGGCACAACTAAGGAATCAATATTCTCTTCCTGACTCAGTCGTGACACGAATTGAATATTGTGCTGTGTTCTGGAGGAAAAGCGATACCATTGAAAAAGCAGCGTGTGAAAAAAAAATCAACTCATTGCAATAGAATCAAATGATCAAATCAAGTGATGGAGCTTCTTAAAAGATTGGATGGGAGCACTTGAAGTCAAGTTAGTTGTGAAGCAGATGAAGATCTAAGACGATACTTCAGGGAGAATGAATCAATGCTGTTCAATGACGCTTGCTTCCTGAGAGCGGAGATTTTTGAATACCAGATCATTAAGGAAATCAAAGTGACTAACAGAGTTGCTAGTTTCGATTTTGTCTACCACCATGAAACTCAGCAACGTGACAAAGGGGCACATTCCCAAAAGCAGGAAGGCAGAAACTGATGCACTCCACCTTATAACTAAGAAAAGCGATCATAGCCAAAAAGATTGCAACTTTCACAATCCTAGGAGCAGCATGAAATTTCTGTCGGTGTACATTTATCTCTAAAAATGGTTAACATAATCTTCTTTCAAAAGAACCAAAAATCAATCAACCCCATGGATTCAGCATTTGATTAATTCATTCACTCACGATTTTGTTTGTGGAGTAATTTATGGAAAGTGAAAATCTCCAGAGCATGTTTCACTGCTTTTAGCTGTCAAATCTGTCAAGAAATATCAAACTTGACCAAAATGTTGAATTACTGGTGTCAATTTGGAATTTGGGGAGATTGATTTTCACCTGTTTCTGCAGCCAGTGATTGAGGAAACTGAAGAAACAGTAACTTTATGTCACCAATATTCAACTTTCTTTGTAATTTCAGTGTTGGACAGAACTCCCAAAGTGAGTGAGGCCAGTTACACAGGTCACTGCTGTTCTATGAAGTAAAGAGCATTCCAGCATGAAAACAATATTGGTGTCAGCTGTGGTTTAGTTAGTAACATTCTCAACTCTGTCAGAGCATTGTCTTTTCAACATCTGTTCCAAGCAGTTCTGTACAGAAGTCTACAATGACATGCCACTCCTTTGCAATGCTGAAGGAGTGCTATACTTCTGGGAGGTGCCAATTAATTAATTGAAAGGAGAAGTTATCTTCCCTTTCGGCCAGACATAAAAAGATCCCATGACATGTTTCTGAACAAGCGTAGGAAAATTCTCCTTGGTCATAGAGATGTATAGCATGGAAACAGACCCTTCAGTCCAACACAAGCATGCCAACCAGATATCCTAAATAAATCTAGTCCCATCTACCAGCATTTGACCCATATCCCTCTAACCCTTTCCTGAACATATACCCATCCAGATGCCCCTTAGGTCTCTTTTAAATCTTTCCCCTCACCTTAAACCTATGACTACTAGTTTATGGACTTCCCCCAGCCTGGGAAAAAGTCATTCACCTCATCCATGCCCCTCATGATTTTATAAACCTCTGCAAGGTCACTCTTCAGCTTCTTATGCTCCAAGGAAAATAGACCCAGGATATGCTAAGAGAAAGTGAGGACTGCAGATGCTGGAGATCAGAGCTGAAAATGTGTTGCTGGAAAAGCACAGGTCAGGCATCATCCAAGGAGCAGGAGAATCGACGTTTCGGGCATGAGCTTTCTTCAGGAAGGGCTCATGCCCGAAATGTCGATTCTCCTGCTCCTTGGATGCTGCCTGACCTGCTGCGCTTTTCCAGCAACACATTTTCAGCCAGGATATGCTAAAGCACTTTATAGCCAATGAAGTACTTCTGGAATTGCAATCTCTATGATAATCTAATCCACCTAACCTGCACATCTTTGGAATGTGGGAGGAAACTGGTGTACCCAGAGGAAACCCAGGCAGACATCGGAGAATTTGCAGACTCCGTACACACAGTTGCCCAAGGCTGCGATTGAACCCAGGTCCCTGGTGCGGAGAGGCAGCAGCATTAACCACTGACAACTGTGCTGCCCCAATACTGCACACATTATTCAAAATGTGATCTCCCAGTGCTCTGTATGACTAAAACTTGCTATGTACAATTCCACATTCGTAAACAAGTTAGTATCCCAATAGCCTTATCGATTATTGTTGCAATTTGTTATCATGAACCTTGCACCAGAAGGCCTAAAATCTCTCTGCACCTTGGCATTCTGCAGTCCTTCTCTGTTTAAGTAATACTTTCCTTTTCCATTCTTCTTACCAAAAACAACAATTTTATGTTTTGCCACATTATACTCACCCTCACTTATGAAATCAAAAGATGATTGGGAAGAGTTGCACGGTTTCATCAAAAGGAACTGAAAATGTGTTGCTGGAGAAGCGCAGGTCAGGCAGCATCCAGGGAACAGGAGAATCGACGTTTCGGGCATAAGCCCTTCTTCATTCACCAGCTCACCATATTCATTAATAGTGGGTACAACATATCATTTATTGGAAAAATTGTCAGGATAAACCCATCTGGTTCACTCATGTCCTTTTAGGGAAGGAAATATGGCATCCATATTGGTCTGGCCTGACTCCAGACCCACAGCATTATGGTTAAGTCTTAACTGCCCTCTAGGAGTGGGCAATGAATGCTGGTCCAGCCACATCCCATGAATGAGTATAGGCTCACGGTGGCTCAGTGGTTAGCACTGCTGTGAGCCTTGCAGCGCCAAGGATGCAGGTTCAATTACAGTCTCTCATGACGGTCTGTGTGGAGTTTGCATATTCTCCCCGTGTCTGCGCGGCTTTCCTCCCGGTGCTCCCGTTTTCTCCCACATTCCAATGATGTGCAGGTTAGGTGAGGTGGCCATGCAAAATTGCCCGAAGTGTTCAGGGATGTGTAGGTTAGATGCATTAGTCAGGGAGGGAATGTTGAGTAATAGGGTAGGGGAAATGGGTCTGGGTGGGGATACTCTTCAGAGGGTCGGTGTGGACTTGTTGGGCCAAATGGCCTGTTTCCACACTGTAGGGATTCTATGATTCTAAAGAGGTTAAAAAAATGTCTGGACTATACTGGGGGAACCCCACCCTCGTCCTCTTCTCAGGCCAGTCCAAGGAACAGAATCACAGCTTCAGCATTGTGTGGGGTTGAAGCATGGGCAGCATTGCATCGGTGCTCGGCACCGGGGTGTGGGGTGGAAGGAGAGAAAGAGGGGGAGGGTACAATGGTGTCATGAGCCATGGTCACACAGTGGGTAGCCCTAGACTCCCAGGAACCAGCCTAAAAAGGCCCCTAAGCTTTCAAATGCAAGCAGCATTAGCCTTTTGCAGTGTCATTGCTGCATCATTGAAATACCAAATGTTTGATTTGCCGACCAATGGTGCCAATCACCTTTGATCAGCATCTGACCCCTCAGTACCTTCTCTCTGAAATGAGCAATGAAATGGTTGCAAATTAAATGTAGCTGAGCTGCTTCATGACTTTGCTGTTATGATGTTCGAGCTTCCAGAAAATATGGATTTCTGTACTTGCATTCATCAATGGATACAGACTCTGCTCACTTTGGGTGTTCTTTCAGTTGTTTTCGAGTGACACTTTGGATCCAGAGGAGGGAAATTGATGACAGAGCACAGCTTGTGATGGGCGCCATCTGCACCAGAACCCACTAAGTCCCCAAACACTTCCTCCAGAGTCCCCTATTATCTTGCACTATCCCGACATCTCAATTCAACCATTCCCCCACAAAATTAAAACCTTTGTTCTCCCGGTGTGCTGAAACCCCAACCAGATAATCTGTTTTCTAAGATATGCCTTGTTCCTACAACCAAAGAGAAAGGATGGGTTCCTTCCTCCAAGCCATACTTATGAGCTTAATTTCATATATTTCAACTACTGGAAGCCAAGATTCATAAGACCTGGGGTGACAACAGTCAAATCTCAGGAGACCTTGTGACAAAGATTTGATATTGTATGACTGCTGTGCATATTGCAGCCTATTCCCACTGAATTAATATAATAAATCTTTAATAGAAATCCAATTTCTGCCTTCCTCTAAAATGTATGCTCCATGCATGTGTATTTCCTAAATTACAATGGAACGTATTTGTGACTTATTTAACCTCAGCTTTGAATTTGCTACATGTTTTGCAACATCCAGCAGACAATGTTTTGACAGTGGAGATTGATTTTACACAATGGTGGGCAGCAACTGCCCTTCTGTTTATGAATGCTTTACATTCCCAGTGCTCGTATAGCCAATATAAATACAAACTAGAGAATATTGAAGGGTCACTCGTGGGCTGGTCCATTAGTCAGTCAGATATGCTAGTGAGTAATAACCATTTAAAAACTGTGCCTCAAAAGCTTATTGCTCGATGTCCCTTCATTGTCGATAAGCATTAAATTAACATTTACCTCTGCCTGAGTTTACATCACACTGACAGCTCACTCTGCCCTCACCTCACATTTCTTTCACAGAGAATAATAGTCAAAAGACAAAACTTGTTTCTTGGAACTGAAGAATTAATGAGAACTCTATATCTAACTGATACTTTGCAACTATCAGCTCATTCCAGATTGTTTTTCCCCATCATTACTCATAAATAAAAATTGAAAATTCTGGAAATACTCATATAAATACAGTTCTTTAATTTCTTCTGTGTTGACAGACTTGGCCTGAATATGGAGACATACGCAGAGAGACAGGTAGACTGTAGCATTGCAAGCAGATAAACATCAGCAGCCATTTTATTGTGCTTTCATAAATATCACATTTTTAATCCAGTCGTTGACTGGCAACAAAATTTCATCAGCCAATCATAAAGATACTCCATACACAGGTCCTAGATTGCTTATGTGACAGACTTCTGACCTCTTAGGCTGTTTGGCCATCAGGCATCTCTTAGCAGGGCAGAGTGACTCAGACTTATACCAAGTCTCCTAATCAAAAATATATTACAGCTCTCACACCTAATCCTACTTCCCCAGTAGAAAAATGTCCCACATTCCAATCAAAGGAATTAATGTCACCCAACTACATCCAGTATATTGCTATCTGTTCATCTCTGCTAGTCAGTTTTACTGCATGGCGTTATTAACCCTTTATCAAAGTAAATGCCCAATTCCATAACATTAATGGAGTAGTATAGGAATGTAGGGAAAAAAAATCTCATGCTGATTTCACAATTCAAGAACTGATCTGAAGCCTAGCTCCCCCTACTCACCCTTGTCTAACAAAAAGCTACCAATCTCAGATTTTAAATTAAATTGCCGAACACCAACTGTTACTTGAAGAGTTCCAAACTCCTCCCACTTTTTTGCATGTCGAAACCTTTCATGGTTTTACCCTTGAAATGTCTAGCTCTAATATAAAAAAAAATTTTCCCTCATCCTAGACTCACCAACTAACATGTTGGAACTTACCCCTACACTCTCTCCAAATGTGAAATTCAAGTTTGAGGCATCACTTTGGTGAAACTAAGCTACAATCCTTCAAAGGCCACAAGAGATCAGTGCCATGTCAGTTCCACCTCTACCTTAAGAGGAAGCCGCCTCTGAACTCCCTGAAGATGCACCAGCAAGACTTTAACTTGCAGTGTTAACATCTTAGATTTTCATTGGAAGGGTGGCTGAGATATAGAAGCCAAAAAAAAAAGCCAGCCTTGAACATCTTAAACCATGCCATTTTATACTTAAAATTTGGTGTAAGAATGTGTCATCTCTGAAGCATGGGCTCACATTCAAAAGAATTATACTCCAATCCTCAAAAAAAAATAATTTACTCTGCCCAAAGTACATGTGGTGACAGCTATTTCATAGCATTTTTGTTGAATGGAATCGGACAGGGCAAGGTTTTAGCTTCTTGTTGCTGTGACTGAATTACAAACTCTGCCTGAGGTGTAGACAAGGCCCAATCTTTCATGTCCCCTTTTGTGGCTTCAATGAACTTGCAGCAGCACCCCTTCCCCATTTCCATTCATCTCTTTGCATAATCATGAATATCCTCAATTTACCCCATGAACGCATGGTTTTGTGAATTGTCATGCCTTTGTTGGCCACACACACTCCATATGTTGGGACATGTGAAAACTCTCCCTGCTGTGCTTTCCTGCCCCATGCCATGCTTTATGAGACACCAACCATTTATCTTGAATTGTCCCCTTTCATTATCATCAATAACCTAGTCCAGTGAAGCTCATCCCCAGATTTGATCTTCCTAACTTCCTCCAAAGGCTGCACACTGATGGAACTCCTGAGCATAAATGCTCAAATCCCAGAACTAACTTCTGGAGGGGGGTCACTGGACTCAAAACGTTAGTCTTGCTTTCTCTCCACAGATGCTGCCAAAACTGCTGAGCTTTTCCAGAAATTTGTTTTTAAAATAGTCTTACTGCAACTGTAGGTGCTAATGAGGTCACACTGATGTACTGTGAGCAGTTTGGTCCCATATTTCAGGAGTGATATCATCTTAGAAGATTCACACGGCATGGTGGGATTGTCTTATGAGCAAAGCCTGAACAGGTTGGGACTCTATTCAAGTTTAGAAGAATGAGAGGTGACCTCATTCTTAAGCGGCTTGACAGAGTAAATGCTGAGAGGATGTTTCCCCCTTATGGGAATAATCTAGGACCAGAGGCCACAGTCTCAGAATAAAGTAGTGACAGTTTAAAACCAAACATGGAGGAATTTCTTCTCATAGAAGTGTTGCTTCTTTGGAACTCCTTGCCATAGAGATCTGTGGTAGATTTAAAACCAAGATAGATAGATTCTTGATAAGTTGGGGAATCAAGGGGTACATGGAGGAGGCAGGAAAGTGGTGGTGAGACATGTCAGATCAGCCATGATCCTCCTAGATAGGAAAGCAGGTTCAAATGACAAAACGGCCTACACCAGTTCCTATTTCTGATGGTCTTACAAGGTGTAGACTCTGTTCCAGTGTTGTTACAGGTTGCCCCGAGAATGAAAGCAGATATGGAATCCACCCTAAAATGACAGTCTCTCTCTTCATAGTGAAAACCAATGATAATTTTGACTCTTTCCCCCCCCCTCGACCACCCCCCCTCCCTGCTAACCAGGAAATTCAGTCTTGTTTCGTTGGATTGAATTACAGCATTGAGGTTAGAGTTCACACAAAATGATGAGGAATTTTTCCTCTGATGAATTGCCCTCAGTGGATTTATTTGAATTGAACATGTTGCAGGAAAAGTTGTTAGACAGAATGGTCCTGACAGACTGCACAACTATGTCTCCCTTGATAGTGTCTTAAATATGATTCCAACTGACAAATGTATAGGGAAGAGTTCAAATACAGATTGAAAGACAGGTGAAACACTCTAAGAGATGATAGTATAACAGCAGATGCAGATGAAGGGACACAAGAGAATTAAAGTTCCTGTTCTGTTGAAACTGGTGGCTGATATTAACAAAGATGCAGAGGAAGATCTTGCTTCTCAACAATGCCATGTCTAGTTCCACTTCAGAAATATTGCAAATTATTTCTCTTAAATCCAACGTGGATAGCCTTACTATTTCCTGTGTTGAACTCCATTCAGCACAGTTCTTCCCATTCACTTGTTCTGTCATCGTCCAGTTGCAATTTCCTATTTCTGTCTACATATGTAGATAGCAATTGTTACATTGGGTACAGTCAGTTCTTTCACAATGCAATGGTTCAGTTCTTGTGCAGCCCTGTGTTATAGAAAAATATCACGCTCTGGAAACAGCGCTTAAAGTGTTGGTGCTGTAATTGCAATATAGCCACCCTCATTTTAAAAGTTTGCGCTGCAAAAACAGTGTCGCAATTGGTCGTTTTAACTAAATTCACATTGGTGAAACAAGTGTTATAATAGAATGACCAATATATAACTTACTGTATTTTCATCTGAAGATAAAAAAATGCAAAAGATGAAGGCAGCTAAAAGATCCTTGGCGACCAATACTTGGCATTCAAAAATTGGTCCATTTATCTCTACTCAGTTCTATATTTCTTGGATTAAAAATTGTTCAAGTCGAAATACTACTTCCAGTTATTTATACTGTCTGATTCAGTCATAATCTTTGATTTGAAACCTTACCATATGCTTTCTGAAAGTCTATCAGCAATGAAAGAGAAATTAACCATCTTCCCTTGATATTCAACATATCTAAACCATATTCAGGAGGTGCCACTTACCAAACCACGTACACATTGTGAGTCCAAGAGAAGGTTGGACCCTTGAAATTCTGCAACAAGCAACTCAATTCCTGACTCTATCATTTGAATCTAAACTTTTCGATGGGGAATATCCCAGTTATGGGAAAAGGTCGTTGGCTCCCAAAGTCAGAAAGGACAAAGCTTTTCAAACACTAAACTAAAACCATTCTCCACTCAGAGATATTGATTACTTGATCACCTACTCCAAATTTGGTTGGAGAGACATTGACATCCATCGGTTTGTTATGATCAAGGAGATGACAGAGCCCAATCGAAAGCAGGTCACACATTGGATCATAATCAAAACCAAGAGTTCCCATTGTCCCACAGCACCAGATAAATGCTGGGCAGATAAAGAATGCACACTCAAACAAAGCTTTTTGTACAGGGACCAATCGAGGATACATTTTTTTCGTGTTTACTATCCGAGTGGTTTAACTGGGGCAGACTTAGGAGAGAAAGGGGGTCAAACAGTGGGGAAAGGGAGAAAGAAACATAAAGGTACACAACTCTACAATATTAGAACTCTCACTCTCACTCGGACCAAAGGAAGTCATAAAGCCCAAGGAATGGGTACAGTCCCAAGGACTTAACATGGTGAAATACCTCATCCGTAGCCTGCAGATGAATCATAGAATCCCTACACCACATGGGGCAGCACGGTGGCTCAGTGGTTAGCACTGCTGCCTCACAGCACCAGAGTCCCAGGTTCGATTCCAGCTTCGGGTGACTGTGCAAACTCCACATAGACGTTCTCCCAGTGTCTGCGTGGGTTTCCTCCGGGTGCTCCGGTTTCCTCCCACACAGTCCAAAGATGTGCAGGTCAGGTGAATTGGCCATGCTAAATTGCCCCTAGTGCTAGGTGCATTAGTCAGAGGGAAATGGGTCTGGGTGGGTTGCTGTTCGGAGGGTCGGTGTGGACTGGTTGGGTCAAAGGGCCTGTTTCCACACTGTAGGGAATCTAATCTAAAAATCAGCCCAACAAGTCCACATCAACCCTCCAAAAAGTATCCCACCCAAACCATTCCCCTACCCTATTACTCTACAATAACCCCTACCCTACACATCCCTGAACACTATGGGCAATTTAGCATGGCCAATTCACCTAACCTGCACAACTTGAGGGTTTAGGACCATTTGGCACAGCCATTTTGGTGCGAGCGATTTGGCGCGGCCCATTTTGTACAGTTAAAAGTATTAATGAAAGCAATAAAAATAAAAATGTTTATTCTCTTTAGTAAAAATGTTAAAAAGAAAAAATAAAAGAAATAAGTTAATTACAAAAAATCTAAAATATGACGTTTATTCAAAATTATGGGCAATCCCTCGTAAATACTCAACATCATTTCTCTCACTAATCTTCTTACGAGTGTTTGTATTCTAGCGCTACTTCCCTGAATTTCCCTGCTACCAGATGCTCATAGTAAATGTCCCTTCCTCTCTGAACTTTTCGTAAACGGTCAATAAATTTCCAAATAACTGGATGTTCCACTCCAAGTTTGCATTGTAATCTCCTGTGGGCAGCTTCTGCATGATTGTTTGTTCTGTCCTCATTGTTTAAAGTTCTTTCATATAAATTCCACATTCCAGTTGGAAAAGGCAGTGGACGCCGACCAATTCCTCTGCGTAATCTTCTACTCACAGTTATCCTCGAACCAGCCCAGCAGCGGTTGCAGTTCATCTGGAAGCGCATCAGCCAAATGTTCAATTGCTTCATCAATGTTTTCAATCAATCAGAATAAATGCAAACTCTCAAAGAAAACTCAGTCAGTCAATGTTATACTTACTCAAGTGTCCCAAACTGGCAAGATGTTTTCTCATATTTTGAGCCAGGTGAAAAAAAACTCCAGATTTCTGCAGAAGGAAAATGCTGCTGTAAACTTTTGAAATTTGCAAGTTCAAAGTCACAGGGCAGCATTCAGGCTGTATTTCCAGAACCATTTCAAATAATTTATCATATGTTGTTCGTAACTTATTTGGGAGTAAAGCATACAACAGTGGGAACACACCTTTATGTATTTCCCCTAAAATAACAAACTTGTGAAAATAGAGGTGGGGAAATTTTAAATGTTCCATCAACATATAACTTTTTTGATTGTTTCAGAAACTCGGCGTCCCTTTTTCTTCCAAATATAAGAATTCTGCAGATGGTGCTACTGCTGTCAGCTGGTAAAAAATATTCTTCATTATATTCATTAACAGAATATGTTTTAAAGCTATCTGGAATTACAAGTTCTTGTAAATTTCTTGGATTTACTGGGTAAGCAGGAATTTCTTTCCTTGTCCTACTAACAATTTTCTTCAGAGTTCTGTCGTTAGGCATCGTTCCTTGGCAAGCTTCCAACAACTCGTTAATCACTTGCAAACTTCCCTCTACAGTTTCAGCGGCTCGTACTTTTATCTTTGTAATGGACGGTATCTCTTTCCACCTTAGATGCCGAAGCTGCATGCAAATGTTCATTAATTTGTTTCACTCAGTCACCATTTATAACGTGAATTCGAGCTTTGCAAATGTCCTTCCTCTCTCATCTGCAAAACTTTGTTATCTTATCAACAGCATATCAAATACGTATATATAGCCGTCATATGAGCACTTTTCATTTTCCTTATAATTTATTTTAATAACAAGTACAAACTACTGAAAACCTATATCTGCACCAAAACAGTTCTGTGGCAAAATAGGCTGCGCCAAATCTCTCACGCCAAAATGGATGTGCCGAATGGTCCCACTGCGAACTTTGGCTTATGGGAGGAAACCGGAGCACCCGGAGGAAACCCATGCAGACACTGGGAGAATGTGCAAACTCCACACAGACAGTTGCCCGAGGTGGGAATTGAACCCGGGTCTCTGGCGCTGTGAGGCAGCAGTGCTAACCACTGTGCCGCTATACTGAGATTCAATGTACATATTTACCATATTTCTATTGGTCATAATCTGAAACCTGTGTTGATTGCATTGTTTACCATCCCTCACCGTGGTTCATAAGTTTGGCCGTGATCAGCAAGGAAAGACCCTCAGATGATCAGAAACACTCCACAAGGTACAAAACAGGACTGTGATGAAATATCTCTTGATAAGGATGATTTAGTGCCAACACCACTCAGGAAGCTAAAACACCATCTACCATAAAGAAGTCTGTTTAAATGATGCCCGAACCAAGAGCGCCCTGCCCAATATACATACATTTGCTTCCTCCAATACTGCCACATTGTGGCTACAAAATATATGATCAACAAGATACATCAGTTCACCAAGGCTTCTTTGACAGTATTTTCCAAATCAGCAAGCTCCACCACACAGATCAGTGACACAATGTTTATAACTCAAAGAGGCTATTCAGCCCATCTTGACCATACCAGTCAAAGATCTGATTGCATTAATCCAATTTTCTAACTTTTCATCCCTAGTCCTGAAGGCGATGGCAAAGGTGAATAACATCAGTAAGGCGTTCAACAAGGTTCCTTATGGTGGACAGGTTAGCAGGGTTAGAGCACGTGGAATACAGAGAGAAAACTAGCCATTTGGATACAGACGGTGATGAAGAATTGCTTTTCAGACAGGAGGCCTGTGACTGTTTTTTGTCATTTATATAAATGATTTGGATGTGAACATAGAAGTATGAAAACTAAGTTTGCAGATGACACCAAAATTGGAGGTGTCATGGACAGTAAAGGAGGTTACCTCAGCGTACAATTGGATTTTGATCAGATGGGTCAATGGGCTGAGGAGTGGCAGATGGAGTTTAATTTAGATAAATGTGAGGTGCTGCATTTTGGAAAGGCAAACCAGGACAGAATTTATATACTTAATGATAAGATCCTGGGGAATGTTGCTGAATAAGACCTTGCAGTGAAGGTTCATAGTTCCTTGAAAATGGAGTCTAAGGTAGACAGGATAGTGAAAAAGGCATTTGGTATGCTTGCCTTTATTGGTCAGTGCATTGAGAATAGGAAATGGGAGGTTATGTTGCAGCTGTACTGGACATTGGTTAGACTACTTTTGGAATAGTGTGTTCAATTCTGGTCTTCCTGTTATTGCAAAGATGTTCTGAAACTTGACAAGGTTCAAGAAAGATTTGCAAAAATGTTGCCAGTGTTGGAGGATTTGAGCTATAGGGAGGCTGAACGGGCTAGGCAATTTTCACCTAGAGCATCATAGGCTGACGAGTGACCTTATAGAGTGGCATGGAAAGGCTGAATGGCCAAGGTCCTTTTTCCTTGGCTGGTGAGTTCAAAACTAGAGGTTTGAGGTGAGAGAGGAAAGATTTATAAGGGATCGAAGGAGTAAATTATTCACACAGAATGGTACATATCTGGAATAAGTTGTCAGAGGAAGTCGTGGAGACTGGTACAATTACAACATTTAAAAGGCATTTGGATGGGTATATGAATAAGAAAGGTTTATAGGGTTATGGGCCAAATGCTGTCAAATTGGACTGGTTTATGCCAACCAGATATCCTAAATTAATCATGTTGGACCAAAGTGTCTGTTTCCTTGTTGTACAGTTCTATGACTATATAACTGTTGTTTAATGGTTGCAAAAGTTTTGACTCAATGAATTTTAGGCTTCAAACATGCTCCAAGTTTAGGCTTCAAACATGCTCTTCTCTTCTTCTCCTAGCCTTCTACCACTTCTCTCTTAAATCTATGCCTCCTCGTTATTGACCCCACCACTAATGGATAAAGTGTTTTCCTATCCACCATATCTATGCCCTTCATAATCTTATACACTTCTATCCAGTTCCCTCTCAACCTTCATTGCTCCAAAGTAACATGCCCAGCCAATCCAATCTTTTATCATTGCTCAGAGCCTCCAGCCAGGCAACATCCTAGTAAATCTTGTCTGCACTCTTGCCAGTGCAATTACATTCTTCCTCTCACATGGTGATCACAGTATTCCAGCCTGGCTGGTTGTGTTTACAGTTCCAGCATATCATCCCTGCTCTTGTATTTTATACTTCAGCTCAAAGACACTTGATACCCTTTGGTCCTATCCTATATCTAACTCCTTCTTGAAAATATTCAGTGTTTTGGCCTCAACCATTTTCTGTGGCAGAGAATTCCACAGGCTCAGCATTTCTCCTTATCTCAGTCCTGAATGGTCCATCCCACATCCTCACACTGCGACTCCTGGCTCTGGACTTCCCAGTCTTTGAGAACATCGTTCTTGCATTTACCCTGCCTCATCCTATTATAATTTTATAGGTTTCTATGAGATTCCCCTTCATCCTTCTAAAGGTCAGTGAACATTATCCCAACCGATCCAGTCTCTCTCCACACATCAGTCCTATCATCCAGGAGTCAGCCTGGTATTTTGGTTTTCCACTTGAACTTGTATTTTTGCAAATTGTAACTGATGAGGCAAGATAAAAATCTACATGTGTGTCTTTTTTAATCAAAACTCTAATTACCTAGGGTGGGAACCATCAAATCCTGGGATTTCAAGTCCTATTATTATTTTCTACATTTCCATTTGTTATTTTGATTGAATTCACTAATTTTCTCCCTTGATTTATTTGTGGTTTCTCCTTCAATTAATCCTCTGCCTCTACTGTGAAGCCAAATACAAAGTAATCATTTAATAAATCTGCCACCACCTTATAATTTGATACTGCATCACCAAGGTTAGTCTGGCATAGCATTGCACCACACTAATGATGTCTACTGAAATATTTAATGCATTCTTATCTCTATCTCCCAACTTGGTCAGCATTAAAAATAAGTACACACAGGGCAACTGTGGAAATAACTGATGAAAGGTCAGGCTTAATTCTACTTACTTATTGGAAGTGGCCCATCAAAGGGGCTGGTAGCTAGGTCTAACTCTGCTTTTGGCAGTGAAATATTATGCAACACTTTGTTGCAAAAAGTCAATTGAATGACTGCTGATGGGGATGGCATTCCAAACTAGGATACGGTATCCACCTCCAAGGGCCAGTGCACCAAAGAGCCAGTAGTTCACAGTGCAATGGCTTGCACTGGTCATTGGTGGTACTGCACCTGGAGGATGAGGATACATCCCAAACAATGACCAAAGGTGTCTAAAAAGTAAAGTGTCTCCCCGGAAGTCCACTGGATGGTCGACAACGTTTACCCGATTGTCTCCTCTAGCCCATTCAGCGTCTCCCTCCAGCTCAAATCCTCCAACCCTGGCAACATCTTTGTAAATCTTTCCAGAACCCTGTTAAGTTTCAGAACATCTTTCCAACAGCACCTTCAACATCATTCCCACAACCACCTAATGAGAAAGTGTCAATGGTGGGAGGAAGAGGTTCTTTAATTAACCATTTCAGTGGCTCAAGATTCCCATGACTGGTAAAATGGCATGGTCATTAGAAGGCAATAGACATGCCATCTACTTCCTTCCAGGCTAGTTTGCCAGCTTATCTGCTTCCCTGCGATATTAATGGGAAATGGAAAAATGGCAAAGATGCTAACCAATGCTTTGTCTGTTTTCAAAGTGGAAGATAATAATTCCTTCACAAAAACTGCAATTACAGAGGAATGTGGTGAAATTACTGTAACTAGAGAGGTGGTGTTGAGTAAACGGATAGGATTAATGACAGATAAAATCACCAAGGGCTGATGGCCTAGGGCATTAAAGTAAGTGGCAGCAGAGACAGTGGCTGCATTAGTTATGATTTTCTAAATTTCTCTGGATTCTGGAAAGGTACCAGTGAATTGGAAACATGCTAATATGACAACCATATTCAGAAAAGCAGATCAGCAAAACGAGCAACTATAGACCAATTAGTTTGACCTCTGTAGTGGGGAAATTGCTGGAAAAACAAAGCTCAATTCACTAGTGTCAACACAGTTTCATCAAGAGCAGGCAGTGCTTGACAAACCTGCTAGAAGGTGTAACCAGCAAAGTAGATAATGGCGATCTGGTTGATGTGGTATATCTACACTTCCAGAAGGCATTTGACAAGATGTTGCATAAAAGATTGATCCAGAAGGTTAGATCCCAGGGCATTATGTGTAGAATATTGGCTTGGCTGATAGAAAGCAGAGGGTCAGGATAAATGGGTCTTTCTCTGAACAGTGAATAGTAGCTAATGGAGTGCTGCAAGGTTCAGTCCTCAGGCTTCAACTATTCACCCCATCTATATCAACGATCTGCAAGCTAGTACAGAATGTAAGGTAGCAAAATTCACAAGCGATATTAAAATAGGTAGGAAAGCAGGCAGTGATGAGGAGATAAATAGCTTACAGATCGATTTTGACTGGCAAAATCTGGCCAGAATCTGGCAGATAGAGTTTGATGTGGACAAGTGTGAGGTTTGAAGAAAGTGAGGACTGCAGATGCTGGACATCAGAGTCAAACGTGTGGCACTGGAAAAGCCCACTTTCATTTCCCTATCCCCCAGCCCCACTCCCTCTCCCATTTATCTTTCAGACCCATTGAGCCCCTCCCCAGACCCCACCCCACCCCCCACATTCCTGATAAAGAGCTTATGTTTGAAATGTGGACTCTCCTGCTCCTCGGACACTGTCTGACCTAGTGTACTTTTCCAGCGCCAGACATGTAAGTGTGAGTTTGTCCATTTTGGCTGGGAGAGACAAAAGGCCAAATTATTATCCAAGTTGGAAGCAGATTCAAAGAGCATCAGTGTGGAGGGATATAGGTGTCCTGGTGCATGAATTGCAGAAAGTGGGTATGCAGATGTAGCATATAATATGAAAGACTAATGGAATAGTTTATAATAAAGGACTGGATTGTGAAAGTAAATAAGTGTTGTTACAATTATATAAAGCATTGATGAAACCACATCTAAAATATTGTATCCAGCTCTGGTCTCCTTATTAAGGAAGGTTGTGGTGGCACTGGAGGTAGTTCAGAGGAGGTTCACGAGATCAAGCTAGGGACGAAAGGGCTGCTGTAAGAGGAGTGGCTGAATAACTTGGGCATGTACTCACTGGAGTTCAGAAAAATGAGGGGGGAATCTGATTGAAGTATATAAAATGTTAAAGGAGATCGATAAGGTGGACATGCAACAGATGATCCTCACTGTGGGACAGTCTTGAAAAAGAGGTCATAGATTTTGAGTCAGAGGAGGTAGGTTGGGGCGGCACGGTGGCACAGTGGTTAGCACTGCTGCCTCACAGCGCTAGAGACCTGGGTTAAATTCCCACCTCAGGCGACTGACTGTGGGGAGTTTGCACATTCTCCCCGTGTTTGCGTGGATTTCCTCCGGGTGCTCCGGTTTCCTCCCACAGTCCAAAGATGTGCAGGTCAGGTGAATTGGCCATGTTAAATTGTTCGTAGTGTTAGGTAAGGGGTAAATGCAGGGGTATGGGTGGTTTGCACTTTGGCAGGTCAGTGTGGACTTGTTGGGCCGAAGGGCCTGTTTCCACACTGTAAAGTAATCTAATCAAGAGGTTCAAACTGAGCTGAGGAAAAACTATTTCTCAGATGGTTGTGAATCTGTGGAACTCACTGCCCCAGTATGCAGGGGAAACAGAATCAGTCAACAGATTCAAGAAGGAAATAGATAGGTTTCTGATGAAGGGCAGGATAAAGGGCTATGGGGAGCAGGCAGTAATGTCGAGTTGGGACCAGGATAAGATCAGCCATGACCATGTTAAATGGTGGAGCGTGTTTGAAGGACTGAATAGCCTATTTCTACGTTGTTCCTCTGGGCCTATTCTTAAATTTCCCTTATTAATCCTTTTTCTCCCTCCACAGATGCTGTCAGGTCTGGTGAGTATTTTCAATATTTTCTGCTATTATTGCAGAATCTCAGCATCTATAGCTTCATTCAGGAGCATGAAACAAGTCATTGTCACAGCCTTGATGAGTTTTGGGTCAGGCTCATTTCCTACAATAGCTTGCTGTGAAAGTTGACTCCAGATCTCAACCATATTATTGCTTTGGAACATTAGCTCTGCAGGAATTGCAATATGTTCAATATCAAGGAATATTACAGAACAGGTTTCATACATCTCCTCATTTTCAGTGACTTAACAGAGTTGAAGTATCTTCGAGAGACCACAATTGCTGATGCATTGAAATCTTTCCGCACAGAGTGCGGCTTTCAGAAAATACTGCAATTATTGAGCTTAACCCATTTTCTAAAGAAAATCTTTGCAAAAGGTGAAGCAAAGCTTGCTAAATAATGTGATATTCTCCACAGTAAATCTGACTGATGACACTTTGTGGTTGACTAAATGGGCAGCCTGATAGAATACAGTTTGGACCATTAGATCGGACCTGATTTTCCATTTCCTTCAAAATTAGATGCAATTTCTGAATACTTCACTCATGAAGACACAGCAGAAATGAGAAGTGTTGGAGCAAGAAGCTCGATTTTAACTCCTAAGAGCAAATGGTTTTGTTTGGGTGGGAAGTTGTTATTAAAACTCTGAATCATCATTCCAATTCATTTTCATCTACTACTCCCTCTAGTTTTCACAGAATTACGAGGGGTACAGGACAGGAGGTGGGGAATTGACAGTTTAAATTCAGAAATGAGGCTGCCAATTATGCATTGGCAGTAGTTTGAATTTAATTCTGTACAGACATTAGTCCAGTGCCAAGGAGGGGCAAAATTGAGGACTGCTGGATCCAACATGGAAGTGCCTGAAATATTATTACCTTATTCATTAAGAAAAAGGAGCAAATTGTTAAGACAGTATGCATCCAAGCTGCCTTTTTTTGCAGCTGCAGTACGATGCATCAGTTCACCTGCCGCAATGACAATTGTAAGAAATATATCTGATGAAGCTCCAGTATTAGAGCATGGTGTAAAAGACCAAAGGAGGGGATGTTGGACTCTGTACGACACTTAGAGTCAGAGTCATACAGCATGGAAACAGAACCGCTGATGCATGCCGAACATAATCCTAAATTAGTCCCACCTGCCTGTTCCTGACCCATATCCCTCCAAACCTTTCCTATTCATGTACTTATCCAAATGTCTTTTGAACATTATAATTGTACCCATATCCTCAGCAAGTTCATTCCACATATGAGCCACCCTCTTGTTTTAAAAAAAAGCCGTGTGTCTTTTTTTAAAATCTCTCTCCTCTCCCCTCTCCCCTTAAAATATGCCCCCCGTCTTGAAATTCCATCCTAGGGAAATGGGAATTACCATATACCTCTCATTTTATAAGCTTCTATCAGGTTCCCTTTCGACCTCCAGTGAAAAAACGTCCCAGCCTTTCTTTACAACTCAAACCTTCCATACCTGGCTACATCCTGGTGAATTTTTTCTGAATCCTCTCCAGCTTAATAATATCCATCCATCTGGGTGACCAGAACTGGACACTGTATTCTGGAAGAGGCCTCACAGTTCTGAAGAAGGGCTTATGCCCGAAACGTCGATTCTCCTGCTCCTCGGATGCTGCCTGACCTGCTGCGCTTTTCAATTCAGTTCTGGTTGTCACATTACAGCCAGGACATTAATACGTGGGAAAAAAAAGTTTCTAAAATGGTTCCAAAGATTAGGAACTTCAGAAAAATGGACAGATTAAAAAAAAAGGGGACTGTTCTCCTTGGGAGAGAAGATGGCTGAGAGGAAGTTTGACAGATTGAGTCAAAGTCACGAGCAGGCTAGACAGAGTAGTTAGAGGGGAACTGTTCCTGGCCATAAAAAGGAAAAAAAAAAAGAGAGAGCACAAATTGAAAGTGATGTACAAAGGAAGCAAAAGGTGTTGTGAAAAAAAGCCTTTTTTCACTCAGTGGGTAGTTAATGTGTGGAATGAACTGCCTGGAAATGTGGTGGAGGCAGATTCAACTGAAGCATTCAAGGGAGCATTGGATGATTACCTGGATAGGAATGGTGTGCAAGACTATGGGCATGAAGCAGGAGAATGCCATTAGGTAATGATGCTCATTGAAAGAGAGGGACACAATCGACTCCCCTTCCTAGTCGTCACACTGGAGCGAAGAGTGAATGGAGAACTTCAGACCAGTATCTGCAGGAAAACAACACACACAGACCAGATACTTAACTACAGAAGCAATCATCCTGACACCCACAAACAGAGCTGCATCAGGACATTATTTAAAACCGGCCACAACACACTGCAGCACCCCAGGAACTACAAGCAGTAAAAGAAAAATACCTATACACTGTATTAGAGAAGAACAGGTAGCAAATAAATCAGTCTGCCGATTCTTAGCAACAAACCCAAACAGAGACAATACACAAACTCTAGTCACATTACCATACAAAGACATCTCAGGAGGTGTCAACCAGACTACTCTGACCCCTTGGTATCATAGTAGCCCACCAACCTACCAACACACAAACAGTGGCTGATGAGCCTAAAGGACCCTATAAAAACTAGCAAAACAAAATGTCATTTATAAAATACCATGCAAGGAATGTTACAAGTACTACATTGGGCAGACAGGCAGGCAACCAGCCACTAGGATACACGGACACTAACTAGCCACAAAAAGACATGACCCACTATCACTAGTATCCTTACATCCAGATGAAGGAGGACACCACTTCAACTCGGACAACACAACCAAGGCCCTAAAAGGAGCCTTCCACATCCATCAAAGTTTTACTTGCACATCCACTAATATCATTTATTGTATCCGTTGCTCCCGATGCAGTCTCCTCTACATTGGGGAGACTGGGCGCCTCCAAGCAGAGCGCTTTAGGGAACATCTCCGGGACACCCGCACCAATCAACCACACCGCCCCGTGGCCCAACATTTCAACTCCCCCTCCCACTCTGCCGAGGACATGGAGGTCCTGGGCCTCCTTCACCGCTGCTCCCTCACCACCAGACGCCTGGAGGAAGAACGCCTCATCTTCCGCCTCGGAACACTTCAACCCCAGGGCATCAATGTGGACTTCAACAGTTTCCTCATTTCCCCTTCCCCCACCTCACCCTAGTTCTAAACTTGCAGCTCAGCACTGTCCCCATGACTTGTCCTACCTGCCTATCTCCTTTTCCACCTATCCACTCCACCCTCTCCTCCCTGACCTATCACCTTCATCCCCTCCCCCACTCATCCATTGTACTCTATGCTACTTTCTCCCCACCCCCACGCTCCCCTAGCTTATCTCTCCACGCTCCAGGCTCACTGCCTTTATTCCTGATGAAGGGCTTTTGCCCGAAACATCGATTTTGAAGCTCCTTGGATGCTGCCTGAACTGCTGTGCTCTTCCAGCACCACTAATCCAGAATCTGGTTTCCAGCATCTGCAGTCATTGTTTTTACCACATCCATCCTAGGACAGGCTAAACAGAGAAACGCACAGGAATTCCTAGTGGCCTAGCATTCAAACCAGAACCCCAGCAATAAACAGATTGATTTGGGCCCCATTTTACCAACCTCTGGAGAAAAAGAACCAGAAATGATATCACCCACATAGAGACCAAGACACAAATAGAAAGCAGGATATAACACCAGCGCTTCATCGTATGAGGAAAGACTGAGGCACTTGGGGCTGTTTTCACTAGAGAAAAGAAGGTTTAGGGGTGACTTGATTGAGGTGTACAAGATGATTAGGGGGTTAGATAGGGTCGACAGTATGAACCTTTTCCCGCGTATTGAGTCGGGTATTACAAGGGGGCATAGCTTTAAATTAAGGGGGGGTAGATATAGGACTGATGTTAGGGGTAGGTTCTTCACTCAGCGAGTCGTTAGTTCATGGAATGCCCTGCCAGTAACAGTGGTGGACTCTCCCTCTTTATGGGCATTTAAGAGGGCATTGGATAGGTATATGGAGGATAGTGGGTTAGTGTAGTTTAGGTGGGCTTGGATCGGCGCAACATCGAGGGCCCAAGGGCCTGTACTGCGCTGTATTCTTCTATGTTCTATGTTCTAAGGATCACTGGTGATGTTGCTTAGTATGATGACCGAAGGTCTGAAAACAAACCTTCCAGCTCAGTGAGCAAACTTACAACCTCAACCTGACCTACAAATCTCCCAAAAATCGCAAAATTGCTTTTCTTCTATGGACAGTGAGAAAGAGAGGCTTGACTTGCTTTCCCTTTTTCAGAGATCTGAGTGCAACCACCTGTTAGTTTTTTGATTTTCATAGACCTATCACTAAGCAGTGGCTTTCAAACACCAAATCACCAGTGTGGCTCAGAAAAGTATTAAAACTGAGTTGTTCAAAAGTTAATATGAAACAAAGAACTGTGGTGGCTGGAGATTTGCACTATAAGCAAAAAATTGCTGGAGAAACTCATCAGGCCTGGCACATCTGTGGAGAGAGGAAGCAGAATTAATGTTTAGAGTCCAGTGACCCTTATTCAGGAGAAGGGTTCTGAAGAGGGGTCAAACTTCAACTCTGCCTTCTCTCCGCAGACCGGCTGAGTTACTCCAGCAATTTCTAGTATTATTCCTTCAAACGTTACATGTCTTTGTGTAATCAATTAGTGGACACCACACAGTTCCATTTTTGCTTCAAGTTATAAAATACCCAAAATAATCCAAACCTTCATTTTCCTCTTCATGTTTCCAAATAACAAATGTAGTTATGAGGTTAGTGTAGATGGACATTTTGGTCAGCATGGACCATTTTGGGCCAAAGGGCCTGTCTCCACGCTGCAGACTCTGAATTTATACAGCCGGTCCTTGTAACTTAAGTGCCCGTATTCTCCATGGGTGCGGCACAGCGGTTAGTACTGACGTCTCACAGCACCAAGGGACCAAGGTTCAATTACCTGGGACAGCAGTCAGTGGAGTTTGCATGTTCTCCGTATGTCTGTGTGGGTTTCCTCCCAGTACTCTAGTTTCCTTCTATAGTCCAAAGATGTGTAGGTTAGGTGGATTAGCTGTGCTAAATTGCCCATTCTGGCAAGCGATGTGTAAATTGGGTGAATTAGCCATGGGAAATAGAGTTACAGAGATTGGGTGGGATGTTCTTTACAGGGTTGATGTGGACTTGATAGGCTGAACGGGATCCTATTATACTACCAAAGGCCCTACTTTTAGTCTTGAGTTTGTTTTACTAAAATACATCACATTGCCCTTATCCAAATTAAAATCAAATCTGCCACCCCTCAGCCCATTGACCCAATTGATCAAGATCTCTTTGTAACTCTAGATAACCTTCTTCACTGTTCACTAGGCCACCAATGTTGATGTTATCTGCAAACTTACTGTCTCATTGATATTCTCATCTAAATCGTTAATATAAATAACAGTCAAAAGTGGACCACTGATCCCTGTAGAACACTGCTGGTTACCAGCTTCCAATCCAAAAAATAACCCTTCACCATCACTCTCCATCTCTTGCCATTAAGCCAATTTTGTATCTAATTGGCATTCTCACCCCAAATTGTAAATCTACTATGCCTTTTATTTCTATGTTCAATTTAATTTTTTCACTTTAGCTTTTGTCAAAGATTTCAAATAATCTGCTATGACTTGTATACCCAGAAATGCCTCAGCAGTAATGAAAGGAGAATTGAGGAAGGATCGCCAGTTCAGAAACGTTAACTTTGATTTCTCTTCACAGATGCTCCAAACCTGTTGACCTTTTCCAGCAACTTCTGTTTGTTTCTGATTTACAGCATCCACAGTTCTTTCAGGACACAGCTTAACAAACAATAAAACAAAAGTTTCAAAAGCTGCCATTAAATAAAGTTAAAAATCACAACACCAGGTTTTAGTCCAACAGGTTTAATTGGAAGCACACTAGCTTTCGGAGCGACACTCATCAGGTGATTGTCCTGATGATCACCTGATGAAGGAGCGTCGCTCCGAAAGCTAGTGTGCTTCCAATTAAACCTGTTGGACTAAAACCTGGTGTTGTGTGATTTTTAACTTTGTACACCCCAGTCCAACATCGGCATCTCCAAATTATGGCCATTAAATAACTTTGACAAGTAGGGTTATGGAGAATCCCAAGGCATTCAATACGCACATTAAAAACAAGAGGATAACTAGGGAGAGGTAGGACCACACAAGAATGTATTTGGGAGCAGAGGATGTGATGAGATCCTAAATGAGTACTTTGTATCAGTATTCACTCAGGAGGAGGATAGTGAAATTAGATGGAGCATGCTAATAGCTAGTGCATTTTGAGATCAATAAAGAAGTGATTTTGGGCCTCTTGAAGACCATTAAAGTGGCTAAGTCCCCAGAGCCCACTGGTATCTATTGACAGGGGCAAGAGGAGAGATTACCAGGGCCTTGATCAAGATGCTTGTATCCTCGCTAGCCACTCAACAGGTCCTGGATAACTGGTGAGTAGCTAATGTTCTTTTTCTGATTAAGAAGGGAAATAGGAATAATCCAGGAAACTATAGACCAGTAAATCTCACATCAGTAGTTGGGAACTATCGGAGAGAAGTGTTAGGGATAGTGTTTACATGCATTTGGAAAAGTATGCTCCTAATCTGGCCAGTCAGAATAGTTTTGTACAGGGCAGGACATCTTATTAAAGTAATCAAATTTTTCAAGGTGGTGACAAAAGTGATCAATGAGGGCAGAGCAGTGGATGTAGTCTACATGGAGTTTAGTAAGGCTTTTGACACGATCCCTCATGGTAAGTTCATCCAGAAAGTTAAGATGCATGGGATCCATGGTGACTTAGCCATGTGGACCCAAAATTGCCTTCTATGGGCAAGCTAGAGGGTAGTGGTGGAAGGGTGGTTTTCTGGCTGGAGGTCCATGAAAAGAGGTGTTCCGCAGGGATCCATACTGGAACCTCTGCTTATGAAAAATGTAGGTGGGTAGGCTAGTAAGCTTGCAGATGATACAAAGATCAGTGGAGTTGTGTACAGTGTAGAAGGTTGTCAAACAATACAGCCGGATATAGATCAATTGCAGATAAGGGCAGAGAAATGGCAGATGGAGTTTAATCCAGGTATGTGTATATGGTGCTGCATTTTTAGAGATCAAATATTAAGGAAAGGTATACAGTTACTAGCAGGACCCTGAACAGCACTGATATATTGATGGATCTTGAGGTTCAAGTCCATAGCTCCCCAAAAGTGGCTACACAAGTATGTAGGGTGGTAGAGAAGGCAAAAGGCATGCTGACCTTTATTGGTTGTTGAAATGAGTACAAGAGTCAGGATGTCATGTTACAGCTTTATAAGACTTTGGTTAGACAAGACGTAGATTATTACCTTCATTTCTGGTCACTGCATTACAGCAAGAATGTGGAGGCTTTGGACTGGTGCAGAAGAGGTTTACTAGGATTCTGCTGATTAGAGGATGTGAGTTATAAAGGAGAGGCTAGCTAAACTTGGGTTGTTTCCACTAAAGTGGCAGAGGCCGATGGGAGACTTAATAGACATCTATAAAATTATGAGATGCCTAGGTAGGTTGACAATCAGAATCTCAGAGTTGAAATGTCTAATATTAGGGGCATACATTTAAAGTGGAAGTGGGGGTTGCGAAGTTCAAAAGAGATGGGAGAGGCAACTGTTTTTTTTTAAAAAAAAACAAAGTCTGTAACATGTTGCCAGGGTGGTTATGGGTGGCAGATATGATAAGGGTGTTTAAGGGGCTTTTATAGATAAGCACATGAATATGGAAGGCATGGAGGGATATGGACTAAGTGCAGGCAGAAGGGATTAGTTTAATTTGGGATCATATTTGGCACAACATCACGGGCTGAAGGACCTGTTCCTGTGCTATACTATTCTATGTTCTATATTTGGCATGGACATTTCACAATTGAGTGAGGATAAACTTTCTCCATTCTGATAACCTGACGATTTTTATCCAAGTTAAAAGGGTTGTGGGAACTGCTCTTCTGCCTTGGAAGCTGCAGAGTCCACAACAGTTTGGTTAACAGGACTAGTTCCCTGGAAATAAAAAAAAACTTGATTTTTGTGTTCTGAAAATTGCTTTCACTTCTGAACTGAAAGATTTATTCTCCTGAGCTCTGACTTAGAATGCACTGTTCTGAAGTCAGAACTAAACTAATGACTTTCAGGTCTGATGTAAACTCAGTAATACAAACGTTCTGCTTACTAACACTAAAGGGGTTCTGTGTTAAACATCAGCCAAACTGCAGAAGTTACACTTGAGAATTCCCAGTCACACTGGGGTACCACCTGCCAACATCATCTCTGCATCTTCCTGAAGAGGCTCCATGTGTTTGGTGACTTTCCAAACGAACTTTTTCCATTTTGATTACTAATTATAAAAAACAGAGCAATTGCGTACGAGTTGTGCTTAACATCATTTACTGCAAACTTGTGTTCTTGGAATTCTAGGTTAACTTATGAGTTTGTTCGAAATGTTTGGAGTTAACAAATTAGTTTTTAAAGACTACAATACCCATTATTCAACCGATAGCCAATTACCCAGGATTCCTTTGGAACAGCCCAACTGTCTTGGGTGGAGAACTTTGCAGATTCTGGTTTTCGTTTTCAATCTGTGCTGGGAAGTCATCGGAGAGAGAAAAGCATGTATCAAGTTCCTACATGCTGAGAAATCATTTAATGAACTAACATGCGAAAGTTAAACAAAAAGGACTGCTGATGCTGAAAATCAGGAACAAAGACTGAAATTGCTGAGAAAGCTCAGCAGGCCTGGCAGCATCTCTGGAGAGAATCAGAATTAATCCAGTGATCCTTCTTCAGAACGTACCATAAGCATAAGCAACATTCCTAACGAAAGGAGTTTAAAGAGATTAAATGATCTTAGAATAGGAAGTTATCAGTAATCTCAGTGTTAGAATACAACTGGCAGAAAAGAAATTAAGATTTTGAAGTATTAAATAAGCAAGAGAAGGAATTGAAGCGGTGTCAGGGATACTATACAGCTGGGATGATTTGGAGATGCCGGTGTTGGACTGGGGTGTACAAAGTTAAAAATCACACAACATCAGGTTATAGTCCAACAGGTTTAATTGGAAGCACACTAGCTTTCGGAGCGACCTGATGAAGGAGCGTCGCTCCGAAAACTAGTGTGCTTCCAATTAAACCTGTTGGACTATAACCTGGTATTGTGTGATTTTTAACTTTATACAGCTGGGAGAAAGTGTGGACTGCAGATGCTGGAGATCAGGGCTGAAAAATGTGTTGCTGGAAAAGCGCAGCAGGTCAGGCAGCATCCAAGGAGCAGGAGAATTGACGTTTCGGGCATAAGCCCTTCTTCCTGAAACATAGATTCTCCTGCTCCTTGGACGCTGCCTGACCTGCTGCACTTTTCCAGCAACACATTTTTCAACTCATACTATACAGCTGGACTAAAGTGAAGTCAGGAAGATAATACTAATAATTGAGAAGTTATCTAAAGTTCCAGCAGAAGAGATTTTAATTACTTCAAGCCCAGCAAAATATTAAAATGGAAAGTAATCTCTATCACCTTTAGAAGTGAGTTGGTCTCTGTCCAACTGTAGAGATACAGCATGAGATGCTCTTAAAATTGCAGCAATGTTTGTAAACTGTCCCAGGGTGTACTGATCTCTAAAAAGGTGCATAGATTATTTACATTGTGTACTTAAAATCTGTGTTGCAATGAATCAATGTGTTTTTTAAGTTGTTTATCTACATAACCTCATTGTTAATAAGCATTTTTATTTGGGTAAAACAAAGATCATACATTGTTTCACATAATGTTTCAAACTAGGATTCTGTGGACATTACCCCATGAAAATTCGGGCTAGCTCCTTATAATCCATCACAAAACAGGGTCTCTAAGTGAGCAGGGATGTTTGACCTCTTCAGGAACCTTGAGTCACCACTAGAGCATTTCTATTGCCAAGTAAGTGTCCTTGAAGCAGTTGCTTTAGAAAGTTGGTGTCAGGCCTTCATAAGATGTTCCCTTCCTAGCCAGAGCTCATTGAGTGAT
The DNA here is from genome assembly GCF_037043375.1 of Chiloscyllium plagiosum. Taxonomy (NCBI): domain Eukaryota; kingdom Metazoa; phylum Chordata; class Chondrichthyes; order Orectolobiformes; family Hemiscylliidae; genus Chiloscyllium; species Chiloscyllium plagiosum. The sequence continues at coordinate 88,561,869 of NW_028270151.1, forward strand.
CAGAACCTCAATGTTCGTCATGTCAGCATCAGAGAGGTAGCTAAAATAGAGCAAAGAACTGTGGATGCTGGCAATCTGAAACAAAAAAACAGAAACTGCTGGTGAGGCTCAGCAGGTCTGGCAACATCGGACTCTGATGAAGAGTCACTGGACTCAAATAAATTAACTGTTCTTTCACAGATGCTGCCAGACCTGCTGAGTTTTGCTAGCAATTTCTATTTTTGTTTCAGAGAGGAAGCTGCTGTTGGACCACCTTGCTTACCACCAGATTTGATTAATCTCATGGACGTAGCATCATGGGATTGAGGTGCAGGTTATCTATGTCTCTGAAGCTGGGATCACTGCTGCCTGGTAACCGGTTACCGAATTCTTAGGTTTGCAAACGTCGGAATTTAGAATATAGAAATGCACAGACACAAAAGGACTTTCCTTGAACTGAAAAATTCAGGACATTTAATGTCTTGAATGCAGTACTCTTATAGACTGATCCAGGCAAAAAAAAAGTCAAGTTAAATTAGGGTGGTGGGGAATGGTTTTCTTGCAATGTTAGAGTGTGACAGCTGCCAAAAGGCCAGTGACAGTGGAGTACCAGATAAGAATTAAAATAGGTAGCTGCTCTGTTGCTGTCAGAAACCCCACAGCATGTCAGTTTAAAAAGCCCAGCCATGGTGTCTAAGCTCACTGTGAAGACTGTAGATTCAAATGATAGGCTGGGCTCTAGGAGGAGCTTAGTTGCAGAACCAGGCATCCAGAGATAGTTTCGGGACAAAAAGAAAAAAAAAGACAAGAGAAGTACTGTGAGCACTGTTTACTAAAAATTGGCTTATTTAAGGTGAATTATTTACAAAATAAAAACATTAATTTACAGTAGACTTGATAAGAAATGCTTAATAATTTGTGAAGAGGAGTTGTTATATTGAACTGAATTCTCAGCAGTTTTTAAAAAAGATATCTCTCTTTGCTGTTTTACTTAAATCCATGGCAGTGAATTTCATTTCAGTTTTATTAAATTCACGAATTGCAGAAAGTGAACAAAATTGGCAAACAGAAATAACCCCCACCCACAACTACTGTAATTCAATGTATCATGTGCCAAATTGTTTCAGGACTGCATCTATCTGGTGTAAAATTATCCCATTAATTTATTTAGTCTATATGCATGTGAAAAAAATCTTCAAAAATACACATCCAAGTATTGCTGCATATTCATTGTCCCAGTCTATAGTTTGAGTTCCAATTGTCACCCATACTAAACAGAAGCAAGTTTAAGCAACACTGCCTGGTACTTGGAACAGATCCTCACAGCACCAGGGACCCGGGTTAGATTCCCATCTCGATTGTGTGGACTTTGCACATTCTCTCAGTGTCTGCGTGAGTTTTCTCCCACAATCCAAAGATGTGCCGGTCAAGTGAATTGGCCGTGCTAAATTGCTCACAGTATTAGTTGCATTAGTTAGGGGAAAATATAGACTAGGGGATGGGTCTGGGTGGGTTACACTTCAGAGGATCGGTGTGGACGTTTTGGGCCAAATGGCCTGTTTTCATACTGTAGGGAATCTAATCTAAAACACAATTACCAGACAGAAAGCATTATAGACTATCACTAGCATAAGACATTGGTCTGCAATTCACAATTGAAGTCGTATCATCAATTGGAATTTGAACAAAGCTAGATCCATGCTCCAAAACACAATTTCAATTATCTGCAAAATGAATGCCTCCAGATTAAGTGAACACCTCAGTGACAGATCCTTTGTTCAACAGCTGTCAATGTTGGTTTAACTGCTGTCAGACTTGCATCAACACAATGTTGATTTAATTAGAGTCTGGCATGGTTTACGTGCTGCTGATCAAGGTATCGAGCAATGGCTGACTAGAATTATCAGTCAACTATTAATCTAAAAAGGAGAAAGTGAGGTCTGCAGATGCTGGAGATCAGAGCTGGAAATGTGTTGCTGGAAAAGCGCAGCAGGTCAGGCAGCATCCAGGGAACAGGAGAATCGACGTTTCGGGCATAAGCCCTTCTTCAGGAATGGGGAAAGTGTGTCCAGCAGGCTAAGATAAAAGGTAGGGAGGAGGGACTTGGGAGAGGGGCGTCGGAAATGTGATAGGTGGAAAGAGGCCAAGGTGAGGGTGATAGGTCAGACTGGGGTGGGGGCGGAGAGGTCGGGAAGAAGATCTCAGGTTAGGAAGGCGGTGCTGAATTTGATGGATTTGACAGACAGGGTGGGGGGAGGGGAAATGAGGAAACTGGTGAAATCAGAGTTCATCCCTTGTGGTTGGAGGGTTCCTAGCCGGAAGATGAGGCGTTCTTCCTCCAACCGTCGTTTTGTTGTGGTCTGACGATGGAGGAGTCCAAAGACCTGCATATCCTTGGTGAAGTGGGAGGGGGAATTGAAATGTTGAGCTACAGGGTGGTTGGGTTGGTTGGTTGGTCCGGGTGTCCCAGAGGTGTTCTCTGAAACGCTCCGCAAGTAGCCGGCCTGTCTCCCCAATATAGAGGAGGCCACATCGGGTGCAGAGGATGCAATAGATGATATGTGTGGAGGTGCAGGTGAATCTGTGGCAGATATGGAAGTTTCCTTTGGGGCCTTGGAGGGAGGTGAGGGGGGAGGTCTTCTTCCCGACCTCTCCGCCCCCACCCCAGTCTGACCTATCACCCTCACCTCTTTCCACCTATCACATTTCCGACGCCCCTCTCCCAAGTCCCTCCTCCCTACCTTTTATCTTAGCCTGCTGGACAAACTTTCCCCATTCCTGAAGAAGGGTTTATGCCCGGAACGTCGATTCTCCTGTTCCCTGGATGCTGCCTGACCTGCTGCGCTTTTCCAGCAACACATTTCCAGCTATTAATCTAAAAACACAAGTGATGTTCTAGGGACCTGGCTTTGAATCCTGCCATGGCAGATGGTGGGATTAAAATCCCAATAAAAGTCTGGAATTAAAAGCCTAATTACTGTAAATGGTCTCATCTGTTTCACTGATACCCTTTAAGGAAGAAAATCTGCTGTCCTTAACCTGGTCTAGCCCAATGTGACTCCCAGACCCCACAGCAATGTGGTTGACTCTTAACTGCCCTTTGGGCAATAAAATCTAGCCAGTGTTGCCCACATTCCATGAGAAAAGCAGGCTGCAAGTGTGCTCAAAACCGGTGGTGATCAGGGCTCCATTACTTATTGGTTAGTTAGCTCTGTGAGTACTCAAAAAGGTGATGTTGCACCTCAGAGATTCTCCATCTGAATTGTTTCAACACACACAAACATTTCATGTATAATCTTCACACTGTTACAAGGATCCCCACTTCCCTGACCACAGTGATAAACCCTTGAAAGCAGATGCTTTTGAGATTTTCTTAATGAGATTTTTCCTGTCAATATCTTGATAAGCATGGGAATGTTTCCTAACCTTTTGCAATCTTTCAGTCTTTGTTAATGGGTTTATCCTGCGTTACGAACACATTTCTGTTTCAGGTGATTACCGAAGGGCCAATTACCACGGGCACAAATTTTTAATGATTGGGAAAAGGATTTGAAGGGGACATGAGGAAAATCATATGCACTCTCAGAGTGATGAGCATTGGGAATTCACTGCCCAGTTTGGTGGTTGAGGCAGAAATTCTCAAAATGTTTACAAAGCTTAGATCTGCACCTGAAGGACTGTAACCTTCGAGTTTACAGAGCAGGTGCTGGAAGGTGGGATTAGAACAGGCAGCTAGTTTATTTAGCCAGCACACGCAGAATGGCGCCTTTCTGTACTGTAATCTTTTTTAAAAATGCTAATTGCTTTCTAAAGTTAACATGGTGCAAATAAAATAAAACAAAATTGGCAAACAAACAATTCACCACTTACAAATTTTACTCACTGAAAATTACACATATTAAAAAGATTTTTTATTGTGTATTTGTTTTTTAGCTTCATCCAAACAGGGGCTCTTTCCCTCCTGTGATTAGAAATTCACACCTACATATTCACTCTTTGTAGCTTTCTGTTTTATAGCTTTATGGAACTAAACCACTTTTAATGAGTTTGGATGTTTGTTTTTCCATTTATAACTGGCTCCTTCTAGTGGAGGAGGAGCGCCTCATCTTCCGCCTAGGAACCCTCCAACCACAGGGGATGAACTCGGATTTCACCAGTTTCCTCATTTCCCCTCCCCCCACCTTGTCTCAGTCAAATCCCTTGAACTCAGCACCGCCTTCCTAACCTGCAATCTTCTTCCTGACCTCTCCGCCCCCACCCCAGTCTGACCTATCACCCTCACCTTGACCTCTTTCCCCCTATCGCATTTCCAATGCCCCTCCCCCAAGTCCCTCCTCCCTACCTTTTATCTTAGCCTGCTGGACACACTTTCCTCATTCCTGAAGAAGGGCTTATGCCCGAAACGTCGATTCTCCTGTTCTCTGGATGCTGCCTGACCTGCTGCGCTGTTCCAGCAACACATTTTCAGCTCTGATCTCCAGCATCTGCAGACCTCACTTTCTCCTCCTTCTCCTAGTGGTCAAAGACATGTTGCTGGATCACAAACAATCAGAAACATTTATTGCAAAAGTCACAGTAACTTTTTGCTTTGGCAATGTGACAAATTTTAATCACTATATTGCTTGATTCGGTCTGTCGCATGATCTGCCTGCTGACCTCAAGTCAGGGTGATCTTACAATTGTGCTTAGAGAGTTAAGTTTAAACATTTTTAATTAATTGTAATAATGTGAAGGAAATAACCCAATTAATGACAAACTTGATGTGCTAGAATTAATTTTAGAAATTAATCTTAAAAATTTAAAATAATGCAGAATTTGAATCCTTGCTCAGAGGCCAGTTGATAAGCAACATTGCACAGCCTGGAGATAAGTTGTTTAAAAATAAACATACATGGACATACAGTAATTTGACTCTTCAAGAATGCTCCTTTACTGATCAAAGGGAGTTGTTTTCCAAAGTCATCACCTGACAAAGGAGCAGCACTCAGAGCTTGAGATTTCAAATAAACCTGTTGGACTATCACCTGGTGTTGTGAGATTTCTGATTTTGTCCTCCCCAGTTCATACTGGCACCTCCACATCATTTTTTTTACCTCAAAGTGACATAGAACTTTCCTTAAAACAATTGATGCAGCTAATCATCAGTTTCTCCAGAATTCTGTTTGTTACAGATTTCCAGCCTCTGCAGGATTTTGCTTTGATTCTCTTGAAGAGAATTGTTGTTAGGACTAAGTCAACAAAACAAAAACTACAACTTATACTTGGATTGTGAGTAAAATATTTGTTTGATATTTGTTTATATACCCTGTTTATCGAGAATTGGATTTGAACACATTGTTTATTTTTAGGTGGATTTATTAGTGAACATCTGCTCCTCAGCAGATTTGTTGCAATACTTGAGGTGACTATTTATCCTTAATTCTACAATGTTGTAATTCTCAATAAAGATAAAATACATTGTCAAAGGTTTTAAAACCCACAAGACCTAAAAGGAAAAAAATAATAATTCGCTGAAATTCTTAAATGAGGAATTCAATGTACTGAAATGGCTAACTCAAAGCAGTTGCCTCTGTTGTAATATATTGAGTAGGTATTTTTATTCAAAAGATACCTTTCGTCATCTGAAAGCCCCTGGCAGTCTTGGCACTTTATTTTAGGACTGAAGATATAGGTTATCATACAAACTAAGTTCTTACGATGACTATAAAATAGCATCCAATTGAAGATAAGTTGGACCGAATAAAAGTCCCTTGCCAGAGGTAAAGTCAGTAGAACCACAACAGTTGTGAGAGGGTGCCCTGTGCCCAGATTGCTGTATGAGCTTCTGTATAATCAGAAGCAGTGTTTATAATACTTCCCTCTGGCAGAGTCATTATAAAGGGTTCATGTTCAATAGTTAATTGTGGACTACTGAGTCAATTATACCAGGGGATCATTTCTTTCTCATACTGGCAACATTACCAACTGCATCATCGATGATGTCACCATTGACAGATTCAGAGACTGAGTATGGCTCAGGCAGTACCAGGATAGAGTTAATCATTGCCTTTTACTCACTGACTATGTGTACATAATCTGTTTTATCACAGCATGGGAATGTACCATTAACAGCAAATGAAAGTGTCTGATCAATCACCAGGTATGTACAACATTAAGCTTTCTCAACACTGTTACACCAAAAACTTACACAGCAGTTTCAGCATTGTTTAAAGAAAGTAAAGCTCACTTTACCCTACCCCAAACATATCGGACCCTATCTGTTCAAGTTTGAGTGATAGGTGTGCCGGCATACTATTATATACAGAATACTGGTGCTAATTAGCAAGTCATAGTATGTGCAGAAATTACTCTAATCTGGTGAATATTTACAGAATAAAAATAAGAAAAATAGAACATTGGCTTTTGTCTCAATTTGGCTGAAACAAAATGGGTTGGTGTTGATGTTCAAGTCCTTGAGGGATCCATTTAGAACTAATCTGAAACACAGCATGACATGCTGCACACTGCTCCTCAGGAAGGAGATGCTGGATAAATATTTATTGCAGAAAGCTCAACCACTTGCTACTTCACAAACTCTTCCTCAATGTACTCCAAAGAGTGTGGACAGGTTCATCATCTCATCGTAAAGCCTTTACCTCCAACTGTGCAGCGCTCCCTTTTGTAACAGTATAATGCCAGCTTAATCTTCATGCTCTGGACTGTAGCCATAATCTATTGGCTCGGATGTAAGAATGCTACTGCTTAAGATACAGAGAATACTAATCTTTTCTGTAAAATGTAGTTTGTTGCACACAACCAGTTACTGCAGTGCCATTCCTATATATTTTTCCTAAGTTCCAAATCGATAAGATGGACTTCCAGATACTTATTCTTTCCAGGATGCTGCAAGCATCTCAATGAAAACATTGACGGACCATATCATCTCAATCTCTTTATTATTCCCCATTGTCTCTCTACCTTCTAGTTTGGATAAATGCGAAGTAATGCATTTTGGAAGGTCGAACTCAAATGCTGAATATAGGATTAAAGACAGGATTCTTGGCAGTGTAGAGGAACAGAGGGATCTGGGTGTGCAAGTACATAGATCCCTCAAAGTTGCCACCCAAGTGGATAGGGTTGTTAAGAAAGCATATGGTGTTTTTGGCTTTCATTAACAGAGGGATCAAGCTTAAGAGCTGCGAGGTTTTGCTGTAGTTCTGCAAGTCCCTGGTGAGTCCGCAGTTGGAATATTGTGTCCAGTTCTGGTCACTATAGGAAAGATGCAGAAGCTTTGGAGAGGGTGCAAAGAAGGTTTACCAGGATGCTGCCTGGACTGGAGGGCTTGCCTTATGAAGAAAGGTTGAATAAGCTCAGACTTTTCTCTCTGGAGAAAAGGAGGAAGAGAGGAGACCTGATCGAGGTATACAAGATAATGAGTGGAATAGATAGAGTCAATAGCCAGAGACTTTTCCCCAGGGCAGGATTGACTGGTACAAGAAGTCATAGTTTGAAGATATTAGGAGGAAGGTATAAAGGAGACGTCAGAGGTAGGTTCTTTATGCAGAGAGTTGTGAATGATGGAACGCGTTGCCAGCTGTGGTGGTGGAAGCAGAGTCATTGGGGACATTTAAGGGACTGCTGGACATGCACATGGATAGCAGTGAGTTGAGGGGTGCATAGGTTAAGTTAATACATTTGACATTGGGATTAAACCTCAGCATAACTTTGTGGGCCAAAGGGCCTGTTCTGTGCTGTACTTTTCTCTGTTCTGTTTTCTATTCCATCCTTCTCACTGTTATTCTCAATCCATCTCCTGAAGTGCTTTTGTTCACAATCTGCCCACTATGAATGGAAAATTGTGCATATCACATTGGTTTTTCATCACAGAATTGGGATGGCACTGAGGGAATCCATTTGGCCTATCAAATTCAAGCTAGTCCCTTTCAAGCAGCTCTCTCAGTCGCAATCTTCTGCTCTATTTCTGAACCCTGCAGGTTTATTGCCTTCAAGTGGCCATCTAGTTTCCTTTGAAATAATTCTCTCTCCCTGCCTCCACCTTATCAATATGTAGTGACTCAAGTCCTTACAATTCACTGCATTAAAACGTTCTGCCACATAGTTGCCCTGCTAGAAGGTGTTATTAAACTGGGAAGGAAGGGTGAAAAAAAATTGACAAGGATATTACTGAGGAGTTTTAAGGAAAGGGCGGGACTTTTTCCCCTGGAGGGCAAGAGACTGAGTGGTGACCTTACAGAGGTTTATAAAATAACAACGGGTACAGATAAGGTGAATAGCCAACGACTTTTCCCCAGCATAGGGGAGTCGAAAACTGGAGGTCATAGACTTAAGGTGCGAGGGGAAAGATTTAAAAGGGACCGGAGAGGTAACCTTATCACACAGAAGGTGGCGTATATATGGAACAAGCTGCCAGAGGACATGAGAGATACAGATATATTTAAAAAAACATTGACAGATATATGGATAGAAGAGGTTTAGAGGGATATAAGCCAAACTCAGGCAAATGGGACTGGTTAAGTTTAAGAAAGCTGATCAGAATGGACAAGTTGGGCCAAATTCCTGATGAAAGGCTTTTGCCCAAACATCAATTTTCCTGCTCCTCGGATGCTGCCTGTCTGCTATGCTTTTCCAGCACCACTGTAATCTTGACTCTAATCTCCAGCATCTGCAGTACCCACTTTGGCCAAGTTGGGCCAAACGGTCTGTTTCCACGCTGTATGATATCTTTATAGCCTGTCCCTCTCACGAATTCCCAACAAGCTCATGCCAAAACCTTAAAACTGGTCTCCCCAAATCCTTGTGCACTAATGGAAACGATTTTCCTTTCTCTGTCTTATTTAAACCTGCATCAATAGTAGTGTGGAGCTAATTGTTTTTGTCACTGTGAGTTGGCAAATGATTAAACTGAATTTATTGAGATTTTATTCACTTGAAATAGCTCAGGGTTTCTATGTGGTATCTAACATGTTTATCAAGTAGCAAATGTCCTTAACCCAGTTAGTTGGCTACAGTTGATTCATTTCCATTAATTTTCTTTCTTCTGCATTATTTACATCTCACATGTAGTTCCAACGGGTTCAGTGTTCAAATTTTTAATTTGAAGGCAGTAAATCATGAATACAAGTCCCGTTCCTCACTACTTTCCACAAAATCAAGGTTGACATCGCAATTCAATACAATAGGATTGTAGTTTTGTGGCTGCAGAAGCCAGATTTACATTGTTAAATCCAAAACTTGAAGCCAAGGCCCAAGATGCCTTTTTGTGAAATCTTGCTGTGCACAACCTTGGCTGCTGAGCTTGCCGAGAAAGATACAATGTCTACATTTCAAAAATCTCTTATTGCTTTATTGACACAGTCCAATTTCTCAAATACGTCAGTCCACTATCTTTTGTGGAATAAAGATGACATTAATTGATTGATTCCTAAATTTTGCTGCTATCTGATTCCCGACTGCAGTCCACAGCAATTTTACAAATCCTTCTTTGAATAGTTTGGACGTGTTTCTATCCTCCAAGGGTTTGACAGGAGAAGAAAGAGTCAGGAATATTGATCGAATGTGCACATTTCCAACTGAAATAGTTGCCTTCAGCAGTTCTTTGTGTTTCTGTGATCTTAAGAAATGTGTCAGTCTGTGTTAGATGAAGCTGTCAGTGAATTTGTTTCCTGTCTTGTATAAGCAGCACCAATACTGAACCACCACCTTCCTTCTATGGTCTTCTTTTGCATCTGTAGTGGCAAGTCAGGCTCAGAAAGCCATCACTTGGAAGAGGGGGGGGGGGGGGGGGGGGGGGGAAGCTGGGCACCTTGAATTGGGGGAGCAGTTAACCAAGCTATGAGGTGGGTTCATAATGAGAGAAAGTGAGGGCTGCAGATGCTGGAGGTCAGAGCTGAAAATGTGTTGCTGGAAAAGCGCAGGTCAGGCAGCATCCAAGGAACAGGAGAATCGACATTTTGGGCATAAGCCCTTCTTCAGGGCTTCTTCAGCCCTTCTTCAGGGCTTCTTCAGCCCTTCTTCAGGGCTTCTTCAGGGCTTCTTCAGCCCTTCTTCATAACGAGACCAAGTGAGTTGAATAACAACCTGCCAACCTTTCTATAGCTGCCACTGGCACTCAGTAAGACCAGGACATTTTCCCGCTCAGCCTTGTGATGGACAAAGAATCTCTACCTTCAGCATCCATAGCTCCAACCTATAGCATGCATGTGGGGGTGCACATTGACAAAGCAACTGGGGCTCCCAGTGATTTCAAACTCACCAGCAACCAGCCGGAGTCTGATGTAGGCAATAGAATCATGGCTGTGGAGAAATGTACAATCTTCAGTGTCCAATTCTTGATTTTTGATCCATTTTATCAGATGCTCAAATGTTCAGAAAATAACAAGCATAGAACACATCTTAATGTGCCTATCTGCAGAATATGCTGAAATGATGAAATAAAACACTGCTTTGCAATGCCTGATGTGTTTGCAATTATATTGGCATATGTCAATGCAGTAGAACAAGGGGGCATCCCTTCACCGAATCCCCACAGATGTAAATGAGTGCAATGCTGAGGGGGTTCCAGGCTCCATTTAGAAATATTTGAATGAATCAATGTGATCAAATCTAAAAGCAAACTCTAGGATGTCCTCATAAAAGGTATGCGACACTTAATAAAGCTCTATACTAGTCTTCTTGTACACTCATTTCTGTACAAACATCCCTCTCAATGGAAATTGGTGCTGGCTGCCTTCTGGTCTTACTATAGACCTGACAACAACTTCTTTGCTAGAAACGAATGCTGGTTTAGTCAATGAAACAGAATGGTTGCAAGACAGAAAAATATCCAGTGAAGTTACAAAAGTTGGAATCAAAATTAAAATTGCCTCGAATTGGATAGATTTTCATAGACATTTCACTTAGATTTCATTTTGGTTATTAAGGTAATTAGGCTAAATTGGGCTTGAACTATACCAGTAATCAACTTAATGGATGGATTTATTCCCTAGTTTATGTTTCCAATTCAGAGATGATCAAAAAAATTACTTGAATGATCACAAATGCATGGATATAAAGACAGGTCAGAATCTGGGAATTCTGCACTGAGTAACTCACCTCCCGACTCTCCATCCCTGATGAAGGGTTTTTGCCTAAAACATTGATTTTCCTGCTCCTCGGATGCTGCCTGACCTGCTTCTGCTTTTCCAGCACCAGTAGTCTAAACTCCCGACTCTCTAAAGCCTATCCACCATCTACGAGGTAAAAGTCAGGAGTATGATGGCATATTCCCCACTTGCCTGGATGTGTACAGCTCCAATAACACATCTCATTTGAAACATTCACTCCCTCTCTCATGGGTGCATAGTAGCAACAGTGCTTCCCATATCGATAGGATGCACTGCAGCAACACCTTTCAAACCCATGAACACTACCATCCAGAAGGGCATAAGGAGCAGATACATAGAAGCACTATCATTACACGTTCCCCTCCAAGCCACTCACGATCCTGATTTGGATCAATATTTGGATCAATATTTGGATCAATTTTATGGGTGGTACAGTGGTTAGCACTGCTGCCTCAGTGCCAGAGACCCGGGTTCAATTCCCACCTCAGGCGTCTGACTGTGGAGTTTGCATGTTCTCCCCATGTCGGCGTGGGTTTCCTCCAGGTGCTCCGGTTTTCTCCCACAGTCCAAAAGATGTGGAGGTTACGCTTGGCCACGCTAAATTGCCCGTAGTGTTAGGTAAGGGGTAAATGCAGGGGTATGGGTGGGTTGCGCTTCGTTGGGCCGGTGTGGACTTGTTGGGCCGAAGGGCCTGTTTCCACACTGTAAGTAATCTAATTACCATTTCGTTCACTGTTGTCTTATGTATTAGTAATGTGGTACATCCAAACCATACTTTCATAGAATCCAACAGTGCAGATCAAGGCCATTTGGCCCATCAAGTCTACACCCAATCTCCTGAAGACCAAAAACAAACTGCTGCAAAAGCTCAACAGGTCTGGCAGCATCTGTGGCAAGAAATCAGAGTTAACATTTCAGGCCCAGTGACCCTTCGTCTGGAGAGCATCTTGCCCGGATCCACACCCCGACTCAATATCCTGCATTTACCATGTTTAATCCACCTAACCCACACAAATCTACCCCACCTAACTGCATATCTTTGGACTATGGGAGAAACTAGAGCACCTGGCAGAAACCCATGGAGACACAGGGAGAATCTGCAAACAGTCACCAGAGGGTGAAGACTTCTAAAGATATTAGATTAATGTGAAGCACAGAAAATACAATTAGACATCAAGATTAGATTAGATTCCCTACAGTGTGGAAACAGGCCCTTTGGCTCAGCAAGTCCACACCAACCCTCCGAAGAGTAACCCAACCAGACCCATTCCCTTACCTTATATTTACCTCGATTAATGCACCTAACACTATGGGCAATTTAGCATGACCTGCACATCTTTGGATTGTGGGAGGAAACCCACAATCCACAGGGAGAATGTGTGGAGTTTGCACAGTCGCCTGAAGCTGGAATTGAACATGGGTCCCTGGCACTGAGGCAGCAGTGCTAATCACTGAGCCAATGAAAAGTTATGACTTTCAACTGTTTTACTGAAAAACCCTCAAATCTTTAACCACTTAGTTCAGGACGAATTGCTAAACTAATTGACTAAAAAAAACTGAAGAGATGTCACAATATTGACAAACAAAGCAATCTGTTAGCAGTGATTTCAGATGAACACATTTACATTGGACAGTCTATAATATTAACTACATTCTGGAGTACAAATAAGGCTGCAGTGTTTAGCAGGAAGAGTTTGTATCTCATTGTGCGCTGCTTCCTTGGGAAGAGAGACACGAGCTGCTTGGAAATGGAAAGTGAATTTCTGTTAAGTTCTCCCAATGCTTTGCATCTATATTGATCCCAACCTTTTTCAAAGAGCATGATTCATTACCTGTAGGGTGTAACATATTCAATTGGAATTGAAATGAGTAGAGTTATTGTATTTAAAACAAGGAAACAGCATGCAGGAACACCAATACTGGCATATTCTGGGACTTGAGAGAATGGGAACAGTAAAAAGTCAAAAGCTCAGTGAGAACCAAGCCACGTGCAGATAAGTAATTGATTAGTGAGTATTTCAAAGTTGTCTGCTCTAAGTGAAGGAATTTCAATTGAATAATTAGAAAATAAATTGAAGTAATAAGAATATAGCTCAGGCAGAACTGGAGATATTAATTAAAAGTTAATTAGTGAAATAATTGATAAATTAAAACACTGTGAACCTGCAAAACAGTGTTCTAGACAGCAGTCACAACCCTGAGACTAACAACTTCTGACTTAGTCAGGGACAAGAAAGTGTAACAGATAATGAAGCAAATATGGGAATCAAGAGGGTGGAAGTGGTGGAAACTCGATCTTTGTAATTGTCTGACAGATTAGAGGTTTTGTATGGACATGAACGTGACTGTAGCTGAATGAGTGAACTGACCACAATACACAGTCTGTGGAATGTAGTATTGGTGGAGACAGTTAATTTGGGGAATAGATTTAGCTCTCTGTACCTGAGAGCGAGAGTCTAGACACCTGCCTGGTGCCAGGAGAGAAACTTGAGTGGGAGGATCCAGTTATCATAGTTGCACTGGAACAGTTTGGCTTGATAAGCTATGACACCAACAGCTAGCTGACAATGTAGAACAGCAGTGCAAACTACTGCAAACCCAAATAAGGGCATCCTGTCCATAAAAAGCAGCCAAATGCAACTGCCCCAATAGTCTACATGCAGTCACCAGAAGAAAACGTGATGGAAGATGACAGAGGTATAACCTGCTCACTGACACTCAGGCCACTCCGCTCCTGCCATCATTAAAATCTAGGTCCAATATGGGCAAAACTGCTGAATATTCCAGCAGGTGAGGAGAGAGCACTGTGCTTGACATTAAGCCTGCATTTTGCATCAAGCAATCCGATCTAAACTGGAGCAAATTGGAAGTAGGAAGGAAACTCTCCATTTAATCCAGCCATGCATTGCACAAAAGGATGTGATTGTGTGATGTCAATATTTAGAATAACAACTATTTAAAAACCTGACTGACATAATATCCCCTGCAACTTAAAGAGCTGTTCCTGCAACATCCCATAAACACATCCCCTGGCAAAAAGGTAAATTCAAACAGGTTCTTACAGGAGAGAGTGAGAGAGATTGCAGAGAGGATCAGCCAGGGATCATTGGCTGAAAGATGGAACCTCTCTCTTCCTAGCAGCTTCTCAGGGTTCCCAGCTAAAACTAAACCAAACTACAAAAATCCTTGAACTGGGAGAACTGGCCACTCCCGTTTCATTGGGTCAGGCAGCATCCAACAGGACAGTCAACACTTCAAGCAATAAGCTCTTCATCAGGAATATGATGGAAATGTCAACTCTCATGCTCCTTGGATGCTGCCTGACCAGCTGTGCTTTTCCAGCACCACACTCTTCAACCCTGATCTCCAGCATCTGCAGTCTTCATTTACTCCCCTTTCATTGTACAAGAGTTTTAAAAACCCCAAAAGCCTTTTACCCGATTGTTGCCTTAGGCAGTACAGAGGAACTTCGATGATCCAAAGGACACGGGCAGGGAATATTTCATTCGGTTAATTGAATTCCGGATAATCGAATACAGGATCGCATCGGGACATTGACGTCTTGCCGGATAATCGAGGTTCCTCTGTTTATGTTAGCCAGAATCACAGTAGCCTAAACCCAGACAAAAATCAGAACCTCTGCCTTTTACAACCCCTTTTGTTAAAAACACAGACAAAAGAACCGAGCAGCTTCAGCACATACTTTAAAACCTCTTTCAAAATAAAAACTCAGGACAAAATACACCTCTTAAAGCCATAGTATCAACCTTGTCCAACCTATCCACATGGTAGTTGGGTATTTTGATTACTCAGTCAGTTGGGGAGGCATTGAGCAAATTTCAACAAGCTTACCACAACAGGGAGCATGCATTGTAGAAAGAAAAATTGATCATTTAAGTGAGCAATCTTTTAAAATGGTCATAATGAGATGCCAAGCAGCAGAGACAGCTATTAATACCAACTCCAAATCTCTACTTAAAAAAGTGTGTAACTGCATCTTATGATGTACTCATACTTTAACCCAGCAACTCAAAGTTCATTGAGATCTAGTTATTCATCATAAATAGGGTGGTCTAGAATTGCCAAAGTACTCCAAATTTTGCAGCACACCATTTACCCTACCATATTTGCTGTCCTCATTTATTGAACTATTACTTCATTTTATTTGATAAAGTTTAAGTAATTGCTAATAAAAGTCATAGTCAATACATGTCAATCATCATTAGTTGGTGTTTTCTGTAACAATGGGCCCTATCAATTAAAAGCCCACTTGTTAATCAATCACACTTTTCGCATGCAGTAGAAATGTTGGTTAAATAAGCACTACTGCTGTGCAATGGTAAATGTAGGGGATAACCCCCCAAAAAATAAACAATGATCAGATCTCCTCAGCCTAGGGATTGTGTTCAAAACTGGCTGAGCCAGAGCCATAGTAATGAGTGTAGTTACTTTGAAGCAATGTTGGCTATCCCTTGAATTGGTATTCTTGCAAATTGCCCTGATCAGTGAAGATGGGAAGCTTCAACAAGCAGTTTAAAACAGAAGCTTCAAGCCTCATTTTGAAGAAAGGCTGAAGGCCTGTTCTACCAAATTATTATATAAAGTGATTAATTCACTACTGAAATAGCACATAAGAGACAAAATGAAAACATTCACCAGATACAGGAGATAAAGGAAACAACAACTACTTTTTCTGAATCAAAGCATGGAAACAAGCCCGTCAGTTCAAGCCAACCCTGTTCTCAAACTAAATTAGTCACACTTGGCTACATATCCCTCCAAACATTCCCTATTCATGTAATTATCCAAATATCTAAATGTAACTGTACCTTGTTGTGGAAATTAAACTGACTCGGCTCAAATGCTAGCAAGAGCAAAGAAAAAGTTTATTTTGAAAACTCTGCAGAGCTGACCCAATACATTGGCTTGGCAAGATGCTGCATGTAAGGGGTGGCTGAATAGCTTTCACATATTCCCTTTATACTAAACTTCGCTTACTCTTATCACATCTCAAGGTCAAGAACTAGGAACATTCGGCTATTGATAAGTTTAGATTTTCCCTGACTCTGGCTGAATTTGACTGTTTTTGCATGACTTGCTGTTTTGCAAGTCTTGCAAGGCCAAGCTGTCAGCTCGCATAATGCAGCAAAGCCAAGCTGTCTATTTAGAATTTTAGCAAAGTATTAGTTTAGGCAGAGTCTTAGATTTAGCAAAGTATTATATATATATAAAAAAGTTATTTTTAAAATTTTCTCCTCTCACCTTAACAACATGCCCCCTAGTTTTGATCTCCCCACTCTAGGGAAAAAGACCTCTGCTACTCACCTTATCTATGCCCCTGATGATTTTTAAACTTCTATAAAAAGTCATCCCTCAACCTTCTATATTCCAGTAGAAAAAGTCCCAGCTTATCCCTAACTCAAATCCTCTCTTTGCAGCAACATCCTGGTAAATCTTTTTTTGATTTTTCTCCAATTTAATATCCTTTTAGAACAGGACAACCAGATCTGTGCACTGTATTCCAGAACAGGCTTCACCAACATCCCGTACACAATCTCAGCACAACATCCCAACTCTTATTTAAAAATGTCTGAGAAATGAAAGTTTGCATACCAAACACCTTAACCACCTTGTCTACGTGTGATGTAAATTTCAAATAATTCTGTACTTGAACCCCTAGTTCTCTCTGTTCTACAAGACTACTTAGGGCCCTACCATTAGGTGTAAAAGTCCTGCCTTTCTTGTCTTACCAAGGCACAATACCTCGCATTTATCTAAATTAAACTCCATCTGCCACTCCTCGGCCCATTAACCCAATTGATCAAGATCCCTTTGTAATCTCAGATAACCTTCTTCACTGTCCACTATCACCAATTTAAGTGTCATCTGCAAACTTAGGAACCATGTCTCCTTTATTCTCATCCGAAGCATTTACATAAACGATAAACAAAAGTTAAGTGTACCAATCCCTATGGAACACCATCGGTCACAGGTCTCAAGTCTGTAAAACAATCCTCCATTCTTAAATGAAAAGGTGTAAAACAAAAAAAACCCAAAGACCTTCCCTCCAGAACCCTGCCCGCATCAGACACTCCCTGGACAAAGGACAGCATCAGGTGCAACAGAGCAAAATCCACTCTGCTATTTCAAAACACAACATAAAGCTGCCTTGACTTTGTTAAACAAAGCTAAAAATCCTACTAATTGGAGGGAAGAAACAAACAAAATGCCTCTCCCTTGACTCAGTCACCAAAGTCTTTTGAGCAGGAACGACAAGGGGCCAAAATAAAAATAAACTCAAGCAAAATCAAAGAAACTAGATAACAAAATAACTAAATAAATAAATCCCCTCTGTTCTGTCCCCATCAAACACTCCTGGGACAGGTATAGAACGTGCCCGTGGTCTAGCACCTGGTAAACTTGCTCAGTCACTAGTTATATGGGGACCGTAGGGTGTGGCATTCTCCACCCCCAATGTAACAGGAGAGGATGCCTTCGTAGAGGGCTCTCCACTAGCGATCTCCGCTGCTAAAGGGCAAAACATTATGCCAAGGCACGCCCAGGTGTTGGGTAAAGGTGCTGCAGCAGCAGAGTGTGCAGCATCAACCCATATAAATAATATATCCAGTCCATTCAAAACAGGCACTGGGAAGCTATCCCTGAGATGGTTCAGATTGTGGGGCACCACATCACAGCAGAGGGTTGGAGGCATGGGGCAAAAATAACAGTCTGGATGGACAAGGGGCAGTTTGTCCGGAATTCCACTGCATGCCTGAGCTGCTGCCTGGAGTGCACGCGAGGGGGCTGGGCTGTGTGCCTTGACGATCAGGGGTGGACCGATGGTGGATTATCCAGCCTGCACCTCTGACACCCGGTGTGCCCCTGACTCTGGTCAGCCCTGCATCCCGAGTTCTCTTCCCTCCCTCGGCCTGCACAAACCATGCTAGAGGAGGAACCTGTTCCTGAGCAGTGGCTCCCTAATGAGAGCTGCTACTCCCACAG
Source organism: Chiloscyllium plagiosum (assembly GCF_037043375.1). Lineage (NCBI taxonomy): Eukaryota > Metazoa > Chordata > Chondrichthyes > Orectolobiformes > Hemiscylliidae > Chiloscyllium > Chiloscyllium plagiosum. Next base: position 88,579,952 of record NW_028270151.1, read on the forward strand.
GGGGAGACCTCCGTCCCAAGCTGTCCGTGTCCTGCACAGTGATCATGTCCAGAAAGAAGATAAGCAACTCTTGGAAGACTACCTGAGACATCGACCGTTCCATGAGAGGAACGACGTGTCGCAGCAGAGGCCATGCACCTGACTGGAGAAATACATCATCAGGACTCACCACCTTGCAAGAGGCTTGACATAAAAGGTATTGCTACAATGTCTGAAGGCGAAAAGTCACTACTTTGGTGCAAAGGCACACCAGCACTGACCACCCTCCTCAAGCAGGAGACTCAGAATCTCAGCAGTGACACAGCCTTTTACTGGATGGTGGTGACAGGAGGAGGGACTAAAGTGAGCAGCTGGTACCACAATATGCCAGCCACCAGCTGATTTGTGACCAGCATCTGCACCCTGTCCTGTCCAGTGCGCTAGACAAGTGGTCTCCAAACTGTGCCAATTCACCAGCCAGGATTCCCTGAGCCATGAAAGTCACACCTCTCCAGTCCCAATACTCCAGGATCCGTGCATAGTCAGCCCCCACCCCAGGTTGTCCCAGAATGCTACTATCCTTTGCAAGGATCCCTCTCCAGGCTGGGGCTCGATGGTTTCAGCATCACCCAGAATGCTCCTGGGAGGCCACACACACACACACCAAATGCTTAGTTTTTCTCCAGGCTTTCCTACCCTGCAGATGTGCTCCCTCCCACCTCACTGGTGTCCATAAGCAAGGTAACCCCATTGCAGTACAGACATGACACCACACACCCTCCACCAGCCAGAACACACAGTAAATAGCTCAACCGTGTCAGTGCCCTCATTGATCTCCTCCCAGGCCAGCAGATGAAAACCTATCACCCGTTGGAGAAGGGTGCCTCAGGGCAGCCTCCTTCAGACTGAGCAGTAGCAGAACCATACCCAACCGCTCCTCACCAAACTGGCAGAGGTAGGCAAAAGGTCAGCTAGAGAAAAGGACAGGATGTTCAGTAAAATGATCCTTGGGCAACTACCTCTGGCAGGTCATCAGGGGAGAAATTCCCACTGACAGTAAGCCCCTCCTCCAGGTCAAAGTTCACCACCCACTCAGTCTTCAGGATGAACATCACCTTCCCGTACATCATTGATGCAGTGGCGCGGGGGGGGGGGGGGGGGGGGGGGCTGCATAACATTTCACCCTGAGCTGTTTTGTTAAATAAGGGCAACAAGGCCACCAGGGGTGATGTAACACAGAGGGATGGGTAAAGGTGGTGAGGGACAGAGGATATAACCACCCCACATAGGAATAAGTGGACCCCACTCCAGATGTTGTTTCTGGTGGTCCTGTAGTTACCATCACCCCTCCCCCAAACCAGGACCATCACTTCCCCTCACACAAATAGTCAGTAAAGGAAACTGGGAGAATCCCATTAGGCCTCCCCTGCCAGTGCAGTCACCTCAGGCAGCATGTCCCAACCTGACATCCAGCCCATAATAGTTTCCCAATGCCCAGAGGCAATAGTCACTGGTAGCAAATAGGTCACAGTCACAAAGTAGCAATAAGGAAATGGCTCAGGCTCCAAACAGTTCTAGGCCCCAGACTGCAAAATGTAGTTACTCACCATAAATGTTCAGACCCCAAGCTGTTAGTGTCCAGGCCTGAAATCCCCAACTGAAAAGAAGTCCAGGATCCATGAACCAGCCTCCCTGGGCACCAGCCAAGTAGAAGTGCAGGCCACCATGTTTCTCAGAGCAGTGGAAGCAGCAAAACCTCAGCAGGATACAGCACATAAGGTTCCAGGCCCCAAGCAGCAGCTTCTCCCCAGCACAGCAAGTTTTATTAAAACAGTCTACAACTCATTGAGGGAAAAATGCAGGCCAGCAGCAACAAAGAATCCTAGGTCAAGGCAGGCTACAGCAGTCTAGGCCCCAATCAGTTCCAGCTGCTCTTAGTTGTAACAGGTGTTGCCACCTCAGGCTCCAATCACAGCAGAGTGCAAACTACCAGCACACTGCCCTCTACAGGAAAGAATCCTCCATCATCACTCTCTGTCTCCTGCCATTAAGCCAAATTTGTATCCAGTTGGCATGCTCACCGTGAATCTCATGTGATCTAACTTTCTAATTGGACTACCATGCAGACCTTTGATAAAGGCATTACTAAAGTCCATGTAACAACGTCTCCCTGTTCTGCCCTCAATCTTTTTGGTTACTTCCTCAAAAACCTCAATCAAGTTTGTGAGACACAATTTTCCTCGCACAAAAAAAGTGCCCCTGCGAACAGGGCAGCTTTCTGACTTGGGTCTGTATGACATTTTCTTCATTAAGACTGTATAAACTTACTGGAACTCATAGGACCATAAGATATAGAAAACACAATTAGGCCATTAAGTCCATCAAGTCTGCTCTGCCATTTGATCATGGCTGATATGTATCAGAACCCCATTCCCCTGCCTTCTCCCCGTTAGCCTTGATCCCATTATGAATCAAAGACATATCTATCTCTGTCACCCAGTCACTTGGCCTCTATAGCCTTCTGCAGCAAAGAATTCCACAGGGTAACCACCCTCTGGCTGAAGAAATCCCTCCCCATATCACATCTAAAGTGTTATCCTTTCACTCTGAGGCTGTGCCCTTGGGTCTTTGTATCTCCTAATAGTGGAAGCATTTTCTCCACATCCACACTATTCAGGCCTCTCATTATTCTGTAAGTTTCAGTTAGATTTCCCCTCATCCTTCTAAACATCATCGAGTAAAGACACAGATCATCAACCATGTCACATATGACAAGGCATATGACAAACAAATAAAAGGTGGCTTGTTGATGGGATACCAGACTCACTGGAGTTATCTTAGGGGCAAAAAGGGAAAAGCATGTGTTTAAAGATATTCACTTGCAACAGTTACCTTTGAGTTGGAGGAAGCATTTCTGGCATTATACCATTATTATCTCATTGGATCCTGCCATCAAAGATGGGGACCAATATGTGGAAAGAATGCATTATTTTTTCTGGGAAGATGACATTTGCGTAGATGAAAAACAATGACATTGTGTAGACCCAGAGCTTTTTCAGTTCTTAGGGGCCTAGCTTTTCCTGAGATACCAGATCGTAAAACCTTTCAAAAGTTGATGGATTTAGTTAAGGAATATTATGACACCAAGCCTCCTTGAATTCTGAGATGCTGTCAGTTTTATTCAGCAATTTGATAACCAGGGGAATCCATCCCAGGATTTTTGACCAGGTTAAGATGACTGACAGAGACATGTGACTTTGGTTTAACCTGTAATGAGATGCTGAGAAATTGTTTGAGATGTGGGATTAATGATGTAACCATGTCAACGTGCCTACTAGCTGAAGGCCAGCGGGACTTCAAACAGACACTGCAACTGGTTTTATCTTTAGAATATGCAGCTTGGAAGTGGACACCCTCTCCAGGCCGACTAAGTTTGGGGATCACCACATAAGCAATGGCAATTGCATAGCCTCACTCAGGACATATCCTGAACAGAAGGACTCTAGGGCAATCCAAAGCAAAACCCCAAAATAAAGCCAAGCTCAAGCCATTGGATTTGCTGCTGATACATGGACTTGGAACAGCTAAAGAGTACACTGGACCTAAATGAAGTAAGAGAACTCATAGACCAGTGTCCAGGAGAGTACATACCCTGGAAAGTCCAGCAACATTTGGTTTAGAACAGGTAACTTGCTTAGCAACATCCAAATCGGAACCATTCAAAATAAATATCTGGTTAAATGGTCACCCAGTTCCAATGGAGGTTGATGCCAATATGATTGTATCAGTGTTTCCAAAACCAATCTTTAACCAAATTCACTCTGGACTCCAACCCTTAAGTTTGCACAAGACTATGGCAAGACTGAGAATCCATACTGGGAATCCATTACAGATTAACGATACAACTTCAGATCCAGTCTCTATGACAAGCAACTACTTCAGTTATCACAGATTGTCATAACAGGCTTGGGCCCAAGCCTGATGGGACAAAATTGTTTCAGAAAGATTCACCTTGATTGGCTCAACATATTTTGATTAGAAAATGTCTGCCTGAGTGAAGTCCTAATTAAACACCCGGATGTTTTTCCGGATGGCCTATGGACTATCAAAGGAGCCAAGGCCACCTCACAGGTCGACCAGAAAGCAATTCTGTGATTCTGCAGAGCTTGCCCAGTGCCATTAGCTTAACAGACAAAAGAAGAGGCAGAGACCAGAAGGCTGGAAAGTGAAGGAATCATCAAGCCGGTACAGTTTGCAGAATGGGCAGCACTGGTTTTAACTGATCGTGAAGCCCAACCTGTTGGCTCGCCTTTGTGGGGATTTTAAACAAACGGTAAACCACTTTTCCCAGCTGGATACATACCCAATCCCTCACATATTATGTGCAAAGCTGACAGGGGGCCTGCCCTTTATGATGCTGGACATGAGACACATGTACTCACAATTGTGGTTAGATGAGGATAATAATGGGGAATATTGATAATGGGGAAGAGCAATAAGGAGCACTTAGGTAACTTGGACATAGTCCCTAGATGGGCACACGCTTTAGAAGGGAAAAATGTATGTTCCTGATACCCCAAGTGACCTAAGGCAAAACTGGGTTGCATCCTGAAGATAAAGTGAGGGCGATCAAAGGTGCCCTGACTCCCATGTCTGTACCGGAGCTTAGGTCTTCCCTTGGGCTGACGAATTATTACGGTAAGTTCATAGATAACCCGGCCTCCTTCTTGGCACCTTTGCATCAACTCTTGAAGAAGGGTCAGCATATGATCCCAAGTGAGATCTGGGATTGATGTGCAATGCTTCCCCAAATGGTTTCCAAAATGAAGAATTTATGTCCGGTGGCTAGGATTGGGTGCAGACATAGCTGTGTTGGTGGGGCAGTGCGCAAAGGGCCAAAAAAGACAAGAATTGCCACCAGCAGCTCCACCACATTCTTAGGAATGGCCGGGTAAACCCTGAACTCGGTTGTACATCAACTATGCAGGTCATTTCATGGAATCAATGTTCTTAACCATTGTGGATGCTCACTCAAAGTGGCTGGATGTGCAGAGTATTCATTCGTCAAACATGGGGAGAATGAAAGAAACACTGCGCACATCTTTTGCAATATACTGACTGTTGGAAGTGTTGGTCATAGACAATGGGCCACCATTTACCAACAGGGAATTTGCATATTTCCTGAAGGCCGAAGATATTAATCATATATTGACAGCTTCATACCATCCATTATCCAATGGTCTGGCAGAAAGAACAGTCTAAACTTTGAAGGCAGGCTTAAAAAATACAGCCGTCAGCATCGCTAGATACCGAACTGTCCTGGTTGCTATTTGATTGTGAGATCATCTCTCATGCAACTAAAGGGATAGCTTCAACTAGGGCAGAAGATTCTTCAGCAGGTTAAGTCTTATCTTCCTGGACCTAGGTGGGAGGGTAAAATGGCATCAGAAGCACTAATGCCAGATACAAGACTCCTCTAAACAAGAGAGGAGTGGACAAGGTTTAGTGCAGGAATCACAGGAATGGCCCTGCATGAGCAAGAGGTACGGTTGACGCCAGGTCAGGACCACTGATTTATAAAATCCGGGTAGGTGCAAGGTCCTGAAGAAAACACGTGGACCATATGAAAGCTGCAAACTTGCAAATGGTACAGGACCAAAAACTGCCTGGCTCCTAGATTGCTTTGAGCTGAAAATGTGTTGCTGGAAAAGTGCAGCAGGTCAGGCAGCATCCAAGGAGCAGGAGAATCGAAGTTTCAGGCATAAGCCCTTCTTCAGGAGAACCCATGGGTTCTCCCTCTCCATCAAGCATCGAAGATATCTCAGAACCTAAGATGAGCATTGTGGATGTCACTGCCTTCACGTCTTTGTCACCTGAAGAAGAGAACAAATTTCTTCCGAGATGTTCCAGGTGTAAGTGGCAAGCTACTGTATTTTACACACCACCCATATCTGAGGCTGAATTGGAAGAACCTATCTTGGTGCTAAAATGCCCAAGGAGTAGCTACAAATGAAAGAACCAGCCTATATCCTCAGATTCAGAGGAGGAGAGATGTAGTGATTGTAATGAGGCCAGCCAGGTGGACCTCATAGAATATGAGTTTCCTGATTGGGGTTGTTAATCTGGTCCAATCAGGGAGCCCTGGCTGACAGATATAAATAAAAAATGTCAGAGGTTCCGCTCACTCTGAGAACTGGCTCTGGGGAAACTGGATCATTATCAAGAGCTCTTCACATATTCATAAAGGGTGGTCGGGTGATGGGATACTGGCACCTATGGAGTTATTCCAGCCTTTCATCCCTAGATCATTCTTGTAAACCTTCTCTGAACCCACTTCAATGCTATAACAACTTTCCTGAGATACAGGGCCCAAACTCCTCAATATTCCAAATGTAGTTTGGCCAGAGCCTTATACCAACTCAGCAGTACATTTAAGCTTTTGAGTTCGAGCCCTCTTTCAATTAATAATAAAATTCCATTTGCCTTCCTAACTGCCATAGAACATAGAATATTACGGCACAGTGACTCAGAGGTTAGCACTGCTGCCTCACAGCGCCAGAGACCCGGGTTCAATTCCCGCCTCAGGCAACGGTCTGTCTGGAGTTTGCACATTCTCCCCGTGTCTGCGTGGGTTTCCTCCGGGTGCTCCGGTTTCCTCCCACAGTTCAAAGATGTGCAGGTTAGGTGAATTGGCCATGCTAAATTGCCCGTAGTGTTAGGTGGATTAGTCAGGGGTAAATATAGGGCGGTGGGTTTATCTTCGGAGGGTCGGGGTGGACTTGTTGGGCCGAAGGGCCTGTTTCCACATTGTAAGTAATCTAATCTAATCTATGTAATCTAATTACAGCGCAGTACAGGCCTTTCGGGCCCTTGATGTTGCGCCAACCTGTGAAACCAATCTGAAGCCCGTCTCATCTACACTATTCCATTCTCGTCCATATGCCTATCCAATCACCATTTAAATGTCTTTAAAGTTGGCGAGTTGAGAGTGTGTTGTTGGAAAAGCATAGCAGGTCAGGCAGCATCCAAGGAGCGGGAAAATCCTGATGAAGGGCTCTGGCCTGAAACGTCGATTTTTCTGCTCCTCGGATGCTGGCTGACCTGCTGTGCTTTGCCAGCAACAGCCTCTCAACTCTGATCTCCAGCATCTGCAGACCTCACTGTCTCCCTTTTAAAGTTGGCCAGTCTACTGCAGTTGCAGGCCTATATCCTTCTAATCCTTTCCTACCAATGTATTTGTCCAAATGTCATTTAAGTGTTGTTAATGTACCCACTTCAACCACTTCTGCTGATTGTTCATTCATTATGCGTATCACCCTCTGTGTAAAAAGGTTGCCCCTCAGGTTCCCTTTTATTCTTTTCCCTCTAACATTAAACTGATGGCCTCTAGTCCTTGATTACCCAACCCTGGGAAAAAGACTGAGTGCATTTACCCTATCCATGCCTCTCATGATCTTATACACTTCTGTGAGATCCACTTCAGTTTCCAAAGTGCTAAAGAAAAGCGTGTAGCTAGTCCAACCTCTCTCTATAACTCAGATCGTTGAGTCCTGGTAACACCCTTGTAAATTTCTTCTGCACTCTTTCCAGTTTAATGCATCTTTCCTCTAGCAAGGTGACCAAAACTGAACACGTGACTCCATGAGCGACATCATCAATGTCCTGTACAATTACAACATATCTTCCCAACATCTTCACTTAATTCCCTGACTGATGAAGGCCAGTGTGCCAAAAGCTTTCTTCACTGCCCTGTGTACCTGTGATTCCAGTTTCAGTGAACAGTGCACTTGAACTCCAAGGTCCCTCTGTTCCATTACACTCTTTAAGGCCCTACCATTCACCATGAAACTACTAGCTTGATTTGACTTTCCAAAATGCCAGACCTCACACTTATCCCTATTATCCGTTTGCTGTTTCTCAGCCCACTTCCCCAGTTGATCAAGGTCCTGCTGCAATTTCTGATAACCTTCCTCACTGTTAACAATATTGCCGATTTTAGTATCATCAGCAAACTTACTAATCATGCCACGAACATTCTCATCCAAAGCATTGATGTGGATAACAAACAGTAATGGGCCCAGCAGCGACCGCTGAGGCACTGCACTAGTTGCAGGCGTCCATTTCGAAAAGCATCCTTCCATTATTATTGTCTGCTTCCTACCATCGAGCCAATTGTGTATCCAATTTGCCACCTCCCCAAAGATTCCATGCAATCTAACTTCCAGAGCAGCCTACCATGTGGAACCTTATCAAAGGCCTTACTAAAATCCATATCAAAAATGTCTACTGCCCTGCCCTTGTCAAACTTCCTGACCACGTCTTCAAAGAACTCTAACAAATTTGTGAAACAAGATCTCCCACGCTCAAAGCCATGCTGACTACTCCTAATCAAATTCTGTCTCTCCAAATACATGTATATCTTGTCTCAAACTCTTCACAAGTAATGTACCTACCACAGATGTTAGGCTTACTGGTCTATAGTTCCGAGGATTTTCTTTGCAGCTCTTCTTGAATAAGGGCACAACACTCGCTACCTTCTAGTCTTCCGGGGCCTCACCCATGGCTAACATTGGTGCAAACATATCAGTCAGGGATTCTGGCTTCTCCAGCCTCTTGCAATGTTGTTGCACTTATGATTTTCTTCAATAATAATTGTCCATTTTTAGTAAATTAACAAGACAAAAACACAAGGATTTTTAAGAGGGGAATCTAGACCATTCTTGTATCTTAATGGAAGAAATGGCTATCAACCAACATTTTATATGTTTGAAAAATATATACTTCAGTTCTAAATGGAAGACATAACTGATATTAAAAAGGAGAGGAGGGAAATGAAAACGTTACCAAACTTTTATCTTAATTCTCATAAGATTATAGGAGGTAGTTTGAGAGACCATAAGATATATTCCATTGTGAAGGAGATATAATGGTAAACAATACAAGGAGCCTTAGGTCAACACAGTGAGGGAACAGTGAGTAAGAAAGTTTGGCATTATCAAAAGAGAAGGGAGCAAACTTAAGAAAAGGAACAATCACGAATAAAATCATGATTTTGGAGGAAATATATAAATGCCAGATTCGTCAGCTGTATCCACAAGGTAGAGCAAAATATCACCCGTTCATCACGCAATGCCATCCAGGCTCTCAAAACCAATCACAACATTGTCATCAAACCAGCAGATAAAGGAGGAGTCATTGTCATTCGGAATAGAACAGATTACTGCAAGGAAGTGTACCAACAATTGAATAACCAGGAACACTACAGGCAACTACCAGCTGATCCGACCAAAGAAGACGCCCATGAATGAAACACATTGATCAGAACTTTGGATCCAGTCCTTCAGAGTTCCCTACGCACCCTCATCCCATGTACTTCTAGTGTAGGCGACTTTTACTACCTTCCAAAGGTACACAAAGCCAACACACCAGGACGTCCCATCGTGTCAGGCAATGGGACCCTATGTGAGAATCTCTCTGGCTATGTGGAAGGCATGTTGAAACCTATTGTACAGGGGATCCCTAGCTTCTGTCACGACACTACAGATTTCTTACAGAAACTCAGCACCCACGGACCAATCGAACCGGGAACATTCCTCGTCACAATGGATGTTTCCGCACTCTACAACAGCATCCCCCACAATGATGGCATCGCGGCAACAGCCTCAGTACTCAACACCAACAACTGCCAATCTCCAAACACCGTCCTACAACTCATCCGCTTTATCCTCGATCATAACGTCTTCACCTTTGACAACCAGTTCTTCATCCAGACACACGGAACAGCCATGGGGACCAAATTTGCACCCAATATGCCAACATTTTTATGCACAGGTTCGAACAAGACTTCTTCTCTCTGCAGGATCTCCAACCAACATTGTACACCAGGTACATTGACGACATTTTCTTCCTCTGGACCCATGGCGAGGAGTCACTGATAAAACTACACAGTGACATCAACAAGTTTCATCTCACCATCAAACTCACCATGGACTACTCTCGACTATCTGTCTCATTCTTGGACACATGCATCTCCATCAAGGATGGACACCTCAGCACCACACTCTACCTCAAACCCACAGACAACCTCACAATGCTACACTTCTCCAGCTTCCACCCGAAACATATTAAACAGCCATCCCCTATGGACAAGCCCTATGCGTAAACCGGATCTGCTCAGATGAGGAGAAACGTGATGGACACCTGGAAGTACTCAGGGATGCCCTCACAAGAACGGGGTACGATGCCCAACTCATCGATTACCAATTCTGACGTGCCACAGCAAGGAACCATAATGACATCCTCAGGAGACAGACACGTGCTGCAACCGACAGGATGCCCTTTAAACAACTGCCAAACCTCAAACAAATCATTGTTCGTAGCAAGCTGCCCGGCTCTCAGGACAACTCCATACAACCCTGTCACGGTAGGCGCTGCAAGACATGTCAGAGTGTGGACATAGATACCACCATTGTGCGTGGGGACACCTCCCACCTTGTACATGGCAGGTACTCATGTGACTCAGCCAATGTTGTCTATCTTAAACGTTGCAGGTAAGGATACCCTGAGGCATGGTACATTGGGGAAACCGAGCAAAGGCTACGACAACGGATGAATGGGCACCGCACAACAATCAACAGACAGGAGGGTTCCCTCCCAGTTGGGGAACACTTCAGTGGTCCAGGACATTCGACCTCGGACTTCAGGTGACCATCCTCCAAGGCGGACTTCGGGACAGGCAGCAGCGAAAAGTGGCTGATTAGAGGCTGATAGTTAAGTTCGGTACCCATAGGGAGGGCCTCAACCGGGACCTTGGGTTCATTTCACATTACAGGTGACCACCATTGCACTGTACACACACACACTGATACTCGTACACACACACACAATCTTACACACACTCTCACACACACACAGGCACTCCTACACACACACACACACTCTCTTTCACACAGGCACTCCTATACACACATACACACGGACATACATACACACAGACGCGCACATAGACACCCACACACACCCTTACAACACACACACTCCCACACTCACACATGCACCCCCTCACAGACTTAAGACACTCTACACTCACTACACACACACACACATACACTTTCTCACACTCACAACCCCCAACTCAGACAGACACACACACACAGACAGACAAAGACCCACATGCACACATATATTTTGTGGGGTGAATTTGTACTTGCAGAGTTACATTGTACTTTGCTCAAAAACTGCATGCATTCATGTAGAACTCCGTTATCTCACTTTTTAGATTAGAATCAGTTTAAACATCATGGCATAGACAGAGAACACAGGGGGCTAACACCTTCAACATATTGTCTAGCTATCACCATTGTCAACAGCTAACCTGAGAATGCAACTTTTTAAAAAAAGGTTTTGTGATTTACACATGAAAGAAGTGAAACTATCATGATATTCAAACAGATGAAAGACTTAACAGACAATCAATTTTTCAATGTATAATTTCATTGACATCACACTGTAAATTTTTGCTATAAATTCTCTGTGTTAGGATTGAGCCCTCCACTACAACCTGATGAAGGAGCGACACTCTGAAAGCTAGTGTGCTTCCAATTAAACCTGCTGGACTATAACCTGGTGTTGTGTGATTTTTAACTTAATAAAATCATGAGATTGCTGCAAAAATAACTCCAGTGGCGTGTTATGTTGATTAACTGCATTGCTATGATTATCACATTCACAGAGTGTCAACTATGTCCACTTTTTTAAAGTGGTAGGCATTAGAATCACAATGCATGTTCAAAGCATACACAACTAAACATGATTTGTTTCTTTGTGAGGTTCCAAATTTATAAAACTACAAATGCTGCATTAGACTTCCAACAAATAAGCATGACAACTGATGAGAGTTGGATGGGTCACAGTTAATGGGAATATTACTTTATGAGGCTAATTGTCTTAAATTGGTAGTGACAAGGATGAGCTGATAAATTCTGTAGAATGATTTCCAACAGGGCATCCTAATTAATGCATGTCAACTGTCTTTTAAGATTATCTGACAGATATAATGAATTATAATGAATTACCAGTCAGTTAATTAATGGATATTTTCCTCACAAGTCCTGTGTCACACTGTGAAAGGGTATCTTCCAATGTTGATGATGTCAACATCTTATTCAGGAAAAGTTTTTTCTGTCTATTTTCTGCAGTTTATCTATTCGTTTGTTTATCGATCTAACATCTATTATTTTTTCTATCTGTCGATGCTATTCATTTCAAATGTTTGAGTAAACTCGAGTATCTCACCTCCTTTTGGAATTCACTTTGAGGAACATTGATGACTATTGGCGGCTTTTGTCATTCCATTAGTGCATGGCAGAATTATACTTCAAATCTGTTTATCACCTTTTCCTACAATAAAATTTTGACATAACTTTTGCTTTTGTTGTTCTTAAAAAGTGCTATTATCAACTAATCCCATTTGAAATGAATGAAAACACATAAAGGCATCATTGAAAAAAACCTGTCATTATTGTTAAAGCATCAAAACACTCAATGATATCCAAAAACGTTCAATTAAAGTGTTGAAAGTTCTTAAAGTTATCAAAATGATGATCTCAAAGATGCTCTCAAAGACATTGTTGAAGCTCTCAAAAGCATCAATTGATATAGAGTCATAGAGATGTACAGCATGGAAACAGACCCTTCAGTCCAACCTGTCCGTGCCAAACAGATAGCCCAACCCAATCTAGTCCCAACTGCCATCACCCTGCCCATATCCCTTCAAACCCTTCCTATTCATATACCCACCCAGATACCTTTTAAAAGTTGCAATTGTACTATCTCAACCACTTCCTCTGGCAGCTTATTCCATACACGTACCATCCTCTGTGTGAAAAAGTTGCCCCTTTGGTCTGTTTTATATCTTTCCCCTCTCACCATGCCCTCTAGTTCTGGACTCCCTGATCCCAGGGAAAAAACTTTGCCTATTTATCCTATCCATGCCCCTCATAATTTTGTAAACCTTTATAAGGTCACCCCTCAGCCTCCGACGCTCCTCCAGCCTGTTCAGCCTCTCCCTATAGCTTAAATCCTCCAACCCTGGCAACATCCTTGTAAATCTTTTCTGAACCCTTTCAAGTTTCACAACATCTTTCCAATAGGAAGGAGACCAGAATTGCATGCAATATTCCAATAGTGGCCTAACCAATGTCCTGTACAGCAGCAAATGACCTCCCAACTAAGTGTACTTAATAGTCTGACCAATAAAGGAAAGCATACCAAACACCTTCTTCACTATCCTATCTACCTGCGACTCCACTTTCAAGGAGCTATGAATCTGTACTCCAAGGTCTCTTTGTTCAGCACCCTTGTAAATCTTTTCTGAACCCTTTGAAGTTTTACAACATCCTTCTGATAGGAAGGAGACTAGAAATAGAAGTATTCGAAAAGTGGCCTAACCAATGTCCTGTGCAACTGCAACATCACCTCCCAACTCCTAAACTGAACGCACTGACCAATAAAGGAAAGCATACCAAACACCTTCTTCACTATCCTATCAACCTATGACTCCACTTTCAAGGAGTTATGAATCTGTACTCCAAACTCTCTTTGTTCAGCAACACTCCTGAGGACCTTACCATTAAGTATATAAGTCCTGCTAAGATTTGCTTTCCCAAAGTACAGCACCTCGCATTTATCTAAACTAAACTCCATTTCACACTCCTCAGCCCATTGGCCCATCTGATCAAGATCCCGTTGTAATTTGAGATAACCTTCTTCATTATCCACTACACCTCCAATTTTGGTGTCATCTGCAAACTTACTAACTACCTCTTATGCTCACACTCAAATCATTTATGCAAAGTGTCAATCCTTGTGGCATTCCACTGGTCACAGACCTCCAGTCCGAAAACAACCCTCCACCACCACCCTCTGTCTTCTACCTTTGAACCAGTTCTGTATCCAAATGGCTGGTTCTCCCTGTATTCCATGAGGTCTAACCTTGCTCACCAGTCTCCCATGAGGAACCTTGTTGAACGCCTTATTGAAGTCCATATAGTTCACATCCGCTGCTCTGCCCTCATCAATCTTCTTTGTTACTTCTTCAAAAAGCTCAATCAAGTTTGTGAGACCTGATTTCCCATGCACAAAGCCATGTTGATTATCCCTAATCAGTCCTTGCCTTTCCAAATGCATGTAAATCCTATCCCTCAGGATTCTCTCCAACAAATTGCCCACCACTGCCATCAGTCTCACCGGTCTATAATTCCCTGACTTGTCCTTACCACCTTTCTTAAATAGTGGCCATATGCTCCATGTTCAGAAAGGTGGTATCTGACATGTGCTAGCATCAATGAACCCTCATGGGTAATCACTGATCCACTTGCAAAACACTTCTGCTCTTAAATGCTATACTCTGGGTTGCCCCAGTAACTCTGCAGCAAGGACACTGTGTGCTCAGGGACACACACACAGCTCATGGACTGCACCAAGCTGTATCTCCAGGCTCCTCACTTATTGTCACAGACCTCTCACACTCTGAGTCTACCTGGGTACTCATAGCGGCCCTGTCTTACATTGTCATTTGCACTTTGTCCCCTCAGCCAGCGATACAAGCTTCATGCTATTGCTGTCTTGCTGTGCCACCTAGCACAGACACAAAGCCAAGAAACTTGTCTTTAGTCAAGTCAAAGGAGACTGCCTTTGCTCAGTGAATTGTGACACAACAAATCACGGGCAGTATCCATTACCAGTCCAGTCTTTCAGGCAATCAGCCACTCAGGCAGTCGGAGTCAAGATTGTCTCCATGTAAGGACAGCATGGTGGCTCAGTGGTTTGCATTGCTACCTCACTGATGGGGTTTTCTAATAATCATCAATGTTTTCATTAGACTCTTAATTCCAGATTTTTATAAATGGAGCTCCATGGAAGTTGCTTTTATACTGAATGGCCCTTTCAAACCCTTATGTTGGTATGATTCAGAGTCATCCTCCATTAAATCAGAAACTTCAGTCTATTATAATAAATAATTGCCATGGAATTGGAGCATATATACTTTTTTTTGGTTTGATGTGCTTGTAAGGTAATACTCAACACTGAGACAGCCTCTATTAATCCTCTGATTGCTCAATAACTCTGGGTTAAAATAATGATCTGATCACTCTACCGTTCCTGCTGTGATTGATAAGGAGCATTCCAAAATCATCAAAATGCAATCAATACTTTTGGATCTTATGACGAGTTGATGATCTATAGTTTGGTGCTGAATAATGAATGAACTTCATTAAGATTTCCAATCTTGATTATAAATGATTAGTGTCCACGATTTCTTTCGGTTATCCTTATCTCACAGCAGAATCTTTCCACCCACTCAAGTAAAGGGAATGAAAACCTGTGAGGCTGGAGTGTTGTGTTCTTGTATTCTTGTGGAGTGAGATGCATTTGAAATAATTCTCCACTAATGCTTTGTTGCCCTGGGAACTAGCTGTGAGCTTCGCACCGCAATAAAAATTCCAATTTCAATCATTCACTCAGGGAAGTGCAAATATTATTGAGGTGTAATAGACAGCTTTCCTTAAGGATATGCTGCAAGAATTGGTCAAGGTTATTTTAAATGCTCATGAAACCAAATTAAGTCAGAATTAATGGCAGCCACTTGATTGAAAATGCACTTTATTGAGTTTCGTTAATATCTGGTTTGCATTCTTTATACAAATTGTTGTGACTCCACATTTATGTTCTAGGAAAATTAAGCTGTTTCAATAAATTTAACATATTCAGATCCATTTATTTCACGTTTGCAAAGATTAAAGCCACAGCTATTAATCTGTTATAGTGGACATCTTTGGCGATCAATAGCACTGTGTGTGTCAGCTGCTGTTTTAAAGCAGAAATAAACCACTTGGATATTCCCAGTGTATAAAACACTGAACGGCCTGGAGTGACTCAAAATCTATAGCCTGACCTCAACTCACATGATGGTTTGAAAGTGCTCAGATTCTGGTGCTGCTGCCCCAGATGTCATCTCAAATGCCTTTGAGGTTAGTTGGCACCAGCTGTCTGCCCGACTTGGTTTTATTTTTTGGCAGGTTTTGTATTCATCAGTGTGAGGGGTTTGAGAGCTGTGGAACAGAAGCAAGTCCCAGAGCAGGCGATCAGAATCCCAGTGAAGAGACAAATGTTTCAGAAACTGGATAAGACTCCAATGACTCAGATGTCACTGCATTCTGTGCGGCACACATGTAGGAATTTTACTTTCCACGTTAGCTATTCTGTGGCATCTGATGAGGTTCATTGCACTGGGGGCAATTTCATGATGTGTGCCTGTACCTGCTAGATCGAGAATGCCTGACTCACTTTTCTTGCCATTTTTTAACTAAACTAATGATCAGCATCAATATGAGGAGCTTTGTAACATGTTATGCTGTCTCATCAGCAAATAAGTAAGATTAAGGCAGAAAAGCTGACTATCCTCATCAAACCCCCCCAGTGGAGATTGCAGAACAGTCTGCAATGTTAATGAATAGGTTCTTTGATCAGAAGCAAAGCTTGCTTCTAAGTGTTAGTCTTCAGAGGCACATGAATATTTGATGTGTAAATCTCAACTCATGTCCATCAGTCAAATCCATGCTCTGTGGGAACACGGATCAGAGAACTGCAGCTGTGTTTGGCAACTCTATCTCTGTCCTCTTCTCTCTGAAATGTGGATTCATATCTGTTAGTCACAATTTACTGCCAGCCTTCAATCTCTGAATCGAAAGATCATTAGTCCAAGTGTCATTCCCAGGGACTTGAATATAAAATCCACACTAATGTTTCCAGTAGAGAAATTTAGGGCGTGTTGGCCACTAGTAATCACTGTACCAACAATACTACTACAATCTGGTCCATTGTTTCTTATGAGATCTTGCTGTGCATAAATTGACAACATGGCAATAATGATGTTGCTTGGAAAGTATTTTATTGGCTGTGAGGATGATGGGCCATCATAATTGCACGTCTTTCTTCACTTCTGTCAACAACGGAGCTGAACTGAACCCTTCTTCTATTCTCAGGAGATGAGCTGAGTTCCGTCCTTTAGTTGGTCATGTCTTTGCCAATGAATTGCGGGATTCTTGCTAAAATTGTGTGGCCTTTATTCAAATAGAAGTCCAATGTGGTGATAAAATGTTCAGTTGTTTGGTGTTTGATTGTGGCTCAATTAGCATGAGTCATTTGAAATCTGAAATAACACACTCTGATGTGAGTTTGCCTCCAATAGGGTAGTTTACATGAGGGTCAGTTAGCTGGACAGCTGGCTTACAGTGCGAAGTGAGGCTGACAGTATAGGTTCAATTCCCAAAATGGATGAGGTTACCATGAAAGACTTTTCCTCTCCTTGCTTGAGGTGAGGTGACCCTCAGGTTAAACTACCATCAATTAGCGTCATAAAGACATACAGCACAGTAATAGACCGTTCGGTCCAACTTGTCTATGCTGACCAGATATCCTAAATTAATCTAGTCCCATTTGCCAGCATTTGGTCCATATCCCTCTAATTCCTTCCTATTCATATACCCCTCCAGGTGTCTTTTAAGTGAGACCATTTGCCTCTCTCTAATGAGAAAGCAGCTTAACGATGTGCACTATAGTGACTTTGCCTTTGCATGATGCATCAATGCTTGTTATCTCTCATAACTTAAGAAACTGGGCATACATATCATAGTATTGAAGAATCAACAGAGATTTATTAGAGCAAACTATTATTTACTAACATTGCATTCAGAGGCCCATAAGAATTTAGGCAAAGAGTAAGCTAAAAGCAACATGGAGTGGCATATTTCCAATAGCACGTTATGCTTCAGATGATCTCAGAAGGAGATGGAGTCTGAGACCTTTATACCCTCAGGTCACATGCTATGAAGTGGGGATGATATTGTGATCATGTATCTCAAAGATTTACTGACTTCATCGCACGAGATACAACACAACATTCCTGAACCTGGCATTTCTGATTTTCAAAGAGGTGGGAGTGAAGAGGGCCAAGGATCGAGGCGCTTACAGTTTTACAGTTCATGGAGGTAGCAAGTCATTTAAATGATCATCTGCCTCCATTCAAATCTAATTTTGAGCTCCTTGGTGTCTAGAAGCTGGAATCTTGAAATTCAACCAGGTAATAGCTGGTCTCTTCTTAGTGCATTTCTCGTGTATAGCCTGGGTACCCCGGGAAAGCTGAAGGAAAACTGTATGTTCAAGACCCAGGATACTTTAAAGATAGTAATCAGTAATCTTTTGGAGTGGCTTCTGTTTCCTTTGGGGGAAAGAAGTCAGGGATCCTTTCAGAATGAGATGTCAGGGAACCTTTCAGAATGAGATTGTTGCCTACAAAGAAGATTGTTTGGTAAATGTGCAGAAATCTCTTTTAACTGTCCAATTTGTCAAGACCTGTTAATAAATGTCAACAGCTAGCAAAACTCTTTGGAAGTACCAAGAGTTGCCAAGAAATGTCAAGACCTTTCAAACAATGTAAAAATAGTTCAGACCTGTAAAAATGAGAGTGTTTCTTTCAATAGATTACAACCTGCAGTGTAGAACATTAACAAATAGAACTTTATTTGATCTCCTGTGTGCTAGTGTAATTGTGGATATGGTGTGAGTTGGCACAACATGAGAGAATTTTGGGGGATGGGTTGAAGGGCATAAATTATCGTAATAAAGGGCTGTGGGATGGATAGAGATGTAAAGAATAGTATGGAGAGTTTGTGGACATGAGGACAATGTGAGGAATAAGGGTTGGAGCAATGTTTAATGTTTTATTATTTTATTTAAGATTTTGTCTGCAGTGCTGGAGCCCTGTGGCAACTTTTCCAAATATGACTGGTCCAATTTCCTGCTCCTCGGATGCTGCCTGATCTGCTGTGCTTTTCCAGCACCACTCTGATCTAGACTCTGGTTTTCCATCACCTGCAGTCCTTGTTTTTACCCAATTTCCAAACTAGCCTGATTGTCCCTCACTCCCTGACTCCTGACCAAAAATAGGGGTTGGAGGCAGACATTTTTAAAGAGCTGTTTCACAGAGCTGGGAATTCTCCTGCCTCTATGCACTTGACCTGGGAATGAAAATCAGGACCTACAGGTGTCTGATATCTGATTTCTGCTCAGGGTCTGTTTACAGTTACTTAGAACGTGATTTTACAAAGATTAGAGTAACTGAATCAGGCAGTTAAAATTTTAAATCACTGGAACAAAACATTTTACACACAAGTGTGTATTTTCTCTCCAATAAATAGATCACAGCTCTTGTCCTGGTGACTCTATTGGACTCAATCTCCAAAAGCCACTAAAGACCTTCCTGACATGGGGAAGGTACTTTAACTGCTGAGCTAGAAATCTGAGTCAAAATAATAGACAACAGAATTCGTGGCAGGCTCGGGTACAAGTTAAATAACCCCATAAAATCTGATATCCCAGCTATCCAGCATTACCTCCCGTCATGTGAAGTTGAAGTGTTCTGTCCAAGAGTATTTAAATAAAAGATTACTCAATATAATTCATGTTGTCACTTGGCTTTTGATTCTGAGCTTCCCAGCACCCATGAAGATTTTACTTGAGGTATTGTCAACTCATGTCCATTCCTAACAAATGTCCATTAGATATCTGGGCATTGGCTGCTGTAAGGATTTTTGTAGCCACCTCTGGTTTGTTTTGTCAAAGTCATGTATTCCCTTATCAGTTCCCTGCCTGTGTTTGTCTGTTATGTATAAGTAACCTTGTCCATTATTTGTCAGCCAAGAACGGCAGCCTACCCTGCAGTGTTTGAACGTGCAATTTCTTTCATACATTCGCCAGAAGCTGTAAACTATTTCATTATCAAGTTATTACTCTTGCAGTGCAGTCCCTGATGCTGAGTGGGCAGTCTAGCAGCCAGTTTGCATATAGCATCATCACATGGATGTTAAATGACCAGACAGGTTAGTGTTAGTAAGGAATTTGTGAAGTGCAACATTTTGTCCCTCCTGCTGTTATCACCTCCTGTCGGAATCCTGTTGATTTCTCCTTTCAGTCCAATACTTGCTTTTATCCACCAAGTGTGACTGAATGGAATTTGCACTACTCATGCTTAGCAGGTCTTTAAAGCTGGATCCAACCTTAAGGACAACTCAGGACCACTACTACAATGAACAGGCATATGGGCTGTCACAATAAATCCCCCCAGGAAAATACGGTGTTAAAGATGAGGCAGGGAGTCAACGCCCCAGACACTGCAACTCTCTCTGTTAACTGACAGGCAGACAGGAGTTCAAATCCTTGTTCCTCCGATGCCCACCTTCACCCCCATGCTACTTCCTCATACACTTTAGAATTCCAAGAAGTAGAGGACAGACTGATGAAGAAAAAGTACCTCTTATGAACAGAATGAGATTTTTCAAGAGAATACCAATTTCAGCAGCAACAACAATTCCCAGAGCAGCTTCAATAGATTTGTCAAATATAAACTCTCCTCTCCCCTCCTCCCCACTCTTCTCCTCCCGTGCTATTTAAGGGAATTCAGTGTGTTTAGATTCACACCATGCTCAGCACGGATCTCTATCATTAGCCAGAGTCAAATGGAACACCCCAATTTGCAGTACTTACAGCTACAATAGCATTATTTTATCATCAATCTTGCAAGACTGTCATTAATTTTCCACACATAACTTTGCATACTGCATCCTCTTATCGGCCACAAACATTGTTTGTAATCATTAGCAATGCAAACATTTTCATATTCAATTAATAATTCAAAGCAATATATTGAACTGCAGCAGAAACAGAGCCGCATATATTACATGTCTTCAGAGACTGTCAGTTCAACAGACTTAATAAACACTTTCCTTTAAACCTTGTGCATATTTATCTCCAAAGCAATGTGTAGCCTAGGGATATAAAATCCTTCACAGAGTTTCTTACAAACTAATTTTTAACCTTCTTAAGTGTTCCAGAAGTTAAGATATGCAGCATCTAAGCAAAACCTTCTCACAGCTTCTTCTGTTGTTTATTTCACTTCTGGATCCTTGTTCACAAATGTCTCGGATTAATTCACAAAGATTTATGTATGTCAAGAAAATATTTAATGCAATTGACAAAATTCACTTGGCTGCTATAACAGAGATGTTTGACTTATTTAAACAGTCTCAAAGAGTTAAAAGCTTGCTCTCTTTATGATAGTTTTTTTAAAAACTTAGATGTAACATTGTACATGTTACTTCTAGCAATTGAGACACCTGAGCGCTAAAGTACCAGCAATCTGAAGGGAACAGTAAGCCATGAAACTCAATTCAAATACAAACATTCTATATTTTTAAAACAGAAGCTTTCTGTGCTCTCTTGAAAACACTTATTTTAATTGAACAAGTTACACAGTAAGTATCTTGGAAGTATCTCTTTGCTTTCTTATTACAAACTGTTGAAACATAGCCACCACAGTATAGACCCACTCCTCAAGAAGGCCAAGTACTCATCCAAGCAGGAATGAGGTGTGAGCAGAGCACTAGATCTTGGTGGCCTTAGTTGGATATTGCTCCTCTAGAGCCAGGGACCATAGAGATTAACCAGTGAAAGCTACAAATGAGACCATGAAATATTCCTGGTTCACCCACCAGCTTCCAGGGGTTTTCTGCTTTGTTTGAAGAGTCAGGCACTACCTAAGATCCTGTTCCTTAGATAGCACTCAGAAGGAGCACTGGAATAGTTGATTGAGAGGCACAGGTCCATGCTGAGGGGAATTGAAGTGTTGGGAAATGGTGTGGTAATTATATGCAGAGTAGTAAAATAGATAAGCATTCATTCTAAGCTGTGTGATACTCACAGCAGCAATTAAGCCTTAATGCTGTTGCATAAAGCAACATCTTCTGACTTGCCTGGAAGACCCACTTGTGTATTTTAACATATATATGCTTTTATCCCATCAGAGCAAAATTGTGTGGCTCCTATAAATAATTTCAGTCTAATCACAGTATTTTCTTTCCACCAAGAAATTATATTAAACTTAATGCCTGTAGAGAAATGAGGCATTTTCCCTGCCAGGAAACAGTTTCCCAACCCTATTTTTGGCATATTGTAAAATGTAATTCTTTGTTTTGAATGCCAAACAGGTTCCTGGAGTACTGTATTCCTGAAATGTGTTTGTTGCGCTTGGAATTGTTACAGATGTCGGGTTCTGAGAATCATAGACGTGTTACAGGGCAGAAGGAAATCTTTCAGCCCATCATGCCTACACCAGTTGTATGCCCTAGTGCCAATCTGCTATCTTTTCCCTACCTCCCAGTACACAATTTCTACACAAATAGTCACCAAACACCATCTTGAATGACACAATTGCATCTGCCTCTACCAGATTTCTGGGCAGTGTTTTCCATAGGTAGAATCAAAATGGGATTAGAATAATTAAGTGGTTGTTTCTTGACTGGCACAATCTCTGTAGGCGAATGGTCTTTATCCTGTGCTGTTGACCTCTATGATTATGACACGTGTTATCTTCAATTTCAATTTTTCATGAAAGACTGTTTTGCTTCTGTGTTTTTTGACATTTCTCCTGTGTGAAATGATGTTTTCGAACATTTAATTTTCAAGACTTCCTCTCCCACAAACTTCTGAAATAACTTTTTCTCTGTCTCTGCAGAAAAGGAAAGCTTTTGACCTCTATCTTGACCCTCAGAATGTTTGCTGCTTATGGCCATTTGACCATACCTTGACCACCATGATCCATCTTGATGTGTCAGCCTGGATAGTGTCAAACATACAGGGGTAGGCATAATTTGATCCCATAGTCACCTATGGCAGGACTGAACCTGTCACTGGACAATTAAAACTAGCTATTTTTCTCCAATTCCATTTCTAATCTGTTTTCAATTTGATGCCTATCAGCCAACACTAGTTCCTTGTGAAATACCAGACAGAGGCTTGACCATTCTGTCAACTGAGCATGGAAAACATTATCAATCAACAGATACCTCAACATCATCTTCCCTTTGTCCCTCCTTCGACTCTGTCAAAAGTATTAAAAAAAAATCCAATCCCTTTCTATCCTGAAGAAGTGTCATACTGGACTTGAAACATTAACTTTGTTTCTATCTCCACAGATGCAACCAATCCCACTGAGATTCTCCAGAATTTTCTGTATTTGCTTCAGAATTGCTTTTATTTTAGAAATCTTTGTTATATCCACACTTCTTTCTGTATTTCTAGGGATGAGAAATGAACGTTTGTAGACCTCTTATATCAAATTTTTCGCTCACTTATTTTTCAAATATAAGTCCAAAGATCAGATCATACTGAAGGTCCATAACCATAGGACCATAACAAATAGGAACTGGAATCGGACATTCAGCCCCTTGTGTCTGCCCCACCATTTAATAGGATCATAGCTGATCCAACATTCCTCACGTCCCCTTTCCTGCATTCTTCCCGGAACCTTTGATTTCCCATAAGGATCATAACATTCGGATCCCATTCTGCACTCAGCATGTGCCATGCCTAATATTAGCAATATCTCCTTAATAAGCATCCAAGGGCTGACCTGAAATGGAGGTGAGGTCCATGGCCAACATTTGAAATCACTATGGTTGCAAAATATGATATAACACAACGGCCCAACTTTCTTTCAGGCATTTTGCGCCTAAAATAGATGACTACCAGAAAGGAGAGCTGGAAAATTGTTACTTGCCCTGTTGTGGAACTGAAACTAGCATAAATCTACCACCAAATACTGCTCTTCCCATCTCCACACTCTCTAATGGTGTCAATTGGGGTTCCACCTTGTTGGCATTCTTGGGGTTACTGAGCTACCTGTTGGGCCTGAATGGATGCCAAAACATTCCATTAAAAAGCTAACAAAATATATGGACCAATGCAGTGTGGTATTGCTTGTGGCCTGGTTCAGGATATGCCAAGCATATAGCAATGGGATCATAATCCAGTTCAGACTTTTATCTCCCAAATTTTGATTTGGCACAGAAACTGCAAATGAAGAAACATAGAATAAAACTCTCAATTACTAAATTGATCTTTTTGAAGTTCAGGACCAGATTTCCGCCAGACTGATGCCTACCACTGTATAATGGTCTGATTTAACGGTCTGTCACTAAGGTTCTGATCTCCTGCAGAAGTTCTGATGCTGTGGAAATTGTGGTGGATAATTGGAAATACTGACCATCAGGTGTTGTTGGGTCAATTTTAGTACAAAACGGATCGTTATAGAAAGACGAGGAGAAAGTGAGGACTGCAGATGCTGGAGATCAGAGCTTAAAAATGTGTTGCTGGAAAAGCGCAGCAGGTCAGGCAGCATCAAAGGAACAGGAACTGAAGAAGAGCTTATGCCCGAAACATCGATTCTCCTGCTCCTTTGATGCTGCCTAACCTGCTGCGCTTTTCCAGCAACACATTTTTAAGCTCTGATCTCCAGCATCTGCAGTCCTCACTTTCTCCTTGTTGATTTTAACCTACTGCGAATCCTCTGGCAAGGATGCCTTCCTTGAAGAAGCTCTCCTCCTGCCTCTACAAGGATTCCTGAAGAATGGCTTATGCCCGAAACGTCAATTCTCCTGTTCCTTTGATGCTGCCTGACCTGCTGCGCTTTACCAGCAACACATTTTTAAGCATTATAGAAAGACGTCTCAGTTCAGGAGTGACAAGCAAGAGAGTTCCATAACTAGCATTTTTAAGACTGTACCTCAATGACTATGAATTAAGGTCGTAAGCTAGATACTGGAGTGAAAAATCCAGGCTAACATTACAATATCATTCTGAGGTAGCTCTACACTGTTGAGGGTACCATCTTTTAGATCAGATACTCTATTAAAGTCCCTTCTCAAGCGAGTATAAAATATCGGAGATCTCAATTTGAAGAATAAGAATAAGAGAAATTTCCTAAAGTGTTCTGACCAATGTTTATCCTTCAACCAAACCTCAAAACAGATCATCTGGTTATTGACATGTAATAGTTGGTGGGAATTGGCTCTGCACATAATCATTATCACACCATGTACATTACAACACTGACAATATTTTAAAATCATTGTAACGAAAACTGGGACATCATGTAATTATAAAAGGTTCTAAGTTATTGCAGATGTTTCTTTTTTCAGGGTCCATACCATCTGTTAAAGCATCCACATTGTCTCTTGATGTTTGGTTATCATATTCTGAGGTTTTTAATCTGGTCATTTCAATGAAGGCTATTAGAAGCTTCTATTTCAAACTAAAGTTTCAAACTGAAAAAGACTTTGCAAAACCTTTGGCACAGAAACAATGTACTAGGAAGCATTTATTTAAAATGTCCATAGAATCTATAATAGTTTTTAATAAAGTTTGAAAAGGATATTCTTTTCAAAAATAATTTCCATCAATTTAAAGGAGTATTATAGTTGTCTAAGCAACCCTTGACCTGGAAACATTACCAACCAGAGGAAAATTAACATATGAAAGCTCTATTGCAGGAAGGCACATAGGAGAGCTGAAGGCAGAGGACAATCAGCACACAAATGCAAGAATTTTTGGAGACACTGAATTGTCTAAAAATATCCAAAAGCGAAGTGAATATCTAAAAGGTTTTGCCGTTAATGACCAAAGAGTGAAATGGCTGCTATTGTTAATCATTTGAAGATATGTTGTTATGATCTGAGAAAGTGTGATCTTATAGAAAAGTCCCTTGCTGATGCTAATCATTCCTGTGAAGATTGGGGGTGGGGGGTGGGGTAGTGAGAGCTATTGCCAGCTAAGACCCCTGGATTACATGGCTTCAATAAACAAACAAAACATTGTGGAATGAATAATTAACTCCATAATGTTATATGAGCTGAAGGAGAATGCTTCGTCCCTTCGTAGCATTGACCATTTCAAATAAAATTAATGTCTTTTCATTTTTAAAGCATCATTTGCCCTTTAGCTCATGATTAATTTGCATTGGTTTTGACTTGTGTTAAAGTGAAACTTTCATAGTAATTTCTTCCATTGAGGGCTATTTGGTAAAATTGGTTTATTTTGGTTTATGTTTCCCTGTGGAGATTCTGACAACTTTAAATCTCTAGGAAATACTCATCCATACAATTACCAACTACTAATAATGCAAACTCCTCACACATGCTACTCCATGGCCCACATAATTTTATTCAAACTCCATGCTCTGAGGTTTAATTAATTCAGTGGGTCTGCATATTTTAATATTATAAAATCCTCCACTTCAGTTCTTCACACATCAGTGCTTCCAAATCAATACCCACAGTTCAGTTTAGCTGCTGTCTCTTCACTTCAATCAGCTGAATCTTCTAATCCATTAATTCCAACAGCCTTGCAATCTAGAGATGAAGTGTATTGCTTCGTTCTGCTCACCTTTTAAGCTCAAGTTGGTTAAGATATATCGACAGGCTTCACTTTAATGAGACAACGTTCAAAAGCTTGGTTCTGCTCAGGGTCACTTCTTAACCGCTCAGCTACCAGACAGCCTCTGAGCTGAGGAACAATGTCAGGACATTGCGGGATAATAGAAGCAAAAAAAAAGGACAGCCAAGGACAGGAGAACAGTGAATCAGAGTATTGGGGAATCAGAGTATTGGGGAATCAGAGTATTGGGGAATCAGTGTATTGGGGAATCAGAGTATTGGGGAATCAGAGTATTGGGGAATCAGAGTATTGGGGAATCAGTGTATTGGGGAATCAGTGTATTGGGGAATCAGAGTATTGGGGAATCAGAGTATTGGGGAATCAGAGTATTGGGGAATCAGAGTATTGGGGAATCAGTGTATTGGGGAATCAGAGTATTGGGGAATCAGTGTATTGGGGAATCAGAGTATTGGGGAATCAGAGTATTGGGGAATCAGAGTATTGGGGAATCAGTGTATTGGGGAATCAGTGTATTGGGGAATCAGAGTATTGGGGAATCAGAGTATTGGGGAATCAGTGTATTGGGGAATCAGAGTATTGGGGAATCAGAGTATTGGGGAATCAGAGTATTGGGGAATCAGTGTATTGGGGAATCAGTGTATTGGGGAATCAGAGTATTGGGGAATCAGAGTATTGGGGAATCAGAGTATTGGGGAATCAGTGTATTGGGGAATCAGAGTATTGGGGAATCAGTGTATTGGGGAATCAGAGTATTGGGGAATCAGAGTATTGGGGAATCAGAGTATTGGGGAATCAATGTATTGGGGAATCAGAGTATTGGGGAATCAGTGTATTGGGGAATCAGAGTATTGGGGAATCAGAGTATTGGGGAATCAGTGTATTGGGGAATCAGAGTATTGGGGAATCAGAGTATTGGGGAATCAGTGTATTGGGGAATCAGAGTATTGGGGGATCAGAGTATTGGGGAATCAGAGTATTGGGGAATCAGTGTATTGGGGAATCAGAGTATTGGGGAATCAGAGTATTGGGGAATCAGAGTATTGGGGAATCAGAGTATTGGGGAATCAGAGTATTGGGGAATCAGTGTATTGGGGAATCAGAGTATTGGGGAATCAGTGTATTGGGGAATCAGAGTATTGGGGAATCAGAGTATTGGGGAATCAGAGTATTGGGGAATCAGAGTATTGGGGAATCAGTGAATGCAACAACATTACAGAGGAGGCCAAAAATAAAAATTGAAACAGAACAAAAGGAATAAGATATATAATTGAGGAAATTGTGTCTTCTTCAGTTATTTGTCTGAATCAAGTGATTCAACACTGTAAGCAGCAGAGCATGGGAGTTATTAGGATCTCTCTCTGAAAGGAAGTCATGCTGTTAAAAAAAACATGCAAACAAACGATCTGTTGGTGATCATTAATCTTGTTCGCATCAGCCATACACCTACGTAATAATTATTAAGATGCACAGAAGGGGGCCATTCATATCTGTGGCAGCTCTTCAGAATAACTGTCCAGCCAGTCCCACCCTCTTGGTAATTCCCTGCCCATAATCCCATACATTTTTCACTTTCAAATAGTTATCTAATTCTGGTTCAAATTCATTCTCCAAAAGTTGCTTACAGTAAAAAGTCTGGTGAGTTTCCTGATTGGAAGTAACTGCTGCATTTCATCCATTTTAACAATTCACAATGTCTGGAAAGTGCTTTGAGAAGTTCTGAGATCATTGGAAGAGGTTTTATAAATCCTGTATAAAGAAATTTATTTTCAGAAAAGGAATAAACCTTAATTAGAATAAGGTCACTGAGCACTGCACAGAAATTTGAGTAGTGGCAGCAGAAGATTTGTCCAAAATTTCTTGTATTGTTGGATTTGGCTAAACAGTGTCTCAAATGTAGAAAATGTCACACCTCATTCAAGGAGAGAGAGAGACAGTGGATTTGGATAGTTCAGTTAGTCTGATGTTGTTTTTGGATAAATTATTAGAATGTGAGGTCAGAGTTGTGAACGTTTAGAAAATTCAGCAGTTGGTCAAGGAAACTTGTAAGCATTGGAATGAAGGCTATTCACACTTATGGACAGCTAGTGGAATCTTCTATATATTACCACAACTATTTTACTGCAGACTTGTAAACTAAAGGAAGCATCACAGTTCTATGTCTGACCCCATTTACATCAATGCCATTAAACCAGGTCTTCTTCCATATGATCTCCAGATTATAGAATCATAGAAGTGTTACTGTGAGAAAGAAGCCATTTGGCCCATTGCGCCCACACCATCTCATTAATAAGCATCTCTGACTTCAAAATGTTAAGAATTTCAGCTGTGGTTCTTTGCATCACTTGAGATGGTGCTTTGTGTTATGCTGTCTCTAATTCATTCACAGGATGTGGCTGTCACTTGGCTGGCCCAGCATTAATTGCCCATCCCTAATTGCCCCTTGGGAAGGTGGTGGTGAACTGCTTTCTTGACCCACTGCAGTGCACGTGTTGCAGGTAAACCCATAGTGCTGTTGTGAGAGGGGATGGGTTGTCCGAGCACTTTGGCTCATCCTTTTAAATATTTTCTGAACGCTTTCAAGTTTAACAACATCATTCCTAGAGCAGGAAGACCAGAATTGAACCAAGTATTCCAAAAGTGACCTTACTAATCTCCTGTACAGTCATAGATGATAGAACATAAAACAGTACGGCACAGTACAGGCCCTTTGGTCCTTGACGTTGTGCCAACTTTTTATCTTTCTCTAAGATTAAACTAATCTATAAACCCTATATTTTACTATCATCCATGTGCCTATCCAAGAGTCACTTAAATGTCCCTAATGAATTCTGTGGTAAAACATCAACACATATGTGACTCAGCAGCCCCACTCTAACATGACAAACTTGGTCACCTTTATTGCAAAGTAAACCAATGGGCTGACAAGGTGCATGGGATTAGGAGAAAGTGAGGACAGCAGATGCTGAAGATCAGAGTTGAAAAGTGTGGTGCTGGAAAAACACACCAGGCCAGGCAGCATCCAAGGAGCAGGAGAATCGACGTTTCGGGCATAAGCCCTTCTTCAGGAATGAGGCTGGTGTGCCAAGCGGGCCCAGGAATGAGGCTGGTGTGCCAAGCGGGCCCAGGAATGAGGCTGGTGTGCCAAGTAGGCCCAGGAATGAGACTGGTGTGCCAAGCGGGCCCAGGAATGAGGCTGGTGTGCCAAGCAGGTCCAGGAATGAGGCTGGTGTGCCAAGCGGGCCCAGGAATGAGGCTGGTGTGCCAAGGTGCATGAGATTGCCAGTCTTTCTTTTCTCAGTCAGCTGAACTTTCCATTATACTCGCTTGTTCCAATGCCCCTATCAGCCTCTTCAGATTCACTTTGACAGCGTATTTGTTGCAGTGTTATAGCTGTTCTGCAGGTCATAATCCACAGTCTGGTTCACTGGACAGGAGGTTCTATGAATCTTTCCTCATAGAGTCATCAAATTATACCATAGAAACAGAGCCTTCGGTCCAAATCAACTGCACTGACCAGATATCCTAAACCGATCTAGTCCCATTACATTACATTACATTACATTACAGTGTGGAAACAGGCCCTTCGGCCCAACAAGTCCACACCGACCCACTGAAGCGAAACCCCACCCATACCCCTACATTTACCCCTTACCTAACACTACGGGCAATTTAGCATGGCCAATTCACCTGACCTGCACATCTTTGGACTGTGGGAGGAAACCGGAGCACCCGGAGGAAACCCACACAGACACGGGGAGAACGTGCAAACTCCACACAGTCAGTCGTCTGAGGCGGGAATTGAACCCGGGTCTCAGGCGCTGTGAGGCAGCAGTGATAACCACTGTGCCACCGTGCCGCCCACTTGCTAGCATTTGGCCCACATCTTTCTAAACACTTGATATTCCTATGCCCAGCCAGATGCCTTTTAAACATTGTAATTGCACCAGCCTCGACCACTTCTTCTCGCTGCTCATCCTTTTAAATATTTTCTGAACGCTTTCAAGTTTAACAACATCATTACTAGAGCAGGAAGACCAGAATTGAACCAAGTATTCTAAAAGTGACCTTACTAATCTCCTGTACAGTCATAGATCATAGAACATATAACAGTACGGCACAGTACAGGCCCTATGGTCCTCGATGTTGTGCCAACTTTTTATCTTTCTCTAAGATTAAACTAATCTACAAACCCTATATTTTATTATCATCCATGTTCCTATCCAAGAGTGACTTAAATGTCCCTAATGTATCTGACTCTACTGCATTGCATTCCACACATCCACCACTCTCTGGATAAAGAACCTAACTCTGACATCTCCCCTAAACCTTCCTCCAATCAACTTAAAATTATTCCCCCTAATTATAGCCAGTTATGCCCTGGGATAAAGTCTCTGGCTCTCCACTCTACCTATGACTTTCAACTTGTACACCTTTATCAAGTCACCTCACATCCTTCTTCTCTCCAATAATTTGCCACCACCGATGTAAGACTGTCTGGCCTGTAATTCCCAGGGTTATCCTTATTCCTTTTCTTGAACAAAGGAATAACATTTTCCACCCTCTAATCATTTGGTACTACTCCAGTGGACAGTGAGGACACCAAGATCATAGCCAAAGGCAAGATCATAGCCAAAGCTCTTTCCTCACTTCCTGTAGCAACCTTGGATACATCCCGTCTGGCCCAGGGGACTTATTTATCCTCATGCTTTTCAAAATTTCCAGCACATCCTCCTTCTTAACATCAGCCTGTTTCACACTGTCCACATAAACGACAAGATCCCTGTCACTTGTGAATACTGAAGCAAAGTATTCATTAAAGGACCTCCTCTACCTCCTCTGACTCCATGCACAAATTCTCTTCTTGTCGCAACATGACATTCCAACTCCTATACTCAATGCACTGATCAATGAAGGCAAGCATGCCAAATGCTTTCTTCACCACCCTGTCGACTTGCGATTCCACTTTCAAGGAACAATGCACCCGCACCGAAAACAAAAAATGCTGGAGATCACAGTGGGTCAAGTAGAATACATGGAGAGAAAGCAAGCTGGCATTTCAAAACTAGATGACTCTTCATCAGACTGCACCTACACCCCAAGGTCTCCTTGTTCAGCAACACTCCCCAGGGCCCTACTGTCTAAGTCCTGCCCTGATTTGCCTTACTGAAACACAACATCTCACATCTACCTAAATTGAACACCATCTGCCACTCCTGAGCCCATTGGCCCATCTGGTCAAGGTCCGATTCACCAGAAAATCATGAACAACACAGTGTAGGTATCTTGTCTTAGCACTGAGTGTATGCTGATAAAATCAGTATTCCTCAGAACCTCTTGTTTGGAGACCACATCCTCTTAAGAGATGGCAAGAATTCTTCTGAGACAGCAAAGGTGAAAACTGTTCAGTTTCTCCCTCTGTCTAGGGGGTATTGTTCAACTCGCTCCATCGTAGAGATATCACAGAGGATGCAGACTTGGTCAACTTGCAGTTTTGTTATCGCTGTCTGATTGCTGTGACTCAACACTTTCTTCCTCAGGTCAGACATCACAGCTATTGGCTTTCACAAGTCATGTGTTGATTTTAGTATCAAGTGACAGATTGCTGAGGATTGTGGAGCACTGACATGTGAAGCTACCAGAATCTCTAGCATTATATTCCTATGCTGATTGTTATGGACCAGACCATACCCCCTCAAATTATATTGGTCAGATAGTCTTGACCATAACCTTTTCTTATTTTAAAGGCAAGTGTCAGGTGTTACATTGGATGCAATTCAATTGATCAAACTACCATTCTTGAACTAAACTCGCTTTATTTATACATTATAGTTAAAATACAACAAGAGAAAGAAGAAATTGGAATAACTTAACTCTATCGGAAAACTTAATAGAATAATAGATTATTTAGCTACTAAACAGTAAATGTTCCAGTATAATACCATCCCATAAACACACCATTGGCAAAGGCAAATTCAGTAAAATTGATTGCCTTGCAAGCCTCGATTGCCTTCAGTCCAGGAGGGAAGACATCATGAGACAACTCAGAGAGAGAGAGTAGGAGCGAAAGATGTACTGCAGCTTCCAAACCCAGCTTCAAGACCCCAGAAACTGCTACTTTCTCAAACTAAAATTGAGGCTGCTTCTATTATTTCAACTGAAAAAAAAAACAAGGCCTCACAAGCTGTTTATTGGTTTTGAAACAGACTATCTGGCGCCTCTGTCATAACTTTCCTTTACAAACAAAAAACAGGATAGAGTGAACGCATTCCAAACTAGAAGTTGGTCATATCCAACAAATCCCACACCAACAGACTCTGGAATAGTGGCTGGTTAATGGACAACCATCTTCGGGCCTGTGGCTATGCGGATACAAGATGCTGCTGCCTACTTCAAGGGTGCTCAGAATAACGTGTGGCATCAAGTTAACATCTGTTGGTGGAATGGTGTGTAGTCTGACCACTGGCACAAGTTCTCTAGAGCAAATCATGCTGTCACCCTTACACCATGGCATCGGATTCTGGAGTGTCACAGATTGAGAACCACCTCACAATAACCCTGTCAACACTATCTCCAGTAACCTAGTAAAACAGCTCCAACTTAAATCAAACTGAACTTATCTTCAGAAAGGGAATTGAATACACATTTCAACTACTCAATCAATTGTAACAAGAAAGCTTTTGACATTTATCATAATCATATGAACAAAGAGTAGGAATAGAATCATAGAATCCCTTCAGTGTGGAAGCAGGCCATTTGGCCCATTGAGTCCCTACTGCCTCTCTGAAGACCATCCCACCCAGGCACACCCCCCCTACCCAATCCCTGTAACCCTGCATTTCCCATGGCTAATCCACCTAGCCTGCACATCCCTGGTCACCACAGGCAATTTAGTACAACCAATCCACCTAACCTAATGAATATATCATTAAGCCCCTTGATTCTGCTGCACTATTTGTTAAAATCATACCTGATTTGATTGTGGCTTCGACTTTTTTTTTCTATCCTTTATACCCTTGTAGAATCAAGAATCTGTTTAAAACAAAATCAGAAATTGCTGGAGAAACTCAGTAGGTCTGACAGCATCCACGGAGAGAGAAACAGAGTTAATGTTTTGAGTTCAGTGACCGTTCTTCAGAATCTGTCTAACGCAGCCCTAAATATTTTTAATCACTCAGCTTCCTGAGTGATTGGGAGTCTGAGGAGATGAGTTTTCCACAAACAAGTGTCTCTCTGACAGAATAAAAATTTTCTTCATCTCTATCCTTTAATTGTAAGCCTCTCCCATAATAGAGAACATCCTCTCAGCATCAACCCTGGCAAGACCCAGAAGATCTAACGTATTTACGTAGGTCCTAGCAGTCCAACCTTTCCTTATGATAATCCTTTCAAGTTAGTCAACTGGACTTTCTCTGCACTGCTTCCAATATAATTGCATTTTTACTCAAGTAAGGAGAGCAAAATAATATACAGTAATCCATATGTCATCTCACCAATTCCCCATACAACTGGAGCTAAATTAAATTGAACTAAACTAAATTTAGTACTTTAATACTCTGTTCCCAATACAATGAAAGAAAACATTTCACTTGCCTTTCTCATCACTTGCTGCACCTGCATATTAAACTTATGGGATTCATGTACCAGCCTGTCTGCAGTTTATTTTTCTTTTTATCGTTTATGTCATTTAAAAACCACTCATTCTGTCCCGTTATTCAAATCATACATCTCAATTGAAAATGGTTAAGGCTTCAGCACTGATCCCAATGGCCCTCCACATTTTAAAACTTGCCAATCTAAAACACATACATTTATCACTTCTCTCTGCTTCCTGTTAGCTCTTGATGAGAATTGAATTGATTTATTGTAGTCATGTGTACCGTGTTGATTCTCCATATGAGTTTGAGTTTGATTTATTGTTGCTACGTGTACCAAGATACACTGAAAAGTATTGTTTTGCTTGCTAAGCAAACAGATCATACCACACTAAGTGCATCAGGGTAGCAGAACGGAGTGTTACAGCCATAAGGAAGGTGCAGAGAGAGAGAGAGAGAGAGAAAGAGAGAAAGAGAGATCACCATTAAAAGTTCAGAGGCCCTTTCAAAAGTATGGCAATATCTTACCCCTCCATATGATGAATTTTTACTTTGTGTAGTAACCTTCCATGTGGTACCTTGTTAAGTGCCTTTCTGATATCCAAATGCTACAGGTTTCCTCTCACCCAAGTAGCTTGTTATTTCCACAAAAAATAAAGATTAATACTATTAACATAAGTAGTATGTATTTGAGCAAAAAAGAAACATCTTGGGGAAATCAATTTTACCTCATTAGTTGAGAAACCAAACCATAGGATTGTACATTTGGAAAGGGTTGAACCTAAGTTTTGCCATAAATTGTGCTCAGTTGGAGTAATTGAGTCATAGAGTTATACAACATGGAAATAGACCCTTCAGTCCAACTTGTCCACACCAACCATATTCCCAAACTAAACTAGTCCCACTTGCCTGCATTTGGCCCATATCCCCCCAAACTTTTCCTATTCATGTACTTATCCAAATATCTTTTAAAATGTTGTACTTGTACCGGCAACTACCACTTTCTCTGGCAATTCATTCCAAACACTAACAACTCTCCATGTAAAAAGCTTGCCCCTCACATTTCTTTTCAAAACTCTCTTCTCTCATCTTAAAAATATGCCCTCTCATTTTGAACCTCCCTTACCCGAGGCAACTCATAGAGTCATAGAGTCATAGAGATGTACAGCATGGAAACAAAGCCTTCGGTCCAACCCGTCCATGCCGACCAAATATCCCAACCCAATCTAATCTCACCTGCCAGCACCCGGCCCATATCCCTCCAAACCCTTCCTATTCTTATACCCATCCAAATGCCTCCTAAATGTTGCAATTGTACCAGCCTCCACTACATCCTGTGGCAGCTCATTCCATACACGTAGACGTTCTGCGTGAAAATGTTGCCCCTTCGGTCTCTTTTACATCTTTCCCCTCTCACCCTAAACCTATGCCCTCTAGTTCTGGACTCCCCGACCCCAGGGAAAAGACTTTGTCTATTTATCCTATTTGTGCCCCTCATAATTTTGTAAACCTCTATAAGGTCACCCCTCAGCCTCCGACGCTCCAGGGAAAATAGCCCCAGCCTGTTCAGCCTCTCCCTGTAGCTCAGATCCTCCAACCTTGGCAACATCCTTGTAAATATTTTCTGAACCCTTTCAAGTTTCAGAACATCTTTCCAATAGGAAGGAGACCAGAATTGCACACAATATTCCAACAGTGGCCTAACCAATGTCCCGTACAGCCGCAACATGACCTCCCAACTCCTGTCCTCAATAGTCCAAGATCGGAGACGGTTATAGAGAGTGATGAACTCAGCCCAGACAATCACAAAGGCCAACCTCCCATGTATAGAATCCACCTACCAGGCCCGCTGTCAAGGAAAGGCCGCCAGCATTCTCAAAGATCCATCCTACTCTGGCAATGTCTTTCTCCAACCTTTACCACTGGGGAGAAGGTACAGAGGCCTGAACACACACACCAGCCGGTTTCGAAACAGTTTCTACCTTACTGTTGTTAGAATACTGAACGGACTCACAAACTCTTAACATTTGCCTGTACCTGTGTTTTGGTTTTGCTGCTGTTTACCTATTATTTACTGTCTATGCTACTTAACTCTGTGATCTGCCTGTATTGCTCGCAAGACAAAGCTTTTCACTGTGCCTCGTTACAAATGACAATAAATTCAATTCAATTCAATTCAATTCAAATGGCCCTTGCTTTTTATCTTATCTATGTCCCTCATTATTTTATACACCTCTATAAGGTCACCCCTCAACCTCCAGTTAAAAAAAGCCCCAGCCTTTCCAGCCTATTTTATAACTCAAGCTTTCCAATCCCAGCAACATCTTGGTAAATCATTTCTGAACCCTCTTCATTCCTGAATTAAGCCTCAATAGAGGACATACACAGGACAAATATAACGGAGTGATAAGGACCATTAATATCTGAGGAGCTGGGTGACCCAAGGCAGCATTAACTATCCAATTACCAAAATATCATTGCAGTCAATCTTCAGATATACTAAAAGGGAACTGAAAACACAGCCCCAGAAAATAAAACAAAATTTTAAATCTTGCTTTACATTTATTAGGTTAGATTACGTACAGTGTGGAAACAGGCCCTTCGGCCCAACAAGTCCACACCGACCCTCCGAAGAGTAACCCACCCAAACCCAATTCCCTTTGATGAATGCACCTTACACTATGGGCAATTTAGCATGGCCAATTCACCGGACCTGCACATTGTTGGAAGAAACCGGAGCACCCGGAGGAAACTCACGCAGACACGTGGAGAATGTGCAAACTCCACACAGGCAGTGACCTGAGGCTGGAATTGAACCTGCGACACTGGTGTTGTGAGGCAGCAGTGCTAACTACTGAGCCACTGTGCTTAGGTTATTTGAGGCAGCATTTAAATTTGTTCATAATCCAGGTACCCTACATTTAGGATCTCTATGTTTGCAGAAGATTTTTTATTTCAACAATGTTTGGAAGTTGAACTTCTCATGTATTGTCACTAGGAGTAGATGTGGGCCACAAAAGTCAGAAATTTAAGCCAGGCTGATGAATAAAGCTAGATGCAAATATCCTGTCATCTTCAATCTCAAGCATCGTGACTTGCTCTTGCAAGGCAGGGAACATAATGCCCTTTACTGTTGCTTTCTGATTCAAGGTTAGTTCTCACTATGAGTCCTGAGGGATTCTACTCAGTTGAGTGAACCTGCCCTAAACTTCAGCAAAGCTCACTGCAGAATCAAAAACCTAAAATAAAATTGACAGTTTTCTTTCTCAGGCGTGAAACTGATGCCTAAGCATCTTGCTTGGTTGGTGAGGCTTCTGAGGTTATTCTGCAGATATGGGACATGTAAATTACATGGACATGCGATATGTAAAGAGATTTTGTAGTCACGAGCATGTGAGGCTGTTGTGAAGACACAGGATATGTAAGAGCATAATACGCTTCATTTGCCATCCTGGTAAAGGCAGAGAAAGTGTCATCCAGAGGTCAATGCTGAAATCAGCAGATATGGGGTCATGTGCCTGCTCAAGGCCCCCGTTGCAAAGCCAAAGCAGCTTACATTTTAAAAGGTCAGGATTCCATGCAATGTAACTAACAAACTGGAGGGCCCAACCAAGACCAAAAGACCATAAGAAATAGAAACAGGAGTAGGCCATTAGGCCCCTCCAGCCTGCACTGCCATTCAAGAAAATCATTGCTGATCTCACATTCCTCATGTCCACATTTCTACCTTTTCCCCAAAACCCTTGATTCCCCAACTGATCATGAATCTCCCACCTCTGACCTCCATAATCATGAAGTGATTTGAGAGGTTAGTCATGGGGCACGTCAACTCTAGCTTCCCAGCCTGCCTCAATCCCTTGTAATTTGCCCAATGGTGAAACAGGTCCACAGTGAACATCATTTCCTTAAGATTAGATTCCCTACAGTGTGGAAACAGGCCCTTCAGCGCAACAAGTCCACACTGACCCGCCGAAGAGCAACCCACCCAGACCCATTCCCCTACATTTACCCCTTCAACTAACACTACGGGTGATTTAGCATGGCCAATTCACCTAACCTGCACATTTTTGGACTGTGGGAGGAAACCGGAGCATGCGGAGGAAACCCACTTAGACACGGGGAGAACATGCAAACTCCACACGGACAGTTGCCTGAGGCGGGAATTGAACCCGGGTCTCTGGCACTGTGAGGCAGCAGTGCTAACCACTGGAACATCTGGATAACAAGGATACCCATGTAAGGCTTCGACTCATGGACTACTACCCAACATTCAACAGCATAATTGCCACAAGACAAATCTCAAACTCTCAGATATAGATCTCAGCTCCATCCTTTGCAATTGGATCCTCAGCCTCCTGACCCATAGATAGACAACAGTACCCTCTCCACAATAATCCTCAACACTGGCACTCTGCAAGAATTCACTCTCAGCTCCTTAATATACTCCCTGTATACCATGAATGTGTGGCCAAATTCCGTATTAACCCCATCTTCAAATTTGCTGATGACACCATCATGGTAGGACGAATATTAAATAATGATGAGTGAGAATACAGGAAAGAGACAAAGTGCTTGGTGACATGGTGCAATGATAACAATCTCTGCCTCCATGTCAGCAAAGCAAAAGAACTAATCATTGCCTTCAGGTAGAATGGGGGAGGACACGCCCTTATCTATGCCAACGGACCTGAGGTAGGGACGGTTGAGACCGTCAAGTTCCTAGGAGTGACAACGTGTCGTGGATCTCCCACATAGATGTAACAGTCAAGAAGGACCAACAAAGACTCTTCTTCTTCAGGTGGCTTAGGAAATTTGACATGATCATAGAAAGCATTCTATCTGGGTGCATAACAGCCTGGTGCAGCAACTGCTCTGTCTAAGACAGTAAGAAACTACAGCAAGTTATGTGTACAGCCCAGGACATCACAGAAACCAATTGCCCATCCACAGATTCTATTTACACTTCTTGGTGCTGTTGAAAGGCTGACAACATCATCAAAGATTTTGTCAGCTCTTACCACCCTGATAGTGCTCTCTTCCAACCTCTTCAGGTGATACAGAAGCTTGAACACACACACACCAACAGGTTCAAGAACAGCTTCTTTCCTGCTGTTATTAGACTGATGAATGGATCTCTCTAACTTCAAATAATGCTGAGCTTGCTAAGGTTGATCTTGCCTTGCAGCCATAGCCTTGTATGCCGTGCTCTGTCTAAGCACTCTATGATCTGTATGTTCGTGTTTGCTATATCTGTGACATGTGACTACAGTAAATCAAATCTATCCATCTCAGTCTTAAGTATATACAAGGACTTTATCCCAACTGCTCTCTGTAGTAAGGAGTTCCATAGTCTCTCAATCCTGTGAGAGAAGAAATTTCTCCTCATCTCAGTCTGAGATTGGTGCACTTTTATTCTGAGACTACGCCCTCTGGTGCTAGACTCTTCCCTGAGGGAAATACTCTTTTTGCATTTACCCTGTCAAGCCCCTTCAGAATCCTATATGTTTCAATGAGGTTATCTCTCATTATTCTAAACTTCAGTGAGTAAAGTCCCAGCCTGTTTAATCTTAGCACATTTTGTTTTGAGTGCGAGCAGCAGCGGAGGCAAGGCTAGGCCGGAACACTGCAGCTCAGGTAAGGCAGTTTTTTAAAAATTACTTACCGGTAGCGGACAGCAGTGTTTTCCCTTTTACAGAAGGAGTGGGAGCAGCGGGGGAAGTGACGAGGACCAGAGGGGCAGCCGGGAAGGAAAGCAGTGACCATATATATCAGCAAGGAGCTGGATGAACTATGGATCATTCGGGAGGCTGAGGG
Organism: Chiloscyllium plagiosum; assembly: GCF_037043375.1. Lineage (NCBI taxonomy): Eukaryota > Metazoa > Chordata > Chondrichthyes > Orectolobiformes > Hemiscylliidae > Chiloscyllium > Chiloscyllium plagiosum. The sequence continues at coordinate 88,619,686 of NW_028270151.1, forward strand.
GGTCATTGAGAGGAGTTACCGGGAGTTGGTCACTTCTAAGGCTCAGGACAAGGATAAATGGGTTACAGTTAGGGGGAGGAAAGGTGACAGACAGACAGTGCAGAGATTCCCTGTGGACATTCCCCTCAGCAATAAGTATACCGTTTTGGATACTGCTGGGGGAGATTACCTACCAGAGGAAAGCCATAGCAGTCAGTTCTCTGGCACTGAGCCTGACACTGTGGCAAAGAAGGGAAGGGGGCAGAATAGAAAAGTACTTGTGGTAGGGACTCGATAGTTAGGGGAATCGACAGGAGATTTTGTGGTCAGGATCGGGATTCCCGGAAGATATGTTGCCTCCCTGGTGCCAGGGCCCGGGACGTCTCCGATCGGGTGTATAAAGTTCTAAAAGGGGAGGGCGAACAGCCAGAAGTTGTGTTACATATTGGCACTAATGATATAGCCAGGAAAAGGATCGAGGATATAAAAAGTGATTTCAGGGAGTTAGGATGGAAGCTGCAAAGCAGGACGAACAGAGTAGTGTTCTCTAGTTTACTACCAGTGCCACGAGATAGCGAGGCAAGGAACAGGGAGCGGGCGCAGCTTAACACGTGGCTGCGCAGCTGGTGTAGGAGGGAGGGCTTCAGATATGTAGATAATTGGGATGCCTTCTGGGGAAGGTGGGACCTGTACAAGAAGGACGGGTTGCATCTGAACTGGAAGGGGACCAATGTCCTGGGTGGAAGTTTTGCACGAGTAGTTCAAGAGGGTTTAAACTAGTATGGCAGGGGGGTGCGAACCTGAGCTGTGTACCGGAGGTGAGAGTTGATGCAGATGAGGCAATAGCAAGAGGTAGACCAGCTAGTGGGAAGGATTTTCCTGGGAAGGAACCTAGGTATCAGTCAAAGTGTGTTTGCTTTAACGCAAGGAGTATCAGGAATAACAGTGACGAACTTAGAGCATGGATCAGTGCTATGATGTTGTGACCATAACAGAGACATGGGTTTCTCAGGGGCAGGAATGGTTGCTGGATGTTCCAGGGTTTAGAGCATTTAAAAAGAATAGGGAGGGGGGGGGGAAAGAGGAGGAAGTGTAGCACTACTAATCAGAGAGGGTATCACAGCTACAGAAGCTTCCATTGTCAAGGAAAATCTGCCTACCGAGTCAGTATGGGTGGAAATTAGGAACAGCAAGGGAGCAGTCACCTCATTAGGGGTTTACTACAGGTCCCCCCATAGCAGCAGGGAGATGGAAGAAAGCATAGGTAGGCAGATTTTGGAAAAGTGTGGACGTAGTAGGGTTGTTGTAATGGGTGACTTTAACTTTCCCAATATTGATTGGAACCCCCTTCGAGCAGAAGATTTGAATGGAGCTGTTTTTGTAAGGTGTGTTCAGGAGGGTTTCCTAACTCAGTATGTTGACAGGCCGACAAGGGGAGAGGCCATTCTATACTTAGTGCTTGGAAACGAGCCGGGGCAGGTATCAGATCTTGTGGTGGGAGAGCATTTTGGTGATAGTGACCACAACTGCCTCACATTCTACATAGCTATGGAGAAGGAGAGGATTAGGCAAAATGAGAGGATATTTAATTGGGGAAGAGGAAATTATGATGCGATTAGACATGAGTTAGGAAGCATGGATTGGGAGCAATTGTTCCAGGGTAAAGGCACTATAGACATGTGGAGACTGTTTAAGGAACAGTTGTTGCAAGTGATGAATAAATATGTCCCTCTGAGACAGGCAAGAAGTGGTAAGATAAAGGAATCTTGGATGACGAGAGCGGTGGAGCTTCTCGTCAAAAGGAAAAAGGTAGCTTACATAAGGTGGAGGAAGCTAAGGTCAAGCTCAGCTCTACAGAGTTACAGGCAGGCGAGGAAGGAGCTTAAAAATGGTCTGAGGAGAGCCAGGAAGTGGCACGAGAAAGGCTTGGCAGAATGGATTAGGGAGAACACAAAGGCATTTTACACTTATGTGAGGAATAAGAGAATGGTCAAAGAAAGAGTAGGGCCGATCAGGGATAGCATAGGGAATTTGTGTGGAGTCTGAGGAGGTAGGGGAAGCCCTAAATGAGTTTTTTGCTTCTGTCGTTCTGAAAGAAACAAACTTTGTAGTGAATGAAACCTTTGAAGACCAGGTGAGCATGCTGGAATGGATAGAGATAGAGGAAGCTGATGTGCTGAAAACTTTGTCAAACATTAAGATTGACAAGTCGCCAGGCCCGGACCAGATTTGTCCTCAGCTGCTTTGGGAAACGAGAAATGCAATTGCTTCGCCACTTGCGAAGATCTTTTCATCCTCGCTCTCCACTGGAATCGTACCTGAGGACTGGAGAGAGGCAAGTGTAATTCCTCTCTTCAAGAAAGGAAATAGGGAAATCCCCGGCAATTACAGACCAGTAAGTCTCACGTCTGTCGTCTGCAAGGTGTGAGAAAGAATTCTGAGGGATAGGATTTATGACCATCTGGAATAGCATGGCTTGATTAAATGCAGTCAACACGGCTTTGTGAGGGGCAGGTCATGCCTCACAAACCTTATAGAGGTCTTTGAGGATGTGACTAGAAAAGTTGATGAGGGTCGAGCTGTGGATGTGGTGGATATGGACTTCAGCAAGGCATTTGATAAGGCTCCCCATGGTAGGCTCATTCAGAAGGTCCAGAGGAATGGGATTCAGGGGAACATAGCTGTCTGGATACAGAATTGACTGGCCAACAGAAGACAGCGAGTGGTAGTAGAAGGAAAATATTCTGCCTGGAAGTCTGTGGTGAGTGGTGTTCCACAGGGCTCTGTCCTTGGGCCTCTATTGTTTGTAATTTTTATTAATGACTTGGATGAGAGGATTGGAGGATGAGTCAGCAAGTTTGCAGATGACACAAAGGTTGGAGGTGTCATTGACAGTATAGGGGGCTGTTGGAGGCTGCAGCGGGACATTGACAGGATGCAGAGATGGGCTGAGAGGTGGCAGATGGAGTTCAACCTGGATAAATGCGAGGTGATGCATTTTGGAAGGTCGAATTTGAAAGCTGAGTACAGGATTAAGGATAGGATTCTTGGCAGTGTGGAGGAACAGAGGGATCTTGGGGTGCAGGTACATAGATCCCTTAAAATGGCCAGTCAAGTGGACAGGGTTGTTAAGAAAACATATGGTGTTTTGGCTTTCATTAACAGGGGTATTGAGTTTAAGAGTCATGAGATCTTGTTGCAGTTCTATAAAACTTTGGTTAGACCGCACTTGGAATACTGCGTCCAGTCTGGTCGCCCTATTATAAGAAAGATGTGGATGCTTTGGAGCAGGTTCAGAGGAGGTTTACCAGGATGCTGCCTGGACTGGAGGGCTTATCTTATGAGGAGAGGTTGACTGAGCTCGGACTTTTTTCATTGGAGAAAAGGAGGAGAAGAGGTCCGGGACCTAATTGAGGTATACAAGATAGTGAGAGGCATAGGTAGAGTTTCTGCCCTGAGACTATTTCCCAGGGCAGAAATGACTAACATGAGGGATAATAGTTTTAAGCTGGTTGGAGGAAAGTATAGAGGGGATGTCAGAGGCGGGTTCTTTACACAGAGAGTTGTGAGAGCATGGAATGCGTACACAGCAGCAGTTGTGGAGGCAGGGTCATTGGGACATTTAAGAGACTCCTGGACATGCATATGGTCACAGAGATTTGAGGGTGCATACATGAGGATCAGTGGTCGGCACAACATCGTGGGCTGAAGGGCTTGTTCTGTGCTGTACTGTTCTATGTTCTTTGTTCTATGTTCTAAGACAATCCCTCCATACCAGAGATCATCCGAGTGAAACGTCATTAAACTTTCTCCAATGAAATAATATTTTTCCTTCAATGAAATGACCAAGAAGTGTAATTTTCACAAATCAGAAACACTCACTGATGAAACAGAGGACACACCATTGAAATGCCTTGTGGCGGACATGGATCCACCTTACATCAAAAACCTTGTGGCTCAATGACCTTAATGCTATGAAGTAATTCTGACAATGACTTGTGAGGATGCCTGACCTAGGATTGAATCCTCAGAGAGGACTGACTGGGATATAATGACAAAATGGCCAAGGATGTAAACGAAGTGACTTTTAGGAATTTGTTAACCGTTAGGGGCAGGAGCAGTACTTGGACCTCCCTTACACCACCTTTTTACCCCCAGCATTAGCATTTAGTTGGAGATTCTGCTTTCTAGGAGAAAGTGAGGACTGCAGATGCTGGAGATCAGAGCTGAAAATGTGTTGCTGGAAAAACGCAGCAGGTCAGGCAGCATCCAAGGATCAGGAGAATCGACGTTTCGGGCATAAGCCCTTCTTCGGGAATGAGGAAAGTATGTCCAGCAGGATAAGATAAAAGGTAGGGAGGAAGGACTTGGGGGAGGGGCGTTGGAAGTGCGATAGGTGGAAGGAGGTCAAGGTGAGGGTGATAGGCCGGAGTGGGGTGGGGGCGGAGAGGTCAGGAAGAAGATTGCAGGTTAGGAAGGCGGTGCTGAGTTCGAGGGATTTGACTGAGACAAGGTGGGGGGAGGGGAAATGAGGAAACTGGAGAAATCTGAGTTCATCCCTTGTGGTTGGAGGGTTCCGAGGTGGAAGATGAGGCGCTCTTCCTCCAACCGTCGTGTTGCTATGGTCTGGCGATGAAGGAGTCCAAGGACCTGCATGCCCTTGGTGGAGTGGGAGGGGGAGTTGAAGTGTTGAGCCAAGGGGTGGTTGGGTTGGTTGGTCCGGGTGTCCCAGAGGTGTTCTCTGAAACGTTCCGCAAGTAGGCGGCCTGTCTCCCCAATATAGAGGAGGCCACATCGGGTACAGCGGATGCAATAAATGATGTGTGTGGAAGTGCAGGTGAATTTGTGGTGGATATGGAAGGATCCCTTGGGGCCTTGGAGGGAAGTGAGGGAGGAGGTGTGGGCACAAGTTTTACATTTCTTACGGTTGCAGGGGAAGGTGCCGGGATTGGAGGTTGGGTTGGTGGGGGGTGTGGACCTGATGAGGGAGTCACGTAGAGAGTGGTCTTTTCGGAACGCTGATAGGGGAGGGGAGGGAAATATATCCTTGGTGGTGGGGTCCGTTTGGAGGTGGCGAAAATGACGGCGGATGATACGCTGTATGTGGAGGTTGGTGGGGTGGTAGGTGAGGACCAATGGGGTTCTGTCCTGGTGGCGGTTGGTGGGGTGGGGCTCAAGGGCGGAGGAGCAGGAAGTGGAGGAGATGCGGTGGAGGGCATCGTAGACCACATCTGGGGGGAAATTGTGGTCTTTGAAGAAGGAGGCCATCTGGGTTGTACGGTTTTGGAACTGGTCCTCCTGGGAGCAGATGCGGCGGAGACGAAGGAATTGGGAATATGGGATGGCGTTTTTACAGGGGGCAGGGTGGGAGGAGGTGTAGTCTAGGTAGCTGTGGGAGTAGGTCGGTTTATAGTAAATGTCTGTGTTGATTCGGTCGCCCGAGATAGAAATGGAAAGGTCTAAGAAGGGGAGGGAGGAGTCTGAGATGGTCCAGGTGAATTTGAGGTCTGAGATGGTCCAGCTTGATTCTGCTTTCTACCCTGGAAGATAGGAGGTTTCTACCAATCGTCTCATGCTCAGCAATTGGTTTGAGGCCACCCGTACAGCTTTAAGCTCAGGAATATACAAATAAGAGCCAACATATATGATTGGGCCACTTCAGAGTGTCCAAATAGAACTGAGCTAGTTAAATTAAATTTTCCCCATTTTGATTACAAGTCAACAAAGTGAACAAAGCAACAAACCTGGAGTTCAAGTGATGTGCCTCCATACACAAAATTCAATTCTGAGGAAGGGTCACTCGACCTGAAATGTTAACTTTGATTTCTATCCATTGAGGAGAAAGTGAGGTCTGCAGATGCTGGAGATCAAAGTTGAAACTTTATTGCTGGAACAGCACAGCAGGTCAGGCAGCATCCAGGGAACAGGAGATTCGACGTTTCGGGCACAGGCCCTTCTTCAGGTTCCTGAAGAAGGGCCTGTGCCCGAAACGTCGAATCTCCTGTTCCCTGGATGCTGCCTGACCTGCTGTGCTGTTCCAGCAATAAAGTTTCAACTTTCTATCCATTGATGCTGCCAGACCTGCTGAGCTTTTCCAGAAAATTCTGTTCCTGTTTCTGCTTGAGGCACAAAATTCATTGTCTGGTCCACACGTTCATCTAATCCACCACAATGTGGTTGACTTTTAAATGTTCTCTGGCATAGCCAAGTAAGCCATTCAAGTTGTATTTAACCACAACATTGTCTCAAAGGAATAAAACTGGATGGACCACCCGATATTGAGTGAGGCACATGAATCAGAAACAACAAATCTCACCGCTGTTGCCTCTCCCACAATGATAATGCCCTCCTTGCTAATATTTGCAGGTTGATGCAAAAATCAGGAAAATAGTCAGACAACAAAAGTCGTGTCATCAAGACATGAAATTAATGTTTTAAAAACAGGGTCTAAATCCAGCTTTTCAGTCTTGTCTAGTTAAAAATGGTCCTTGTTGGTCACTCAAGATGGCTGCTACTGATGACATCATATAAGTTGACTGGAATTCTTGAAAGTTCCAATAACAAGTTCCAGGAGCTGGTGAGGCAACCAACAAGAGGGAAAAACATGCTTTATCTCATCCTTCCCAACCTACTGGCTACAGATACATCTGTCCATGTCAGGATCATTAAGAGTGACCACCAAAGTTCCACCTTCACAATGATAATACCCTCCATTGTGTTGCTTAACACTATCACTGTGTTAAATGAGATAGACTTCAAATAGATCTAGCAGCTCAACACTGGGCATCCATGAGGCATGTGGGCCATCAACAGCCCAGACTTGTATTCCAGCACAAATTGTAACCTGATGGCTCAGGATACACCCCAAGCCAGGGATCTACCTTGGTTCAAAGGAAGGTTCAGAAGGACATGCCAGAATCAGAGTAAAAGACAGGGCTCAAGACTTGTATCCAGTTTCAGTTAGAAGTAGACAATCCATCACAGCCTCCACAGATTCCTGTCTTCAGCAAATGTGATTCACTCTACATATTTTCAAGAACGCACTGGATATTGCAAAGTCTGTGAGCCATACACTCATAGAGTCCTAGGGCTATACAGCACAAAATCAGATCCGTCAGTCCACTCGTCCATGCCGACCAGATATCTTAAATTAATTTAGTCCCATTTGCTAGCATTTGGCCCATATCCCTCTAAACTCTTCCTATTCATGTACCCAACCACTTGCCTTTTAAATGTTGCAATTATACCAGTTTCCACTACTTCCTCTGGCACCTCATTTCATACATACAGCATACTCTGTGTGAAAAAGATGCTCTTAGGTTCCTTTTATGTCTTTACCCTCTCACCTTAAACCTCTGCCCTCCAGATGTGGATTCCCTCATCCTGGGGAAAAGACTTTGGCTAATCACCTTATAATTTTATAAATCTCAATAAGGTCCTGACATTCCAGGAAATTGACCTTAATCTATTCAGCCTCTCCCTATAGCTCAAATCCTCCAATGCTGCCAACATCCTTGTAAACCTTTTCAAATTTCGCAACATTTTTCCTTTTGCAGTAAAACAAGAATTTGAATGCAGTATTCTAAAAGTGGCCTAATCAACAGATTACAGCCAGAAAATGATCTCCCAACTCCTATACTCAATGCACTGACCAACAAAAGCAAGCGTACCAAATGCCTTCTTCACTACCTATCTATCTTTCAAGGAGCTATGAACCTGCACTCTGAAGTCTCTTTGTTCAGCAACATTCCCCAGGACTTTACCATTAAGTGTATAAGTCCTGCCCTGATTTGTCTTACTAAAAGATAGCACCTCACATTTATTTAAATTAAACTCCATCTGCCACTCCTCGTCCCATTTACCCATCTGGTCAAAGACTTGTACTCTGACCTTCTTCTCATTCCAGCAATAACACTGTAGACTGGTATTCCAAAACTAAGCTGCCCACCAAACTGCCTCACATTCACACTGTTTCAGTACAGCTACAACACTGGCATCTATCTGGCAATGTGGAAGTTGCCCAGCATGCCCCGTACACAAAAAGCAAGACAATTCCAGTATATTTACCTTCCCATCAGTGCAGTTTTGATCATCAGCAATGTGATCAAACGAGTCATTGACTGTGCCAACAGGCAACATTTGCTCAGCAATAGCCAGGCTACTTTCACTCAGTTTAAATTTCACCAACACCATTCGGCTGCTGACCTCAATGCAGCCTTGGTCTAACCACAAGCTCAGAGTTCCTGAGGTGAGGTGAGAATAATTACCCTTAGCATCAAGGAACGCTAGCAAAACTGGAGCCAATGGAAATGAGGGGGAAAGCTCTGCAGTAGCAGGAGTCATATCCAAAGCAATAGAAGGTAGTTGTGGTTGTCAGAAGTGGGAATGTTCATTGAAGATTGCAGAGGCTATCTCCCAACCTGACTCTTGAGGGCTATTTTTCTCTCAGAATGAGAGAAAGACAGAAAATAAGGGAGATGAAAATGGGTGGAATGGTTATTACTGTTGGTTTGAGTGGGGAGATGTGCCAAGTGAGTGAGTAGGCAATGCAATGGGCATGGCAAGGTTTGGTGACAGGGGGCTGTGCTGGTTAATAGGGAGTGAGGATAGATGTTGCAGGCAAATGTGACAATGAACCTTGGTGGGTCGTGAGTACAGTAACAGAGATAGAGAAAGTGTGAAGTAACAGAGGGAAGATTTAGCATTCTGCATTGTGGGATGGAGAAGGTCATTGACTTTTGGCCTACATTTCTGAACACTTATTCAGACAGCTGAGACTGCACTGATGCAGAGGACAATCTTAGATCAGGCTGGCACAGTATGGTATGGAATCAACTGCTGGCCCTGGGAAGAGAGGATATCCTGGACTGCTGGGAACTCCAGGTCACTGCCTGCAAAGAGAGGCTTCAATTTTACCTTGTCTGCCATGTCTGGGCAATTGTCAGGAACTGTGCAGAGCGGTTCTGACTAACAGTGAATGGCTGGGTGCAGAATCAGGCTTTTAAAGATGCCCATTGCACTAGGAATGCCAATCCACTCCAGGATAGATTGGCAGTGGCAAGTTGTTCCAGTTATGGGCTCGAATTAGATGAGAGGGATACCTAAAGGGTGGGTAAAGTGGTGACTGAGGCGCGTTTGTTAAGTGGTAGCCTCCATGAATCTCGATGATAATTAATTACCAAAACAGTAAGATTCAGACCAGAGTGATTTTAGTATTTAGTATAGAACCAACCTTTCTGCATAAGATAATCTCTTCATCTCTGGCATCAGCCAAGTGTACTCTTATCTGTTTCCTATGCAAGTATAACTTTCCTTAAACAAGTAGACCAAAACACGACATGGTACTCTCATTGTGATCGTACTATAACGCTACACAATTGTGAGAATACCGTTCTACTGTTATAACATAGCACAACAAACCAGACCAAATCAGAGTCTCTGTCATTACATTCACAACACAGTGAAATTAAAACATTCGATGATCCTCAAAATTACTCAATTGCTCTGAACCAGACTTTGCAAATAACCAATCTTGGACACCAAGTTTATAACTTAAACAAAAATTAGTGACAAAAATTAATAATGTAACTTTAGAGAAACTCAGATAAACTACAAGGTAATCTAATTAATATTTCTGAGCTAAACCCATTCGTCTTTGATCACCAAACTGCACTCTTACACCAACAACCAAACAGATAGACACACACACAGTTATGGGACTTTTAAATTAAAAATAGAAGAATTATAAATTGCCAGTTTGATAACCATTTCAGTAATGAATTCCAAGCCTTTATGAAATCTGATGGGTTGTATTACAGGCACATAGGATTTAATTTTGTTCACATTCCAAAGTCACTGATCACTGCAAACACCTTCTGCAAACCTCCAAAGATTTTCCTTGATTGTTTATAGACTGGGGTTCTTTTCACAGGACTTTCAACAAGTCAATAACTGGAGAATAACTAGAGAGAGCAAAACTGAAAAGAAACAGTAACAATGTAGAGTAATGGGGTAGGGGAATGAGTCTGGGTGGGTTATTCTTCGGAAAGTCTGTGTGGACTTGTTGGGTTAAATATCCTGTTTCCACACTGTAGGGATTCTATGAACATCCAGAGTAACATTGATTCCTGCTAAAACGCCCAATCAAAAAAGTCAGTTCAGCTTTTAGGTTCTCTCTGTTTTCACCATTTCTGTGATTGGCAGGCTGGCACTGGTCCTCCCTTGGTTGACCATTCAATATCCAACCAGCTGCCATTCCCTGTGCATAACAACATCTCAGTGCTGAATTATCTAGTGTTCTTAGAACAGTAATTAACCTGCATTATTTCTCTCGGCTAATTCCCAACAGCAAACATTAGTCTTTTCTGAAATCGAAAATGCTGGCGATCACAGCAGGTCAGGCAGCATCTGTGCAGAGAGAGCAAGTTAACATTTCCAGTCTAGATGACTCTTCACAGCTCTGATGAAAAGCGATCTGGACTCAAAACATTAGCTTGCTCTCTCTGAACGGTTGCTGCTTGACCCGCTGTGATCTCCAGCATTTCTTTGTTTCCAGCACAGATTCCAGTATTTGCAGTGATTTGTTGAAAGATTAGCTTTTGCTTCTCTCCCTTTTTAAACCAAGCTGCCATTCAAAGATCAATTCTCAAACCAAAAACGCGAGAATAAAAGAAATCAGTGATGGTCTCAACACTACTTTTATGATCAGTCTCCATTGAACTAAATTCCATTTGCCTTCCTAACAACTTGCAACATCTGCGTGCTAACCTGAAGTGATTTTTTTTAATTCACTTGTGGGATGTGGACATCTCTGCCTGGGCCACTATTCATCGCTAATCCCTAGAGGGTGGTTGTGAGTTGACTTCTTGAACCACTGCATTCCTGGTGCTATGGGTAGACGCAGATTGTTTCAGTCATAGTCCGTCACAATCGTGAAGACAGTCTCATGAGGGAACTCCAGGATTTTGACCAAGCGACACTGAAAAAATTATGATGATTTCCAAGTCAGAATAGTGAGTGACTTGGAGGAAACTTGCAGCTGGTGTACCCATATACCTAGTACATAGAATAAAAGAACCCCTACAGTGTGGAAGCAGGCCATTCAGCCCATCGAGTCCACACCAGCCCTCTAAAGAGCATCCCACTCAGACCAACCCCTTACCTTATCCCTGCAACCCTGCATTTCACTTGGTTAACCCCCCTAGCCTGCACATCTCCGGACACTACTGGGCAATATCCCAAGGCCAATTCACCTAATCTGCACATCTTTGGACTGTGGGAGGAAACCAGAGCACCCGAAGGAAACCAACGCAGACACAGGGAGAATGTGCAAACTCCACATAGACAGTTGTCCAAGAGTGGAAATAAACCCAGGTGCTGTGATACAGCAGTGTTAGCCACTGAGCTACCATGCCACCTTTTGAGATGGCAGTGTTTGAGGGTTTGGAAGGGATTATCTCAGAAACTTTGATTATTTCCAGCGTCTGCAGTATTTCATTTTAATTTTTCTGCACATCATGTGACAGTGAAAAAGATTTTTCTTTCCTCAGCTCCTGGGCAGAGATGACCCAGTTATACAAGCAAGAAAACAATTTCATTGTAAACACCTTGAAACAAGTATTCACAATTGTCTTGCACACAGTAGCTACAGATTACAGCAGAATGAGGGAATACAGTGACTGCCAGTTGTCCCCACAGTAGGATTAGAACTGCCTTGCGTTATAATTACTAATGGTTCAAATCTAATCCCTGATCTGAGTTTCCATCTGCACTGGCCTTAATTTGGAATGCACATTTTGACCTGAATATCCCAGATTGCAGATGTTAGATTTCACTCTTTCCAGACTTGGTGCAGTGCACTGCATCTCCTTGTCATCAATACATAGCAGCTTCCCAAGTGCACAGACTGCCTGCTTCGCTTCGGCTTTAGCATTACCTAAACAGGTCCACGAAAATAGATTTTCCAAACCAGCATCAAATCAAACATGAAGCAATCAGAATTCAGGTAATAGAAAGATCTAGTCCATGAAGAAAGACTTAAGCAGTCTGTGTACTTGAATTACTATCGCGCTTTATTTAAGGTGAACAAAGTGATTGTTTCAGTTCTCTCTTTTTTCCCTTCTTGCAAAGACAAGTGCAGATAAAAGAGGCCACTGAATCCCCAGTGAGCACTAGCATTGCGCAGAACTTAATGATTCTCTCCCATCACAGCATGTTACAGCCTCTTGAATTATTCCACCATTCAGCTATCTCAGCACAGACTGCTGATCAAAGCTCTGACCTTGCTGGCCTGTTCTGCCTCGCTCTGTATAAACTCACTGAGCCATTGAGGGAATTTGTAGTGATTCCCCCCAGAAGGCTGATATTTCTGACTGCAGCAATTTGTGCATATGTCAAAACTGAAAAATTCTATTGTTTCTTCAGTGACTTGTCCTTTGGACACTCTGTAGTTGGTCATCGCAGTGTGTTCAGTACAAAAGGTGTCGTAAAATAAATCACAGGAAAGCATATTACTGCTGCTCAGTTGTTAAAAATTATTTTATGGATGTGGGTGTCAATTAAATAGTCCAGCATTTATTGGCTGTTCCCAATTGCCCTTGAGGAGGTTGTGGTAAGCTGCTTTTTTTGAATTGCTAACCCAAGTGGAATGAAGCACTCAGATTGATTATTTCTCATTTGTTAAGACACCGAAAGAGGCTGAGAGAAGTGATAACTCACCCAATGAGTTGCAAAGATGTAAATCATAAAATGCTGGGGATATTCCATGGGTTCAGAAACATCTACGGAGAGAAAAACTGAGTTAATGTTTCAGGTCAATGCCGTCTCAGAGGGACGTTTTAATCAAATACAGGGACAGGGATAGAGGAAGTGGAGGAAAGTACAAAAGAGAAGGTCTGCAATAAGGTGGGAGGCAGGTGAGATTGTAGAGATCAAATGCCGATAGGTTACACACCCCTGCTCAAGCTGCATGTGACCCCAAGCTTCCTGTCACTTTAATTTTTGCTTCTGCTCCCACTCTGATATCTCCACTCTGCACTGTTTCAATGCAGTTCAACATCAGCTTCAGGAACAGCACCTCATCTTTCAATGATGTATTCTATAGACTGCGGGCCACAATCCCATGTTCAATAATTTCAGACCTTAACTCTTGCCTCCCATTTATCAGTAAATTGTTGGTAATGAATTGGATGTATTTGCTTGGTTCTGGCGTTGCCTAAAACAAGAACAATAGCCATCTGAATAAAAATGGGTTTTAATGTTTTAGTTTGTTTTCAAAGTTTGGTGATCATTTTATCTTAATTTATCAGGAAACTGGCAGCCCCGGACAGATGAGTCTAGCCTGAGATAAATAAGCAGGATCTTATCGCGGGTGGCACAGTGGTTAGCACTGCTGCCTAGGTAAAAACAATGACTGCAGATGCTGGAAACCAGATTCTGGATCAGTGGTGCTGGAAGAGCACAGCAATTCAGGCAGCATCCGAAAAGCTTCGAAATCGACGATTCGGGCAAAAGCCCTTCATCAGGAATAAAGGCAGAGAGCCTGAAGCGTGGAGAGATAAGCTAGAGGAGGGTGGGGGTGGGGAGAGAGTGGCATAGAGTACAATAGGTCAGTGGGGGAGGAGGTGAAGGTGATAGGTCAGGGAGGAGAGGGTGGAGTGGATAGGTGGAAAAGGAGCTGGGCAGGTCGGACAAGCCCGGACAAGTCAAGGGGATCGTGTTGCTGGAGGTTAGAAACTAGGATGAGGTGGGGGAAGGGAAAATGAGGAAGCTGTTGAAATCCACATTGATGCCCTGGGGTTGAAGTGTTCCGAGGTGGAAGATGAGGCGTTCTTCCTCCATGCGTCTGGTGGTGACGGAGCGGCGGTGGAGGAGGCCCAGCACCTCCATATCCTCGGCAGAGTGGGAGGGAGAGTTGAAATGTTGAGCCACGGGGCGGTTTGGTTGATTGGTGCGGGTGTCTCAGAGATGTTCCCTAAAGCGCTCTGCTAGGAGGCGCCCAGTCTCCCCAATGTAGAGGAGACTGCATCGGGAGCAACGGATACAATAAATGATATGAGTGGATGTGCAGGTAAAACTTTGATGGATGTGGAAGGCTCCTTTAGGGCCTTTGATGGAGGTGAGGGAGGAGGTGTGGGCAGGTTTTACAGTTCCTGCGGTGGCAGGGGAAAGTGCCAGGATGGAAGGGTGGGTCGTAGGGGGCGTGGACCTGACCAGGTAGTCACGGAGGGAACGGTCTTTGCGGAAGGCTGAGAGGGGTGGGGAGGGAAATATATCCCTGGTGGTGGGGTCTGTTTGGAGGTGGCGGAAATGTTGGCGGTTGATTTGGTTTATGCGAAGGTTGGTAGGGTGGAAGGTGAGCACCAGGGGCGTTCTGTCCTTGTTTCCCCCTCACTGAGGACGAACGATCAGTCCTCAGCAAAGGACTCACCTTCGTCCCCCTCCGTCCACGCATCAATGAATTTAATACTAGCCGTGACAACGAACAATTCTTCATTCGCCTCCGCCTCCGAGCTTACTTTCACAATCAGGACTCCCGCCCACCTTCCGAGGACCCCTTCGCCCACCTCCAACACACTGCATCCACCTGGACACCCCGTGCTGGCCTATTACCTGCCCTCGACCTCTTCATTTCCAACTGCCGCCGGGACATTAACCGCCTCAACCTGTCTACCCCCCTCCCCCACTCCAACCTCTCACCCTCACAATGCGCAGCCCTCCAATCCCTCTGCTCCAATCCTGACCTCACCATCAAGTCAGCGGACAAATGGGGCGCAGTGGTAGTCTGGCGCACTGACCTCTATATCGCTGAAGCCAAACGCCAACTTGAGGATACCTCTTCCTACTGCCCCCTTGACCATGACCCCACCCCCCCATCACCAAACCATCATCTCCCAGACCATACAGAACCTCAGAACCTCATCACCTCAGGAGATCTCCCACCCACAGCTTCCAACCTCATAGTCCGGGAACCCCGCACTGCCCGGTTCTACCTCCTTCCCAAGATCCACAAGCCTGACCACCCTGGCCGACCCATTGTCTCAGCATGCTCCTGCCCCACTGAACTCATCTCTACCTACCTCGACACTGTCCTATCCCCCCTAGTCCAGGAACTTCCCAGATACGTTCGAGACACCACGCACGCCCTCCACCTCCTCCAAGACTTCCATTTCCCCGGCCCCCAACGCCTCATCTTCACCATGGATATCCAATCCCTCTACACCTCCATCCGCCATGACCAGGGCCTCCAAGCCCTCCATTTTTTCCTCTCCAGACGTTCCCAACAGTACCCCTCCACCGACACTCTCATTCGTTTGGCCGAACTGGTCCTCACCCTTAACAATTTCTCCTTTGAATCCTCCCACTTCCTCCAGACCAAAGGGGTAGCCATAGGCACATGTATGGGCCCCAGCTATGCCTGTCTCTTTGTTGGCTACGTAGAGCAGTTGATCTTCCGTAATTACACCGGCACCACTCCTCACCTCTTCCTCCGCTACATTGATGACTGCATTGGCACCACCTCGTGCTCCCACGAGGAGGTTGAGCAATTCATCAACTTCATCAACACATTCCACCCTGACCTTAAATTTACCTGGACCATCTCTGACACCTCCCTCCCCTTCCTGGAGTTCTCCATCTCCATTAGTGACGACCGATTGACACTGACATTTTCTACAAACCCACCGACTCCCACAGCTACCTGGATTACACCTCTTCCCACCCTACCTCTTGCAAAAATGCCATCCCGTATTCCCAATTCCTCCGCCTCCGCCGTATCTGCTCCCAGGAGGAGCAGTTCCACCATAGAACACACCAGATGGCCTCCTTCTTTAGAGACTGCAATTTCCCTTCCCACGTGGTTAAAGATGCTCTCCAACGCATCTCGTCCACATCCCGCACCTCCGCCCTCAGACCCAACCCCTCCAACCGCAACAAGGACAGAACGCCCCTGGTGCTCACCTTCCACCCTACCAACCTTCGCATAAACCAAATCAACCGCCGACATTTCCGCCACCTCCAAACAGACACCACCACCAGGGATATATTTCCCTCCCCACCCCTCTCAGCCTTCCGCAAAGACCATTCCCTCCGTGACTACCTGGTCAGGTCCACGCCCCTTACGACCCACCCTCCCATCCTGGCACTTTCCCCTGCCACCGCAGGAACTGTAAAACCTGTGCCCACACCTCCTCCCTCACCTCCATCAAAGGCCCTAAAGGAGCCTTCCACATCCATCAAAGTTTTACCTGCACATCCACTCATATCATTTATTGTATCCGTTGCTCCTAATGCGGTCTCCTCTACATTGGGGAGACTGGGCGCCTCCTAGCAGAGCGCTTTAGGGAACATCTCCGAGACACCCGCACCAATCAACCAAACCGCCCCGTGGCTCAACATTTCAACTCCCCCTCCCACTCTGCCGAGGATATGGAGGTGCTGGGCCTCCTCCACCGCCGCTCCCTCACCACCAGACTCCTGGAGGAAGAACGCCTCATCTTCTGCCTCGGAACACTTCAACCCCAGGGCATCAATATGGACTTCAACAGTTTCCTCATTTCCCCTTCCCCCACCTCATCCTAGTTTCTAACCTCCAGCAACACGATCCCCTTGACTTGTCCGGACTTGTCCGACCTGCCCAGCAGCTTTTCCACCTATCCACTCCACCCTCTCCTCCCTGACCTATCACCTTCATCTCCTCCCCCACTGACCTATTGTACTCTATGCTATTCTATCCCCACCCCCACCCTCCTCTAGCTTATCTCTCCACGCTTCAGGCTCTCTGCCTTTATTCCTGATGAAGGGCTTTTGCCCGAAACGTCGATTTCGAAGCTTTTCGGATGCTGCCTAAATTGCTGTGCTCTTCGAGATCCACTGATCCAGCACAGCTGCCTCACAGTGCCAGAGACCTGGGTCCAATTCCCGCCTCAGGCAACTGTCTGTGTGGAGTTTGCACATTCTCCCCGTGTCTAAGTGGGTTTCCTCTGGGTGCTCCGGTTTCCTCCCACAGTCCAAAAATGTGCAGGTTAGGTGAATTGGCCATGCTAAACTGCCCGTAATGTTAGGTGCAGGGGTAAATGTAGGGGAATGGGTCTGGGTGGGTTGTTTTTCGGAGGGTCGGTATGGACTTGCTGGGCTGAAGGGTCTGTTTCCACACTGTAAGTAATCTAATCTCATACGTTGTGCAACTTTTGACACAATCCTTTGTTGAGAGTTAACTGGGAGAAACATTGCCGATTTTCCCCCAGCAGTTTCACAGAATCCCTACAATGTGGAAACGGGCCATTTCGCCCATCAAATCTGCACTGACCCTTTGAAGAGCATCCCACCCAAACCCACACCCTACCACAATCCCATAACCCTGCATTTCTCATGACTAACCTACACATTCCTGGACACAATAGGCAATTTAGCATGGCCAATCCACCTAACCTGCACATCTTTGTATTGTGGGAGGAAACCGGAGCATCCAGAAGGAACCCACACCGACACAGGGAGAACATGAAAACTCCACACAATTGCCCGAGGGTGGAATCAAACCTGGGTCCCTGGTGCTGTGAGGCAGCAGTGCTAACTACTGAGCCACTGTGCTGCTGAGTTTAAATGGGTTCAATAAGGAATGGGTTGTGCAGTGTCCATAGAAGGAGCCAATTTTTTTTTTTCTATTCAATGTTTTATCCTAATATACCATCACCAAAAGAAAAAAAATCTGAATTTATATTGCACCTTTTCTGACAAATCGACGTTCCACAGCACTTTCAACTAATCATGTACGTACACAATTGCAATGTAGGAAATACAGCAATCAATTTGGGCACAGCAAGATACCACAAACACCAAGCATGAGGGGCCAAATTATCTATGTTAGTTGATGTTAATTGATGTATATCCATTGACTGTTATGTCAGAGTAAACTACCCTGTTCTCCAAATGTTACTACTTTTATATCCACTGTCAGGGCTTTGGTTTTAGATCTCATCTGAAAAATGACTCCTCTGACAGTAGAGAACTGTCTTTGCACTGGGCTGGAAATGTCCACCTTGATATTGTGATAGAGGTTCCATTCAAGTCAAGCGCCACAAGCTTCTTCATTACAGCTAAGATTTTTACCAGCTGAACTTTGCTGGCATCATGACGTACTATGCTGAATTACATAATGGTATTCAGTACAATCTTTGGCTTCATTGAATCCCTTTTTCAGACTTAAAAGTCACAATGTGAAATATTTGGCATGAGACGATATGTTATGCTATGTTGTATAGATATTACGTATAGTGTTAGACAATTCTTTCTCAATTCCTTATTGATTGAGACTAAGATCTGGCCTTCTCCCTGTTGTGGTTTTACAACTAAAGCTACAAAGAGATATTCCAATGTCACCCTTTCAAATATTCCTTTCTTTCTCAACGTTGCCTGTGGCAGAGTGCTCACTTCCTTTGAATCAATGATGATTCCCGACCTCAGTTTCTTTGCTTTGCCATCAATTATTTAACTGTTTCACCCAATTTGTGTTCAATTCTCTTTTCCTGCAGAGAACTTAGTTTCATCGCCGCATGTGGTGCTGAGTTAGCTATATCAGGCGCTCTTTGAAAAGCAACAGTGATGTTCTCCACACTTCACGCTGAGGTCTAATGCTTGTTTTCAAACATCCGATTAAACACCCCACTAACAAATTACGGACACATCAATAAATACTCTTCTGCCTTCTCTCAAAGCAGCAGCCAAATCAAAAATGGAGACCTGCTTCTTTCAGGCAGTAAAGGATCCTTTCACTGGCTGTAGGCAACTTCATTCAAACCTGGAATGAGCAGATCATTTTAAGATGAAATGTTGAAAGACTGGTCTTGTTTCCACTTGAGTTAAGTGCGGGAAAACTTGGTTATGGTCATAGAGTCATAAAATTGTACAGTGCGGAAACAGCCCCAGCTCAGCCATATTGACCAGATATCCAAAATTAATTTAGTCCCATTTGCCAGCATTTGGCCCAAACCCTTCGCATTCATGTACCCATCCAGATGCCTTCTAAATGTTGTAATTGTACCAGCCTCCACCATTTCCTCTGGTAGTTAATTGCATTCACGCACCATCCTCTGTGAGAAAAAGTTCCCCCTTGGGTCCCTTTTAAATCTTTCCCCTCTCATCTAAAACCTAAAATCTAAGCCCTCTAGCTTTGGACTCACACACCCTGCAAAAAGACCTATTCACTCTATCCGTGCCCAGCATAATTTTATAAACCTCTAAGGTCACTCTTCAGCCTCCGATGTTCCACTGTAACTGAAATCCTCCAACCCTGGCAATATCCTTGTGAATCTTATCAAGTTTAACAACACCGTTCCTGTGGCAAGGAGACCAAAATTGAATGCAGTATTCCAAAAGTGACCTCACCAATATCCTGTACAGCCGCAACGTGACTTCCCAACTCTTATACTGAATGCACTGACCAATTAAGGCAAGCATACCAAAATCCTTCATTATCCTGTCTATCAGCGATTCTACATCTAACAAGGCTGTGACAAGTGTGCAGTTTTCTCCCAAGTCCAAAGATATGCAGATTAGGTGATTTGTTCATGCTAAATTGCCTGTAATGTCCAGGAATGTGCAGATTAGGTGGGTTAACCACAGGAAATTTAGGGGTAGAGTAGGGGTGTGGGTCTGGGTGAGATGCTCTGCAGAGGGTTGGTGTGAATTCAATAGGCCTGCTTCCACACTGTAGAGATTCAACAAAATGGACGAGGAAAGGATGTTTCCTTTTGTGGGTCAGCCCCAAACTCAGGTCCATTGTTTTAAAATTAGCAATCACCCCGTTAGATCAGGGATTAAAAGAATAATTTTCCCTCAGAGAGTTCTGTGCCTTTGGAATTCTGCTTCAGAAGGTGGGATAATTAAATAGTTTTTAAGGCAGGCATGGATAGATTCTTGCTGAAAAATGTGTTGCTGGAAAAGGCAGCATCAAAGGAGCAGGAGAATCGACGTTTCGGGCATAAGCCCTTCTTCTGCTCATTCCTGAAGAAGGGCCTATGCCCGAAACGTCGATTCTCCTGCTCCTCGGATGCTGCCTGACCTGCTGCGCTTTTCCAGCAACACATTTTCAGCTCTGATCTCCAGCATCTGCAGCCCTCACTTTCTCCTATGGATAGATTCCTGTTAAACAAAGGTTATCAGAATTAGACGGGTATCGTTCAGAACAGAAACAGCATTTTATTAAAAGGCTGAACAGCATCAAGTGCTGAATGGTCCCTTTCTGCTCCTAAACATATGGTCGTTAGCTGTCCATTTTCACATCCTCAGGAAAGTCCAGACAGGCGGCCTGGGTGTTTCCAAGTGCTGGGAAAGTGTGCACCATCTGTGTGTGTCCTGGTATCATTCGTTCACTCAAAGGCATGGTCTCCTAGTGTGCTGCCTTCATTATCCATTGTCAGGAGCAGAAAGAACATCATCTTGTATCCTCCTTCAGATCATGACCATGAGAACATCTTCCCCTTAATCTCGAGTTGAGGGGATTTTATTTTCCTCACCTTGGCTAACAACTATTCCCAATGGATTAAGATTCACAAATTCCTCATCTCAGAGGCTGTGATAATCTGTTGAAGATTGTGAGCAAAATCTTTTCAATGGGTTGGAACAATGTGGGCTATGGCGGGATTTGAGGCCAAATCAGACAATATCAGGAGCAACTTGCTCCAAATTTCATGTTTTTGATGAGTAGCTTGGGAAGATTTTCATTAGGCAGTGGTGAGTTACCAATCAAGTAAGATTACAGCTTGTTAAAAACCTTATTATGCACAACTCCCTTCAATAACAATCAATTTCCTATCTTACCAAACTCACAAAACAAATTAGACATCAAGGTTTGATGGCAGTCCCAGTAGATATCTGGTGACTCCAGTTCACCACTGACTGTGAAGAACCTTCATGTTGCTCAGCCCTACTCAGCACTTCAGGGCACAGTTCATGGGCCCAGTCACTCCTCACCTGCAGACACTGGCATCTCACATTTGCCAGCCTTTCACAATCATCATGTCATTGCTCTGATACATTTGCAGGGCACTTATTGTGCTTCCAGTATGAGGGCAACTGAAACTAGCATTGAAAGGCTGCAACAGGGTCACTTTCTACAGGGACAGGCACCCAACTCATGGATCAGACCAGGCTAAATTCCAGGGTTGTTCACTTGGCACTCATTAATTTAAAGCCTAACTGCATGGTCACAGCAATCATGCCTTCTATATTAGTGCTGTGACAGCAGCTAGTTCCCAAAGGCTATCACTGTCACTGCCACTTTGAGCTGCTCTTTTGCACAGATAGATTGCTCATAATTCTTGCCGGTAGGACTCTGGCCTGTAGTGGAAAGAAAATGTTTGCCACACCGCAACGTTCAACCCAACTCTTACAACATGCCACAGCTACCTGCCTGATAAATGTACTCCACATTGGTTCAACCAGACAGGGACTAATCCAAAATCCACTCTAAAGGGTGTGGGAGGACAGTGTCATTCAGGTAGTCCTGGTACTGTCAGTCACAGGCACAGTCTACACACAGTCCATGGGTTTGGCCACATCTGCAGGACATGCGGACATTCAAGGGGCAAGTTAATGAAACAAGTGTGTACAAACTCCAGCGACACTTAATTTCCAAACATCTATTTGTATGTACACAATGCTTGCAGAATGAACAAGCTTCAGTTTTAAGTGTTGCTGTAGATGTTTTGCTGTTGGTGCTATCAAAATGAACGTTGTCATCTCCGTGATGCAGAGGTTATTGCCATAACTCAAAAAGTAGCCAAAAGTGCCTCATCATGTGTGAGACTGCCAAGGGGGCCGTGTGACTAGGGAAATATATTGTGTAAGTATAGAATATAGAACATTGAAACTAAAACATTACAGCGCAGTACAGGCCCTTCGGCCCTCGATGTTGCGCTGACCTGTGGAACCATTCTGAAGGCTATCTATCCAACATTATTCCATTTTCATCCATATGTTTATCCAATGATCATTTAAATACTCTTAAATTTGGCAAGTCTACTACTGTTGGAGGCAGTGCATTCCATGCCCC
This sequence comes from Chiloscyllium plagiosum, assembly GCF_037043375.1. Classification (NCBI taxonomy): domain Eukaryota; kingdom Metazoa; phylum Chordata; class Chondrichthyes; order Orectolobiformes; family Hemiscylliidae; genus Chiloscyllium; species Chiloscyllium plagiosum. The sequence goes on from NW_028270151.1 coordinate 88,641,713, forward strand.
TCCTACTCTCTGAATAAAGAACCTACCGCTGACATCTGTCCTATATCTGTCATCCCTCGTCTTAAAGTTATGTCCCCTCATGCTAGGATTCACCATCTGAGGAAACAGATCAAGCTCACATCTTTAAATAGAGACATTGGGCTCGTGATCTGCCCAGGCTGGAAAAGGGCTGTCTTTTATAGCTCAGGAAAAGAGATGGATAGTGCACCCTTGTCTGAACACCAAATGCATCAATCAAAAAATCAGCAGTTGCCTTGATTTTGCCAAGAAGAGAAGCCGATAGCTGAACTGATTGCCTGGCCAGATCTTCAAAGGACTCTGTGACAACATAGCCAGTATAAACTGAGACAAAGTCTATGGAGCCTCAGAGAAGCAGGTAGCCATAAAACAATTCTTCAAAATATCCAGAGGAACGCCATTCAGAGAGATTGGCGAAACCACCCACAGACTTACCCAAAGTGGTATCAAGACAATTTATACATGCAGATAGAGTCTTGCTGGGAGATGTGGATGTAAAGATTCCTTATACCTTTACTAAAGAATGGCTGCTCAGCATATACAAAAATAGTGACGTCAGATCCCATGGAACTGAGGCTTCAAGTTGTAGTGTCCCAGAAGATGTCCTCTCTTACAGTTCTTTACAAATAATGCTTGTTAACGTTCATTTCCCAAAGCGTGGATCTCATCATACTCAGGTCTATTGCCTGCTGTTCTACTCCCAACTGAACAAGCATCATGGGTCCCTCAGTGGTCATTCTAAAGATGGGTTAATGTGAACTGTGCTGCCTGACTCAAAGGGAACAGGTGTGCTAGACCCCAAGTCAGGATCCCTGTGTTCCAAAGTGGGTATGATCACATATTTAGCCTTCTGTCTCTCACTGAAGAGTGAATAGCTTATTATAGTTATAGAATTATTCACAGAATACCTGATTACACGACAGCACCCAAATGAACTAACAGTTAGTCTGCAGCTGAACAACGCAAAGAAATCCAAGTTGTAGAGTTCTTCTCATTGGACAATCATGATTCATTGGCGGAGTTCCATCCTGTGGGTCAAAATGTTGTGGATTCAAGTCCTGAGCACAGAATAAAGGTTGAGAGAAGGTGAGGACTGCAGATACTGGATATCAGAGTCGAAAAGCGTGGTGCTGGAAAAGCACAGCAGGTCCGGCAGCATATGAGGAGCAGGAGCGTTGACATTTCAGGCATTTCCTGATGACGGGCAATTGCCTGAAACTTGACTCTCCTGCTCCTTGGATGCTGCCTGACCTGCTGTGCTATTCCAGAGGCACTCTTTTCAACATGGAATAAAGATTGCCAGTTAACAGGTGCATGGTTAGGTGTGCTGCCTCTAAGATTCAATACGAAATTGGAGCCTTTCTGCTGTCTCCAGCAGTTGTATGTGATTTTATTGCATTAGAGTCAAGAGTCATGCAGATGTGCAATATGGAAACAGACTCTTTGGTCCAACCTGTCCATGCAGCCAGTTATCCTAAATTAATGTAGTTCCATTTTTCAGCATTTGGTTCATATTCCTCTAAACCTTTCCGATTCATATACCTGTCCAGATGCCTTTTAAATGTTGTAATTGTACCAGTCTCCACCACATCCTCAGGCAGCTCATTCCATACACACACCACCCTCTGTGTGAAAACGTTGTCCCTTGGGTCCCTTTTAAATCTTTCCCTAAAATCTATGCTCTCTAGTTTTGGACTCTGATACACTGAGGAAAAGACTTTGACTATTCACTCTATTGATGCCAGCTATGATCTTATAAACTTCTATAAGACCACCCCTCAGCTTCTGCCATTCCAACTTCCAACCACCAAATAACCCCAACTTATTCAGCGTCACCTTGTATCACAAAGCCTCCAACCCTAGCAGCATCCTTGTAAATCTTTTCTGAACCCTTTCAAGTTTCACAACATCCTTCCTCTAGCAGGGAGACCAGAATTGCATCCAGTATTCCAAAAGTGACCTAACCAATGTTCTGCATAGCCACAACATGTCCTCCCAACTCTGATATTCAATGCATTGACCAATAAAGGCAAACATATCAAATTTATTACCTTAGAACATAGAACATAGAAGAATACAGCGCAGTACAGGCCCTTTGGCCCTCGATGTTGTGCCGATCCAAGCCCACCTAACCTATACTAACCCACTATCCTCCATTTACCTATCCAATGCCCGCTTAAATGCCCATAAAGAGGGAGAGTCCACCACTGCTACTGGCAGGGCATTCCATGAACTTACGACTCGCTGAGTGAAGAACCTACCCCTAACTTCAGTCCTATATCTACCCCCCCTTAATTTAAAGCTATGCCCCCTTGTAATAGCCGACTCCATACGCGGGAAAAGGTTCACACTGTCAACCCTATCTAACCCCCTAATCATCTTGTACACCTCAATCAAGTCACCCCTAAACCTTCTTTTCTCTAATGAAAACAGCCCCAAGTGTCTCAGTCTTTCCTCATACTATCTTCCTTCCATACCAGGCAACATCCTGGTAAACCTCCTCTGCACCCGTTCCAGTGCCTCCACATCCTTCCTATAGTATGGCGACCAAAACTGCACACAATATTCCAGATGCGGCCGCACCAGAGTCTTATACAACTGCATCATGACCTCAGGACTCTGGAACCCAATTCCTCTACCAATAAAAGCCAGTACGCCATATGCCTTCCTCACCGCACTATTTACCTGGGTGGCAACTTTCAGAGATCTGTGTACATGGACACCAAGATCCCTCTGCTCATCCACACTACCAAGTATCCGACCATTAGCCCAGTACCCCATCTTTTTGTTATTCTTCCCAAAGTGAATCACCTCACACTTAGCTACATTGAATTCCATTTGCCACCTTTCTGCCCAGCTCTGCAGCTTCTCTATATCCTGCTGTAACCTGCCACATCCTTCCTCACTGTCAACAACTCCTCCGACTTTTGTATCATCCGCAAACTTGCTCACCCAACCTTCTAACCCCTCTTCCAGGTCATTTATACCTTTTCTACCTACAACTCCACTTTCAAGTAACTATGAACCTGCACTCCAAGGGTCCTTTGTTCGGCAACATTTGCCAAGACCTTACTATTAAGAATGTAAGTGCTGCCTTGATTTGCCCTTTGAAGATGTAGCATCTCACATTTATCAAGATTATATTCCATCTGCCATTGCTTGGCCCATCTATTCAAGTTCCTGCTGTACTCTGAGGTAACCTTCTTCACTACACTACAAATTTTGGTGTCATCTGCAAACTTACTAACCATCCCTCCTATATTCACATCCAAATCATTGACATAAAATGACAAAAAGCGATTTGTATCAAAACTTACCTTGATATCCTGGTCAATATTCACCTCTTATCCAATACACTACATTAGATTATCTTGCCATTACTACCTTGCTTCTGTGAGAGCTTGCTGTATGTAAATTTGTTGTTGTATCAACAGTAGCTGAACTTCAAACCAATTTCTGTGAAATATTTTAAAGATCCTCAGGCAAATAAAAGACAAATAAACATTGGGAGAGGAGAAAATGGCAGATTGCTATTGTCACTGAGTGAATAATTCAGCAGTCCAGACTAACATCCTGTGGGGGATGGTTTCAAATCCCATGTGGCAGCTGGTGGAATTTAAATTCAGCAATTAAATCTGACATAGAAAGCGAGTCTCAATAATTATCACCATGACAACTATCATGGATTGTTGTAAAAACCCATCTGGTTCACCAGTTTCCTTTAAGGACGGCAATCTGTCGACCTACATTTGACTTCAGACCCATGACAATGTTGTGAACTCTTACCTTGGCTCAAGTAGCCAATTTAGGATGGGCAATGAATGTTGGTCATCACAGCAAAGCTCAGATTTCTTAAAGGACAAACGAAGTTTTAAAATAAACGTAAAGAACTGCGGATGTTGGAAATATGATGCAAAAACGAAGACTCCAGCATTCCCTGTTTTTGTTTAAAAAAAGATGTTCTGCTGTTTACATCATTATAGCTTGATTTCATTTGATAAATAATTTTGGATCCCGATTCAAAGAGAGCCCGGTCCTCCTTCTGGAAGGTCTAATATCAAATGGCCAAAATTGAGAAGATGTATGCAATATGTTTTCCACCAATGTCCCATTGCTGCCAGATAGAATGAATTAAAATCATTCCTCAGACAGTAATACTTCACTTCAGGCAGTCAACAGGAGAAGGCAAAGAAAGAATGAGCCCTTATATACTTCCATTCACAATACTTCAAACAATTTACAGCCATTTCTGTGATATAAAAACAGAGCAGCAAAATCAGCCACTTTGAAACCAGATATTTCCAACCACCATTTGCAAACTGTTAAAATTATGCCTGACCTGTAATCCATCCACAATTGCGGCTGGACAGTCGAAAGTAATTTGCACATTGAGACGAATATGGAGAATTAAGAAATGTGAAAATGGTGATCTGCATTCAGACTGTTTGCAATTCAACGGATCCTACGCTATTTTTAATAGCTTTCTAAATGGAGATGATAAGATAGGGCGATGCAGAAGGAACTGAGGCAATGCATGTATTAGGAAAGACTAAACTGAATATAAAATAGTGTCTCACATTGATTGAATATTTCAGGATGGTAACCTAGGGAGGGAAATGAAAGAGAAATTGTGCATCACTGGCTACTTGAAATAGTGAAAAGTTATGTTTCACCAGATTTTTACTTTTCCTTTCATCAGTAAGAAACATGCAAAAACATAATGTTTAATTCAATGCTGGAATAATTAATAATTGACAGTATGTGAGGAGTGCTCGGTAGTTTAAATAGAATCTCTATGCTTAACCACAGATGAAAGTAGACCTGGACAGTATTCTCTGTCACTCTGCAGGAAGGCCCATTTGTTGCTGATTGTAAGAAATACCCTCAGGGTCCTCAGCTTTCCCAGTGGTCAAAAGCAATCAATTATTTAACAACAAGTGAAAGATGCTTCATATAATACCTAACTTTCTCTTCTTGTCTACATGGGTTTGTACAAAGCATTTATCACATAGCTACTGTCATAATGGACCACGGTACAAATAGCCAAATCCCTTGGCTGAAAGCATTGTAAATACATAAATACAATGTGAGATGTGATATTTTAAAATATGAATGAGTGACAAACTGTTGTGGCAGCTGTTGATTCTCTACCGCAGTGTGTGTGTGTGCTTGCAAATGTTCTCGGTGCAGAATGATTCTGATAATAGTGTTTGTGTAGAGAGGGCAATGCTGCACATTCCCAGGAGACGTGTGTTGTTTTTATTCAATCTTTACAACGAGAAAGAATTCTGGGAATGAGCAAACCGTTGGACTGCCAATTTAATAAAATGTTTGGTGGATGTCGCTGTCTCAGTTGAGAGGGGAGCCCTTATGTTTTATGAGCAGGCAGAGGGGTGGAGGGGGATGTGGGAGGAGGAGGGGAGGGGGATTGAACAGTGGAGATGGGGAGAGCACATTTTAAAAAAAATTACAGCCCAAATATTCCCACTGAAGGTTTATAATATACTTTGAATTAAAAGATTATACTTGGAGTTTGCAAGCAGAACCTATATAATAACGCAGGACACTCAACTGGAAAGGAACATCATTTATTGTTGAACACTAAAATAGAGCCACTGCTCATGGAGTATATGGGCTAGCCCGATATTAGGAAAGACAGTTACAGAGTTACAGAGCATGGAAACAGACCTTCAGTCTAACTCATTTATGCTGACCAGACATCTCAGTCTGACCTTGTCCCATTTGCCCGCATTTGGCCCATATTCCTCTAAACCCTTCCTATTCATGTACCTAACCAGATGCCTTTTAAATGTTGTAATTGTAACCACCTCCACCACTTCTTCTGGCAGCTTGTTTCACACACACAACACCCTCTGAATGGAATGGTTACCTATCAGGATCTTTTAAAATCTTTCCCTACTCCTCTTAAACCTATACCCTCTAGTTTTGGACTCACCTACCCTAGGAAACAGACCTTGGCTATTTACCATATCCATGCCCCTCATGACTTTATAAGTCTCTGTAAAGGTCACTCTAGGGATAAAAGCTTCAGCCTATTCAACCTCTCCCTATAATTCAAACTCTTCAGTCCTTGCAACATCCTTGTTAATTTTTCCTGTGGTCCAAGGAGTTTAACAACATCCTTTCAAAATAAGGGGACCAAGAATTGTATTCTTGAAAGTGGCTTTGGCAATGCCCTGTACAGCTGCAACATAACTTCCCAACTCCTATACTCGATGCTCTGACCAATGAAGGCAAGTATGCCAAAAAGGAGAAAGTGAGGACTGCAGATGCTGGAGATCAGAGCTTAAAAATGTGTTGCTGGAAAAGTGCAGCAGGTCAGGCACCATCAAAGAAACGGGAGAATCGACGTTTCGGGCATAAGCCTGACCTGCTGCGCTTTTCCAGCAATACATTTTTAAGCTGAACTATGCCAAAAAGCTTTCTCACCACCCTGTCAGCCTACAACTCCACTTTCAAGGAACTATAAACCTGCACATCTAGGTCTCTTCATTTGCCAACACTTGCCAGGGACCTATCATTAAGTGTATAAGTCCTGCCCTGATTTGCCTTTCCAAAATACAACACCTCGCATTTATCTAAATGAAGGTCCATCTGCCATCCCTCAGCCCATTGGCCTAGCTGAGGAAGGTCTCGTTGTACTCTGAGAGAACCTTCTTCACTGTCCATTACACCACCAATTTTGGTGTCATCTGCAAACTTACTAACCATACCTCCTATTTTCACATCCAAACCATTTATATAAAAGTCAAAAAGCAGTGGACCCAGCACCAATCAGTTCTGCAGACACACCTCTAAATCTGCCTTATTATTTTCTCCTCATACCCAGAAGTGCTATTATGTACAACCGAGCAATCTTCCCACCACCAAAACCACTACACCCTTTTTTTTATATATCTACTATCCTCTAGCAGTAAAAGCCCTGTGTAGTCAATTGAATAATTACAAGCAAAGCACATTATAGGCAATGCAAACCATAAAGGTGGGGAGAGGAGGGGGAATAAGGAAGGGACTAAATCAAATTGGAGTTGGAGGGAGAAGTAAAATAATGTATCTTCTGCAGTGCCCACCTCTCTCGAAAGGCAACGAGAGCACTGGTAGATACGGCACACTCCCTCTCCAAGGATGCCCAGGGATGAATATAATAGCAGAAAAAAGATCGGCTGAGATGACCTCTTCCATGGCCAGGCCCAGAAGCAAACTCATGAGGAAGTCCTCCGATCTGCACACACTCCTTCATATTGGGTGAAAGTGAGCACTGCAGATGCTGGAGATCAGAGTCAAAGAGTGTGGCACTGGAAAAGCACAGCAAGTCAGGCAGCATCCGAGGGGCAAGGGAATCGAGATTTCGAGCATAAGCTCTTTGTCAGGAAGCCCTCCATACTGGGTGCAACCAAAAACACAACAAAAGATTTTTCAAATAATTTAAAAGGGAGTGCAACCAATGCATACATGATCCATAGACTCCACAGCACCTCAAAGTACATAGTTGGACTGGGAATCCATGAATTGTTGCAACCTATGGTTAGAGGGGACTGCTGTATTCTAGACTCTCATCTCCAGGTTTCTAGTAGAAAGAGGGAGGACTCCCACATAGATACCTCTCTACTGGGGATGGCAAAAATGGATCTGCTTTATAAAGGGCTCAGGTGAGGAGTTTCAACTGAGCAGACCATTATCTGTTAACAATTAAACCCATACTCAATGCGCTCCACATTAATATTTCCCCAAAGGCCTTATTAGGGTTTTCACAACCTGATAACTTCACTTGGAAACATGAAGCACAAATATAGACTACATTATTCTCAGATGACCATTTCTCAACAATAATCCTGTTTGGTATTGAACAGGTCCTGTCCCTCCAGCTCTCATTACAGCCCATATCCGAATATGGAAAAAAGAGCTAAGTCAAGAGATGATGTTAGAATGAATGCCATTGACATAAAAGTAGCATTTGACAAAATGTGGCATCAAGGAGATCGAGCTAAATTGGAGTCAATGAGGATCATGGGGCAATATCCATTGCCGAAGTCATATTGAGTTCAAAGGAAGATGATTGTGATTGTTGCTCAGTGTAATGTTCGGAGCTCAGCTACCTTCAACTGTTTCATTACTGACCTTCCCTCCATCAAGTTAGAAGCACTCATATTCATTATGGATTATAATGTTCAGTTTAATTTGAAACTCGCCAGATAATGAAGCAGCCCATGCCCACATATCACAGGATCTAAGCAATATTCAATTGTGAGCTGATAATATTCATGCCACATAAGTGGTAAAAAAATTATCATTTCTAATAAAACCATCTCCTGACAATATGTAAAGGTATTACCATAACCAAATCCCTCACTGTCAACTTTCGATGTGTGTAATCATTGATTAGAAACCGAACTGAACCAGCCACAACAGATACAATTTTTACAAGAACTGGTCAGAGACTGGGAATCCTGTAAGACCATAAGACCTCGGAGTTAAATTAGGCCATTCGGTCAATCAAGTCTGCTCTGCTGTTCAATCATGGCTGATAAGTTTTCAACTCCATTCTCCTGCTTTCTCCCTGTTACCTCTGATCACCTTGATAATCAAGAACTTATCTATCTCTGTCTTATATATACCCAATGACCTGGCCTCCACAGCATTCTGGGGCAATGAATTCCACAGATTCACCAATCTCCTTATCTTCATTTTAAATAGTCTTCCCATTACACTAAGGCTGTGCCTTCAGGCTCTCGACTCTCCTGTCAATGGAAACATCTTGATAATGCATGGCTCTGGACAAAGCACAACAGGTCAGGCAGCATCCGAGAAGCAAAAGAGTTGACGTTTCGGGAAGGATCCATCTTCAGGACTTGGGAGTGGGAAGGAGGCTGAGAAATAAATGAGGGGGTGAGGAGAGCCAGTGGAAAGGTTGGTGATATGTCGGTGGGAAATGAGGAACGTTTTCTTCCTTCCCACCTATTCGCTCCTCATTCCCCAGTGACCTATCATCATCACCGCCTACCTTCACCCACCTATCGTCATCCCACTTACCTTTCCACTAGCCCCACCCCCCTCCCCCTATTTATCTCTTAGTACCTTCCTCTCCCCAATCCTGAAAAAGGGCCCTTCCGGAAACATCGACTCTCTCACTCTTCAGAAGCTGCCTGATCTGCTGTGCTTTGTCCAGCGCCATGTTTTATCAACTCTGACTCTCCAGCATCTGCAGTCCTCACTTTCTCCTTATGGAAGCATCTTCCCAACGTCCACTCTGTCCAGGCCATTCAGTATTCTGTAAGTTTCAGTCATAACCCCCCTCATCCTTCTAAACTCCAGGGGGTATAGTCCCAGAGTCCTCAAACTTTCTTCATGTAGAAAGCTTTTGATTCCTGGGAACATTCTCATGGACCTCATCTGAATCTGCTCCAGGGCCAATACAGTCTTCCTGAGGTATAGGGCCCAAAATTGCACACAATACTCTCAATGTGATCTGAGCAGAACTTTATAAAGCTTCAGAAGTACATCCCTGCTTTTATATCCTACTCTTCACGAGATGAATGCCAACATTGCATTTGCTTTCCTAACTACCGACTCAACCTACAAGTTGACCTTAAGAGAAACATGGACTAGGACTCCCAAGTCCCTTTGCACTCCAAATTTCTAAATTTGTCCCAATTTCAAAAATAGTCCATGCCTCTACGTTATATTCCATTTGCCAATTCTTAGCCCACTCTCCTAACCTGTCTAAATCTTTCTGCAGCCTCCCTGGCTCCTCAATACTATCTGCTCCTCTGTCTATCTTCGTATCATCTGCAAACTTAGCCAGAATGCCCTCAGTCCTTTCATCTAGATCATTAAAGTATAGAGTGAATAGTTGTGGTCCCAAACTGACCTTTGTGGAAAACCACTAGTCACCGGATTCCATCTGAGAAGGAACCTATTATCCCCTATGCCAGACAGCCAATTTTTTATCCATGCTAGCAACTTGCCTCTAGCACCAGGGGCCCTTGTCTTATTCAACAGCCTTCTCTGTGGTATCTTATTATAGGTCTTCTGGATGTATTGTGCAAGTATTGTGGTTAGTTGCCTCACAGCACCAGAGACCTGGGTTCAATTCCCTCCTCAGGCTACTGTTTGTGTGGAGTTTTCACATTCTCCCCACGTGGGTTTCCTCCGAAGTGCTCCTGTTTCCTCACTGTAAGTAATCTAATCTCAAACTCATCTCCTGGCTCCCTAAATCCAGTCCACTGTCTACAAAACACAAATCAGGACTGTGATAGAACACTCCCCACTTGCCTGCATGAGATCCAGCGCCAACATTACTCAAGGGGCTCAATATCATGGGGTTGAAGACATCCAGGACAAAGCAGCTCATTTGATAGGCACTCTGTTCACCACTTTCACCAATCATACCCTGCATCACCATTATATGGGCATTGCTGGCTCGGCCAGCATGTATCGCCCATCATTAAATGCACGGAGTTAATCATACTGATGTAGGTGGGGAATCACATGTAGCCAAACCAGTTAAGAGCAACAGATTCCCTTCCCAAAGGGGATTGAAGAACTAAACGGCCTTTTATTAAAATCAAAAGTAACCATATGGTCACCATTAGACAGGCTTTTAATTCCAAACCTGGACTGTTTTATAATCTGCTATGGTGGAGTTTGAACGCATGGCCTTTGAGCATTCATCTAGTATTATCAATCTAGGCGCATTACCACTATGCCACTCTCTCCCCATATGTCACCATGCCTTCACTGTCACTGGAACAAAATCTTCAAACTCCCTTCTTCTGAACAATTCTATCGAGTAATTAATTGCTGTGGACTGCAGTAGTTAATGAAGATAGTTCACTGCTATCTTCTCGCTGGTAATTAGGAATTATGAGTCACTTCACCAACAATGTCCTTAATCCATGAACATATAAATTTCAAAAGTGGTGGCCCATGAAGTATATTGGGTGATTTGAATAGAATGAGCGTAAAGCAAAACTGTTCAGGAGTGAAGACTTAAACCAAGGGCAGATCTGTAGATATCATTTAGTTCAGACTAGAACTGCTGTATATAGTGGCTGTCCAGCCCTCAACAGCAGGAGCTCAGTGGAAAATTGTATCAAGATATATGGCTCAGAGAAATACTTTTAAGACATTTTAGCTAAGTCTTAAGATGCTCCAACCCTGCCATTAAGTTGCTGTGAAGAAGCACTCTTACAGTAGTGAAAAGCTAGAATTATTTCTCCATGGACAGGGGACCTATTAAAATTTTCAAGACAGAGATTGATAGGTTAAGAGTTTCAAGGGATGTGGAGCAATGACAGGAAATTGCATACATTAGTGATGATCTAACTTAATGATGGAACAGTCTTGAGAGTTTGAATAGCCTCCTGCTGGTCCAATCCACCAATACCATAAACGCAGCTGGTGTTCAGCCTGGCTGTGATTTGCTGTGTAAATGTCAGGATGATGATGAGAAAACCTGTAATTTTATCACAGAAGGCAAATGTGAAGGTGGAGGATGGGAAATAGAATGGCAAACCCAAACCACTTCTGTGCATTATTGCTCTTGTCCTTGTGTCCAAGGGCTGGACCATGGACTTCCATCAGACTGACCCAACCTTGCGAGGAAACTACAGCAATGGTTTCTTCAGGTTGACCCAGAACCTTTACAAGGACGATTGGGGGGTGCATAATTGATCTGGGGACAATAAATCCAGTTTCCCTGTTACGGGTTAAGGTTCTGCTGTTAAGTTCTCAATTGGGCTGGCTTTGCCAACTTGGGACCTCTTCTGCATTCAATGGCATGTAATAAATGCTCATTAACACCCAAACCCCCGGAATTCAGTACATACGGGGAATCTTGTTAGGCCAAAATAGAAAACACAAACCTGGCTATATCTAGGATGTAGGTGTACCTGCCAAGATAGACATCACTCTTCAAGCTCCAGTGAGTCCAAATATTTTTCAGTTATTCAGCTCCATCGTAAACAAGCCATTTCATTGCACAAATGCTTCCAGTGTTAGGGGTGAAGCATGTTGATCTGCTCATATTTGGATTGGAATTCTGATGCTAAACATACACAGTAGTGGTGTTGAAGCCTCCCCAGACCAACAAACATGCCCAAGTGATACAGCCATACTCTCTGATGCCAGAAAGCATGACCAGAACATGAACTGAAAGGGGGATTAAGTCAAGAGGCTATCTTCCATCTTTTGTCCATGCAAGCCTTTGGTGAAAACCTGAGTGCAACCTTCCAGTAGTGATGAAAGTTCCTGATAGTATGGGGAACAGTTGAATGTTGTGGCTCCTTTTGTTTTTAAGTATGAACCCTGGCAGATGTGTGAGAGGCAGTGCCACTGTGGTGCCAGTAGTGCAACATTGGTAGCTGCACTGAAGTGATTGGGGGACCAATACTTTAGCGTTTGCTACTGCCAAAAGGAAGGGCTTAAACTTGATTGGCAGGGGTTTGGGCTCCTCAACAGCAGGGAGGCAAGTGTGAGGCTTGAAGGGGATACGGTAATCAGAAAGAGTAAGTTGAAGAGACAGGTCAGGTTGGAACACAACAACAAGCAAAGAAAGCCTGTTAGATTAAATTGCATCTATTTCAATGTAAGAGGGCTGACAGGAAATAATCCAGAGCATGGATAGGTATGTGGAACTGGGATATTATAGCTATTACAGAAACAGGATGGCAGCTTATTGTGCCAGGGTGCAGGTGCTTTAAGCAAGTCAGAGGTGGTGGAAAGAGGGGTGGAGGGAGTTGTATTTTTGATTAAGGTGAGCATCGCAGCAGTAGTCATAGATGAAGGATCATCCAATGAGGCTTTGTCAGTAGAGCTAAGAAATAAGGAGGAGACAGTGATGTTATTGGGGTTATAAGCTCCCAAATAGTCAATGGAAATTGGAGGAACAAATATGCAGAGAGATTGGGCAGACTTGCAGAAGAAATAGGGTTGTCATAGAAGGGCATTTTAATTTTCCTAACATAAACAGGCATAATCATAAAGTTAAGGGCTGAGATAGGGTGGAATTTGTTAAGTGCACTCAGGAAGGTTTCCTCAAGCAGGATATAGAGAGTCCTACACGAGAAGGGGCAAAACCCGACCGAGTATTAGGAAGTAGGGCAGGACAGGTGACGGAGGTGACAGTGGGGGAGCACTTTGGGACCAGTGACCATAGTTCTATTAATTTGAAAATAGTTAAACAGAGTGACAAAACTGGTCGACAGGTTCAAGTGCTAAATTGGGGCAAGGTGAATGTTGGTAGAATTAGACAGGAACTTGTCAGGATTTATTGGAGTAGTTTGTTTGCAGGCAAAGAGACCTCCAGCAAGTGAGACAGTGAGAGTTCAAGGTCTATATGTGCTTGTGAGGGTGAAGGGCAAGGTTGGCAGGAAGTTTTGGAAATTGGCAGATACGATATTGTGGTGATAACTAAGACGTGGCTTCAAGTGGATAGGGTCTGGGAAATGAATATTCAAGGCTACGCAGGCTATCGTAAGGACAGACAGACGGGCAGAGGGGGTGGGGTGGCTATGTTGGTAAGGGATAATATTCTGTCCCTTGCGCGGGGAAACCTAGAATCAGGGGATGTAGAGTCAGTGTGGATAGAACTGAGAAATACTAAGGGTAAAAAGACCCTCTTGGGAGTTATCTACAGGCCCCCAAACAGTGGTCTGGATGTTGGATCAGGAGCTGAAATTGGCCTGTTGCAAAGATGTTACTACAGTTGTTATAGGGGACTTCAACATGCAGGTAGACTGGGAGAATCAGGATGGTATTGGACCTCAAGAAAGTGACTTTGTGGAGTGTCTCAGAGATGGATTCTTAGAACAGCTGGTGCTGGAGCCGACCAGGGAGAAGGCAATTCTGGATCTGGTATTGTGCAACGAACCAGAATTGGACAGGGACCTCGAAGTGAAGGAGCCACTGGGAAGTAGTGACCATAATACAATAAGCTTCAATCTGCAATTTGAGAGGGAGAGGGTAAAATCGGAAGTGACAATATTTCTGTTGAATAAAGGGAACTATGGAGCTATGAGGGAGGAGCTGGCCAAAGTTCAATGGTGCAATACCTTAGCAGGGATGACAGTGGAGGAACAATGACAGATATTTCGGTGTATAATGCAGAAGTTGCAGGATCAGTTCACTCCAAAAAGGAAGAAAGATCCTAGGAGGAGGCATGGGTGGCCGTGGCTGACGAGGGAAGTTAAGAAACATATAAAATTAAAAGAGAAAAAGTATAACATAGCAAAGATAAGTGGGAAAACGGAGGACTGGGAAGCTTTTAATGAACAACAGAGGATTACTAAGAAGGAAATACGCAGAGAAAAAATAAGGCACGAAGGTAAACTGGACAAAAATATTAAGGAGGATAGTAAAAGTTTTTTTAGGTATGTGAAAGGCAAAAAAATGGTTAAAACTAAAATTGGGCCCTTGAAGACAGAAACAGGGGAATATATTACGGGGAACAAAGAAATGGCAGAAGAAATAAATAGGTACTTCAGATCTGTGTTCACTGGGAAAGACACAAGCAATCTCCCTGAGGTAACAGTGGCTGAAGGACCTGAACTTAAGGGAATTTATATTTGCCAGGAATTGGTGTTGGAGAGCCTGTTAGGTCTGAAGGTTGATAAGTCCCCGGGGCCTGATGGTCTACATCCCAGGGTACTGAAGGTTGGTGGCTCGAGAAATCATGGATGCGTTGGTGATTATTTTCCAGAGTTCGATAGATTCGGAATCAGTTCCTGCGGATTGGAGGGTGGCTAATGTTGTACCACTTTTTAAGAAAGGTGGGAGAGAGAAAACAGGAAATTATAGACCAGTTAGTCTGACCTCAGTGGTGGGAAAGATGCTGGAGTCTATTATAAAGGATGAAATTATGACACATCTGGTTAGTAGTAACAGGATAGGTCAGAGTCAGCATGGATTTATGAAGGGGAAATCATGCTTGAATAATCTTCTGGAATTTTGACGATGTAACTCTGAAGATGGACGAGGGAGATCCAGTAGATGTAGTGTACCTGGACTTTCAGAAAGCTTTTGATAAAGTCCCACATAGGAGGTTAGTGAGCAAAATTAGAGCACATGGTATTAGGGGCAAAGTACTAACTTGGATTGAAAATTGGTTGGCTGATAGGAAACAAAGAGTCGTGATAAACGGCTCCATTTCAGAATGGTAGGCAGTGACCAGTGGGGTACCACAGGGATCAGTACTGGGACCGCAGCTTTTTACAATATATGTTAATGGTATAGAAGATGGTATTAGTAATAACATTAGCAAATTTGCTGATGATACTAAGCTGGGTGGCAGGGTGAAATGTGATGAGTATGTTAGGAGATTACAGGGTGACCTGGACAGCTTAGGTGAGTGGGCAGAGGCATGGCAGATGCAGTTTAATGTGGATAAATGTATGGTTATCCACTTTGGTGGCAAGAACAGGAAGGCAGATTACTACCTAAATGGAATCAATTTAGGTAAAGGGGCAGTACAGAGAGATCTGGGTGTTCTTGTACACCAGTCATTGAAGGCAAACATGCAGGTACAGCAGGTAGTGAAGAAGGCTAATAGCATGCTGGCCTTCATAACAAGAGGGATTGAGTATAGAAGCAAAGAGGTTCTTCTGCAGCTGTACAGGGCCCTGGTGAGACCATACCTGGAGTACTGTGTGCAGTTCTGGTCTCCAAATTTGAGGAAAGACATTCTGGCTATTGAGGGAGTGCAGCGTAGGTTCACGAGGTCAATTCCTGGAATGGCGGGATTACCTTACACTGAAAGACTGGAGCGACTGGGCTTGTATACCCTTGAGTTTAGAAGACTGAGAGGGGATCTGATTGAGACATATAAGATTATTAAAGGATTGGACACTCTCGAGGCAGGAAACATGTTTCCACTGATGGGTGAGTGCCGAACCAGAGGATTCAGCTTAAAAATACGGGGTAGATCATTTAGGGCAGAGATGAGGAGAAACTTCTTCACCCACAGAGTGATGGCTGTGTGGAATGCTCTGCCCCAGAGGGCAGTGGAGGCCCAGTCTCTGGATTCATTTAAGAAAGAGTTGGATAGAGCTCTCAAGGATAGTGGAATCAAGGGTTATGGAGATAAGGCAGGAACAGGATACTGATTAAGGATGATCAGCCATGATCATATTGAATGGTGGTGCAGGCTCAAAGGGCAGAATAGCCTACTCCTGCACCTATTGTCTATTGTCTATTGTCTATTGAATAGGGAACCTTGGATGACAAGATACATTGAGGCTTTGACCAGGATAAAAGGAGGAGGCATGGCAGAGGTACAAGCAGCTGAGATCAAGGGAATCCCTAGAGGTATCTCGGGGATACAGGAATGTACTGAAGAAGGAAATTGAGTGGGAGCAAAAAGAGGGCATGAGATAGCCTTGGCTGAGAAGATTAGAGTGAATTCAAAGAGGGCATTTAAGTATATTAAAGGAAAAGAATAACTAGAGAGAGAATAGGACCCCTCAAGAACCAGAATGGACATGTATGTGTGGTACAGGAGGAGATGGGTGAGGTCATCATGAATATTTCTCCTCTGGTTTTAATTTGGAGGAAGCCGTGATGACTTGGGAACTTGGGAAAGTCTTGATATCAGCCTTTATCACAGTAGAGGAGATGCTGGATGTATTAGGATATAGGAAAGTCAATAAATCGCCTGGTCCTGATCAGATATATCCAATAACACTCCAAGAGGTGAGAGAAGAAATTGCAGAGACCCTGGCTGATATTTTTGCATCATTGTTAGCCACAGGTGAGGTCCCAGAAGACTGGAGGGTAGCGAATTTTGTGCCCTTATTCAAGAAAGGCTGCAAAGAAAGACCTGGGAATATAGACCAGTAAGTCTAACATCTGTGGGAGGTAGATTACTTGAGAAGACTCTGAGAGAGTAAATGTACATGCATTTGGAATGACAGGGTTTGATTGGGAGCAGTCAGCATGGCTTTGTGCATGGGAGATCATGCCTCGCAATTTTGTTAGAGTTCTTTGATGAAATGACCGGGAAGGTTGATGAGGGCTGGGTGGTAGACGTAGTCTATATGGATTTCAGTAAGGCCTTTGATAAGGTTCCACATGGTAGGCTGCTCTGGAAGGTCAGATCGCATGGAATCAAGGAAGAGCTGGCAAATTGGATACACATTTGGCTTGAGGATATGAAACAGAGGGTAATAGTGGAAGGATGCTTGTTGGACTAATGGAGGCTTATGACTAATGGAGTGCCTCAGGGATCGATGCTGAGCCCTTTGCTGTTTGCTATCCATATCAATGATTTGGATGGGAATGTACATGATTAGTAAGTTTGCAGGTGACACTACGATAGGCAGTATCGTGGACAGTGAAGAAGGTTATCAGAAATTACAGCAGGACCTTGATCAGCTGGGGAAATGGGCTGAGAAATGGCAAATGGAGTTTAATATAGCTAAGTGTGAGGTCTTGCATTGTGGAAAATCAAATCAAGGTTGGAGTTTCATGGTGAATGGTAGGGCCTTAAGGAGTGTAGTGAAACAGAGGGAGCTTGGAGTTCAGGTGCATGGTTCTCTGAAAGTGTAATCACAGTTGGACAGGGCAGTGAAGAAGGCTTTTAGCACACTGACCTTCATCAGCCAGGGCATTGAGTATTGAAGTTGGCAAGTTATGTTGCAGTTGTGCAGGATGTTGGTGAGGGCGCACTTGGAGGATTGTGTTCAGTTTTAGTCACATTGTTACAGGAAGGATGTTATTAAACTGGAAAGAGTGCAGAAGAAATTTATAAGAATGTTACCAGGACTCAAGAGACTGAGTTACTGGGAGAGGTTGGACTAGCTAGGACTTTTATGATGGAAGAATATTATAGAGGTGTGTAACATCATGAGAGGGGAATTGAGGACAAGAGGACATCAGTTTAAGGTTAGAGAGGAAAGAATAAAAGGGAACCTGAGGGGCAACGTTTTTACACAAAGGGTGGTACACATATTGAATGAGCTGCCAGTGTAAGTGGTTGAGGCGGGTATATTGACAACATTTAAAAGGCATTTGAACAAATACAAGGAGAGGAAAGGTTTAGAAGGATGTGAGACAAGTGCAGGGAAATGGGATTAATGTGGATGGACATGTTGGTTGGCATGGACCAATTTGGACCGAGAGGTCTGTCTCTGTGTTGTAGGATTCTATCACTCAATGATAAACATTGATCGTACGTGAGGAAGCTGATGGGGGAAACCTAGCTCCTGGAGATAGTCCTGTACACTAGATTAATTACAGGCAAGTCCACATAGTGCAATAAACAGCTCTGATGTGATACTTAGCACACACGGAGCATTCTATCATTTAAATGGTCGGGAGAGGGAGGAAATGTCAGGAATTGTTAGTTCATTACTTTGCAGGCATTTCTCTCTTCGTTTTTGCCAATTTGCACAGAATAAATAATGTAGCAGTTCTCGTATCACATGCTGCAGGCAAGACATTTCGAAGTGCCAGGTAGCTGACATTTAATCAAAATGATAGGGTAAATATATTGAAATCATGAAGAGAACTCTCTTGGTAAAGTTAATGCTGATTTCAGCCTTTCAGTTTTACCAGGAGTACTGTGAAGTGACACTACCCAAAATCCTCTTAGTTCATGGTGTTCTCCAATTTGTTTTCTTTACTTTTTCTCAATCCCATTAATGAAATGTCAAAATTTCAAATGCCAAGAATTTACAAGTTATCCTCATGGTACCTAGAATTTAAGATAAACCCGTTTCCTCCTGATTTTGGATCATTAACTGCAATCATTTTGTCAATGCTGATGTAACAAGGAACATTGCCAGGAAGAGCAGGGTCAGATGTTAACTTGTTCTAATCCATCGCTGCTGTTTCTGAGCACTTGTTTACCAGCCTCTGTCAGGCTCACATATTGTGCTATTGCAGACTGTGTCAGCTACTTTTTGACACTGCAGTTCCATCCACTTCATCAGGAGATTTTGAATCTGTCTCCTGCACCTCATACATAGTGGCCAGATGCAGGCTCTTCTATGCAGATAATGCAGAATCTTGCCACACAATCAGGGGACCCAGGGGTTCATCAGCCAGTGAGAGATCCATGTTGCCCACGCCAAGGAAGAGTCCACAAGCCAATCAGGATGTGGCAAGATCTTTAGGGGCATTCTCTGGAATTAAGACTATGGGATTGCTAGAGATGGCATCCAGTGATAACTGCGAACTAATTAGAAGCTGCTCTTGGAAATTGTTATGATGCCAGTTGCTATTACGACTGGACAAGTCAGATCTTAGGATAAAATCTTGCTTGATAGACCTTTTTATTGTTTTGTCTTCAACAATGTGATGGCTATTCACTAACAACTGGTGTCCAATGATGCAGATATTATTTAATGATAAGAATTAAGTTCATCTTGCAAAAGGAAACAAAAATAAGTTATCCAAATATAGAACATAGTTTGAAAGATCATGAAACTCACAGCAAAAAATAAGTCTAAAATATTGTGCATCACCATCACTTTACAATGAGTCAAATCCAGAGAAATGACCCTCCTATATCAAGTCCTTAGATTCAACCTAAGTGTTTATCCCCAGTTCTGACTTGTGAACAATAAAGTCTTTTCACATGAATTCCAGTACACAGAAAGCTTGGCCTTTCATGTTCTTAGAGCTGTCCCCAACTGTCTGATACTCTGTCTTGAAGAAAAACTATATTTACATCATGCCTCCTTGAAAACTGCCCTAAAAAAAACTTCCATTCTCTGTGCTTGCTCAGCTAAAATCAATCCCTGATTATTCGAAACCAAAAGCAAGTCAATGCCTTCAATGTTTACTCTCCCCTCATAAACTGTAGTTGTATCAACAATATTCCATTAACACTCCAGGGGGGCTTGCAGTCACTGTTCTCTGACATATACTCGATGAGATCAGAAGTCACATGACCCCAGGTTATAGTGCAACAGATTTACTTGAAATCACAAGCTTTCGGAACACTGCTCCTTCATCAGGTGACGTTTTGAAATCACCTGAAGAAGAAGCAGTGCTCCAAAAACTTGTGATTTCAAATAAACCTGTTGATGAAATCACATGATTTCAGGACCCATGCAAAGGGAGTGAGGTTTTAGGTTGGGGGTCATAGAGGGATGGGGATGGTGATGGCGAGGGGTAACAGATGCAAGGGAAGGGAGATGGTTCATATCAGGCACCTCCCCGCTCAATATTCAGCTGGCAATGAGGTGCCAAGCTGTCCTTATGGTTTCATGGGATACAGTCCCTACAGTGTGGAAACAGGCCCTTTAGCCCAACTAGTCCACACCAACCCATCCAAAGAGTAACCCCTCCAGATACATTCCCCTACCCTATATTTACCCCTGGCTAATGCAATAACCTACGCACCCCTGACACTATGGACAATTTAGTACAGCCAATTCACCTAACCTGCACATCTTTGGATTATGGGAGGAAACCAGAGCACCTGGAGGAAACCCACGCTGATATGTAGAGAATTTGCAAACTCTATACAGACAGTCGCTCGAGGCTGGAATTGAACCCAGTCCCTGGTGCTGTGAGGCAGCAGTGCTAACCATTGCGCCACTCTGCCGCCTCATTCAGCTATTGTGAATGTCTTGCAGCTGAGTTAATGTTTCGGTAGCTTCTCCCGGCCTCCATAACAGCTTTGCCGCAATTAGCCACGAGGCCGGTACAGCCATCATCCCCATGGCAATCGATGACATCACCTCCGGCCCCATCGCGGCTGCTTCCGCAGCCACTTCCGCCCTTCACAATTTCACATGCACCACGCGTGCCATCACGTCATCGCTGAGGTCACGTGCTCCGTAACTTTGGCTCCCCCAACTGCCGACATCGCCACCGCTTCCGCCCCCTCCAAAGCCACTCACCTGCATATTGCTGACAGGTCCCCCACGGATCCCGCTGTCACCATCCCTGCCCCCCTGAGCTTTGAGGGGAACATCACCCCTGCTCATGACTCCACCCTGATTCCCCTTAGCACTATGCACACTCCAGTTACAGGCTCCACCCCCACTCCCAGCTCCACACCTACACCAGGTCCTAGCTCCCAGCCTTGCTGAGTTTTCACCATCCTTCCAGACCTCTCCATGACTGAGGATGAATGATCAGTCCTCAGCAAAGTCCTTACCTTCATCCCACTCTGTCCACGCATCAAGGAATTGTGACACTTCTCCAGCCACCTCCGAGCTTACTTTCACAATCAGGACTCCCGCAAACCTTCCGAGGACCCCTTCACCTATCTCCAACACACTCCATCCACCTGGATACCCCGTGCTGGCCTATTACTTGCCCTTGATCTCATCATTTCCAACTGCCGCCAGGACATTAACCGCCTCAACTTGTCTACCCCCCCTCCACCACTCCAACCTCTCACCCTCGCAATGGGCAGCCCTCCACTCCCTCTGCTCCAACCCCAATCTCAACATCAAATCAGCAGATAAAGGAGGTGCAGTGATAGTTTGGTGCTCTGACTACTACACCACTGAAACCAGGTGCCAACTTGAAGACACCTCCTCCTACTGCACCCTCGACCATGACCTCATCCCCCATCACCAAACCATCATCTTCCAAACCATATACAACCTCATCACCTCAGGAGATCTCCCAGCCACAGCTTCCAACCTCATAGTTTGGGAACCCTGCACTTCCCGATTCTACCTCCTTCCCAAGATCCACAAGCCTAACTACCCTGGTCAGCCTGGTCCTGCTCCAACGAACTCATCTGCACCTACTTCGATACTGAACTTACCCCCCCCCGAGTCCCGGAACTCTCCACATACGTTTGAGACACCACCTACATCCTCCATCTCCTCCAAGACTTCCGTTTCCTCAGCCCCCAATGCGTTATCTTCACCATGGACATACAATCCCTCTACACCTCCATCTGCCATGAACAGGGCCTCCAAGCCTTCCATTTCCTCCTCTCCCGATGTCCCCACAAGTACCCTTCCACTGACAGTCTCATTCCTTTGGCTGAACTGGTCCTCACCCTTAACAATTTCTCCTTCGAATCCTCCCACTTCCTCCAGATGAAAGGGGTAGCCATGGGCACCCGTATGGGCCCCAGCTATGCCTGTCTCTTTGTTGGCTACAGTCCATCTTCCGTAGTTACACCAGCACCACTCCCCACCTCTTCCTCTGCTACATTGATGACTGTATCACCTCGCGCTCCCACAAGGAGGTTGAGCAGTTCATCAACTTCACCAACAAATTTCACATCAAGCTTAAATTCACCTGGGCCATCTCCGACACCTCCCTCCCCTTCCTGGACCTCTCCATCTCAATCAATAATGACTGACTCAACATTGACATTTTTTACAAACCCACTGACTCCCACAGCTACCTGGATTACACCTCTTCCCACCCTACCTCCTGCAAAAATGCTTTCCCGTATTCCCAATTCCTCCGCCTCCGCCGTATTTTCTCCCAGGAGGACCAGCTCCCCCACAGAACACACCAGATGGCCTCCTTCTTTAAAGACTATAATTTCCTTTCCTGTGTGGTTGAAGATGTTCTGCAATGCATTTCAACCACATCCCACACCTCCATCCTCACCCCACCAATCTCCCTATATATCGCATCATCCACCGCCATTTCCGCCACCTACAAATGAACCCCACCACCAGGGATATATTTCCCTCCCCACCCCTATCCATATTCCACAAAGACCATTTCCTCCGTGACTGTCTGGTCAGGTCCATGCCCCCCCCCCAATAATGCACCCTCCCCTCCTGGCACATTACCCTGCCACCATAGGAATTGCCAAACCTGGGCCGACACCTCTCCCCCTCACCTCCATCCAAGGCCCCAAAGGAGCCTTCCACATCCATCAACATTTCAACTGCACATCCACAAACGTCATCTATTCTATCCATTGCCCTTGATGCAGTCTCCTTTACATTGGGGAGACTGGATGCCTTCTTGCAGAGTGCTTCAGGGAGCATCTCCAGGACACCCCCATCAATCAACCCCATTGCCCTGTGGCCCAACATTTCAACTCCCCCTTCCACTCTGCCGAGGACATGCAGGTCCTGAGCCTCCTCCACTACGACTCCCTCATCTTTCACTGAGGAATACTTCAACCTCAGGGCATTAATCTTGACTTCACCAGTTTCCTCCTTTCTTCTCCCCCGACCTTACCCCAGTTCCAACCCACCAGCTCGGCACCATTTTCATGACCTGTCCTCCCGGCCAATCTTCCTTTCCACCTATCTGGTCCACCCTCCTCTCTGACCTATCACCTTCATCCCCACCTCCATCCAACTATTGCATTCTTAGCTACCTTCTTCCCAGCGCCAACCCCCCTCCCATTTATCTCTTGACCCAAAAGGCTCCCTGCCTTCATTCCTCATGAAGGGCTTTTGCCCGAAGCATCAATTTTCCAGCTCCTCGGATGCTGCCTGACCTGCTGTGCTTTTCCATCACCACACTAATCTTGTCTCTGATCTCCAGCATCTGCAGTCCTCACTTTCGCCTTAATGCGACGGTACACCACCACTATCAACAAAATAAATAGGCTTCCCATTCCGAACTCATCACCACCTGGAGCAAAAGATTTTCAGACTGCATTCCTTGTGAAACCCAAACAAAGACTTAACACGTGAATAGTATGTAGCATTCAGGCTTGCACATTATTCACTTAACACGTGAATAGTATGTAGCATTCAGGCTTGCACATTATTCACTTAACACGTGAATAGTATGTAGCATTCAGGCTTGCACATTATTCACTTAACACGTGAATAGTATGTAGCATTCAGGCTTGCACATTATTCACTTAACACGTGAATATTATGTAGCATTCAGGCTTGCACATTATTCACTTAACACGTGAATAGTATGTAGCATTCAGGCTTGCACATTATTCACTTAACACGTGAATAGTATGTAGCATTCAGGCTTGCACATTATTCACTTAACACGTGAATAGTATGTAGCATTCAGGCTTGCACATTATTCACTTAACACGTGAATAGTATGTAGCATTCAGGTTTGCACATTATTCACTTAACACGTGAATAGTATGTAGCATTCAGGTTTGCACATTATTCACTTAACACGTGAATAGTATGTAGCATTCAGGCTTGCACATTATTCACTTAACACGTGAATAGTATGTAGCATTCAGGTTTGCACATTATTCACTTAACACGTGAATAGTACGTAGCATTCAGGCTTGCACATTATTCACTTAACACGTGAATAGTGTGTAGCATTCAGGCTTGCACATTATTCACTTAACACGTGAATAGTATGTAGCATTCAGGTTTGCACATTATTCACTTATCACGTGAATAGTATGTAGCATTCAGGCTTGCACATTGTTCATTTAACACGTGAATAGTATGTAGCATTCAGGCTTGCACATTGTTCATTTAACACGTGAATAGTATGTAGCATTCAGGCTTGCACATTGTTCACTTAACACGTGAATAGTATGTAGCATTCAGGCTTGCACATTATTCTACACCTCATTTTGTTAGTAGGGTTTAATAAAACGGCTCCAAATTTAAAGCATGCCAGATTGTTTAGATCTTGACAGGGTATTGTAGAACATTGACTAAGCTTTGAAGAAGAAATGGCAAGCACAATGAGACATCATTCGCTAATGAAGACATTATAGTCCACATGTACCTCATTATAATGTATGGATGTTCATTCCTCTTATACTTGAACAATAAGCTCAATAACTGATTTTTAATGAAGGTAATGCCTTAGGTCTTGCAATATGGCAGTCTCCTTTTTCCCAGGTATGGCACTCTAAACAGAAACATGTGTGATTCAAAAGTAGTTGCCCTCTCAAGTCAATTGCTTCCACAGATAGACTAAAGTTTGTGTGATACAGGGGAACATGAGAGTTGGATGTAAAATTGGTTCAGTTACAGGAATTAAAGGCTCATGTTAAAGAAGAAAATGGGATGCAAAAGCAGAAATTGCTGGTAAAGCTCAGCAGGTCTGGCAGCATCTGTGGAGAGAAATCAGACTTAACATTTCAAATCTTGTGACTCTTCCTCAGAAAATGGGATTCTTTCCTTCATTGGTGAGGTATTGAATATAAGAGCTGGGATGAAATGCTGGAAGTGTATGTGGCACTGGTTAGGCCACAACCGAAGTGTTGTATAAAGTTCTGGTCACTAAAAGACAAGGTAGAATTGATGTAGACAGAGTACAAGAGGTGATTTACAAGATAGTTACCAGGGCTTGAAAATTGCAGGGATGAGGACTATAACCTGGTATTGCATGATTTTTAACTTTGTCCATCCCAGTCCAACACCGGCACCTCCACATCGGGGAAATATTAGACAGGCTAAAGTTGTTTAACATTGAACAGAGGACACTTGGGGTGAGTTAATTGAGGTGTACAAAATAATAAGGGGCTTGGATCAAGTGGAAGGGCAAGACTAGTTTCCTCTCATAAAGAGGTCAATTTTGAAGGGGTTTGTAGGTGATTGGTTGAAGGTTAGAGGGGACATCCAGAATGTTAATGTAACTTGAACAGCTATGTTCTAGAACTTGCACTCAATGATTTATTTAACCTAATAGAGAATTATGATATGATCAATAAGAACATTGAGAGACAAGATAAAATAAAGGGTACAATTTTGAAAAGGATAGAACAAGGTATCTGCTTGAGTCCGTATATAAATCATTGATGGTGGCAAGACAGGTTGAGGGAGTGATTAATAAAACCTACATCATTCTAGTCCTGATTAATAGGGGTACCAAGTTTAACAGCAAAGAGGTTTATGTAAAATTTGTAGAGGTCCCTGGTTCAATCTTGACTGGAGCATTACATCCACTTCGGGGTGCCAACTTTCCAAATATGTGAAGTCTTTAGGGAGGGGCTGCAGAAAAGATTTGTGAGAAGATTTCCAGGCATGGCCTTGGGTTTTGCCTCCTAGACATACACCCTGTCAGGTGGCAGTAGGATGGAAAACAGTCGATCAAAGAAGAAGGAAGAGTCAGCTATAGAAAACCTGGTGAAGTACATCTAAGAAGGACCTCCAGGAGCATGAGGACTTGTGGGCTGAAGTGAAAGAGATTACAATGGGGCAGAGTCTTGCTGTCCATTGTCCCACATGGGACCAGAAGACCTGAGTCGAAGTGAATTTAAATCTATTGCAAACAGAAGCATGATTACTTTCATGGCCTTGTAAATACTACACGTGAAGTCTTGCTTAGAAACAGTCAAGACAGATGCTCACATTTCTGCATGTTGATAGTCTCCACAGCAAAGGACTCATGGTAATCAAGTACTGAGAAAAAATGATTTCTCTTGTTTACTGCAGGAATTATATCCTGTTAAAGAAGACACATCACAGAATATAGAATTTTTCTGGTGCACAAGAGGGATTCGGCTCATCATGCACACTCCAGCTTGTTAAATGACAATGATTACCTCGTGTCAATGTCAAGCTTTTTCCCTACATTCCTGCACTTTATTTTTATCCAAATAATCATTGAATGCTCACTGAATGCCTCCATTGAACTTACCTCTACCACATTTCCAGGCGTTGCATTCCATACCCTCAAAACGCATGAAGCTTTCCCGCACTTCACCCTTACTTTTCTTTTGCAGATCACTTTAGATCTATGGGACACATTGGGAACAAAAAAAAGAAAGTCAGTAGACCATTCAGCCCCTCAAGCCAGTTCTGCCATTCAATCACATCATGACTGATCTGTATGTTAACTCCATTTACCAACCTTGGTCTGTGACATATTATAAGCAAGGCAAAACGATTGAATGATTGATTGAGTACTAATTTTATGATCCTGAACAGCAATTATTTGCATTGTCAACACAGTTTACTAACCTCAGCGTTAACTTTGCTCTTGCAAGTCAAGAATCATTTCTAGATCACATTCCAACAACACAAAATTCTTGATAAATGTTAGGTAAAGTTTAATTTCTGAGCCACACCATTTTCCAGCATGCCTGGCAGAAAGAGTTGGATAAATAGATTATAGCTGATAGATTCTGTTTGACGAGTACAAACATTGCTTTCTTCTCTTGTTTCCCATGGTAATTATACAAAACAGATCACCACAGCTCAAAGAAAAATTCCTTCAATACAGCACAACACATTACTGTTGTACTCATTTAGTTCAGTTTCATAATATAACCTGAACATGATTATGCAATCAAACAATAAATATATGCTTGAGATATAGAAGGTATTTACTGAGGGACCAAATAATTCCACATTGCCCAGAGTTTTAACAGAACAAATTAGATGAAGGCTATACTTCAAACACCACAGGGTGTTTAAGAGGGCAGTTGCTGGATTATCTTTCTGCTTTCAAGTGTGATGTACATCCTGTTATTTTCAGCATTTCACCTTGTTTGATGTTGCTTGCAACCTTGCAGCATGGTAATTCCAGACGACTTTCTGCCGACCGCATTTTTTACTATCATTTAAAATTCTGTTAAGTTTCTGCAGAAATCACAGATCTCGTCCTTCAAACCTCTGAGAATCTTGCTGATACTCGCCACCTCAATGTATCAACAAAAATGCTTACATTTACTTTTCCCATGTAGCCGGATTGGATAGCTTTGCAGATGTTACTCAGAATATAGGAGTTCTCAACAAAAACAGTGATCTGCCTGTAAGAAAGGATTGCCTTCTTAATTTCTGCTCTTGTTTTACCAGCATTCATCCTGACAGTGCTGACGAACGCGAAGGAACAAATGAGGTGCAAATTGCTCTCCAGGCACTGGGGAAACTCCGAAATATTTGACACTCCCTTGTCATGTGATTTGATTCTCCTGAGGTCCCAGAATCACAAATACCTGTTTTCAGCCAATTCGATTCAACCAACACAACATTCACAAACTGTTGGAGGCACTGGAGACTGGAAAGGCTACGGGCCCTGACAACATTCCAGCAATGGTTCTTTAGACATGTGCTCCAGAGCTTGGTCTTGTCCAGTTGGACTATTAGGTCTGTTTCCATGCTAAATGACTTTATAATTCTAGCCAAGCTGTTCCAACACTGGCATCTACCTGACAATTTGATATGTCATACAAAAGAGCAGGACAAACCAAACCAGTCAATCGACTCTCGATCATTAGTAAAGTGATCAAATGTGTCATCAAGCAGCTCTTGTTGAGCAACGGGGAGGTGATGTGTATTATTGTCAGACTATTAATCCAGAAACTCAACTAATGTTCTGAGAGCTGGTTCAAATCACACCATGACAGAATTTGAATTCAATAAAGAATTAATGATGACCACGAAACCATTGCCAATTGTCAGAAACAGCCATCAGGTTCACTAATATCATTTAGGGAAGGATGTTTGCCATCCTTACCTGGTCTGGCCTCCATGTGATTCCAGACCTACAGCAATGTGGTTGACTCCTAACTGTCCCCTGAGCAATTAGGGATGGGCAATAAACGCCAGCCCAGCCAGTGAGTGAATAGATTATTTTTAAAAAACTGTTCACTGACAACTCACTTGGATTTGACAGGTTCGCTCAGCTCAAACATGGACAACACTCCAGAGGTGAGAATAAGTCCTTGACACCATTAGCACCATCAGCCCAGCTTGTGAAACCCACATCCCACAAATGACTGAAAATAATAGGTTAGCATGCAAATAGAGCAAGTCATTCGGAAGGCAAATGTAGTATTGGCTTTTATTACAAGGAGGACAAAATAGAAAAGCAGGAAGGTATTCTTACATCTGCGTAGGATATTTGCCATTTCACATTGAGCGTATGGTGCCATGTTTATGTCTCCTTATTTTAGAAGGGCTATATGTGACAAAGAAACAAAAATTTGTGGATGCTGGAAATATGAAAGAGAAAAAGAGATTGCTGGAGAAATTCAACAAGTCTGACAGCATCTGTGGAGAGATAAACCAGAGAATAAACATTTCAGGAACAGTGAGCCTTCTTCAGAATTGACTGTAGCTAAAAAGAGAGGTGGTATATATGCTGAAGGCAGGGAGTTGGATTGGGGTGTGGGGATGGTGGCGGGGAGAGGTGGGGATGAGTGCATGTGTGTGGGGGGATGGGGGGAGTTGGGGGAGTGGGGTGGTGGGTGGGGTGGTGGTGGAAGATAAATGAGTAAACCGTAGGTGGTGATGGAGCCCAGAGATAGAGGATAGCCATTAGTGAGACAAAGGGGTGGATAAATAGTGGGCTAGGAAGAAAAGAAAGCTGAAAATGAAGATTATTAGTTGGTGAAAATGGGTAGGCTGCGCTGTGTTTGGGGATGGATAAACTGTGAGATTTTTGTTTTGTGTATGAAAATCCATAGGCAAATTTTATCTGTAGGTTTTAGTATGCTAAGTTTGGATTTATCACTTTTTGAAATCCTATTCAGAACTGCTTTAAATCTGGAGCATGGAAAAGACCTGAGTTTGTGAAATATGTTTGAGACGGCATTTGGTATGCTAACTTTATTGGTCAGTACATTGCGTATATGAGTAAGGATTTCATGTTGTGGCTGTAGAGAACATTGACTAGGCCACACTTGGACTACTGCATTCAATTCTGGTCTCTCTGCTACAGGAAGAATGGTATGGAACTAGAAATGGTGCAGAAAACATTTACAAAGATGTTGCTAGGGTTGGAAAATTTCAGCTCGAGGGAGAGGCTGAACAGGCTGGGACTATTTTCCCTGGAGCATTGGAAGTTGAAGGGTGATAGCATAGATGGTATAGTCAACCTCTTTTTCCTTGGGTGGGGGCATCCAAAACTAGAGGCCATAGGTTTAGGGTGAGAGGGGAAAGATTTAAAAGGGACCAAAGGGGCAAATCTTTCACCCAGAGAGTGGTGCGTGTATGGAATAAGCTGCCAAAGGAGGTGGTGGAGGCTAGTACAATTATAACATTTAAAAGGCATCTGGATGGGTATATGAATAGGAAGGTTTTAAAGGGATATGGGCCAAACGCTGGTAAATGGGACTAGATTAATTTAGGATATCTGGTTGGTATGGACAAGTTGGACCGAAGGGTCTGTTTCTATTCTGTACATCTTTATGACTTTATGACATAGAAAATGGTGTTCAGGCCCTAAAATTACTAACCTTCATACTCAGTTCTGAACGTTGCAAGGTCCCCATGCAGAAAATGTTGTGCTGTTCTTCCACCTTGTGTTGAGCCTCACTGGAGCACTGAAGTCAGCTTGAGATAGAGATGTTGGCCAAAGAACACAGTGGTGTGTTGAAATGACAAGCAACTGGAAACTTGGGTCACTTTTGCAGACAGAACATCGGCATTCTGTAAAGCAATTGACCAGTCTCTATTGTGTCTCCTCAAGGTAGAGGAGACCACATTGTGAGTAGTGAATACAGGAGACTGGATTGAGTGAAGTCCGGGTAAATTGTTAGCTTCACCTGGAAGGTGTGTCTGTAGCCTCGGATAATGAGGAAGGAGAAAGTAAATGGACAGATGTTTGTAGGGAAAGGTGCTAAAGGGTTGAGGAGAGGGTTGGAAATGAAGGAAGTGGGGAGCAGGGAATGGTCCCTGCAGAAGGCTGACAAGGGAGAGGAGGGGAAATATGTGTCTGGTCATGTCATCCTGCTGGAGGTGGTGTAAATTGTGGCTTATGATCCTTTGAATGCAGAGACTGGTGGGGTGGTAAGTGGGGGTCAAATATTATGGGAGGTGTGTGAGCAGAGGTGCAGGGGATGGATCAGACACAGCTGATGGGTCTATCAACCACTGTGCTGGGGAATCCTCGGTTGAGTAAGAAAGTGGACATTTCTGAGGTCCTGCCTGGGGAAGATGACATTGTCCAGACAGCTGTGATGGAGACAGAGGACCTGGGAGAATGGAATGGAGTCTCTACAGGTCTACAGGAAGCAGGATGTAGGGACGTATTAGTCCCGGTAACAGTGGGGGTCAGAGGGTTAGTAGTGTCTATTGATGGCCAGCATATCCCCAGAAATTGAAGCAGGGAGGAAAGGAAGGAATGAGTAAAAAATGCACCAGGTGAAGATGAGAGCAGGGTGGAACCTGGAGGTGAAATTGATAACTTATTCCAATTTCGGATGAGAGAAGGAATTGATAATACCATCGGTATACAGGAGAAAATGTTGTGTATGGGGGCCAGTGTAGGACTGGAACAAAGAATGTTCCATGTACCCCACAAAATGACAGTCAAAACTGGGCCCATGTCTGTGCCCATGGCCACCCCTTAGACTTGAAGAAAGTGAGAGGAGGTAAAGGAGAAGGTGTTCAAAGTGAGGACGAGCTCGGCGAGGCAGAGTTTCAGGCCTGTGTTCCGGGAAGAGCCGGAGAGTTCAACAGCGTCAGTAAAGAGAAGATGGCTGGAGCCTGCAAACTGGAAATTCCAAAACTGACGTAAAGTGTCAGGAATCACAGAAATAAGTGGGACGGAATGGCA
This sequence comes from Chiloscyllium plagiosum, assembly GCF_037043375.1. Classification (NCBI taxonomy): domain Eukaryota; kingdom Metazoa; phylum Chordata; class Chondrichthyes; order Orectolobiformes; family Hemiscylliidae; genus Chiloscyllium; species Chiloscyllium plagiosum. Next base: position 88,673,090 of record NW_028270151.1, read on the forward strand.
CAAGGGAGGAGAGATCATGTCAAAGCCGGAAGAGATGACTTCTGTGAGGCGGGAACAGGTAGAAACAATGGGTCTGCCTGGGAAGTCCTGATTGTGGTTTTTGGGAAGGAGGTAGAAGCGGGCTTCATGGGGCTGCAGTCTATGAGGTTGGAGGCAATGGCAGGAGATCACCAGATAGTGACAGTCATGGACACAATGGCCCTGATGTTCCATGGTGGGATCATGGCCCAGGAGGACATAGGAGGAGGTGTCTGAGAGCTGGCATTCAGCCTCCACAAAGTCATGTTCAATCAAACTAGGTGACAACAGCACCATCTTTGTCAGCAGGTTTGATGACAAAGTCAGGACTGAATCTGAGAGTACTGAATGCAGTCAGTTCAGACGAAGATAGGTTCAAATGGGTGAGGAGCCAGAGAAATTAAAGCAACAATGCTCGATGAACAAGTCTAATGCAGGTAAAAGCAATATATTTATATTCAGAGAAGCAGTTCAGAGAAGGCTCATTGGGTTGATTCCTGGAATGAAGAGATTTCTTCTGAGGAAAAGTTGAGCAAGTTGGGACAATACTGATTGTTGCTTAAAATGATGAGAGGTGCTCTTAATAAAACATATAAGATTCAGGGGAGTTGGGTGACTGATGCTAAGAGGGTGTTTCCTTTCATGATAAAATCTGCAACTAAAGGCCATGTTTTCAAATTGAGCATCTACCATTCAAGATTGGGATAAGAAAGAATTTCTCAGATTGGACTCAAAAACATGAACTCTCTCTCTCTCTCTGCAGATGCTGCCAGACATGCTGAGTTTCTCTAGCATTTTCTATTTTCATTTCAGGTCTCCAACATCTGCAGTATTTCGTTTTTGTCATGAGGAGTAATTTCTTCTCTCAGACAGTCTTTAGTCGGTGGAATTCTACCTCATAGAGACCGTGGAGACTGGAACAAAAACATTAAGTGCTGGAGTAACACAGCAGGTCTGACAGCATCTGCTGAGAGGGAAGCAGGGTTAATGCTTCAAGTCCACTGACTCTTCATCCGAACTGGAGCTGGGAGGACCCAGTGGAGGCTGGGCTGATGAAACTCTTCAAGGATTGATCTGGGTAGAGTTGAGATTTTCAAAAGAGTCAAGGGTGAGTTGGAACAGGAAGGAACATTGCTTTAACACCACAGTCTGATAAATTATGAGCATTTGCCTGGTAGAGAATGCCCGAAGAGGAAAGGCCTATTTCTGCCCTTATTTCGTATGATTTTTGATTGTGCTTGAAGCATGATGAAGGTCTTGAGACAGAGTGCAGGTTTGGAAACTCAATGAGGCAAGGCAGAACCATATTGTTCCATTGTTCCTGTGGGTATGAAACTGAAGACTTCAAGGGCCATGGGGAGATCCTGCTCTACCGGACTGAAGGAGATTCTTGTCACTGAAAAAAAGTAGACTTTGAGTATCGGAGTTGAGACATCATGTTGAGGATATGCAGGATGTTGGTGAGGTCTCTTCTGGAATATTATGTCTAGTTCTGCTCACCCTGTTAAAAGGAAGGATACTATTAAGCTAGAGAGGGTTCAGAAAAGATTTACCAAGGTGTTTCTGGGAATGGAGGGTTTTAGTTCTAAAGAGAGGCTGGATAGGCTGGAGTTATTTTCCCTGGAATGTGGGAGGTTGAGGGGCGACCTTAAAGAGACTTATAAAATCATGAGGGGTACAGATAACATGATTGGCAGGTGACTTTTCCCAAAGTGGGGGGAAGATTTCAAGACCAGGGGAAATATTTTTTAAGGTGAGGGAAGAAAGATTTAAGAAAGACATGAGGGGTAACATTTTTACACTGTGAGTGGTTCGTGTGTGGAATGAACTTCCAGAGGAAGTGGTGGATGCGGGTTCAGTTACAATTTTTAAAAGACATTTGGATAAGTACATGAATAAGAAATGTTTGGAGGGATATGGGCCAAGTGCAGGCAGGAGGGGCTTGTTTAGTTTGGGATTATGGTCGGCATGGTCTGTTGGACCAAAGAGTCTGTTTCCCTGCTGTATGGCTCTACAACTCTAAGTCTAGATTGGGCTGGAAGTCCCTTTCAGAAAGTCAGCAGTAGGTGTGGACTCGGGATTCTTAATTCAGCATCACCAGAGGTTCAGTGATGTCAGTAATCAGGCGGGAAAGTAAAGGAGAAAGTTCTGGGCACATTCCATTCTACACACCATGCATCTAACCCCAACCATTCTTGCTATGCCTTCACAGTCTTGAACTCCATCCCATTCCTCATGCTAACAATTCTTTATTTAATGCATTCCGTGCCTGACTGTTCCTCAGTCCCCTCAACTCCCACCACTGTCCTCACAACATGGCAGGGATGTTTCCATTTGAAGTTAAAGTGTGGCAGCAAATGAGATTCACACCATTATTTCTGTGACCTATCTCATGCAATCACACGCTTGTCTACTCATTACTTGTACAAATGAGTTGCTGGTGGTGTTACTCATTCAATCACCTGTAGAGGGAGACAGATGTTCTCAATATTCCTGAACCTGAGACCACAGAATACATAGACTGGCTGGTCAGATGGACAGAACAGTGGGAAATGGAATTTAATCCTAAAAAGTGAGAGATAATTTATTTTGGGAAGGCTAACAAGGCAAGGGAAAACACGTTGAATGCGAGGACCCCAGGAAGTACATCGTGTCAAGGAAACCTTTGAAGGCAGTGGGACAGTAGATAAAGTGGTTAAAAAGGCATATGGGATACTTAGCTTTATCATTCAAGGCATTGAATACAAGAGCTCGGAGGTGATGATAGAGCTGTATACAATATTAGTTTTGTCACAGCTGGAGTATTGTGTGCAGTTCTAGTCACGACACTTTAGGAAAAAATGTGATTGCACTAGAGGGGATGCAGAGGATATTCACCAGGACGTTGTCTGGATTGGAGAGAGTCTGCTGTGAACAGACACCAGGCAGGCTAGGGTTGCCTTACTTAATGCAAAGAATGCTTGGGGTGGGGTTAGGGATCTGATTGAGATAGAGAACGTTCTGAGGATTATAGACAAGGTTGATAAGGCAAATTACCTTGAGGGAGTATAGATTTAAGGTGAGGAGCAAAAGATTTAGAGGAATTTTAAGGAGAAATATTTTTACCCAGAGCTGGTAGTTATCTGAAAGTCACTGAAGAAAGAATGAGGCAGGAGCAGGAGCCATTGCAACATTGAAGAAACATTTGGCCACTTGAATCATTGTAGCGCATAAGGTTTTTAGATTAGATTAGGTTCCCTACAGTGTGGAAACAGGCCCTTCAGCTCAACAAGTACACACAAACCCTCCGAAGAGTAACCCACCCAGACCCATTCCCCCTGACTAATGTACCTAACACTACGGGCAGTTTAGAATGGCCAATTCACCTCACCTGCACATCTTTGGACTGTGGGAAGAAACCGGAGCACCCGGAGGAAACCCACGCAGACACAGGGAGAATGTGCAAACCCCACACAGACAGTTGCCCGAAGCGGGAGTTGAATCCGGGTCCCTGGTGCTGTGAGGCAGCAGTGCTAACCACTGAGCCACCATGCCGCCCCTTTTTTTTTAGATTCCCTACAGTGTGGAAACAGGCCCTTCGGCCCAACCAGTCCACACCGACCCTCCGCAGAGTAACCCACCCAGACCCATTTCCCTCTGACTAAGGCACCGAACACTAAGGGCAATTTAGCATGACCAATTCACCTGACCTGCACATCTTTGGACTGTGGGGGGAAACCCACGCAGACATGGGGAGAATATGCAAACTCCACATAGACTGTCACCGAGGCTGGAATTGAACCTGGGACCCTGGTGCTGTGAGGCAGCAATGCTAACCTCCGAGCCACCGTGCCACCCTGGTTTTGGGTCAATTGTGAAAAAATGGGATTAGAATAGATCGGTTCTTGTTGATTGCTGCATACACGATGGGCTGAAGGGACTCTTTCCATGCTGCAAAATGTTATGATTCTATGACCATAATGATGCAAGCTACCCTCTAGGGGCTAATTGCAAGGCCCCATCGGAATGGTCAACTTATAGAGGCATATGGTCTATTCTGTTATTGATCCTAATGGAAGCAAGTGCAATGTTGGTCTTTAATTCTGTATCCATCTGTGTAGATGGGGATAGTCCATGTTGCTCAGCAGTATGACCATCTGAACCAAAGACTGTGTAAAGAGGCAGGAACCTGTGACTCTCCAGTGTGTATGATTCGCAGCAGCTCCCAGGTATGGAGTGCAGGCCTCCAGTTCGGCTCACATCTGCCATTTCAGCTCCATTCAAAGAGAAGCTGTGAGGAAAGTCAGAAAGATCATGTGAGAAAGCACTGAGTGGGGCTCAATCCCAGACAACAACAACACAGATCCCAAGAATTGTGTTGGGTTGATCGCCTAATAGTTTATGGCCAAAAGCAAGTGGAGGCAGAGAGTCTGCAATGAGAGTTTAAAATCTTCTGTACAGATGCATGAAATGCCTGACTCACACCAGCAGAAAATGGTATGACAGAAGCATGCAAATCCAGGGGATAACTGAGTTGAGCCGGGAGGAAGCCTGTTGGTGGAGTAGTGCTGGTGCTTTGCCACAGTTGAGTTGCATGAACAAAGGGTCCAGAATGACTGTGACCATTGACCATGAAAAAACCTTGCAGTGATTCTAATGTGGTTGGCCAGCTGGACCTCAGAGAATGTGAGTTCCCTGATTGGACAAGATTAACAGCCCCAATCAGGGATCCCTGGCTGACAGATACAAATGGGATTGTCAGAGACATTACCACTCTGATAACTGACTCTGAATGAGGCAGTACTATAAAGTCAAAGACTGTTCATGTGTAACTAAAGGGTGACTTAGTGACTGATTATCAGTCTCTGTATATGTCATTTCAACCTGATGGAGAAGACATGGTGTTATGGAGAAGACCAGACCCCTCAAAACATTTCAAGTAAGTTGCCCAGACCCTAATTTTGCTCCTTGTTTTAAGCAGGTGTAATGCAGATATTCCAGGTGGGATGTAATTGGTCAAACCACTTAGTTTTAAACAAAACAGAATTTATTTACCGGATTACCAAATGAATCACAAATAAAAGAGAACTGAATACAGAATAACTTAACGTATTTGAAAACCCAACAGATTATGGCAACTTAATGATGCTGTTCCAAATACTTGTAACAATTCCCGTAACACCCCTTGGCACAAAAGGTAAAGTCAAACACTGGGTCTTACAGGAGAGAAGTCAGAGAGAGAGGACCAGCATGGAACTGCTTCCTTGGGTCCAGTAGCTTTAAAACTACCTGACTGCTTTCAGTGAATAGCCAGACTGCCAAAAACCAAATCAAACCAGAGTAAAGCTGAGCTGGGAGAACTGGCCACTCCCCTTTCATTGTGCAAGAGTTCTTTTTTAGATTTAAAAGCTTTTTGCCTGAGACAGTATATGTTAGATACAATCAAAATGGCCCTGAAACCCTTCCAAACCCAGACCTTTTGGAGTCTGTGTCTTTTACGACCCCTCTGAAAAAAAAACCAAGGACAACATTACCTTGTTAAAGCAGTAGCATCGTCACAATGGTTCCATGTCAAAAAAGCGTAGATGGGTAGTGCAGCCACTGCCCAAGCTGTGACATGTGCAGATGAGAGAAGTCGACAGGAACTTGCTCTGTTCTTCTGGTTGGGTCTCTGCGGCGTAAAGTTTATTGACTGTGTGAAAGAAAACTGAAAAGGTAATGATAATGAACGGCAGCTGCATGGAAAGAAGAATCCCTCCAACTAACAGTGAGATTTTGAACTCACCATCTCATGCATGTACTCCTCATTGGGATAACTTGGCAGAGCGACACCCTAGTGGTATTATTGCTGGAGTGTTAATCCAGAGACCCAGGTAAAGTTCTGAGGACCTGGCTTCAAACCCCACTGTAGCATATGGTGGAATTTAAATTCAATTAAAACAATCTGGAATTAAGAGTCTAATGATGGCCATGAATCCATCACTGATTGTTGGAAAGACCAATCTGGTTCACTAATGTCCTTTAGGGAGAGACACTGCCATCCTTACCTGGTCTGGCCAACATGTGATGAAGGTCTTATGCCCGAAACATCAACTCACCTGCTTCTTGGATGCTGCCTGACCTGCTGTGCTTTTCCAACACTAGACTTTTCGATTACATGTGACTCCAGACACACAGTGATGTGATTGACTCTTAACTGCCTTCTGGGCAATTAAGAATGGGCAATAAATGGGCAATAAATGGGCAAAAAAAATCGAGAACATCATGGTTTTCCTCATCTCATCAAAATTTTGTAAAACTTCAAAATGTTTAATGCTCCCTGCTTAACCAGATATCAAATTTAACCATTTCATGGTCAGGATGTCTCTTACGATAAATTGTGACGAAAACTGAAGACCTGGAAAATCCTCAGCAGTTCATATTTATCGACTTACCACATGCCATTCTGCCCCCATACTGCCTCCCAGTGTTTGTTGTGTAATCATTATTTGTTCTTGATGTCTTGTGGAGTGTTAGTCACAAGATTCTTTTTATTGCAAAAATATATATTATTCATAGAAAGTCTTCGTGTATGTACACAATTACTGATGCAGCTCCGTACAGTCTTTGCATGTGAAGAACACACAAACATTGGAATTTGGCATTCCCTGCAGTTGCAAAAATAACAAGGCAGTTCTTACTTATGCAGGACAATATTTACATGCATTGGAGTCACCAAGAGGAGTGCTAGTGACGAGATGGGCACCCTCACTTCTGCCTGTGGTGCTGCATTAGTTCTGCTTTCTGGCACTTGTCATGAACATTGTGATGGTGTAGCCTCTGGAACATCATGCTGATTGGTACATCTAGTCATCCTGAGGGAGGCGATCATATCATCCTGCCAAAATAAGAAGATATTGCAAATTATTATTGATGACTCTGATTATATTTCACTTGCTGACGTAACAGAGTCAACATGACTAATGGTTGTATGATATGTGCATAGTTTTTTGTTGATTGGATGACAAGCTATCTCCAAAGGTGTCAATCCTTCAGTCTCCAACTGCCATGCACATCAAATGCAGTACATCCCCAGGCTCCCCTCCTCCTCTGCAGTCGCTAATTGGAAAATCTATGGATCTGCCACTCTCACTCTTTTTGCTGCTAGCTCCTCCCACAACAAAGGATTAACTCCACCTCTGAGTCATTGTCATGACAGGTTCTGCTGAACAAGCAAGAGGATTTGTTGACGATGACAATAAGGGGGATACATGAAAAGATGAAGGTCCGTGGCATTGGGGGGAGTGCTTGGATTGATTGGGATTTGAGGAAGTGCACATAGAAAGGGGGGATGGGCTTGCTTGCCTGGCAAGTAGGTGTGAGAAGCCAAATTCAAAGGCAGAAAATACAGGTGAAGCTGTACTCACATGTGCTGACCTGGTGAATTTATTAAAGCACTGAATCCAGAATTGCTAAGAATAAAAAGACATGTTGTGAAATTTTTCAGGACAGGTCTAAGAATACCAAATCTCAAAGGGAAGAACAATTGACATACCATGTGAAACATAGTGACATTTGTTCGGTGACTGGACTCTGATTGGTTAAGGCACTGTCATTGAGAATGTCCCAGGGAACAGTTATTCCAAAGTTTTTGCTTAAGTGCAATGTCTGGGTAAGTTCCTCTCTGACACAACCTTGCCATTATGAATTTCTAATTTAGGTTCCTTTCTACAAATTACACTCTCCTACAGACGAGCTTAAGATTGTCTCTTTAAGTACTGCAATTCTGTCCTTATCTTTGCAGGTCTTAGGTACTCTTGTCTATTACATTAGATGGCAAGCTCAGAAGTATAATATTAAGGGAACTGGTGAAACGAAACAGAATCACTTACAGACACATTGAAATTGTACATTGTAGGACCAGACAGAATCCCAGTTTTTAATTTGTCTCCAAGTAAACATCCAGGCTCCTCATGTAGTACACTCCTGTGGGAGAACCCTGGGGAAATTTACCCCCTAAACTTCCTATTATACCAATCAAACTGTTGTCTGGTTCTCTGTACAACTCGTAAGCAAGTACTTAAGATTTTTCACATGAAATCACGAAGTGACACCAGATTCCCCAGTGACCAATTACCCATTCTTCATTTGAATCCATTACCCATTCACTCCCATGCTAGACAGCAATAGGTAGTTTAATTAGAAGACTGATTTGTCACCCACAGCCATGTTGGTCATTAACAGTCAGATTGAAGGAAAACAAAATATTCCGGTTCTGTAAACATCTTTGATTTCGCTCGTCATCTCTGGCCTCAAGCGAGAGCATGCAAGAGCTTTACAGAGCTCCTCATCACATTCATAGAATATCCCAATGTGCTCCATGCACTATTCTGAAGGGTAGTCACTGCTTGCAGCATATGGAAAGATGGCAGCCAATTTGGGCAGAGCGAGGTCCCACAATCAGCAGCAAACCAAGTGTCCACTTAAACAAATGCGAAAGCCAGCGCTCTATCTGTCAAATATTTTCAATGGAGTTGATTTTAAGTTGCAAACTATATGTCTTTATTAACTACACTCCCAAAAGCAAAATAAAAACAGTAAAACTCATGAATGAGCCACACTCGGCTCACCCACCTTGTGAACATCAAAGTGAAGCCCCAGTGTGACAGCACATTCATTTCTAAATATTACTGGTCCTTTTCTTATTGTTTTGCATAAATATCAACAAGCATCTGTTTCTGTGTTATGCAATTCAGTATAGTTCCTTGCCGTAGAAATCATTGGATTGTAATTTTCTCCAATAAGACACACCATAAACCGAGGCTGGAAAAGCCTTTTGCCCCTGACATAAATTCTATTCTTTTGCAACTGACTCAAGTTTCCTTTCCATCCATTGTCTTAAATTGATTCAAACTTATTCTAACTTCAACATCTAATATGGCTCAGTGGTTAGTGTTGTTGCCTCACAGCGACAGGGAGCTGGGTTCTATTCCTGCCTCAGGTGACTGCCTGTGTGGAGTTTGTATATTCTCCCTGTGTCTGCGTGGGCTTCCTCTGGGTGCTCTGGCTTTCTCCCACAATTGAAAGATGTGTAGGTCAGGTGAATTGTCAAAAGCCTTGCTAAAGTTCATTTGGACAACATCTGCTACCCTGCCCTCATCAATCATATTTGTCACTCCCTCAAAAAACTCAGTCTGGATTGCGAGACACAACCTTCCCCTCAGAAAGCCATATTGCCTATCACTAATAAGTCCACATTTTTTCCAAATGTTAATAAATCCCATCACGAAGAATCTTCTCCAATAATTCCCCACCAATGATGAAAGTCCCATTGGCCTGTAATTTCCCAGATTACTCCTGTTACCCTTCTTAAACAAAAGGACAATGTTGGTTATTCTCCAGTCCTCTGGGACCTCTTCTATGATTAAAGATGATACAAAGGTTTTGTACAACACCTCGACAATTTCCTCACTTGCCTCTGTCAGCAGTTTGAGTAGGTCCTGAGGACTAAATCCCCATTACGCTTTTGAAAACATCCAAGTCCCCCTCGTTTTCTTATATCGACATGCCCGAGAATATCAACACATTGAGACTCGCCATTCACCATGTTCTTCTCCTTTGTGAATACCGATGCAAAGTATTCATTAAGGACCCCTATCACCTCCTTCCATTCCACGCATACATTCCCTTCGTTGTTCATGAGTGGACCAATCCTTTTCCTAGCTACACTCTTGCTCTTTATATACACATAAAATGCTTGGGATTTTCCTTAATCCTGATGCCAAAACATTTCATGGACTCTTTTAGCCCTCCTAATTCCTTGTTTGAGTTCACTCCTGTTACTTTTATATTATTCAAGAGCTTTGTCTGTCTTTAGTTTCCTAAACTTTACATATGCTTCTTTTTTCATTTTGACTATGCTCTCAATTTCTCTTGTCATCTATATCCTTCTTTTTTCACAGGGTCCTGAATTCTAATCAACTGGACTTTAAAAGATTCCTACATACCAGATGTGATTTGCCTGCAAACAGCTGCCCTCAATCTATATTCCCCAGTTTCTGCCAAATATTGTCGGAGTTAGCCTTCCCTCAGTTTAGTATTTTCACCCAGGACTACTCCTATCCTTAAGCATAAGGAACTTAAATCTACAGAATTATGGTCACTGTTGCTAAAATGCTGCCCCACTAAAATTTCGATGACCTGCCTCATACTGTTGCAAAACCCCATCCTGGACATAACCAATAAATTCCCTTCCCATCCAAGCCACTGACACTTGCAAGTCCCAGTCAATATAAGGGAAGTTAAAATCACCCACCGACCTGTTGTTCTTACATTTTTTTCATAAACTGTTGACATACCTGTTCCTCGATCACCCACTGGCTGTTGGGAGGCCTGTAGTACAATTCCATCAAAGTGATTGCACCTTTCTTATTCCTGAACTTTACCCATACTTCTTTGTTGCATAAGCTCTCCAAGGTGTCCTCCCTCAGTACAGCTGTGATATGCCCCTTGCTTAGCAATACAACTCCCCCATCTCTTTTATATCCCCTTCTATCTCACCTGAAACATTTAAATCCTAGAACGTTAAGCTGCCAGTCTTGTCCCTCTCTCAACCAAGTCTCTGTGAAAGCAACAATATCACAGTTATTTGTATTAATCCAAACTCTAAGTTCATCTGCCTTACCTATCATAGTTCTCGTATTAAAACAAATACACATCAGACCATCAGTCCTTCTGTGTTCAGTAATCTCTCCCTGTCTGTTCTTCCTCTTGGTCTTGTCGGCCTGACTCATCCTTGGTCATTTTATTTGTGACCTGTCCCCTGTCACACGAGTTTAAACCCTCCTGAGAGGCACTAGTAAACCTCCTTATGGGATATTGGTGCCCCTCCTATTTAGGTACAACCTGTTCTTCTTGTACAGATCCTACCTGCCTTGGAAAATCATCCCAGTGATCCACAAACTGAAAGTACACAGATTCTCCATACAAGCTATGTAACCACGTACTTAAATGTACTATCTTTCAATTCCTAGCCTCAAAGGCATGTGGCACAGCAAGGACATGATTACAGCCGAGAGGTCCTGCTTTTCAACTTCCTCCATGACTTCTTGAACTCCCTTTGTGTTCATCATCATTCATCGTTCTTTCACCATTCATCATTCTTTCTGCCCTGTCATTCATACCAATATGGACAACCTCTGGCTGCTCAACCACCCCGCTAAGAGACATCCTTGACCCGAGCATCAGGGAGGTAACACACCATCCTGGATTCTCGCTTGTAGTCACTAAAACAGCTCTCTATGTCCCTGACTATAGAGTCCCCAGTCACTGCTGCTCACCTACACTGCAACTTGCCCTGCTGTGCAACAATGCCAGTCATGGTGCTACTGACCTGTCTGCTGATGCTACTTTTACCTAAGAAGCCACCCCCAACAGTATCCAATACTGTATATCCGTTTGAGAGGGGATTGCCATAGGAGACTCCTGCCTGCCTATGCTTTCTTATTAGATTCCCTACAGAGTGGAAACAGGCCTTTGGCCCAACAAGTCCACACCGACCCTCCGAGGAGTAGCCCACCCAAGACCCATTTCCCTCTGACTTATGCACCTAACAGTATGGGCAATTTAGCATGGCCAATTCACCTGATCTGCACAACTTTGGACTGTGGGAGGAAACCGGAGCACCCGGAGGAAACCCACGCTGACACGGGGAGACCATGCAAACTCCACACAGTGAGTCGCCTGAGGTTGGAATCGAACCCAAGGCCCTGGTGCTGTGAGGCACCAGTGCGAACCACTGAGCCACCATGCCACCCTATCTTCTTGGTGGTCACCTAACTTATCTCTGTCCGTGTAACTTTTACTGGTGGTGTGACTAGCTGGTTAAACATGTTATCCATGGTGTTCTCAGCCTCAGGGATGCTCCATAGTCCGTCCATCTGCAGCTTCAGGTGCTCCAGGTCAGGAGCTGCTGCTGAACGTATATTCTGTACATATAGTCACCATGGGGACTAGAAGTCCCTTGATTTTCCACAGATTGCGAGAGGAGCGTTCCACGGGGTCGAGTTCTCCTGCCATTGTGCACCTTATCGACTAAATCAACCTTATAATATACAGACAATAAACCAGGAACTAATTACTCATTCATCACCAAACTTAGATCTCACGTGCGCTCCCAATTCCTAGCAGACTACAACTACAAAACATACTTTATTTTTCTCTACCTCTGTACTATCATCTATTCCCCAGCTTGGCCGTTGTCTTTCTATGTCATTAAATCAGTACATTTGCCTCTGCCCCAATCAACAATTCCAGTGATATCCTGATCGGCCGCCCTTCCTAGGATTCCAAACCAGGAGGATGACCTATCATGTGATGAAGGTGACCATATATCCCAGGCAGAAAGTAACACAGATCCAAGACTGAACCTGTTGTCCTGCTGATCTGTAAAGACTCAGCAGCAACAAGGTGGAGGACAAACTAGCCTCACCATGCAGATGTGAACCCCAATAATACGATGTCTTCTCATTGAGTTTACAAACCAGACATTCAGCTTAGTTGATTGGAGGCAGAGTGTGGAGGACACTACCACTTGTTTATATATGTAACTATGATGCATTCACAGAAAAAGATACAGGCTCTTGAAGGAGTTTCGATGGCTGACACGCTAACTTTAAATCTTTGAAAATCCTCATGAATAACAATTTTATGAATATGTCTCATGTAGAATAGCAATGCAGCTTTAATTTGATTTTGCAAGGATTCCCTTTTGCCCCCTACACTGCCAACCAGACTGTGAGGGTCTGTAGGAAGATTTTGTTAATATTTATGAATGCTTGTCAGTTCATTACAAGCAGCTCAATGACACAGAGACACAATTAATAGCTGCCCAAGCCTGCTGATCCCATTTATTATATACATTATTCATTCAACAGTGTTAGAAACTTGCAACTTCAATTGCCTGCCTTATGTAAGACCAATCTTTGGGATAAACCCCAGGTATTTTCCAATTACAGCAGCAGCCTGCAGATTCTCCACACAGACTTGAAAAGATGTTTACTTCTGTTGGGTTTTCCGCTATTGAGCAGCCAAATAAATATTCCAAAAGGCAATGCATGCGGGAGAAACATTTATGTGCTTATTCAGCCTTTGGCTAATGTCTCATTTGTAACTTTTTAAGAGGGCCAGACTTTTGTTTCTCAAATTTTGAGAGTTCTGAGAGTTTGTTGGCTTCATGACCAAAACTACAGCATAATCTGTTCCAAAGATAATTTTCTTTTTACTGTTTTTTCTGCATTATTCACTGTAAAATGCAAGTGACAACAAATCAATCAATCAACAATCAATTTTGCAGGGGGTGGGGGGGGGGGGAAATAACAGTGAGTGGAAGAGAGTACATATACAAAGTAAGAGCCCAAAACCATTCCAAGTTATTTACAGCTGTTCAGTATGTGCATGAGTGGGTGGCATGGTGGCTCACAACGCCAGCAACATGGGTTCAACTCCTGCCTCGGGTGACTGTGTAGAGTATGTGCATTTGCCCCGTGTCTGTGTGGGTTTCCTCCCACATTCCAAAGGTATGCAGGTCAGGTGAATTGGTCATGCTAAATTGCCCATAGTGGTAGGTGCATTAGTTGAGGTAAATACAGGGTAGGCAAATGGATCTGGGTGGGTTACTCTTTCGAGGATTGGCGTGGACTTGTTCGGCCAAAGGACGTGTTTCCATAGTGTAGGGAATCTAATCTACCAAAATCTCACCATTTTGTCTGGGAATAATGGTGAATGGGCTCATTGCAAACAAATTTCAGTACTGATATCAAATCATCAACTTCAGGCAAGCATCAGCAAGAGAATGGCACTGTCTTTAAAATGCAATAAAATTTATTTCCTGCTAAACCACGTTTCGCAGTAAATGGAGCACATTGACTCAGGACCTAGTAACATCCGCTACATTTGAGAATAGTTATCTGTCCACCAGTCTTCTGGCCCCTCTCCTGTGCCCAATGAGGAATTAAAAACTAATGTCAGGGTCCCTGCAACCTCCTCTCTTGACTCCCATAACATCCTGGAATATAGCTCATCTGGGTCTGGGGACTTATCCACCTTCAATCCTGCTCAAACCACTATACTTCCTTGCTCAATGCTAATTTGTCCAAAGATATCACAGTTCATCTCCTTGATTGCTGGTCCTACACTGTCCTCTGGAGTGAATACGTAATGATGTAAAGTACACATTTAAGGTAGATGTTAGAATTATAGGAAGTAAATATGTGAATAAAATCAAAATTGACTGTGATGTTTGTTTTTAATAAAGAGATTAATCAGAACTTCTTTTAAAAAAACTAATTTGACATCCTAAATCTTCCTTGATCAGTTTTCATTTTAATTGTATTCAGGTTTCAGACTGAACGTGGAAAGCAATAGTTGCAGTTTTTGGATTGTTTATGGTTATCTGTCGTAAAAATCTTTCAATTGTCTCATCAACAGTTCCAGAGCTTGCCTTGGAGATTGATAAAACAGTGATAGCAGTGGGTCCTTCAGCAACTTAGCCCTACTTTGCCTTTCCAAAGGGTCATAGTTGATCCATCCATTTATCTCATGTCCAACAGTGTGTTTACCAAACAAGCATCTGTTGATTTCAGTTTTGAAGAGTCCAGCTGATGTTTGCATCCATAGGCAAAAAAACTTTCATTTTTACTGTCTTTCCAGTCATCATTCATGAACAGTTTCACTCCAACTTCATGTGCTCTTGATAAAGCACTAAATGAAATTATTTATATGGTCAGAGCATTCTATACCAACTGATGGGGTATGGGATAGGAGATGGGCTGGAATCAAGCAAGAAGACATGGTCTTAGAATCCCTACAGTGTGGAAACAGGCCCTTCGGCCCAACAAGTCCACACCAACCCTCCAAAGAGTAGCCCATAAAGACCCATTCCCTTACCCTATATTTACCCCTGACTAGTACACCTAAACTACACATCCCTGAAAGCTATGGGCAATTCAGCTTGGCCAATTCATCTAACCTGCACATCGTTGGACTGTGGGAGGAAACTGGAGCACCTAAAGGAAACCCATGCAGACACAGGGAGAACATACAACTCCACACAGACAGTCAGAATTGAACCAGGGTCCCTGGCACTGTGAGGCAGCAGTGCTAATCACTGCACCAACGTGCTGCCCCAAGGTCACCGTGCTGTCACCTACTTATCTTGTTGGGGATTTCACAAAAATCATTTAATGGTCATGTAAGAGTCCCTTTCCTGTTACCCCTGTCATTGCACCACTGGGGGAAAGTACGGACAGAAGAACAATGTGGAGAACTGCCATGGAGGACACATACTCACAGGAAAGGACTATCCCTAGATCAGTCCCTTGCCCTCATGATGGCTATCTACAAAGCTCACCTGTCTCCAGTCTTACTGACTGGCCCTAGTTATAGGCCACCTCACTTGGCCACATCTTTGGTCTTCAGCACTGATCCTGGTTAGCCGCAGTCCCAGCAGTGACCACTGTTCCTGGTGGCACTGAAGTGCTCCTGGCTATCTAGTTGGCTGATGACTTTTGGAGGTGGGACGTTCTGACTCAGGAGGATGGAACCCATGAGTTCCAGTAACTGCTCAGCTGTTGACAATAGGGCATGGTCCAACCTGGGCTGATCGAGACAGACTCGCCCACAATCGTCCAGCTAAAGGATTATATGTCTTAAATCATGTCCATGTTAAATCCCAGCTTGTGAACTAGCTCCTATCAAATTACTATCAAATAAAACACCCCAATTAGATCACCCCTCAATCCTCTGAGCCCAAGGGAATATGAACCATGATTAGACAATCCATCTTCATCAGGCGAAAGTGAGGACTGCAGATGCTGGAGATTAAAGTTGAGGGTGTGGTGCTGGAAAAGCACAACAGATCAGGCAGTATCCAAGGAGCAGGAGAATCGATGTTTCAGGCAAAAGCCCTTCATCGGATTCCTGATGTCAATTCTCCTGCTCCTCGGATGCTACCTGACCTGCTGTGCGTTTCCAGCACCACGCTCTCGAATCCAGCTTCGTCAGTATGTGCCTGTATATTTCTAGCCAAACTGCACTCGATACCTTCCCAAAGTAATGGTCACTTCCTGGGTATGATGCTCAGAGCCAGATTGTCATTACTCCAGCTGTCATTATTCTCCAAGACTGCATATAACGACAGCATGAGGTTCTCCGCAACTGAGGAGCTCCCTAAAGCTATCCGAGATTCTGGAAGGAAACAGATACCTCTCAGGTGTCTTCTATCAAACCTATGTTTTGAGCACAGGAGATGTAAATAAATTCATTTTTAATCACTCCTCGATATGAAATATCCCAGGCAACCAGAGTAATATTTATTGGAAGCGTAGAAACCACAAACAGAACAAGAGATATTTTCAGTGTATGAACATTCCTTATGCCTGTGCCTGAAGCTGTTCTACATGATGCCACAAATTAAAAACAGGAATTGAATCACTTGGATCTTTTGATCAATGCCACAAGGCTTTATCGATGTTTTGTTTTCATTTCTGCTCACTGCACTATAAAATGAGCTGGAATTAAATTGCACATTGGCACACACAGAATTGGAAAACTCTAACCTTGATCTTTCTGCATTTATACAGTGCCTGTGATGACCTCAGGGAGATCTGTGGCCAACGAAGTACTTTTTGAAGCATGGCCGCTATTGCAGGAAACATGGTTGGCAATTTTCATTCAGCTGTCTCCCCAACAAATAACAATGGTTCACAACTTGGCCAATGAACCTGGTTCAAAATCAAAATCCTGTATGTGAGTTCCCCCAAATCTGAAGTGGCCCAGCAGATATAAGACTACATAGTCTACCTAGAAGAGACTTATTGAATAAGCGATACAAAGTTAACTGCATGACAGTTACTATTTATGGGTTATAGCAATGTGATCTACATGGGCTCAACGCTTAGCACTGCTGCCTCACAGAGTCAGGGACCTGGGTTTGATTCCACCCTTGGGCAACTGGCTGTGTGGAGTTTGCACACGCTCCCTGTATCTGCATGAGTTTCCTCTGGATGCACCGGTTTCCACCAACAATCCAAAGATGTGCAAATTAGGTGGATTGGCCAAGGTAAATTTTCCATAGTGTCCAAGGATGTGCAGACTACATGGGTTAGCTATGGGAAATGCAGGGTTATAAGGCATGGGGATGGGTCTGGGTGTGATGTTCTTTGGAGTATCAGTGTGGACTTGATGGGTGGAATGGTCTGCTTCCACACTGTGGGGATTCTTATGATTCTACATTATTTGAGAGGCATTTAGGAATACACCACCCTCTGGTTTGTCTCCTAGTAGTTGCTTCTGTACTCCTGCCCCAGGTCCTTGGGATTTCATCCCAGTGGGTGGTTCTTCTAGCACTCAGTCAAGCATTAACCATACCATGCCAGCATACAGTGCTGTGAAAATTGAAAATCTGAAAATAAGCAGAAATGCTAAGCAGGTCCATCAATATCCATGGAGAGAGAAATATAGATAAAGTCAACATTGCAGGTTATTGGCCTTTCAGCAAACTGTCAAAAGTTCAAGATTAATGGGTGATGAGGTGCATCAGTGGTTAGCACTGCTACTTCACAGCACCAGGGACCTGGGTTTGATTCCAGCCTCGGGCAACTGTCTGTGTGGAGTTTGCACATTCGCCCCATGTCTGTGTGGGTTTCCTCTGGGTGATACGGTTTTCTCCAACAGTCCGAAGATGTGCAGGTTAGGTGAATTGGCTGGACTAAATTGCCCTTGGTGTCCAGGGGTATGTTGGTTAGGGGCATTAGTCAGGGGTAAATGTAGAGTAATAGGGTAGGAGAATGCTGGATGAGATACTCTTTGGAGGGTTGGTAAGGACTTGTTGGGCCAAATGGCCTGTTTCCAGACTGTAGGGATTATGTGATTAATTCTTATAATCCTGATGTGAAGAAAACTGAACTTTGTAAGCGAAGATGAAAGCTAAAAACAGCAATCATAGGGAAAATAATGTGCATAAGAATAGCTTACAAGATACATTAAAACAATATTCAAAGGTATTTTATAAACACGCAAATTGTAAAAAGATAGGTTCGAAGTTTGTGCGAAGATTTGTAGCTCGGGTGCTCGTTGTTGTGGTTCTGTTCGCCGAGCTGGAAGTTTTTGTTGCAAACGTTTCGTCCCCTGGCTCGGCGACATCATCAGTGTTTGGGAGCCTCCTGCGAAGCGCTTCTTTGATGTTTCCTCCGGTGTTTATAGTGGTCTGTCCCTGCCGCTTCCGGTTGTCAGTTTCAGCTGTCCGCTGTAATGGTTGGTATATTGGGTCCAGGTCGATGTGTTTGTTGATGGAGTTTGTGGATGAATGCCATGCTTCTAGGAATTCCCTGGCTGTTCTCTGTCTGGCTTGCCCTATGATAGTAGTGTTGTCCCAGTCGAATTCATGTTGCTTAGTAGCACGCAGACAACAAGCAACATGAATTCCAGCTCGGCGAACAGAACCACAACAAAAAGATAGGTGTTGAAGACTGAAGTTGATTTGGGATCATCAAAGACTTTCTGCTGGCAGAGGGCACAGCTGAGCTATCGAATGAAGATTTTGCAACTATCTTCACAAGTGAAGAGGATGCTGCTTCAAGCATTGGGAACAGCTGAAGTGGAAAAGGGGGAAAGAACAAAGTGTAAGATCTTCAAATGGTTCAGGCATAGGAATAGTTAAATGACAATTTGTTTGTTTTAATTTTAACATATTTCAGCTACCCACTTCATAAGGCCATTCATGTGCTATTAAATGTAACACAAATGAACAATGTGGATTCAATGAAGAGAGCAGGGGTTTATGGCAGGAGTAGCACCAGGCATTCCTAAAAAAAGGGATGTCAACCTGGTGAAGCCACCAAACAGGACTGCTTGTGTGTCAAACAGCATAAGCAGCAAGTGACTTAAAGAACTAAGTGATCCCACAACCAATAGATCAGGTATAAGTTCTGCAGCTGCCATATCTAGTCATGAGTGGTGGGGACAATTAAACAACTCACTAGAGGAGGAGCCTGCACAAATATCCCCATCCTCAGTGACGGAAGAGCCCAGCACATCAGCACAAAAGATAAAGCTGAAGCATTCACAGTGATCTTCAGCCAGAAGTGCCAAGTGATTGATCCATCTTGACCTCCTCCAGTGGACCTCAACATCACAGATGCCAGCCTTTGGCCAATTCGATTCACTCCAGGTGATATCAAGAAATGGAGGCACTGCATACTGTAAAGGTTAAGGGTCCTGACAACATTCCGGTTAGAGGACTAAAGATTTGCACTCCAGAACTTAGCCAAGCTCTTCCAGTGCGTTTACAACACTGTGGAAAATTGCCCAGGTATGTCCTGTACACAAAAAGCAGGACAAGTCCAATCCAACCAATTACAGCCCATCAGTCTATTCACAATCATCAGTAAAGTGGTGGAAGGTGTCTTCAATAATGCTACTGCTCAGCGACACCCAGTTTGAGTTCCACCAGGGCTACTCAGCTCCTGACCTCAATTCGGCCTTGGTTCAATCAGGGATGAAAGAGCTGATTTCCCGAGGTGAGATCTGAGTGAAAGCCTTTGACATCAAGGACGCATTTAACCAAGTGTGGCAACAAGGAGCCCTTGCAAAACTGGAATCAATGTGAATCGGGGGCAAATTCTCAACTGCTCAGAGATCTTTCTGGCACATAGGAGGATGTTTGTGATTGTTGGGGGGTCAGTCATCTCAGCTTCAGTGCAGTTCTGCAGGAGTTCCTCAGGGTAGCGTCCTAGGCCCAACCATATTAAGCAGCTTCATCAATGATCTTGCCTCTATCGTACTGCAGAAGTGGGGATGTTTGCTGATGATTGCACAATATTCAGCACCACTCACGATTCCTCAGATGATGAAGCAATCCATGTTCAAATGTAACAAGACCTGGACAATATCTAGACCTGGACAATATCTAGGCTTGGGCTGACAAATAGCAAGTAATATTTGCACCACATAAATCCCAGGTGATGACCATCACCAATAAAATACAGTCTAACCACCATTGCTCGACATTCAAAGGTATTTCCATCACTATCAAAAAGTGTGGTCCTGGAAAAGTACAGCCGGTCAGGCAGCATCCGAGGACCAGGTGAGTAAATGTTTCGAGCATAAGTTCTTCATCAGGAATGCCATCACTGAATCACCAGCTATCAATATACTGGGGGTTACCATTAATCAGAAACTGAACTGGATTGTAAGTATAAATACAGAGGCTACAAGAGCAGGTCAGAGACTAGGAATACTGTGGTAAGTAGCTCAACTCTTGACCCTCCAAAGCGTTTCTACCATCTACAAGTCAGGAGAGTGATGGAATACTCCCCACTTGCCTGGTTTGGTGCAGCTCCAACAACACTCAAGAAGCTTGATACCATCCAGGACAAAGCAGCTTCTTCATTGGCTCACATCTGCAAACTTTCCCTCTGCTACTGTTTCTCAGTAACAGCAGGTGTATACTATCGACAAGATGCACAGCAGAACTTCACCAAATATCCTTAGACAGCATCTTCCAAACTTGTGGGCACTTCCATCTAGAAGGACAAGGGAAGAAAATACATGGAAACACCACGAGCTGCATGTTCCCGTCCAAGCCACTCACCATTCAGATGTGGAAATATATCGCTGTTCCTTCACTGACACTGGGCCAAAATCCTGGAAGTTCCTCCTCAGGGCATTGTGGGTCTACCTACAGTAGGTGGACTGCATTGATTTAAGATGGCAGGTCACCACCACCTTCTCAAGGGCAACTAAGGATCGGCAATAAATGCTGGCCCAGTCAGCAACACCCCCATCCCATGAGAGAATAAAAAAGATCCATGGACTTCAAGATCTCTGATGTGTTTACTTACAGCAAAATTAATATTTGATTTAAAAACTAATCTCCAGACACAGCTTGTGTATCAAGCAGCAAAGTGCAGAGAACCTGTGGTTAGATAATAACTGGGTACTTGGCTCATTTGCACGTTCGTTCTTAAAGGGAGATCACTCCAAGGGTGATAATACAACAGAGATTACACCATATTGTTTAGAAGGGACTTTGAGGATTTGCATCTAGTGACAATGAAGGAACAACAACATTTGCGGAGACATTGTAATAGTGATACTAGACTAGTGTGCTAAAGTGAAAGAGTGGTTAAATGTAGCCTAACTAACCTTAACCCAGTCTACACTAACCCTTTTTAACTCAGGCATGCTAGTCACTGAGATAGACAAGGAGACAAGAGTATCAGGAAGGTCCAACACAACTTTATTGAACAATTTATGGAGATAAAAGAACATTCATCAGATTCTACTATTGTATTTTAATTAAACTCTTATCAATCTCTTCTGTAAATATTCTTAAATATCTAAGTAAACAGTCTCAAATCTATACTAGCCATCTACTTCTGACAAGCACTTCTGAGGATTCACCAAATCCTACCTACAGAACCCTACCACTGTATTTGAACTGTTTATTTGAGTGGACTGGTGATACCCATTCAGTAAGGCTGGGACAGCTTGTTGCTTGTTCATTGAGGTTTGGCTATTTGAGCTTCTCTTCTTGTGTAGAGCTGATTCTGATCTTTAGGCTGCCTCTCTGAGGTGGTCTCTCTGGGTCTGGTCAGTCTGACGATGCTCACCATGAGGTACAAGGAACTGGAGATGCTGTACAACTCAGCTGCCAGTTGAAGGCGCTCTCTGGAGAAGGTGCAAAAAGCTGAGGCTCCAGGTTGTTATTTTTATTCCTCTCTCTCATCCTTCTCAAACATTCTATGGACAGTGCTCAAAACTAGCATTGGCTTGGGCAGCAAGATCCAATGAGGTGACTACTTTCCATACTCGAAGGTCTCAGAACATGGTTGTGTACCTTCAACTCTCAAGTGCCGTCCTTGTCATGCTGTGCCTCTGGCCTCCTGCTGAGCTGGGTGCCACCCAAGTCTGTGTAATATTCCTCTAACAAAGCAGCTTCACTGTAGATGTAAAGAGCAGCTCATTCTCAAACTCTGTGGCCATTAAGCTTTGGCTGGGCAGTTCCTGGTCTGTCTGGTTTTGACAGGGCTGGCTGCTTTATTCCTGATGAAGGGCTTTTGCCCGAAACGTCGATTTTACTGCTCCTCGGATGCTGCCTGAATTGCTGTGCTCTTCCAGCACCACTAATCCAGAATCTGGTTTCCAGCATCTGCAGTCATTGTTTTTACCCTGCATGAATACTGTCTGTTCCAGCAGTTTGCAAATTGCAGAGTTTGGCTAAGCTTAAACTTGGCTTCCACATTTCAAGCTTTTATCCATGTTCATGATAAAATGTCAATATTTCTGTAACAATCCCGGAAGTCATGGCTTACTAACCACATGGAAATTGAGAGTCCCAGTTCTTGGAATATGAATTTGAATGTCACCATTGCAGATGTGAAATATAAATTCAATAAAAGTCTGAAATAGACAGATCGCCTAATGGTGCCCATGTAACAATTGTCAGTAATCGTAACTGTCCATTTGGTTCACCAATGTTCTTTAGGGAAAGAAATCTGCCTTCCTTGTCTGGTCTGGCCTGGCCTACATGTGATTCCAGATTCACAGCAATGTGATGGTTTCTTAATGGCCTTATGAAATGACCTAGCAAGCTGAAGTGATCTCTTCAACAAATTAATGGAAGTATCCAGAACCAGGACTAAACTGTTTGACCAGTTAAACCTTTATTTCAAGCTGAAGTGATGATCAATGATCGTTTTTTTACTGACTGAAGGAGGTTTTTATATTCCCTAGTAATCAGTGTTAGGAGCCCTGTGTTTCCTGATATAATAATGGGATGGGCCTTAGTCTGCTGGGTATAATTTCAAAAGATGTGGTTAACATAAAACTTGGAAGTTTTGGGGAAGATAATGTAGAATTTTTAAACACATAGCAGGTTGTTGGAATGGGTGGACAAGTGGCAATGCAACATAATGCAGTGAAGACAGTGTATTTTGGCTGAACAAAAGAGAAGGGTCAGTATAAATTAAAGGAAGGAATTGTAAAAGATGATACAGGAACAGAAAGAGCTGGGCATAAATGTTTATAAATCACTGAAGATTCATTATATGGAGCAAGGAGGTGATGTTAAGCTTGTATAAAACAATGGTTTAGCATCAACCATAAAATTGCATCAGGTGTTAATCCCCACATCTTCAAAAGGGTGTGAAAATACGAAAGAGAGTGCAGAAAATATTCAGAAGAATGCTTCCAAGGATGAGGAATCTCAAAAATGTTGTTGGATTGGGCAAGTTGAGAGTTGTGGTCTTGGAACAGAGAGGGTTAAGAGGAGAATTGATAGCAACTTACAAAATCATGAGGGATCTAGACAAAGTAATTCAGGAAGAACTATCCCCATTGGTGGAGGGATTGAGGACAAAAGGACCAGGTTTAAAATTATTGTGAAGAGAAATAACAGTGCCAAGTGCAGTACCTCATACAAGCAACAACATGTAGTTGGGGTCTGAAATGCACTGCCTGCCAATTTGGCAGAGGCTTTTGTAAAGGGTTTGAACCATTATCTGGAAAGGAAATAGCTTCAGATGTAAAAGGAAAAGTCAAGGGACTGTCATAAAGTGACTTGTTGTTTGAGATGATCAGCACAGAAGTGGGAGACTGAATCATCTCTGCCTGTGCTGGCGATGATTCTCTGATTCTAAGATTCTAGGATAGACACACAGCAAATCCATCCCTCCTAAAACAAACTGACCATACTGCGAGGTCAAGTTCTTCAAAGTACAATTTTTCACTAATTATGCCTATTTGCACTCAAAGAGGCTCTGAACAATCATTTTCTTTGGCAAAAGTTCCCTAACACTCTATCGTTTTCCAATTGAAGAAGAAAATTACTACAGTTGCACCGATGAAGCAAGTTAATGGTTCTACATAACTTTAGCTATTTGCAGTTTTCCTGAAGTGCATTTCTCATTACTGGAGGATTCAAAGTTTGGGAACATAGGAAATCAGAACAGGAGGGGAGCTCTCAGCCCTATGAGTCTATTACACCATTCAGTCAGACTGTGGCTGTATCTCTACCTTAACAACATTTTCTCACACAATCCCCAGTCTCCCACAATCTCTATTAATGACTAGAAATCTATTGATCTTTGTCTTGAGTATACTCAATAACCAAGTCTTCAGAGACAGTGAATTCACCTCATGCCAGTAAAGAAATTTCCTCTCATTTCAGTCCTAAAATGGCCAGTCTTTACTGTGAGATTGTGCCTCCTGGTTTTAGACACCACACCCCCCTCCTTCAGACAGGGAAAACATTCTCCTGCACCCCCTATTGAGCTGTAAAACTTTTGAATCTTTGAATGAGATCATCTCTCCAATCAGTCAATAGGCAAACAGCAGAGAACTTCACTGAGCTTTCCAGACTCATGGTGGAACCCAATCTGAAGAAGACATCAAGTGAGATCAGTAATGTTGATATAAGAGAGCTGCTTAATATTGTCAATATAAAGTAAGTTCTCATGGCTGGTGAAAATATACAATCTCTAAAACAGAACGGTTAATGCCAGTGACAGAGGTAGAGCTGAGAGAGCATCAATCATTCAGTAGCATGATTGAGTGTCTGGAAAAGCTTGCTTCACCAGCCAAACAACACAACACAGGCTGGAGATGTCCAGCCTGATTAACAACTTGAGGGAGATAAGTTGCGTCTGGCTTTATGGGAGTCAGACCAATATTGATAGATGTGGGACACGGTCAAGAAGAAACTGTCTAGACTAAGAACTTAGGATTTTGGCAAAAACAAGTATCTGTTCCAATTGAAAGATATTGCCTGGCTCAGCAATCCAGGATGCTACATGGAAAACTGCATTTCTTATTGCAGCACAACATCTTCTATTATGGACATTCACAAGACCAAAGATAAAATGGGACAGTTACCTTAGGAGGTAGGAAGGGTTCCTCTTAAGGAAATTAAAAGATCTACCAGAAAAAGACTTGGACCAAAAGCAATGTCTACAAAGAATGACATGCTCCATAAAGGATACCTGAGAGATACAAATATAAGGTATAGAAGCAAAAGTAGGCTGTTTGGACTCTCAAGCTTGCTTTGTCACTCAATAATATCTTGTTTCAAATTCTACATTCTCATCTACCCCGGTAACCTCTTCTGTCCTTGCCTAATAAGAATCTATTTGCATCCTCCTTAAAAATACCTAATCATTACATCACTACCAAATTCCAAGGAAGAGAGCTCCAAACGTGCATACCCGTCTGGAACATTCAACCATGGGCCTTCGGGTGACCATCCTCCAAGTCAGACTTCGGGACAGGCAACTTCGCAAAGTGGCCGAGCAGAGGCTGATAGCCAAGTTCGGTACCCATGGGGTTGGCCTCAACTAGGACCTTGGGTTCATGTCACACTACAGGCGACACATACAGACAGACACACACTCACAGACACACAGAAGCACAGACAATCCTACATACACACACACATACACACACACACACCTACAGACCCATACACTCATGCAGACCCTCTCTCATACACAAACTCTCCCTCATATGCTCACACAGAAAATCCCACAGTCACACACACATGCACCCTCTCATAGACTTATACCCCTTTACACTGATTCTCATACACATACACACACACTTCTCTCACAGACACTCATATCCCCCACACACACACACACAATCACACACACAAACGCATACACACACACACACACATTTGTGGGTGAATTTGTACTTGCAGAATTACATTTTATTTTGCTCAAAAACTGCTTAAATATCAGATTCAATATAATCCCTTTTTTAGATTAGAATCAGTCTGAACATTGGGGCACAGAGTCTCACACAAGGCACCTTACACTTTCAATGCATTATCTGGGCCAACATGGCACCAATTGTTAAAGTTCATTTGATAATGTAACTTTAAAAAACGTTCTGGGACTTACATATGAAAGAACTGAAAACAAGATGCCCATTCTAAAAGATGAGAGACTTAACAAATAATCCAGGTCTTTTTCAATATATAATTTCAGTTACATCACACTGTAAAGTTTTGCTATAACTTCTGTGTCTTATGATCTTATAATCCACAACCGCCTGATGAAGGATCAACACTCCGAAAGCTAGTGCTTCCAAATAAACCTGAACCTGGTATTGTGTGATTTTTAACTTTGTCCACCCCAGCTCTTTCAAATCAATTCCAATAATCTTCAAGGAACCTTCATAAGACATCCAGCTCACACCACATATCAATCTATTAAACCTCCATCAATCTATCTAATTCTGTCTGCTATCTCCTTATGTTCTCTTCACAATGTAGTTTCCTTCCTATTTTGGTGTCATTTGCAAATTTAGTTGCAATGCCTTCATTTGTCTCATCTACATCACTGATATAAATTGTGAAAAGTTGAGGCCCCACCCAGCGCAGACCCCAGTGAGATTCCACTTGTCACATCCTGCCAAGCACACAAAGGCACATTAATGCATATTCTGTTTTCTGACAGCCAGTTAATCTTCTACTCAGATTAATATATTACCCTACACACTATGCTTTTATTTTCTGCAATAACTTTTGATGTGACAACTTATCAAATACCTACTGGAAATTCAAGTATCATTTGTATTTTCGTTATCTTTGCAAGATCTAGTCTTGATTGTTGGTCTATTCCTAGAATTCCTAGTCTATTTGAGCTTCCCCTTTTCTATTTGTCTCTATTACCTTGTCTCGGAGAAAGTGAGGACTGCAGATGCTTGGAGATCAGAGTAGAAAAGTGTGGCACTGGAAAAGCACAGCAGGTCAGGTACTGCCCGACCTGTTGTGCTTTTCCAGTGCCACATGTTTCAATTCTGTTACCTTGTCCCCAGTCTTTGATTTACCACATTTTTCCACATTTATGCCCATTATTTAATTAAGAGCCTGTCTTCTTCCCTAGTTGTTCCATTTGCAAGGACTCTGGCCCAGCATAATTCCTGTGTAGGCCATCCCAATGTTGCTATTCAATATGGAACCAGTGGTCCATGAACTGGAACTCACGTTTGTCATTCTAGACTTAAATCTGTGCCCTCCTTGATCTAAATTTATGTATCCTATGCCAAGTTGCACATGGCTTAGGCAGTAATCCAGATACTGTAGCGGCTGATGTTCTGCTTCTTTTACTCCAAGGTGATGTACCCTTGACCACTCATCACTAGAAAGGCACAAGATAAAGTAAGGACAACTGGAGATTGAAGGCAACTATATCAAAAAGTCCTTACTCAGTACCAAGACTGTTCCCCTTATTTCAGAAAGGATGCAAATACTTTGGAAGTGTTAAAAACATTGTAATTCTGTTAGCAATTTGTGTGTTTTTGCTTTTTTTTGATCACTTACTTATTTATTGGTGTTGTTTTGCACAGTGTTTAGTTTTGTTTTGTTTTATCGGATAGGTTAGTAGTTAGTGGACTTTATATTTTTGTAAAGTCAAAAAAAAAGTTTTTTTTTGCTAATAAATATATTTACAAAAAAAAACCTCCATCAATTTGTCTAATTCTGTCTGCTGCAAAGCATAAGGAGACAGCAGACAGAATTAGACAAATTGATGGAGGTTTTTTTTTGTAAATATATTTATTAGCAAACAAAAACTTTTTTTTTGACTTTACAAAAATATAAAGTCCACTAACTACTAACCTATCCGATAAAACAAAACAAAACGAAACACTGTGCAAAACAACACCAATAAATAAACAAGTGACTAAAAAAAAGCAAAAACACACAAGAACACAAAATAACAATGCTTGCTGCAAAGCTCCCAACCTGTATATATATCCATATTAACTCCCCCTTCCAGGGCCCAGGGCTCAGCAAACATAACCATCCTGGTTAAACAAACAACTTTGTTAGTACAGCAGATAAATCTGTGTCCAAATAACTCAAAAAGGGCTGCCATGTCTTATAAAAAAGCCTGTTGTGTGATGCATCAGATTGTGAGATAATCCAAGGGAATGTGCTCCATAATTAATTTTCACCATCCCAGCAAGCCCAGCAGGTTCTCAGACACCCAATTCATCAGAATTTTCTTCTGTGCTCAGGAAGTAAGAATATTGAATAGTTTCTTCTGATGATAAAGTTGGTAGACCTAGAAGGAGAGATGTCAGGTCTACTTTAACTTCGGTCCTCAATACACTCCCTATCTTTCCTGCCATGGTGCACCATGGAGCCTGTAGCATGTCCAGAAGCAATGGGTAAAAGTACCTTTACTTATTTTACATTTGGGGCATATTGGAGATGCTCCTTTTTTAAACTTTGCCAGACAGTCCGGTGCCAAATGAACCCTGTGCACAACTTTTAACTGCATAGCGCATGTCCCACTATAATCGAGATCTTTTGCACATTCTCCCGTATGTCCTCCCATGTTTCAGAAGAGGTCTCCACTCCTAGCTCTTGCTCCCAGGTCTCACAAAATCAGTTAATATCCTGCCAGGCCCTACCACCCAGCAGGCAATACAGGGCACTAACTGAAAGGGTGCTTGAGGAACGTAGCAACATTATAGGGAGCATACGCATGGGATAAAGCAAACATTCATCTTAATTCAGGCTATTTAGCCAAACCCATGAAATTGGAAGAGCCTCCCATCTCTGGAGATCCTGCCTATATTGTCAAGCAGGTGAACAACCTTAGTCTGAATTAACCAATCAAACATGGGGCTAATAAAACTGCCTAGGTATCGGAAACTGGCCCGTGACCACTTAAAGGGGAAGCTAGGGCCACCTTCAACCTCTGGCACTTCCTTTAGGTCCCCCAAAGGCATAGCCTCTGACTTTGCAAAGTGATCTTATATCCTGAAAAAGCCCCAAATGAATTAATACATTGTATCAGATGAGGTATGGAGGTCAATAAAAACAGAAGAACATCATCCTCATGCAGTGTAATCTTGTGTACCCTTGATCCCACTTCCGGAGCGGTTATGCGGATGTTCTTATGAATGGCCTCTGCCAGCAGCTCTATCACCACCATACACAACAATGGTGAAAGGGGGCAGCCTTGACAACTACCCCTACCAATCCTAAAATTCCCAGACTTCACCCCGTTGGTGATGACCATGGCCAGAGTATGGTGATATAAAACCTCCACCCATCCAGCAAAGACCCCACCCCACCCACACTGCTTTAAGACATGAAAGAGATATGGTCATTCCATCTGGTCAAATGCTTTATCTGCACCTAAGGAAATTGCCTACCCCTGAATCGATTGTTGCTGACATATTTGGACCATATTCAGCAACCTTTTAACATTATTACAGGACCTACAGCCCCTTATAAAACCTGTCTGGTCCTCTTTGACAATATAGAGCAACACCTTCTCCAATCTCAGCACCAAAATCTTAGAAAGAATCTTAAAATCTGAACTTAATAGAGAGATGGGCCTGTATGAAGCACAATCCTCAGGAACATTCCCCTTCTTAAGAATGAGAGAAATATTAGCTTCTCTCAAAGATGGTGGTAGGCATTCATGCATATGGGAGTGATTGTACATCTCCAACATCGGCCCTGAAAAAGGCTATAAACTCCTTCTAAACCTCACCTGGGAGACCATCAGGGCCAGGCGCTTTCCCACTCTGAAGTTGCCTAACTGCCTCCTGTATTTCTTGAACTGTCAAAGGGGCATTAAGGAGAGAGGCCTGTTCCAAGGTTACCCCCAGGAGGTCCAGGTTCTTAAAAAAGATTTCCATCTTGACGCAACTATCCTTGCAACCTTCGCACCGATACAATTCAGATTAACACTCTGAAAAGCCTCATTAATCCTTTTGGCATCATGTGTAAGGACCCCGGCGCTGTTTCTGATTGCAGTAATGGTTCGGGGAGCTTGCTTTTTCTTCGTCAAATACACTAAATACTTCCTTGGCCTATCCCCATAGTTGAACAGCCTTTGACTAGCAAAAGCAAGTTCTTTCTTTGTGGTTTGTGTAAGTACTGAATTCAGACAGCCCAGAGGGCCGTGATCCGCTGTAGCTTGGTCACTGAAGGCCTCGTAAATGTGCCACCTTAGCAGCTTTCAGCCGCTTCTCAAATAGATGCTGCTGCTCCCCCTTCTGTCATTTCTGGCTAGCCGAATAGGAAATAGCTAATCCCCTAGGAAAGACCTTAGTGGTCTACCATAGCATAGATGGACTACTAACTGTGCCTGAGTTGAGAGTCAAAAGCTCCTGAAACTCTCAAAAAGTATTCCACAAATTTGGAATCCTTGAGAGAAAAGGCTCCAGATAACAGTGCTGTGAACCTAGCCCCTCACTCTTGGCCTTAACCTCCCAATATCCTGCCGTGTGATCAGAAATAGCTATGTTCCTAATTTTACAACCCACAATCAAATCCAGAAGGATCGAGGCCACCAGAAAAAGATCAATTCTCATTTGACATTTATGCAGGTTTGAAAAAAAAGGTGAAGTCCCTGCCAGTAGGGTGAAGACAACTCCAAATGTCAACCAGCCCCAACTCCTCACATAAGTCAGCCACCTGCTTGGTGTGCCTAATAAATAATTGGAGGCCCACTAGGCATCCTGTCTACTGTCAGATCAAAATGGCAATTGAAATCCCCCCACCATAATAATGTGCTATGTTCCAAAGGCACTCAGATTAGAGAAGGCACTAATCAAATATCTGAGGGGATGAGCCAGGGGACAGTAAACATTTAAGATGCCATATTCCTCCCCATATATCAGGGCCTTAAGTATCACAAACCACCCCTGCTCATCTTTCACCTGCTCTAATAATGTGAACGAAAGATTTTTCTGGATAAGTATAGCCACTTCCCTAGTAGTAAAGAATGAAAAGAATACCCAGTCATAACCCCCTGTTGTAACTTCAGTTGCTCCTCATTATCAAAATGGGTTTCCTGCAACGGGGTAATATCAACCCTCTCCCTCCTAAGGTTAGAAAGCATTTTTTCCTTTTAACAGGTGAATGACTTGCTTTGATGTTCCAGGTGCACCTTTAACAAGTCACTTAGCCATATCCCTCTCAGAGACCCTTGAACCCCCGGGAGAGAGAACCCTGCTTGCAATGCACCAAGCACAAGTAAATGAAGACTCACAGAACCGTAAAATTGCGTATACAAACCTACTCTGACATAACTACAAACAACTATTGCTACCAAAAAGTACAAAGAAAACCAACTGTAAAACCTTGAACGTGAGACTCTCCCTCCTGCCCATAGGGTGCACTCACCCTATCCAACCTCCCTTCACAGCTCCTTCAAGCCCGGACTGTGCCCCAGCCTTAGGCAGAAATAAATAAGAAAACAGGGAGATGGTCCTGAAACCAATAAAAGAAAACAAAGTCAGAATAAGCACTCCACTCATCCCCGGCTCCATGTCAACCCCAATTATGACTAAAAGAGAGAAAGAACAAAAAAAAAGGGGAAAACCACAAAGGGCACCCATAAAATTTCCCATTATTAAATCCCAGTATAAAAATATAATAGGAATGACATATTCCAAGATTTTTTTCCTTCAAACAAAATTATTAGGGAGAGAGGAAAAGAAGGGAAAAGGGAAAACACAGGGAAAGAAGGAAAAGATGAAAAACATTGACCATATTCTTCAGATCAATTGGATTATTTTAAAGTGTCCACAAAGTTCTTGGCTTTATCCACCAAGTCAAATGTATAACCTTAATCCTCGTGACTGAAACAGAGCACTGCCGGATAGCTCATGGAGTACTGGATGCCCAGGTTCCTCAGCCTCTTCTTAACTTCTTTGAACGACTGGCTGCCCAACTTCTTCAACCTCCAGGAGCCCAACAATCTACAGATTCATCCTCCGACCTCGATTTCTGAGGTTGTTGCCCACATTTTCTGTTCCAGGGCCTGGATTTGTCCGGACAAGGACTCAATCACTGCTTCTGAGGCTGTGGTTAGACCCACCACCTCCTCTATCCGTGTCTTGAGCCCTAGAGCTCCCATTCATTGCTTTTAAAGCATGAACGCGATGGGTTGAATTCGAGCATGGATCTCCTCGAACGCAGCCTCAAAGTTTGCGGTAAGTCTCGCCATTGCCCCTGCCGGTTCCTGCAGGTCCATTAAGTACCTTGGGGGTTCGGCAGAGGCCGCTGCTGTGGCCTCTGGTATGCCTGCTGCTGCAGGACTGCATCCTCCCTGCTGTTGTTTACTCGCTCCCTTTTCCTTTGGCATCCTTCCCACTCCAAAATGTGAACAAATATGTGTTCTCTAAGTTTTAAATTAACAGTTGTCTCATAGAAGCTCTCTGCCTCTCTCTACAAAGCGAATCCTCTTACAAGGATGCCTTCCTTGAAGAAGCTCTCTGCCTCTCTCTACAAAGCGAATCCTCTTACAAGGATGCCTCTCTCTACAAAGATTTCAGTGAGTCCCTCTCTCACTGCACACCCCAGGTCATCTCCTCTGCACAGAAGCTCTTCAGCCACATTCTGAAGCAGACTCGTTACCACAGCCATATCTCCTTTCTCAGCCCCTGCCTACGGAACCGACTGATCCCCCATGGACTCCAGATCACCTTCCGACCAACACAATTTGGACCCAACCAGGACTACCAGTACCTGCAACAAATCCGCAGCCTCCAGCAACGGACCTCCCTCCGGATCCTCCACTCCACGCTTGCAGCCATGCGCCGGTACCTACATTCCCTGCAACTTGACCTACCCCAGCTCAGGACAACACTCTCACAGACCTGTAAAGGACCTCTACTGTTCTTCATTCACAGAAGAATCCATAGACTGAACAAACAGTTCTTTCTAGCCATTTCGGAAATTAAAGGCAGTAAGTACCAAAACCTTTCATGCACTTACCCCCAAACTCCGGATTCCTCAACCGTTCCAGAAACTTCCGTCGGCCTCCGAAACCAGTCCGGCGCCATTACACACGCGGCCGCTACAGCGCCCGCGGCAATAGCCGCAGACGCCGCCGACGATGACGTCACTTCCGCCCCCACCGACCTCGCAACCTTCATGATCGCGGCCCAAACAACCGCCTCCGGGATCGCCGCACAGACAACCTGCTCTGCGATCGTCATGAAGACAATCGCCAACAGATTGGCGACCTCCGCGGCTATGGGGAAGAATTCTGTCTCCGTGGTCGCCGCAGCTACTTCCGCCCCCAGTGACGTCAGCAAACTACATTTGGACCACATCGCCGCATGTGTCTCCGCCCCCCCGCCGCGTTCCGTCAACACGCCTAACTCCGCCCCCCCGCCGCGTCCCGTCACCACGCCTAACCCCGCCCCCCCGCCGCGTTCCGTCACCGCGCCTAACCCCGCCCCCCGCCGCGTTCCGCCCCCACGCCTAACCCCGCCCCCCCGCCGCGTTCCGCCCCCACGCCTAACCCCGCCCCCCCGCCGCGTTCCGCCCCCACGCCTAACCCCGCCCCCCCGCCGCGTTCCGTCACCGCGCCTAACTCCGCCCCCACGCCGCATTCCGTCACCGCGCCTAACCCCGCCCCCCGCTGCGTTCCGTCACCGCGCCTAACCCCGCCCCCCGGCCGAGTTCCGTCACCGCGCCTAACTCCGCCCCCCGGCCGAGTTCCGTCACCGCGCCTAACTCCGCCCCCCGGCCGCGTTCCGTCACCGCGCCTAACTCCGCCCCCACGCCGCATTCCGTCACCGCGCCTAACCCCGCCCCCCGCTGCGTTCCGTCACCGCGCCTAACCCCGCCCCCCGCCGCGTTCCGTCACCACGCCTAACTCCGCCCCCCGGCCGAGTTCCGTCACCGCGCCTAACCCCGCCCCCCCGCCGGTGTCCATCACCATGTCCAACTCCGCCCCCACGCCGACCTCTGTCCCCGCCCCCAGGCCTAACCCCGCCCCCACATCCAGCTCCAGTCCCACACCAGGTCCTAGCTCCCCCCCCTGCCGTGTGTTCACCATCCCTCCAGACTTGCCCCTCTCTGAGGATGAAAGATCAGTCCTCAGCAGAGGTCTCACCTTCGTTCCCACACGTTCTCGGGTCAATGAATTCAATACACGGAGTGACACCGAACAATTCTTCCGCCGCCTTCGCCTCCGTGCCTTCTTCTTCAATCAAGACTCTCGCCCACCCTCTGACGACCCCTTCTCCCACCTCCAACATACCCCGTCCACCTGGACACCCCGTGCTGGCCTCCTACCTGCCCTCGACCTCTTCATAGCAAACTGCCGCCGCGATATTAACCGCTACCTGAACTCCCCCACCCCTCCCACCCACTCCAACCTCTCACCCTCGGAACGCGCAGCCCTCCACTCCCTCCGTTCCAACCCCAATCTCACCATCAAACCAGCGGATAAAGGGGGCGCAGTAGTAGTTTGGCGCACAGACCTTTACACCGCTGAGGCCAAACGCCAGCTCGCAGATACCTCCTCCTACCGTCCCCTTGACCATGACCCCACCCCCCACCACCAAACCTTCATCTCCCAGACCATCCACAACCTCATCACCTCAGGGGACCTCCCATCCACCGCCTCCAACCTCATAGTCCCACAACCCCGCACCGCCCGTTTCTACCTCCTGCCCAAAATCCACAAACCTGACTGCCCCGGACGACCCATTGTCTCCGCCTGCTCCTGCCCCACCGAACTCATCTCCGCCTACCTTGACACCGTCCTGTCCCCCTTAGTCCAAGAACTCCCCACCTACGTTCGTGACACCACCCACGCCCTCCACCTCCTCCAGGATTTCCGCTTCCCCGGTCCTCAACGCCTCATCTTCGCCATGGACATCCAGTCCCTGTACACCTCCATCCCCCATCACGAAGGACTCAAAGCACTCCGCTTCTTCCTTTCCCGCCGTACCACCCAGTACCCTTCCACCGACACCCTCCTTCGACTGACCGAACTGGTCCTCACCCTGAACAACTTTTCTTTCCAATCCTCCCACTTTCTCCAAACAAAAGGAGTAGCCATGGGCACCCGCATGGGCCCCAGCTATGCCTGCCTCTTCGTAGGGTATGTGGAACAATCCATCTTCCGCAACTACACTGGCCCCACCCCCCATCTTTTCCTTCGCTACATTGATGACTGTATCGGCGCTACCTCGTGCTCCCACGAGGAGGTTGAACAGTTCATCCACTACACTAACACCTTCCACCCCGACCTCAAATTCACCTGGACAGTCTCGGACTCCTCCCTCCCCTTCCTAGACCTTTCTGTTTCTATCTCAGGCGACCGAATCAACACGGACATCTACTACAAACCAACCGACTCCCACAGCTACCTGGACTACACCTCCTCCCATCCTGCCCCCTGTAAAAACGCCATCCCATTCTCCCAATTCCTTCGTCTCCGCCGCATCTGCTCCCAGGAGGACCAGTTCAAAATACGTACAACACAGATGGCCTCCTTCTTCAAGGACCGCAATTTCCCCCCCGACGTGGTCGACGGTGCCCTCCACCGCATCTCCTCCACTTCCCGCTCCTCCGCCCTTGAGCCCCGCCCCTCCAACCGCCACCAGGACAGAACCCCACTGGTCCTCACCTACCACCCCACCAATCTCCATGTACAGCGCATCATCCGCCGTCACTTCCGCCACCTCCAAACAGACCCCAGCACCAAGGATATATTTCCCTCCCCTCCCCTATCAGCTTTCCGTAGAGACCACTCCCTCCGCGACTCCCTTGTCAGATCCACACCCCCCACCGACCCAACCTCCACTCCCGGCACCTTCCCTTGCAACCGCAGGAGGTGCAACACTTGCGCCCACACCTCCCCCCTCACTTCTCTCCAAGGCCCCAAAGGAAACTTCCATATCCGCCACAGATTCACCTGCACCTCCACCCACATCATCTACTGCATCCGCTTCAGCCGCTGTGGCCTCCTCTATATTGGGGAGACAGGCCGCCTACTTGCGGAGCGATTCAGAGAGCACCTCTGGGCCACCCGGACGAACCAACCCAACCAACCTGTAGCACAGCATTTCAACTCCCCCTCCCACTCCACCGAGGATATGCAGGTCATTGGACTCATCCACCGCCAAACCACAACAACCCGACGGTCGGAGGAGGAGTGTCTTATCTTCCGACTGGGAACCCTCCAACCGCAGGGGATGAACTTGGACTTCACCAGTTTCTTCATCCCCCCTCCCCCCACCTTGTCTCAGCCGGATCCCTCCAGCCCGGCACCGCCTTCCTGACCTGCAGTCTTCTTCTTGACCTCTCCGCCTCCATCCTACTCCGACCTATCACCCTCACCTTGACCTCTTTCCACCTATCACATTTCCAACGCCCCTCCTCCAAGTCCCTCCTCCCTACCTTTTATCTTCTCCTGCTGAACACTCTCTGCTCATTCCTGAAGAAGGGCCTGTGCCCGAAACGTCGAATCTCCTGTTTCCTGGATGCTGCCTGACCTGCTGTGCTGTTCCAGCAATAAAGTTTCAACTTTGATCTCCAGCATCTGCAGACCTCACTTTCTTCTCATAGAAGTTAGCCAGGGATGGAAAAAGACACCAATTTGTTAGGCAGAGCCATCCATGGCAATTCTAATGAATGACCTCCATCTTGCCGAATTCCTGATAGAGGTTTAATAGGTTGATACATGGTATGAGTTGGATGTCTTATGAAGGTAACTTGAACATTATTGAAATTGTTTCCATTGGTGTTTAGGAGAGAGGGAAGTGATTTGACTGAAGTGTGTAAGATCCTAATTAGTTTTGACAAGATGGCTACTGAAAGGATGTTTCAATATGTGACTCAGTTAAATTAGGGGTCAATCTTTTTGGATACAAATGGCGACTACCATAAGGAAACGTATCACAATACTCACTAATCAACTCAACTGTTTTCATATGCTATCACTTTTTCACACTTGTTCACTTTCTCTTCAAACTCGGTGTGCGCTGATTAACTGCAGCAGCTGCTTCATCCCCAAACCCTCACTGCTTTATCACTGTTTTACATTCCAAAACCCTCACTGCTTTCTCTCCCAATCCCTCCCTGCTTTACCTCTCAATCCCTCACTGTTTTGTCCCCCAATCACTCTCTGCTTTAACCTCATATCCCTCATTTCTTCAATCCCTATTCCCTTCTACTCTTTCCCAATTCCCTCTCTGCTTTATCCTCAATTCCTTGCTTCTTCATCCCCCAAAATTTCTCTTCCTACTTTATTTGCAAAAATCTCATTGCCTTAAACCCCAAATCTTGCAGCTTTAGCTCCTGAACTCTTACTGGTTGATACTAATGATAAAATACATAGTTTATTGTGCTTAATCAAATTGAGCACATTGTTATTCTTAGGTATATCTAGAAATATGTTTGAAAGAAAAATCTTTATCTTAAGTATTGCGTGATCTTTTTGTTTCATGGGCGGTTTTATATGTGCAGATACACTATGAGGGTAAGGAATTGATGGGGGAGAAAACTTTTCTCCAAACTGGATAACCTTGGGTACAGTTTGTACCTGTATGACTGATAACATCAAACCCAGAGTGCTTTATCTAGAAAGTTTAATCAGAAAACAAGTGAGCACAGGAGAAAAAAAAACAACCTGCTTTATTTTGCAAAAATGTTCTGCACTGGTAGAACTGACAAGCTGATGTGTTACACTTTGAGATGTAATTTTGCTGTGTAGATGAGATGTTAAGAATGAATTAGAGCTCTGAATTGGATATTGAAGAAATAAACAGTGAAGCAATTGTATTAAATAGTGAAGCAATTACCTTTGAAGGTTCTTCTAAATCAGAACCTGACGATAAAACAGAGAATGTCATTACAAACAGCAGTTCAGCTCACCCCACAAGAAGGCTTAATGAAGTGTAGAGGAGTTAGCAGAAACTTCTGTTATTGCTAAGGTGGAAGATTGAAGGGTCCATTCAATGTCTTGGCATTGTCTCAAAAATCAACCTTCTTGCTAATCAGTCTTGTACTAAACTCGAGCAGTGTTTGAGACTGGTTTTGAGGCCAGTATTACTAACTTGCATGAAGAAACTTTCCACATTGTATCTGTTCTCCACTTTTCTTACATTCTCTCTGCCCCCTTCTCCCCAAAGCCTTATGTTGTTTGTGTCTTGTTTACTTTGATGTGAGCATGATCCAATCTCTCTCTGACTCGCATTCACCTACTATCCATTTTACATCTGTTGTTCTCTTTCTCTAACTTTAACAACCCCCTTGCCTTTTGCACTTAGCCTCTGCCTCAGTTAAAGAAAAACATTTCCAGCACTTTTCAGTTGTGGACAAGTTATCGTAAAAACATAAGAGCCAGGAGCAGAAGTAGGCCATCTGGCCCATTGGGCCTGGTCCGCCATTCAATAAGATCCTGGCTGAACTTTTTTGTAGACTCAGCTCCACTTAGCCTCCTGCTCACAATAAGTCTTAATTTCTTTACTGCTTGAAAATCTCTCTAACTTTGCCTTAAAAACATTCAATGAGTTAGCCTCAACTGCTTCACTGGGCAGGAGATTCACACCCTTTTGGGTGTTCTAAATCTGCTCCCCTTTATTTTGAGGCAATGCCCCCTAGTTCTAGTTGCACTCACCAGTGGAAACAACCTCCCTGTTTCTATCTGATCTATTCCCTTCATAATTTTTATACATTTCTATAAGATTTCTCATTCTTCTAAATTCCAATGAGTATACTTCCAGTCTACTCAATCTCTCCTCATAACCCTCTCAATTCCGGAATCAACCTTATGAACCTCCTCTGCATCCCCTCCAGTCCCAGGACATACTTTCATACTGAACTCAATATGTTAACTCTGGCTTTCTCTCCACAGAGGTTGCCAGATCTCAGTTTCTCCAGCCCATTTTCTGTGTTTGCTTTGCTAAGTCCCTATCCATTTGGTGTTGGGGAGGATAACAGATGATGAGGGTTCCAAAGCATAAGCTCTAACTGAGAATTCATAAGACATAGGAGTGGAAGCAAGGCCATTCGGCCCATCGAGTCCACTCCGCCATTTAATCATGGCTGATGGGCACTTCAATTCCACTTACCTGCACTCTCCTTGTAGCCCCTAATTCCTTGCGAAATCAAAAATTTATCAATTTCTGCCTTGAAGACACCCAACGTTCCGGCACTTTGAGTGCGAGCAGCAGCTAAGGTAAGACAGTTTGTTTTAAAATTACTTACCGGTAGCGGGCAGCGGTGTTTTTTTTTCTCTCTTTACAGAAAGAGCGGGAGCAGCAGGGGGAAGTGACGAAGACCGGAGGGGCAGCCGGGAAGGAAAGCAGTGAGTATAAATACTCACCCTTCGACGCCAACGGTCACTTTGAGTGCGAGCAGCAGCTAAGGTAAGACAGTTTGTTTTAAAATTACTTACCGCGGGCAGCGGTGTGTTTTTCTCTCTTTACAGAAAGAGCGGGAGCAGCAGGGGGAAGTGACGAAGACCAGAGGGGCAGCCGGGTAGGTTTTTTTTTCCCTTTAAAAGCGCGCAGGAGAAGAACCCGAGGCACTACAGAGGTAGTGTCTCCAACCCGCCCTCCTCCTCTAACCTAAATAATAAGACCCGTTGTGGTAAGTAGGTAAGTGCTGCATTTTGCTTGTTGTATTCTTTAGACCCAGTTTTTTTTTATATAAAAGGTTACTTTCAGAGGGATGGCAGTGAAGGCAGTGCAATGTTCCTCTTGCAACATGTTTGAGGTGAGGGATGCCATGGACGTCCCTGCTGATTACACTTGCAGGAAGTGCACCCATCTCCAGCTCCTCCAAGACCGTGTTAGGGAACTGGAGCTGGAGTTGGATGAACTTAGGATCATTTGGGAGGCAGAGGGGGTCATAGATCGGAGCTTTAGGGAAGTAGTAACTCCAAAGATGGCAGATAGATGGGTGACAGTGAGGGGGACTGGGAGGAAGCAGCCAGTGCAGGGACCCCCTGCGGCCGTTCCCCTCAAGAACAAGTACACCGTTTTGGATACTTGTGGGGGGGACGACTTACCAGGGGTAAGTAACGGGGCTCAGGCCTCTGGCACGGAGCCTGTCCCCGTTACTCAGAAGGGAAGGGTGGAGAAGAGCAGAGCAATAGTAATTGGGGACTCGATAGTTCGGGGCACAGATAGGCGGTTTTGTGGGAACGAGAGAGGCTCACGTTTGGTATGTTGCCTCCCAGGTGCAAGGGTACGTGATGTCTCTGATCACGTTTTCCGGGTCCTTAAGGGGGAGGGGGAGCAGCCCGAAGTCGTGGTCCACATTGGCACCAATGACATAGGTAGGAGGAGCGCTGAGGATGTTAGGCAGGCTTTCAGGGAGCGAGGTTGGAAGCTCAAAGTTAGAACGAACAGAGTTGTTGTCTCTGGTTTGTTACCCGTGCCACGTGATAGAGAGTCGAGGAATAGGGAGAGAGAACAGTTAAATGCGTGGCTACAGGGATGGTGCAGGAGGGAGGGATTCCGGTATTTGGATAACTGGGGTTCTTTCTGGGGAAGGTGGGACCTCTATAAACAGGATGGTCTGCACCTGAACCTGAGGGGCACCAGTATCCTTGGTGGGAGGTTTGCTAGTGCTCTTGGGGGGGGTTTAAACTAACTCTGCAGGGGCATGGGAACCCAGACTGTAGCTTTAGGGTGCAGGACCTGGAGTGTAGGGAGGTTAGGAACATGGCATCAATTTCAAAGGAGGGTGCCTGTAAACAGGAAAGTGGCTTGAAGTGTGTATACTTCAATGCAAGAAGTATACGAAATAAGGTAGGTGAACTTGCAGCGTGGGTTGGTACCTGGGACTTCGATGTTGTGGCTATTACAGAGACATGGGTAGAACAGGGACAGGATTGGCTGTTGCAGGTTCCAGAGTTTAAATGTTTTAGTAGGGTCAGAGGTGGGGGTAAAAGAGGGGGAGGTGTGGCATTGCTTGTCAAAGATAGTAATACAGCGGTGGAAAGGACGATAGATGACGACTCGCCATCTGAGATAGTTTGGGCTGAGGTTAGGAATAGGAAAGGTGAGCTCACCCTGTTAGGAGTTTTTTACAGGCCTCTTAATAGTCCTAGAAACGTAGAAGAAAGGATTGCGAGGATGATTCAAGAGAAGAGTGAAAGTAGTAGGGTGGTTGTTATGGGGGACTTTAACTTTCCTGATATTGATTGGGAAAGCTATAGCTCGAGTTCGTTAGATGGGTCGGTGTTTGTCCAATGTGTGCAGGAGGGTTTCCTGACACAATATGTAGATAGGCCAACAAGAGGTGAGGCCATACTGGATTTGGTTCTGGGTAATGAACCAGGCCAGGTGTTAGAATTAGAGGTTGGTGAGCACTTTGGGGACAGTGACCACAATTCGGTGACTTTTACTCTAGTGATGGAGAGGGATAAGTGTGCACTACAGGGCAAGAGTTATAGCTGGGGGCAGGGAAATTATGATGCGGTGAGGCATGACTTAGGATGTGTGGCTTGGAAAAGTAAGCTTCAAGGCAAGGGCGTAATTGATATGTGGAGCTTGTTCAAGGAGCAACTATTGAGTGTCCTTGATAAGTATGTACCCGTCAGGCAGGGAGGAAAGGGTCGTGTGAGGGAGCCGTGGTTTAATAAGGAATTGGAATCCCATGTTAAATGGAAGAGGGCGGCCTATGTAAAGATGAGGCATGAAGGTTCAATTGGGGTGATTGAGAGTTATAAGGTAGCCAGGAAGGACCTGAAGAGAGAGCTAAGAGCAGCAAGGAGGGGACATGAAAGGTCCTTAGTTGGTAGGATTAGGGAAAACCCTAAGGCTTTCTATAGGTATGTCAGGAATAAAAGAATGACTAGGGTAGGAATAGGTCCAGTCAAGGATAGTAGTGGGAAGTTGTGTGTGGAGCCTGAAGAGATTGGGGAGACACTGAATGAATACTTTTCGTCAGTATTCAATCAGGAACAGGACATTGTTGTCAATGTGAGTACTGAGTCAAAATTAAGTAGAATGGATGGCTTTGAGGTATGTAGAGAAGAGGTGTTGGAAATTCTGGAAAGGGTGAAAATAGATAGGTCGCCTGGGCCTGATGGCATTTATCCTAGGATTCTCTGGGAAGCAAGGGAGGAGATTGCAGAGCCATTGGCCTTGATTTTTATGTCCTCGTTGTCTACAGGAGTAGTGCCAGAAGATTGGAGGCTAGCAAATGTGGCTCCCTTGTTCAAGAAGGGGAGTAGGGATAACCCTAGTAACTATAGGCCGGTGAGTCTCACTTCTGTTGTGGGCAAAATCTTAGAGAGAATTGTAAGGGATTGGATTTATGAACATCTGGATAGGAATAATGTGATCAAGGATAGTCAGCATGGTTTTGTGAAGGGCAGGTCGTGCCTCACAAACCTTCTCAAAGAATTCATTCTTTGAGAAGGTGACTAAGGAGATGGACGAGGGGAAAGCGGTAGATGTGTTGTATATGGATTTTAGAAAGGCGTTTGATAAGGTTCCCCATGGTAGACTATTGCAAAAAATACGGAGGTATGGCATTGAGGGTGAGTTGGAGGTTTGGATTAGGAATTGGCTGGCTGGAAGAAGACAGAGGGTAGTAGTTGGTGGCAAAGGTTCATCTTGGAGTGCAGTTACTAGCGGTATTCCGCAAGGATCTGTTTTGGGACCATTGCTGTTTGTCATTTTTATAAATGACCTGGAGGAGGGGTTAGAAGGTTGGGTGAGCAAGTTTGCGGATGATACGAAAGTCGGAGGAGTTGTAGACAGTGAGGAAGGATGTGGCAGGTTACAGCGGGATATAGATAAGCTGCAGAACTGGGCAGAAAGGTGGCAAATGGAGTTCAATGTAGCTAAGTGTGAGGTGAGTCACTTTGGTAAGAGTAATAAAAAGATGGGGTACTGGGCTAATGGTCGGATACTTGGTAGTGTGGATGAGCAGAGGGATCTTGGTGTCCATGTACACAGATCTTTGAAAGTTGCCACCCAGGTAAATAGTGCGGTGAAGAAGGCATATGGCGTACTGGCTTTTATTGGTAGAGGAATTGAGTTCCGGAGTACTGAGGTCATGTTGCAGTTGTATAAGACTCTGGTGTGGCCGCATCTGGAGTATTGTGTGCAGTTTTGGTCGCCATACT
This sequence comes from Chiloscyllium plagiosum, assembly GCF_037043375.1. Lineage (NCBI taxonomy): Eukaryota > Metazoa > Chordata > Chondrichthyes > Orectolobiformes > Hemiscylliidae > Chiloscyllium > Chiloscyllium plagiosum. The sequence continues at coordinate 88,715,992 of NW_028270151.1, forward strand.
GTAGGAAGGATGTGGAGGCACTGGAACGGGTGCAGAGGAGGTTTACCAGGATGTTGCCTGGTATGGTAGAAAGATCGTATGAGGAAAGGCTGAGGCACTTGGGGTTGTTTTCATTGGAGAAAAGAAGATTTAGGGGTGACTTGATAGAGGTGTACAAGATGATTAGGGGTTTAGATAGGGTCGACAGTGAGAATCTTTTTCCACGTATGGAGTCAGCTATTACAAGGGGGCATAGCTTTAAATTAAGGGGGGGGTAGGACAGATGATAGGGGTAGGTTCTTTACTCAGCGAGTCGTGAGTTCATGGAATGCCCTGCCAGTAGCAGTGGTGGACTCTTCCTCATTATGGGCATTTAAGCGGGCATTGGATAGGCATATGGAGGATAGTGGGCTAGTGTAGGTTAGGTGGGCTTGGATCGGCGCAACATCGAGGGCTGAAGGGCCTGTACTGCGCTGTATTCTTCTATGTTCTATGTTCTATGTTCCACTGTGCTCCGTGGCAATGAATTCCATTGCTAACTAATACTCTTGAAACAGAACTTCAAGCAGTACAGTCCATACTTCAGAATTCCATCTTTCCATTCATGGAATAAAGTTCATGAAATGCTTTAATGGCTTAAAGACAGACAATTGTGCATTGTAGGCCACAGAGCTGGAGATGAACAGATCTTCGCAATGTTCACTTAGCTTATTTAGCTCCTTCCTTGACTTTGATTCTGAAGATTGTGGTTCTAAATTGTTGTGCAGTATTCAGACTCATGCCCAAGAATTCACTTCCAGTAAGATCAGTTACTACTTCAAGTAAGTGAGTAGTAATAAGATTTTTAACATGTAACTATACACAATGATGTTAGGAGAAGTCATTTTCAGAACCCTAGACTCAGTTGGAATAAGATGTTTTCTGTAGATTGTTACCCAGAGGCAGGCGTGCTACTATTGAGCTAAGCTGCACCCAGTCTGATAATGCCACACAGCAGCTAGGTGGAGAATCAGTACCCTCTGGCACAGACTTCAGATGGAGACTCACATACCTTCTTGTAAATATTGCTTGTATAAGTTCATACAAGTTAATGTAATCTGCCTATGGCTGTAGAGTCATACAACACAGAAACATACCCTTTGGTCTAACCCACCCATGCTGACCAGGCTTCCTAAACTGAATTAATCCCATTTACCTGTGTTTGGCCCATATCCCTCTAAACCCTTTCTATTCATGAATCTGTCCAAAAGTCTTTTGACTTTTGTAATTATACCGATCTCTACCACTTCTTTTGGCAGTTTGATCCATGCACGCATGGCCCTCTGTGTGAAAATGTTGAAAGTTCTCCTGATATTTATTTGTGGTCTACCATCCGCCACTGACTACCAAAGAGATCTTTAGACTAGAATAGGAATGAGGATTGGTGACAGCACTGTACCCCACCCAGGAGGCACCAGTGGTTAGTATCCAGGCATCAGCATGTTCCACAAATAGCACCAGTCAATACAAATCAAAAGTGCTTTGAGATGCCTTGAACTTATTCAAGGTACTACTGAAATGCAAGGTTTTTCTTGTCACCCACAAGACACTCAATTGGAGAGTTTCACTCTCAGAGGCCAAGGTTGGAGATCTCCAGGCTCGAAACAAGTTGGATGTTTAGGCCTTTCAATTTAAATGTCTTGATCCCAGCTTCCTCCTACTTCTCCTTACCTGCACTCACAGGCATTTTATTGCCCATTCTGACCTCTAATTGGGTAAGCTGACAGTAGGGACAGCCATTTCCTGCTCACTCCCTCTGGACATCTCCCATGTTTCATGGGCCTGCTGTATGCACTTAAGATTTTCACCGCAATTCCCTGTGGTATGGCTCCTGATTTGTGACAGGACGTGGTGCCCACTCTGGGACTTGTGGGCAAGAGTCTCGGTCTTCATTTCCACCTTACTTGTCTGACAGGAGGAATACCCTTGAAGCTAGAACCAACAAATCACTGCACTTCACAACTGCATTAGAGGATGTCGTGAGGCAATACCAGATGCTTAAAAAGTGTAAGTTTAATCTTTTCCTTTAGGTTGGAAACAAATGGACCATTGAAGAACATATTCTTCAACTACATTCTCAATTAGTCGATAGGCAAATTTGAAGATGGTTAGACTGGACTCAAGACCCATCATAAACATTAATAGTGAATGGGAAATTGGGATTCAGATATCTTCTTTTCTTTCACTCTTTTTACTCAACTCTCTCATTCATACCCTGAGGATGACAACCTGATGATGCATTATCACTGCAAACTGACTATTCATTCTTGCGTATTAGTGCTAACCAAAACAAAAAGACCAAAAACTGCGGAAATTCAAAACAAAAAACAGAAAATGATCGAGAAACTCTGCAAGTCTGGTAGCATCTGTGGAGAGAAAGCAATATTAATGTTTCTGGTCCAGTGACCATTCTTCAGAACAGTTCTAATGAGTTCTCCACAATTTCTGTTTTTGTTTCTGTTAGTGCTAATATTTGTCCCTCTGATAATATGCATATTTATTCAGATGACTTGGGGACAGTTTAGCTGAACACAGAGAAGGAGACTCCTCCTAAAAATTCATTGCCACTCACTCTTACTTTCCAAAGAACAACATACAGAACTCATCACTCTCATGGCGGAGAAAGCATTGGATGTCTGACTGAACACGTGAACAAGTGTCGGTGAGAAGGATGACTCAGAATACCACTCATTGGACAAAGAGCCAATGCTCTGTTGATGAGATACAGACCTCAAAAACCTAACATTCAAAATAAAGATTTTCATTTCAACAATTCATAAATGCACTAGACTCCCAGCCAGAATTCTTTCAGGACAAGTGAGAGATGAAGGGGTTCACTGTCAATTTCTGGAAGTTCTGGTGTTAACCATTAACAGTCAGTAGTCAATTGGGATGCATGTGACCTCCTCAGTGAACACCGCACCTGAGCTCTTCATGCTGTCGTGTGTCATGCTAAGAAATCCGCCTTTCTCACTGTGTAATACCAGCTCTCGGTTCCACCACCTCTGGCAGCAAAACAGAATTCATAGGATCTTCCATTTCTGAATTCACAATTGAGTGGCACGTATAATAATTGGTCAGAATATAAAGAATGACAGAGAGTGATTGAAAGACTAACCAGGAAGCTAGCTTGGAAAATAAAAATGGATAGCAAGGGTTTCTAAAGTTATTTAATTACATGTTATTTCATTAGAATTTATTGTCATGTGTACTCAAGTATGGGAATACAGGAGTACAGTATACAATAAGATGGTGCCATGGAATGGTAACTTTGTGCACTTATCAAAGTACAAATTCAGAACTTTTCAAAAAGAGAGAACAAGTAAAAGTAACAGAACCAAAAGAAAAAAAACTTCTCCTTCTCACATTCTGTGAGAAAGAGAAGTTAATAATAAATAATAAGGAATCAAAGATGAAATGATCACATATTTTGCTTCTCCTTAGACAGTACAAAAAACATTCCAGTAATTTCTGCATATCAGGAGGTGGAGGTAGATTTTCTTGCACATTCCAACAACAATCTTTAAGGTAACTAATACTTTCCTACTTCTTTCCCACCTCTCTTCTTGAAAACATGGTTTTATTTGTTACTTTCCGGTCTGATGGAATCTTCCCTGAAACTCAGGAAGTTTGCAAAACCTAACACTAAGGCATCTATTACCTCATTAGTATACCCCATTAAGACCGTAGGATGAAGTCCATCTGGAGGTGGAGTCTTGTGATCTCTCCAGCTCCATCATTTAGCTCAATTGCACTTCTCTTGTGATTGTCATTTCATAATATTCCTCTCACCTCCTTCCCCCCCCCAACCCCACCCCCCGCCTTCTGATATGCAGCTTAAACTGGGAAGTTTTTTTGTATCCTTAATAGTGAGGACAGAAGCAAAATATTTGTTCATTTCATCTTCATTATCTTTGCTATTGACTATTCATTCTCATTCTCACTTTCTGGAGGACCAAAGCTCACTTTACTAACTCTTTTCATTTCAAAATGCCTATAAAATCTCGTGCTAAACATTTTTACATTCTGAGCTAGTTTCTTCTTGCACTCAAATTTCTTCCTCCTGGTTAGCCTTTTAGTCATTCTCTGTCATTCTGACAAATCATTTGACCTACCACTCAACTTTGCATAATTCCCTAACTTCTTTAGGTATCTGCAGATGGTGGGACTCTCTAGCTAGATTTTTTTCCTTGTAGTTGGAATCTCCTTACTTTGAGAATTTTCAAATAACTCTGTAAATATCCTGTGTCTCCATTGATCTAGCTCATAGCCGAGCATTCCAGTTAATGCCAGCTAGCTCAACTTTCATAGACAGATTGTTGCCTTTATTTAACTTTAAACTGGAGTATTTGACCCAATTTTCTCCTTTTCAAGCTGAATGCAAAGTTCAATCATACTATGATGGCTGATTCCAGGGGGTGTCTTTACTCCGAGATCATTAATTAATCCTGTCACATTACACAATGCCAAGTTTAACCTGCTGTTTGGCCGGTTCCAAAATCTGTTGCTCTTAGACACTAACTCAAAAGTATGCTACAAATCTTTCATCCAGACCATAACCGCCAACCTGACTTATTTCAGTTTATGTGTACAGGTATATTGAAGTCATCCTTGATTATTACCATTATTTCATCACAAGTGTCATATTTCTTCTTGTATACCTTGTCCTACTCTATGTTTACTGCTAGGGACCTTGTAGGCTATTCCCATTAGTGACTTCTTTTCTCTAGTGTTCCTCATTTTCATCCAAACTGATTCAGACACTGACATCCAGAGCCAAGGTCGTCTCTAATGATTGCACAAATACTATTCTTGGTTGACAGTGGACCCCTTTCACCTTTACTTAGCTTCCTGTTCTTCTTGAATGTCATAAATACCACAATATTCAGGATCTAATTCTGTCATAGAGTCATAGAGATGTACAGCACAAAAACAGACCATTCAGTCCAACTCGTCCATGCTGACCAGACATCCTAAATTAATCTAGTCTCAGTTGGCAGCATTTAACTCATATCCTTCTAAATCCTTGCTACTCATGTACCCATCCAGGTACCTTTTAATCATACCAGTCTCCACCACTTCCTCTGACATCTCATTCCATACATGCATTACCATCTGCGTGAAAAAGTTGCCCCTTAGGTCTGTTTTAAATCTGTTCCCCTCACCTTAAACTTATGCCCTCTAGTTTTGGACTTCTGTACCTTGGGGGAGAAAAAGACCTTGGCCATTCATCTTATCCATGCCCCTCATGATTTTATAAGCTGGACTGGCTATCAGATTATATTTATTGACTACAACATGCACCATCAATTTGTTTCTTTTTTTTTATGAATGCCATGAACATTCAGATAATACAGAGTCTTTCGTTTTACTTTTTTGTTACATTTGTAACATCTACTTTTGATTTTTGGTGCATTCCGAAGTTTTTCTTTTCTCCCTGTTCCTTCCCATCATTCTCTAAATCCTCATTAATATTTTTATGTATGATGTAACCTTTTCCACCAATATCCATGTTTGCTTAAATCTTAAGAATGGAATAGACTTTAAGAACATACCAGATCCTCACCAAACAGTTCACTCATTTCCCCGCAGTACAGAAATAACAATTTTTACACTGGGAGAAGGTTAGAAAAGCAGAAGCAAGAGGGGAAAAAAAACACACCTTCACCAAACTCTCCCAACCATCATATTTTCAAGTTTATATGCAGTTTCCTCAGTTGTCCACAGATTGTCTCTGACTATATTGAAGAACCCTATACTTATAGCCTACTGATCTGGGGCTAGACTATTCAGCACTCATATTAGGGTGTCTAAGCTACAATGAAAAAAAAACAACTTGAGTTACTTACATAGTACTTTCCAGCTATTAGAACATAGAACATAGAACAATACAGCACAGAACAGGCCCTTCGGCCCACGATGTTGTGCCGAACATTTGTCCTAGCTTAAGCACCCATCCATGTACCTATCCAATTGCCGCTTAAAGGTCACCAAAGATTCTGACTCTACCACTCCCACAGGCAGCGCATTCCATGCCCCCACCACTCTCTGGGTAAAGAACCCACCCCTGACATCTCCCCTATACCTTCCACCCTTCACCTTAAATTTATGTCCCCTTGTAACACTCTGTTGTATCCGGGGAAAAAGTTTCTGACTGTCTACTCTATCTATTCCTCTGATCATCTTATAAACCTCTATCAAGTCACCCCTCATCCTTCGCCGTTCCAATGAGAAAAGGCCTAGCACTCTCAACCTATCCTCGTACGACCTATTCTCCATTCCAGGCAACATCCTGGTAAATCTTCTCTGCACCCTCTCCAAAGCTTCCACATCTTTCCTAAAGTGAGACGACCAGAACTGCACACAGTACTCCAAATGTGGCCTAACCAAAGTCCTGTACAGTTGCAACATCACTTCACGACTCTTGAATTCAATCCCTCTGCTAATGAACGCTAATACACCATAGGCCTTCTCACAAGCTCTATCCACCTGAGTGGCAACTTTCAAAGACCTATGAACATAGACCCCAAGATCCCTCTCTGTTCCTCCACCTCACTAAGAACCCTACCATTAACCCTGTATTCCGCATTCTTATTTGTCTTTCCAAAATGGACAACCTCACACTTGACAGGGTTGAACTCCATCTGCTACTCCTCAGCCCAGCTCTGCATCATATCTAAGTCCCTCTGCAGCCGACAAAGGGACTTGGATATTGTTAACTACCGACTAGGTAAGATTTGATTTACTTTCAAATCAACCTGTTCTGACACACCACAGAGCAATTGGGATTGAACTTGGATAACCTGGCCCACAGATAAAGAATTACCACTGCACCACAAAGAGTCTTTAGCTTAGATTTTAAGAACATAATTTTAGGATAAATTTAGTATTTCAACCCACCTATTCCCTATTCACCAAACACTCAGTTTTGCAGTTTGCTCAGCTGCACTCTTTTGCAGTACCATAAGTTTTTATTTCTGATGATGAATGAAAAACTGAAAGCTCATGGGAAAGCTACTGTTCAAAAATAGAGAAGTTATTTGGGATGTGCACTTGTACATCCTCATCTTCATTGTTGGTTGCAAAGCGACCAAGATGGGGTGGAATTTCCATAGATGTTTTACATTTCAGAAAGATTGGAAGTTGGGGAAAGGAGATCTGTTAATCAAGGACGAAATCAATGCAGTCGTGACATGCTATCTTGGCTCAGAAGGTCACAACGTAAAATCAGGTGATGGAAATTTAAAAAAAGCAAAGGGAAGAAGGCATTGATTGGATTAGTTTATACACTCTTTTTCAGTAAAACCAAAAATTAATGGGAGTGAGGTTGTGTTGTATGAAATGTAGTGCTGTAATGATCAACAATTTTAATCTTCATGTAGATTGGCAAAGGTAGTCTTCAGGATGAGTTCATAAAGTGTAGTTGGGATAGTTTCTTAGAGCATTATATTCTAGGGCCAAACAGGGACCAAGCTTTTTTGGACATGGCAATTTTCACATGAGATCAGATTGATTAATGATTGTTCATTAAAGGAAAAGGGTGATCATAATATGAGAAAATGTTATCCTCAGTGTGAGGGTGAGAAAATGGGCCTGGACTAGTGTCTTAAATTTAAGTAAAAACAATCACAAATGTATGAAAACAAAGTTGGCGACAGTTGAGTCGGAAATTAGGTTAAAAGGTCAGGTGGTAAAGAAATAATGACACACAGTTAACAGGGTTTTCATAACTCTTAACAAAACACCTTTTATTGAAAAGAAAATGACTCCAAGAGAAGAGTGCACCATCTGTGGCTAACTAAGCCAGTTGTCACAAAGTTAGTCCCTTTTTTTACTAAAAGCTGTTCTTTGGCTCAAAGATACTCTGTCCCAGTTTTTGTTTTCAGAGAAGTAATAAACCAGGCTGGACTCTGATCAGACTGGTTTGGCACTGAGGTTAAAAGATATTGAGAGACCTTTATGTTTTTATGTAAACAGATGAGACTTCAGGCTAATATGGTAATGTTTTAGAAGTGACCTGTATAAAGAAAGGGGAGTGGTCAACTCTTTAACTGAGCTGAGCAGTTTAGTTCAGTCCAGAACTGATTGAGAGTTCAACAGTGAGACGTGTGGAAACTCTCTCTCTCTCTCTCTCTCTCTCCTTCTAATTTCAACCTGTCAGCATGTGTTCCATTTGTACTGGTTTTTAAGGGGATTTGCTTATTGTGACTGCTATATATATTCCGAACAGCATAATTAAGCCTACTTTGGATAAACTGAGTTCTGAAGGGATTCTTTATTCTGTTATCTGTGTTTCATTGTGTAATTTTGTGAATAAATTCTTGTCTGCTTTAAAATCTAGTAGCCAACCTAGATACCTCACTCCGGATAATTTTCACTGTACACTTACTGAAACAAATTGCAAAGTTATGGTCTGGGCTGCCTGCTTAAAAGTATTTTGAATGGCTGGCCTAGTTCATAACGAGGTTAAGAATTGAACTAATTGAGAGTCTACGTTCACCTGAGTGAACATTAAGAAACTTTGTTCAACACAGCTATACAGAGATGATGGTAAAATGGGACATCTTATCAGGAGCTCTGCAGATCCAGTTTACAACACCACTAGAGCATCGATCTTTTCATACATGCTGAGCAGTGATACATACACTAAGGGTATAATTCCCTTTATTTGGCAGAGTTAAAATGAAAAGAAAGACAAACAGTTCTGCAAAGATTAGTGGTATGCTGGAATATTGGGAACATTTCAGAATCTAAAATGGGAGAAATTAAAGTAATAGAATAAACTGGCAAGAAATATAAATCAGACTTTAAGAGCTGTATACAAAAGGAGGGTAGCTAAACTGAGTGCTTGGTCCTTCAAGCATAAGACTAAGGAATTAATAATGTGAAATAAGGAAATGGCTGAGACTTTAAATAAATATCTTGTATTGGCTTCATGATTAAAGACACAACAAATAATTGGAAAAAGTATCTCAAAGCCCCAGTGAGCCTTCCCCCATCCTATTCATCTGATGATATTGAAATATATTCTAATGTTCTTTCCATCACATGCTTATCCAGTTTTCTCTTTGTTAGTTTTGTTACCTGTATGTTTAAGGGGAACCTGGATAATGCAAAAGCGAGAAAGGAACAGAAGGATATGGTGACAGAGTGAAATGGAATAGGGTGGAAAGACACTCATGTGGACCATGAACACCAACAGAGACCTCCTGAGGCATATTACACATCACTGTGCTGTAAATTCCACGTTTTCTTGGAAAGTGATAAGCAGTTTGTTTAGCTCTGGAGAGTCTGATGTCTGTGTAAACAGTGCATAACGGTTATGAGTTGTGAAACCGCCTGAGCCTTTTTGATCATGTTACAGTCCTGTAAATCACTCTCAGGAAGCCAATTGGTCTCCATGTGTCTTGTAGAATACAATCATTCTCTTTTTCTTTTTCCTATTTGAGAGGAAATATGAAATCCTGAAATATTGACTTGGAGCTCTCTTTTTAAACCTGGAACAGCTCTGATGTGAGCCCTACACAATTCCTTGTGAATCTCATTATGCACAACTGAATTAGCGCTCAGTTTAATTTAACATCATACAGCTTGACTCCTGTCATTTCAGTGGAGTCTTTCAGTTCTGCTTTTGTGGTTTACAATGAAATCTCCTGTACTGTGTGGCAACACTCCACACAACGCATTCTGAATAAAATAACCTTTCAAATACTCTCGAGCATCTATTGTCTAGCTAAGGATTCCCTCATTAAAAGACAACCCTTCTAGAGTATCTTGTCTGTGGTACAACTCTTTTAATATGTTTCATGTATTGCTCCCAAAGGCAACATTACAGATAAAGGATGGTCTAACTGTTATTCAATATGCCATTACAGTAACCAAAGATTAGCGGTATGCTGGAATATTGGGAACACTTCAGAAAGCAGCAAAGGATGACTAAAATAACAAAGGGGGAGAAATTAGAATAATAGAATAAACTAGCAAGAAATATATGTCAGACAATAAGAGTTGTAAACAAAAAGAAGATAGCTAAAGCGACTGCTCAACCCTTCACGCATAAGAGAGTATTCAAGGGCATGCCCTACTTTACAATATCCTGAAGCTTGGAAAGGATACATCACCTTTTTGGGTATAAGCCTTATGTGGAAAGTGAACTCGAATCTTGGACATCACCCAGTACTCCTGCTCATGCTGATCGACATTAGCCTCCACTCAAGGGACAGGTGAACTTTAAAATCATCATCCTTGTGTTTTGAATTCCTTCGTAAACTCGTCTTCCTTGATATCTGTAACTTCCTCAGGCTCCACAGGCCTGCAAGATGTCAGTGCTTCCCCCATTTCCCAATTTTAATTGGCGGCTGAGCCTTTGGCTGACTAGTCCCTATATTCTCTGACCCTCTTCAGCTCTCGTCGTCACTTTATTTCTTTAGAATGTGCCTCAAAACTTAATTTTAAGAACAGAATCTAAGAAGGATTGTCTTTAGCTGGCTCGATATGAGATTCAGGGGTCTTTGAAGTGCTTCAGGATGTTTTATTGCATTGAAAATACATGAGGAGTACAAGCTGCTGTTACCCTCATTGAAGCAGCCTGCAGCAACTACTAAAGTTGCTGGAGTTCCGTCGCACTATTGCAACTGGCCACCTGGAGGTGCAATCTTACTTGGTTTCATTGTGATGAGAAACTGAAGCTTCCAACTGCAGCTTAATGTTACAGTCACAGCATCCAAGAAAATCCGCAGCTATAGAAACTTAGATTAATGTAGACATTCTGAAGGACTGCAGAGTGAATACATAAGAATAGAAGTATTGAAAGGTATGGCAGGACTGCCGTATGAAGGGATACTGGATCAATTCGGACTATATTCACTGAAGTTAAGGAGAACGCTTGAGGATAGCATAGAAATCTGTAAATTTTTAGTAGGACTAGACAGGATAAATGCAAGAAGGATGTCCCTGATGATGGGGGAATTTAGAACCAGGGAATCATACTCAAACGATACAGTGTAGATCACTGAGGACAGAGGGGAGGAGAAATATCTTCACACAGAGACTGATGAGCCTGTGGAATTCTCTGCCACAGAAAACAGTAGAGGCCAAAACATAGAAATTTTAAAGAATGAGTTAGATATGTTTCTTATGGCTAAAGGAATCAAAGGTATGGGAATAAAGCAGGAACAAGGTATCTAGTTGGATGATCAGCCATGATCATATTGAATTGCGGAGCAGGCTTGAAGGGCTGAATAGACTCCTCTTTTCCATGAAAAGAAACTGGAAAGATGCTCAAGAATGAGAGATCAGCCATATTGGAGGGAAACAGCAGAGGGGTGAGAGGTGACTTTTCAAAAGCTCTTTCTAAAAGCCAGAAATAATAGCTGTATCACTTACGGATACGGAATCGCAACAAAATTCATCACAGGATTTAAGCTGAAGTATTGGGGTATGAAATTGGTTCACCCTGGATTTTGAGCGTGGGGGCAGGGTGCCACAAGCCACAGCTTCTCTGGGCTGAGTCCTTTGCAGGTGGGCATCTGGCAACAATTTACCACAATTGGACTTGGGGGTCTACCCCACTGCCCACTGCCGGGCTGTACCATAGCCGGGTGCAGAATTAACCAGCTAATCTCTGGCTCTAAAAGGCAGTCTGTTCAAGTCCAAAGGGAGCTGCATGACTGAACTGAAAGCCAACACAATGTGATTTTGAGACACTGAAGGTGGGTCATCAGGGAATAGAGAAGGTTCTAAGATTTGGTGAGATAAAACTGACCCAGATGGAGTCTCAGAGAGATACTACTTTCTGTGATAGACAGAGAGACCCTCATAGAAGAAACAGTTGGAGCTGGTGGCAAAGCAGCTGGGATCTGGCGTGAAAGATCTGGTAGGAGAACTGCGAGAAATGTATTGACCTCACTCAGTTGCTTGAGGTTGAACACACCTTTGCATAATATCCCCAAATCTACAGCATTTGTGCTCTCTCCCAACTGAAAAACCTTCAGCACCAGTATTGCACACTCAAGTGGTTATGGTGGAGCTGTCACTTACAGTGCAGATTCAGAACCTGAGACTTTGGCAATACAGTTTAAGCTCCCATCGTGGCAAATATTGAAATTTAATTCAATCAAAATCTGGAATTTAAAGCAAAAGAGATTGCCTAATAGCAAATACATAATTCTGGGCAATTATTGTAAAACTCAATCAGTTTCACTAATTCCTTTATGGACAAAATAATCTGCCTCCACATCTGGTCTAGCCGGCATGTGACTCCAGACCCATAGTAATGTGGTGAACCTTTGAAGTTGCCTTAACAGCCAAACAGTTTAAGGGCAACTAGCAAAGGGCTAGCCAGTGTCACTCACATCCTATCATGTGGCATTGGCCGCTCCCTTCACCCCTCCCCTCACCCACTCTAACCTCTGAACACTGTTCCTGCAGTCTAAGCACAGCCTTGTTATCAAACCTGCTGATCAAGGCGGTACAGTTGTTGTCTGGTGAGATACCCTCTACCTGTCAGAGGCTGAGTGCTCGCCCTGAGAGTCTTCTTCCTCTCTCTCCCCTGGATCATGAACCCACCATTGAACATCTTGCTGTTGTTACTATGACTGTCACTGACCTCATCTCCTCCGCAGATCTCCCCTCCTCAGCGTCTCACCTCCCCTGACCCCACGCAGTCCGTTTCTATCTCCTTCCCAAAATCCACAAACAGCCCTGCCCTGGCAGACCCATCATTTCAGCTTGTTCCTGCCTCACTGATTTTTTTTTCTGCCTATCTATCATTTCCTACCTTTTTCAGTCTCTCCCCACTAATGGACTTTGGTTCTACAATTTTCAGTTTTCTGGCCTAGCTGCCTCCTCTTCACCATGGATATGCAATCCCTTAGTAGGCCATCCTGATGAGAAATGGATGCGAAGACTCTCTGTTTCTTATTTGAAAAGATGCCTGATTGGTTTCCAGCCACTTCCCTCTTCCACTTGACCGAACTTGTCCCCACTTTGAATAACTTTGCCATTAACTGCTCTCACTTTTTCCAAAATATGGCCATGGGTACCAGCAGGGGCCCCAATTATACCTGTCTCTTTGTGGGACATGTGGAGCATTCCTTGCTGCAGGCCCTCTCAAACAACTCTTTCTCTGATACATCATTGTATCTTTGCTGCTGCTTCCTGCTCTCATCCAGATTTGGAAACATTCATCGACTTAGCTTTCATTTTCTATCCTTCTCTCATCTTCATCTTGTACCTCTGACTCTTCCCTGCCCTTCCTTGACTTTATTGTTTCCATTTCTGGGGATAAGCCTTCCACTAATATCCACGACAAACTGTGTGACTCCCCAGTTCCCATGATTGCACTTCCTCATACCCTGCTTCTAGCAAGGACTCCAGTCCACGCTGCCAGTTTTCCCATTTCTGTTGCATCTGTTCTGATGATGCCACTTGCCACTGGCTGAATCCATTCTCCTTTTGCCTCAGCTGACGAATCTTACCTCACTATAGTTGCCAAGGCTCTCAGCTGTATCCAACGCATTCCCCACACTTCTCCATCCAAACCTTCCCCTGTTTCCCAGAGGGATTCTCCTTGTCCTCAATCCACAGTCTATGCATTTGAAGAATCATTCATCATTATTTGCATTATCTCCTTCAGGATTCCAAACATATCTTGATCTCTCTTCCATTTTGTAGGGAATATTCTCTCTGTGATACCTTGGCCTACTTCTTTATCACATTAAACATTCTTCCTCGCTCTCCCATAACATTTTTCCATGCAATTGCAGAAAGTTTAAACTTGCCAATTTACCTCCTCCCCCCTTCACCGTTCAAACACATCTTCCAGGTGCAATAACATTTCACTTGCACTTCTCTCACCCCTGTTGTATTGTTCCAATAAAGCTCAACACAAGCCAGAGGAATAGCGTCTCATCTTCCACTTCAGCACTTGACAGCCTTCAAAATTCAACATTGAGTTCAACAACTTCAAAGCCTGTCCTTAATTTTCATTGCCATCATCACCACCATACCTTTCTCCAACTCCCCGCTCTCCCAATGTAGCTTGTTTGTTTCTTGTTAGCATTGATCTCAGCAGAACTGACCTATTTCGTCCTATTCAAATGAACCATTAACACCTATTATACATCCCTAACTCTCCTTCATCACCACTAGCACACCCTGTCTCTTTTGCTCTGGGTGCCCTCACCACCTGTTCCACTCGTGTCCCCTCCCTCACATGCACAAGCAACATATTTTTCCAGCTCCCTTCAGCTCCAAATAAATAATTAACTCTGTTTTTCTCTTCACAAATATATCGAAAACTGATTAATTTCCCCAGCACTTACTGTTTTTCTTTTATGTCACATCCCATAGCAAAATTAAAAACAGAGGGAGCATTGCATGGGAGTCTCAGGTCAGGCAACGTTTTATGGAAGAACTGGGGAACTGAAAACATTGCAAATATGAATATTTTGAATAAACACTTTAAGGGTCACTGAGATCTGGGAAAATGAGATGAGTTAGAACATCCTCAGATGACATCCCCTGTGACCTCAGTTCCAGCACCAGTCTTGACCACCCAGTGATGACAGAACTATTTCCCCAACAGTGCAGATGATGGCCATTCCACTCATCACTTACCTAACATTCTGCATTGGCTCTTGTTCCAATGATTTGTAATATAGACTGGTTTGTCTAACCAATGGTGACTGGCATTCCGACAGTTTATGTTCCCAATAGATTAACTTTAATTTGCACATTAGTGAGAGTATTGCTTTCAATGAGGTAGATAAGTCGCAACACACCAGGTTTCTTGTGACACATGCACATAGTTGAACACAAACTCAAAGGTAGTGCTTACACACACACACAACTTTTACTCACCATAATCAGAAAGTTTGTTGTTCTGTCAGCTTATTTCAGAAATAGATTAAAGTAATCTTTTTGCAATTGGAAGCGCAACTGCGGATTAGAGAACATCAAAGGCGAGTTAAACAATTTTTAGAAGTTCTCTCTGTGGAGCTGAAGTAGTTATAGAAATGTTGTGCACTTCAAAGTTAATTAGAAGATGAAAGGGAACTTTTTCACATCAGTAAATAAACATCAGTCATATCAAAGGAGGGAAGCAAAAGGTATTGGATGGTCAACTGAAGAGAAACTTCACCAAAAACCAATTGCCTCTACAGTGCTATAACCAGCATTGTTCTAGGGGAGAAAGCCATTTGCAAAACTTTATTGTCACAAATGAAATGAAGAAGTTCAATTTATGAAATCATATGATTTTTGGGTACATTATTGGCTCTACACTTCCTGAAGTGATCTTCATTTGGAAGAATGAAGAGTATTGGACCAAACAGGAAATGACTTGAATCCCTCATTGGATTTGAATTTCTGCACTAGGAGTATAATTTTATGTA
Organism: Chiloscyllium plagiosum; assembly: GCF_037043375.1. Classification (NCBI taxonomy): domain Eukaryota; kingdom Metazoa; phylum Chordata; class Chondrichthyes; order Orectolobiformes; family Hemiscylliidae; genus Chiloscyllium; species Chiloscyllium plagiosum. The sequence goes on from NW_028270151.1 coordinate 88,731,405, forward strand.
GTTCCTAGTGTCAAGATTAAAGACACATTGGATGAATTATGTTTGACTGAGATAAACAAAAGGAAGCAGAAATTGTTGGAATTACTCCTGGCTTCACCTGTAGAACAGCAGCCGCAACAATATCCATTGACTGACAACATCTAATTTCTCCTGGTATTGATGGGGACAATGCATGGAAACACTGCCCAGGCACCCAGCAGTCCACAGGAGATAGCAGAGATGTGAAAATGGCAACATTGATACAGGCCGAATAACGTCATTCAAAAGAATTAATAGCATAACTCATTACGAACAACATGCACATATAGAAACGGCATTGTCCTTTCATTCAAATCTAATCTAAAAAAAAACTCCTTTGCTAAACTCAAAGGCCCAGAATTTCCAACAACAAAACAGTGTTGCTACAATGTGCATGGGTGTTGTGCATTTGGACAAACAGTTTATGTCTATGAGGATCTTCTTCGGAAATATTTTGCATTGCTGAGGCCTTCTATGTAGTAATGGTCCTCCAAACATAAAGCCAGGATTTTATTTGACATTTTAATAATGTTCTGTTAATGCTCATTACATTTTAATGATCCCTGTACCAGGACCCCTTAGGACCATTGCTGGTTCTAGGCTTTTACCATTTAGAAAGTGCACTCTACAAATCCTATTAGGTCAATGTAGATGACCTTAAATTTGCCATTCACTTATTCAGTTAATCTATTAATACATCTTAGTAATAGTTTGCTTCCCCCTATACAACATATAATGTTAATTAGCTTAATGTCATTGGCAAAGCTGAATGCAAGGCATTCCACCCCATGATATAAGTGGGTTGTAAATACAATGAAAAGTTGCTGCCCTGACACAGATTATTCCTGGGGGTCACTAGTGATTTTCTGCAATTTAGAGGATCTGTCCATTATCCATACTTTCTGTCTCCTAACACGCAACACATTTGCTCATTTCCCCTCTTTAGTTCTGTCAGGTGCGGGAAATCAAGGAGAATTTGAATGTTCCTGGAGACTGTGCCTGTAGGAAGTATGTTTGTACGCAAATCCTGTTGGAGTGCATGGATCAATCGAAGGGGCAGTTACAGGCAATGAGGTGTTTACAAGAGCAAGGGGTCAGTTTCAGGAAGGTAGAAAAACTGCAGATGTAGTCAAGAATATGGTTGACTGCTTGGAATGGTAGGAGATGTTGCCAGTTAATGCAAGGGTTTCATAACGTTATCCCCATCTCAAACAATACTCCATTTTGGACAGTGAATGGGGAAGATGGCTTCTCAAGGAAGTGTAGTACTGACAGCCAGGTTTCTGGTGCCATGACTGGCTCTATTATAATGAGGGCATGTCAGGTTTCAAGCAATCAGTTGTAATAGGGGCCTGTCAGGGGCACAGACAGGCATGTTAGCAAGACATCAGGATGGTGTTTTGCCTCCCTGGTGCCAGGCTCAAGGATATCTCAGAGCGGATGCATAATATACTGAAAGGAGAGGTCATTGTGCATATTGGTAGCAACAACATAGATAGGGAAGTGCAGTAGGCAGGGTGGTGAAAAAGATACTTTGCACCCTTGCCTTCAATGGTCAGAACATTGAGTATAGGAGTTGGAAGCTCATAGAATATAGAACAGTACAGCACAGTACAGGCCCTTCGACCCTCAATGTTGTGCCAATCTTTTATCCTACACTAAGATCAAACTAACCAACATGCTCTACATTTTACTATCATCCATGTGCCTATCCAAGAGTCGCTTAAATGTCCCTGATGTATCTGACTTTACTATCACTGCTGGCAGTGCATTCCACCCATACACCACACTCTGTGTAAAAAACCTACCTCTGACATCTGTACATAGATCCCTGAGAGTTTCCACCCAGGTTGATAGGGTTGTTAAGAAGGCATACAGTGTGTTAGCTTTTATTGGTAGAGGGATTGAGTTTCGCACCATGAGGTCATATAGCACTTGTACAAAACTCTGGTGCCGCCGCACTCGGAGTATTGCGTACAGTTCTGGTTATTGTAGGAAGGATGTAGAAGCTTTGGAAAGGGTTCAGAGGCAATTTACTCAGGTACTGCATGGTATGGAGGGAAGGTCTTACGAGGAAAGTTTGAGGGACTTGAATCTGTTTTCATTAGAGAGAAGAAGGTTTGAGAGGTGACTTATAAGATAATCAGAGGATTTTCCTTGGATGGTGATGGCCAGCACAAGGGGACAGAGCTTTAAATTGAGGGGTTATAGATATAGGACAGATGTCAGAGGTAGTTTCTTTACTCAGAGAGAAGTAGGGGCAAGGCATGCCCTGCCTGCAACAGTAGTAGACTCATCAACTTTAAGGGCTTTTAAATGGTCATTGAATAAACATATGGATGCAAGTGGAATACTGTAGGAAAGATCGGCTTCAGATTGGTTCCACAGGTCAGTGCAACATCGAGATCTGTAATGTTCTATGTTCTATATTCTATCTCCCCTAAACCTTCCTCTAATCACCTTAAAATTATGCCCCCTCATGTTAGCCATTTCCACCCTGGGAAAAAGTCTCTGGCTGTCCACTCTATCTATGCCTCTCATCATCTTGTATACCTTTATCAAGTCACCTCTCACCATTCTTCACTCCAGTGAGAAAAGCCCTAGCTCCCTCAACCTATCATCATAAGACATGCCCTCCAATGCTGGCAGCATCCTGGTAAATCTCCTCTGCACCCTCTCTAAAGCTTCCATATCCTTCCTATAATGAGGCAATCAGAACTGAACACAATATTCCAAGTGCAGTCTAACCAAGATTTTATAGAGCTGCAGCAAAACCTCACGGTTCTTAAATGCCATCTCCCTGCTAATGAAAGCCAACATGCCATACGCCTTCTTAACAACCCTATAAACGTATGTGGCAACTTTGAGGGACCTATGAATGTGGGACCCCAAGATCCCTCTGTTCAGCCACACTATCAAAACTCCTGCCTTTACACCTGTATTCTGCATTCAAATTCAACCTTCCAAAATGAATCATTTCACACTTTTCCAGGTTGAACTCCATCTGCCACTTCTCAGCCCAACTCTGCATCCTGTCAATGTCCCATTGCAACCTACAACAGCCCTCCACACGATCCATAATTCCACCAACCTTTATGTCATTGACAAACATACAAACTCACTCTTCCACTTCCTCATCCAAGGAGAAAGTGAGGACTGCAGATACTGCAGATATTGGAGATCAGAGTCAAGAGTGTGGTGCTGGAAAAGCACAGCAGGTCAGGCAGCATCTGAGGAGCAGGAGCAGGAATCCTGATGAAGGGCTCATGCCCGAAACGTCGATTTTCCTGCTCCTCGGATGCTGCCTGACCTGTTGCGCATTTCTAGCAACACATTTTCAGCTCTGCCCTTCACAAAGCCACGCTGACTATCTCTAATCGAGCTATGCTTTTCCAAATAATCATAAATCACGTCTTTCAGAATCCTCTGCAATAATTTGCCCACCACCAACGTAAGACTGACTGGTCTGTAATTCCCAGGATTATCCCTACTCCCTTTCTTGAATAAGGGAATAACATATGCCACCCTCCAATCATTTGGTACTACTCCAGTGCAGTGAGGACGCCAAAAGCACAGCTATCTCTTCCCTCACTTCCTGTACCAACTGAGTATATCTTTTCTGGCTCAGGGGACTTACCTATCCTCATGTTATTCAAAATTTTGAGTAATCCCTCCTTCTTAACATCAACCTGTTTGAATATATCAGTCTGTTTCACGCAGTCCTCACAAACGACAAAGTCCCTCTCACTAATGAATACTGAAGCAATGTATTCATTAAGGACCTCCCCAACCTCCTCCGACTCCAGGCACAGATTCCGTTCACTATGCTTGATTGACTCTACTCTCACTCTGGCAATCTTCTTGTCCCACACATAATTGCAGAACACCTTGTGGTTTTCCTTAATCCTACCTGTAAAGGCGTTTTCCTGCCCCCTTCCAACTCTCCTAAGTCCATTCTTCAGTACCTTCCTGGCTGCCATGAAGCCCTCAAGAGCCCTGTCTGATCCTTGCTGCCTCAACCTTAAGTAAGCTTCTTCCTTCCTCTTGACTAGATGTTCCACATCTCTTGTCATCCAAGGTTCCTTCACCCTACCATCCCTTTCTTGTCTCAGTGGGACAACCCTATCCAGTACTCGCAGCATGTGATCCCAAAATAACCTCCATATTTCTGTCATGCATTTCCCTGAGAATACATGTTCCCAATTTATGCTCTGCAGTTCCTGCCTAATAGCATTGTAATTCCCTCTCCCCCAATTGAATACTTTCCCATACCATCTGCTCATCTGCCTCTCCATGACTGTCATAAAGGTCAGGGAGTTGTAATCACCAAAATAGTATCCCACCGAAAGATCTGACACCTGACCTGGTTCGTTGCCAAGCACCAAATCCAATATGACCTCCTCTTTAGTCAGTCTATCTACATATTGAGTCAGGAATCCTTCCTGGACATACCTGACAAAAACTACTTCATCCAAACTACTTGCACTGAGGAGGTTCTAATCAATATTAGGGGAGCCACCCAAGACAACAACCATGTTATTTCCGCAACTTTCCAAAATCTGTCCCCCAATCTGATCCTCTGTGTCTCTGTTGCTATAAGGGGTTCTACAGAAAACTCGCAACAAAGTGACTGCTCCTTTCCTGTTTCTGACTTCCACCCAGACTGACTCTGTAGACAAACCCTCCTCGACGGCCTCCCTTTCTGCAGCTGTGATACTATCCCTGATTAGCAATGTCACTCCCCCACCTCTTTAACCGCCCTCCCTATTCCTTTTGAAGCATCGAAACCCTGGAACATCCAAAACCTTTTCCTGTCCCTGTGACATCCAAGTCTCCATAATGGCCACGACAAGATGGTCTGTGTGGAGTTTGCACAATCTCGCCTTGTCTGCGTGGGTTTTCCTCTGGGTGCTCTGGTTTCCTCCTACAGTCCAAAGGTGTCTAGGTCAGGTGAATTACCTTTGCTAAATTGCCCATTGTGTTAGGTGGATTAGTCAGAAGGAAATAGGTTTGTGTGGTTTACTCTTTGGGGGGTCGGTGTGGACTTGTTGGGCTGAAGGGCCTGTTTCCACACTGTAAGGAATTTAATCATAACTCCAAGTAGTGATCCATGCTCTAAGTTCATCACCCTTATTCCTGACACTTCTTGCGTTAAAATAGACACACTTCAACCCATCACATTGACGGCAACTTTGCCCTACTAATTGTCTTTCCTTCCACACAGACTCTCTGCATGCTATATGTGCCTGTTCACCAGTTACCCCATCCTCTGATCCATGCCTCTGGTTTCCATCCCCCTGCCAAGCTAGTTTAACCCTCCTGAAGAGCTCTAGAAAACCTCCCACCTAGGATATTGGTTCCCTTCCAATTCGGCTGCAACCCGTCCTACTTGTACAGATCCCACCATCCCCAGAAGGTATCCTAGTGATACACATATCTGAAGCCTTTCCTCCTACACCAGCTCTGCAGCCACGTGTTCAGCTGCACTCACTCTCTGTTCCTAGCCTCACTATCCCGTGGCACCGGTAGCAAACTTGGGATTACTACTCTGCTTATCCTGCCTTTCAGCTTCCAACCTAACTCCCTATATTCACTTTTCAGGTTCTCATCCCTTTTCCTAGCTGTGTCATTGGTACCGATGTGTACCACATTTCTGGCTGCTCTCCCTCTCCCTTAAGAATCCTGTAGACTCGACCCGAGATATCCCTGACTGTGGCATCTGTGAAGCAACATACTATCTGGGAGTCTTGTTCGCAACCACAGAGTCTCCTGTCTCTTCCTCTCACCATTGAATGTCCTGTCACTATTGCTCCCCTTTTCTCTCCCTTTTCCTACTGAAGTCACAGAGCCAGGCTTAGTACCAGAGGCCTGGCCACTGAGGCATTCCCCTGGTAGGTCAATCTCCACCCCCCCACCCCCCCAAGAGTATCCAAAGCGATATACTTATTATTGAGGGGAATGGTCATGGAGAATCCTTGCACTGATTGCCTATTCCCTTTCCCTCTCCTGATGGTCACCCAGCCACTTTTATCCTGTAACCTAGGTGTAAATACCCTTCCATAACTCCTCTCTTTAAACCCTCCAGAATGATCTGAAGTTCATTCAGCTCCAGGTCCTGTTCCCTAACGCAGGCTGTAAGGAGCTGGAGTTGGGTGCACTCCTCGCAGGTGAAGTCAGCAGGGACAGTAGCAGTGACCATTACCTCCCAAGTCCTGCAACTGCTCACGTTTTCATCCACTCTGCTCATGCTGAAGCTGTACTGGAGATCAGGCCACTTTTAGGATACGGTGTTCATTTCTGGCCTCCCTGCTATAGGAAAGATGTTAAACTTGAGTGCATGCAGAAAGGATTTACAAGGATATTGGCATGACTAGAGGGTTTGAGTTATAGGGAGAGGCTGAATAGTCTGGGGCTTCTTTCCCTGGAACATTGAGGCTGAGGGGGACCTTACAGAGATTTATAAAATCATGAGGGGCATGGATAGGGTGAAGAGCCTGGGATGGTGGAATCTAAAACTAGAGAGCATAGGCTTAAAGTGAGAGCGGAAAGATTTATAAAGGACCTGAGGGGTAACTTCTTCATGCAGAGGGAAGTGGCGGAAGCACTTACTTTTAAAAGGCATCTGGACAGGTATATGAATAGGAAGGGTTTAGAGGGATTTGGTCCAAATGCTGAAAATGGGACTAGATCAGATTGGGATGTCTGCTTGGTGCAGATGAGTTGGACTGAAGGGTTTGTTTCTGTCCTGTACGACTGGAGGACTCTAAGAAGTCTTGAACTAGGTGGTGAACCTCAGATATTTATTACTACAGAGGGTTTTGGAAATTCAGTGAGTAAGCTTAAAATAGAAATTGACAAATTTCTAAACACCAACAATGCAAAGTGATCTGGGGATAATGTGATATAAAAGTCATTGAAGTGGATGATCAACCATGATTATGTGGAATGATAGAGCAGGCCTGATAAGCTGAATGGCCAACACATGCTCCTATACTTCTTACTGATCTTTCTTTAGTTTCATGGGCTTTAATTTTGGCTCCAATCTCTTTTATAATTTAACCTATTTTTCTAATAAACCTTGTTATTACACATCTCTGGAGTAGTTGGGACTTGAAACCAGACCTCCCAGTACAGGGGATAGGAACGCTACTACTGCACCGCAAGAAGTCATGTGATACTTTTATTAAATGTCTTCCTGAAGTTCATAGAAGTAGGATGTGTGGACACTGACCTGTCCTCTCCTGTAGTTCAAAAAATCTCAATCACATTTGTCAGGTCAACCCTCCTCATTACAAATCCATACTGTCTGTGCAGCTGAAAAATTTCAAGATGTTTAGTTGGATGATCTTTAATTATAGACACCAATAATTTTCTGATCGAGACTAACTGGTCCATAATTTGCCTCTCTCATCATTATTAAATATTAATTTTTTAATCCAAAATCCAATATTTTTTATACTCTCTGCTTTCTTTAAGTCTCTTTTGAGGTCATTGAAACTGGGATTGCTTCTAGCTCCATGTCAATAATGGATCTGCTTTCCCAGTATCAAAATATTGACTCAATTCTGACACTTTCTAACATTTTTATGTTTCAGAAAATCTCAGTGATTCAAACCTTGTTAAGAAATTCTAGCATTGTACTCTTGTGAACAGCTTTCAGGATAACCAATTGTTTTCCTGTAGATGTAATCAAAGATGCTTCTCTTTTCCCTTGAGTGCCACTCAGTTTGATAATACAATATCAAGTGCAGTGAATTAACAAAGTTTCTTGACAGCTCAGTATGGAAGTGGGTCAATGTTTAGTCAGGTCAGTGTGAAGAGTGTGTTTCCCAGGATATGAGTCAGATAAATAGAGTAGTACCTGTGGATCAATGTTAGGCTCAACTGTGATTTCTCCCCACACCTGCCTCCGCCCCTGCATACTCAGATAACTTGGCAGAAAATTACAATGTTGATTTTGTTTTCATTGCTCTTAGAAATAGAGGAATTTTTGAACATCTTGTTCGGAGCAAGTGAACTGGCTTATTAAACTGGTGAAATCCTTGGCCTATTGGTTACATCCACAGTGATGTTAGGAAGGGAGTTCCAGAATATTGACCCGATGACATTGAAGGAACCACGACATATTTCAAAGAGAGGATGGTATGTGGCCTGGAGAGGAATACACAGGTGCTGCCATTCCCAAATATCTGCTGCCCTTGTCCTTTTGGACAGTCGAATCAGAGAGTCATAGAGACGTACAGCACGGAAACAGACCCTTCGGTCCAACCCATCCATGCCGACCAGATATCCCAAGCCAATCTAGTTCCACCTGACAGCCCATATCCCTCCAAACCCTTCCCACTCATATACCCATCCATTTGCCTTTTAAATGTTGCAATTATACCAGCTTCCACCACTTCCTCTGGCAGCTCATTCTATACACGTACCACCCTCTGCGTGAAAATGTTGCCCCTTAGGTCTCTTTTATATCTTTCCCCTCTTACCCTAAGCCTATGCCCTCTAGTTCTGGACTCCCCAACCCTAGGGAAAAGACTTTGTCTATTTATCCTATCCATGCCCCTCATGATTTTATAAATCTCTATAAGGTCGCCCCTCAGCCTCTAACACTCCAGGGAAAATAGCCCCAGCCTATTCAACCTCTCCCTTTAGCTCAAATCCTCCAACCCTGGCAACATTCTTGTAAATCTTTTCTGAACCCTTTCAAGTTTCACAACATCTTTCCGATAGGAAGGAGACCAGAATTGCATGCAATATTTCAACAGTGGCCTTACCAATGCCCTGTACAGCTGCAAAATGACCTCCCAACTCCTGTTCTCAATACTCTGACCAATAAAGGAAATACCAAACGTCTTCTTCAATATCCTATCTACCTGCGACTCCACTTTCAAGGAGCTATGAACCTGCACTCCAAGGTCTCTTTGTTCAGCAACACTCCCTAGGCCCTCACCATTAAGTGTATAGTTCTCGTTGTTTTGGAAGATTTTATTGAAGGAGCCTTGCTGTGTTAAGAATGACCATATAATCTGTTTTTACTGAGATTGGTTAAAGGAAAAGCATTAGCCAGGAAATTAGACAGACACAGGATAACTCACGTACAGTGCTTCCTGCTCTGATATTGGATCGAAGGGTCTGCTAAGGAGAATCATAATGATTTGGTACTGGATTGTAGGAAATAGATGGTTCTCCAACATAATCTGCAGTATTAAGGAGATTCTATTCACGTTCATAACCCCAAGATAGGAAACCACCAAAGCTTCTGTACAAGCATAAAAATCATACCCCTTAATGTTTCTGATATCCACAAATAATTGAGACACTTGAAGGCTGTAGGAGCTCACAGCTAGATTCATCTCCCAATCAAACACTAACTGCTACTTGATAAACTTGACAAGCTGTGTGCATTGTAGGCTTGTAACAGATGTTCAACCATGTGGTTTGGTGTCAACTGTATCTCAGTTGATAACAAGCTTGGCTCTGAAACAGATGATCATGGTTTGAAATCTCCACTCAAGCAAGACTCGTTGTTTGATCTGAAGGTTTGGACCCAGATATCAATGGCACACAGCATCATGGATACTGTTCCATTAAGTGTGGTGCACCTTCATTCAGTTTATACAATGGTATTAGTTGCGTAGAAGTCCCAATGAGCTAGGGTCTGTCTCAGGTCAACAATCCATTAAGAGATCTCCAAATGTATCTTGATGTTGCTAATAAAACTACACTTCCCACTCAAGCACCAAGATGTTTATTGAGACTTCTTCATATCACTCTCTTAGTGTGGCTGAACAACATAATGTAATGTCTATCTTTGGCCCCTTTAGTACTATGCTGTCTGAAGCTGCTGTCAGGTGTATTCCTTCTCGACCACTAAACTCTACATTTGATCAATGCAGCCAATTGTCTGGCATGTTATCTCTCACACCCTTATCAATCTTCAATGCTGGTGCTTTTTAGGCTCACACAAAGTTACTTCTTTTCTCTCACAGCTCTAGCTAATTTGAAATCAATTTATAGACTACTGTCCCTAGCAAATCTGTGTCTTGGCTGACTTTCCCAGCCTGCCTTTCTGCTCTCAAACCCATAATGTCAGGGAGGAGAAAGTGAGGACTGCAGATGCTGGAGATCAGAATTGAGAGTGTGTTGCTGGGAAAGCACAGCAGGTCAGGCAGCATCCGAGGAGCGGGAGAATCGATGTTCTGGGCGTAAGCCCTTCATCAGGAATGAGTCTTGTGAGCTGGGCGCTGAGAGATAAATGGGAGGGGGGGTGGGGATGGGGGGAAGGCAGCTGAGAAAACGATAGGTGGATGATGGTGAGAGAGAAGGTGATAGGTCAGAGAGGGGAGTGATGGACAGGTTTGGAGGGCAGTGCTGAGTTGGAGGCTTGGGACTGGGATAACATGGCAGGAGGGGAAATGAGGAAGCTATTGAAATCCATATGTATCCAATGTGCTTGCAGGGTCCCAAGGCGGAATATGTGGCGTTCTTTCTTCTTCTAGGCGTCAGGTGGTTAGGGTTTGGTGGTGAAGGAGGTCCAGGACCTGCATGTCCTTGATGTAGTGGGAGGGGGAGTTGAAGTGTTCAGCCACGGGACGGTGGGGTTGGTGGGTGCAGGTGACCAAGAGATGCTCTCTGAAACAATTTGCAAGAAGACGTCCCGTCTCCCCGATGTAAAGAAGACCACACTGGGTGCGACAGATGCAGTAGATAACATTGGTAGAGGTACAGGTAAATTTCTGATGTGGAAGGATTCCTTGTGGCCTTGGTCGGAAGTGAGGGCAGTGGTGTGGGCACAAGATTTGCACTTCCTGCGATGGCAGGGAAAGGTGCCAAGAGGGGGGTGTGGGCCGGTGAGGGAATTGAGGAGGGAATGGTCCCTCTGCAATGCTGATGGCGTGAGGAGTGAAACATATCTTTGGTAGTGGCAGAAATGGCAGAGGTTGATGCAATGTATGCGGAGGTTGGTGGGGTGGAAGGTGAGGACCAGGTGGATTCTGTCCTGGTTGTGTTGGGAAGGTTGGGGTTCAAGGGCGTGAAGTGGAAGAGACACGTTGGAGGGCATCGTCAACCATGTGGGAAGGGAAGTTGTGATTGTGGAAGAAAGAGGCCATCTGGGACTTTCTCAGGTGGAATTGGCCATCCTGGGAACAGATGCAGCAGAGGTGGAGGAATTGGAAATAAGGGGTGGCAGAGGTAGGGTGGGAAGAAATGTAGTCTAGGTAGCTGTGAGAATTGGTGGGCTTGTAGTAGATGTCTGTGGTTAGTCGGTTGCCAGAGATGGTGATGTAGAGGTCCAGGAAGGGGAAGGAGGTGTCTGAAATGGTCCAGATGAATTTGAGATCGGGTGGAAGGTGATGGTAAAGTTGATGAACTGTTCAACCTCCTCATGGGAGCACCAAGCGGCGCCGATACAGTCATCAGTGTAGCAGAGGAGTCTGTTTTTTAATTGTTGGCTGAGGGATAAATATTGAACAGAAGATCTAGGAGCAGGAGGAGGGAATTCAGCCCCTCCAGCCTACTGCATCACCATGGCTGACCTCATCTCTGCTTCTACTCCACTCCATTGGGCAGGACATCAGGTAAACCTCCTGATGGGGTGGTGGGGGGTGGTGCCAGTATAACTGCGGAAGATGGACTTTTCCATGTACCCAACAAACAGGAAGGCATAGCTGGATCCCATGTGGGTGCCCATGGCTACCCCTTTGGTACCCCTTTGGAAACATAGATTCTCCTTCTCCTCAGATGCTGCCTGACCTGCTGTGCTTTCCCAGCAACACACTCTCGACCAGAAAGTCAGGGCACCATTTCTCCTTCAATGTTCAACTTTCCCTGTCTGGAACAAACTCAGCACAATGTGCCATAACCAACTTCCATTCATTAATATTGAAAAGAACAGTCATATGATTTGCAGTAATTAATGCCATAATTAATGAAATAATGCATCAGCTTACAAAACTTGAGCACAGAATCCTGGCTAGCTCTCCAGTTCAGTACTGAGGGAATGCTGCACTGGGTGAGCTGGAAGGTTCATTTTCAGACGTTTCGTCACCATACATGAACAGCATACATGAACATCAACTAGCCACAAAACGACATGACTCTCTCACTAGTATCCTTACATATAGACGAGGAAGGACACCACTTTGACTGGGACAACACATCCATCCTAGGACAAGCTAAACAGAGAAATGCACGAGAATTCCTAGAAGCATGGCATTCCAACCGGAACTCTATCAACAAACACATTGACTTGGACCCCATTTACCACCCCTGAGAAAACGAACAGGAAATAGGGAATGACATCACCACAGGAAATGACATCACAAACCCAAATAAACCCAAACATATAAACAGAAAGCATGAATCATCAGCAGTGCATTGTTGGAGGTACTTGTCTTACAAATGGGCTGTTAATCAAAAATCCGTCTGCCTTCTCAGGTGAAGCTAAAAGATCCCACAAGTCTGTTCAAAAAATGGACACAGGAGGTTTACCTGATGTCCTGCCCAATGGAGTGGAGTAGAAGCAGAGATGAGGTCAGCCATGGTGATGCAGTAGGCTGGAGGGGCTGAATTCCCTCCTCCTGCTCCTAGATCTTCTGTTCAATATTTATCCCTCAGCCAACAATTAAAAAACAGACTCATTTGTCCTAGTGATGTTTCAGGATTCTTGCTCTGTGCCAAGGGATTGTTTCCTATATTATCTTAGCAACTTCACTTCAAAGATAATTCTGCAAAATGGTTTTAAATGGTCTTAAGTTGTGAACAATACGACACAAATGCAAGTTCTTTTTTCCCCTTTATTAATGGGAGCTGGAGATGCCCAATAGTTCAGACCACATCAATTCAAATCCCTCATTGTCTGAAAGTCTGGGTCCTTTCAGACTGGGACAAAGGGATGGATGTCTTCATGGGCTTTGGGATCTGCAGTGTCAGCATCAAAGGAACCTGCACTTGCTGGCACAAGCTTCTATGAAGCAACCTTCATTTGCCAATTCGATGTTCACCAACCCAGTGTGGACAGCAGGTAGGTTGCCAGGGATACAGGTCCAGTCAGGGGGTTGGGCTTCTCTGGAATCTCAACAGTCCCAACTGGAGAGGGGTGCATTACTGGGACAGGTGGGAAGGGCAACCCAACATGATGGGACTTCACAGGCCAACACATTAGGGGTTCACTGCAAGGCAAATAGGGATACTGGGATTTCAGTGGTGGTGTGGGGGAGTGTTGGTGGTGGGGGAGAGGAGGAGAAGCTGGGTGTACCCTGATACTGGTAAAGATCTTTCAGCTGACTGCTCAGATGTGTTATGACACACATCTGGAGGCAGGCAGAACTTGAACTCAGGCACCTCAGATGCCACTACCACAGCGCCATGTGCTGACCCTGGTACAGTGCCAGCAGTTAAGTGGGGTGTCAACTAGACTCTTTGGCAGACTGCCTCATTGGACCGAGCTGCCAATGTGGTCCGAGCCCTCTGGGAAATTCCACTACAGCCTAGGAAATGCTTCCTGCCCTATCTCTACAGGAAAGTGGAGGGACAAGGCTCTCTCTTTGTGTATTGAAATGCGTCATCATTACACCTTCCCCAACAAGGCAGGTGCCTTTATCAAACATATCAATCAGCACCGTTGGATGTCGGTATGGATTTTATTGCCACATGTACTCGAGTCCACAAGTACAGGAGTACAGGGAAAAGTGTCTAATGTCACCACATAAGGCACCATCATAAGCACCAAGGTACCTAGGTACAAAAAACTTAGGTACAAAGTAGCAAAAGAAACAGTTAAATCATCAAGCATTAAATTAAGTAGAAAAATATAGAAATAATGTAATAGTTAATATTAAAGTCTTTCTTAATTTAAACTAGGAATATAATGGAGTAAGTTAAAAAGTTTAACAGTCTTTGATGAGTCCTCTGCTTATCTCACTCTCCGGGGAGATGTCAGCTGTCTGTTCTCACTGCTACTGCCACAGGTACTGTTGACGCTGCAAAGCTGTCACCTCTCCGATCTCCCTTAGTGTCTCGAGAATATGCCCAGCAGGACCCACTAGCACGCTGAGCTGAGACACTGCTATGAACCGCCGTATGACTAGGCTAAGACCCACTGAGAGACCAGGCCGAGACCCACTGAGAGACCAAGCTGAGACCCACCAAGAGACTAGGTTGAGACCCGCTGAGAGACCAGGTTGAGACCCGTCGAGAGACCAGGTTGAGACCCACTGAGAAACCAGGTTGAGACCCACCAAAAGACCAGATCTAGAACCACCGAGAGACTAGGTTAAGATCTACCAAGAGACCAGACCAAGACCAGCTGAGAGACCAGGTTGAGACACGGTGAGAGACCAGGCCGAGACCCACTGAGAGACCAGACCGAGACCAGGCCAAGACCCGCTCTGTGTGGGTGTGTGTGGGTGTGTGTGAGAGAGAGAGAGAGAGAGAGAGCGTGGATGAGTTGTATTAATTCATGGTAAGCCTGTGAGATTAAACACATTTTTCTTTAATTCAGGAAAATGTATTGTTGAAGTATTTAATTGGAACAATACTCCAAGGTTAAGGAAAGGCCCACTGCCCATAGAAGAAGTACTGATTTGGGGCAGTAAGAGGGCATTCTCTACACATTGTGTAAAATATTACATTTTGAATGTTTCTCCTGCAAACTTTGTATGATTTGAAGGCACTCAGTTATCCCTCCTACTTCAAAAGATGATTTGTTAATGTCTACCAAGTGTCTTTGCATAGTGTCAAGTGGGATGAAAAGAAGGGACTGTTCTAATTAACAGTAAGACACAGAAAGATCACATTGCAATGTTGAATAATATTTGAGATTTACTTTTTAGACCATTAATCACTGGATCCTTTATTGAGATGTGGACATCAGTGTCTGGGACAGTATGTGGAAATTTGGGATGAACTTGTTCAGATATGCCCTGACAGATCCCTGGAGTAGGTGGGAGTTGAGAGTGTGATACTGGAAAAACACAGCAGGTCAGGCAGCATCCGGGGAGCAGGAGAATCGGCTTTTTGGGCATCAGCCCTTCATCAGGAATGAGGCTTGTGGGCCAAAGGAGGCTGAGAGATAAATGGGAGTGGGATGGGGTTGGGGGTTAGGTAGCTGAGAAAACGATAGGTCGATGAAGGTGAGGGAGTAGGTGATAGGTCAGGGGTGGGAGGGGTGAAGCGGATAGATGGGAAAGGAGATGGACAGGTCAGGAGGGCGGTGCCGAGTTGTAGGTTTCGGGCTTATTCCTGAAATGTCGATTGTCCTGTTCCTTGGATGCTGCCTGACCTGCTGTGCTTTTCCAGCACCACACTCTCGACTCTGACCCCCAGCATCTGCAGTCCTCACTTTGTCTAGTTTTCTTCCTGGAGTAGGTGGGACTTGAACACAGGCTCCTGCCCTATAGGTAGGGACATTATCAATACATTACAAGAGTTTGATAGGATAGCATATTTTTCTCATCCCTAATTATCCCTTAACCTGATGGCTTGCTAGACTATTCAGAGGCATTGCTGCAGTCTGGAGTCACTTCTAAGCCACACCAGGCAAGGATGGCAGATTTCCTTACCTTAACAAGGCATTAATAAACTAGATGGGTTTTTATGATAATCAACAATGATCACAGTCCAGAATTTATGGAATTCAAATTTCACCATCTGCCAAACTCTGATTACATTGCTACTACTGCCACTCTGTCTCCCAATATCTCAGGAGCATCAAAACTAAAAGTACATTGTGTCAGGTGTAAAATACATTGATCATCAAAGAGACACTGAGAGAGTTTGCCCAACGCGAGAGAAGGTGGAGTTGATTTTAAAATAAACAGCTGAAACAACAAAGGAAAACTTCACAAAAACAGAAAGGGCTGCAGAAAACTTAGCAGGTCTGTCGCATCTTAGGAAGAAAAAACAGTTAATTTTTGGAGTCCAGTGACCCTTCATCAGAACTGTGAAATTAATATTCATAGGAGTTGTGAGTTATTCTAAATTCATTAATCTCCTGGAGCTAACTAATATATTCACTCCTCTGTATCAAATGCTGAAAATAAAATATAAATAAATCATACACCTAATATCACAATTGTCCTAAAAGAAGAATGAAAATATATCTTTAAGAGGTATTTTCATTGCCCAAAAATTAATTTAACACTATTTTTATTTCACATTGACAACAGTAACATATTGATATTAAACACACAATAAATTACACAGCAACCGCATTTTGCATATATCCATGGACACCAAGCACTCTGTTTCCTTCATTTTTGCTCTCGATAAAGTGCCCTCTGTACCATTTTCTTCCTCTAGGCACATGAATGATATTCAAATTATATGGTTGCAACATCAAGCTTCAACAAAATCAGTAAATTCTTGCCCCAAAATGTTTGCCATGAACAGCAAAGGATTGTGCTCTGTTTGACGAATGCTACCTTCCTCATTGTTGCAGATTTTATTTTTCAAAGTGACATAGAAGCAATACAATACTCAATGGCTCCTTCCCCATTGTTGAATAATTTTGTTGAGAAGTGGTCTGTTTCTTTGAAAAATAGCTGAAAGTCTACTCAATCCCCATCTCTTCAACTTAAAAGTAACCCACATCAGTGTTGCTGATATTAACGGCCAATTTGAATGGTTTTTCAATTCAAAGTGCTAAAAACAGTGTGGTTGACCGCACAGCTTTCAAGTTCTCTAATGTACGCTGACATTACTGTGTCTATTTGAATTTTCTTCCCGTCTTCAACAAATTTGTTAAAAAGGTGCCACAACAGGGCTGAAGTTTGAAACAAAGTTGCAATAACGTTTGCCCATGCCAATTTATTTCATAAGTTCACATTTTATCCCAGGCATGAGAATGTTCAAAATAGCCCTGATGTTCACTTCTCTCTAGGTGCGGGTTGGTCTTGTCCCACAGTGCATACCCAGAAAAGTTGTTTTTGCTTTGGAAAATTCATGCTTAGCCAGATTTATAAACAAAATGGCTTTGCATGACCAATCAAATAGTTCATTCAAGTGATGAAATGTTCTTCCCAGGTTTAGTTAAAAAAGTAACCAAATCATCAATGTAAACCATGCCATCACATAATGCTTCAATTATTTGTTGGTTAATCATGCAATCATTGCTGGAGCATTTTTATTTCCACATGGCATGGTTTTGGATTGATGATGTCCATTTGGTTTCAGAATAACCAATATTTCTTTGGCTCTGTCAACCTTTGGAACTTGCCAATCGCTTTTTAACAATTCAATTTTGGTAATAATCCTTGTGGTGTGCAATTTATTCAATGCAGTTCTCCAATCTTAGAAAAGAATATAAATCTGTTTCTGGTGACATGTTGGCTTTGCAATGAATAATACAGAATCAGATTTCTGAGAAGATTTGCACAAATACAGAGACGCGGACAAAAAGGATTTCTTAGCAGTATCAGAATCAACACTTAAAGACAACAGACTCCCAGTAGAAACCCAGCAGACCATCAGACAGACAATTGCGCCAGCACTAAGCAGGAAAAAGAAAGTGAACACCCTCAACACACAGGAAAGGAAAGCCCTAGAAGGACGCAAAGAAAAACAGAAACATTGTAATCCTACCTGCATGACTGTCAACCTAAACAGAACACAGTACATTGAAAAGGAGTACTCACTGCTCACAGATACCAACACTTACCAACAGGTGGCGATAGACCCGACTACACAGCTAGAAAACCATGTCACAGCCACATTGAAGAAACTTCATAAATCAGGACAAATTAACAAGACAGATCTCCAAAAAAATGAAACTGAATGGATCCAAAACACCTCGCTTCTACAGGCTACCTGAAATACACAAACCAGGGGCCCCCCTCGGACCCATAGACTCACTACCTGGGACACCAACATACAGACTAGCAAAGGAACTGCACCAAAAACTGAAATATCTAGTAGAAAACTCATGCTACTCCATCCACGCCACTCAAGAATTCCTGAACACCTTCAAAGACAGCAAAATAGAAGAGGATGAAATAATGGTCTCCTTTGATGTAACAGCCCCATTCACATCAAGTAACATCAGCCTGGCCAAAGAAACACTGACTGCACGATGAGAGGAACTAAGGACACAAACACTAGACAGCACCAACTTCTTCAGCAAGGTCAACATCCTCAAGCTAGTTGCAGACTTGTGACTCACTACCCTCTTCATCTTCAATGATGAGACCTACAAACAAATCAACGGAACACCCATGAGATCTCCAATATCAGGGTTCTTAGTGGAAGCAGTAATGTAGAGACTCGAACAAACAGCCCTCCCCATGAAGAAGGGCTTATGCCTGAAACGTCGATTCCCCTGCTCCTTTGATGCTGCCTGAACTGCTGCGCTTTTCCAGTAACACAATTTTCAGCTCAGCCCTCCCCATGACCCAACCTGAACTTTGGGTCTGCTACATGGATGACACATTTGTCAGAACAAAGCAGAGCAAATTAGAAGAAACCTACATCATCATCAACAATATCCTTATTGGCATAAAATTCACAAAAGAGGAGGAGAACAACAACAGACTCCCCTTCCTAGATTTCACAGTGGAATGAACAATTAATGGAGAGCTTCTGACCAGTGTCTACAAGAAAACAACACACACAGACCAGATACTTAACTACAGAAGCAATCATATCAAGACCCACAAACGGAACTACCAACTAGCCACCAAAAGACTTGACCCACTATCACTAGTTTTCATACATACAGACAAAGAAGGACACCACTTTGGTTGGGACAATACATACATCCAAGGACAGGCGAAACAAAGACATGCATGAGAATTCGTAAAGGCATGGTATTCTAACCAGAACTCCATCAATAAACACAGCAACCAGATCCCATCTACCTTCGCTTGAAAAAAACAACCAGAAATGACATTGCCCACCTTAAGGAATCAAGACCTATAAATAGAGAGGAGGGACATGCTACCAATGCTTCACCAGGGACTCTCACTGATGATGTTGCCTAGTATGGTGATGAAACATTTGAAAACAAATCTTCCAGCTCAGTGAACTAACTTACATACTTATCATCAACCTGAGCTACAAACCTTCTCAAACATCGCTCACCCAGAAACTATGAGTAGCAGAAGAAAAATGCCTATTAGCGTATTCAAGAAGAATGGGTACCCAATAAACACAATCTGCCGATTCCTAAACAACATACAGATGAAGAAGGACACCACTCTGACTGGGACAACACATCAATCCTAGGATAGGCTAAACAGCGATATGCACAGGAATTCCTTGTGGTCTGGCATTCTAACTGGAACTCCATCAATAAATACATCGATTTGGACCCCATTTACCAATCTCTGAGTAGAAGAACCAGAAATGAGATCACCCACATAGTGACCAAGACACATAAATAGAAAGCGGTACATAATACCAGCGCTTCACCAGAGGCTCACTGGTGATGTTGCCCAGCATGGTGACAAAATGTCTGAAAACAAACCTTCCAGCTCAGTGAACAAACTTGCAACCTCAATCATAATAAAGAATCTTTGTGACCCATTTGATTTCACTACAATCAATTGAACAGTATCAGCTGCTATGGCTCACTTCTCTAATGTCAATGTCCATCATGAACTTAATCCCTTCCCTCACTGTAAAATAACCTGTCTGGTTTGAGTTTGTAAGGATGTTGTTTTATAGGTAGTATATACCCAATATCCTGAATGATCAAATATAGTTTTCCTGACCCACTCACACAAATCAATTCATTACTCTGGAATGGCCTTCAGAAGTCACTTATGGAAGACAACAAAATGTTATACAATTTAATCTTGTAAGCACTTCTACATTATATAATCCAATTACTGGTGTGTCAATGTTTGTACTTGTAACTTCTGATTCACATTCCAATTGTTCTGATATTTCAATTGCACTCTATTTATTTCACAATTAGAAATGTACTTTTCTCCTATCTTCCCTGTGATTATATCACTGGCATGTTAATGTGACACTCACTGCTTTTTTACCCATCTGAATATTCACTACCTGACGTACATCAAAGTTCCACAGTCAAAGTTTTCTACTAAACTGTAGAGTTTGTTAAAATATCTATAAATTTCCTTTGAAGTTCACTGGTTATGCTCAAACTTCATCATTCAATAAATTTGTTTATTCTCAGTTTGAAATACTAATGAAAGACTTAAATTCAAAAGGATCTGTGCTTTCTTTGGTTTGTTGATTTAAAATATCATTGCTATGGGACCCATTGAACACAATGGTGTATTAACTTGTTCACCTTCAGATTTAGTGTTTAATTTTGAAACAATTGGATACCTTAAGAGCACAGTCTTCTCCAAGATGTCCAATCCTGTGTTACATTTCGCCTTTCACTGACAATATTTTTGGAAGCATTTCTCTTTGCATTTCTTCTTAATGTGTTTATTTATTCTTATTTTTCCTCAAACGTTTATAGAATCTGCAGCATCTCAATGATATTTATAATCTGCTGAATTCAGACTTAAAATTCTTACATTAATTGAATATCTTTTTGGACTGTTTTTAAAAGTATATCAAACTTTTAAACTCTATTGAAGCAAATTTGTATGATTTCCTTCCAATAAATCTTTAAATTCAGTTAATAAACAATACTGTATTGTATTTATCCTGTCCAAATCCAAAATCTACTACATAACACTATTCTAACTCTATACCACTTTCTGATGATTTCTTTATTTTTAATATTTACAATGGTACAGTCATAGAATAATACAGCCTGGATACAGGCCCTTTCACCCAAACTGGTTCATGCTGACTATGGTACCCACTCAGCTCGTTCCAATTGCCCACATTGGTCCATATCCCTCTAAACCCTTCTTACTCATGTACATTAATGTAATGTACATAATGTACACTCATGTTTTTTAAATGTTTCTATTATACCTGCCTCAACCACTTTCTCTGGCAGCCCATTCCATATATGCACCACTCTCTGCGTGAAGAAGTTGCCCCTCAGGTCCTTCTTAAATCTTTCCCCCCTCACCTCAAACCTATGCCCTCTAATTTTCAATTCTCATCTCTGGGGAAAAGACTATGTGCATTCATTCTATCTATACTCCTCATGATTTTATACACTTCAATAAGGTCATCTCTCATTCTCCTACGTTCCAAGAAATAAAGTCCTATCCTGGCCAACCCCTCCCTATAACTCAGGCCTACATGACATGGCAACATCTTCTTTGCACTCTTTCCAATTTAACTATGTATTTCCTACAACAGGGTGAAGAAAACTGGACACATTATTATAAGTGCTGCCTTACCAACAGCTTACACAACTCTAACATAATGTCCCAACTCCAAACTTCAATGTCTCGACCGATGAAAGACCAGAATGCTAATGCCTTCTTCACCCATCCTGTCTACTTGTGACGCTGCTTTCTTGGAACTATGTACTTGAACTCCTAGATCCCTCTGTTCCACAACACTCCTCAGGACCTTAAAATTTACTATTTAAGTCCTACCTTGGTTTGACTTTCCAAAGTGCAACACCTCACGCTTACCTGTACTGAATTGCATTTGCCAATTCTCAGTCCACTTCCATCTGTATAAGATTCCTCTGTAATGTTTGATAACCTTCTTCACTAAAAACGATACCTCCTAATTTTGTATCATCTACATACTTATTAATCATGCCTCGTACATTCACATCCAGATCATTTATGTAATTACCAAATAACAAAGGTGCCAGCACCAAACCCTGTGGCACACCTTGAGTCACAGGCCTCCAGTCTGAGAAACAACCTTCAACCATCACCCCCTGCTTCCTTTCATCAAGCCAAATTTGAATCCACTTAGCTACCTCTCCCTGGATCCCACGTAACCTAAGCTTCATGACTAGCTTGCTGATCGGGACCTTGTAGCTCCTACTTTATGAGCATTTTCACACATTTTGCAAGGATTTTCACATTTCCCTGGAGTATATGGATTAGTTTATACTTTTTATGGTCCAAACACAAAGCACAACTTTTAAATCAACTTCTTCAGCTTGCAGCTTTAATAAATCTTGGTTTAAATTCCCAAGTGTCCCAGTCTTCAGAAAGTCTGAAAATAGTTCAAACTTTCTCTGTTATACACTTCCTTTAATTATAAATGTTCCACTTGATAGCTCAAAAATATTTTTTTCCCCTTTCCAATACTTCATCCCTAATAGAAATTATTTTTTCTGGCACCTACTCTGTTCCTTGCAACGGTGTCCTGTGCAGCCCACTTGTGATTACTGAAATGAGTGCTGCAATAGATGCGAATTCTCACTTCACTCCCTTTCCTTCACTGCCTAGACTTCGCACCATTTTAAAAAGATTTCTCTCCAATCCCTCAGGGATAACTAACTTTACTTCTGATGCCTTCAACTCCTCCTTTTCTAAGATCTCTGTCTCTACAACTCTTTCCCAAGCCAATACCGTTTCCCATTCATCTCTCACCATCCCTGAGGTGAAGATCTTCTTCTGAAGCACTGCCTTCAACCTGCTGCTGTCATAACTGCTGCGTACAATTTGTCAGATTTCTCATTTCAGCTGCTGAACGGCTGCTTGTATCTTTGTAAAGTGGTAAAGTTCTTAAAGAGGTAAATTCACTTAAACCTCCTTTTGTTTTTTCCTTCAGGGCCACATGGAATTTGAATTGATAGCGCTATTCTCCATGTCATATTTTCAGAAACCATTTCTGCCAGCATGTTGTGTCTTTTGTTGACCAATCACTGGTGGCTTGCAGTTGTGGTAATTTGCTGTCACCAGTCCTCCTTTTCACACTGAGTTTAAGGGCCTGCCTAATTATGAGATGGAGGATAGGCCACTACAGAATCTTAACAAGAGGAGGCATTTATCTTGCAAAAGTGTGGTTGATTATGTATGTAATAGCAATCGGTAAAATTAATATTAACTAGCTTGGCATAATTGTAGTTATCAGGAGGCAGGCATATCACATCTATGTCCTTCAGAACCTTGTACAAGATTGTCTGTTTCTCCATCCCAAGAATGTGTCTCATCGTCAGGTTGGGTGGAGCTAATTTCAACATTAACTCCTTCAGAACTGTATACACCATTCGCAGGGATGATTTTATTTATTATAAGACCTCACCTTTCTTCCCTGAGAACTTTCCAATCTAATTGAGGCTCATGTTTCAGATTCATTCATCCTGTTGTCTGTAGAAGTTAAGTAAGATAAATGATGGGGTGAAAGCAGGTTTTTTTCAGTGATTATAATTTGGAATTCTTCCTAAGGGCAGTGTGGGTCAACTTACAGCAGGTGGACTGCAGCAGTTCAACAAGGCAGCTCACGATCAACTCTCAAGGATAACCAGAGATGAGCAATAAATGTTGGCCCAGCCTGTGATGTCCATGTCCCTCTAGTGAATGAACAAAAATGATAACTGCAGATCCTGGCTCAAACTCCTCATTTCCAGTCTTACCTCAGTTCACTTCTGGTTGAAATCTTAATATTCATTATCTCCAGAATTGGTGATGTGAATGTTGTCCCAGCTGTACGCCAATCTTACTCTCTCCAGAAAATTCATCCAAAACCATAAAAGGTTCCATTGCCCATAATATAACTCACACCAACTCCCATTCAACCATCGCCCTATGCAGGCATCTAGGAAGGGCTCGTTTTTCCACTTTCCACCCTTGTGTAATATCACCGCTTCCCACTTTTGTGCTATCTTGCATCTACACACCTTCCAGAAACTCTGCATCTTTCCACCTCATGTGAATCCCCAATTTCCCTTGCAAACAAAGAAAAACCGCACGCTAGTACTTGTGCAGCAACTCTCTCAAACAGTAGTGAGATGCTGACCCGATTGAGTGACATTGATTGAGCAATAAATATTGGACAGATTACTGGTCAAACTCCACTATCTAATAAAGTGGCCAAAGATTGTTTAATGTGCCCCTCGGGAAACAGACTGTGCCTCAGTGTAATGTTTCATTCAAAAGACAGTGCATCTCACAAGCCAATGCACCGTCAGATTGATAACTTAGGTTATATCCTCAAGACTCTGGACTGGGACTTGAACCCTGACTTTGAAATGGCTTTAAAACTAGCTTATCAGTTAAATGCCTCTCCTTCCAATTGTATGGTAATTGGCTGCTTTATGCTTCATTTGAAAAAAAAATCAATGCATAATGGAGGTGAGGAATTTCTTTGGTTTCATCACAGCATGAGCACAGAAAATCAGCAAGCATGTGTCACAGCACCCAGCCATCAGAGATCCTTGCATTCAATGTCCTCTTCAAAAAGTCATTCCTCATTGTTGGACACTCTTTGAAGAGGAAGTGCTTGTGCCATTGAATCACGGAATCTGTACAATGTGGAAGCAGGCTATTCAGCCTACCTAGTCCCAACTCTCCAAAGAGTATCCTACCCAGACACACCTGGCTAATCCACCTGGCCTGCATATCCTTGGACACAATGGGCAATTTAGCATGCCCAATCCACCTGGCATACACATTGTTGAACTGTGGGGGGAAACCACAGCAGCAGGAGGAAACCCACACAGGCATGAGGAGAATGCACAAACTCCACACAGATGGTCGCCCGAATCAAACCCAGGTCCCTGGAGCTGTGAAGCAGTAACAACAGTAACCTCTGAGCCACTGTGTCACCCATTGCCAATGTTGCCTTTTACTCTTCAGAACCTGTGTTCCCTTTAAGTCATTGTCAGGGAGTACAATGAAGGGATATTTCTTTTCAGAGCATTAGTCAAGATAATCAGTCAAACAAATGAACATCATCAGACTCGTGAAAAGTTCTTAAAAAGAAGCACACCTTCATTCTAAAGGGAGACAAAGGTGCTCCAGAGACATTTAAAAGATATATTGATTGCAATTAAATTAAAATAGATGGAAAACCTTGCAGAGAAATGATTTTACAAAATCACTTGCTCTTGATGGGATAATGAAGAATGTTTCTGCTTGTTTTAAGTTACAATTGACATTCTTTTCCTTAAATTAACCTTTTCAGACATGTTACAACATATCTTTGGAGCAGGTGAGATTTGAACCCAAGACTTTTAGCGCATAGGAATACTTCTCTGAACCACAATGTTTTAGGACTTCTATCATTCAGAGGGCAAAAGCATTTGCACCTTATGTTGGAACAATAGCTTGACGATTGACATGTTCTTCTTGTAGCATACATTTTTTAAAATAGGCTTATAGCCCGTGACTGCCACTACAGGGGTAAGTAATTGCTGCAGAATGGCTTGGAGACTAATTGATGATTTCCTCTGCTCCTGATGGGGAGAAAAAGCCTTTTGGTTTGCCAGAGAGGTGATCCATTTAAGGTTACAGCTCTAAACAGAACAACAGTCTCCATGGCAACAGTAACCGGTTGTAAGAATATAATTAGTGAGTCACTAATGAAATTTGCAATTTCTGAGAATGCAATTTCATGAACATTCATCAATATGACACGGAAAAGACATTCTCCTCCTTTTTCATTAAGGAAGAATTTCCTTCCCGTGAGACGTCGGGAGTGAAATTTCCCATAGGTCACTGTCCAATGTTTTCGAATTCAGACATGAAATGTGGATGTTGCTGGCAAGGCCTGTAGTAATTGTTTGGCTGTACCTACCTTTAAAATAGTGTGGTCACAAATCCTCTTGAAAAACATCAATCTGTACCATTTAGGTACCCCACATCTCTGCAGATTTTAGGATTATTACTGAGTAACCTTAAAGTAGTAGTGCTAGTTTTCCAAATCTGCATTGTGCGCAGTTTAGACTGGAATTTCCAGCTGGTGGTTACAAGGCTGTTACCAAGACTGGAGGGTTTAAGTTTGAAGGACAGACTGGATAAGCTAGGATTTTTTTCCCTGGAATGCAGGAGGTTGGCATTTATAACATTATGAGGCTCACAGATAAGGCGAATAGCCAGTGTTTCATTCTTCCTCAGGGCAGGATAGTCCAAAACTAGAGGGCATAGGTTTAAGGTGAGATGGATAAGATTTAAAATGGACCTGAGGGACGACATTTTGACACAGAATATATGGAACGATCTGCCAGAGGAGGTGGTAGAGGTGAGTATAATTACCACATTTAAAACGCATTTGAATAGGTACATTGATAGGAAAGGTTTAGAAGGGTATGGGTCAAATGGGACCAGATCAGTGGTCAGCACCACTGCCTCACAGCGCCAAGGACTTGGGTTTGATTCTTGCCTTGGGCGACTGTGTGGAGTTTGCACGTTCTCCCTGTGTCTGTGTGGGTTTCTCTCCGGGTGCTCTGGTTTCCTCCCACAGTCCAAAGATGTGCAGATTAGGTAGATTGACCATGCTAAATTGCCCATAGTGTTCAGGGATGTGTAGATTAGGTGCATTAGTCAGGGAAACTGTAGATTAATAAGGTAGGGGAGTGGATCTGGGTAGGGTACTTTTTGGAGGGTCAGCGTGGACTGGTTGGGCTAAAAATGGTTTGTTTCCACACTGTAGGGATTCTATGATCCTATGTAACCTGGTCGGCATGGATGGTTTGGGCCACAGGCTCTGTCTCCATGCTGTATCACTCTATGACTTTCTAACTCTTCCTCCAACAGTGTACATTCAGCAAACCCACTCAAAATCTAAGAGCTTTATTGTGTTAGTACACTTGGGGCTGGTTTAATTCAATCAGTAGGGCCCTCCCACCCAAATCTGGAAGGAAATCTGACCTGAGATTTGATGGGGAGGTGATGGCTTAGTGATATTATCGTGAGACTATCAATCAGGAAGCTCAGCAAAAATCTGAACCCAGTTCAAATTCTGCCATGGCCGTTGGTGAAATTTGAATATAATAAAATATATATAGAATAACTAATCAACTGATGACGATTGTCAATTGCCAGAAAATCCTATTTGGTTCATTAATGGAAAGAAACCTGCCATCCTTATATGTGACTCCAGACACACAGTGATGTGGTTGACACTCAATTGCCCTGAAAGGGCCTAGCAAGCCACTTAGTTGCATAAATCACTACAAAGTTGCTACAAAGGAATGAATCCCTCCCTAAGGACATTGTGGGTCTACCTACAGCACATGAGGCAGCTTATCACTACCTATGGGAACTAAGGAAGGGCAATGAATGCTGGCCCAGCTGACAATATCAAAAATCACACAACCCCAGGTTATAGTCTAACAGGTTGAATTGGAAGCACACTAGCTTTCGGAGTGTCGCTCCTGACAACCACCTGACAAAGGAGCGTCGCTCCGAAAGCTAGTGTCCTTCCAATTAAACCTATTGGACTATAACCTGGTGTTGTGTGATTTTTAACTTTGTCCACCCCAGTCCAACACCAGCATCTCCAAATCAGTCCGGCTGACAATGCCTATGTCCCATGAATGAATAAATAAAGCTGCTAACTAATCTTATAAGCCAGTGTTTCTGTCAACCCTAAGCACCAAATTCAAGTACTGGGAGTTATAGGGTTATGCCATCTCACTATCCTGTATGAGCTGATAGTCATGATGAAGGTTCCTGTCTCTTCAAAGGTAGGAAACTATAAGCGCCTGATTGGTCTGGTGTGAGAATAGGAAACTACATCCTGGTCAAACCAGAAGAATCTCTTAAAGTTAAAATGTAGTTTATTGTACACCAGTATTTAGTTGTAACAACGCCTGTTATGTCAAAGTGTTTGAGTGGACCAGAAGTTGCATTTCACTCATCTTGTATACTACATGTTCTGCCCACAAGTCCATTGGTTTTCATTATAGTATATAGTGCTTAAGGTACTCCTCACCATTTAGACCCACAAAAATAGTGACCACTGCTGGAACTGCAAACAGTTCCTGGAAAAATAGTGTCATAGATCCCAGATTTCAGGTTTTCTGGGGAGTTTGGATAGATGGCTGGGTTGGGGGAATTCGGGGTGGTAATTTTTGAGAGACCAGAAGGAAAGTCTGAATCAAGGGTGATGATGATGTTGGACATGTCTCTATTGGGGACCTATCGTAGGCATAAGGTGATCCCCCGCCCCCCCCCCCACCCCCACTCCCCCTCACAATATAAAGATAAAAATAAGCTACAAAAAAGTTCACAAGAATCACCATGATCGGCAAGGCAACAATGTTCTGTGCTCATTGGCTTTTAAAGGATTCAGATGAATGACTGACAGTGTGAACCACTGACAGCGTAAACTATTGATCCCTGGAAGTATGGTATAACAATAAGTGGAGAAAGTGAGGACTGCAGATGCTGGAGATCAGCGTCGAGACTGTAGTGCTGGAAAAGCGCAGCAGGTCAGGCAGCATCCGAAGAGCAGGAGAATTGACATATCAGGCATTTGTCAAAACAAAGGGGTAGCTATGGGCACCTGCATGGGACCCAGCTATGCTTGCCTGTTTGCCAGATATATGGAACAGTCCATCTTCCGCAGTTACACTGGCACCACCCCCCACCTGTTCCTCTGCTACACTGATGACGGTATCAGCGACACCTCATGCTCCCATGAGGAGGTTGAACAGTTCATCAACTTTATCCCTTTCATCCCCTTTCTAGGTGATATCCTCAGTGTTGTGGAGCCTCCTGTGATGCACTGCGGTACTGTTTTGCTAGGAATGTATCTGGTTTTGTTCCTGCTGTGTCCGGTTGTCTGTTGCAGTGGTCGGTACATCGGGACCAGGCAAATATGTTGATTAGTGGAATTTGTGGATGAGTGCCATGCTTCTCAGAATTCTCTGGCTGTCCTCTGTTTGGCTTGTCCTATTATTGTTGTGTTGTCCCAGTCAAACATGTGGTCATTGCCATCTGTCTGTCCTTGCATTCTGGCCTTGTCTATTTTCCCCAGTATTGCTGGTGGCCACACCTTCAGTTGAGGTCCCAGTCTTTGGAATTTGCGTTGTGCAAATAGTGTACCTCCTTTTCCCTTCAAGACCCTCCTTAAGGCCACTTCTTTGATCAAGTTTTGAAAGTATCTCCTTATTGGGGTTCGGTGTTTTACTTTCATAACATGTCCTGTTGATGTGTCATTCCATTAATTGCACTCCCAAGTTGTTATAGATTCAGCGAGTCATAAACTGGTCCATGCTGACCATAATGTCCATCCAGGCTAATCCTATTTCCCTGCACTTAGCCCATATCCTTCTAAACCTTTCCTATCCTTGTATTTCTCCAAATGCCTTTTAAATGTTGTCAATGTACCCACCTCAACCACTTCTAATGGCAGCTCATTCCATATGGGTACCATCCTCTGTGTAAAAAAGTTGCCCCTCAGGTTCCCTTTTATTCTTTCCCCTCTAACCTTAAACTGATGCCCTCTAGTCCTCAATTCCCCAACCCTGGGAAAAAGACTGAATGCATTCACCCTATCCAGGCCTCTCACGATCTTATACACGATTAGATTAGATTACTTACAGTGTGGAAACAGGCCCCTCGGTCCAACAAGTCTACACCGACCCGCGGAAGAGCAACCCACCCAGACCCATTCCCCTACATTTGCCCCTTCACCTAATACTATGGGTAATCTAGCATGGCCAACTTACCTAACCTGCACATTTTTGGATTGTGGGAGGAAACCGGAGCACCCGGAGGAAACCCATGCCGACACGGGGGGAATGTGCAAACTCCACACAGACAGTTGCCTGAGGTGGGAATTGAACCCAGGTCTCTGGCGCTTTGAGGCAACAGTGCTAACCACTGTGCCACCGTGCCGCCCATCTCGAGAAGATGCCCCCTCAGTGTCCTATGTTCTAAAGAGAAAAGTCCGAGCTTGTCCAAGCTCTCCTTATAACTCAGACTATTGCGTCCAGGCAATAGTGGCTCAGTGGTTAGCACTGCTACCTCACAGCACCAGCGACCTGGGTTCAATTCCTGCCTCAGGCGACTATCTGTGTGGAGTTTGCACATTCTCCCCATATCTGTGTGGGTTTCCTCCAGGTGCTCCAGTTTCCCCTTACAATCCAAAGATGTGCAGGTTAGGTGAATTAGCCATGCTAAATTGCCCATACATTCAGGGATAAGTAGGTTGTAGGTGCATTAGTCAGGGTAAATGTAGGATAGTAGGGTAGAAAAATGGGTCTGGGTGGGTTATTCTTCAGAGGGTCAATGTGGACTTGTTTGGGCCAAATGGCCTGTTTCCGCACTGTAGGGATTCTATGATGAAATTATAACATCCTTCCTATAGCAAGATGACCAAAACTGAACACAATAGTCCAAGTGTTGCCTCACCAACATTCTGTATAACTGCAACATAACTTCCCAACTTCCTTTCTCAGTACCCTGACTGGTGAAGGCCAGTGTGCCAAAAGCTTTCTTCACTGCCTATCTACCTGTGATTTCACTTTCAGAGAACTGTGAACCTTAACTCCAAGATCCTTCTATTCCACTCTACTCCTTAAGGCCCTACCATTCACCATGAAACCCCGACCTTGATTTGACTTTCCAAACTGCAAGACCTCACACTTTTCTTGGTGTTACAGCAACACAGCTATTTGCTGATCCGATTCATCATTCACACTTTCAGACCAGACAGAGGCCTGCTATTCCATGCTGGATTCAGGTTCTCAACAAAGCATGCTACAGGATCAGGCAACACCATCAATGTGACTGAAGTACCTCTTGAAGAAATTTATTTTCTGTGCCAATCCCTCCATGACCCACATCACAACAATGATAGTGAGATTAAGGTATGAAGGCAATGTTGCAGTTGTCAGCTCTTGCAGGCTGTTGAATGCTTGTATTTCTTCAACTGTAGGGCTACAAAGGCCTTGCACCTCCAAGCAATTGCCTGCAATTAAGCTCCTTCCTGGCAGGTAATCATCCTGCAGTTGAGAAG
Organism: Chiloscyllium plagiosum; assembly: GCF_037043375.1. Classification (NCBI taxonomy): domain Eukaryota; kingdom Metazoa; phylum Chordata; class Chondrichthyes; order Orectolobiformes; family Hemiscylliidae; genus Chiloscyllium; species Chiloscyllium plagiosum. The sequence goes on from NW_028270151.1 coordinate 88,762,182, forward strand.
CAGCCAACCACATGCACATGGAGCTGGTGGAACTGCAGAGGAGCGATCAAGTTAAAGGTCTTGAATTTAACAAGGACTATTATTTCGGACACTTGTGCCCCTATGCAGCGAACATTCTGTTAGAACCCGTTTTGCATGAAAACAAAAAGAAAGCTTCTTTCTAATGGTTATTGGACAGTGTTGTCAACCTGCCAGGATTGTTAACACATTGCGGTCAGCGCAGAACAGAAACATTAGCATGAGAGCAAAGTGGTTTATTGAAATGGGAAGCAATTGGAAGATCAGGATCATTCCTCCAGATAGAGTGGAGATGTTCCACAAAACAGGCACCCAAGCCTGCATTTGGTCTCGCCAGTATAAATGAGACCACATTGTGGCGGTGAATACAGTAGAGTAGATTGAAAGAAGTGCAGGCAAAGTGCTGCTTCACCTAGAAAGTGGGTCTGGGGCCTTGGACAGCGAAGTGGTAGTGAATGGGTAAGAGGGAAAGGGGTGATGGCTGAAGTGTGGGAGATGGGTCAGACATGGCTGACGACCCTGTTGACAATTTGTTGGGGAGGCCTAGTGGAAGGTGACATCATCATAACAGACACAACAGAGCCAGAGAAACTGGAAGAATGGAATGCAACAACTTCTTCAGAACTGAAAGGTTAGAATTGTGGAATCCCTACATTGCAAGGGCAGGCCATTCAGCCCATCAAGTCCACATTGACCCTCCGCCCAGAACCCCCCACAGCCCCGACCCCCCACCCTTGTTAACCTGCAGTAATCCACCTAGCCTGTACATTCTGGACACTGTGGGCTATCCACCTGACCTACACATCTTTGGACTTTGGGAGGAAACCGGAGAACCCTGAGGAAACCCACACCAAAAGGTGTTGGAATTTTATTTTAAATACATTTGACAGAGGCAGAGGAGAAGCAAGCGGGCAGATTATGTTGAGGCCCAGTGCAAACAAATCAGGTTGTTAATTGTGAAGAAGGAAAAAAAAATGTAAAAAAGTATTTTTAAAATCATTTATTCTGATACTTTTAGATCCAAAGAAATTATGTCAGATCAGAACATTACCTCTGTTTCTATGCGTGGTGGCACAGTGGTTAGTACTGCTGCCTCACAGCACCAGGGACCTTGGTTCGATTCCAGCCTCGGGCGTCTGTCTGTGTTGAGTTTGCACATTCCTCCCAGGTCTGTATGGGTTTCCTCTGGGTGCTCCAGTTTCCTCCCAAAGATGTGCAGGTCAGGTGAATTGGCCATGCTAAATTGCCCATAGTGCATTAGTCAGAGGGAAATGGGTCTGGGTGGGTTGTTCTTCGGAGGGTCGGTGCGGACTGGTTGGGCTGAAGGGCCTGTTTCCACACTATATGGTATCCAATCTAATCACTCTCTTTTTACTGCTCTAATGTCTGCACATAAAATATTACCCAAAACCTCCTCCAGCAAGATGCCACCACCAAACACAGCTTCCTCCTCCACCACCCCACCCCACCACCACCCCCACTGCCCCCCAGCCACTGTCAGCATTCTGCAAAGACAGTCTGGCCCACTCCTCCATCACTCCTAACTCTTCCTCATTCCCCCATGATACCTTCCCATACAATCGCAGCAAGTGTAACACTTGCACATTCACGTCCTCCCTCCTCATTGTTCAAGGTCCCAAATGTAAGAACATAAGAACTAGTGGCAAGAATCTGCAATTTTAGTCTATTGAGACTGTTCCCCCATTCAATGTGATCATGGCTGATCTCATCTTGGCCTCAACTCCAATTCCTGCTACTCCCCATAACCTTTTCACCAATAAAAAATTCTGTCTATCTTCTCCTTTAGTTTATGCAGTTTCCCTGTATGCACCTCACTCTGGGGTAGTGGAATCCACAGATTCATGATCCTTTCAGATAAGTAATTCCTTCTCATCTCTGTTTTATATCCAACACCACTATGACCTCATACTCTAGACTACTCCAAAAAGGGAAACACCTTCTCAACATTTAGTGTATTTTGTCAATCCCCTTTAGCTATTCATATGCCTTAAATATATGTCCTCTTACCCGTCTAAATTCTAATGATGATAGGCTTAAACTGCTCAATTGTTCCTCAAAAGTTTCTCATCTCTGGAATTGATCAAGTGAATCCTGTCTGCACTCTAATGCAACTACAAGCTTTTCAAGTAAGGGCTCCAAAACTGTTTGCAGTACTCCAGAAGCAGTCTCACCAATGCCTTGTGCAATTGCAGCAATACTTGGTTAGCTTTATGCTCCATTCCTTCTGTGGGATATGTTAAGATTCTATCTGCCCTCCTTATCATCGGTTGTACCTGCATACTATCTCTTTTTGACCCATGCACAAAGACAGCCTGATCCCTCTGCACCAAATCACTCTGAATTTGCTGTCCATTTAGATAATAAGTTGTCTTTATATCAAATGGCCTACAAGAAGAAGCTCTGAATACAAATATTTTTTAAATGTCTAACCTTTCCTTACCCACAGTTTTAAATTTTAAGTAAGTGAAAGCAGAATAAATCTAAATTTAAACTCTTAAAATCCAACACTTAGCTTAACTTCTATAACAGAGACTGCGACCTTCCCAAATCAGGCAGTGAATGGCGACAAACACTCAGCCCTCTCCGGCTCTGAGTGAAGGTATGACAATGCTCCCACTCCATGTCTCCTGGATTCAGCCATACAAAATAATGGACCAGGAACCCTGCTCCCCATTGTTATTCCATCACTACTCAGACACTGCTGAGGAACTCTTGACAACTGGGTGATACATGACCCTATCCTGAGCTCCACCCACTCCCAAAAGGATCCCTCTCCCGAACCCTCGACAACCATGTGGAATAGGCTGCTCTCCCAAACTCTGTGTCTCCCTGTCACTTCTTTCTCCCATTTTCTAATTTCTTTATGAGCTATAAACATTCCAAAAGTAATGTTGAATTATACATTTTCTGCTTGCTGTTCTAGAAGACAGAGGAAAATCACATGATAAACCTCCAACTCAGGAACAGTTCCAAGATCCACACCACTTTCCTTCCATTTTTTTTGTCTGATCTGTTGTTTTTGGAATCGATTAGGTCCATCACCTACACCTTATGCTATTTGGTGCTTACCTCGTTGTTTGTTAGCTTCATCGGGTTGACACCTTATTTTAGATATGCCTATTGCTGCTCTTGGCATGTCCTCCTGCACTCTTCATTGAATTAGGGTTGATCTTCTGTCTTGATGGTAATGGTGGAGTGGGGGATATACCAGGATATGAGACTACAGACTGTGTTCAAACACATTTCTGATTCTGCTGACAGCCTATAGTGCCTCGTGGAAGTCCAGTTTTGAGCAGTCAGATCTCTTCTGAATCAGTCCCAACGAGCATGCCGAATGTCACACAGTGTAACGTGTGCCAATGTGAGGATATGGTGTTGTCTCTACAAGGCCTGAGGCCTGAGTAGTAAGCACTCCAACCATTAGTGATTTGTGTAAGTGCATCTGTGACTGGTAAATTAGTGAGGGCTCGGTCAAGTAGGAGTTCAATTCATATTGACTTTTACTTCACCCAGATTACATTCTGAGCCCTCGCTACTCTCAGTGTTTCTACCAAGTATTGTTTAACGTAAGGCAGTACTGATGCATCAATTCAGAGAAGGCAGCAAGTGGGAACACTAATCTGCACATTTCTCTGCCATTTTTCCATATGCATGGTATCTTCCACCTAACAAGCAATCTATCTGCCCGATCTTCTGCATCTACAGACCTTTGAGGATACATTTGAGGACATATTTCCACTTGCTTTGGGCGTGTAATAGTGCTTCTTGATAGTAACTTAATAATGAGCTGAATGCTGTAGGGTTTCTGGTTTGCGATAAGTAATGTGCTGATTTTTAGGTGGGTTCAAATCACCCCCAGATCCCTGGTTCTGATAGTAGTCTTACTTAGGGAATGTGAAATGAAGAAGACAGCAGACAGGTGTTTCAGGGCAAAAGAATCTCAGCGTTTATTTATCTACTAAAAGGTAAATATAATACAAGAATAAAAAAGGCAAATGCAATAAAACAGTGGAAATGATACAATTATATAGAGGGCAGTAATTAGTTACACGACTAAATTAAACAGAGGCTAAAACAGTATTTGAAGCTGAACACAGTTTTAATCACAGACACTTTCTTCAGGCTTCCTACCCTTGGAGTCCCTGCACTGTCATCACCCGCCTTCCCCTTCTTGCTCACTTGGCTGGAAATTTTGGGGTCTCGGGAATTTCAGCTCACCACTGGGGAAAAACATAGTTTTAAAGTGCGTCCAGTTGCTGAGGGTCTTGTCATCAGTTCTCTTGCCTTGGAACAGGCCCATGCCTGGCAGCTCTGGTTCGGATAGCTCTTAGTTGGCTTCCTACCCTCTCGGATATCCTTGTTGCAATGATGGTCTTGGTTTGTCTTCTTGATTTCAGCTTCTCAGTTCGGCCCCTGTGGTTCTTGGGCCCAAAACTGCTTGTTGGAGCTAGAGCCTGTTTCTGAAACTGTTTCTACAGGAACATGATGTTGGAAGTAGCTCTCTCCCAGATCAGGGCTAGCAGTTTTGCAGACTGTGTGCCCCGTTATCTCCTCTCAAATCTGGATTTGATTACTAACCTGTTGTTCCTCCTCTTGGGGCTGAATGAGCCTCCTGTTTACTGGATGAGGTGTGAATGGTTCACCAATTAAAGTGAATGGGTTTCCAATAGTTTTGCATGTCCAGTATTTCTCTTGGATCTAGGTTATAGTTTTACTGGGAGTGTGGAGGCTTCACATTCAAGGGCAAACAGATTTAAAAATCACAGGCGGTTATCCAGGTGAGGGAACAGTGCTCCGAAAGCTAATGCTTCCAAATAAACCTGTTGGCCTATAACCTGGTGTTGTGTGATTTTTAATTTTATCTACCCCAGTCCAACACTGGCACATCCAAATCAAGGGCAAACATGTTTGCATGTAGTACAGTGGTGTTGGAATGTTAAAGTATCTCTGTGCCCGCGCAAACTGATTAAAGGTTGAATGGTTTTATATTTTGTAGGCTCCAGAATGTCTCAATTGTTTGCTCTGTAGGCTGGTGTTTATTGTCTTTAGCTGAGGCCTTTATGAGGGTCTTCCTTTAGCCAAGCTAAACCCCTGTTCCAGACAGTTTCCCCCTAGGCTTGCATATTATTTAGGGGAGAAAGTGAGGTCTGCAGATGCTGGAGATCAGAGCTGAAAATGTGTTGCTGGTAAAGCACAGCAGGTCAGGCAGCATCCAAGGAACAGGAGAATCGACGTTTCCTGATGAAGGGCTTATGCCCAAAACGTTGATTCTCCTGTTCCTTGGATGCTGCCTGACCTGCTGTGCTTTACCAGCAACACATTTTCAGCTCTTGCATATTATTTAGTCTGTCTCAGCCAGAGAACTCAGTGAATCTCAGTTCAAATGTGAATTTCACCAACTCATGTCCCAAATTCAGAAGGTTTCAGTCCAGGGTATCTGACAGGGATTTTTGCCCCACCTTACAATGCCCATTGGACTTCATTAAGATGTCTTAAAAGTATTTCTCTGAGCCATATTTCTTGATGTGGTTTACCACCGAGCTCCTGCTGTTGCAGAAAGGACATCCATTAAATGCAGCAGCTCTAGTCTGAACTAAGTGATATCTCCAGACCTGTCCTTGGTTTAATTCTTCAAGCCTGAACAGCTGTTGTTCATGTTCCTTCCTTTCCAATCTCCCATTATGTAATTGCCAATAATTAATCAAACTGTCTTCATTTGGACTTTATGATTCTCAATACAGTTATCAGGCTCTGCTTGCCCACCCCAAATGAGATCTAATCAATATTGAATGTGTTTTAAACCTGTTGCTGTGTAACAAATTATTTAGATAAATGGATATAGTAGTGTTGAAATGATGTTCCTGGACTTTTATTCCAGGGGACTGCATGAATAATCTAGACAAACAAGTTCAAATCCTGTCCTGGCAAATTGAAAATTCAAACTTAGTGTCTTAATACTTTGGAAATCATTTTTAAAAAAAGCTGTTATGAGTGAAAGTGACTGCGAAACCTTTTTTTGTCATATTAACTTAATTGGTAAATTCATGTTCTTTAACCTGCTCTGGCCTATCTACCAAACCAGAATTCCATAATGTGAGTGATTCTAAACTGCTGTCCGAATGACATATTTATAATGAACTTAAAACTCTAATTCGTGGCAATTGCTGGAGGATAGAACATTTTGTTCAAGGAGTGGAAGAGATAGGATCAAATGCATGATTTAAAGGGAAGTTGGACCTATATTTAAAGTGGGGGTGAAAGAAGGAGATGAACTTAATGAAATTACAATCGCAAAGGAAGTGGCAATGAGCAAACTGAGGGAGCTGAGCTGACAGCTCCTGATGGACCTTATCCGACAATCCCAAAAGCGGTGCCTGTTGAGGTAATAGATGTGCTGGTGTTAATTTTTCAAAATTCCCAAGATTCGGGAAAGCTTAGATTAGATTGGAAAGTAGGAAATAAACCTTTCTATTAAATAAGGAAGGCAGAAAACAGGAAAGTATATGTATACCAAGATAGATGGGAAACTAAGTTGTTAAGATGACATAAGGAAGTTGCAGATGTGTGGAACTACATTGCAAGAGTGGGCAGAAATCTGGCAGATGGAGTGTAGTGTGGGAAAATATGGAGTTGTTCACTTTGACAGGAAGAATGAAAAAGTAGAGTACTCTTTAAATGGAGAAAAATTGCAGAATTCAGAATGTAAATGTTCTGCTGCGTGACATTTATCATAGTGAAGCTGTTACAATTGATCACTGTCGAGGTTATACTTGTGCACTTAGAAAACCGCAAGATCATCAAGAAGAAGGGTGGGGTCCTTAACTTTCTTAGATACGCACTGTGCCTGCGCAGTGACTTTTTGTGGATCACGCACCACAACACACATATGCATCTCTGAATTCTGCAATTGTTTTTACATTACTTACAGTGTGGAAACAGGCCCTTCGGCCTAACAAGTCCACACTGACCCACCGAAGCGCAACCCACCCAGACCCATTCCCCTACATTTACCCCTTCACTTAACACTACGGGCAATTTAGCATGGCCAATTCACCTAACCTCCCACCTAACTGTGGGAGGAAACCAGAGCACGCAGACATGGGGAGAATGTGCAAACTCCACACAGTCAATCACCTGAGGCGGGAATTGAACCCAGGTCTCTGGCGTTGTGAGGCAGCAGTGCTAACCACTGTGCCACTGTGCCGCCCATTGCCACCATGCCGCCCATAAATCTATCTTGGTGTTATCTGCTAAGTATGTTCCGTGCCTTCACTCCCCTCAACTACGTCTTTGATGTAAATTATTAAACGTTCTGACTTCAACACAAACTTCTGCATGATCTTTGTCTAAATGGCAGAATATGATGAGTGGAATCATGATCATGGTTTGTGCTGAAGTCTGAACGTTTAATAATTTACATCAAAGACGTAGTTGAGAGGAGTGAAGGCATGCAACATACATTAGCAGATAACACCAAGATAGATGGGAAACTAAGTTCTGAAGAAGACATAAGGAAGTTGCAGATGTATATAACTAGATTGTGAGAGTGGGCAGAAATGGCAGATGGAGTGCAGTGTGGGAAAATATGGAGTTGTTCACTTTGATTGGAAGAATGAAAAAGTAGAGTAGTTTTTAAACAGAAAACAATTGCAGAATTCAGAGATGTAAATGCATTTGTGTGTTCTGGTGCTTGTACAGTGCACATCTAAGAAAGCTAAGGAGATTGTATCCTTAATAATGAAAGGAACTGAACAGGAAAGTATTTTTGTTTTATTCCTCAGTGATATATATAAAGAAAAACACAGGGCATTAGGGAGACACCACACCACACCTCACGGCACGGTGGCACAGTGGTTAGCACTGCAGCCTCACAGCGCCAGAGATCTGGGTTCAATTCCCGCCTCAGGCGACTGACTGTGTGGAGTTTGCACATTCTCCCCGTGACTGCGTGGGTTTCCTCCGGGTGCTCCGGTTTCCTCCCACAATCCAAAAATGTGCAGGTTAGGTGAATTGGCCACACTAAATTGCCCGTAGTGTTAGGTAAGGGGTAAATGTAGGAGAATGGGTCTGGGTGGGTTACGCTTCGGCGGGTCGGTGTGGACTTGTTGGGCCGAAGGGCCTGTTTCCACACTGTAGGTAATCTAATCTAATCTAACCTCTAAAACCATGGTCAGTTTCTGGCTATTTTACTTAAGGGAATAATGCAAATGTGTTGGAGAAGGTACTCTAGAATGATACCTGAATGAGCAGGCTGTCTTGAGGAAAGGCTGGACAAATTGGACTTATTTTTATTATAGTTAAGAAGATTAAAGGTGACTTGATGGAAGTAAATAAGGTCTTGAATGGTCTTGACAAGATGGATGTGGAAAGGATGTTTACTGTAGTGGGCGAGTGCAGAATTAGGGGTCACTGTCTTAATGTTAAGGGTAACCTGTTTAGGGCAGAATTTTTTTTCTGAAAGTTGACAAATTTTGGAATACACTGCCTCAGAAAATGGAACTGTTGCATTTTTTTAAAAGATAGAGGTGGATAGGTTCTTGTTCGGCAGAGAATCGAGGATTATTGTGGGTAGATGGGAATGTGGAATTCAAAACATAAACAGAGCAGCAGAGATTTGATTAAATGACAGAGTAGGTTCGAAGGGTCAAATTTTTACTTCTGCTCCTATATCATATATTTGTAACCTTTTGGAGTCCCTAGATTCTGGAAAGATGTTGTGGAATAATGAGATTCACGTAAATCATAACAATTCAAACGACTTTGGCAGTAGTAAGAGGGTAGACACCATTCTAAAATGAGTATATGAGGAGAGGAGTCTTAGACATACACTAGAGACCTGCATTTAATAACCTACAGACCTAAGAAAAGGAATGTTACAGTACATAAGGCGTTAAAAATCCTTGAATAAGGATCAAGAATGAATGTTATATGTGCTGCCACCCACGGCCTGAGAAACTCCAAGCTTCTTTCTCAATGTGCAGTTATTAGTACTGGCTTAAATCCCATGATAAAGCAGACCATAGTGGAATGGAAACTATTGATGTAACACCTCTATTCAAGAGTGTCTTCTTGGAGGGACATTGACCAGGAGCAGGCAGGTGCAACTGGTTCAATTTAGGATTATGTTCGGCATGGTTAGACCAAAGCGTCTGTTTCCATGCTGTATGACTCTATGACTCTATAATAGTGGCAGACAGAAAACAGGCACCAATAAGCCAGTTGGTCTCATAGTCATCATAGGAAAAATGCTAGAATTAATTATAAAAGAGCTAGTTTCAGGACATGTAGAAAGTGACAGTACAATCAGGCAGAGTTAACATGGTTTTGTGAGATGGGAAATTGTTTTTGACGGATTTATGAGAGTTCTTCGAGGATCCAACAAGCAAGCTTGACAGAGGTGAAACCAATATGTCTGCTTGGTATTTTGATTTCTAAGAAACTTGAGTAAAGGTACCACATTTAAGGTTTAAAGACTGGAAACTAACTGGAAACTTATTTGGGATAAATGGGTAATGTTTTGATTGATCATTTATGATAACCAAAGTGTCGCAGAGATCAGTGTTGGGCTCTCAACTATTTACAAACTACAATAATTACCTTAGATGAAGGGGCTGACTATTATTGTCAAAATACAGGACAGCAAAGTGAGGAGGAATTTAAATAGGAAGAGAAAAGAAATGTTGGCCTTTATTACAAGGTGGATGGAGTATAAAAGTAGGCAAGATTTAACTGCATAGGACATGTGTGAGAATACACCTGGAGTACTGTATACAATTTAGGTTCCCTTGCTTAAGAAGAGACATCCTTCCCTTATAAGCAATTCAGAGAGGTTCACTGGACTGATTCCTGGGACAAAAGAGTTCCCTTATAAGGAACATATTGAACAGGTTTTGATATATTCATTGGAGTTTAGAAGAATGAGAGACTATGACACGAGGTTCAAAAAGCTGAGAGGGTATTTCTCCTTTCACAAGGGAAATCTATCAATAAGGGCCACTTATCAAAATAAGATGGAAATGAGAAAGAATTTATTTTCAAGTGGTGTCTTTAATCTTTGGAATCCTCTTCCATAGAGAGCAGTGGACAGTAGGTCATTGAATATATTCAAAGTTGAATTAAACAGATTGTTGATTGACAGGGGAATCAATGGTTATGAAAAGACAGACAGCCGAGTTAAAGCTATAAACTTTTGAGCAGTTCTATTCAATGAGCAGATTTCCTCCTGCTCCTAATTCAAACAATGTACTTATTCTCAAGGCTACAGCTAAATTAGATGGTAATTCATGAAACCATCATTAATTTTGTACTTAACCCAATTCTAATATTCGAGCAATTTATTTGGTAAAGTACCACACTCTCCGATTTTAAAGATTATTTTTTCATTTTATCTTCACTAGTGGGAGATTCAACAGACTTCACAAACAATCACTATTTCTCATGGTGCCTGTCCACTGTTGTGCATCACCACTGGGAGATATACATTTCTCTGTGCTGCTCCCTGAACTATGTCCCAAATCCTCTTTTTCTCAATGAAAGTTGAAAAATGTGGTGCTGGAAAAACACAGCAGGCCAGGCAGCATCCGAGGAGCAGGAGAATCGACGTTTCGGGCTTATGACCGAAATGTCGATTCTCCTGCTCCACGGATGCTGCCTGGCCTGCAGTGTTTTTCCAGCACCACATTTTTCAACTCTGGTCTCCAGCATCTGCAGTCCTCACTTTCTCCTAGTTTTATCAATGAAAGCCAATCAACGCCAATGTGTACTTCTCAACTCAGCCATTGGTTTCATTAGGTCCAAATACATTGCAACATGCTTGATGGCCCTCTTTATTGATACCACTTATCATCTCACCTGCCAATTCCCTGGAAGTTAATACCTTTAATTTTGTTTAATCTCTTAGTCTCCCCCTTCTCTTTTTAATTGCAAGCCTCACCAAACAAAAGAACATCACCTAACACTAAGATCTCAGTCGCTATGTCTGTAGGTCTTGATGTTCTTCACAATGAGAGCATCATTTTCAAAAAAAAAATCCTCGATTTTCTGCCAAGGTCTCAAGAGTAATGCACGTGTATATATGTTAGTGTTGTGCAGATGCATGTTACACCAGATCCCATAGCATAGGTTGCCTTCAAAGAAGTCCACACAACAAACATTAAAATTTTTGGTACCAGATTTAATGGATTCAATTTCAATTTATAGTGCCACATCACCATATCATAGAATTATTACAGTACAGAAGGTGGTCATTCGGCCCATCATGCCTACACTCCTCTATTTCCTGACGCAAATTGCCTGCCTTTTCCTCATTTTCCTGCACATTATTATTAGCCAAATAACCATCCAATGCCCTCTTGTGTGCCTCATTTGAACTTGCCTCCACCACATTTCCAGGCACTTTGTTCCACACCCTAACCACTCGCTGTGTAAGAAAATTCTTTTTTTCTCACATCACTCTTGCTTCATTTGTACGTCACTTGCCGTTTTGTTCTTGTTTCTTCACAAGTAGAAACAACTTTTCCCGATCTACTCTATCCATCCCACTCATGACTTTGAAAACCTCAATTATATCTCCTCTCAGCCTTCTTCCCTCCAAGGACAGCAGTCCTAGCTTCTTCGATATATCCTCCTCATCAAAGTTTCTCATTTCTGGAAACATTCTGCACTCTGTCCAATGTGCTCCTGGTATAGCAACTGTACCATTCAAGATCGGAGACGGAGAGAGTGGGGAACTGGGCCCGGACAATCACAAAGGCCAACCTCCCATCTATAGAATCTATCTACCAGGCCTGCTATCAAGGTAAGGCTGCCAGCATTCTCAAAGATCCATCCCACCCTGGCAATGTTTTTCTACAACCGCCACCATCAGGGAGAAGTACAGAAGACTGAACACATGCACCAGCCAGTTTCGTAACAGTTTCTACCTTACTGTTAGAATACTGAATGGACTCACAAACTCTTAACATTCGCCTGTAGCTGTGTTTTTGTTTTTGCTGCTGCTTACCTCTGATTTAATTATCTATGCTACTTAACTCTGTGATCTGCCTGTATTGCTCGCAAGACAAAGCTTTTCACTGTGCCTCAGTACACATGACAAGAAATTCAATTCAATTCAATTCAATTCAATTCATATCCTTCCTTCACAATGTAATGCCCATAACGGCACCCAATACTCCAGCTGAGGTCTAACAGTTGTCTTATACAAGTTCAACATCACCTCCCTGCTCAGGGTTGGTTCCTGCAATCGGAGAGATCATAAGTTCATAAGATAAAGGAGCAGAATTAGGCCATTCAGCCCATCAACTCTGCTCCACCATTCAATCATGGCTGATATGCTCCTCACCGCCATTTTCCTGCCCTCTCCCCATATTCCTTCAATCCATTACCAATTAAAAATCTGTCTCATTCCTCCTTACATTTACTCACTGTCTCAGCCACACTTTCAGGTCGCGAATTCCACAGATTCACAACCCTTTGGGAAGAAGTACATTCTCTTCAGCTGTATTAAAGTTGCTACCACTTATCCTAAGACAATGATCTCTTGTCCTAGAATGTCCCACAAGAGGAAGCATCCACTCCAGATCTATTTTATCCACACCTTTTATCATCTCAATTTGATGTCCCCCTCATTCTTCTAAATTCCAGAGAGTACAGGTCTAAACTGTTTAATCTCTCTTCATACGACAAATCCATCATGTCTGGGATCAATCTAGTGAACATCCTTTGAACTGCCTCCAATCTTTCCTCAAATAAGGGAGCCAAAACCATGTACAATACTCCAGGTGCGAGTCACATGTGGTTCATAATTTCTAACTGTGCAGATGCAAGTCCTGTTCCTTCCTGGCATCTACATGTTTGCCTCCTCCAAGGCTTAGAGTCATAGAGTGTTAGAGATGTACAGCACGGAAACAGACCCTTCGGTCCAACCTGTCCATGCCGACCAGATATCCCAGCCCAATCTAGTCCCACCTGCCAGCACCTGGCCCATATCCCTCCAAACCCTTCCTATTCATATACCCATCCAAATGCCTCTTAAATGTTGCAATTGTACCAGCCTCCATCACTTCCTCTAGCAGCTCATTCCATGCACATACCACCCTCTGCGTGAAAAAGTTGCCCCTTAGGTCCCTTTTATAGCTTTCCCCTCTCACCCGAAACCTATGCTCTCTCGTTCTGGACTCCCCCACCCAGGGAGGAGACTTTGTCTATTTATCCTATCCATACCTCTCATGATTTTATAAACCTTTATAAGGTTATCCCCTCAGCCTCCAATGTTCCAGGGAAAAAAGCCCCAGCCTATTCAACATCTCCTTACAGCTTAAATCCTCCAACCCTGACAACATCCTTGTAAATCTTTTCTGAACCCTTTTGTGCTTCACAAAATCGTTCCTTTAGGAAGGAGACCAGAATTGCACGCAATAGTGGCCTAACCAATGCCCTGTACAGCCGCAACATGACCTCCCAACACCTGTACTCAATACTCTGACCAATAAAGGAAAACATACCAAACGACTTCTTCACTATCCTATCCACCTGTGACTCGAGCTATGAACCTGCACTCCAAGGTCTCTTTAGATTTTTTTTAGATTACATTACAGTATGGAAACAGGCCCTTCGGCCCAACAAGTCCACACCGACCCGCCGAAGCGCAACCCACCCATACCCCTACATTTACCCCTATACCTAACACTACGGGCAATTTAGCATGGCCAATTCACCTGACCTGCACATCTTTGGACTGTGGGAGGAAACCGGAGCACCCGGAGGAAACCCACGCAGACACGGGGAGAACAAGCAAACTCCACACAGTCAGTCGCCTGAGTCGGGATTTGAACCCGGGTCTCTGGCGCTGCGAGGCAGCAGTGCTAACCACTGTGCCACCGTGCCGCCCTCTTTGTTCAGCAACACTCCCTAGGATCTTACCATTAAGTGAATAAGTCCTGCTAAGATTTGTTTTCCCAAAATGCAGCACCTCACATTTATCTGAATTAAACTCCATCTGCCATTTCTCAGCCCATTGGCCCATCTGATCAAGATCCCATTGTCCTCTGAGGTAACCTTCTTCGCTGTCCACTACACCTCCAAATTTGGTGGCAACTGCAAATTTACTAACTATACCTCTTATGCTGACATCCAAATCATTTGCATAAATGATTCCAGTCTGAAAAACAACCCTCCACCACCACCCTCTGTCTTCTACCTTTGAGCCAGTTCTATATCCAAATGGCTAGTTCTCCCTGTATTCCATGAGAGCTAGCCTTGCTCACCAGTTTCCCATGGGGAACCTTGTCGAACGCCTTACTGAAGTCCATATAGATCACATCCACCGCTCTGCCCTCATTCAATCCTCTTTGTTACTTCTTAAAAAACTCAAACGAGTTTATGAGACATGATTTCCCATGCACAAAGCCATTTGACTTCCTAATCAGTCCTTGCTTTTCCAAATACATGTACATCTTGTCCCTCAAGATTCCCTCCAACAACGTCCCCACCACCGACTTCAGGCTCACTGGTCTATAGTTTCCTGGCTTGTTCTTACCACCCTTTTTAAACAGTGGCACCACGTTTGCCAACTTCCAGTATTCTGGCACCTTACCTGTGACCATCGATGATACAAATATCACAGAAAGAGGCCCAGCAATCACTTCCCTCACTTCCCACAGAGTTCTAGGGTACACCTGATCAGTCCTGGGGATTTATCCACTTTTATGTGTTTCAAGACATCCAGCACTTTCTCCTCTGTAATATGGACATTTTTCAGGATGTCACCATCTATTTCCATACATTCCATATCTTCCGTGTCCTTTTCAAGATCTAAAATATTAATTTCTATATCGGGAAAAGCAGAGATTCCAAGTCACTCCTATTGAACTTCACTACTCACCTTCCTCTGATCTGAACAACATCCACTAAACATTCTTCTTTATTTTATCAATCAATTAATTCTGAATCCATGCTTTAACTGACCCATTTATTCCATGATCTTTAAACATAGTAATTTAATTTGGAATCCCAAGTTAATTTTGAGCATCTTGAGCAACAAACATTAGCAGCACGCAACTGTGAAAGTCTGTAGGCCATAACATCACTTCAGACATCGAAATATATCACACAATTGCCATTCAAGGTCAGATCACATGAAATGCTCTGAGTTTCCTGGAAATTGTAATGATTTAAAGACTAAAATCCACAAGTTAGTCATGTCAGAAAAAGCAAGAAATACCTATCGTGTCATACCTATGAGTACAAATGATAGCACATTTTAATTTAGAACCTTAGATAATATATACAATTTCAGAAGGTAGAAAATCATCTACAAGTGATGAAACCAGTGGTCAAACTTTTCTCCATCTGCAGGCCCGAAGGCAAAAGACTGGCCAACCAATCTGCCTGATCGCACTCACTTTCACTTGCTGCCACAAAAAAAAGCTCTCAATGAATGGAAATCACAACTCTACTTTCAATGAGACACCAACAAAGTGCTGGTTCCAAGCTTGAGAGCATTAGTCTCTTGCTGGGTTCCACGTAAAGCTAATTCTTCTGTTTCAAGTGTTGAAAATCCAATCTTGTGCGTGTTGTAAAAGGTAACATGAGTTTTGCACATGTTACTATGTTATTTTTGCTCAGATTTATGACAACTCATAACACATAGCAGTGTATTGGTCTTGCTACACGGCTCTAACAGATGGTACAGATGAGGGTCCTGGTCTGTTCGCTCAAAGTGCCTCAGCCACAAAGTGGCACATCACCATCTTGCATTTTGGACCAGTCCCCAAACGACATTCTTGCAAAACACTGGATTAGATATTGAACAATGCAGGCAGTAACAAAACTCCAATTCTGGAAATCAAACCAGCACCCAACTCTTAAAATTGCTCGCTACCACACACAAACCACACCCCTCTAATCACAGCTGGCTCCTTCCACTCACCTGCACCAAGCAAAAACCAAGGAACCGCAGATGCTGAAAATCAGAAGCTAAAACAGGAACCACCGGAAAAACCCAGCAGGCCCGGCAGCATCCGGAGAGGAAGCAGAATTAACATTCCAGGTCCAGTGACCCTTCTGCTCTGCAATGTTAACTCTGCTCACACATGTCGGACACTGCCAGGCCTGCCAAGCCATTCCAGCAATTCCCATCCCCACCTCCAACCTCCAGCATCTGCACTCCCCATCCTCATCTCCGATCTCCAGCATCTACCATTCACATCCCTACCTCAGACCTCCAGCATCTGCAATTCCCGTCCCTACCTCTGTCCTCTAGTATCTGCAATTCCCATCCCCGCCTCTGACCTCCAGCATCTGCAATTCCCATCCCTACCTCTGACCTCCAGCATCTGCAATTCCCGTCCCTACCTCTGTCCTCTAGTATCTGCAATTCCCATCCCTACCTCAGACCTCCAGCATCTGCAATTCCCATCCCTACCTCTGTCCTCTAGTGTCTGCAATTCCCGTCCCTGCCTCTGACCTCCAGTATCTGCAATTCCCATCCTTGCATCTGTCCTCTAGTAGCTGCAATTCCCATCACCGTCTCCGACCTCCAGCATCTGAAATTCCCGTCCCCATCTCTGACCTCCAGAGTCTGCAATTCCCAACCCCGACTCTGACTTCCAACATCTGCAATTCCCATCCCTACCTCTGTCCTCCAGCATCTGCAATTCCCATCCCTACCTCTGTCCTCCAGCATCTGCAATTCCCATCCCCACCTCCGACCTCCAGCATCTGGAATTCCCGTCCCTGCCTCCGACCCGCAGGATCTGCAATTCCCGTCCCCGCCTCCAAACTCCAGCATCTGCAATTCCCGTCCCCATCTCCGACCTCCAGCATCTGCAATTCCCAACACCGTCTCCGACATCTAGCATCTGCAATTCCCATCACCGTCTCCAACATCCAGCATCTGCAATCCTCATCCTCGCCTCCGACATCCAGCATCTGCAATTCCCATCCCTGCCTCCGACCTCCAGCATCTGCAATTCCCGTCCCCACCAACAACTCCAGCATCTGCAATTCCCATCCCTGCCTCCGACCTCCAGCATCTGCAATTCCCGACCCCGCCTCTGACCTTCAGCATCTGCAATTCCCATCCCCGCCTCCGAACACTAGCATCTGCAATTCCCGTCCCTGCCTCTGACCTCCAGTATCTACAATTCCCATCCCTATCTCCGACCACCAGCATCTGCAATTCCCGTTCCCGTCACCGACGTCCAGCATCTGCAATTCCCGTCTCTGCCACTGACGTCCAGCATCTGCAATTCCCGGCCCCGCCTCCAAACTCCAGTATCTGTAATTCCCATCCTCGCCTCCGACCTTCAGCATCTGCAATTCCCATTCCAGCCTCCGACATCCAGCATCTGCAATTCCCATCCTCACCTTCAAACTCCAGCATCTGCAATTTCTGTCCCCGTCTTCGACCTCCAGTATCAGCAATTCCCATCTCCGCCTCCGACATCTAACATCTGCAAATCCAGTCCCTGTCTTGGCCTCCGACCGCCAGCACCTGCAAACCCCATCCCCGCCTCCAAACTCCAGCATCTGCAATTCTCATCCCCGCCTCCAACCTTCAGCATCTGCAATTCCCATTCCCACTTCCGACATCCGGCATCTGCAATTCCCATCCCTGCCTCTGACCTCCAGTATCTGCAATTCCCATCTCCACCTCCAAACTCCAGCATCTGCAATTCCCATCCCCATCTCCGACCTTCAGCATCTGCAATTCCCGTCCCTGCCTCCGACATCCAGCATCTGCAATTCCCATCCCCGTCTCCGACCTCCAGCATCTGCAATTCCCGTCCCCATCTCCAACCTCCAGCATCTGCAATTCCTGTGCCTGTCTCCGACCTCCAGCATCTGCAATTCCCGTCCCTGTCTCTGACCTCCAGCATCTGCAATTCCCTGTTCCCTTGATCAATGCAGGCAGTGAAAAGAGCCAGCTGTGACCAAAGGGTCTGATCCATATAGCGCAATAAACACTTAAGAGTTGGAAACTAGTCAATTCCTTGATGTACGGTATTGCCCCACAATCTGTCCTAACATTAATTTCTCTCATGGATATCTGTGATGTCTTCTCTCCCTTATGACCTGCACTGAAATGCCTAGCTACCTAGTCAGATCTACAACTTCGTAACCTAGATGGTTCTTAAGATCCATATTTCAAACACAAGGCTGTGTTACACAGGATCCAGTCTCACTCACTAAATTGAGAAGACAGCCAGTGCTATATTTTGGTTCCAGTCTACTAATTACTGCATTCATTGGATTCAATTTCAATTTCAAAAATTCATCTAGTCAGGTTCAAATGTCAGGTGCTAAATTTTCTCAGCAGAATGGTGGTGAGGTTCCAGATTAAGGATCGGGAAAATAGCATAGGGCCCCTTTGGTTTGACAGCACTGGCAGGCAACCAATCTGCAACTTTAAGGTAATTATTCAGATGATTTCCAGGGCTTGCCAGTATTCAGTTGCTGGCAGAATGGCCATCTGCTGCCAGCTAAAGGAACATGAACAGTTAAAGTTGTGTCATGTAACAGCGAACCTGAATTTATATCATGTTCCAGAGAATGTATTGTATAATTGTGAGATAAACAGCTGCACTCTCACAGGATTGCATTAAGCGTATTGGTCACATTCCTCACAAGAGATGAAAGTTAATCATGTAACAGTGAATCCTGTTCGAACCTTCACAATCTCATGTGGGAATAGAATGCCATTTTTAATTGCTTTGGATGCTTTTCCTCAATTTCCTTTTACTTTTATTTCAAGCGTAGGCATTTGACAGACATTGAAATCCCATTTAATCCTGGTAAAGCGAAACGAATTCTCAGCTTTGGCTCATCTCTGCAAAGTGTAACAGTAAAACTGTTGGTTTACAAAGTTGATTTAGAGAATGAGAACAAACTTGCATTTATACAACTCCTTTGCCAACCTCAGATTACGTTGAAATGTTTTAGTCAATTTAAATGTTTTTGAAAAGTGGTCAGGAAAAGCAATGGACAATTTGCAGACAGAGTGCATCATGATAGTGGCCAGGTACTTGCTGTTTTACTGATGTTGATTTGAGAGATAATTATTGACCACAACATAGGGGAGAGCTATCTACTCTTCTTCAAAATAATTTTGAGGCATTTGTTTTATTGCCTCTTTCCCTAGAGATAGTGACGATTATACTGCTATAAAAAAAGTCAACTAATTAGGGAAACAATGGTCACAAATTTGTTTACATTTGTTCATCACATTGCGTCCTCTCTAATACTCTCTATTACTTGCTGTTAAGGTTTCCTGGAATACATCATTGTTTACAAAGATGTTAGACATGACTCATGCCACTCAAACCGACAGCACAGCATTTACAATGAGTCTCAGATGAATCTGATGAAATAAACCCTTTTTCCGTCTCCCAGCAAAATGCGAGTGGCACAGAAGGAGACTATTCAGTCCATTATGCCTGTGCCAGCTCTTTGAAGCTGCTAATCGATTGGTCCTACTCCTCTGCTCCTTCTCCATAGCTCTAATAATTTCTCCAACACATGCAATTTCCCCTTGGAAAATTATTGCATCTGCTGCTAACACTCTTTCAACCATTGACTTGCAAGGTTCTTGTGATGGTGGCCTTGAGAATCTGCTACTGGACAGGCAATACAGTTGGCTGGAGTTCAGGTTCAACCACAAACATTGGGAAATTGAACTCAATAATTTCTGTCATTGGTACCTAACCTGCTGAATTATTATTCAAACTCAGTTGGTTTCTCAATGTTGGTCGCAGAAGGGAACTTGCTGACTCAGTCTTGTTATGTGTGATGCATGAGAAGCTCAACTCTTCATGCGTCCAGTGTAACCAGGGCAGCATGGTGGCTCAGTGGTTAGCACTACTACCTCACAGCACCAAAGACCTGGGTTTGATTCAAGTCTTGGTCGACTGATGTGTGGAGTTTGCACATTCTCCCCGTGTCTGCATGGGTTTCCCCCCACAATCCAAAGATGTGCAGGTCAAGTGAATTGGCCATGCTAAGTTGCCCATAGTGTCAGGTACATTAGTCAGGGGAATGGGGCTGGGTGGGTCACTCTTCAGAGGGTCGGTATGGATTTGTTGGGCTGAAGGGCCTGTTTCCATATTGTAGGGAATCTAATTTAACTAAAGGGTGGCAGCCTTACCCATTTTTTCAGAACAAACCTAGAACAAAGAAGACTGAAGATAAATTTAAGAGAAATGTTGAAATTCTTGAAGGGTCCTAATAGAAGAATCAAGGAGAAACAAATTTCACTGGCTGAAGGGTAAGTAACCAAATGGTATAAATTCAAGATAACTGATACAAACCTATGAAACAGGAACAAGAGAAGACCATGCAGCCTCTCAATGAGATCATGGCTGATCTAGTTATGTTTCATACTTCACATACCCAACTACATCACCTCCCCCCCCCCCACCCCCACCCACTCGCCACACTGATAACCCTTTACTTCCTTGTTCAACAAACATTTCTTCACCTCTGTCTTAGAAATATTCAATGACCACCTCCACTTTTCAAAGCTATAAAACATTCTGACAGAAAACAGTGCTCGTCATCTCTGAACTGAAAAGGCAACCCGAATTTTGAAACAGTGCTCCATAGTTCTAGACTGGCTCAAGAAGATACAGCCGTTCCACATCCACACCTTAACAACGTCATCTATCACTCTTGTGAACTTATCGAGACAAGCCCCAATCTGTCCAACCTATCCTCATAAAACAACCCACTTACTCCAGCCACCAATCTAGTAAACCTCATTTGATGAAGTCAAAATTTTAAAAAAAGCTTTATACTTCATTCACAGTTTCTAAGGGACAACTTGAATGGGTCGTATTTCCTTCTCTCTCATTATTGTCATAATCTTGGCTGAAACAGCAGATCCACAATGCGAAGTGAGCTGCATCCCCCCACTCTCCCCCAACGCGCCCCCCCCCCGCACCCCTCAAACCATTAAGATGTTTTTTTCTTTTCCCTTTGAAATCAACATTAACGTATCAGCTGCATTTCAGTGGGTCATGTTCCTAGATGAGTCAAAACCCTTGGTTTAAAGCTCCACACTAAAGGCACATAATGTAACTGAATACTCAGTAAATTCTGAAGCTCTGTGGTTGATGCTCAAAAGTTCAAAGGGCTGCTCTGAAGGGAGATCTTACTGGGAGACACTTTTGAAATCCAGACCAATGTCAAACAAGACTGTTTCCTATTCACCTGATAAACCATATTCATCTCAAAGGTCAACTACCCTCTGTTGTTAGTATTAAGTACTGTCTAGTTGGAAATCTCTAGTTTGAGTCATCCCTGTGTCAAAACTAAACGTGCCACCTGGGATCTACAGTGTGCAGATGACTATAGCTACTCTCTCACTCTGCGCCAGATTTGCAAGCCACTTTTGATGTCTTCGACTCTGCGTACAAACTCAGTTTTATCAAAACCAAAACTCACATTAAACCACACCCGATCAACCAAATATTCTATCTCATGCAAATGTGAGAGGAGATACTCCAGGAATATGTTGAACAACTCCTTGACCCTGGCAAAAACCTTTTCCAAAAGGACACTATTGAAAAGGATATCTAATATCAGATGAGCTGTGCTAGCCCAGCCTTCTACAAGCAAAGGCAGTGAGTGTTTGACGACAAAGATCTGAACAAAAGTAGCAGTGTGCAGAGCAGTTGTGGTCATTACATTCCTACACTGCACTGAGACCTGGACTGTGCATTGGCAACGCATAAGGGCATGAGAGAAATCCCACTAGTGATACCTCTGTTGAATCCTTTGAATTCAATACAAGGTCTGTTGAATAAATGTCATTCTTGAAGCTAGTTCTAGAAATATTCAAGCAAAACACCTGCAGTTTGCAGTGGACATTTTATCTGGATGTCAGAAAGTCCCATACCTGCCAGCTCCTATTTTTCTCAACTCAAGTACCCATCTTTGTGGAAAAGACAAAGAAAATGTTTCCAAGTCACTCTGAAGCTCAGCATCATTGGCACTAATGACTGAGATGAACTCAGTACCAATCAATTCAAATGGTGATCATCAAGTTGCATCATGCTTTAAACTAATACCTTAATGATGAAGCAATGTGGGGAGGCAAAGGAAGCAAATGGGTCCCATTATGGCATGAGATTTGGTGTCCATTGTGGCCAAAGATCTATAGGTTGTGAATCAGCCTGTTCAGTCAATGGAAGGCCCATGACCTGGTAGATCACATCTTCAAAACGAGAGAGAGAGACAATGAGGAATGAAGCTTCCATTCCCAATGCAGCCCTGGGATGGGACACCTCGAATATATCTTTTTGAAAGCAACTTGTGGAGTCTTGGCATCATGAAAGGTGCTATTTCCTGAAAATGCCAGTCCTTTCTTTAAGAGATTGAACGGATATTTTCAAAATGATGCAAAGTTTTGAGATAAGGAATAGTCAGAAGATTTTTAGTGCTATTAGGCAGAAAAACATAAGCATTTCCCAAAGTATGGAGTGCTTTCTGGAGGATTAGATGAAAATATTATTCAAAAGACAGCACGATAAATATTTGAAGGGATGACTTATGGATTAGTAGAAACAAACAGTGAAATTTGATTGAAGAACTATGACACTGCAATTTATAGATTTCTATACTACTCCACAATTTCTACATTTTGCTACAATAAATGAATAAGCTACTTCCCGCCCAGTCACTTCAAATTCTTAAGTCAGTCAAGATATTGAAGGAGACACCAAATGCCTGGAGATCCTCTCTGGTTCTGTGCTTGAACTTTGTGTGCAGTCAGTGGAATAAAATATCTTAAAAAAGCAAATTTGTATTGTTATTTCATTTTTCCTTCTGTGTAGACTCCTCCATCCACCTTAGTATTGAACATTATTGTTTGTTAATTGGGACGAAAGAGGAAACAGCATTTGAAAAAGGACAATATCGCCCTTAACACTAGAGAGGATTTGATCCACAGTTTGATTATTGGTTTATAAAATTACAATTGAACATCTATACCAAAATGCCAAGGCGTTGACAAGGAAGGCAGCATTCAGGCTCCTGGGCCCATCTACTCCAGGTAGCTGCATCATCTCTTCTTTGCTTACCCTTTTTGTCTTCTTTTTTTTTCATCTTCTTCATATTGGCGGAGAAGATGACATTGTAGAAGGCAGTGACCGGAGCAGGACTCTTCGTGAGGTGGCAGAGATAAGGACTCCTGGTTGTTGTGGGCCCAGAGTGGGCACTCCAGATTATCTGTGAGACAGCAGTGGCCGTGGAGCCGGGGGCTCCTGGTTGCAGGGTGAGTTGGCTTCCGGCATGGGACCCAGCAAAGGTGACCCGTTGACGAGGTGGGCCCAGCGACAAAGAGATGGCACCCCAAGAGTGGTGACGGTGACATTGGTGTGTCCGGTGCAGATGGCGACACAGGTGTCTTTGGTAGGCCTGCTCAGGGCTCAAGGCCCATGGCTGAGGCAGCAGTGTGAAGTTTTGTCTTTTTATTCTTGAAGTATTTTAATGTCACTGGATTGTGGTGATGAGTGAAACTTTTCACTGTATATTACTGTGTTGTTCAATGTCAAGGACAAGTGACAATAAATCATTATGCATTCATTTCTTTTCATCAGTCCAATAGAACGAGTGAGATTCTGTTCTGTAGTACCATTCCTTCAAACATCCCATAGCGATTTGTGAAGAGTCTCCAACGAAACAATATTGACTATGATAACACAGTTTTAGTTAAAGAAGAGAGTTGAAGACTCGGGGCATGGATACACTGGGATTGTTTTCCTTGTTGCAGAGGTGATTGAGAGGGGACATGAGTAAGATGTGTAAAATTATACAAGGCCATAGACAGGGTAAACAGGAAGAAGAACTTCCCCTTGATAGAGGGAGTAATGACCAAGGGACATAGATTTAAGGTTTGTAGGAAATGTGCGGAAAAGCCTTTTCACCCAGAAGGTGTTGGGAATCTGGAGCTCACTGTCTGTAAGGGTGGTGGCGGCGGAAAACTTCATAACATTGAAGCAATATTTAAATGTGCATTTAGGATTCCAAGGCACATAGGGTTATGGGCTGAAAATATGTTGCTGGAAAAGCGCGGTAGGTCAGGCAGCATCCAAGGAGCAGGAGAATCGACGTTTCGGGCATGAGCCCTTCTTCAGGATTGGCTCGTGCCCGAAACGTCGATTCTCCTGCTCCTTGGATGCTGACTGACCTGCTGCGCTTTTCCAGCAACACATTTTCAGCTCTGATCTCCGGCATCTGCAGTCCTCACTTTCACATGGGGTTATGGGCCAAGTGCTGGAAAATAGGATTGAGTGGTTGTGTACTTGTTTCTGACTAGCACAGGCTCAATGGATGACTGTCCTTTTTCTGTGTTGAAGATCTCAATGACTAAGAACGGCACGTAATAAATGATCAATGATTTCAATGAGATAATAAACACTCAGCAGATCAACTAGTATCTCGACAGAAGCATTGGAAATATCTCAGTTCAAAATGATTACAATTTGCTTGAATTCTCATATGAAAACTTATTCTGTTAAAGAGTTTGTTCTGTTTATCACTCCACAGACACCATCTCACCCGCTGAGTGTTTCTTGCATTTCCTGGGTTCTTTTCCCCCAAATTTCTCGCACCCATTACTATTCTTACTGATGTTTCCTGTGGGAGAAATACAAACCTAGCTTTCCTCATAATGGTTAAGCAGCACAGCTTCAGAAGTAATATTTCTTTAAATATTTCTTCAATGAGGCAACTATTTGTTACTGAAAGATAACAATTTCAAATTATGGGCCATTAATATTTATACCAGACAAATATTCATTTCATAGTTACCTGTATTATCCCCAAAAGTCCAGGTCTTGAAAAGTGCCCAAGAAGTAGTTGGTCAATGAGAGTTTCATTGCATCTGACAGTAACTAATTCCTTTCTGATTTTCCTATTTGCTGTGTTCAGTCTAGCGATGCAACATCTCAAATCCTCATGTGAAAGTAACGTCCAACAGTGTTGATAATAATTGACTAGACTTCCAGGCTTTTCTGTCCTATTGTCAGAAGCTGGTGTTGCAAATTGTGCAAAGTAGGCTCACGCTTTGTGTGTTTTAATCCACAGAGTGAGAATCAGGAACAGAAAAGACCCGATTCACTGGTACACCACAATACTTTTTTCTCTCCCTCCATTCTGCCCTGAGATAATCAACCTGGCTCTGTAGCTGCTCATTGTGGATTTATCATTGACGTGATCGATTTGTTGATTGCTCATGATAACATGGCTCTCAGTGCCACTTGAGAGATGTGCTAAGTTGCTGACATTTGCAACAAAATACAACCATAGATCGAAGATTTTGTATTGATCTAGCTGGAGTAATTTATAAAATCAATTAATAATTTTGCCAATTACGCCACTGAATCTGAAGCAGTCCTGTTAAATTATGTCCTATTCATTGTACTCCTGCAATAAAAGAGAGTCACTATATTACAGTTCACACTATCCGATCGAAAACTTTTCAGAATGATATAAACCAAGTGGCCCTGGAATACATTGGGAACTCCTGCACTATACACAAGCCTAAGGAAACAGGAACCTGACAAGTGCATGCTGAGTCTATTTTAATATCAACGCCTCACTCTGCAAATTGGGGAAAATAAAAGCAAAATTCAAAGCTTGATGGAAAGAGATCCATTGTATCCTGAAATGCACTGACCGAAAACTTTCAAGAACAACACTGATAAATAATTCAGAGAGCTGCACATGCTAGAGATCTGAAATGGAAATTGCTGCCGAAACTCAGCAGGACTGACAGCATCTGTGGGGAGGAAGCAGAGTTAATGATGGAAGCCCAGTGAGTGTTCATCAGAATCAGGTCAGAACTGAATCAGAAAATCAGAACTTGGGGTTTCCCAGACTTAGAAGTGATCGTGAGCTGTCACCAAGCAACCCGACCAAAATATTTTTAAAAAATACATTTAGCTTTATGGACTCTGTAATTTAATGCGTAATTTGGCTAACTGCTTCTTCGCCCTCCCATTAACTTAATGATTCCTGCCCTCAGTCAATGCAGTCAAACATCATGGGCCAAAGGCTCAGTTCCTGTGCTGTACTGTTCTAAATGCTGCTTTTTGCTGTGTTGGAACAAACCCTGAACATTGACTTCACCACCTCCTGGTGCTGCCTGGCTTGCTGTGTTCTTCCAGACTCCTGCTTGTCTACCTTTAGCTGTGTTAGAAGTTGTTTTACAATGCTCTGATTTTAAATACTTACTTTTCCTGTCGTTTACATCCAGTTTCTCAGCTCCTATTCCACTCGAGGTCATTTCAGAAAGAAAATGACAGAACATATGGAAAGATCGCTAACAAATTGAAGTGGGAATATAATCATGACCTTGCATTGCCTTCATCTCTGCATCATCTCTCCTTCTCAGTGTGAGAGAAGAGTACCTTTTCCTTGTTGGGCTTGATTTTACTGCATGCTGTGGGAATCAGGTCACAGATCCAACTGAGAGGCCTTTACTAGCAATTAGATGAACTCAGCAATCTTCCTGAAGATGGCCTGATCTTCAAACATCTCATAGAATTCCTACAAGAGGCCATTTGGCTCATTGAGTCTCCACCTTATCCACACCCCTACCTATCCACATAACGCCCCTATTCCCATAGCAAGTCCACTTCGCCTGCACATCCCTGTACACTATGGAGCAATTTATCATGGCCAATCCACAAAACCAACACATCTCTGGACTGTGACAGGAAACTGGAGCACCCAAAGGAAACCCATGCAGACACAGCGAGAATGTGCAAACTCCACACAGGCAGTCGCCAACGACTGGACTGGAACGTGGGATCCTGGCACTGTGAGGCAGCAGTGATAATCACAGAGCCACCCATTGCCACCAAGCGAGTTTACCGTTTTATTAAGGATGGCAGGGCAGGTTGGACCAATCACAGGGCTGGCAATACTCAACTTTCAGCCACCTTGAGGCAGAGTTTGGACATTGTATCTGGAGTGAATGCATGTGCGCGGAGGTGTGCATATGCCTGTTGCTGGGCATGCTTGAGGGTGTTGCATTTGAACATTGGCTGAGAATTCAAACGTGTTTCAGCTCTGAAGACCATGGACTCCAGCCTATAACCAGATTCAGTAAAACATGGACGATGGCTCGTGGCTTTGTATTCCTGCAGGCCAGATAAGATCCAATGGTCACTTGTAGACAGGAAAGAAAGCAATGGGATGTCTGTAAATAAGAACATCTTGCTCTCTCTCTTACTCTCTCTTGCACTGTGGCAGTATGCACCATCAGTCATTCTGTCATTGATCAGGCTTTCAACCACAGGCCAAAGCGGCATTCTCTCTATACAGTGATTGTTCTGCAAGCACAAAAGGCCATTCATGATGAACAATAAGAAGCTGGTGATGAGCAATAAATGTTAATTATGGCCTGTCAGTGATTGCCAAGTGCTCTGTGCTATTTTCCTAACCTATGTTAAGTTGGTGACGCAGTCTCTGCCGCCCATCTGCTACCCAGGATAGCAGTTACAGTCAGAATGTGTTCAGGGCAAATTGATTCCACAGTGGGAATTACATTACAGCTAATCAGTCTGAATAAGTACAGAGAATAATCTGTTTTATAGAATAATATTTGCAAGAGGAGTGCTGTGCTAATTACTTTAAAGTTTTCCTGCTGACACTTGGAGCGATGGTATTGAATTTGAGCTTTCAGGATGTAAGTATCTTGCATTTCATCTGTATGCTAGTCAGTGGGTGTATTGTTCATGAAATAGCAAACCACACAGAATACTGTGGTCCTGATACTGCCTTCTGGATGACACTAAATTCCCTGCCACTGGGGACAATCTAGCTTTCAGCCTCAGCATCCCTGGGTTGGAGAAGCCAGAAAAGAAACAGAAACAACCAGGAACCTTACTCCTGATCCTTCCTTCTAGACATCTGTTTTGAGTAGGGCTTTTATGTCAAGACAAAGCTAAGCTTAATCATTATTCTTCACTACTCATAGAGTCATATAGTCATATAGCATGGAAACAGACTCTTCAGTCCGACCTGTCCATGCCAAT
Source organism: Chiloscyllium plagiosum (assembly GCF_037043375.1). Lineage (NCBI taxonomy): Eukaryota > Metazoa > Chordata > Chondrichthyes > Orectolobiformes > Hemiscylliidae > Chiloscyllium > Chiloscyllium plagiosum. The sequence goes on from NW_028270151.1 coordinate 88,790,264, forward strand.
CAGGTTTTCCAAATTAAACTGGCCCCCATCCGCATTTAGCCCTTACCCTTCAAAATCTTTCATATTCAGGTACTTGTCCAAATGCCCTTTAAATGTTGTAATTGCACCTGCATCTACCTTCCTCTCACAGTTCAATCCACATATGAACGACCTTATGTGTGAAAATGTTACCCCTCAGGTCCCTTTTAAATCCTTCTCCTCTTACCTTAAAAATGTGCCTCCTAGTTTTGATATTTACCAAAATGCAAGACCTTGAATTTATCCAAATTAAATTCCATCGACCACCCCTCAGCTCATTAGCCCAATTGATCAAGATCTCTTTGTAATCTTAGATAACTTTCTTCACTGTCTACAACTTTGGTGTCACCTGCAAACTTACTATGCATGCCTCCTCAGTTCTCATCCAAGTCATTTATATAAATAGTAAAGAATAGTGGGCCCAGCACTGATCCCTGTGGAACACTGCTCGTCATAGGCCTTCAGTCTGAAAAACAATCCTCCACCACCACCCTCTGTCTGGTGCCATGAAACTAGTTTTGTATCCAGTTGGTAAGCTCACCCTGAATCCCATGTGATCTAATTGTACTAATCTGTCTACCATGCAGAACCTTATCAAAGATATTACTAAAGACCATTTAGATGACGTGTACTGCTCAGACTTCATCAATCTTTTGGTTGCATCCTTAAAAGGCTTAAGTAAATTTGTGAGACATGGTTCCCCAGGCATAAAGGAACTGCAGGACCCATCTACCCATAAGGGTGGCACTTTTCCCTTGTCCGTCACAGTGTGAACAAAGAACATCTAATCATCCAGTATGTCAGTGTTTGTCTGGATGCATAGAGCATTTAAAATATGGTACCAGTTCCAGAGATGCCAGTCCACATGGGTATGTGGTGGTGCTGATCAGCAGTTGGCTGAAGTGAGTAGCAGGATCGGGCTAGCACTGGAGGAGAGGGATGGACATAGGCATGATACATAGTAAATGGGGTATGTTTAAGACAATTCAGTACAGCCTGTTCAACCTAAAATCAATATAGATCAAACATTAATTAACTGGCAATCGATAGATCAAATTAAAGAAAAGTTACTTTCATATAAACCAACAGATGTGTTTTACGCAACAATTCTGTGTGAACTCATATTTGGCAGACATGTAATATTTTAGTAACAATCCCGCTCTAACTCCCAGCTCTCCACCAGGTTCACTTCTTCACACAATGGCAGGTCAAAACTTGCAGCCTCCTTCAACAAATGTTCCACTCAGCTCAGGATATCTAGATATAATTAACACCAGCAAGGCATATCTTGGCAACTTCCCATTCCTTAAACCTTAAAAAGCTGCAATTGTACTGAACTAAACCCAAACTCTCATCAGTTTTCTGCTTGGTGTGTAGTACAACCCATTCAACCTTCTTTCCCACAGGAATGCCTGTGTCTCTGTATCTTAAATAGTATTCAGTCAGGATATTGCTAGCCCACATAACAATGTGTTTCTGCTTGAGTTTCTGTTCTCATGCCATTCACATAACATGGTCATTTCTCTGGACTTCAGTGTTTATCCCAACTTCATGGAAATGTGATGGAGGCAGATTTGATTGAGGCATTCAAGGAGGCTTTTTTCTTGGATGGTAATAGTGTGTAGGAATATAGGAAAAAGGCAGAGGATTAGCATTAGGTAATAGAGCTGCACTAGATAATAGAGCTGGTGCAGACACGATGGGCTGAATAGTCTCCTTCAGCATCAAAACCCATCTTGTCATTCACTGTCTCCCCTTGCAGACTCTAATATTTCACAACTGGAGTACTGTCAGCAGTTCTGATTGCTGCACTATTGGAAGGACGTGATTATATTGGAGAGGGTGCAGAGGAGATCCACCAGAATGTTACCTGCGATGGAGAGTTTCAATTATGAACAGGCATAAGGTAGATTGGGGTTACTGTCCTTGGAGCAGAGAGGTTTGAGTAGGGACTTCTTTGAGGTGCATTAAATTAATAGAATGTAGACATAAACTGTTCCCCTTAGTAGAGGATCAATACTAGGGGAAATAGAGTTATGGTAAGGGGCAAAAGATTTGGAGGATTTTAAAACAGAAATGTTTTCACTGCAAGGGTAGTTGATATCTGGAATTCACTGCCTAAAAGGGTGATAGAGATGGGAACCCTGAAGACTTTTAGAACATAGAACAGTACTGCACAGTACAGGCCCTTCGGCCCATGATGTTGTGCCAAGTATTTATCTTAATCTAAGATCAACCTAACCTACGTACCTCTCAGTATACTGCCATCCATTTGCTTGTCCAGTAGTCACTTAAATGTCCCTAACGTCTCTAAGTCTATTACCACCGCTGGCAGTGTATTCCACGCATCCACCAACCTCTATACAAAGAAGCTACCCCTATACCTTCTTCCAATCACCTTAAAATTATGACCCGTCATGACAGCCATTTCAGCCCTGGGGGAAAGTCTCTGGCTATCTACTCTATCTATGCCTCCCATTACCTTGTACATCTCTATCAAGTCACCTCTCTTCCTTCTTCTCTCCAGTGTGAAAAGCCCTAGCTCACTCAACCTCTCTTCATAAGACATGCCCTCCAGTCCAGGCAGCATCCTGGTAAATCTCCTCTGCACCCTCTCTAAAGCATCGACGTCCTTCCTATAATGAGGTGACCAGAACTGGACACAATATTCCAAGTGTGGTCTAACCAGGATTTTACAGAGCTGCAGCAAAACCTCACAGCTCTTAAACTCAACTCTGCCAATAATGAAAGCCAATTCAGTTTCTAAATGAGCAATTGAAATGCAGTATCATTCAAGGCCTGGGCCAAGTGCTGGAAAATGAAACAATAATAATTAGATGCTTGATGACCAGAACAGACATGATGGGACAAAAGGCTACTTTCTACCCTGTAATATACTATTACGTAGAATATAGAACATAGAACATTACAGTGCAGTACAGGCCCTTTGGCCCTGGATGTTGTACTGAACTTTGAAACCAATCTGAAACCCATCTATCCTCTATTAAGTCACCTCTTAACCTTCTTCTCTCTAACAAAAACAGTCTCAAGTCCCTCAGCCTTTCTTCATCAGACCTTCCCTCCATACCAGGCAACATCCTGGTAAATCTCCTCCACACCCTTTCCAAAGTTTCCACATCCTTCCTACAATGCAGTGACCAGAACTGTACATAATACTCCAGGTTCAGCCACATCAGAGCTTTGTACAGCTGCAGCATGATCTCATGGTTTCGAAACTCAATCCCTCTACCAATAAAAGCTAACACACCATATGAATTCTTAACAACCCTATCAACCTGGATGGCAACTTTCAGGGATGTATGCACATGGACACAGAGATCTTTCTGCTCATCCACACTACCAAGCATCTTACCATTAGCCCAGTACTCTATATTGCTGTGAAGTGAATCACCTCACATCTTTCTGCATTAAAGTTAATTTGCCACCTCTCAGCCCAGCTCTGCAGGTTATCCATGTACCTCTGTAAACTGAAACATCCTTCACATTGTCCACAGCTCCAATGACTTTAGTGTCATCTACAAATTTTTTAACCCATGCTTCTACACCCTCATCCAGGTCATTTATAAAAATGACAAACAGCAGTGGCCTCAAAACAGATCAGTGCAGTACACCACTAATAACTGAACGCCAGGATGAACATTTTCCATCAACCACCATCCTCTGTCTCCCTTCAGCTAGCCAATTTCTGGTCCAAACCGTTAAATCACCCTCAATCCCGTGCCTCTGTATTTTCTGCAATACCCCACCATGGGGAACCTTATCAAATGCTTTACTGAAATCCACATACACTACATCAACCGCTTTACCCTCATCCACCTATTTGGTCATCTTCTTAAAGAACTCAATAAGGTTTGTGAGGCATGATCTATCCTTCACAAAACCATGTTGACTAACCCTAATCAAACTATTCCTTTCTACTCAAAGACCTGAAATTAAAGAAAACATTTTGAAACATTACCATGCTGGTATGTTCAGCATTTATGACAATGGTGCAATACTTTGTTTCAGTTTGTGCTAGCACAAGAAATAGGGACCAAATGGCCTCTTTTTGTGCTGTGTCTTTCAATGATTCAGAGAAAATCCTATTTAGTCTCACCTGATAATTAAATGTCTTCAGTTCTAGTATAATCATTTTATTGAACTTTTCCCTAGTGCCTCATATTCTTTCTATAATGGAGGGACACAGAAATGTGCATGGCACTCTTAAATATAAACCAAGGCTTTTAAGGATTTCACATAACTATTTCTAAATTTAATTCCACCAGAAATGACCAATAGGACTCTGTTTGCTCTTTGTCATGAAGGGAAAGGTCACAACAATGTCTTCTGCTGAGAATAATAGCCTTTGCTGCATCAGTGCAACATTAACATCTCCCATAAACTATCATTAAGTATTCTCCAAGTGTGAAAACCAATTAGAATAGAATAATGGGACGCTTAACACTGTGGACTCGTGCCCACAAGGAATTGGTTTTAAGACTGCGCCAAACTAATTTTACTTACTAATATTAAAAGACAACCAGACCGGAAATGAGCAAAAGGCATTTTTATCCTGGATACATTGAGACTGAGAAACAAGTTAAGTAAGAAGATTTGACAATATCCACAGAATACATAGATTCCAAACCTACAAAGGATTATTTAAGGCAGGTGCATTCTGAAAAGTGTGTGTGTATGTGTGAGAGAGAGAGAGGCTGTGCGCGTGCAAAAGAGACTGTGTGCACAAGTGTGCATGTGTGTGACAAAGTGATGGTGTTTACATCATTGTATGCATGAGGGTAAGTGTATGTGAGAGAGGGTGTATGCACAAGTGTGTGCATAAGGGTCTATGTGTGTGAGAGAGAGGGTGCATATACACAAGAGTAAGTACTTGTGTGAATATATGCACAATTGCTAAATGGATCAGTACGCATATGATGTTTATTTATCAAAGAAATTCTGAATTCATTTAGTCACAAGAAAGGAAACATTCTCAAGTTCATCCATTGAGTGGCATGGTGGCTCACAGCACCAGGGACCCAGGTTCGATTCCAGCCTTGGGTGACTGTCCATGTGGAGTTTACACATTCTCCCTGTGTTTATGTGGGTTTCTTCTGGGTGCTCTGGTTTCCTCCCACTATCCAAAGATATGCAGGTTAGGTCAATTGGCCATGCTAAATTACCCATAGGGATTTGTAGGTTAGGTCCATTAATCAGGGGGACATAAAGGATAGGGAATGGGTGGGTTATTCTTCGGAGGGTCGGTGTGGACATGTTGGGGTGAAGGGCCTGTTTCCATGCTGTAGGGATTCTAATTCTAATTCTCCAAGTACTTGCAGTACAGAAGCAGATCTTACAGAGCCATGCTAGTTATTATACTCCACATAGTCCTCCATCCAATCCTCCTTCAAACAACTCATCAATCCTTTTACTTCTTAAGGATTTAATGCACTTCAGCTTAAATGTGACTGTTTCTGGCCTCGACCACTCTCTAGCTGAAGAAGTTCCAGTTATTCCAGAACTTCAGTTTGGATTTATAATCTTATATTTAAGGTCCCCTTGGTTTGAGTCTTTGCTGCGAGTCTCCTGTCTTTCTGTGTATGAAACACTTTCATAGTTTTAAAGTCTTCTATCAAAGAGTCTAACCGACTCAATCTTCCGTGATAAGAATGACACCTCAGTTCTGATATCAGACTGAGAGATCGTTGCCTGCGTTATTCCCATGCTTCCAAGTTGTTTTTTGTAATGCTCCAAACCTGATCGTATCAAGATGTGATACAAGATGGAGATAAATTAAAATTATAAAATGGTTACAGCACAGAAGGAGTCCATTCTAACCATCATGTCCATACTGGCCCCTTCTAGCTTGCCTCTTCCGTACAGTTTTTATGCCATTCAGATAATGCCTTTTGAGACATCTCTCACTGAACATGCCTCCACCAGAGTTTGAGGCAGAACATTCCAGATCATAACCAATTGCTCTGTAAAAATGCTTTTCCCAACCTTTCCTTTCTTTTTCTAACCATATACTGTAAGCTAGTGCCCTCTTAGTTTTGATCTTTCCACCAATAGCATAGTGGTATTATCTCTGGATTACTTGTCACTAGATTAGTAAACCTACCATGGCACAATCACTAATATCCTTGAAAGAAGGAAAATTCTTGTCCTTAGACTATTTTGGCCAAAATGCTTCTCCAAATTCACAGCAGTGTGATTGGCTCTTAGCTGTCCTCTGAAATGGTCAAATGAGCCACTCAGAGATCTCAGAAATAACAAGGAAGCTACATGGCATTGAGTAAGGCACCAGAAACAACAGCAGCCCTGCCAACCTTGCAAAGACCCCCGAATAAATATCTTGTGTCAAAACTGGGAGAATTGACTTGACATTGTTATACTCATGGAATTATGTCATACGTGTAATGTCCAAAACAACACCATCCCGAGAAATATCTTGTCCCACTGGCAAAACTGACCCAGCAGAGGTGGCAGCCCAGCGATATACTGAGAGTCTTCAACATTGACTTCAGACCCCATGAACTGCCATGGCATCAGATCAAACAGGGACAAAAAAAGGTCCTGCTTATTAAGATGTAACATCACCAATCAAAACCCCACGCTACTTGTCATGACCCTCAGACATCAGCTGATGAATCGCTGATGAATCACTGTTCCTCCATGTTGAACAACACTCAGAGGAAGCACTGAGGATGGCAAGGGTTCAGAATGTACTTTGGGTGGGGGACTTTAACATCTGTCATCAACAGTGGCTCAGTTGCAGTACTATTGATCGAGCTGGTTGGGTCCTAAAAAACATAGCTGCTCAACTGGGTTTGCAGCATTTTTTTTTAATTTCAAAAATATACTTTATTCATAAAACTTATCTTCACAAACACAGTTCAGTTCTGTACAGCAGCATATCAAGGTAACCAATGAACATTGGAGTTTGACTGTATCCAAAAAACAAACCAAAAGCAGCTCTTATTTGACAAGAATTACATGCATTTGAGGCACTAGGAAGGTTCAATAACTGAATGGACCTCCATTTAACTTCAGCAGAAGACCTCAGACAGTGGTCTTTCCCCACTGTGCCTTGGTGGCAGCTGCCCCAAGCTTTAGTGCATCCCTCAGCATGTAGTCCTGGACCTTGGAATGTGCGTATGCAACACTTGGCCAAGTTCAACTCCTTGCGCTGGAAGACACCCTGCAAGTTTCCCTGCAAGCCACTCACCATCCTGATTTGGAAACATATCTGCATTCCACCTGTATCTTAAGTCAAACTATAGAACACCCTCCCTAGCAGCTTTATGGTTCTACTTACATCAAATGGAGAGCAGTGGTTCAAGAATGCAGCTCACCATCACCTTCTCATGGGCAGGATGGGCAATAAATGCTAGCACAGCCAGCAATGCCTACATCCCATGAATGAAATAAATATTCTCTGTCCAGATGTCTCAGGATTTTGAAAATCTCCATCAAATCTCCTTTCAATCACCTCTTCCTCAAAGAGAACTTCCCCAGCTTCTCCAGGCTATTTCATAGGCTGCACTGTTTATGTCCTTGTCACTGGAACCATTCCCATGAAATCTTTTTGCATCCTCTCTCATGCCTTCACATCCTCGAACATAGTGCAATGTTCCAGTTGAGGCTAGATGTATGTCATATTCCAGGTTAACATCACTCTTTGTCACCTGGTACCATTGCCAATAAATATCAGATGTTTTATGCTTTATCAATTGCTCTTTCAAGCTGTCCAGCCACCTTCAATGACTTATGTACTTATGTACTCATGTTCCCCTGCTCTCAGATCTGCTTTGCAAGTGTTATCTTTGTTTTATATTATCTCTCCAAGTTGATCTTACCATATGGATCATTTCACACCTCTCTGCATTAAATTTGCTATTCACTTTGCCTCCCAGTATAACCAACCTGGCTATGTTTTTTGAAGTTTACTATTGTCCTCCACTAACAATTTCTAATACTTGGAAGTTTTACATCATCCACAAATGTTGAAATTGTATCATGTACACTATGGTCTAGTTTATTAATATACTGGAAGCATAATGTATCTGAACACTGATCCATAAGAAACTCAACTCTGAGCCTTTCTCTAAGCCAAAAGGTAATCGTAACCACTACACTGTTTCCTATGTTGCTATTTTCCCTTTCATGCTATAGATTATAACCTTACTATCAAGTCTATTGTGTTCCATTTCATCAAGTGATGTCCACATGCACCACATCAATATTAGTATCCTCATTCACTTCTCGATTATCACTCTACGGGCTGGATTGGCTGGGGCTCTTTTCACTGGAGCATAAGAGGTTGAGGTTTACTTTATAGAAGTTTATCTAATCAATAGGGACATAGATAAGATGATTAGGTCTTTTCCCTAGGGTGGGGGCCTTCAAAACAAGGGGGCATATTTTAAAATTAATAGGAGAAAAACTTAAAAAGGATATTAGGGACAACTTTTTAAATGTAGAGAATGGTTCCTGTGTGGAAGGAACAGCCAGAGGAAGTAATGGATTCAGGCCCAGTTACAACATTTCAAAGATGTCTGGATAAGTACATGAATGGGAAAGGTTTGGAGAGATATGGGCCAAACGTAGGTAGCTGGCACCAGTTTAATTTGGCAACATGGTTGGTGTGGACTGGTTGGACCAAAGGATCTGTTTCACTCTATGACTCCATAAATTAAAGGATGTTAGTTGAGCTTGATTTGGATCAAATAACATTTTCCTCAAAGACAGATTACATACTGTCCTCAACCTCTCACTCTTGCAAAACTCAAATCACAACATCTGCTGTTAAATGCGGTTCCTTGCTTAGCTGACACTTGCTGAACAATCCCTTTGCACTAACAGCTACGTTAATAACCAATTTAAGATAATCGGATGAATTTGATGAGACAACCCAACACAGTCAATTGCTGCCTAATCCATTTACTTTTGATCATCAGCACAATGCTAGAAAGGATCATGAATTCACTCCTGAGTGACATTTACCAGAAATAAACTGTTCATACACATAGTTGTGTATAAAGGGGTCATAGAGTCATTCACCTCCTCTCTGCATCAAAGCCTTATTTCAAACATGGACAGTTGAATTACAAAGATGAGGTGAGAGTGACCATCCTTGCGATGAAGGTAGAATTTGATTCAGTGTAGTAAGAAGGAGCCCTAGCAACACTGATCATCATTGGATCATGGGGAACTTCTCTACAAGTTGGAATCCTCTCCAGACAAGGAAGATTGTTGTGGTTGTTGGAGGTCAGTCGTCTCAGGTCCAATACATCTCTGCAGAAGTTGTTCAGGGTAATGTCCAAGGTCCAACTATCTTCAGCTCCTTCATCAATGACCTTCCCTCCATCATAAGGTTAAAAGTAGGGACATTCACAGTGGTTGCACAATGTTCAGCAAAGTTCACGACTGCTCATCTGTTGAAGCAGTCCATCTTCAAATGCCAAAAGATGTGGACAATATCCAGGTTTCAGTGGCAAGTAAGATTCACACCACACAAATGGCAGGCAATAAACATCTCTAACAGGAGACAATCTAACAATTAATGCCTTACATTTAATGGTAGCAATATCACTATCCGTTTTGAGGAACAAGAAGGTTAATTATATTGGCCAGAAAGAGATTTGGCTGCATGGTTTAATGCCAGTTTTTGCTTTTTAGTACATGCAGATGAAATTATACACTGGAATTTAAGAAGTTTTCCCTCAGAGACTCCAACTGGATTTTTATGGTATTGGAGGGCTGAAAATAAATGTAGCATATTTCCCAGGTAACCTGGTAGACCCAGTGGTTAGCACTGCTGCCTCACAGCGCCAGGAACCTGGGTTCGATTCCAGCCTTGGGCAGACTATCTGCGTGGAGTTTGCACACTCTCCCAGTGTTTGTGTGGGTTCCCTTCAGGTGCTGCGGTTTCATCCCACAGTCCAAAGATGTGCAGGTTAGGTGAATTGGCCTTGTTAAACTGCCCATAATCTTCAGGGGTGTGTAGGCTAGTTGCATTTGTCAGGGGTAAATATAGGGTAGGGGAATAGGTTTGGGATGGGATACTCTTCGGAGGGTAGGTGTAGACTTGTTGGGTCGAAAGGCCTGTTTCCACATTGCAGGGATTCCACGATTCTATGAATCACACTGCAGATGTTGCACCCAGAACATGAATACAGTTCAGTATTGAAAAGCATTCTTCAGCATAAACATGATGAAGCTCTGTTGGTTACAACACCTCAGGCAGTGTCATTAGGATTCAAATGAAGCAAAATACTGCATCTGCTGGAAATTTGAAATAAACATGGGAAGTGCTGATCTGGTAGCATCTGTAAGAGAGGAACAGACTAAATGGCCTGAATCTTACTTTTTTTCCAAGCATGAGTTGCCTCAAGCTTCTTGGAGGGTTTTTCTTATTCCATGAGGCCTAGTGGATAGGCTTATCATATTTTATTAAATCCACTTCATTAGCCTCTGCCCCTACCCCATGGCGTCACTCTCCAGTATAATCTTACCACACTCTGTTCCGAGAACAATGCACCACTCGCCAGTTATCTGTGGAATTTACCACATCCCCAGTGCTGTTGCCATTTTTAAAAAGCTGTCATGAGCCTGGACAACCTCTGTCAGTCTGGCTCTGCCCTGCATATCCCAAACATTTTCCTCGGGCACAACAAACATTGGGGAATTGGTGCCTGCTGTGTGGTCATGGATCTGGAGGTTTGATTGGATTGGTTGGTGCATAGGCAAGATGTCCTCATTTTCATGACCAGTCGTAGAGGCCACAACACCAGACCACGCCTGTCTGGCCTGACATTGCCACCCAGTTTAGTGCAGTCTCAGCATCTGGAGGAATGCCCAGCGCTCTGGGAAGTCTATCAGTGTAAGTGTCACCATCTTCTCTCTGATACCTCACCCTCACTCTAACTCTGCTGCTGTACCCACCTCTTACCAAGGCTCATGCTCTACCATTCTCACTGTTGCCTGCAACATCTTCCCTCACCCACTCTCACCCACCCTAACCACTGACATCACTAATCATGCATGCCCTCTATGCTGCCCACTCACTCACTTGGGGCACCTCACCATCAACAGGAATAGCTGCGCCATCCATTTTCATCTCCTGTAATGCCTGCTGCTTTCTCATTCCAGGAGGAAAACAGCCCACAGTAGGGCAGGATGTGTCCAGATGGATGGTGGGCTGTCCAACATTCAGCTTCCTCACCTCGTTATGGCAGAGAGCACCCTGCCTCTGACTGTCCCAAGTGACCGATTGACCATGTCCAAGCCCCTGCACTAAGATTGGAGGCTACCCCTGCCAAGAGCTCACACCCCTCCACCCCTGCCTGGAGCGAAGGCTATCACCCTTGACTGAGGGCCTGCTGGCAAGCTTCCTGGCTTTGTAACTATACTGAATGGCAAGGTGAGACAGGATTAATGTGATAAAAAATCGAATGAACTGCAAATGTGAAAAATCAGAAACAAAAAAAGGAATTGCTGGAGAAACTCAGCAGGTTTGGCAGCAGCTGTGGGGAGACAAAGCCCAGTTAATGTTTCAAGTTCTGAAGTTCTGAAGAAGAATCTTTGGACATGAATGAAGGGCAGAATATTATAAGGGTTTGAGTGATCATGCAGCTCTATCCTTACTTGAGCTCATCTGCTGATAACACCCACAACAATGCTTTTGTTACTTCTACACCTGGCCATTGCATCCTATTCTCAACTGGTCTCCCATCTTCCGCCAATCATCCACTTGATCTCATCTAAAGATCTGCCACACATATCCTTACTGGCACCAAGTTCCCTTCCTCTGTTGCTCAATGAGCTCGATGAACCAGTTTGACTCTAGTTCCAGAAGCATCTAATTTCTAAAATTCTTTTGCTCTTTTTCACATACCTCCACTGCTTTACCATTTTCTAGCTCTTTAACATTCTCCTGTCCAACACCTCCCAGTTCTCATTGATCATGCAATTTTGGCCTCTTGCCCTTCCCTGGTCTCAAACACCACAGTGTTAGCCATTGCATTGGCTGCATTGGTCCAAATTCTGAATTTCACTTTTTAGAAATACTCTGTCCTCTTGTAAGACATTCTATAATACTTACCCTATTTCACTAAGATTTTGTTCAATCCTCTGATTCTCTCTATCTGTGACTCATTTGTTTGATGAAACTCTGGCGAGGAACATCATCAAGGTTTACTACATTATCATTGGTGCATCAATGTAAGTCCTTGTTGTTGAGAAACTGAGTAACATAAGTCTTACCATGAGCAGCTTGCCCATACATAAATGCACACAGTAAACTGAAAGCTCTCTTGATGGATTATACTTAGCCTACCAGCTAGGAATAGATCAAAGAGATGAGATGAGATTTGAAACCTGAAAAGGCTGATTCCCTAGTTGATTATTATTCTATGATCTATGCAGATCTAAACCCTGGATGTGGCAATGTTCCAGTGAATTGAAAAAACTGCAAATAGAAAATGTTTATTCATAAAAGGAGGGAAACAGAAAGTAGGAAACAACAGACCAGTTAGTTTAATATATGTCTTTGGGAAATGCTTAGAATCCATTATTAAGGAGAATACAGGACATTTGAAAATCAAAATGCAATCTATCAGAATCAGCATGGTTTTACAAAGGGTAAATCATGTTTAGCTAATTTGCTAGAAATTTTGAAGATATGACAATCAATTGTGGATAACAGGGATCCTATTGATGCAGTATATCTGGACTTCCAGATGGCATTTGGTATGGTACTGCATAAAAGATTAATACAAAAGGAAATATTACATAAGATTAGGGATAATTTGTTAACTTGGATAGAGGATTGACTAAGCAACAGAAAGTAGAGAGTTGAATAAATGACTCTTCCTGGTTGGCGATTAGTAGAGTGCCGTAGAGTTTGGTCCTTGAGTCCAACTATTTACAACAAAATGGATGACTTGAATGCAGGAATAAAGTATACAATAGCCAAATTTGCAAATGACACTAAAGTAAGTATTGATGAAGAAATAAGAAATTTACAACTGGATACAAAAAAGTGGGCGGTCAGGTGAATTGGCCATACTAAATTGCCCGTAGTGTTAGGTAAGGGGTAAATGTAGGGGTATGGGTGGGTTTCGCTTCGGCGGGTCGGTGTGGACTTGTTGGGCCGAAGGGCCTGTTTCCACAATGTAATCTAATCTAAGTTAGGTAGGGTCAAACTTTGGTGTATAAAACTTAATGTGGGTAAGTGTGAGGATACCCATTTCAGTCAGAGGAATAGAAAGGCAACATCTTATTTAAATGAAGAAAACTTCAGCATGTTTCAGTGCAGAGGGATATGGGTGTCCTCATGCATGAATCCCAAAAAAAAGCTAGCATGCAGGTACAGCATGCATTAAGGAAGGCAAATTGAATGTTGAAATTTATTGCTAAAGGAATAGAGTGCAAAGGTAGGAAAGGGTTGCAGACAATGTACAAGGCATTAGTGAGATTGAACCTGGAATATTGTTCACAGCTTTGGTCCCCCTCACTTGAAGAGGGATGTAGTTGCATTGGAGGCAGTTCAGAGGAGGTTCACTTGATTGGTTGCTAAGGTGAGGACTTTGTCTTATGACGAGAGACTGAGCAGTTTAAGCATATACTGTCTGTACTTTAGTAGAATAAAAGAACTAATTGAGGTATATAAGATGTTAAATAGGATTGATAATGTAGACAGACAGAGGATGTTCCCTCTTGTGTTGCAACCTAGGATGAGATATCATAGCTTGAGGGTAAGGGGTGGCAGATTTAAATCAGAAATGAGGAGAAATGACATATTTAATATGGCTGTGAATCTGTATATTTCATTCCCCCAGAACCTGGAATATTGAGTAAATTTCAGGAGGAGATACTCAGAATTTTAACTAATATTGGGTTGAAGGGTTGTGGAGACCAGGCAGGGAAGTATAGTCGAGTCTGAGATGAGATCAACTTGGATTGTATCAAATGCAGAACAGGCTTGAGGGACTGAATTGCCTACTTGTTATGTTCTCATGTTCTTTGAGTAATGTCACCCAGCTTCATAACATGTTACTGCTTTTGTAGATGCGCCAATGTGCCTTGTACTTCCTGGAAGATTGGCATGCACTATGAGATTATTCCACTTTGACAGTTTTTGCTGGAGGCAGGTATCATGTCAACACTGAGCTCATAATTGAATAGCATGGTTTGAACAGCAGTAATATTGGGATTTATTTCACTGCAAGTTACAAGAGAAATAACACATTGTGACCATATGTTTTCAGACTGATCTATGGAAATGCAATATCTATATTCAGCAAAGCACCCCCTAGCAAAAGCATTATCTTTTCGCTGTCAGTTGAGGATAAGTAAAAATGATCTCAGCATCTCTTATGTCTGGTTGACCCCAAAGAGAAGTCAAATGCTTTTAACTACTCAGAATCCCAAGCCTCACATCTTCTTCCTTTTTCAACAATGGTTAAAGAGCCTTCTCCTGCCATTTCAGTTCGACTATCACCCTTCAATCAGACCCAATGGCGATTCTAGTTTTTTTTTTTCCCTGTCAAATTTGTGGCTCACAAAGACATTAACCTTGCTGGCAGAAACTAGGCAATCAGTACATAACTACGCAATATTCATTTTCACACTTTAGAAGACGTTAATGAGTTGACTCCAAGATGAAATGATGAATCACTTCATTGTGTTTGTCCTCTCATTTGGATGTAAAAGACCCCTTGGGATTATTTTCAAAGACAGCCGGGAGTTCTCCCTTCTGTCGTGACCAATATTTATCAATCAACCAACATCACTGAAAAACAGATCATCTTGCTGTTGTTTGTGCCTTCCTACTTAGTGCAGTTGACTGCTGTACTTCACCACTACAATGAGTATACTTTGAACGAAAATTGGCTGCAAAGCACTTTGTGGCATCCTGAGACAGAGAAAGGTGCTATGTGAAGGTGAAACCTGTGTATGGGTATCTTGAAAAGGGATATGATGAAAAGGTTTCACCACAAGGGGGTGAACAGCGTCGTAATGTGTGTTTTGGATCAAAGCACACACCAGTGGAATGATTAATACTGGGAAGATTTAAGAGGCCAGAGTTAAAGGAATGTGGATATATCAGATGATTGTGAGCCTGAGAGAGATCATAGAGACAGCGAGGAATGAGAGCAAGAAATGCAGAAGGAAAAAAAAGTGAAACGTGGTAATGACTAAATTGGTCCTAACCATCTTGTATACTTTAAAGTGGCACTCAACTATGACCAATACATTTATTTCCACAGATTGTTTTTATTGTTGGGATTCACTGGAAAAGAAGGATGTGAATTTTGAATTGAGGCATTATTGAGGGTAGTGAGCACAGGTAGTGACAGATGAATGGCATTTGTTGAAGGACGCACACTTGCATTAGAATTTTGGGTGAAGTCCAGTTGACAGAGGGAAGAATATGATAGTTTGGCCAGGAGTCTATGTGCTAAAGTAACCAAACTAAATGGTAACAAAAGTATAAATGAGGACATCAGCAGCATATTTAGGAGCGTAGGACATAGGAGCAAGTGCAAGCCGTTCAACCTTCGAGCCAGCTCCACTGTTCAATAAGATCATGGTCCCGGTCTCAGATCCACTTCCTGTCTGCCACCCACCAGAACCCTTGGCACCCTCGCTCTTTAAAATTCAATCTAACTCAACCTTGAATAAATTTACAGACCCAGCTTCCAACACTTTCTGGGAAACTGTTGAGAGAAAAAAAAAGTTCTCCTCATGTCTGTCTCAAAAGGGGGAATTAGTATTCTTAAACTGAGCCCCTAGCTTTAAGCTTTCCAACAGAATACCTTCCACTATCCATCCTATTCAATCCTCTCAGGGTCTTTTATGTTTAACTCTCATTCTTCTCAACTCGAAAGTATATTGACTCAACCTGATCAACTTTCCCTCATAGTATAAGTTCT
Organism: Chiloscyllium plagiosum; assembly: GCF_037043375.1. Taxonomy (NCBI): domain Eukaryota; kingdom Metazoa; phylum Chordata; class Chondrichthyes; order Orectolobiformes; family Hemiscylliidae; genus Chiloscyllium; species Chiloscyllium plagiosum. Next base: position 88,806,223 of record NW_028270151.1, read on the forward strand.
TCATCTCAGGACTGTGTTTAATGAATATTCTCTGAGCTGCTTCTAAAGTAATCATATCATTTTTCAAATAAGGAGATCAAAATTGTACACAGTGCTCCAGATGCGCTCTCAACGAGGCCCTGTACAGCTGCAGTAAAATTTTCATATTCTCTGGGGTCGGGGAGTCCAGAACTAGACGGCATAGGTTTAGGGTGAGAGGGGAAAGATATAAAAGAGACCGAAGGGGCAACTTTTTCACACAGAGAGTGGTACGTGTATGGAATGAGCTGCCAGAGGAAGTGGTGGAGGCTGGTATAATTGCAACATTTGAAAGGCATTTGGATGGGTATATGAATAGGAAGGGTTTGGAGGGATATGGGCCGGGTGCTGGCAGGTGGGACTAGATTGGGTTGGAATATCTGGTCGGCATGGACAGGTTGGACCGAAGGGTCTGTTTCTGTGCTGTACATCTCTATGACTCTATAACTCGTGTTCCACTTGGCTTTTGCCTTCCTAATCACTTGCTGTATCTAAAAGTATTTTTATGTGGTTCATTTACCAGGATACCGAGATCTCTCTCCATTTAAAATAAATTTTCTGTTCTTTTTGCCAAAATGAACAAGTTCACATTCACTCAGATTACACTTCCGCTACACTTTGCCTACTCACCAAACTGTCTATATTCTTTTGCAAGCTCTCAATCTTCTCTTTACAACTTTTTTCCCTATCTTGTTGTTAACAAATTTAATTGCAATGTCTTTGGACCCTGTTGTGTTCAAACCAGTGGTATAGCTTGTTGAGGATAGCCACCTTTCTGGTCTAACTGGAAGTGTCTTGTTTTGTCAAAAAAAGTGAAATTTATTTCATTACTGCAGGTCACACAAATCTATATTATTACAGAGATTGCTAGGAGCACACTAACCTCAGGTCTGCCTCCTATAAGCTCCTTCTTTACTCTGACCAATTCCACTGACCTCATTACGATAGGTGATGCTTACTGCACCAAATCCAGTGTTAACCCTTTCAGACCTATAGGCATGTTCTTCCTCCAATCATCGACATGGATTATAAATAGTTGAGGCCCCAGTACTGATCTCTGTGTCACTTCACTAGTTGAAAATTGCCAATTTAAAAAGGACCAATTCATCACGACTCTCTACTTCCTGTTATTTAATAAATTCTTTATTCAGCTAATATCTCACACTTACTCTTATCTTGTGCAAAAGACATTGATACAGCATCGTACCTTCAGAGTGGCTCAGTGACTCTGTGGTTAGTGCTGCTGTCTCACAGCACCAGGGACCTGGGTTCAATTCCAGCCTCAGGTGACTGTTTGCATGGAGTTTGCACATTCTCCTCATATCTGTGTGGGTTTCCTTTGGATGCTCTGGTTTCCTTGCATAGTCCAAAAATGTGCAGGTTAGGTGCATTGGACATGCAAAGTTGTCCATAGTGTTCAGAGATGTATAGCTTGGGTGGATTAACTATGGTTACAGAGATAGTATAAGGGGTGAGTCTAGGGGGATGCTCTTTGGAGGGTTAGTGTGGGCCGAATGGCTTGCTTCCATATAGTAGGGATTTTACCAAACACCTTTTGCAAAACCATGGATCTCATATCTACGAGATCCCCTCTATCGACCATAAACATTATGTTGTCTAACAGAGTAATTAAACATGATCGCCCTTTCACAAAACCACATTTTTTCTTATTCATTACTTTATGAGTTTCTAAGTATCCTGCTATAACCTCCTTAATAATGTATTCTTGTACCTTCCCTAAGATAACTATTAAGCTAACTAGACTGCAGTTCATGCTTTCCGCATCTCTCTATTCTTGAATTGCTATCTTCCAGTCCATTAGGTTCCCTCCAGAATCTAAGAAATTTAAGGAGATTATAATTGAGGCATCAAATAGATGTGCTGCTACAATGGTCTTTAAAGATCCCAGGATAAAACTCATCTGGTCCTGGAGGCTTGTCAGGCTTTAATTCTCTAAGCATCTTTTCCCTGGTGATGGTCATGGTAAGGAGAGGTGATGACATAGGGTAATGTCACTGGCCTAGTAATCCAGACCCTTGACAAATACTCTGGGGCCATAGGTTTGAACCTTACTATGGCAGATAGTCAAATCTGAACTCAATAAGAGTCTCGAATTAGAAGCCAGACTGTTGCTGGCCATGTAACCATTGCCAATTGCTGTAAAACTACATCTGGTTCACTCACGTCATTTAGCAAAGGAAATCTGCCATGCTAACTTGGGTCTAGCCTACGTGTGACTTCAGACTTACGGCAATGTGGTTGATTCTTAACTATCCTCTGAAATTACTTTGTAAGCCACTCAGTTCAAGGCCAATTAGGGATGGGCAGTAGATGTAGGAGCAAATTACTGCCGATGCTGGAATCTGTACTGAAAACAAAAAAATGTTGGAAATCACAGTGGGTAAGGCAGCATCCATGCAAAGACAGCAAGCTAACATTTCGAGTCCAAATGACTTTTTATCAGAGTCACCTAGACTCGAAACGTTAGCTTGCTCTCTCTCTCCATGAATGCTGCCTTACCCACTGTGATTTCCAGCAATTTTGTTTTCAAATAGGCAATAAATGCTTCCCTTCCCAGTGATACCCAAATCCCATGAATGTTTTTTTTTTAAAAATGACAGAGTCATCTTCTGAAAGTTCAGCACTCCTTGCGGTTTAGTTAACATAGTTATGTTAGGGAGGGAGTTGTGGAAGTTTGAAACAGTGAAAGTAAAGGAGCAGCAGTATAAATCCAAATCAGGAAGATGGTGTGCAATTTGGAGGAGGACTTGCAGATGGTGGTGATGCTCCCATGCATCTTCCGCCCTTGGCCTGCCAGGGTGTTATCATTCTATGCAGTCTACTTTCAAATGCATTGTTTATTTGGCAAAGTACCAAGTCTGGGCTCTGTACCGTAGAAACAATACGCTAACCATGGAGATGGTGAAGTGCAGACTTGCCTGAACGAAGTTTGGCTAAGAGGGATAACCGATGAAGACTGAACACAAAGGCCTGCACCTTACATTCCTTGGCTCAGTTACTCTAAGTTGTGTGAATTTTTGAAGAGATTTTTTGTTGTGAGCCCCAATGTGAACTCTTGCCATATCTTGTCAACACACCCATGAACTACTTAGTTCACCCCATTGTATTCCATAAATCTGATTCCCCACGTTAAAAGATACCATTATGAGAACAACTCCGCATTCAATGGATATCCCGGAATTCACCAACATTCCTCACATTCAAGCCATCTTTAAAAGCTCATTGTGCACCAAGCTGAGCACTGTCAGACCAGAGTTGCTCAGTATAGCTCCTGAGGTTTTCTGTTGCCATTGCAGGTATAGGAACTCGATGCTCTGCTTGTGGGCAGGGACCTGAAAGTCCTGGTGGACAAGATGGGCAGGATCTCCGCTTCTCCCTTTTAGTAGAAGCTATAATACCTGCCCATGTCAGCCCGATCTGAGGTTGCCATCCACATTGCAGCGCTGACGGAAGAACTCGAAGAGCTTAGGCTCATCCGAGAGAACGAGATCTTTCTGGACAAGACCTTCAGCGATGTTATTACACCAATCATGCCAGAAGAGAGCAGAAGAGAGCAGACGATGAGGAAAGCGGAGAGGAGACAGGTGCATGAGACCCCAGGAGAAGTACCTGTCAGGAACAAGTTGAAGCTTTTGGAAGCAGAGACTAATGACACTGCCAGTTCGCAAGGCAGCCAAGTTTGTCAATCAAAAGTTGCCGCAGAGGCAGAGCGGAAGAGTCGGACATCGCACAGAGCCGTGGTAATAGGGGACTCCATCATGAGAGGAATTGACCGGGGTTTTTGTGGCAGCAGACGGGATTTAAGGATGGTGTGTTGCCTTCCTGGTGCTAGAGTGAAAGACATCACGGACAGAGTGCAGGAAATCCTCAAGGATGAGGGTGAAGAGCCAGAGGTGGTGGTACATGTCGGCACAAATGATGTCGAGAAGAAGAGGAGGAACATACTACAGCGAGACTTCGGAGAACTAGGAAGAAGGCTGAAAAGCAGGACATCCAAGGTGGTTATCTCCGGTTTGCTTCCAGTTCCTCGGGCTAGTGTGGCCAGAAACAGGGAGATAATGGACTTGAACGTGTGGTTGGGGAACTGGTGCAGGAAGCAAGGATTTAAGTTCTTGGATCACTGGGGTATATTTTTTGGTAAACATAAATTCTACAAGAGAGACGGCTTGCACCTTAATAGGTTAGGGACCAGTATTCTGGCAGGCAGGTTTTCTACAGCAACACTACATTTAAACTAAGTAGCGGGGGGGAGGGGACAAGCTGGATGTTTAAAAAGGAAATTGAAGGGAAAGTTAGAACAAGAGAAGTCAAGAAAGACAACTGTATTAATGAGGCAGAAAACTCGGAAAGGCATCATGCTGTAAGGTTGAGTGAAATACGGGTTGATGGGAAGGGTGAGAGCAGTAACAAATTAAAAATACCATACATGAATGCACAAAGCATTAGACATAAGATGGATGAGCTTGAGGCTCTTTTGGAAATTGGCAGATACGATATTGTGGGGATAACTGAGACGTGGCTTCAAGTGGACAGGGCCTGGGAAATGAATATTCAAGGATACACGTGCTATCGTAAGGACAGACTGATGGGCAGAGGGGGTGGGGTGGCCTTGTTGGTAAGGGACGATATTCAGTCCCTTGCGCGGGGGGACCTAGAGTCAGGAGATGTAGAGTCAGTGTGGATAGAGCTTCGAAATACTAAGGGTAAAAAGACCCTCTTGGGAGTCATCTACAGGCCCCCAAACAGGAGCTGAAATTGGCCTGTCGCAAAGATGTCACTACAGTTGTTATGGGGGATTTTAACATGCAGGTAGACTGGGAAAATCAGGATGGTATTGGGCCTCAAGAAAGAGACTTTGTGGAGTGCCTCAGAGATGGATTCTTAGAGTAGCTGGTGCTGGAGCCGACCAGGGAGAAGGCAATTCTGGATCTGGTATTGTGTAACAAACCAGAATTGGTCAGAGACCTCGAAGTGAAGGAGCCATTGGGAAGTAGTGACCATAATACAATAAGCTTCAATCTGCAATTTGAGAGGGAGAGGGTACAGTCGGAAGTGACAGTACTTCTGTTAAATAAAGGGAATTATGGAGCTATGAGGGAGGAGCTGGCCAAAGTTCAATGGTGCAATACCTTAGCAGGGATGACCGTGGAGGAACAATGGCGGATATTTCTGTGTATAATGCAGAAGTTGCAGGATCAGTTCATTCCTAAAAGGAAGAAAGATCCCAGGAGGAGGCATGGGCGGCCGTGGCTGACGAGGGAAGTAAAGAAACATATAAAGTTAAAAGAGAAAAAGTATAACATAGCTAAGATAAGTGGGAAAACTGAGGACTGGGAAGCTTTTAAAGAGCAACAGAGGATTACTAAGAAGGAAATACGCAGAGGAAAAATGAGGTACGAAGGTAAACTGGCCAAGAATATTAAGGAGGATAGTAAAAACTTTTTTAGGTATGTGAAAGGCAAAAAAATGGTTAGGACAAAAATTGGGCCCTTGAAGACAGAAACAGGGGAATATATTACTAGGAACAAAGAAATGGCAGAGGAATTAAATGGGTACTTCAGATCTGTGTTCACTTGGGAAGACACAAACAATCTCCCTGAGGTAACAGTGGCTGAAGGACCTGAACTTAAGGGAATTTATATTTGCCAGGATTTGGTGTTGGAGAGACTGTTAGGTCTGAAGGTTGATAAGTCTCCGGGGCCTGATGGTCTGCATCCCAGGGTACTGAAGGAGGTGGCTCGGGAAATCGTGGATGCGTTGGTGATTATTTTCCAGAGTTCAATAGATTCGGGGTCGGTTCCTAAGGATTGGAGGGTGGCTAATGTTATACCACTTTTTAAGAAAGGTGGGCGAGAGAAAGCAGGAAATTATAGACCAGTTAGTCTGACCTCAGTGGTGGGAAAGATGCTGGAGTCTTTTATAAAGGATGAAATTACTGCACATCTGGATAGTAGTAACAGGATAGGACAGAGTCAGCATGGATTTATGAAGGGGAAATCATGCTTGACTAATCTTCTTGAATTTTTTGAGGATGTAACTATGAAGTTGGATGAGGGAAATCCAGTAGATGTAGTGTACCTGGACTTTCACAAAGCTTTTGATAAAGTCCCACACAGGAGGTTAGTGAGTAAAATTAGGGTGCATGGTATTGGGGGCAAAGTACTAGATTGGATTGAAAATTGGTTGGCTAATAGGAAACAAAGGGTAGTGATAAACGGCTCAATTTCGGAATGGCAGGCAGTGACCAGTGGGGTACCGCAGGGATCCGTGCTGGGACCACAGCTTTTTACAATATATGTTAATGATTTAGAAGATGGTATCAGCAATAACATTAGCAAATTTGCTGATGTTACAAAGCTGGGTGGCAGGGTGAAAAATGATGAGGATGTTAGGAGATTACAGGGTGACCTGGACAAGTTAGGTGAGTGGGCAGATGCATGGCAGATGCAGTTTAATGTGGATAAATGTATGGTTATCCACTTTGGTAGCAAGAACAGGAAGGCAGACTACTACCTCAATGGAATCAATTTATGTAAAGGGGCAGTACAGAGAGATCTGGGTGTTCTTGTACACCAGTCAATGAAGGTAAGCATGCAGGTACAGCAGGTAGTGAAGAAGGCTAATAGCATGCTGGTCTTCATAACAAGAGGGATTGAGTATAGAAGCAAAGAGGTGCTTCTGCAGCTGTACAGGGCCCTGGTGAGACCACACCTGGAGTACTGTGTGCAGTTCTGGTCTCCAAATTTGAGAAAAGATATTCTGGCTATTGACGGAGTGCAGCGTAGGTTCACGAGGTCAATTCCTGGAATGGCAGGATTACCTTACACTGAAAGACTGAAGCGACTGGACTTGTATACCCTTGAGTTTCGAAGATTGAGAGGGGACCTGATTGAGACGTATAAGATTATGAAAGGATTGGACACTCTGGCAGTAGGAAACATATTTCCACTGATGGGTGAGTGCCGAACCAGAGGACACAGCTTAAAAATACGGGGTAGACCATTTAGGACAGAGCTCAGGAGAAACTTCTTCACCCAGAGAGTGGTGGCTGTGTGGAATGCTCTGCCCCAGAGGGCAGTGGAGGCCCACTCTCTGGATTCATTTAAGAAGGAGTTGGATAGAGCTCTCAAAGATAGTGGAATCAAGGGTTATGGAGATAAGGCAGGAACAGGATACTGATTAGGAATGATCAGCCATGATTATATTGAGTGGCGGTGCAGGCTCGAAGGGCTGAATGGCCTACTCCTGCACCTATTGTCTATTGTCTATGGTCTATTATCAGTGCAGTCTCAGCCATCTGAAGGAATACTCAGCGTTGTATGAAGAAGGTCAACGACCAGTGTAAATGTCATTATCTACTCTCTGATACCTCACACTCACTCTATCACTGTTCCTGCAGCCACCTCCCACAAAGGCTCACGCTCTACCACTCTCACTATTCCCTACAATATCTTCCCTCACTCACTGTCACACCTCCCCCAACCCCTGACATCATTAGCCTTGCATAACCTCTGCACTGCCCGCTCAGTCACTCGGAAGACATCACCACTTGCACCAGCATAAATTGCTGTGCCACCCACTTCCATTTCCCTTCATACCTGTGTCACTCTCATTCCAAGAGGTAAACAGGCCACAAAAGGGCAGAAAGTCTCAAGTCTCACGGCATTCTACTTCTAACGCTGTAATGTGGAAAACATCATGACTGTGACCATCCCAAGTGTTGGACTGATCATTTCCAAGCCTTCGGACCAGTATCAAAGACTGCCCTTGACATACTGCAGCAGGACACCTGGAGTGAATGAGACTTGCTCACAGCCATAAGCAGCTTCCTGCCCTTTTGACGGCATCAAATAAGAAAGAGATAAAGTTACACGAGCCTGGTTTCTCTGGGTGAGAGGGCAAAGTGCAGAAAGGTAAGGCAAGGCAAGCTGTGAGCATCCAGGTAGATTCAGAGTGAGGGGGCTCTATGACAGTGAGTGAGGAAGCTGGAGATACAGCCTGCTCCAGTCCATCAGCTGGGTGTATGTCCCTGAGTACACAATGTCCTTGCTGCAGCATTACAATAAGAGTGACTAGGGCAGCCCTGCAATGTGAGTCTCTGTATCTAGAGGCAGCCTGCCTGCGTATTGGAGGTGAGCCAAAGTGTTCATGGGACTTTCTCCTGTTGCTACAGCTCCTGAATGAACATTCTGCATATACCCCAGCATGAAAGTGCAGCAAGCAGCTGGATCTAACAGAATCGAGTGGATCACCATTTATAACAAAAAGTACCAATTCCATGGAGCAGAATCCTGGGGTTCACGGATTTTGCCCAGGCTGTGGTTGAGCAGGATACAAAGTTTGAGTGTTGGGTAGAGGCTGATCTCCATGTCGGCTGCCACCTTCTTGCGTGGGAAGGTTTCACTTCTCTGCAATAAAATCAAAAGGGCACTGTTGGGGAAATGTCTAGCTGTCAGCTGCCTGTTCCTCATTTGAAATATACATGAAACTTTATGAGAATCGTAGCCTGCATTTGACTACCTGAATTAAAGTTTCAGAGTTTCTTAAGACCACCCAGAAATCCAACACATAACAGAATTTGGGGAACCCACACGTGACTCTAGATCCACAGCAACATGGTTGACTCTCAACTACCCTCTGGGCAATTAAGAATGGGCAATGAATGCTAGCCTAGCCAGTGTCGCCCCAACATCTTTTGAATGAATTGAAAATAAAGATCCCATATATAACTTAAAGGAGAAATCAATGAAATATATATACATGATGTATTTCAGATTCTGCAAGGCTTAATTTTGAATGGGATAACCGTTGGAATCTTCCAGCCAAATACGCATGCGTTCTGAGGCAACAGTGTTGGAGCATTCACCCCGGCTCTTTACCAATACACCACAAGCCTACCCCACCATCTACACCCCCAGCGCCCAACCGCACTACACACTCGACAAAAGGAAACAAACGAACTGCAGATGCTGAAAATCTGAAACAAAACCTGAAATTGTTTGGCAGCAACTTTATGGAGAGAAATCAGAATTAATGTTTCAGGTCCAGTGACAATTCTACAGAACTTTTGAATGTTGTCGGTTATTGGGAGAGAACCGAGAAGACACATCATGTTCTCCTCCAAAAACAACACATCCACGTGGTGGTACAGTGGTCAGCACTGCTGCCTCACAGCACCAAGGGCCTGGGTTCGATTCTATCCTTGGGTGACTGATGTACGGGGTTTCACATTCTCCTTGTACCTGTCCCACAGTCCAAAGATGTGCAGGTTAGGTGGATTGGCCATGCTAAATTGCCCGTTGTGTTCAGGGATGTATTGGTGCAGGAGTCAGGGGTAAATGTAGGGGAATGGGTATTGGTGGGATACTCTTGGGAGGGTTGGTGTGGATTTGTTAGGCCGCAAGGCCTGTTTCCTCACAGTAGGGACTCGAATTCGAACCCCAGTTCCAACATTAATCGACTACCTTCATTGGTCCACTCCCCTTTGCACTTCTGGCCCAACACACTGTCTCTGAAACATGTTAGATTCATTTACTTACAAATTCTCAATGGAAGCAATTGCACACAATTGCAATTGCATTCTCTGCGATACATCTTATGTAAACTACCTTGTTCAATTTAATTGAAGTCAATTGATTTGTTACTTTTACTATCATGGGAACAACAAATGCTGCAGAATCATTTGAAGTAGCAGAGAGAGTACACATGAGTTGTGCAGTGATAATAACATTTTTTTGGGATTTCCAGAAGGATTTTAACAAAATATTGTTATTGCATATTGTAGTCTCTTGAATATGTGGAATCAGGAGACAAGTAACAGAATGGATTGCAAGTTGTCCACAAAACAGGAAACAGAGATTAGGGGTTTCATGGAACATAGAACATAGAACATTACAGCGCAGTACAGGCCCTTCGGCCCTCAATGTTGCACCAACCTGTGGAACCAATCTGAAGCCTACCAATTCTACACTATTCCATTTTCATCCATATGCTTATCCAATGACCTTTTAAATGCCCTTAAAGTCTACTGCTGTTGTACGCAGTGCATTCCACTCCCCTACCACTCTCTGAATAAAGCAATTATCTCTGATATCTGTCCTACATCTATCACCCCTCAATTTCAAGCTATGTCCCTTCATGTCCCTTCACCATCCAAGGAAAAAGGTTCTCACTGTCCACCCTATCTAATCCTCTGATCATCTTATATGTCTCAGTTAAATCACCGCTCAACCTTCTTCTACCTAACAAAAACAGCCTCAAGTCCCTCAGCCTTTCCTTATAAGACCTTCCCTCCATACCAGGCAACATCCTAGTAAATCTCCTCTGAACCCTTTCCAAAGCTTCCACATCCTTCCTATAATGTGGTGACCAGAACTGTACACAATACTCCAAGTGCGGCCGCAACAGAATTTTCTACAGCTGCAGCATGACACCATAACTCCAAAACTCAATCCTTCTATTAATAAAAGCTAACACACCGTATGCCTTCTTAACAAACCTATCAGCCTGGGTGGCAACTTTCAGGGATCTATGTACATGGACACCAAAATCTCTCTGCTCATTTACATTACCAAGAATCTTACCATTAGCCCAGTATCTGCATTCCTGTTGCTCCTTCCAAAGTGAATCACCTCACACTTTTCCACATTAAAATCCATATGCCACCTCTCAGCCCAGATCTGTAACTTATCTATGTTTCTCTGAAACCAGCAACATTGTTCAGCACTATCGACAACTCCACCGCCCTTAGTGTCACCCACAAATTTATTAAGCCATCCTTCTAAGCCCTCATCCAGGTCATTTATAAAAATGATAAACAGCAGTGACCTCAAAACTGAACCTTGGGGTAAACCATTAGTAACTGAACTCCAGGTTGAATATTTCCCATCAACCACCACCGTCTGTCTTTTATCAGCTTGCCAATTTCTGAACCAAACTGTTAAATCTCCCTCAATTCCATGCCTCCATACATTGTGCAATAGCCTACCATGGGGAACCTTATCAAATGCCTTACTGAAATCCATATGAACTGCATCAATCACTTTACCCTGATCCACCTGTTTGATCACCATCTCAAAGAATTCAATAAGGTTTGTGAGGCAAGACCTATCCTTCACAAAACCATGTTGACTATCCTTAATCAACTTATTCCTCTCTAGATGATTATTAAGCCTATCTCTTATAATCTTTTCCAACATTTTACCCACAACTGAAGTAAGGCTCACTTTGTCTATAACTATCAGGGTTCTCTCTACTCCTCTTCTTGAACAAGGGGACAACCTTTGCTGTCTTCCAGTCTTCTGGCACTATTCCTGTGGACAATGATGACATAAGGATCAAAGCCAAAGGCTCTGCAACCTCCTCCCTGACTTCCCAGAGAATCCCAGGATAAATACAATCTAGCCCAGGAGAGTTGTGTACTTTCACACTTTCCAGAATTGCTAACATTTCCTCCTTGGGAAGCTCAATCCCTCTTGTCTAGTAGATAGTAATCTCCTTGACAACATTGTCTTTTTCCTGTGTGAATACTGATGAACAATATTCATTCAGGGCTTCCCCTATCTCCTTGGACTCCACACCCAACTTCCCACTACTCTTGTTTGGTCATAATCTTTCTCTAGTCATTCTTTTATTCCTGACATATCTTTAGAAAGCTTTAGGGTTTTCAATGATCCTATGTGCCAACAACTTCTCAGGTTCCCTTTTGGCTCTTCCTAGCTCCCCCTTTAGGTCTTTTCTGGCTAACCTCTAACTCTCAAGTGCCATAACTGAGCCTTCATGTCTCATTCTAACATAAGTGTTCTTCGTCCTCTTGACAAGAGATTCAACTTCTTTAGTAAACCACGGCTCCCTCGCTTGACCACTTTCTCCCTCCCTGTCAGTACATACTTGTCTAGGACACACAGTAGCTGTTCCTTGAACAAGCTCCACATTTCAATTCTGCAGTTTCCTTCCCCATCCTAGGTATCCTAATTCTTGCCTAATCACATTTTAATTGCCTTTCCCACAGCTATAAATCTTGCCCTGTGTTATTTACATCGCTAAAACAAACATAACTGAATTGTGGTCACCAATGTGCTCACCTACCTCCAAATCTAAAACCTTTGTGGTATTTCAATGTGGTTACTCACAAGAGCAGAATGTGAGAAATTGTGTTCCACAAAGGTTCGTATTGGGATGGCTGCTGTTAATGACATAATTGATTGAATTCAAAAATGAAAAATAACATTTAATTTGACACAAAATTGGTTGATGTGGTGAAGTAACTGCACTGAGGCTAGGTCCTATCAACAAGTCACCTTTTATTTACTAGTACACAGTACACTGGCTGGGACTAGCTAGCTCAGAGTCAGTGCTAAACTGAAGAGGTTCAAATCTCCTGGTTATCGTGGTCAGCCAAGGCTTTCCTGATTAGTGCAGGTTAACAACCCTAATCAAGAACCTCGTAGTTAATGAGGTCAACCTGGTCCCAATCACTACAAGTGTTGGACTGTGAGAAAGTAGAGAATGACTCTAAGAACTTGCACAATAAGTGTAATCGAGAAATGAGCTTCAATCTAGTCAGCGGGCAGGCAATACACTGAGGCAGGAAGAGCAAGAAGGTCCTTGGAAAATGAATCTAAATAGGATTCCAGAAGAGTAGAATTTGGGTGCACAAATACGTAGGTTATCAATCATAGAAGCAAGACTTTAATAAGGCTATTTTTTTTAAAAAGAAGCAAAGTATAGGAAAATCTTTCTAGGAGAAGGCATTACTAAACTGAGAAGTTGTGTTTCATATATATACATATATATAACTTCAGACCACACTGCAGTAAGGTGATCAGTTTTGCTGTTGGAAAACTATAAGATAATATAGTGATGGAGCAACAAAAACCAGGATGACAATTGAAATGAGAGATCTTTGGATGAAGCTTGTCCAACAGCTTAAAACTGTCTTAAGGTGAAACAATAGCCAATTTTTCATATATGCTTCATCACCTTTCCATTAGTGTTGCTGGAAGGAGATTTGTTAACTCATTGCATTCATCTTAGGATATGTTGTGATGTTAAAAAAGTCCTTAATGATACATTGCAAATAATTGGAAGGTAAAATCCAGAATGGCGATAAACCAGATTCTAATCTATGATCTTCTCATTGCAGCATGCTGACACATATCAATCTCACCCCAATGGGCTGTTATGTGAGTAGAATTACACTGAGTCATTCAGGTCTGCTAAGAGCTAAGATTGCAGGAAATCAGTAACTGCCATCTCTACCAAATAGGGAGGAAATTTTCAGGATGAATTATGATAATTTGAAGTAAGATATGCACTGGGCACAGAGACATGTGTATAAACCAGCCCTGGAAAATGCTTGTTTTTCAGCAGAACTTCAAAGAGTAGCTCTGCAGGAAGTACCCTACCTCAGGAGGCATGGTGAGAATGGCAAGAAGAGTTCCAGCCTGGCCAGTTGCCAACTCTCCCAGATCACAACTTTTTGGGGTTACTTATAGAACCCAGGATAATGAAAGACAGTGATTGAGATATCGCTAGTAGTTAAAATTGTGTGTTATTCTTTTAACTACATAATAAATTAATTGAGTTTTATAGAGCTCTCACTGTATCTTTGTCTATGTATACATTGTTGTCTGGCAGGGAGAAAGTGAGGACTGCAGATGCTGGAGATCTAGTCAAGAATGTGGTGCTGGAAAAGCACAGCAGGTCAGGCAGCATCCGAGGAGCAGGAGAATCGATGTTTCGGACATAAGTCCTTCATCAGAGGACGACATTTCCGTAGAATGGAAAAGGTTGAGGAATGACCTGAAAGAGTTTGCTTAATACTCCAAACAGGAATTGATGGTCTAGATCCAGAAAGATGTTACCTTTTTTGGGGGGGGAGAACAGAACTAGACTTCATAATGCTTAATGAACAATTCAAAGTTCAATTGAAATGGGGAAATGATGGATGTGGGTACAATTACAACATTTAAAAGACATTTGGTTAGATACATGAATATGAATGGTTTGGAGGAACATGGGCCAGGAACAGGCAGGTGGGACTAGTTTGGTTTGGGATTATGTTCAGCATGGACTGGTTGGATTGAAGGATCTGTTTCTGTGCTGCATGACTCTATGACTATGACTCACAAAGGTATTAGATGATTTGGGTGGAAATGGTGTGCAGAGATAGGGGGGCAAGGCAGGAAATTAGCTGTGGAAAATAGAGCCAAATGGCCTCTTTCCACACTGAAACAATTTTAGCCAACAGATTTCAGGTGAAGCTTTGATAATGGAATCTTCTACTGTATCTGATGGTGAGCTTGGAGGTTGGAAGGAAACCAGATTAGTCAAGGTGGTGTCACATATGAACAGTTCTGTCTTCCTGCCTTCACTACAATTACACTCAAGGGGAGGGGGAGAAGGCCTTTGATCAATCATCACCATGGTATCAACTGATGACACTTTAAAGCCTCATTCTGTCTTTGTTGGAATTACCCTTGATATGAGTGGGCCTGTTGTCATATATGTGTCTTACATCAAAATCCATGTGGGTGGCTCCAGGCCTGGGGAGGGGAGTGAAGGGTCTATTAATCAAAGACAATCAGTGACTTTTGAGGGAGTGGACATTTGGGAAAGTGGGTGCCCAATGCGAGCCATCTCACTGGACTATATTTTAATGTATGTTTAGATCAGAGTGGTGCTGGAAAAGCACAGCAGGTCAGGCAGCATTCGAGGAGCAGGAAAATTGACGTTTCGGGCAAAATCCCTTCATCAGGAATAGAGCTCTATTCCTGATGAAGGGCTTTTGCCCGAAATGTTGATTTTCCTACTCCTCGGATACTGCCTGACCTGCTGTGCTTTTCCAACACCACTCTGATCTAAACTCTAGTTTCCAGCATCTGCAGTCCTCACTTTTGCCTACTATATTTTAAGGTATACCCTTCACACCCTCATCCACACCTTTCCTCTTCCTACAACTCCCAGCCCACACACATATTCCCTATAACTACTTTTCCGTGATGCTAGGACATCCCAATGCCAGATTGACATGTGGTTCAGAGGGCCTTATGAAAAGGAAGCTGCAGCCTGGGTCATTTACTGCCTTCTCGCTGGCTCCAAGATGCCTAAAACCCCCAGTGGTACAGATTACAAGAGCAGGAGGTCATGTTGGAGTTTGACAGAATCTCAGTTGGGTCACAGCTGGAGCACAGTTCTGGTCTCAATATTATGGGAAGGATGTGATTGCACTGGAGAAGGTGCTGAGGAGATTCACCAGGATATTTTGTGCGATGGAGCATTTCAGTGATGAAGAGACTAGAAAAGCTCAGGGTATTTACTTTAAAACAGAGAGGGGATTTGATTGCGGTGCATAAGATTTACGAGGGGCTTGGACAAGGTGGATAGGAAGCAATTGTTCCTGTCAGTGAAGATCAGTGACAAAGGGGCATAATTTTAAGGCAAAAGGCAGGAGGTTAGAGGAATTTTTGTTCTCACCTAGCAGGTTTTGGGAATCTGGAATGCACTCCCTGGGAGGTGGAAAAACTTACAAACTTTTTAAAAAGTCCTTGGATGAGCACTTTAAATATCAAACCATCCAAGGCTATGGGCCAAGTGATGGGAAGTTGAATTGGTGTAGATAGGTGGGTGCAGACTTGATGGGCTAAAGGACCTAATATGCGCTGTATGTCTGCATCAGTTCAAGAAGGTTCACAGCTACCAAGTTCTCAGGCACCTGCAGTTGAGCAGTAATAGGTAACTATGTCATAGAGGGCACAATCCTGAATGTTTAAAATGGTTTGGTAACAACTCTGTTAAATCTCTCCTTTTATTGACAATTAAGTGACACAGAACATAGAAAAACACAGCATAGGAATCACATGTTGTGTCAAAGATGACACCAAATTAAACTAATCCCTTCTGCCTTGGCTCATATCCTTCCATTCCTTGCATACTTATGTCATTATCTAAAAGCCCCTTAAATACCCCTATCGTATTTGCCTCATTCACCACCTTTGGGAGCGCGTTCCAGACACCTACAAATCTACGTGTAAAAAGGTTGCCCCTCATATCTCCTTTGAACTTTCTCCCTCTCACCTTAAATGCACCTTAGTATTAGATATTTCAACTTTGACTGACTGAGTTTGGAAGAGAGACGTCTGACCGAGGCAATATATCACCAACATTAGAAATCTGAAAGAAAGTAAAAACCGAAAATACTGTACGTACTGAGTAGGTCATTCCTGACGAAGAGCTAATGCTTGAAACGTCGATTCTCCTGCTCCTCGGATGCTGCTTGACCGGCTGTGTTTTTCCAGCATCACACTTTTTGACTCTAATCTCCAGTGTCTGCAGTCCTCACTTTCTCCATACCGAGCAGGTCTGGCAGCTTCTGTGAAGAAAGACAGCGTTCGGGGTTCGGGGTTCGGGTTTGCGATCACTTATGAGCAATTTCAGAAAGTTGTTCCACAGCACATCTAGTGGTTGGAGCCTGCAAAAACATGGTGACAGTTGATGTGACAACATTGAATGGGTCATGTTGATATAGGAATTTATATTTGGAAATATTGATCAAAATATCTTGACAGCAAATTGTAAGGTTTGCGGGCAAGAACTGTACTTGTTATGCAAGGTTTTTAATAATCTTATGAATCAAATTGCCCATAGTTTGAATGGTTCAGAAAGGGACCACAGGGAGAAGAGGAGACATCTCAACTTTCAAGCAATTCTGTTTTCAATTAATCATTGTTGTTCAGCACCTCAGTTCCATTTACTTACTTGTCTTCCATATCCCTTGATACGCTTGCCCAACAAAACTCCATTGATCTGTCTTGAAAATTTCAATTGAAAATTAAATTGCATTTCACCACTCAAGACAGGATTACAGTTCCAATTACTATCTGAAATGTTAAGCTAAGTATATTGATTTGACTGTTGAACACGCAAATTTAATTTCTCTGATTGTTGAACCATCAAGAGAAATGTTGAACAAGACCATAACAGATCTCCCTGCAATGTACAAGGAGCTGTCATAATTCCAGCCTATTTGCTGATCCAAGGAATGTTCAATGATATATTGCTCAAGTATCCCTGAAAATCATTCCAAATGAAAATAGATTTAACCTTGTGTTATTTGTATCAAAGAATCAGACAATGATACTGAACCGAGGAAGCCATTCAGATTGCAGCCCTCTGCAGGAGCAATACTGGCAATTACATTCACTTGACTTTCTCCAACCATCTGCAACTTGTTTCTCTTTTTTCTGAAGAGAATTATCTAATTCCCTTCAGAATACCACAACTGAACCTGTATGCATCACATCTCAGGCAGTGCATTCCAGATCCTCACCGTTCAATGTGTTAAACAGCTTTTCTTCATCAGGCCATTGGTTCTTTTCAATTCACTCATGGGATGCAGGTATTGCTGGCTGGGCCAGAATTTATTGCCTGTCCCTATTGCCCTTTGAGAAGTGGTGGTGAGCTGCCTTCTTGAACCACTGTAGTCCATGTGCTGTAGATGGGCGGCACGGTGGCACAGTGGTTAGCACTACTGCCTCACAGTGCCAGACACCTGGGTTCACTTCCCACCTCAGGCGACTGAGTTTGCACATTCTTTCCGTGTCTGCGTGGGTTTCCTCCGGGTGCTCCGGTTTCCTCCCACAATCCAAAAACGTGCAGGTCAGGTGAATTGGCCATGCTAAATTGCCCATAGTGTTAGGGACAGGGGTAAATGTAGGGGAATGTGTCTGGGTGGGTTGCGCTTCGGCGGGTCGGTGTGGACTTGTTGGGCCGAAGGGCCTGTTTCCATACTGTAAGTAATCTAATCTAGATTTACCTACAATGCCCTTAGGAAAGGAATTCCTGGATTGTGACCCAGTGGCAGTGAAGGAAAAGTAATATTTTCCAAGTCAGGAAGGTTAAATGGCTTGCAGGGCAGCTTGCGGGTGAAAATGTTCCTACGTACCTTCTGCATTTGACCTTCTAGATGGTATTGGTGGTAGGTTTGGAAGATGCTACCTAAGAAAGATGGGTGAATTTTTACAGTGCAACTTGTAGATTTGTAGATTTTACACACTGCTGCTACTGAGCATCAGTGGTGCATCATAGAATCCCTAAAGTGTGGAAACAGGTCATTCTGTCTAACAAGTCCACTCCAAAAACCCTGACCCATTCCTCTACCCTATTACACTACATTTACCCCTGAATAATGCACCTAACCTACCCACCTCTGAACACTATTGACAATTTAGCATGGCCAATTCACCTAACCTGCACATCTTTAAACTGTGGGAGGAAGCCACAGCACCCAGAGGAAACCCACACAGACACGGGAAGGATGTGCAAACTCCACACAGATAGTCGCCCAAGGCTGGAATCAAACCCAGCTCCTTTGCCCTGTGAGGTAGCATTGCTAACCGCCAATTAAATGGGCTACCTTCTCCTCTTTGTCTATCTCTTTGACTAGCTTTCATTTGCCATTTAGTTCTCATATTTGATTTGAACATGCATCTCCAAAGCATGGATTATAGTCAATTGACATTACCGCTACACCCCTGTCTTCCAAAGCTTCAACATAACATCCCTGCTTCTGTACTCCATGCCTGTATTTATCAAGACCAGGATTTTCCATATTGTCTCAAATCGGTTCTCACCCTGTCCCACTGTTTCACCTGATTATCTTAACAATGTATTCAGATTAATCACATATGTTCTGTTTGTGATTTAACATTTTGCATATTATGAACTGGGTCTATGAAATGTCTTGATATGACGTGGAATTTAAAG
Source organism: Chiloscyllium plagiosum (assembly GCF_037043375.1). Lineage (NCBI taxonomy): Eukaryota > Metazoa > Chordata > Chondrichthyes > Orectolobiformes > Hemiscylliidae > Chiloscyllium > Chiloscyllium plagiosum. The sequence goes on from NW_028270151.1 coordinate 88,825,027, forward strand.
CATGGAAACTACCAAAGTTTATGTTTCACTCTAACCCATTCCTCTTTACTTCATTTAATCCCCTATCATCATTTAATTTGAAACATAGACGATAGGAACAGGAGTGAGTCACATGAACCTCACACCTGCTCCACCATTCAATATGCTGATGGCTGATTATCAAGCTCAATACCCTAATCCTGTCCTCCTCCCATATCCCGCGATGCCTTTAGCCCCAAGAACTATAACTACATCACTCTCAAAAACATATAATGGTCTCAACCATTCTCAGTGGAAGTGAATTTCAGTCTCACAACTCTCTGGACGAAGACATTTCTTCTCATCTCAGCCAATTGTCCACCTCAGACCTATTGCATACAGTGCTGGTCACCACACCACAAGAAGTATGTGGATGTCTTGGAGAGGGTACAGAAAAGGTTTGCCGAAATGTTTCTCGAATGGGGGATTTTAGCTTTGAAGATAGATGGGGTTTGTTTTCACCAGAATGCATGACCTTGTGGGGGGGGGGGGGGAGATTGTTGGACAGCAACCTGATCAAGGTTTCTATGATTGTGAATGGCATGGATAGAATGGAAAGTATGAGGCTTTAGCCAAGGGTGCAGGTATTAATTACTAGGGGATACAAGCTCAAAATGCAGGGGGATATTTAAAAGAGATGGCCTTGGTGGGTTTTTCACACAAAGAGTGGTGAGTGCCTGGAACTCACTGCTAAAAGAGGTGGTGGAAGCAGACACAATAGCAGCATTCAAAAAGTACCTGAACAAATACATGAATAAGAAAGAATAGAGGGATACAGATCCTGTAAGTGAAGACAGGTTTAGTATGGAAGGGCAAAATGTGCCGGAGGGCCGAATGGCCTGCTCCAGTGCTGTATTATTCTTTGTTCCAAAAAGGTTTACCCTTCTCCTTAAACTATGACCCTGGACTTCCCCAGCATCGGGTACATTCTTCATGCATCAAATCTGTCAAGCCCTGTTAGAATTTTATAGGTTTCTATGAGATTCCTCCAATTCTTCTAAACTCCAGTGAATACAGTCTGAACCAACTCCATCTCTCCTCATGTGTCTGTCCTGCCATCCCAGGAATTAATTTGGTAAACCTTTCCTCCATACCCCTACAAAAAGAACATCCTTCCTCAGATAAGGAGATCAAAACTACATACAATATTCCAGGTGTGGCCTTATCAATGCCCTGTATAATTACAGAAAGTATCCTATAACAAAAATCATAGGCACCTTAAAATCCTATGCTTCAGACATTTCCATTTAATAGACAATAGTAGAACTTGATAACTAGATTAGATTAGATTAGATTACAGTGTGGAAACAGGCCCTTCGGCCCAACAAGTCCACACCGACCCGCCGAAGCGAAACCCACCCATACCCCTACATTCACCCCTTACCTAACACTACGGGCAATTTAGTATGACCAATTCACCTAACCTGCACATCTTTGTGACTGTGGGAGGAAACCGGAGCACCCGGAGGAAACCCACGCAGACACGGGGAGAACGTGCAAACTCCACACAGTCAGTCGCCTGAGTCGGGAATTGAACCCGGGTCTCTGGCGCTGCGAGGCAGCAGTGCTAACCACTGTGCCACCGTGCCGCCCACCAACTAGGAGAAATGCTGAGAAGATCTTTCCCCTGATAAATAAATGAACCTCAAACTGTTTCAAATTAAGGTGTCTCCAATTTAATACGGTAGAAAGGAGGCAATTTTTCTGAAGAGATTTTATAGTTTTTGGGATTCTCTTCCACACAGACAAATGGAACATATTTAAGATTAAGTTAGGCAGAAATTTGATTGACAAAGGAATCAAAGATTATGGGAGATTGATAGAAAATATGAGTTAATGCCACATTAGTTCAATCACACCCTTACTAAGTAGCGGGGCCAGGGGCCGAAGGTTTACTTCTGCTCCTATTTCTTTTGTTCCTTGATATGATGATGGTAGGGAGGAAAATCTGATTCTCTTCCAATTAGTATGGAAAGAAAAAGGTAGGTCATTGTGAGGATGTATTAAAAGAAGAAAATTGGTTTGGTAGTCATGAGATGAAATCTCCAGGAGTGCAGCCAACCAGGTATGGCAACTGTAGTGATAATGATTCCAAAATCCTCCAGATGCTGGAAGTCTGAAATAGAAATAGAAAGAGCTGGAGAAACTCCAACAGTGTCTGTGGAGAGAGAAACAGAGTTAACCTTTCGAACCCAGTCTGGGATGTATCAGTTTTGATTATGCATTCAAAAACTAAATCCACAAATGACATTGGTAGCAACTGGATGGCACAATTTCTTGTATCTTTGAGATTTAATTAGAGGATTAGAACAGAGAATGAGCATACACAGACATGAGGGGCTGAATGGCCTACTTGTCTGTCATCCATTTCCATGTTTAGCTGTGTCTAATTTGATTTTGGATATAGTTTGCGGAAAGGCTGAAAATTAATCCTGTAGTTAGCACAGAACACCAGACAGTGGTGGAGTAAGTCTAACACATGTCTGACTGAATGCACTGCCCCCTGAGTTTTCCTTGCTTTTATCAATCAGCATGGTTCAGCTTGCTAATGTCAAGGAGAGGAGTGCACTGAGGCCCAAACAAGAAGCAGACCTATCTCTAGGGTGAATAAAGCTAATGAGATGCTGAGAAGAATTGAGATGTTTGCTGCAGTTCTGTGATGCTGACGTTACTGCATTCATTTGCTGAAAATTGATCAATTAGATGGTAATTCTGGAATTTACTGCAGTAATTGAGATAGATGTGGAAAGCTCTCTATTCAACCAATAGAGTTTTGTTAGTAAAATTTCTGGAATCTGGCATCAGTTTACATAAATACTGATGACAGGCCAAGGCAATTATTCAGGTATTCAGATAATTCAGGGCTATAATTGATCTGCGACAATGCTTGTTATAAATTTCCTCATTTTTATTCTTCACTGTTTGCCTCATTTTCTGGAGCCAACAAACAGTTGTAATTATCGCGTAAATATGAATTAACCTTTTGGCAGAAAATTTGTTTCCCTGAATTTTCTAGTGAGCAGCTGAAGGCCGGTTTGCTGTAGTACATGATCTAGACACTGCGGTGCTGCAATAGCGATAACCATTTCAGACCCACGTTTTGTGACCTCAGGGCATTCCAAAGGCGTTAGGTAGCTAATGAGTACTTCTTAACCCTGGACATTTTGTAATAGAGGGAAAACAGCAGCCATCTTCAGCAGAACAACATCCCTCAAACAGCAAAGGCATAACAAGCAGACAATAGAATCATTGAGTCAAAGAGATGAACAGCACTGAAACAGGCTCTTTGGTCAAACTCATCCATGCCAACGTGATATTTTAAGGTAATCTAGTCCTATTTTCCCAGAATTGAGTCCATATCCTTCTAAACTCTTCCTATTCATATGCCCATCCAGATACCTTTTATATGTTGGAGTTGTACCAGCCTCCAACACTTCCTCTAGCATCTCATTTCATATATGAACCACCTTGTGTATGAAAAAGTCACCCTTTAATCGCTTTTAAATCTTTCCCTTCTCATCTTAAACCCATGCCCTCGCCAAACCCGGGGAAAAGACCTTGGCTGTTCACCCTATCCATGCTCTTCATGATTTTATAAACTTCTATAAGGTCATCTCTCAACCTCTGACACTCCAGGGAAAATAACCCAGCCTATTCAGCCACTCCATATGGCTCAAGCCCTTGAAGTCAAGACTGGAGTTGTACTGGAAAAGCACAGCAGGTCAGGCAGCATCCAAGGGGGAGGAAAATCAACGTTTCGGGTAAAAAGCCTATCATCAGGAATGAGGCCTTGAACCCCAGCAACGTCCTTGTAAATCTTTTCTGAACCCTTTCAAGTTTCACAACATCTTTCCTATAGCAGGGAGATCAGAACTGAATACAGTATTCCAAAAGCAGGCTAATCAATGTCCTATTCGGCCACAACAATACATCCTAACTCCTAAACACAATGCACTTACTAATAAAGGCAAGTGTACCAAATGACTTGTTCACTACCCTGTCTAACTGCAACTCCACTTTGAAGGAACTATGAACTGTTCTCTGCATAATGATATAATCTATTTTAATGATGTTTATTGAGGGTAAATATTCTCCAGGACACAGGGGAAAACTTCGCTACTCTTCCTTAACATTGTGTCAGGGATTGCCTGGGCTAATCTGAAAGAGCAATGGTTTAGTCACACAGGAGAAGGGAATGATCTATTTATGTTATTGCTAAACTGTTCATTGAAAGACTGAAGTAATGTTCCAGGGATTTGGGTTTGAATCCTGCCATGGTGTGATTTGAATTCAATAAAAATCTGAATTAATAGTCAAATGATAATCTTGAATCTATTGTCAATTGTTAGGGAGAAAAAATATTGGTTTCACTAATTGAGTGACATAGGAGCTCAGTGGTCAGCACTGATGCCTCAGAGCACCCAGGATCCAGATTCAATTTGGTGACTGTCTATGTGGTGTTTGCACACTCTCTCTGTGTCTGTGTTAGTCTGCTCTAGTTTCTTCCTACAATCCAAAAATGTGCAGATTAGGTGGATTGACCATGCAAAATTGCCCAGAGATGTATAGGCTTGGTGAATTAGTCCCCTTCTCTAAAGTCCCTCTGCTATTAATCCTGATTGGTCACTGTGCTGCCTCCTCACTCAGTCAGGACACGTCACCATCTCCTCTCCACCTGCTCTAATGCTAATGTCAGTCACTTTCATCACACTTATCTCTTGGGTTTCTCTCACTACAGGAGATGACAGCCAATAGCAGGGCAGTGCGAACAGAGCAGGTGGAAAGGTGCCGAATATAGGACTCCCCATAGCCTGTGAGGACAGATTCCTGGCTCTCACAGGGGAAGACTAGGATCACTCCTATCGAGGTGTAAAGACATCCATGGTCTGACAACCAAGGACTTAACACTTTTCATTTCACTGCAACTCTCCTATTAACCCCGCTGTCAGTCTCACTCATTACACACCATTTCTAATGACTGCCCATAATGCCGATTCTCTCCTGGGCCTGACGAATACAACCAGAATCACCACCAGCTCTGTGGTGAGTCAGCCAACTCTTTCCAAAACTTTTTCCTCCAGCTCTTGGACAACAAGAATACTGATGCCTCAAAGGTAGCATCAGCAAAACTGCCTTCTGCAATCCCACTAGCTAAATATTAATGAGCCGAGTTGGCCCATTAATAAGACATTTAATGAGCAATAATCTCTCTTAATTGGCAACTAGATGCTGCCTAGCAAGAAAATGACCATGCAGATTATTAAAAGCATAAAGGATAGCCTGGAATGGTTCTATCATTAAGATAGCTTTACTGACTTTTCATTCAATTATGCCACACATTTCAATATATTGCTCAGATCCCAATAAGATTCCATCCATCGTAAAAGTATAACTGTGTTAATCCCAAAACCGCATTGTAAATTATGAATGTAAACATCATCTTTCCTGTGTGATCCAAAACACAAACATGATGCAGTCCCTGAAAACAGACCTTGTATAATGCCCAAAAAGTGCAGTGGAGGCAAGTTCAATTAAGGCATTCAAGAGAGCATTGGATGCTTGTTCAGATACAAACAATGTGCAATGATTGGCGAAAAAGCAGCGGACTAGAACTAGGTAACAATGCTCATTTAATGAGCTGCTGCAGGCACAATGGGCTGAAAAGCCATCTTCCTGTAACAGTTATGCTTCTGTGATTTTGTGTGTGGGGGAGTGGGAGTGGAATTGCTAATCTGGGATAATATCACAGCTGCAGAACGGGAGGTCATCAAGGAGGGTTTGTCTGCCGAGTCACTGCAGGTGGAAGTCAAAAACAGGAAAGGAGCAGTCACCTTATTGGGAGCTTTCTATAGACCCCCCCAATATCAACAGAGACACGGAGGAGCAGGCTGGGAGGCAGATTTAAGAAAAGTGCAGAAGTGACAGGGTTGTTGTCATGGGTGACTTCAACTTCCCTAATATTGATTAGAACCTCCTCAGTGCAAATAGTTTGGATGGAATAGATTTTCTCAGTCGTGTCCGGGAAGGATTCCTGACTCAATACATAGATAGGTCAACTAATGGGGAGGCCATATTGGATTTGGTGCTTGGCAATGACCCCCAGGTGTCAGATCTCTCAGTGGGAGAACATTTCAGTGATAGTGACCACAACTCCCTGACCTTTGCTATAGTCATGGAGAGAGATATGAATAGATGGTATGGGAAAGTATTTAATTGGGGGAGGGGAAATTACAATGCTACTAGGAAGGAATTGTGGACCAACAATTGGAACCAGATATTCTCAGGGAAAATGTATAACAGAAATATGGAGGTTGTTTCGGGAGCACTTTCTGAGAGTGCTAGATAGGTTTGTCCCACTGAGGCAAGGAAGGGATGGGAGGGTGAGGGAACCTTTGGATGATAAGAAATATAGGACATCTAGTCAAGAGGAAGAAGGAAGCTTACTTAAGGTTGACGAAGCAAGGATCAGACAGGACTCGAGAGGGTTACAAGGTCGCCAGGAAGGAACTGGAGAATGGACTTAAGAGAGATGGAAGGGGCATGAAAAAGCCTTGGCAGGTAGGATTAAGGAAAATGCCAAGGTGTTCTATATTTGTGTGAGGAACAAAAGGATGGCCCGAGTGAGGGTAGAGCCAATCAGGAATAGTGGAGGGTGCCTGGAGTCAGAAGAAGTAGAGCCAATTAGGAATAGTGGAGGGAACTTGTACCTGGAGTCAGAAGAAGTGGGGCGCATCTTTAATGAATACTTTGCCTCAGTATTTACTAGTGAGAGGGACTTTGTCGTTTGTGAGGACAGTGTGAAACAGGCTGATATGCTCAAACAGTTTGATGTTAAGAAAGAGGAGGAGTGGAAATTTTGAAAAACATGAGGGTAGCTAAGTTCCTCGACCAGACGGGATATACCCTAAGTTAATACAGGAAGCAAGAGGAGAGATTACTATATCCTTGGCAATGATCTTTGCATCCTCACTGTCCATAGAAATAGTGCCAGATGATTGGAGGGTGGCAAATGGTATTCACTTGTTCAAAAAGGGAATTGGGATAATTCTGGGAATTACAGACCAGTCGGTCTTACGTCAATGGTGGGTAAATTGATGGAGAGGATTCTGAGTGACGCATTTATGTTTATTTGGAAAAGCATAGTTTGATTAGAGACAATCAGCGTGGCTTTGTTAGGGGCAGGTCATGTCTCAGAAGCCTTATTGAATTCTTTGAGGATGTGACAAAACACATTGATGAAGGTAGAGCAGTGAATGTGGTGTGTATGGATTTTAGCAAGGCATTTGAAAAGGTTCCCCATGGTAGGCTCATTCAGAAAGTAAGAAGGCATGGGATATGGGAAATTTGGCTGTCTGGATACAGAATTAACTGACCTATTGAAGACAGCGGGTAGTAGTAGATGGAAAGTATTCAGCCTGGAGATTGGTGACCAGTGATGTTCCATAGGGATCTGTTCTGGGACCTTTGCTCTTTGTAATTTTTATAAATGACTTGGTTGAGAAAATGGAAGGATGGGTTAGTACGTTTGCTGATGACATGAAGGTTGCTGGAGTTGTGGATAGTGTGGAGGGCTGTTGTAGGTTACAATGGGACATTGACAGGATGCAGAGCTGGGCTGAGAAGTGGCAGATGGAGTTCAACCTGGAAAAGTGTGAAGTGATTCATTTTGGAAAATTGAATTTGAATGCAGAATGCAGGGTTAAAAGCAGGATTCTTGGCAGTGTGAGGAACAGAGGGATCTTGGAGTCCACGTCCATAGATGCCTCAAAGTTGCCACCCAAGTTGATAGGGTTGTTAAGAAGGTGTATAGTGTGTTGGTTTTCATTAGCAGGGAGATTGAGTTTTGAAGAGTCACAAATTTATGCTGCAGCTCTATAGAGCCCTGGTTAGACCACACTTGGAATATTGTGCTCAGTTCTTGTCGCCTCATTATAGGAAGGATGTGGAAGCTTTAGAGAGGGTACAGAGGAGATTTACCAGGATGCTTCCTGGACTGGAGGTCATGGCTTATGATGAAAAGTTAAGGGAGCTAAAGCATTTCTCATTGGAGCAAAGGAGGATTAGAGGTGACTTGATAGAGGTGTACAAGATGATAACAGGCATAGAAAGAGTGGATAGCCAGAGACTTTTTCCGAGGACGGAAATGGCTATCATGAGGGAGCATAATTTTAATGTGATTTTAGTAGATTTATGGGAGATGTCAGAGGTAGGTTCTTTACACGGAGAGTGGTGGGTATGTGGAATGCAGTTGTAGTTCAGTCAGATACATTTGGGACATTTATGTAACTCTTGGATAGGCACCTGGAAGATAGTACAATGAAAGGTTAGAATTAGTAGGTTAGTTTGATCTTAAAGTAGGATAAAAGACTGGCACAACTTTGGGAGCCAAAGGGCTTGTACTGTGCTGTACTGTTGTATGTTCAACGTTCTGTGCTCTGTACTCTAACTGCAGTTTGTGTATTTGTTTTTCACTGACATTATCCTTGTTTCTTTTACAGATCACTTTAAATCTAGGGTCATTTGTTCTTGTTTCCTTTCCATGTGGGAACAGTTTCTCCCTATCGACTTTATCCAATGTACTCACAGTTGCGAAATCCTCCGTCAGATCTCCACTTAGCATTTTTTTACTTCAAGGAGAACAGTTACAACTTATTTAATCCATCCTCATAATTGAAGCTTCTCATTCCTGGGACTATTCTTGTAAATTACTTCTGTGCTCTCTCCAATATGGTCACATCCTGGCCCGAATGTTTGCCTGGTGTATCCACCCCTTCAGAAATCCTCTACAAGCCTTCCTCAGTTGGAAAACATCCATTGACTGTTCCTCTCTGTTTCCTGTGTTTTCAGTCAATCCATGTTGCAAATGGTCCTTCAATTTCATGGCTTCTAACTTTCCTTTCAATTTTGTTGTGTGACCTTCTAAACACCTTCTAAAAGTCCAAGTATGCCACTCCAACAGCATTACTCTCATTGAGTCTTTCTTTTATCTTTTTTAACCAACTCCAGCAAGTTAATTAAACATGACCTCCCCTTTAGAAATCCAGGCTCATTTTTGTAATCCATCCACCTTTTACCGTGTGACTACTAATGCTATTCTAAATAATTGTCTCTAGGAGCTTCCCCACAACTGACTGGTCAGTAATTGCTGGGCTTATCTTTATGTTTAGATTAGATGACTTACAGTGGCCCTTCAGCCCAACAAGTCCACACCGACCCTCCGAAGAGCAACCCTCCCAGACCCATTCCCCTGCATTTACCTCTTCGGCTAACATTACGGGCAATTTAGCATGGCCAATTCACCTAACTTGCACATTTTTGGACTGTGGGAGGAAACCGGAGCACCCGGAGGAAACCCACACAGACACGGGGAGAATGTGCAAATTCCACACAGATAGTTGCCTGAGGTGGGAAGTGAACCCAGGTGTCTGGCGTGCGAGGCAGCTGTGCTAACCGCGGTGCCACCGTGCTGCCCATAATGTTCGCAATTTTCCAGACTTCTGGCACTTCCCCTGAGTTTAGGTAAGGGTAAAATATTGTGGTCAGTGCCCCTGTAATTTCCACTCTCACCTCCTTCAAAATCCTTGGATGCATCTCATCTCATCTTGGTGCCTTTATGTATCAACAGTTTGTCCATCAGGTCTGCCCTATCAATTTTGAACTCACCCAGTCACTGAGACTCCCCCCCCCCACCGCCACAACCCCCTCCCCCTCCCCCCTCCCCACCCCCATCACTATGGCCTCTGTAGCATCTATTTCTTTGGCGAAGACAGATGCAAAGTATTCATTCACCTCAGTCACGCTCCTTCTTCCCAAGTGTAAGTCCCCATTTTGCTTGCTAATCAGCCTTATTCCTCCTTTACCATTCCTATCATGTTTATGTGATCATAAAGACTTTGGAACACTGCTTTTTGTTGGCTGTCAACTTTTTTCCCATAATTGATGTTTGCTTCTTTTATTTAATTTCCCACCTCCCTTCTGAATCTTCAATACTCTTCAATTCTCACTTTTATGACCCATTTCCACTTCTTTAGCTTAACTTTTATTTCCTTTGTCATTCAGGGAGCTCTCAATTTGTTTTCTCTATATTTCCCATTTGGAATATAGGAATTAGGAGCTGGAATAGGCAATTCAGCCCTTTTGGCCCACTCCACCATTTAACATGATCAGGCTGATCTTACCCTGGTCTCACCTCCACTTTCCTTGCTGCTCCCCATAGCCCTTCATCCTGCATTTCATCAGAAGCCTATCTATTTCTTCCTTGAATTTGCTGATTGATTCTACCTCCACTACATTCTGGGGCAGTGAGTTCCACAGATTCACAAACCATCCAAGAGAAGTACTGTCTCCTCATCTCCTCATTTGAACCTGCTTCCTCTCACTCTATATCTATGACCGCTTGTTCCAGACTGTTCCCACAAGAGGAAACATCTGTTCCATGTCCACATTATAAATCCCCATTAATATTGTATATACCTCAATCCGATTCCCCCTCATTTTTCTGAACTCCAGTGTACATTAGCCCAAGCTATTCAACTGCCCCTTATATAACAGTCCATTCGTCCCTGGAATCAATCTGGTGAAGCTCCTCTGAACTGCCTTCAGTGCCACCACATTCTTCCTCAAGTAAGAAGGCCATAACTGGACACAATATTGCAGGCAATGTTTTATATAATTTGACAACACTTCTTTACTTTTATAATCCAGTTCTTTTGTAATAAATGCCAGGAATCCATTTGCTTTTCTTAATGGGCAGCATGGTGGCTCAGTGGTTAGCCAGGTTCAATTCCGCCCCCCCAGCTGACTGCCTGCGTGGCGTTTGTGCATTCTCTTTGTATCTGTGCCGGTGCTCTGGTTTCCTTCCACTAATTCAAAGATGTGTAAGTTAGGTGAATTGACCATACTAAATTGCCCAAAAGGTTCAGGAATGTGTGTGTTAGGTGCATTAGTCAGGGGTAAATGGAGAGTAATAGGGTAGAGGAATAGGACTAGGAGGGCTTGTGTGCACTTGTTGGGCCAAATGACTTGTTTCTCCACTGTAGGGGTTCTATGATTTGTGTTGGCTGCCAGTCCTTTCTCCCTCTGTCCCTTACAATTCCAAACACTCTAAATATCCTAGTCTATATTTAAGTAATTGATGTCACTTATTATAACTATTCTATAGTGGTGGAAATACTTTGTAATTTCCCTGGAAGTTTGTTCTTCTACATCCTTTCTACTAGTTGGTGTTCTCTAAGCCGCACCTCGCAATGTAATCGTTCCTTGCTTTGTTCTTTAGTTTTAAGCTGCTTGTCCACAATCTGAGATTTCCTCCAATGCTAAAGTTAAAATTCTCTTCTGCATATTTACAAATATTTGCTATGCTTCTCTGTGACTTTTCCATCCTTATATTCATCACCTCACAAATTTTCCATTCCTCTCACTCTGGTATCTTGCATATCTCTCCTACTAGTCAAGCCATTACCAATGAATGTCTCACAACTCTCTACATCCCATGCTGTTGAAAATCCCTCCTTAAATATTTCTGTGTTTTTATCTTCCTTTAATAAACTTCTAAAATATTCAGTTTTGTGGAATTCCTCCTCTTGTCTCTTGCTTCAACTTGATACATTTCTTCCCATTACCCTTAAGGGAAACCACCTGAGAGCTTTCCTACATTAAAGGAAATGAACGCAAGTGGATAGGATTTCCATGAGGCTTTATGTTCTCTTGCCATCACACCAGCTGGTTTCCTGGGGATTTATGTCAATCGATCAGAAGTGCTCCTGGGGCTTGTACAAAACATAGGTGGAAAGTCTACTCAATACCCCGTTGAAATGCCCAATGTAAATATTTTACTCTGTTAGAGAAGTTCCAAAATTGTAACCACCTCTATTTCATTTCCAAATTTGTTATAAGTTACACTGTTTGACTGTAAATAATGACATAAAATCAGAATAGATTTGAAAAACAGGAGAATATAGCAAATGAAAAGACCAATTAGACCATTAGATCACCTTTGTTCAACTACCCAAATCTTAGTCTTGATGTCGAAAATATTGAGCTCACAGAGAAATCCAATTCAGTGTGTTGTGTCTTCTCATGTGTGAATGTTTGTGTTCTGCTTAACTCGTGACTATATGATTACCTGTGGCCTAACAGTACAAAAGTCTCAGAATCCATCTTAACAGAGGTCAATTCAAGCATGACAAATTGATATAACCATGTGACTGTTTGTAACCAAGTATAATAATATTCGTGCAAACACTGAAGTGCCTGTGCCAGGACCTGTAACAATCATCTGTTGAACCCTTCAATACCCAATTGTACACATTTAATTCTTATGTTATGGCAGCTAATGTAAGTATTGCCGCATCAGGTCCAAATACCTTACAGGTGGCAAAAACCCATATCACAATGTCAGTTCATCAGGTTTTGATAGATCAAATAGCAGTATAACAAAATCAACTTTATTATCAGCTCTATAATCATTTTTGACTGTTCCTTCAGTGAGTTCTTCCCATTGGAGATGCTTTTGGAAAGTGTACGTGTATATTGTAAATTTTAATACATTTTAATTAAGGGTGCATACATGAGGATCAATGGTCGGCACAACATCGTGGGCTGAAGGGCCTGTTCTGTGCTGTACTGTTCTATGTTCTATGTTCTATATACTTACACTTTTTAAAACTCACATGTTTAATCTGAACTTTCCCAATCTGAGATGGAGTGCCAGTTCCTGATTGGGTATCCGTTGCTTCAAATATATCTTTTCATATATGTCACATTTTTTCTTATTCAAATTATCTAAATTAGAATAATAATATTAATAGATCTACTGACTAAATACAAATCAAGGTTCACCTCTCCTTTAAACTCCAAGTCATCACCTTTTAAATAAATTAGTTATTTCAGTTCAAGTGCATATTTTCTTGGTGTATGTAGTTAATTTAACAACAAACCCATCAGTAAAAGCATGAATAAAATTCCAAGCAGCCTGCAATATGGGGAATAAGTTTAAGGAACAAATCTACAGGAACAAATCTTTGTAAATCTTGTTCCCAGTTCTATGATTAGCCTTGCAAATTCATTCATGTCTCAGTGCCTGCTAATATGCAATGAGCAATTCTAGTCCAAGGAGACTTGAGGCTGCTTTCAATATAGATTATTTACAACTTTAACAAACCATAATAAACATGTGTGTGCAGTGAGACCTCAGCTTTTGATTTCTCAAGAATAGAGAAAGGACGTATAATCATTTGAACTATGATAAGCACTGATTTGTAAAATAGGATTATGTATTTAACATCTTCATGAAGAAAACATTAAATTATATAGCGGCATAGAATCATAGACCTGTACAGCATAGAAACAAACCCTTTGGTCCAACTTATCCATACTGACCAGATGTCCTAAGTTAATCTAGTTCCATTTGCCAGCATTGTCCGAAATCCCTCTCACCATTTCCTACTCATGTACCTATCCATTTTATTTTATTACTAATGTTAAGTAAAAGTATATTTTCAACCTATCCTTTGTAATTATATAGCAGAAGTCAGATGAAATGATTTAAAATCATAGAATCTAGATTTATAATAGTAGGCACGTCATTCAACCTATTGAGTCCACACTGACTCTCCAAAGAGCATCTCACCCAATCCCTGTAACCCTGCATCTCCCATGGCTAATACACTTAGCCTGCACCTCCTTGGACAGTATGGGCAAATTAACATGGCCATTCCAGTGAACTTACACGTCGTTGGACTGTGGGAGGAAATCAGATTACCCAGAGGAAGCCTGCACAGACACGGGAAGAATGTGCAAGCTCCATACAGACAGTCACCCAAGAGTGGAATTGAACCTGCACCCCTAACACTGACAGGCAGTCGTGCTAACCATTGAGCCACATGCTGAGCTATGGTTAGAACATAGAACAGTACAGCAAGTAAAGGCTCTTTGGCCCATGATGTTGTGCTGAGCATTTATCTTAATCTAAGATCAACCTAACCTACACAGCCCTCAATTTGCTGCCATCCATATGCTTGTCCATCAGTTCTTAAATGTCCCTAAACTATCTAACCCTACTACCACCACTGGCAGTGCATTCCACACACACACCACTCTCTGCATAAAGAATCTAACTTTGACATCTCCCCTAAACCTTCCTCCAATCACCTTAAAATTATGACCCCTCATGAAGCCATTTCAGCCCTGGGGGCAAGTCTCTGGCTATCTACTCTATCTATGCCTCTCATTTTCTTGTACACCTCTGTCAAGTCACCGCTCTTCCTTATTCTCTCCAGTGTGAAAAGCCTAATCTCACTCAGCCTCCCTTCATAAGACCAGCCCTCCACTGCTGGAAGCATCCTAATAAATCTCCTCTGCACTCTCTCTAAAGCATCTACATCCTTCCTATAATGAGGCAACTCGAACTGGACACAAATATTCAAAGTGTGGTCTCACCAGAATCTTATAAAGTAGCAGTAAAACCTCACAGCTCTTCAACTCAATCCCCCTGTTAATGAAAGCCAAAACACCATACACCTTCTTAACAGCCCTATCAACTTGAATGGCAACTTTGAGGGATCTATGTACATGGATCCCAAGATCCTGCTGTTCCTCCACACTGCCAAGAATCCTACCTTTCACCTTGCATTCAGCATTCAAATTCGACATTCCAAAATGTTGCCCATAGTCTCCAATATTCATGTAAACGGTGTGATAGAAAGCTTTATTGGCCAACACTAAACAGAATAATTTTGGAATTGTGTATCTTAAATTTCAGAAAATATTTGATGGGTTTTGTCATAAGTGATTGGGAGGTAATGCAATTGCTCCTGAGAGACATAAAGATATTGTTAATTAGATTGGGAGCTCATTGAGATCTGGAAAATAATGCAGCAGTTCAAGTTTGGCATTACAGAATCTCCCAATAGTCAACCTTTAGATCCGTGCTGCTCATTATATGTAATTTGATGCACACCAGTGCTAAACACTATTCAATTGTGATATGTGCTTGGATTTAACAATGTGGTAACATGATGCTGTAAACATCACAATGAACAGGGACAATGAAGAGTATCATCTCTAACAGCTGTATTCACAGCACTGCACAAGTTTCCAGCTACTTTGGTTCTGGAATATGTGAGAGAATGATTGCTGTTATTTGATGTAGCGGCATGCATTTTCCAGCCTTGTTCAAGATCTTGACTGAGGCCAGACCATCCAACATCAATTCTGTCCAAAGTGGCTGCTCAACGCCATCTCAAATTTTCAAGATGAATCCTTGAAATGGAACCGAGTGATTTCTGTTCCAAATAATTGATTACTTTTGACAAGGTCCACCTTTGAAACACCTCACCCACAGGTTTTGATGATTGAAATGCTGGAATATGGGAAACGTCATGCCAAGGATTACGGCTGGAATCGGCAGGGCTGCACTGGGTTTTCAGAGCAAATGTACAACCTAGACAGCCTCTGTTCTCTCACGTGATAAAAGGTCTTGTGAGGTCAGTCAGTTTAACATTGGGAGTGGTGTTACTTTCAGGAACAAATATTCAGGCTAAAATTAGTAGTCACATGGAAAAATGTTGGCCAATGTAGATGGAGAAAGGTGGATTTATAAAATCATGTCTAAGTAGTTTGCTGGAGTTTGTGAAAAAGGAGGGTTGATGAGGATAACACTGTTGATATGGTATACACTGTCTTACAAAAGACTTTGTGAGGAATGCTATATGACATGGCATAAAAGGAATACTTGCAATGTGAAAACAAAATTGGCTGAGGGATAGGAAAACGTAACAGTGAATGATAGTTTTTGGTCCAGAGAAAGTTTTGTAATAGCGTTCCCCAGGGATCAGTATTGGTATCCTTGCTGTTCCTGATAAATATTAATGATCTGGAAGGCATAGTGGTTCAGTGGTTAGTACTGCTGCTTCACAGTACCAGTGACCCAGGTTCAATTTTAGTCTTGGGTGACTGTCTGTGGAGTTTGCTCATTCTCCCATGTCTGCATGGGTTTCCTTCAGGTGATCTGATTTCCTTCCACAGTCCAAAGGTGTGCAAGTTAGATGGATTGGCCATGCTAAATTGCCCAAAGTATCCAGAGATGTGTAGGTTAATTGGATTAGCCATAGGAAATAAAGGGCTACATGTGTAGGGTAGAGGGGTGGATTTGGATAGGATGCTTTTCAGAGGTGCGGATTCAATGGGCGAAATGTCTTACTTCTACGCTGTAGAGATTCTATGATCTAGATTTGATGTGCAGAATATAATACTGAAGTTTGCAGATCCCACAAAACATGGGAGAATTATAAACTGTTAAGGTAGGGTAGAACCTCAAAAAGGCTTTGGCAAGTTGGTGCAGTGTGTGGATACAAGCATTGCAGAGAGGTGTAAGGAAATGCATAAAGAACATGGAGAGACAGCATAAAATAAATGGTTCCAATCTAAAGGCTGTGAAGGAGCAGAAGGGCCCAAATGTACATGTGCAGTGATCAACAATGGAGGTAGAGAAAGCAGTTAATAAAGCAAATATTATTCTGTGCTTTATTAATAGGGTATACAGTATAAGAACAAGGAGGTTATGATGAATAAAAAATAATATGGAGAGATGTTAGCTAGAGTATTGTGTATGGTTTAAGGTGCCATAAGGATGTGAATATTTTGTAGAGAGTGCAGAAGAGGCTTTTGAGAATGATTCTGGTGGGGGGATACTGTAATTTTGAGGAAAGTAATGATAGCTGTCAACTCATTGTTCAACAGCAAGCAAATAATAATGTATTGTCTCTCAAAATGCAGACTTTTTTTTATTTTTCCCTTGGATGAATACACAAGAACATGGTTTAAAAAGCCAGTTTCAACTCGACTGAAGTATGCTACTAAGTCAAAGCCTTGTCTTGCGTACAGGTAGTTCTTTTATAACAGACTGCTGGGTTTTTGTGCAGCCCTGCATTATAGAAAAATCACACTTTCGAAACAACACTTAAAGTGCAGGCGATGTAATTGTGTTACAGCCAACACACGTTTTAAAAGTTTGGGCTTTAGAAACAATGTCCTCAATTTGTCAATCATGTTACAGCGAATTTGCATTAACGAAACACACATTATAGCAGAATGACCTGTATCAGCCCAGGGTTAATTGTTAGTGCGCTGTCAAGGTCACAGTTGAAGAATTATCTCCAATCACCCCTGCATTGCAGGTAAAGGAAGGCTCAAATCACTCTGAGTACTGCAAACCGGATGAAAGGAAATAGTATGACTCTCTCACAATGAATGCTAGAATTGAACCAAGCTGCATAACCTCAATCAAGTTTTAAAGCTCAGGATCGACATCAAGGATACCAATAACTTTCACTGTGATATTCAACTGTCTGATCTTTAAGAGACTGATTTGTGTAACCTAACATTTCAAATGATTAAGTTGTCACTTTGAAACCAGTTTTATTGGGGACAAAACTATGAAAGGCTTTCTTGAGATGTATTGTTACACAATAGAAATATCTACATTCACAGCCAGCATTTTCCGAGTGGAAATAGGAAATAGGAAAAGCTACTTTCGAGGATTAAAGGTTCTATCCCTCAAGCAATTCAAAAAATTATCGAGGCACTTGGGATTAGTATTTGCCCAAAAGCCAGACATTCTGGAATTCTAAAAGGGATGTCCAACAATTTCAAGGTAGAAACTGGGGAAGATGAAATTAAGTGAGTAGTGATGGAGAGATTGAAATTGCAGTAACAGAAATAAGAACTTCAAAACAGAAGCCAGAGAGAGAGAGTTTTAGAATCAACTGTGCTTGAAGCAGTTGAAAGAGTTGAAGGAACTCAAGCTGAGGAGCTGGAACTATATTGTGAAGATATCTAGGGTCCAGACTTGAGGCTGGGTCAACTCAGTTTGCTCAGTTAATTCTCAGATTTGAGAGGCAAAAGTAGAAGCTTTCTTTGTCTCTTTCAAGTGGGTGGCATAGCCGTTAAAGTGACCAAGCTGCCAATGGCCCTTATTACTGCAGAGTGACCTTTCGGGTAGAGCACACAAGGTTTACTCCTTCTTGACTGAGGGAATTGACACTGATTGTGAGGCAGTCTGTCTTAGGGGCAAATCAGCTCATGCAGGAGGTGTACTATCTAAAATTCTCTGCCCTCAGGAAACATCCTGACCAGATGTACTTGAAAGTCAAAAGACTTAGCCAGTTTGTTTTTGACTAGTGATTATGAGCACTTCAAACAGAAGCCACTTACAAAAAATTCTATGAGCTTGAGGAGTTTTCAAACTCCACTTCTCACTCAATGAGATTATACCTCGAGGAACAGTGAGTGACTGAGTCAAGTCTGTCACACTTGTTGATGATTATGAGGTGATTCACAACCCTCTGTTCCAGAAGAAACTCTTGCCTAGTCACCTGCAACCAATTGGAAAGGACTGAGGTGGAGAGAATGAGAAGAAAATGTAAAGGTATTGGTAAAGTGGACTAAGGGAGGGTAACATGCTGAAGCCCATTGACTGGGTGAATCTGCACTCTGACCTTTGTGTTAGGATCAATAACTGTGAGAGTCATCCCAGTTTGCCTGCGGACAGGATTGAGCTTTTCCTCAGAAGTGGCCTAGTGGGATCAGAGGGTATAGCATTCACTTTGGTCTCCATGATGTTCATTCAGGCTAGGGAGACCAACAGCTTTGGGAGAAAGTGCCAGTCATTTTTCCCTGATCGTGTGGTCATGCAGTCCATGGCCAGAGAAGATCAATTAGGAGAGGCTATGTGGGCACTGCGAACAGAAGACCCTCCAGTTTGGTTATCAGAAACCCTCTTCGGGAGTCTGGAAGACCCCAGTGAAGTCATAAGTAGGACTTCCTTGAAAGCATCCCAAGAAGCTGTCACACTATGAAAACCATGATCTCAGATTGCTCGCACTAAAGCAGAGGCAGTGGTGGTGGGAGGGTGAGGGGTCCCTGGAAGATTCTACATTAAGAATAAGAAGCTGATGAGGAAGTGGAGGTTCCTCTCATTGAACTGCAAATGATGAGTGGACAGTGATATCCCAGATAGTGGTGCTGCTGAGATGCCATCAGGAAATACTGAGGCTAGCAACAAAGTTCCAATGGCTGAGCCCACATCAGTCAGCATTTTTACTGGGTACAGCTCCATGAGGATGCAGTGAGGTTTCGCAGAACCTGCCACACCTGCCAAACTGCAGTCAACTTGCACCATTGATACCTGCAACAGTGATGATCTTGTACCTCAGCTATACACAATCCACACTATCAGCATTTTCTTTCATCGCTTTAGTCTTATAAAGAATCTGACAATCTCTGAATTGAACATACAAGTTGATGTTTTCCAATGGGTAGACTGAGAAAAAGAGGGGTAACAATTGACAATTATTCACTGGGAGTAAAAAGCTAGTTTTGTGCTGTTCAGGGTCCTGTTTTTTTTAAAATCAGGCTCTGTGTTGAAAGATGAGTCACTGTATTCCTGAAAGGTATTTCTTGGATGCATACACAGCGTGTTGTCATACATTTGTTGCTATTACAAGTTAGAGGACTAGGAAATGAGTGAAAACATCTGGTAAGTACTCCTAATTAAATCAAATCAATTATGCAATAACGTATATTGCCCTACATGTAGTGCATAATAGATCAGTATTGATGAAAACTCACTTGCTAAAGATTCTTCACAGCATTTCAGTTTGATTGCCCACAACAGCTTCATCACTGCTAGATCTAAACATTTTTCCCCAAATAGCTCCAGTGTCAGCTGAAGTACATGCATCACATCCTAATGTGCAGTCAGTTCAACAAGATCTGCTCTGTTTACTCATGAATGAGAAACTGTATTGTATTGCAAATTGCCTCCTTTGGTATACACCTATTGTACAGGACTATTCACCTTGTTGACTGATTGACTATAGCTTCTCATGGATATCTAATGAAGTGATTCTAAGCCTGGTTTTGGATTGACAATGCAGAATAAGTACCAACATCTAGATGTTAAAGAAATATCTAGCTATTTAATATAGTACACCAAAGCATGAATCTTCTAATTTAGTTTGGAATCCCTATTTCCAATGCAGAAGAGCCTAAACATTGTTCGCTGAGACTTGATCCTGTTTTCCATTTGAACTTCCAAGTCAGGAGTCTTTTTAGTTAAAGCAACACAAACAGATCTAAGGATCCTTGCAACCAGCAGTGGAGAGGATTGCCATTGAGACCATACGTTCTTTTCTCAGCATTAATTCCCATGTTTCTGTCTCAAGATTCTTAACTCATCCTCAAAGGTACTGAGAGAAGGTAAGTATGTGAGACAAAGGAGGAGGGTAAGAGTGAGTAAAGGAGTAAGTGCTAGGTGAGTGCATCATGGTGTGCCAAGTGAGAGAGAGGGCACAGGTTCCTGATGGGAAGGGAAAGGATGCCATAGTGGTATATAGGTACAGGTGGCAGGCGAGTGGGGGATTTATGTTGGCAGGTAAATGAGTGATGCCGTAGGGTAGGTTAGGGGTCAGGTCAAAGGGGGAATCAGGGGCTATGAAAGCAGGTTGTTTGGTTAAAGGTTGGTAAGGGCATATGCTGATTAAATGTTGTTGAGTTGAACGAGACAGGAATTATAGCTGAGGAGTGGGGAAGTGTCAGAAGTGTTAGAGGTAAGTTCAGGGGAGCATGTCGAATCTGGGGATTGGAGGATTTGGGTCCATGGGAGGGATTCGGGGAGTCAAGGCTTGCACTGGGATATTCATCTGAACATACAATTAGGAGCAGGAGTAAGTCAATTAATCCATTTATTTCCCTCCTAGCCCTCAATTTATAAAGAATCCATGTACCACTTCCTTAAATATATTCACACATTCTGCCTCGACTACCTTTTGAGAAAAGTGTTCCAGCCCTCTGTGAGAAAAAAAATTCCTAATTTCTATCTTAAATGAGCAATCCCTTCATTTTAAGAAGTGAACCTTAGATCCGTGGGGAGGGGAGCTTGATTGTGAGGAAGCGATGGATCAGAGATGGAAATGGATCTCCAAAAGTGGGAAACAATCTTTTTGCATGTACCCTGTCAAGCTCACTAAGAATCTTGTATATGTCAATAGGGTTGCTTCACACTTTTCTGTATTGTTACAAGAGCAGACCCAACCTACACAAACTTTTCTAATAAGACAGTCCCTCCAGATCCGGTATCAGCCTAGTGAATCTTCTCTGGACTACCTCCAATGCCAGTGTATCTTGTCTTAGATTAGGGACCCAGAACTATTCACAGTAGTGTCTTAGGTGTCTTATAAAGTTTCAGCAAAATCTCCTTACTTTTGAACTCTATATCCTTTTCACCTTGCTATTACCCACTGAACTTTGACTCAGGGACAAGGACTCCCAAATTCCTGTGGTCCTTAGCTTTCTCAAGTCTTTCTCCATTTAAATAATATTCAATTCCTCTGTTCTTCTAGTCAAAGTGCATATAGGTTTTTTTCACACCATATTCAATCTGCCAAGTTTTTGCCCGTTGAGTTAACCTATCTGTATCTTTGTGTTATTCTCAACATGTGCCTTCCTCCCTCTTTTTGTATCATCCTCAGATTTACCTGTAGTGCATTCACTTTCCTCATTCAAGTTGTTCATATATATTGCATTTAGTTTTGGCTCACCACTGATCCCAGTGACACACCATGAGTTTCTATCCTGCTTGTTACCATCTCAAAGAATAGTAATAATTCATTGGTTATGATTTCCCCTTCATGAAACTAGGTTGACTCTGCTTGATTATGTTATTACATCCTTTATAATAGACTCTGATATTTTCCCAAATGCAGATGTTAAGCCAGCTGGCCCATAGTTATCCGTACTTTATCTCCTTTCCTTTTTAAATAAAAATGTTACATTGGTGGTATTCAAGTGCGATGCAAAGGTTAGAGCCTAAGTTGGTGTCCATTCCTATGTAAAGACCTGAAAGGGCCCTGTGAGGACAGAGGCTATTTTTGTTACAGACAGGCACACAGGAAGTCTCTGATTATAATATCCCTAACTTATCTGCATTTGTGCAAGAAATTATCCACCGGTATTACCATGTTAACAAATACGACTTATCCTTACTTTTCATGAAATCTTAAACTTTGGGATTTCACTTTCTAATTTTACAGTATTTAGAACCATGTGGGCGGCACGGTGGCACAGTGGTTAGCACTGCTGCCTCACAGCGCCAGAGACCCGGGTTCAATTCCCGCCTCAGGCAACTGACTGTGTGGAGTTTGCACGTTCTCCCCGTGTCTGCGTGGGTTTCCTCCGGGTGCTCCGGTTTCCTCCCACAGTCCAAAGAGTGCAGGTCAGGTGAATTGGCCATGCTAAATTGCCCGTAGTGTTAGGTAAGGGGTAAATGTATGGGTGGGTTGCGCTTCAGCGGGTCAGTGTGGACTAGTTGGGCCGAAGGGCCTGTTTCCACACTGTAATGTAATCTAATCTAAATCTAAATACCCTTTTTGGTGCCATGTGGATAATCTCAAATTTTCCTACATTGAACTTGAATTACCATAATTTTGGTTTTTTGCTTTCTTGACCAACATCCCTTTTTATACTTATGTTTCAATTTACTTTCTTCCAGTGCTACTCCCTTTGTGTGATCAGCAAATGTGGATTGTGGCTTTTGATCCCATTCCAGATGGAAATAAATATGGTGAAACAGGTAAGGCCCTGCTCAGATCCTCACAAGAGTCCATGAGACCTACTATCACTCAAGCATTTTTCTTTAATTGCATGATCTACAACTTTCCGTCTGCAAGTTAAGACACAAACCATCCTAAATCTCCTCCTTATAAAAACAAAATGCAGCAGATGTTGAAAATCTGAAATAAAAACAAAACGTGTTGGAGAAATTCAGCAGGTCTGGCTGCATCTGCACAGAGAGAGAAAGAGACAGAAACATTTTGAGCTCAGTCCATGCTAATAGTCTTTGAGCAGCTGAAAGGTTTCAAGGCACTTGGGCACTTTTCCCTCGATGCACCAGTATTTATCTGACGACTAGTCCATAATTCATCGGCATTCATCTCTCAACTTCCTTGTATGATCAATGAGAACAATTTTCCACCCTACGGGTTTTCCCACATTGAGACAGCCTTACCAGTTTCATAAATAGGGCATCTGCAGTGTTCTCTCCACTTCCTGTAAAACCATGAGATGAAAGCTAAATGGGGATTTATCACTCTTAACACAGCTATTATTTTATTAATTACTTTTTCTTCATTCGCATTAATTTTCACGAGCCCTGTCTTGATTAAATATTTGTTTCCTTGGGTTGTCTGTTGACCTCTTTCATTACTGTGACTACTGATGCCAAATAATTATTCAATAGGTGTTCCATTTACAATATCATCATTAACAGTTTTCAGTGTTGATCCCCACCATACAATTTAACCAAAAATTATTGTTAAAACAAAAACTGTGGATTCAGCACAAGTGTTTTTTTTTCTCATTACCCTTTTTGTAATACCGTCTGTTTTACCATTTTTTCTATTTTGTTCCAGTTTTGCATTTTTGTTTACTTTAATTTCCTGGCCAAATACCAGGATGTCACTTCTAAAACCTATTTGGCTATTTAAATTGTTCAGGGCTAATTTATCACCCACATGTAATGTGTAATCAAAGAGCTTCAAGAGTTACATACCTTGGCAAAAGGGACAGACAAACACATGAAGGGATCTGAAACCAAGGATAGGAATTTTAAGGTTCAGGTGTTGGTAGTCCCAGAGCCAGTGACATTCAATAAGTTATAAATGAAAGGGATTTATGTGAAAATCATAAAATTATATGATCACACAGTACAGAAGAGGCCCTTCGAACCACTGAGTCTGCACGACCAAACATACACCATGATCTACACCAGTCCCACTTTCCCACAATACCCTATTGCCTTGAATATTATGACCCTTCAAGTGCTCATCCAAATAAGTTTTTGAATGTTATGAGGTTTCCTGCCTCAACTACCCTCCCAGGTAGTGCAACTTAGCCTCCCACCACCTGTTTTTCACTTTAAACTAAAGGGAACCACTGCTTCCAATCCAATCCGCCCATGCCCCTCCTAATCTTATCAGGTCCCCTGTTAGCCTTCACTGCTTTGAACAAAATGTCCCGAGATTATCCAGCTAATCTTTATTTCTAATCTGCTCCATCTCAGACAACATCCTGATGTCTGCACCTCCTCCAGCAAATCACATCCTTCCAATAGTGTGGAGACTGAGATTACGCACAGTACTCCAGCTGTGGCCTAACAATCCAAAGATGTGCAGGTCAGGTGAATTGGCCATGATAAATTGCCCATCATGTTAGGTGCATCAGTCAGGGCTAAATATAGGGTAGGGGAATGGGTCTGAGTGGGTTACTCTTTGGAATGTCAGTGTGGACTTGTTGGGCTGAAGGGCCTGTTTCCATACTGTTGGAAATCTATTCTAATCTAATCTAACTAAAATTCTATATAGCTCCAACATGACCTTGTTGATCTTTCAACCTATGTCACAACTGATGAGATGGAGATGCCAGTATTGGACTGGGGTGGACACAGTTAAAAATCACACAACACCAGGTTATAGTCCAACAGATTTATCTGGAAGTATAAGCCTTCGAACTGCTGCTCCTTCATCAGGTAATTAGTAGGACAGAATCATAGGACACAGAGTTTATAGTAAAAGATCAAAGTGTCATACAACTAACGCGAAGAATTGAACAAACCTGGATTGCTCTTAAGTCTTTAATCACTCAGAATGGGTTGCAGGTTTTGATTCATTAATATGTAAATATCAGAACTTCTTTCAAGTCACAGTCCCACGATAACTTAAGGTTTTATGTAAAAAAAGTGACAGGTATTTAAAAAGGATGCCCTTAATGGTAGTAGTATCTAGGTTACTCCCAGAGCTACGAGCTCGTGAGGGGAAGAATAGAAGGATAGAGCAGATGAATGTGTGGCTTTGGAGCTGGTACAAGGGAGAAAGGTTCAAATGTTTGGATCATTGGAATCTCTTCTGGGGTACAAGTGACCTGTACAAGAAGGACAAATTGCATCTGAGTTGGAAGGGGACTAATATACTGGCAGGGAGATTGGCTAGAGCTGCTCAAGAGGATTTAAACAAATAAGGTGGGGAGGTAGTACCCAGGGAGATCGAGGAAAGAGATCAATCTGACACTGGTACAGTTTGAAAAAAGAGTGAGTCAAATATCAGCACAGGCAGGGACAAAGCAGAGAACAAGGTAGAACTGATAAATTAAACTGTATTTATTTCAGTGCAAGAGACTTAACACGGAAGGCAGATGATAAACTTTGTAAGAGTATACTTAAGAGAGAAAACAGGAGGGCAAAAAAGGGGTATCAGGTAGCTTTAGCAAATAGGGTTAAGGAGAATCCAAAGGGATTTTATAAATATATTAATATATTTATAAATAATATAAATATATTCCCTCCAGGGTAACTGGAGGGAATAGGACCTCTCAAAGGTCAGCAAGGCAGCCGATGTGTAGAACCACAGGAGATGGGAGAGATACTAATCAAGTATTTTGCATCAGTGTTTACTGTGGAGAAGGACATGGAGGGTACAGAATGTGGGGAAATAGATGGTGACATCTTGAAAAATATCCATATTACAGAGGAGGAGGTGCTGGATGTCTTAAAACAAATAAAGATGGATAAATGCACCGGACCTGATCAGGTATAACCTAGAACTCTATGGGAAACTAGAGAAGTGATTGCTGGGCCCTTTAATGAGATATTTGTGTCATTGATAGTAACAGATGAGGTGACAGAAGACTGGAGGTTGGCTAACATTGTGCCACTATTTAAGAAAAGTGGTAAAGAAAAGCTAGGGAACTATAGACCGATGAGCCTAACATCAATAGTGGGCAAGTTGACAGAGGGAATCCTGGGGGACGGGATTTAGATGCATTTGGAAAGGCAAGGACTGATTAGGGATACCCAACATGGCTTTGTGCATGGAAAATCATGTCTCACAGACTTGACTGAGTTTTTTGAAGAAGTAATAAAGAGGATTGATGAGGGCAGAGCAGTGGATGTGATCTATTTGGACTTCAGTAAGGCATTCAACAAGGTTCCTCGTGGTGGACTGGTCAGCAAGGTTAGATCTCATGGAATACAGGAAAATTAACCATTTGGATACAGAATTGGCTCGAAGATAGGAGACAGAGGGTGGTAGTGGAGGGTTGCTTCTCAGATTCGAGTCCTGTGACCAGTAGTGTTGTACTAGGATTGGTGCTGGGTCCACTGCTTTTTTGTCATTTATATAAATGATTTGAATTTGAACATAGGAAGTGAAGTTAGTAAGTTTGCAGATGACACCAAAATTGGAGGTGTAGTAGACAGCGAAGAAGGTTACCTCGGAGTACAATGGGATCTTGATCAGATGGGCCAATGGGCTGTGGAATGGTAGATGGAGTTTAATTTAGATAAATGTGAGGTGCTGTATTTTGGAAAGGTAAATTAGGCAGGTTTTATACACTTAATGGTAAGGTCCTGCAGAATGTTGCTGAACAAAGAGACCTTGGAGTGCAGGTTCTTAGCTCCTTGAAAGTGGAGTTGCAGGTGGTCAGGGTAGTGGAGAAGGCATTGGTACACAGTCATGGAGTCATAGAGATGTACACCACAGAAACAGACCCTTCCATCCAACTCCATGACAATCAAATTAATATCCTAAATTAATCTAGTCTCATTTGCCAGAATTTGGCCCTATTCATGATGAAGGGCTTTTGTCCGAAATGTCGATTTTCCTGCTCCTCGGCTGCTGCCTGACCTGCTGTGTGTTTCCAGCACCAGTCTAATCTAGACCCTTATCCATCTAAACCTTTCCGATTCATATACCCATTCGGATTCTTTTCAAATGTTGTAATTGTATCAGCCTCCACCACTTCCTCTGGCAGGTAATTCCATATACGCACTACCCTCTATGTGAAAAGATTGCCCTTTAAGTCTCTTTTATATTTTTTCCCCTCTTACCCTAAACCTATGTCCTCTGGTTCTGGACTCCCCGTCCCCAGGGAAAACACCAAACCTATTTACCCTATCCATGCCCCTCATGATTTTATAAACCTCTATAAGGTCACCCCTCAGTCTCCAACGCTCTGGGGAAAACAGCCCCAGCCTATTCAGCCTCTCCCTATAGCTCAAACCCTTAAAGATCTTTTCCCCAAGGTAGGAGAGTCCAGAATCAGAGGGAATAGGCTTAAGATGAGAAAGGGAAGATTTAAAAGGGACCTGAGGGATAATGTTTTCACACAGAGAGTAGTGTAAAGATGGAATAAACTGCCAGAGGAAATTGTGGAGGCTGGTACAACTACAACATTTAAAAAGTATCTGGATGTATATATGAATAGGAAGGGTTTAGAGGGATATGGGTCAAATGACCAGATTCATTTAGGATAACTATGACTCTATAACTCTATTTAACATAAAGAGACAGTTTGACCATTAATTTGATTTGATCTATTATTGTCACATGTACGATACAATGAAAAGTATTGGTTGTGTGCTAACCATATAAATCATACCTTATGTAAGTACATTAGGGTAATAAAACAGAACGCAGAATGTATAGAGAAGGTGCATAGAAAGATCAACTCCAATTTCAGAGAGGTCCATTCAAAAATCTGATATGAGCGGGGAAGAAGCTGTTCTTTAATTTATTAGTACATGTATTTTAAACATTTGCATCTTCTGCCCAATAGAAGAGTTAGTTTGTATTTTTCTTACAGTGCCCCATCAGGGACTCTTTAAAAATGACCTTAGGTCTTGTTTTAAAAGAGTAGAAAGAAGGATTTCTCACCAAAACACAAACTATCAGTGGTTGGTAACCACAGCCCAGTACAACAGCTCCATAGAATTGTTTTCAATACTGGAGGCTGACAACCTGCAGTGCATCAGATAATGTAACAGCAATATCTGGCTTCTGTCAGAATCTTTCATATAATTATTTTGAATCAGATTACATAAAGTACAACCTTGAGATAAGATTTCATATAAAACATCACATAAGCCTTTAAATTTCTCTGTAAAGGTCGATAAAAGAGAAATAATTTGTCGTAGTCACCTTTATTAATTGAATTCTGCTAATCATTCGTCATGACAGAAGTCTTCCTGGGTAACCTCATTTGCAGTTTGTTCACACACACCTTCAAAGACAAAGGTTCAGCTGAAAACCTAAATTACAGACTCGTAATGTAGGAACTTCATAATGGGGCTCAATTAAACTAGAGTACAGACAAGGAAACTTATTGTGACAACTCCTAATAACAGTTTTTGCACTAATCATAGCAATAAATAATTCATACCTGCTGTAAATGACACTCTATTAAAGAATAATAATGATTTTTCAGCCACTAAGCTAGACCTCATCTATTATCTTTTACAAAACAGCTATTTGCTAGCTGTAATTAGAAAGTCAGTTACACATTCAAGGATGTAATTAAAGAAAATGAATAGTAAACTCCAAGAAAGGCCCAAGAACCCATATTTTGCCCTACTCCTTTCAACATGATTAATCACGATTTCCAATGCAATATCAGTCCGTTTAATGAACCAAGTGGGATGATGAATTATTAAACTAATAGGGCGGGGGTGAGTGGGAAAAGAATTCAGCAGAGAGAGCAAGCATAAAGTTAAGCTGATTTGTGTTATCCTGGGACTAAGGGAAATGGGACATAAGAAGTTCAAACACAAAGTCTCTAACCCTCTGTATTCCCATGTGCTACTACCCATAGTGGTTCAGACCAGATTTGAAGCCTTAACTCTGTTTCTCTCTCCGCAGATGCTGTCAGACCAGCTGAGATTCTCCAGCATTCCCTGTGATGGTATGAACTACTCCCAGACGTGGGGCTATGAGAACGGAACGTGTAGACCTGTTCAATAGTTGTGGCTAAATAAGAGGTAGAATGCATTGATGGCCCTTTACTTTGACTTTATGCAATAACAGTTATATATTGTCCATTCACAAGAATAACGCCAGAAACTGGTGATGGACATGAGCCTGAATTCTATTTAATCCAGGTTCAAGAGGAACAGGTCAGCAGAAGCCAAAGAGGAGAATGTGGGATAACATTTTTCATTGCCTTCAAGCTGTGATTGGCTGTGGGTTGGTCTGATGGCCTAGTTCCTGTGTTTGCAAGCTGGGGGTTAGGGCTGATGTCCATTTTTCCTTCCTTGTTTTTGAGGGCCACCTCATAGGGGATAATAATTAATTAAAATTTGCAAATGACAAATTAGAGTCTGACTCTTCCTGTATATCGGCAGGGCCACAATGTACCCAAAAATGGAGCTCCAATATGACCAGTATGTCATTTCAAAGTGGTTTTTTTTAAGTTGTGTTTTTCCCTCAAAGTAGTGCCTCCCAAAGGATTGAGACTGTTTTAGGAGTTTCACTCTTTCAAAAACTTCAACTTGAAATCACACCATCTCTTTGTAGCTCAGGCCTTGTTTAAAATCATCCTCTGATAGACTCTGCTTAGAAGCAGCACAGTGGCTCAGTGGTCAGCACTGCTGCTTCAAAGACCCAGGTTCAATTCCAGCCTCGGGTGACTATCTATGTGGAGTTTGCACATTTGCCCCATGTCTGCATGGTTTCTCTCTGGGTGCCCTGATTTCCTCTCACAATCGAAAGATGGACAGATTAGATGAATTGGCCATGGCAAATGTCTATAGTGCTGAGGGGTATTAATCAGGGATAAATGTAGGGGAATGGGTTTGGGTGGGGTACTGTTCAGAGGGTTAGTGTGGACTTGTTGGGCCAAAGGCCCTGTTTCCACTTTGTAGGGATTCTAAATTCTAATTAAACCCTAGAGAATATAGTCCTGCCATCTCAGAGAGCATTCCCTCCAAAGTCTGAAAATTGTTCTTCAAATAAGGAGGCCAAAACTACACATAATACTTCAGTTGTGATCTCACTAAAGCCATGTGCTGGAGCAGCCAGATATCCAGCCCTCCTGTACTCGAATCCTCTCACTATGAGCACTAACGTACCATTTGTTTTCTTCACTGGCTGCTGCATCTACATGTGTTGACAATAGTGAGAAGGAAAATGTGGTTTCATGTCCACATGACTAATCTTGTACTTTGCTCAGGAATGGGGTCCTGGATATCAATTTCCAATTCCTGGAGCATTCACAAAACACCTGGAGGACTGAGAACACTGGTCTCGATCTCAGTCTCAGTCACATTAGGCATCCCATGTCTGCTTTTGCATTTCACAGAGCTTATGTTTTCCTTTTGTTTCTTCTCGAACTCTATGCAGCATCTTTCTGATTTCTTCCTTTCTGCTCCTATGCCCATCTTTGGTTGTTTTTTCAAGTCGAGACAAACATTAGCACGTTTTGCTAAAGTTACACAAGACCTCAGCTGAAACACTGTGAACATGTTTCGGTGCCTTATCTATGTAAAGATATCTTGGTATTTGAGGCAGTCCAGAGAAGTTCACTAGGATGATAC
The DNA here is from genome assembly GCF_037043375.1 of Chiloscyllium plagiosum. Taxonomy (NCBI): domain Eukaryota; kingdom Metazoa; phylum Chordata; class Chondrichthyes; order Orectolobiformes; family Hemiscylliidae; genus Chiloscyllium; species Chiloscyllium plagiosum. Next base: position 88,855,463 of record NW_028270151.1, read on the forward strand.
AAGGAGGGACTGTCTAATGAAGAGAAGTTAAGTTTATTAGGTCTGTGCTCTTTAAAGAATGAATGGCAATCTTTTTGAAACATGCAAGATTCTGAGAGGACTTGACAGGGTAGATGTAGAAAGTATGCTGTAGTGTAGAAAGATAATTTTAAAAAGCCTATGATGTGCTTGCCTTCATTGGAAAGAGCATTGAGTAGAAAGATAGGCAAGTTATGCTGCAACTTTGTAGAAATTTAGTGAGGCCACACTTGGAAAATTATGTACAGTTCTGGTCATCGCGCTATCAGAAGGATGTGAGTGTTTTGAAGTTTTACCAGGATGTCGCCTGTATGGGGGATTTTAGTTATGAAGAAAGGTTGAATAGACTGGGTTTGTTTTTACTGGAATGCAGAAGGCTGAGGGTGACCTGATAGAAGTTTACAAGATTGTGAATGACATGGAGAGAGTGGAAAATTTGAAGTTTTTTTTTTAAGGTTGAAGGGGTCAATTAGTAGGGAACTTAGGTTAAAGATACGGGGGGGGGGGGGGGGGAATGTTTAAAAGAGATGTGCGAGGCAAGACTTTCACACAAAGGGTGGTGAGTGCCTCGAACACACTGCCAGAGGAGGTAGTGGAAGCAAACACAAAGCAGAATTCAAGAAGTTCCTGGTTGAATACATGAATAAGAAGGGAAGAAAGGGATATGGATTCTGTAAGTGAAGACAGTTTGAGAATGGAAGGGCAAAATGTGTCGGCACAGGCTTGGAGGGCCAAGGGGCCTGTACCTGCGCTGTATTGTTCTTTGTTATTCTTTGTTATTTCTCCCTGGGAACAAGCGAGCACAATCTCAAACTGAGGTTTGCACACTTAAGATAAGGATGAGGATGAATTTCTACTCTCAGAACATAGTGATTCTGTGGAATTCTTTATCACAGTGAGCAGTTGAAGTTCAGTCATTATGTGTTTTTAAGGTTGAGATGGACAGATTCTTAATCAGTAAGGAAATTGAGAGATATGGGAAAAAGGCATGGAAGTGGAGTTGAGGATTACCGGATCAGCCATGATCTCATTCAATGGTGGAACAGACTTGATATAAAACAAGATCTCCTTTGTCAATTTTTCCCCACCTCCCACCCGCTTCATTTCCCCTTTTGCTGATATGTTGTCAATTCTCTGTTTACACTTTTATAGGTATTTTGGCATTTTTCTGACACTTCATCCAATGGTCATGTCTGAGTGTGAGCCATGAGCTTTGGATATTTGGACAAGGGAGGAATCGCATCTGAGCTCCACTGCTATCCTCAGCCAATATGATTGTGAATGACATGGAGAGAGGCAAACAGGAGATATTGCTGCATTTGTATTCAATAATCTTGGCACTGCACCCAATTGTGACGTCCATGCCATCACCTCAGTTCATATCAACTAACAGGACACAAACTCAGCACTGAGGCTGGGATCTTGCTGATTGGTCTGGTTCAGATGGACAGCTCCAAACTTTAGTTTAGGAGTGAATCATTGTATCTCATGTCTCGTGTCTTGTGTAATCTCAGTTCAATAAATATTCTTCCAGGCTTTGTCAAAACGTATGTCACTCAGTCCTTCAACAACTTATCTGTCCAACTAAGAAATATCAGCAAAACCTGAATATCAAAGTACTTTGATATGTTTAGCTATTGTATTCAGTAGGGTTTTACAAATCCCAATATCTATTTACAATGCAACTGAGGTTGAATTGGAGTCTCCCAAATCCCATACTCATTATGATTCATGATTTCCATGGCAACAGTTTAAAATAAGATGCATGCACAGTTTCCCATTGTTCTGGGAAATGAACTGGCTTACACTTCCCAAATCATTTCCAGAGAAATAAATATTGCTTATTACTGCCTGATTTAGCTACTTGTTGTGATCAACTGCAGCTCTATAGGTAACTTGCAAGGAGTTATAAAGTTACAAACTCATGTCCCATATCCAGAAACTTGGCCATGAGTATTGGGCTGAAACTCTGTTGCAATTCTGGACGAGTGCTGCATTGTCAGAAGTGTTGTCTTTTGAAATGATAAGCCAAGCCCTCTGCTCTCTCAACTGGATATAAGAGATTCCATTCAAAGAGATTTTCCCTGGAGTCCTGGTCAATATTTATTTGTAGACAAACATTATTCTAACAAAATGACAGATTATTATCACTTTGTCTCCTTGAGGCAGTAAAGTACTTGGAAACATTCTGAGATAACCTAAGTTGCTATATAAATACAAATCTTCCTGTTAATGTCAGAATTCTGAAGTGCAAAGGGAATAGCAAGTCCTAGTCCAGGTTTCTCCTAAGGCAAACTTGCAGGTTGAGTCAGTAGTTTCTGGTGAAGGGCTAAAGCCTGAAACATCGATTTTCGAGCTCCCCAGGTGCTGCTTTACCTGCTGCGTTTGTTCAGCATCACACTTTTTGACTCTGAGTCGGTAGCTAGGAAAGCAAATACAATGTTGTCATTCATCTCGAGAGGACTGAAACATAAAAGCAGGGATGTACTTCTGAGGCTTTATAACCAATCTGTTCAGAGTTGCACTTATACACCTCTGGAGCAGTAGAGACTTGAACCCAGGCCTCCTGTCTCAGAGTTAAGGACACTGCCACCGCACTACCAGAAACCTTAAGGCTAATGCTTTTGTTCTGAATCTGCTCTGTTCAGACCACATATAGGGTATTGTGAGCAATTTTGCTCCCATAACTCAGGAAGATTGCATTGGCCCTGGAGCGGGTCCAGAGGAGGTTCATGAGATTGATCACAGGAGTGAAAGACTTAACACATGAGGAGGTTTGAGGACTCTGGGACTATACTCAATGAAGTTTAGAAGGATGAGGGTTGTTATGATTGAAAATTACAGAACACTGAATGGTCTGGACAGAGTCGACATTGGGAAGATGTTTCCATTGGCAGGAGAGATGAAGACCCGAGCGCACAGCCTTAGGATAAAGGGAAGACCCTTTAGAATGGAGATAAGGAAAAATTTTTTTTGAATATTCATTCAAATCTCAAGTTGTGTTTAAGCAGAATTCATATCAGTCAAGGCTATCCCATATATAAGTAGCAAGAAATCAAATTTAATGGAATGCTTCCTCGATAGAGTACTTAACATGAGCAATTTGATAAATGACGAAATTTGGCACACTGATGGAAGAGATGCAATTCTGATACTTTATAAAGCAAGATTTTGATATTTTATAAAGATAGGGAGTGGGAGACAGCAAAATCTGAGAGCTCAAAATTAGAGGCATTATGGAAACACAGAAAAGTCCATTTATTCATTCCTGGGATGTGCATATTACTGGCTCAGCCAACACTTGTCGTCCATCACTCATTGCAGAAAGAAATGGTGAGCTTCCTTCTTGAATGGTAGCAGTCCTTTGGGTGTAATTACATCCATGATGGTGTTGGGAAGGGGCTTCTGGGACTTTGAGCTGGCGACAGTAATGGAATGGTGATATTGTCCCAATCAGGAGAATGTGTGGGGTGGAGGGAAAATTGCAGTTGTTGGTGTTTGCATGTATCTATTGCTCTAGTCCTTTGGTGTGCCAAAGGTGATTGATTTGCAAGGTGCTTTGGACGGAGTTTCAATTTGTCCATGCAGCACATCTCAATGATGGTACACACTGCTGCCACTGCACATCAGTGAAGACTGAAGTGAATAGTGAAGATGGTAGATGTGCTGTCAATCAAATCAGTTGCTTTGTCTTGGATGGCATTAGGTTTCTTCAATTGGAGCTACACTCATTCAGGCAAGTGGAGGGTATTCCACCACACTATTGCCTTGTTCCTTGTTCAATTCCAAAAGGGATTGAAAGGTCTCAGGAAGCGATGGGAACAGCAGTGAGTGAATGCAAGATGCAGATTCTCTGTAATCACACCCAGACTGGAAATGGGTTAATGAAGGCAGGAGTCCCAGGAATCATGGGGACAGGAATTAGATCCATCCTACCACTTAAGGTAAATCCCTTCCATTGAATCATAGAATTTTTACAGTGTAAAACCAGGCCATATGGCCAATCACATCCACACTGACCTTCTGAAGAGCATCCCACGCAGACCCCCATGCCTCCAACCACCCCCCCCCCCCCACATGTTTTGGTGAATACTTTCTAACCAAGCTATTCAGAGGTTCACTTACACACTTCTGGAGCAGTAGAGACTTGAACCCATGCCTCCTGTCTCAGAGGTAAGGACACTGCCACCGCACCACAAGAAACCTCAACCCCAATGTTTTGGTTCTGAATCTGACCAACATGCCCCACCCCACCTGTTCACACAGGTTATCTTTGTGATCCAGAGTAGGCCCCGCCCTTTATTATATTATCCTGCTTGCTGAGCAAACGGTGGCCTTTTTGAGCTCAAGTGATGAAGGTTTTGCATGATTCCCAGAATTCCTGCCCCAGGCTTCCTGTTTCCAGTGTGGTTGAGAGTACAGAGAGCTTGTATGCAGTGCTTCCTTGCTGTTGGTCCCATGGGATGGTGAGCACACCAAAGCGCCACACATCCCCCACAGTAACATGGTCCTCATGATGTTAGGATGGGTGAATCATGGTACCACAGAAGAGTCATAAACACAGCTCTGAATCAGAAACCAGAAACAGACATTCGAAATTCCCTTCCCCTACAGGCATGCTGCAAGTGGACTGCAGTCAGGACAGATTTGGTGTTTTTTTGAGAAAGCAAAGGAAGGTTCGGTGAGGTTGGAGTTGAGAATGTGGTGCTGGAAAAGCACAGCTGGTCAGGCAGCATTCGAGAAGCAGAAGAATCGATGTTTCGAGCATTAGCTCTTCATCAGGAATTGGAAATTCCTGGTGAAGGGCTAATGCCCAAAACATTGATTCTCCTGCTCCTTGGATGCTGCCTGACCTGCTGTGCTTTTCCAGCACCACACTCTCGACTCTGATCTCCAGCATCTGCAGACCTCACTTTCTCCTAGGTTTGATGAGATGCTTTTAATATTATCTAAATGTTTTCGAATAACAGGAGCAAAAGTCTACAGAGATGCAAGGCAGAGTGTTGGGTTTCTTCAAAGTGGCTCAGAAAAGCAAAGGACCTTTGTCAATCAAGATTTTTGTGACTGCAAAAATCTTTGTTACTGTTAATTATTCATGCTAGTATATAAGAGTTGGAATGTTACACATTTTATCAAATGTATCAATGATTTTCATGTGAGGGATTGGGATTGGGCTGAAATTCAAAAATCCGCAAGACCTTTATAATGGTAATGTCAACATCACAGAAAGTGTGCTTGGGGCCTTGACTTGACAATGGAGAGATGGGGTAGACCTGGACAGTATTGAGGTTTGAAATAAAAAGTGGCAGGTAAGATTTGTGCCACATAAATGCCAGTCCATGACTACTTCCAATATGAATCAATCCAACCACCACCCATTGACATTCAATGATGTTGCCATCACGGAATCTCCCAATATCAACATTCTGGGGATGAAACTTTATTACTGGAACAGCACAGCAGGTCAGGCAGCATCCAGGGAACAGGAGATTCGACGTTTCGGGCACAGGCCCTTCTTCAGGAATGAGCAGAGAGTGTTCAGCAGGAGAAGATAAAAGGTAGGGAGGAGGGACTTGGAGGAGGGGCGTTGGAAATGTGATAGGTGGAAAGAGGTCAAGATGAGGGTGATAGGTCGGAGTAGGATGGAGGCGGAGAGGTCAAGAAGAAGACTGCAGGTCAGGAAGGCGGTGCCGGGTTGGAGGGATTCGGCTGAGACAAGGTGGGGGGAGGGGGGATGAAGAAACTGGTGAAGTCCAAGTTCATCCCCTGCGGTTGGAGGGTTCCCAATCAGAAGATAAGACGCTCCTCCTCCGACCGTCGCGTTGTTGTGGTTTGGCGGTGGATGAGTCCAATGACCTGCATATCCTCGGTGGAGTGGGAGGGGGAGTTGAAATGCTGTGCTACAGGGTGGTTGGGTTGGTTCGTCCGGGTGGCCCAGAGGTGCTCTCTGAATCGCTCCGCAAGTAGGCGGCCTGTCTCCCCAATATAGAGGAGGCCACACCGGCTGCAGCGGATGCAGTAGATGATGTGGGTGGAGGTGCAGGTGAATCTGTGGCGGATATGGAAGTTTCCTTAGGGGCCTTGGAGAGAAGTGAGGGGGGAGGTGTGGGCGCAAGTGTTGCACCTCCTGCGGTTGCAAGGGAAGGTGCCAGGAGTGGAGGTTGGGTCGGTGGGGGGTGTGGATCTGACAAGGGAGTCGCGGAGGGAGTGGTCTCTACGGAAAGCTGATAGGGGAGGGGAGGGAAATATATCCTTGGTGCTGGGGTCTGTTTGGAGGTGGCGGAAGTGACGGCGGATGATGCGCTATACATGGACTGCTTCAGAATGTGGCTGAAGAGCTTCTGTGCAGAGGAGATGACCTGGGGTATCATCCGCCGTCACTTCCGCCACCTCCAAACAGACCCCAGCACCAAGGATATATTTCCCTCCCCTCCCCTATCAGCTTTCCGTAGAGACCACTCCCTCCGCGACTCCCTTGTCAGATCCACACCCCCCACCGACCCAACCTCCACTCCCGGCACCTTCCCTTGCAACCGCAGGAGGTGCAACACTTGCGCCCACACCTCCCCCCTCACTTCTCTCCAAGGCCCCAAAGGAAACTTCCATATCCGCCACAGATTCACCTGCACCTCCACCCACATCATCTACTGCATCCGCTGCAGATGGTGTGGCCTCCTCTATATTGGGGAGACAGGCCGCCTACTTGCGGAGCGATTCAGAGAGCACCTCTGGGCCACCCGGACGAACCAACCCAACCACCCTGTAGCACAGCATTTCAACTCCCCCTCCCACTCCACCGAGGATATGCAGGTCATTGGACTCATCCACCGCCAAACCACAACAACGCGACGGTCGGAGGAGGAGCGTCTTATCTTCCGACTGGGAACCCTCCAACCACAGGGGATGAACTTGGACTTCACCAGTTTCTTCATCCCCCCTCCCCCCACCTTGTCTCAGCCGAATCCCTCCAACCCGGCACCGCCTTCCTGACCTGCAGTCTTCTTCTTGACCTCTCCGCCTCCATCCTACTCCGACCTATCACCCTCATCTTGACCTCTTTCCACCTATCACATTTCCAACGCCCCTCCTCCAAGTCCCTCCTCCCTACCTTTTATCTTCTCCTGCTGAACACTCTCTGCTCATTCCTGAAGAAGGGCCTGTGCCCGAAACGTCGAATCTCCTGTTCCCTGGATGCTGCCTGACCTGCTGTGCTGTTCCAGTAATAAAGTTTCAACTTTGATCTCCAGCATCTGCAGACCTCACTTTCTCCTCATTCTGGGGATGACCATTGACCGGAAACTGAACTGAACTGAACTAGCCACATAAACACAGTGGCAATAAGTGCAAGTCGAGAAGTAAGTATGAAATGCTAGCGTTGAGAACATCACTTTATCCATTCCCAATTCAATTGCAGGACATTTAGGAGGGGAGAATTTGACATCAACTCCATTTCTCTCCACAGGTGATGCCGCATCTGCTGAATATTTTCTGTCTTCTCTGTCTATATATTAGGAACCTATTTTTAGGGACAGAGCAACTGACTGTTACAGCAGATAAGATCAAATCAATATGCCATGTCAAACAAATCGAGTCAATTTATATGAGAGTGCTTGGAATTGGACGTAGTGTATTGTGTTACAACACGGAGGCAAACCATTTCCGTTAATTAAACCAAACACTGAGAAAAACTCGCCTTGTCTCGTAATCTGTTAAAATATGAGTGACAGAGAACTCCTAAATTCCACTGTTTAAAGAAAATAACATCAATTTAGTTTCTTACTCTAAAAGTGAACATTAAACAAAAAACTATTCACAGATCTCAGCCCCCCTTTTTCTTAGCTGTTTACTCTCTGACTCCAACTCTATAGTAATATGCTATTCCAATAAGACACTTATTAAAATTACATTAGTTTAATCTCAAAATCATACAGTCTTTGCCTTCTCTGTTGTCTTCAAGTTTCCTGCTGCTGATCGTCTTGGGTCAACTTTTTTCTTTTTGTTGTATGTTTCACATGAAAAGATACCTTTGATAGAGATCTTGAGAACAAGATGTTGGACTGGCAATTAGTTCTCCAGCAGTTTTTTTCTCTCTATGGCCAATTTTCTCTGACCAATTTTCAAAATGTCTGCATTTTTATAATCCCTCCCCCACCCATATTGGATTGTCTCATTGGTTCAATGTTGGCAAAACAATAAATTCAATCTCGATTGGGTTTTCGTATCCTAGGGCATAATTTAAACTGATTGGTTAAATTTGAATTGTTGTCAAAACAGCAACCAAAATCAAGTGTCCATTTCACAGACAAATGTTGCATATTTTCAATTTTCCAGTACTTTCTGGGACTGCCATCTAATCATATACACAGGTGCTTGTAATCTCTCAGCTCAGAACAGTATTCTCTCTCTTAAAGATACAGTACATGCCTTCAGCTTCATAACAATTGACTGGAGGCAGACTTGCTAAGGCAGTAGGAGACAGTGAGTAGGGATCATTATAAGTGTGCAAATTGACAGGATACATAGTATCCCTCAGAGACCTTTACAGCATTTCCTTATATTTCTAAATGATTTAGACAAAGGAATAGAGAGCTTTTTGTCAAGAATTGATGAGTTAGCTGGCTGGGTGGACCATTTAGATGTGAGCAGAATATTGTAAAGTTATATTGATATATGAAGTGAGGGTACACATTGTTCTGTCGACAAGTGAGACTTCGAACCGAAAACAGAGAGATCAGCGTATTTTCAAAAGAGTGTAAATGACTCAGAACTTTGATGAAGCAGAGAAATTATACCAAAAGCTAATGGTCTGGATTGTATGAATGTATAAAAAGGCAAATGGAAAGTTTATCTTGATCTGATTATATACAGAATACAAAATCAATGTTGCAGATGAATACTATATTTTTAAAAATTACTCACGGGATGTATCTACTTCTGCTGAGTCTAACATTGCTGTTCCTAGTTGCCTTTGAGAAGTTGGTGGTGAACTGCAGTCCACCTGCTGTGGGTTGACCCAAAATGTCATTAGGGAGGGAATTACAGGATTTTGAGCCAATGACATTGAAGGAACAGGGAAATATTTCCAAGTCAACATGGTGAGTGCATTGGAGGGGAACCTGCCAGTGGTTGATCTCAAATATCTGCTGCCCTTATTCTTCTAGATTGAAGTGGTTGTGGGTTTAGGATCTTTCGGGAATCACTACAGTGCACTACATAAATGATCCACACTGCTGCTACGGAGTGTCAATGGTGGAGAAAGTTAATGTTTGTGGATCAAGCAGGCTGCTTTGTCCTGGATGGTGTCAAGATTCTTAAGTATTGTTGGAATTGCAACCATCCAGGCAAGTGGGGAGTATTCCATCACATTCCTGACTTGTGACTTGTAGATAATGAAAAGGGTTTGTACTGTCAGGAGATGGGCTTATCACTAAACAATTCCTAGCCTCTGACATGTGCTTGTAGCCACAGTGTTTATGTGACTGGTCCAGTTCAGTTTCTGATCATGGATGTTGATAGTGGGGGAATTCAGTGAAGGTAACACAATTGAATGTCAAGGGGTGGTAGTTGGATCGACTCTTATTGGAGGTAGTCATTGCCTGGCAGAAATGTTACTTGACGCTTGTCATCCTAAACCTGGATGTTGTCCAGATATTATTGCATTTGAACATGGACTGCTTCAGTATTTGAGGAGTCCTGAATGGTGCTAAAGGTTGTGCAATCTTCAGCAAACATCCCTATTTGACCTTATGATGGAGGGAAGGTGATTGATGAAGCAACTGAAGATAGTTAGGCCCAGGACACTATCCTGGAGAACTCCTGCAGATATCTGAGATGACTGACCTCTAACAACTACAACCATCTTCCTGTGTGCCAGATTTGACTCCAACCAGTGGAGTGTTTACCCCCTGATACTCTTGGTGCCATAATTTTTCAAATGTGGTCTTGGTGCCCAAAGCTGACACACTTACCTTACCTCTGGAATTCAACTGTTTTGTCCATGTTTGAACTAAGACTATAATGAGGTCAGAAGCTCAGTGGCCCTTAGGTGAAATCTAAAGTGTTCAGGTTATTGCTGAGCAGGTGCTGCTTGATAGCACAGTTAACGACAACTCCTACCCCTTTACTCAGTAGGTCTGGCAGGATCTGTGAAGAGAAATCAAAGTTAATGTTCCAGGTCAAATGACCCTTCCTCAGAACTCTGATTTCCCTTTGATTTTGATTTCTTTAATTTCTCTTCACAGATGCCGCCAGACCTGCTGAGTTTTTCCAGCTACTTCTGTTTTTGTTTCTGATTTACCGCATCCGCAGTTTTTTTTTGATTTCCATGACTTTACTGGTGTTCGGGAGAGACTGATAGGGCAGTAATTGACTGGGTTGGATTTGACTTGCTTTTTAATTACAGAACATATCTGGACATTAACAGGTCCATGCCAGTGTGGTAGCTGAATTGTAACAATTTGGCTAGGGAAGCGGCAAGTTCAGGAGCATAAGTCTTCAGTGCTATTGTTGGAATGTTGTCAGGGCCTATAGCCTTTGCAGCGTCCAGTGTCTCCAACCGCTGCATGAGATCATATGGCATAACACAAATTGACTAAAGACTGGCATCTCTGATGCTGTTGACCTCTGACAGAGGCCAAGATAGATTGTCTTCTTGGTACTTCTGGCTGAAGATTGTTGTGAATGTTTTGCATTTGTGAAAAATCCCCTCTGCAATGTGTTATTGCTGTCAGGAGAAAGTGAGGACTGCAGATGCTGGAGATCAGAGTTGAGAGTGTGATGCTGGAAAAGCACAGCAGCTTAGACAGCATCTGAGGAGCACGGGAATCGATGTTTCGGGAACAAGCCCTTCATCAGGAATCATTCTGAAACATCGATTCTACTGCTCCTCAGATGCTACCTGGCCTGCTGCACTTTTCAGCACCAAACTCTCGCCTGTTATTGCTGTCAGTCTAGATTAGGATGCTATGTAAGGATTACAGAATCCCTACAATGTGGAAAGAGGCCATTTGGTCCATCAAATCTGCACCACCCCTCTGAAGAGCATTCTATCCAGACCCAGACTGCCACATTATCCCCATGACTGTGTATTTAACATGGCAAATCCACTTCACCTGCTAGAAGTTTATAAAGTAATGAGAGGTGTAGAGTTGATGATAGTTGTCTTTTCCCTAAAATGGGGAATTTCAAGATTAGGGAACACAGTTTAAAGGTGAGAGGAGAGAGATTTAAAAAAAAAACATAAGAGACAATTTTTTTACACAGAAGGTGGTTTACAAGTAGAATGAACTTCCTGAGGAAGTGGTGGTTGTGGGTACAATTGCAATGTTCAAAAAATATTTAGATAGATACATGAATAGGAAAGGTTTGGAGGGATATGGGACAGGAGCAGGCAGGTGGGACTAGTTTAGTTTGAGATTATGTTCGGAATGGACTGGTTGGACCAAAGGATCTGTTTTTGCGCTGTGTGATTCTATGTTTGGATTGTGGGAGGAAACCGATGCATCTAGAGGAAATCTAAGTAGATAAGGGAAGATTGTGCACCTGAAGCTAGAATCCAACCCGAATCCCTGGTGCAGTAAGGCAGCAGTGCTAACCACTCAGCCACCATGTCATGCATTTCCTTCCCTAAATGGCATTAATGAACGAGTGGGTTTATCTGACAATTAGCATGGTCACTATTAGACACTTATTCCCAGATTTTTATCATAAGACTGTAAGATATATGAACAGAATTCGGGCCATTCAGTCCACTGAGTCTGTTCTGCCATTCAAGTACGGTTAATAAGTTTCTCAATCTCAGTCACTTGTCTTCTCTCCATAACGTTTGATTCCCAATCAAGAACTATACTTGTCTTAAATACACACAATGTCTTGACCTCAACAGCCTTCTGTGGCAATAAGTTCCACAGACTCAACACCCTCTGGCTGAAGAAATTCCTCCTCATCTCAGTTCTAAAGGATTGTCCCTTCACTCTGAGGCTTTGTCCCTAGATCTTAGTCTCTCCCACGAGTGAAACATCCACATACATTCAATTCAGGCTTCTCAGTATTCTGCAAGTTTCAATGAGATACAGCCTCATCCTTTCAAACTCTATCGAGTACAAAAAAAGAGTCCTCAACTGCTCCTCGTGCAGAAGGGATACACCCAAAACGTTGACTTTTCCACCTCCTGATGTTGCCTGGTTTGTTCTGTTCTTCTAGCTTCCTGCCTGTCTACCTCATATGACCAGATCTTAATACCCAGGCTCATTCTTGTCCAACTCCTCTGGACCCCCTCCAATGTCAGCACATTCTTCCTTAGATACTGGGCCTAAAACTCATCATAATATTCTAAAAGCAGTCTGACAAGAATCTTATGCATCCTCAGCAGTACATCTCTGATCTTGTATTGTAGCCCTCTTGAATAGAATGCTAACATTGCATTTGCCTTCCTAATGCCAACTGAACCTGCATGATAACCTTTAAAGAATTCTGAACTGGGACTCCAGTTCAGAAAGAAGTCTCTTTGTGCTTCAAATTTCCGAAGCTTTTCCCCATTTAGAAGCTAGTCAAATTCAAATCCCATTGCAGGATTTCAACTGGCATCTCTAGAATATTTTCTGAATAAATAGATGAGTGATAATACCAATATGCTATCACCTCCTCAATAGCAAAAGTGAGGATTGCAGATGCTGGAAATCAGACTCTAGATTAGAGTGGTGCTGGAAAAGCACAGCAGGTCAGGCAGCATCCAAGGAGCAGGAAAATCGATGTTTTAGGCAAAAGCCCTTCATCAGGAATACAGGCAGAGTGCCTGAAGGGTGGAGAGATAGATGAGAGGAGGGTGGGGGTGGGAAGAAAGTAGCATAGTGTACACTAGGTGAGTGGGGGTGGGGATGAAGGTGATAGGTCAGAGGGGAGAGTGGAGCGGAGAAATGGGAAGAAAGCTTGGCCGGTAGAACAAGTCATGAGGACATTGCTGAGCTGGAAGGTTGGAACTGGGGTTAGGTGGGGGAACGGGAAATGAGGAAACTAGTGAAGTCCACATTGATGCCCTGGGGTTGAAATGTCCCGAGACGGAAGATGTCCAGGTGTTGGGTGCTGAGGGAGTGGCGGTGGAGGAGGCAGGGGCAGAGTGGGAGGGGGAGTTGAAATGTTGGGCCACAGGATGGTGGGGTTGATTGGTGCGGGTGTCCCGAAGATGTTCCCTAAAGCGCTCCCATCACCCCATCTAGCTTGAGCATTGTGCTTATTTCAAGGCACCACTCATCAAAAGAAATATATTATTTATGGATGCATGTGCAAGTTCACTGGAATGGTACTTCATAACTTAATCATAAACTAGACACCAAGTTATATAAGTCAAGTTTATACATTTAGACTAGAAATTATTGTCTCTCGAGTATAAAAAATTATTAGGTTATATAATTGAGGAGTTTGTGATGGTGAAAGGATTTGCTGGAGTAATGACTCCGTAATGATGGGAGGAAACTGATGGTTAAAGCTGCTCAGTTCAAGACTGACATCATGCAACAAATCTTTACACAAAGGTGGTGGAAGTCTGTCCCACAGAAAACCTTCAGGTCTAGGGCTCAAGGGACTATTTAAAAACAGAGATTAATAGCTTGGATGAGAGTTATTGAACCAAGAAGGATAGGTGTGGTTAAAATACAAATCAACCAGACGCAAGGAGCTGAACAACCTTCCTTCGTTCCTAGAACTCTCGACAATATTTTTCCTAGTCTTAATATTTTCATCAGGAATCCCTACAGTATGGAAACAGTCCATTTGGTCCAAAAGTCCACATTGACCCTCTGAAAAGTAACCAACTCAGATCCATTCCCCCACATTTTCCCTGACTAATGCACCTAACCTACATGTCCCTGAACAGTATGGGCAATTTAGCATGGCCAATTCACCCAATTTACATGTCTTTGCATTATGGAAGGAAACCCACACAAGCATGGAGACAATGTACAAACTCTACACACACATTTGCCTGAGGCTGGAATCGAACCCAGGTCCTTGTGAGGCAGCAGTGATAACCACTGAGCCACTGTGTCCTAGTATCACAATTTATTCTAGCCAATTTTTACATTGGCTGCTTATGCACATTTGATTTTTATTATGCCTTTAAGGTATCTCTCATTGTCTCATTTAAAGCTGATTAAAAGCCAAGTTTCTCCAGAATTCCCTCCTAGTTCATACCATTTGTGTGAAGCACACACACAGAAACCTGTTTTCCTTGTTGAAATTTATCCATTATAGTACAACATCATTTCTGTTTAGCTTCCTCCATCCACAGTCAACTCTAACCTGCAATCTCAACAGAGTTTCTCCCTCAGTTGTTAATCAGGGATTTTTTTTTAATACTCATTTGTGAGACCTGGGCATTGCTGGCTGGCCAGCACTGATAGCCCATCCCTATGTGTCCATGAGAAGGTGGTGGTGAGCTGCCTTCTTGAATCGCTGCAGTCCATTTGCTGTGGGTTGACCAACAATGCTGGGAGGGAGGGAATTCCAGGAATTTGACCCAAGACATGAAGGAACGGCAGTATGTTTCCAAATCAGGGTGGTAAGCGGCTTGGAGGGGAACTTGCAGATGGCGGTGTTCCCCAAGTATGTGCTGCCCTTGTCCTTCTGGATGGAAGTGGTCATGGGTTTGGAAGGGGCTGCCTAAGGATGTTTGGTGAACTTCTGCAATGCATCTTGTAGATAGTACACACTACTGCTACTGAGCATCTATGGTGGAGGGATTCAATGCATCTTGTAGATGTGGTGCCAATCAAGCATGTTACTTTGCCCTGGATGGTGTCAAGCTTCTTGAGTGTTGTTGGAGCTGCATCCATCCAGGCAAGTAGGGAGTATTCCATCACACTCCTGACTTGTGCCTTGCCCATGGTGGATAGGCTTTGGGATGTCAGGAGGTGAGTTACTCACCACAGTATCCCTAGTCTCTGACCTTTTGTAGCTACTGTGTTTACGTGGTGAGTCCAGTTGAGTTTCTGGTCAATGGTAATCCCAAGAATGTTGACAGTGGGGGATTCAGTGATGGTAATACCGTTGAATGTCAGAGGGCGATGGTTAGAGTGTCTTTAATTGGTGACTATGATTTCCACATTCTCACAGCCCTCTCTTACTGTTACAGAGAATCATAGAACCATGTAAAAAAAGAGTAAGAGTAGGGCATTCAGTCCCTGGAGCCCGCTCTGCCATTCAATATGACCATGACTGATTGTTTAACTCTATACCCTGGTCCCACTTTCTCACCATACACTTTGATCCTGTTATCCCTGAGGAGAATATCGAACTCTTTATTGAAAACAAAAACTGTTGATCTGTCAATGATTGGAAACAATCTGCTTTTGTCTGCCTTCTGACAGCTAGTCATAATTGTAAATACTTCATTTTAAGCTATTCAAAACTCTGCATCATCTTGATGAGAAGCAACCTTACTATTTACATCTTCCAGTTCACTGGCAAACCAGGCAGCATGAGGAGAACGCCTGTGGTGCTTCCTCTATTTTCTCCCTACTATCGCACGTCTGAATTCACAATGTTGTGGTAACTGGAACTGTGCAAGCCACTGACAGCACAGCATTGTGCAGTTCGACCGTGAGTGTTTGGCTTTTAGTCCTCTCAGCACCAGGGGGCACTGTTAAACCTCAAAGCCACTTCTCCCAGTTCTGATACTTAACCTGGAAGAGTGGAAGAGTTGCATTTATTTGACACTTTGTTTTAAATTTGAATCTCCTAACAAATTTTAACTTGGAGCTGTCTGCCTTCTTCCCTCTTCAGTTAGAGTCCCTCTGGGTTTATGCTCCCGGTCCCTCCTGGATATCCTGCTGCTTGGGTTTATGTGATGCATATGACTAGGACACTCATTACACTTGAAGTCGATTGCTACGAGAATCCTATTGGTTCTCCCACAGTACTGCTTTTGATGACTGTCCTGTATATGGAAACGTGAAATTTAGATTAGATTAAATTCCCTACTGTGTGGAAACAGGCCCTTCAGACCAACAAGTCCACACCGACCCTCCAAAGAGCAACGCACCCAGACCGATTCCCCTACATTTTACCCCAGACTAATCCACCTAACACTATGGGCAATTTAGCACGGCCATTTCACCTAACCTGCACATCTTTGGACTGTGGGAGGAAACCGGAGCATGCAGATGCAGGGAGAATGTGCAAACTCCACACAGGCAGTTGCCCGAGGTAGGAATTGAGGCAGCAGTGCTAACCATTGACCCACCGTGCCGCCAGGTCTGTCGGATTACCTGGGAAATATGCTACAGAACCTAGCATGCATCCCATTTGGATAAGATGCCTTTAACATTAAAACTTGACGCCACACTCTGAATTTGGACTCTTTTCAGACTGACCACAGAGTCTATCATCAAGCTTTGATTTCAAAGTAACACTATCTGTTACAAATTAAACATTGTATATCAAACTCAATACTGCTAAACATGGTAATCATAGATACACTAGCAATGACCGATAGTTACATTAAGTAAGCACTAATGTCTCCTTCACAGTGTTCATTTACACATACTCGTGGGTCTTTGAGAGAGATCAGAGAGACAGTGACAAGTTGGTCAAATGGCAGACACCTGGTGGGTGAACTTCAATGCAGAGTCATAGAGTCATACAGAATGGAAACAGGACCTTCAGCCTAACTTGACAAGGCCAACCAGGCTTTCTAAGCTGAACTGGTCCCATTTCCTTGCATTTGGCCCATATCCCCCTAAAGCTTTCCTATCTATGTACCTGTCCCGATATCTTTTCAATTGTGTGAGGTAATACATTTTGGTAGAAGAAACACAGAGATATAATACGGGCTCAATGGTACAACTTTCCAGAGAATTAAGGAGCAGAGGGATCTCTAGGTTCATAATTCTCTGAAGGTGGCTGGGCAAGTTGAAACAGTTAAGAAGGCTTCTAGGATACTTGGGTTACCTGAAGGATACTAGGATACCTGAAGAAGGGTCCTACCAAAATGTCGACTCTCTTACTCCTCAGATGCAGCCTGGGCTGCTGTGCTTTTTCTGGCACCTGCTTTATCCACACACCCCAGCCTGTTTATAAACACGGTCATAGAGTATCCAAAGGAGACTTACAAGAAAGCTAATAGGAATGAGGGATTTTAGACACAAGAAGAGATTGGAGAGATTAGGTTTATTCTCCTTGGAGTCAAAAAGTGTGGTGCTGGAAAAGCACAGCCGGTCAGACAGCAGCCGAGGAGCAGGAAAGTTGACGTTTCGAACATAAGTTCTTCATCAGGAATAAGCATAAGCGCTTCATCAGTTCTCACTTTCTCCTTATTGTCCTAGCAGAGAAGATTAAGAGGTGACTTTTAATCAGTGAGGGGTTCAAAATTATGAACAATTTTGACAGGGTAAAGAAGGATATTCTATTTCCACTAGTTGGTATGTCAGTAAGTTGAGGTCACAATTTCAAGATTGTCAGCAAGTGATCTACGAATGAGATGAGGAGAAACCTCTTTACTCAGAAAGTTGTTGGATTTGAAATGCATTTCCAGGCAGATTCCATAGGAGGTTTCTAAAAAGAGCTGGAGATGTACTTGAAAGGGAAGAAGAGAGAAGGCTATGGAGTTAGGTCTGGAGAGGAGACTAGCTGAGTACCTCTTTCGGGAACTGGCACATTCATCATGGCTTTCACCTGTACTATAAAATTCTATAATTCTATGAAAGGAAGCAACAGTATTTGTAAGGGGAGGATATAATAAAGCAAGAATGGAAAGGAGATAATGTTGGAGGGAACTTCATCAACAGTAAGAAGATTCCCGACTTCAAGAGGAAGGGCGGTGTCTTAGCAAACCAGGCATGGTCACTTCGCATGCATGGGACTGGTGGGCAAAGGTCAGCATCTTCCACCTCATGTAGATGGGTTGGGGAGGAGACCTGGAAGATGCAAAGCCTACGGAGTTCATGGGAAGAGCGAACAAGAAGGAGATGTGGACCTTTGGGAGCTCTCTGACATTAGAGTTGGAGGCTGGAAGCCACAAACTGAGGAGAGTTCACTGTCACTCCCATTGTTTTCAAGATGGGAAAAGTATGCAATTGGAAAGAAAATGGATGCCACAACAGAAAGAGTGGGTGAAGTAAGACCATAAGATGGAGAAGCAGAAGTTGATCATTCAGCACACCAAATCTCTGCCATTTAATGAGATCATGGCTGTTCTGATAATCCTTAACTTTACCTTCCTAACTTATCCATGCAACCGATGATTCTCTTATTGATTAAAAATCTGTCTATCCCTGCATTGATGATCCAGTATTGACAGACCACTATGGATTTACCCTGTCAAGGCCCTTATGAATTTTATATGTTTCAATAAGGTTGCCTCTCATTCTTCCCAATTTCAATGAGTACGGGTCCAACCGACTTACCCTATCATGGAGTCGTAGAGATGTCCTTATAAAACAAAAAATCAATTTCTATCTGTATATCACTTCCGAAGAAGAATCAAGTTGGACTTGAAACATTAACTGTGTTTCCATCTCCACAGATGCTGCCAGACCTGTTGAGTTTCTCCAGCATTTTCTGTGTTTGTCCCAGCACATCTTTGCTTAGATAAGGGGACTAAAACTGTTCACATTTTTCCATCTATGGTCTGACTAGTGTCTTGTATAGTTTTAGTGAGTTCTTCATTCTTTTGTACTCCATTTTCTTTGAAATAAAGGCCTACATTCCTACAATCCCTATTACCTGCTGAACTTGGATGCTAGCTATTTGTGTTTCATGGACAAAAGCTCCTACACCCCTCTGTTCTATAGCTTTCTGCAGCCTTTCTCATTAAAATAATATTCAACTCTTTTCCTTTTCATGCCAAAGTACACAGCCTCACATCTGTGGGTATTATGGTTAGCACTGCTGCCTCATAGCACTAGGGAGCTGGATTCATTTCCAGCCTTAGGTGACTGTCTGTGTGGAGTTTCCATATTCTCTCTGTGTTCCTGTTGGGTGCTCTGAATTTCCTCCACAACCCAAAGATATAGGTGGATTGACTATGCTTCTTTACCTTGGAGTGTCCAGGGATATTTAGGCCAGATGGATTAGCCAAGGTTGGATGAGATCTTCTTCCGAAGGCCAGTGCAGACTTGGTGTACTGGATGACCTTGTTTTGTACTGTAATGATTCTATTTTCCCACATTATATTCCATCTGCCAAGACTTTGCTCACTCACTTCATCCTTTCTGTCCGCTCTACAGGCTTTTTGTGTCACACATACCACTTGCTTTCCCTCCTATCTTTGTGTCATCTACAAACATGGCTGCTGTATATTCGACTTTCCTCACCCAAGTCATGAATATATACTGTAAATAATTGTGGTCCAGCACTGATCCCTGTGACACTCCACTAGTTACAGTTTGCCTAACGAAAATGCCCCACTCATCCCAACTTTCTGTCTTCTATTTGTTCACCAGTCCTCTACTTATGTTAATATACTAAATCCAACACCATGGTCTCTTACCTTATTAGGTGGTCCAACATATGACTTTTGAAAATCCAAACAACTGGTGAGTATGTCAACCTGTGTGAAGTGTAGGATAACCAATGTGATCCCTTTAAAGGAAGCATCATTCCACAAAAAGCCATGTGCAGGACTCAGAGATGCGGGATCCCTAGTTATAGGCCACCCCAATGAGTTGAGATGACACTGCCAAGCACCTCACTCACAGGAAAGAGGTGGGATGTTGTAGGATGAGGAGTGATGGTGTCAGCAGCAGCCGTTGCCCCAGCCAGGCCTTCTTCCTCATGCTTTCAGCAGGCTGTAGCATGATACATGCTGTGGGGCCATGGAGGTGGACATCATGCTGTCACGGTTCCATTCAGAGCTACACAAACACTCAAACAGACAGAGGGCAAAGACAATGCTAGTTATCCAAACATGAAAACTAATGTACAATGCATTGTCAGCAGTGCCACCCAAAGTACAGTCAATAGGTTTTCTTTCTTTTCTTCCTGGGTGTTCTTTGTGGCACCAACCCACAAGTGAGGGACTTCTTGCCAGAGATAAGTGAATCCTCCTCAGCTTGAGCTTCCTGGATGGAGGTGGGAGGGGGCTGGGTGGGATGGAAGGACCTGATTGCCTCAGGAGTAACCTGATGGGAGCCTATTGAGGGCCCTGTGTGTGGTTCCTCCTCCAGCTGGGTACCCTCTGGCAGTTGTGAGGGCGGGGCACCTGGCATGTGCGTCAGGCTCCCTCATCCCACTGATGCCATGTCTTGGGTTCTGAGGCTGAGTGGCTGGAACGATGGAGTGCAGGAGTGTACTCGTCTCCAGCAGACCCTGAGGGTGTTGAACCTGGGTCTCCATGGCAGCCACCAACCTGTCCCTGGAGATAAACAGACAATCGCAGGATTCACTGCACTGCTGCAGCATCTGGGCAATGAGGGCTATTCTATCCTATATAGCCTCCTGCCACCCCTGTATATGTGAATGAAGTCCTGATTGCTGTCACCACAGGCTCTGGCAGTGCAGTGAGGGCCACCAGATTGGAGCGTTTCTTCCTCAGCCAGCAGTGGAGTTGTCACAGTGAGGTTTTCACCAGATCATCCTTCCACACTCTCTGTGTCCACAGTTATCCCTGAGGTGTCAGTATCTGAGCTGGTACAGGGTGCCAGAGGCAGCTTTGCTGATGCTTCCTCGGAAGCCTCAAAAAACACAGAGCAATACAGCACAGGACCAGGCCCTTCGGCCCTCTAAGCCTGCACCGACACATTTTGCTCTTCCATTATTAAAACAGGCCTCACTTACAGGATCCGTGTCTCTCTAGCCCCTTCTTATTCATGTATTCTTTCAGGTGCTTCTTGAGTGCCGCTATTGTGTTTGCTTCCACCATCTCCTCTGGCAGCACGTTCCAGGCACTCACCACCCTTCATTTGAAAAACCTGCCTCGCACATCTCTTTTAAACTTTTCCCAGCCCCCACCTTGAACCCTGCGTCCCCTAGTAATTGACCCCGCCACCCTGGGAAAATGCCTAATATTTTCCACATTATCCATGCCGTTCACAATTTTACAAACTTCTATCAGATCGTCTCCTCAACCTCCTGCAATCTAGTGAAAACAAACCCAATCTATCCAACCTTTCTTTATAGCTAAAATCCCCATTACAGGCAACATCCTGGTAAACCTTTTCTGTATGCTCCCCAAAGCATCCATATCTTTCTGGGAAGTGTTGTGACCAGGAATGTATGCAATATTCCAAGTGTGGCCTAACTAAAGTTCTATAAAACCACAACATAATTACCTATCCTTATACTCAATGCCCCTTCCAATGAAAGCAAGCATGCTAATAAAAAGGCTTTTATTAGTACCTTTTCTACCTGTGTAGCCACCTTCAGTGATCTGTGGACCTGCACATCCAGATCCCTCTGCATATTAATACTCCTAAGGGTTCTGCCATTCACTGTGTAATTTCCACTTGTACTTAACCTTTTTTAAATGAATCACCTTACAGTTGTCTGGACGAAACTCCACCTGCTATATTTCTGCCCATGCTTCCAACTGATCTATATCCTGCTGTATCATCTGACAATCCTCCACACTATTCTCAACTCCAGCAAACTTTGTATCATCTGCATACTTAGTAATTAGGCAGGCCATGTTTTCCTCCAAATCATTTATGTCGACCACAAACAGCAGGGGTTCCACCACTGATCCCTGTAGAACATCACTAGTCACAATCCTCCATCTCCAAAAGTATCTTTCCATTGTTACCCTGTGTCTCCAATGACTAAGTCAGTTCTTTATCCATCTTGTCAGCTCACGCCAATACTATGTGACATCACCTTTTATACTAGTCTGCTATGAGGGACCTTGTCAAAGGCGTTACTGAAGTCCATGTAGACAGCATCGACTGTTTTCCCCTCATCAATCATCGTCATCACTTCCTCAAAAACTCAATCATGTTAGTTAAGTACTACCTCCCCCTGTACAAAACCATATGTCTATCGCTAATAAGTTCATTTGCTTCTAGATGCATATAGATCTTGTGCCTGAGAATCTTTTCCAATAGTTTCCCCACCACTGACATAAGGCTCACAGGCCTGTAATTTCCTAGATTATCCCTGCTACCCTTCGTAAATAATGGGGTATTCTCCAGTCCTCTGGGATTTCACGTGTGCCCAAAGAGGATACAAAGATGTCTGTCAATGCTCTAGCAATTTGTTCTCTTGCCTCCCTCAACATTCTGGGATGGATCCCATCAGGCCTGGGGATGTATCTACCTTAATGCTTTTTAAGACCCTCAATACCTCGTCCTTTTTAATAGCAACTTGGCTTAAAAATTTGACATTCCTTTCCCTGAGATCATCCTCCACTAATTCCTTTACTTTGGTGAATACCGACATGAAGTATTCGTTTAAGACCTCACCTCCCTCTTCTAGCTCCACACAAGGATTGCCTCCTTTGTCCTTGAGTGGGCCAACCCTTACCCTGGCTACCCTCTTGCTTTTTATATATGCATAAAAAGTCTTGGGATTCTCCTTAATCCTATTTGCCAATGACTTTTCATGACCCATTTTAGGCTTTGTAATTCCTTGTTTAAGTTCTCTCCTATTTTCCTGATGTACTTCAAGGGCTTCATCAGTTCCCATCCTTCTAGACCTGATGCATGCTTCCTTTGTCTTTTTGACCAAGGTCATGACATCCCTGGTCATCCAAGATCCACATAACCTGCCGTACCTATCCTTTCTTTTTGCAGGAATTTGCTACTCCTGAACATACCTCGGATTCTCATCCTTCAGCAGTTGGGTAGGTGGCTTCTGGTGGAGCCAGCCATTTCATCACAGAAATGGCAGATGTTCCTAAAAGATACGAGAGAGAGAGATGACATCGCAGCCAATAGGTAGGGGTGATGTGTAATGAATGACACGGACAACGCAGTTACTGCAAGAGTAACAGTGGACTGGAAAGTGGCACTTACACAATTAACAGGACATGGATGTCATGGCATTCTGCAGGAGTAATTCCAGTCTTATTCTGCAGGATTGTCTACTGAGAAGTTCAGCATCAGGTATCCCTCCACTCATTCAGTCTACTGTTGCCTTGTTATGGATTGTCTTTTACTGGAATAAGAGAAAGGGAGGAATTGAGTGAGGTGGAATTGGGTAGCATGGCTTCAGTGTTGATGTAACAAGTTAAGAATCACAGTACACCAGGTTATAGTCCAACAGGTTTATTTGGAAAACTAGCTTTCAGAGCGCTACTCCTTCATCAGGTGGTTGTTCTGATGAAGGAGCAGCGCTCCGAAAGCTAGTGCTTCCAAATAAACCTGTTGGACTATAACCTGGTGTTGTGTGATTTTTAACTTTGTACACCCCAATCCAATACCAGTATCTCCAAATAATGTTGATATAGGTTTTCAAAATGTATAACGCGTCCTAGGCAAGTGATTAGGCAGCACAGAGGGTTTATGTTGTGAGAGGTTTTGGGGGGGGGGGAGGGGGGCGGGTGTCAGTGAGAACGAAGGAAGATGCTACAGGCAATAATGAGTGCGGCAAAGTGTAAGCTTTGCTGGGAGCTGGGTGCAAGTGGAAGAGATAGAGTGAGGTAACTGAGAAAGGTGTGGTACTTACCCTAGTGGGCAGAGAAGTTAATTGACCTTCTTATAGCACTGCTGCTCATTTCTCCACATCATGGAAATGGTACTGATCCACATGGTGACATCAGAGCGAGCTGCCTGGGTCTGATGGTGTGGCCTCCTCTGCCATCCCTCCATTGTACCACTCCCTCCGTCAGCACCTCCAAACCACTGTTGGAGAATCATGATACAATTTTTTCCACCTCCAACATTTTCAGCTTGCATCCTTGTCATCTTTAGACTGCCAGTATTTGCTGGGGTACACAGCAGGCTATTTTAAATATGGGGTGGGCACCAGAGATACTGGGTACTTGTTACCCTGGCAGTGGTGCATGGTAAAATAAGGATAGAATCAGATGTAAGGGACGACACAAGGATGGTCTCATTACTTAATGTAGTACATTTGATAAGATAGAGCAGGAAATTTTGCTTGGTCTTATGGTGAAAATTCCACCAAAAAACTTCACACAACATGCACTTAGCCCAAATAATGTAAGCTGAAGCCCATTAATCTAATCTTGGAAGCTAAACTCAGAGTTAATGTTCTTTATTTTTCGAGTGATCAATTGTGAATGCTCTTTCCCACTATTAACAAGCTGGTGATTAAAATAACCCCACAGAGGCTGGTATCCCATTACCAAGTCATTCTTTATTTACACCTGGACAGTCCTTAAGTGAACAGAATCTGTGACACTCCTGTTTATACCTCTCAGCCAGAGCTCCCTTAGTAGTCCAGATTAACAGCCCCAATCAGGGAACTCATGAGGTCAACCTGGCTGACTGTGTTACAATCACCAGATGATCAACCATCTTCTTATCCATACAGTCAGAACCACTTGGAAAGCTGTTGCCAGGACTCAAAATAGACCGGTCAGTCGGTGTACCCTAGGTTAGTGGAAAAGTAAAATATGAAAATTGTAGACATTGGCCATTCTACTTCAAAATTCCTTGGATATAGAACTGGTCCAATATTGCACCTGATGAAGGGCTTTTGCCCAAAACATTGATTTTCCTGCTCCTCAGATGCTGCCTGATCTGCTGTGCTTTTCCAGCACCACGCTAATCTAAACTCTGGTTTCCAGCATCTGCAGCCCTCGCTTTTGCCCAATATTGCACCTGCCCCTCCTTTAATGCGACATTAGTAGCATTTCCTTCCATTGTGAGGAAGACCAAATTATTCATTTTGCACCTCTGTCAAGTCCCCTGCCTTGAAGAGTTTCTTTTCAATCACTAATTGAGCACACATTTATTTTGAATACCATTTTACTACTTGTATACTGAAAAGCATCAATGATTTTGTTTACTTTGCCTGTCGATCTTTCCCCATATAGTCTGTCTCTTCAATTTCCATTACTTAGTTCTCTGTATTTTCCACATTTTGCCTACGACCTTAGCATTTTCTGTAAAATTATAATTGAGTATGTACCAGTTCTAAGTGCCCCTCTTACTGCCTTGATGTAGGCCTCCTTTGTTTATTTACTGTTCTATGTTTCCTACTGCCCCTTACCAGATTGCCTTACCATGAGGCTTGTGTCTTGGGTTCTATTCTGCATTTTGGAGAGATGGTTATCCTTGTCTCCTCTGGTAATTGGTAGCCTGTAAAGGTTTCACCTTATCCATGAATGAGTGCTGTATGGCCCCAGTAGATTACTGAAAATCTTTTCTTTCACGCTTTTGTACATAATACTGTTCTCTGCAGATCCATCTCTCACCAGCACACACTAGTCTATTCTTTCTATACAGCTACTTGCACAAGTGCTGATGTCACAATTACATCAGGATATGCACACCATCTCACTATCATTTCCATTCTTTTATACTACATCTCCCCCAAGTTGGTGTCTCTCAACTTTTATATTAACTACTTTTAAAAAAAATCTAATCATCATCTCACAATCTCTCTCTTCCCCGTTCCAAAGTCTGAACTTCACAGGTTAAATCTGCTTTACAGTTTGTCATGATCTTGTTCCTGTCACTGGTGAGCCAGGATGATCATGGTCAATCATATCTGTGACATAATTATCATTCTTCAAGGTAATTGATGGTAGTTCTTTTCTCATTATCCCAAAGCTTGCAGTAGTCATATTTATCTGTTTCACTCCCTCAAGCTGTTTCACGACTTTTCTATTCTTGTTGAACAATTTCCTTGGGAATTTGAACAAAATAAGAACATAGTTGCTCTGCCTACTTTATGAATTTGCCTCTGACTCATATCTTGTTGTCTGTTATAAAAATACATACAATCCGATTTATACCAGTTCTTCAGAATTTTCTTTTGAACACTCTCAAATGTTTGGACTTTCTCGTGGCCTTGGAGAATGATATTTGATCTTCATATTGCCAAATAGCAGTGATATTTGACCTTTGCTGTATCAAAGGAGGATGTGTGTTTCAAGCTTTCTGCTCATAAGTTACTCTGCAGTAAATGTTCTTTGCAATTCAGTAAACCCAAATCCCAATCACTACTTTCAGTCATTAACACACCACTTCCCAACGTTTTCCCACTGAAACCCCATATTGTGGTTTAAAAATTGCATTGAGCTGCTAAGTGAGAAAAATGAGGGGCTAGGAAGGATGACAGGAGTGAAAGAAGGATGATGTGTAAATGTGGGATCCAATCTGTTAGAGTGGAATTGCAACTGGTATAAGTCTGTCCGAGCTGAATGGTGACCATGGAGCTCATGATTCCAACATTTTGGTTACGGTCCACTTGGGATTGTGATCTCCGTATATGGAAGCCCTGCACTAGCATCTTCATGGTTTCCACTGTTTTCACCATTTTTCCATTGACCTGTGGCTTCTAAAGAGAATCCATAACATGATTAATCTGATGCAGTTGGGAATCTCTTCAAGATTGCATTTATGAGTCAGCCAATGTTATCTGAGACAAGTTTATTTGGGAATTCATATGCAGAGAATATATATTTTTCAATGGTTTGATCAATGTCTGAGCCGTAAACGTGTGAAGTCTGCAGTTTCCAGCCACAGGAAAAACAAAGTTCGATTGTGTTCAAATATGTTTTTGTTGCAAGTTGCAGAGGTTCTAGTCCCAACTTTTGCCATGATCTTTCTGAGAGGTGCAAAGGCAATAAAGGTCTGGTGATGTTGGGTTGTTGATTGCTCGAGTAAGACAGGACAGTATGAAAATTTCAATGGCTTTTGAGATTCATTGACTCATATAGACTGTGTACCCAAGTTTACAGTAGACTCCTCCAATGTGATCTCTATGGATTCTATGAAGAATCATTGTCTTTTCTATCATGCATGTGAGATTAATGACCAAAAGGCTGTCCACTGTGTTGAATGCTTCTTTTGTTCATCATACTTCCTGAGAGCAGATTAGTTGGATTATATTCTGATCAATCATGCTGTAGAATCTGCAGACATTTCACATGCTTCTTGTGATTCTCACTGTTTGTTGTAATTTCTCATGGCTGACAAAGAAGCAGTCATCACCAATCAAAACATATTTATTTCTGAAATAAGGATTAAAGTTTGTGTACAATCCTGATGTGTACAATGTTACGCATTAATAATGCATATGTCATGGTCTGATCATCTGGTTATGTTTGGCATTTTAACCACCTCTTTATGAGACAGTCAGATGGTGGAACCAGGGATCTTTGATTTGTCTCTGTTTGAAACTTCAATGTCATCAGGTAGTCTGAGAAACATTCACACCCCCACATTACTGCCAATGCCCCATTCTCTATGGTCATGCAACATTGTTTCATTTCAATTAATGCTCTGGAAACTGGTTTGCTTCTATCTTCATCCTGGACCTGATTGAGGACCATTGAGGATGTATCTGCAGCTATTATCATGAGCCAACTGGGATCATAATGTAAAAGTAATTCAAAAAATTAAATAACCAGAGAAATTTATTTAGTATCTGAAATGCCATGGTTTGCTCAATACTTCAAAACCATTGTTGACCTTTTCTCCTAAGTTCCCTCAAAAGTCCGATGAATTTTGCCTAGTTTAAAATGAATTTCCCTACCTGGCTGAAATCTCTGGGCCTCAATGGCACTCTGTGGTTGTGGAATGTTAACCATGGACTTATCATTATCCCTCATCCTTCAATATTCCAGATCTGTAACATCCGAAAAGGTTCTGTATGCCTGTAAGAAACCAGTCAGTGGTTTTCCGTGGGCTCT
The DNA here is from genome assembly GCF_037043375.1 of Chiloscyllium plagiosum. Lineage (NCBI taxonomy): Eukaryota > Metazoa > Chordata > Chondrichthyes > Orectolobiformes > Hemiscylliidae > Chiloscyllium > Chiloscyllium plagiosum. The sequence goes on from NW_028270151.1 coordinate 88,883,235, forward strand.
GATTTAATCATTTTCATTCAATTACAAGGTATAATTTTGAACTGAAACATGCATTGAATACCTTTGGGATGGATTTGAAATCTCTTTTGGTCCTTCTATCACATTTGTTAAAGGTCTGACTCTGCACATAAACATACTATCCTGGAACTCCTTCCCTTTAACACATAACTTTGATTCTCTTTGATGCCCGCGGCATCCCTGTCCTTCATTCCCTTGCCATGTCTCTCTGTGCTTTACCCCTCCACCAGAGAAACCAGGCAGATGTCACTCTGTTTTGCTGTGCCATTTTAAACAAATGCAAAGCCAGGAAGCTTATCATGGTAGCCAGCAGGCCTCAATCAAGTCAATAGGGATAGCCTTCACTCAACAGGTTCTGACACAGTGAGACAAAGGCATACTCTGATACCAGTCCAGGCCATGCTTAGGCAGTCAAAGTCAGGATATTCACCTTATAAGAGGCAATGATGGCAGAGCAGTAGATTTTTTCTATATGGGCTTCAGCAAGGCATTAGACAAGGTTCTGCATGGTTGACTGCTTAGTAAGTTTAGTTCACATGGAATCCAGGAAGGAGGAAGGAGGCAGGAGACAGAGGATGGTGGTGGTGGAGGATTGCCTTTCAGACTAGAGGCCTGTGACCAGTGGTGTGCCTCAAGGATCAGTGCTGGGTCCACTGCTTTTTATCATTTATGCACACATTTGGATGTGAGCATAGAAGGAATGTACAGGTGAATATAGCAGATGACAGCAAAATTGGTGGTATAGTGGACAATGAAGAAGATTATCTCAGAAGTACAATGGGACTTTGATCAGTTAAGACCATAAGACATAGGAGTGGAAGTAAGGCCATTCGGCCCATTGAGTCCACTCCGCCATTCAATCATGGCTGATGGGCATTTCAACTCCAATTACCCACATTCTCCCTGTAGCCCTTAATTCCTTGTGACATCAAGAATTTATCAATCTCTGCCTTGAAGACATTTAGTGTCCCAGCCTCCACTGCACTTCGCGGCAATGAATTCCACAGGCCCACCACTCTCTGGCTGAAGAATTAGAACCTGAACCAGAAGGGCACCAATATCCTGGGGGGTAGGTTTGCTAGCACTCTTCGGGGGGGTTAAACTAATTTGGCAGGGGGCTGGGATCCGGACTTGTAGTCCAGCAAGTAGGCTAGCTGTTTGTCAGGATGTCCAAGAATGTAGGGAGGCTGCGGAGAAGGTAGCACTGACAGGGAATACTTGCGGACACAGAAATGGATTCAAGTGTGTTTACTTCAACGCAAAGAGTATCAGAAATAAGGTCGGTGAACTTAAGGTGTGGATCGGTACCTGGGACTATGATGTTGTGGCCATCACGGAAACGTGGCTAGAAGAGGGACAGGAATGGTTGTTGGAGGTTCCTGGTTACAGATGTTTCAGTAAGATTAGGGGGGGTGGTAAAAAAGGAGGGGGGGTGGTGTTGCTAATTAGAAATGGTATAACAGCTGCAGAAAGGCAGTTCGATGGGGATCTGCCTTTAGAGGTAGTATGGGCTGAAGTCAGAAATAGGAAAGGTGCAGTCACCTTGTTGGGCGTTTACTATAGGCCCCCCAATAGCAGCAGAGATGTAGAGAAACAGATTGGGAAACAGATTTTGGAAAGGTGCAGAAACCACAGGGTAGTAGTCATGGGCGATTTCAACTTCCCAAATATTGATTGGAAGCTCTTTAGATCAAGTAGATTGGATGGGGCGGTGTTTGTGCAGTGTGTACAGGAAGCTTTTCTAACTCAGTAAATTGTCCGACCAGAGGGGAGGCCATATTGGATTTGGTACTTGGTAACGAACCGGGACAAGTGATGGGCTTGTTAGTGGGTGAACATTTTGGTGATGGTGACCACAATTCTGTGACTTTCACCTTGGTTATGGAGAGAGATAGGTGCGTGCAACAGGGTAGGTTTTACAATTGGGGGAAGGGTAAATACGATGCTGTAAGACAGGATCTGAGGAGCATAAGTTTGGAGCATAGGCTGTCTGGGAAGGATGCCGTGGAAATGTGGAACTTTTTCAAGGAACAGATACAACGTATCCTTAATATGTATGTACCTGTCAGGCAGGAAAGAGATGGTCGTGTGAGGGAACCTTGGTTGACGAGGGATATTGAATGTCTTGTACAGAGGAAGAAGGAGGCTTACATAAGGTTGAGGAAACAAGGTTCAGACAGAGCGTTGGAGGGATACAGGATAGCCAGAAGGGAGCTGAAGAAAGGGATTAGGAGAGCTAAGAGAGGGCATGAAAAATCTTTGGCGGGTAGGATCAAGGATAATCCCAAGGCATTTTATGCGTATGTGAGAAACATGAGAATGACGAGTACGAGGGTAGGTCTGATCAAGGACAGTAGTGGGAGACTGTGTATTGAGTCGGAAGAGATAGCAGCGGTCTTGAATGAGTACTTTTCTTCAGTATTTACAAGCGAGAGGGACCGTATTGTTGAAGAGGAGAGTGTGAAATGGACTGATAAACTAGAAGAGATACTTGTTAGGAAGGAAGATGTGTTGGGTATTTTGAACAACTTGAGGATAGACAAGTCCCCCGGGCCTGACGGGATATATCCTAGGATTATGTGGGAAGCAAGAGAGGAAATTGCAGAGCCGTTGGCAATGATCTTTTCATCTTCACTGTCAACTGGGGTGGTACCAGGGGACTGGAGAGTGGCCTTGTTCAAAAAAGGGATTAGGGATAACCCCGGGAATTACAGGCCAGTTAGTCTTACTTCGGTGGTAGGCAAAGTAATGGAAAGGGTATTGAGGGATAGGATTTATGAGTATCTGGAAAGCCACTGCTTGATTAGGGACAGCCAGCACGGATTTGTGAAGGGTAGGTCTTGCCTTACAAGTCTTATTGAATTCTTTGAGGAGGTGGCCAAGCATGTGGATGAGGGTAGAGCAGTGGATGTAATGTACATCGATTTTAGTAAGGCATTTGATAAGGTTCCCCATGGTAGGCTTATGCGGAAAGTCAGGAGGCATGGGATAGAGGGAAATTTGGCCAGTTGGATAGAAAACTAGCTAACCGGTCGAAGTCAGAGAGTGGTGGTAGATGGTAACTATTCAACCTGGAGCCCAGTTATAAATGAAGTTCCGCAGGGATCAGTTCTGGGTCCTCTGCTGTTTGTAATTTTTATTAATAACTTGGAAGAGGGAGTCGAAGGGTGGGTCAGTAAATTTGCAGACGATACGAAGATTGGTGGAGTTGTGTATAGTGAGGAGGGCTGTTGTCGGCTGCAAAGGGACTTAGATATGATGCAGAGCTGGGCTGATGAGTGGCAGGTGGAGTTCAACCCTGTCAAGTGTGAGGTTGTCCATTTTGGAAGGATAAATAAGAATGCGGAATACAGGGTTAACGGTAGGGTTCTTAGTAAGGTGGAGGAGCAGAGGGATCTTGGGGTCTATGTTCATAGCTCTTTGAAAGTTGCCACTCAGGTGGATAGAGCTTGTAAGAAGGCCTATGGTGTATTAGCATTCATTAGCAGAGGGATTGAATTCAAGAGTCGTGAAGTGATGTTGCAACTGTACAGGACTTTGGTTAGGCCACATTTGGAGTACTGTGTGCAGTTCTGGTCGCCTCACTTTAGGAAAGATGTGGAAGCTTTGGAGAGGGTGCAGAGAAGATTTACCAGGATGTTGCCTGGAATGGAGAATAGGTCGTACGAGGATAGGTTGAGAGTGCTAGGCCTTTTCTCATTGGAACGGCGAAGGATGAGGGGTGACTTGATAGAGGTTTATAAGATGATCAGAGGAATAGGTAGAGTAGACAGTCAGAAACTTTTTCCCCGGGTACAACAGAGTGTTACAAGGGAACATAAATTTAAGGTGAAGGGTGGAAGGTATAGGGGGATGTCAGGGGTGGGTTCTTTACCCAGAGTGTGGTGGGGGTATGGAATGCGCTGCCTGTGGGAGTGGCAGAGTCAGAATCATTGGCGACCTTTAAGCGGCAATTGGATAGGTACATGGATGGGTGCTTAAGCTAGGACAAATGTTCGGCACAACATCGTGGGCCGAAGGGCCTGTTTTGTGCTGTATTGTTCTATGTTCTATGTTCTATGTAAGAGAGTGGGCCGATGGGTGAGGAGTGGCAGGTGGTTTTTAATTCTGGTAAATGCGAGGTGCTACATTTTGGAAAGGCAAATCAGAGCAGGACATACACTTAATGGTAACGCCCTGGGAAGTCTTACTGAACAAAGAGATCTTGAGGTGCTGATAAATAATTCCTTAAAAGTGGAGTCACTTTTAAGGACAGGTAGACAGGTAGGCAAAAAGGCATTTGATATGTTTGCCTTTATTGGTCAGTGCGTTGAATACAGGAGTTGACATGTCATGTTGCAGCTGTACAGGACATTGGTTTTTCTACTTTTGGACTACTGTGTTCAAATCTAGTCTCCCTGTCATGGAAACTCAAAAGGTTCAGAAGAAATTTACAAGGAAGTTGCTGGGGTTGGGGGGAGAGGCTGAAAAGGCTGGGGCTATTTTCTCTGTAGTGTCGGAGGATTAGGGATGACCTTATAGAGGTTTATGAAATCATGAAAGGCATAGATAGGGTGAATAGCCAAGTTGTTTTTCCCAGGATAGGGAGTCCAAAACTAGAGGACATATGTTTAAGGTGAGATGGGAGCATTTTTAAAAAGGCACAACTTTTTCACACAGAGGATGGTGCATGTATGGAATGAGCTGCCAGAGGAAGTAGTGGGAGCCCTGCAATGGTATCACCCCACCTCACAGGTTCCTGCCCACAAAGTGGGGCAATGGTTTCCTCCAGTCTGGCATATCTAGGGCAAATATTAGAAACTGTGCAAGACAGCTCTGGACTGACAGAGCTTGTCCAGGTGCAGAATGGGCTTTTAAAACTGGAGCAGGCACAAGGGATCCCGTTGGTTTGGCAGATATCCACCAAGTAGCATGTTGTTTTGGAACAATGCGTGGTAAGATGGAGCAGAACTTGGATGCAAGACACAGATGAAAGGCAGGTGAATAATCGATGTGGTAAGTTTGGTAAGACGGGGGAGAAAATCTGTAAAGTCTGATGGCAAAAGAGGCTCTTCGAAAAAAACAACTCAGACTTAGCTGAGAAATGTAAGATTCAGCTGATAGGCTGTCATGTGGAATCGTTGGCTGGTGTCCTGTTGACTGTTTTAAAATTCTTCATTTACACTTTAAATAAAGTGAGAGAGATGGGAGGCAAAAGCAGAAAGCTGATTTGGAAGTGAGCACTGTAAGGTTCTGTCAACCATAATGCCATCTCTCTGTACGCAGGCTCAAACCACAGGTAGCCATTAGGAGAGTCGAGACAGAAACAATAGTAACTAAAGTGCCATTATCTCTGTATCGTCATCAGTTGCCTTCATTGTTCAGACTTTTGAGTGTAGGAGTTGGACTATCATGTTGAGATTGTGCAGGACATTGGTGTATCTTCTGGAATATTGTGAGCATTTCTAATCATCCTGTTATAGGAATCATATTATTAAATTGCAGAAGGTTCAGAAAAGATTTATCAGGATATTTCCAGGAATGGAGCGTTTACGTTATTAAAAAATAAGCTGAACAGGTTGGGGTGTTTTTCATTGGAGCATAGGAAGTTGAGAGGTGACCTTATAGACACCTATAAAATCATGAGGGGCATCGATAGGGTGAATAGCAAGGTTCTTTTCCCTGGGGTGGGCAGTTCAAAATTAGAGGGCATATTTTTAAGTAGACAGGAGAAAGATTTTAAAAAGACATGAGGGGCAAAGTTTAAATACAGAGACTGGTACGAATATGTAATGAACTGCCAGAGGATGCAGGTACAATTACAACATTTAAAAGACGTTTGGCTAAGGAAAGGTTTGGAGGGATATGGGCCAAATGCTGGCAAGTGGGACTAGTTTAGATGGGAACATGTTTGGCATGGATTAGTTGGACCAAAGGGTCTGTTTCCATGCTAAATGGGGCAGCACGCTGGCTCAGTGGTTAGTCCTGCTCTCTCACAGCCCCAGGGTCCCAGGTTTGATTCCAGCCGTGGGCGACTGCCTGTGTGGAGTTTGCACATTCTCCCCGTGTCTGTGTGAGTTGCCTCCGGGTTTCCTCCCGGAGTTTCCTCCCACAGTCCAAAGATATGCAGGCCAGGTGAATTGGCTGTGCTAAAAGTGCCCATAGTGTTAGGTGCATTAGTCAGAGGGAAATGGACTGAGTGGGTTACTCTTCGGAGGGTCGGTCGGACTTGTTGGGCCAAAGGGCCACACTGTAGGGAATCTAATCTAAATGACTCTCTGTATTACCCTCTCCCTTTGTCTTTTGCCTATATTCCATGACTTTGAAACAATTAGGACATAAAATTTAACCATCTAAAAATCCTGTGGACTCCAACCCAAACTCCCTGAAGTAGAACCTGATGCTGTGTGAATTACCCAGTTAATTTGATGACATCTTGCCTACACCTTCCATTTCAGAGTTTGCGAGGCATGAGGCTGATTCGCTATTTGCAGCTCAGAAGCACCATGCCTCCTATTTTCACTTTTCACATTCACTTATTCAATTTCATTTGACTTAAAGTGCAATGTGTTTTTCAATAGCCAATTCACTAGGGAGAGTTAGTCATACTTGTGCTAATATATGTATGAGTCGCCTCTGCTGACAGTTTATTTGTCCCTGACCTTGCATTAGCTTACCTTGCAGTCACAGTAGACTCTGCTGATGATTAGTTTGGAAATGCAGAGTCAAATGTGCCTTAAACTGACGAAAAACACTGACTGATCTGCATGCTTGTTGGATTAAGTGAATGTGTATGAACATCTTGAAACAGTGGCAGCAGTCCAGGAAGCTAATCCAATAATGAGTGTTCATTTTCTACTGCAACTGAAAGCTCAGTACAATATCTTGGACATGTACAATCTGCAGAGTGGCTGTTTCTAACATTGCAGCTCATGTCTTTTATTCTATAAAGGAAGCAAGATTCTTCGTGCAAGAACAAAAGCAAAAGCAGTCATTGAAAGCAAAAGCATGACATTGAAAAGTTTGGAACAGTTGAGGAAATTTGAAGGATGTATGATGACAATGATTTAACTCTAACTCTTTGGAGAGGTCCCAGTTGAATAGATGGTCAATTGAAGAACATGTTGAGTGGGGTTTAAAATGAGGAACAGGAGTTAACCTAGAGCTTTCCAGTCAGCCCAAAGTGAAAGCCAGCCTTCTAGTCTTCAAAATGGGCCAGAATCTGGGAGACTGGGGTGGTGTAAACGAGGGTGGTCCCCAATTCTGGGATGGAAAGATTAGATTTAGGTCCCTTCTGCTCTGGATTGAGGCATTCAAGAGGGCATTGGATGCTTATTTTGATAGAAATGGAGTGAAGGAATATGGAGAAAGGAAGGAGTTAGCTCATAGGTCTGGGTAAGGCACAATGGGATGAATGGCCTCCTTTTGCACGTAACAATTCTGTTATTCTATGTGTCATAATGTATTTGAACAGGTTGATTTAAATTTGGTTTTGATGTATAATTGAGGTTATGAGTCTTCTTGCATAAGGATGTTAAAGTCCCAGAGAGAGTGCAAAGGAAATTTACTAGAATGATACCAGGAATGATACTAGGAATGAAGGATTTTAGATATAAGAAAAGATTAGACAGATTGGGCTTGTTTTCCTTTGAGCAGGGAAGATTAAGAGGTGACTTTATTGAGGTGTTCAAATTTATAAATTTTGACAGGGCAAAGAAGGATATTCTATTTCCATTAGTTGGTATATTGGCAACTAGAGGGTCACAATTTCAAGATTGTGAGCAAGACAGCTACGAATGAGACAAGAAGGAACTTCTTTACTCAGGGAGTCGCTAGGATTTGGATTGTGTTGCCTGGGAGAGTGGTGGAGGTGGATTTCATAGGAGGTTTCAAAAGAGAGTTGGCTATATGTTTGAGTGGTGTATTTAGAGGGCTATGGAGATTGTAACTGGCTGAGTAGGTCTTTCAGGAGCCAATACACACATGATAGGTTGAATGATCTCCATCTATACTGCAAGTTCTATGATTCTATGATTGTAACCCTGTCTCTGGGCTAAGAAATCAAAGTGGCCACCTATCTGGTCTAGCTTGCCACTGCTCCAAATGATATCCATGTTTTCTGTGGTCAAACTACAGAACAGGGCATGAGCACCAACCATGGCCACTGATGCCCAACTTTCAAGGAGCCATGATCACCAACCTGAAATCTATGCAACACTCTGGCATTGTGCCCTAACACTCCACTTTTGTGAAGCATGGCACACCAGTGACCAGCAGAGCATGGCTACAATGGGTACAGTTGGTACACAGGGAGAGCCATCCAGTCTGTAAAATGGATCAAGGTGCCCACCAGGTCTATCTTTTTGGTCCCTCAGTGTGTAGGCCGATGGAAGGGCAGTCCAGCATCAAGGGTCATAGCTGAAGGATAAGAGGTAAACCTTTTAAGACTGAGATGAAGAGAAATTATTCACTCAGAGACTGGTGAGCCTGTGCAATTCATTGCCACAGAAAGTGGTTGAGGCCAAAACATTATGTGTTTTCAAGGAGGTAGATATAGCTCTTGGGGCAAAAGGAATCCTGGGATATGGGGGGAGGGCAGGTTTAGGCTAGAGCACTTGGTTATCCATCATGATCATATTGAATGGTGGGGTAGGCTCAAGGGGTCAAATTCCTATCTTCTAAGTTTCTATGAAATGCTATTACACACCTCGAGAGCAAGTGGGGTGTGAAGCCAGGCTTCCTGGTTCAGAGTTTGGGACACTACTACTGCACCTCAAGAGCCTTTTTTAGCAACAGCACATCAAAATCTACAGGATAATTTGCAACTGATAACATTTTATACAAGATAATTTCTAACCGTGGGAGTACTTTGGAGTATTTGTACAGTTGTGCTGGTATTGGACTAGGGTAAATGTTGAAAATCACACTGGAGAATAAGCTGCTGCTGCAAAAAAAGGAATATCATTTTAAATATTTTGAAATCTCATTTCCTATGTGACAAAACAATTCAAATCATTTGATGTTGAGGTATTTCACCTAATGTACAATTGAAATCATTTTAAAGATTGAAGTATTTCTGCATTGAATGTTGCTAAGGGTATGTGAAAAAAGAATCCTTTCTGTTGTCGTCATAAACTGATTGGTAAATAAAATTCATGAAATGCAACTTGATTGCACAAGTTTGCTTATTGTGCTGAATAGTGTGCTCCCTGCAGCTTATTGGAGGATGGGTGATAATCAAGGTCTTTTTAAAAGATGCTTTATCGTATTAAAATTGAAACTATTTTTGTTTATTTTGAAACATTACAAGATTTTTATCCCTTCTGACTGTAGTCAGGTCGAAATCTTTGTCACGTTACACACAGCTTTTCTTCCATGACCTTGCTCAGACAGCAGTGCCAATGGCTGGAGCCTATGAAGGGGTCTTTTTCTACTGATTTTCCTTTTTGATAATTTCCTCAATCTCTTTACTATTCCAACAGATTAGGCTGCATTCACCTGCTGGTCAACATAGAACATAAACATCTTTGTATTAAACCAGATTCAGCGTTGTGTCAGTACTGATTCGTGTTTGGGTTCATACTGCTTCAGGGTTCTCTCCAAATCAGAAAATCTAGCAAAACATTTTCAAATTCGTCTGACCCTCTTTTTCTAAATGTCTAATTTTGGTTAAAATAAGAGCTGGTGAGAAAATTGGTAAGATTTCATTTTCCACAGCTAATCACAAATCTAACATTAAACTCAACACCTAAACTCAACACTTAAACAAACACCTCAACACCAAAGGCTTGGGCAGCACGGTGGCACTGTGGTCAGTAATGCTGCCTGATAGCATCGGGGAGAAAGTGAGGACTGCAGATGCTGGAGATCAGAGCTGAAAATGTGTTGCTGGAAAAGCGCAGCAGGTCAGGCAGCATCCAAGGAACAGGAGAATCGACGTTTCGGGCATAAGTCCGAAAGAAGGCCTGAAGAAGGGCTTATGCCCGAAACGTCGATTCTCCTGTTCCTTGGATGCTGCCTGACCTGCTGCGCTTTTGCAGCAACACATTTTCAGCTCTGATAGCATCGGGGGCCTGGGTTCAACTCTATCCTCAGGTAATTGTCTGTATGGAGTTTGCACATTCTCCCATGTCCATGTGAGTTTCCTCCAGGAGTTCCATTATCCTCCTGCAGTCCAAAGATCTGCAGGTTGAAGTGGATTGGCCATGCTAACTTACCCATAGTGGCCAGGGACATGTAGCCCAGGTGGATTAGCCATGGGAAATGCAAAGTTACAGGGATTAGATGGAATGTTCTACAGAGAGTCAGTGTGGACTTGATGGGCCAAATGGCTATCTTCCACGGTGTAATGATTCTATGTTTTCAACTCTTGATCTCTAAAATCAAACCCTAGCCTTATTTTATCGACACATTGGTATATCTAAGGTAGCCATCAGTCTGAGGATGATGTGTGCTATGTGTGGAATATTTTAACATGGGGAGACTGTTGCATTGCAACAACTCAGGCTCCTTACAAACCCATGACTTCTACCATCTCAAACGACAAAAGCAGTTGATAAATAGGAACAAAACAATCAACAGATCCCCTCCAGGCTATCAGCCATCCTGACTTCAATCATATCACCCTTTCTTCACTGTCTTTGATCAAGATCCTGGAATTCCCTCCTTAAGGAAAGAGGTCGAATAGAGGCTATTCAACCCATCAGGTCTGCACTGACCTCCAAGGAAAATCCCATCCAGATCCACCTCATCCCCCCAACTTCGTATGTGGTTTTTACCATGGCTGACCCAACTAATCTACACATGATTGAACAGGAGGAGGAAAGCGAAGCACCTGGAAGAAACCCACACAGACGCAGAGAGGATGTGCAAACTCCACACAGTCACCAGAGGGTGGAATCAAACCCAGGTCCCTGGTGCTGTGAGGCAGCATTGCTAACCACTGAGCCACTGTGCTGCCTGTAAATGTTCTTAAATGTCCCCATGCCACAGCTTTCTCCAGGCTAATCAGGGATGGACAAAACATGTTGACGGAACCAGCAATGCGTACATGCTGTGGACAGATTAAGAAAAAGGTACCCCTTGTTTTGGGACTGATCAGGCAAGAGTCAAAGAGTATTAGAGATATATTAGCATGAAAACAGACCCTTCAGTCTAACTCATCTATGCTGATCAGATATCCTAAACTAATTTACTCCCATTTGCCAGCATTTGGCCCATATACTTCTACGTCCTTATTATTCATAGACAATAGACAAGACAATAGACAATAGACAATAGGTGCAGGAGTAGGCCATTCAGCCCTTCAAGCCTGCACCGCCATTCAATATAATCATGGCTGATCATTCCTAATCAGTATCCTGTTCCTGCCTTATCTCCATAACCCTTGATTCCACTATCTTTGAGAGCTCTATCCAACTCTTTCTTAAATGAATCCAGAGACTGGGCCTCCACTGCCCTCTGGGGCAGAGCATTCCACACAGCCACCACTCTCTGGGTGAAGAAGTTTCTCCTCATCTCTGTCCTAAATGGTCTACTCCGTATTTTTAAGCTGTGTCCTCTGGTTCGGCACTCACCCATCAGCGGAAACATGTTTCCTGCTGCCAGAGTGTCCAATCCTTTCATAATCTTATATGTCTCAATCAGATCCCCTCTCAGTCTTCTAAACTCAAGGGTATACAAGCCCAGTCGCTTCAGTTTTCAGTGTAAGGTAATCCCGCCATTCCAGGAATTGACCTCGTGAACCTACGCTGCACTCCCTCAATAGCCAGAATGTCTTTCCTCAAATTTGGAGACCAGAACTGCACACAGTACTCCAGGTGTGGTCTCACCAGGGTCCTGTACAGCTGCAGAAACACCTCTTTGCTTCTATACTCAATTCCTCTTGTTATGGAGGCCAGCATGCTATTAGCCTTCTTCACTACCTGTTGTACCTGCATGCTTGTCTTCGTTGACTGGTGTACAAGAACACCCAGATCTCTCTGTACTGTCCCTTTACCTAAAGTGATTCAACTGAGGTAGCAATCTGCCTTCCTGTTCTTGCCACCAAAGTGGATAACCATACATTTGTCCACATTAAACTGCATCTGCCATGCATCTGCCCACTCACCTAACTTGTCCAGGTCACCCTGTAATCTCCTAATATCCTCAACACATTTCACCCTGCTACCCAGCTTTGTATCATCAGCAAATTTGCTAATGTTATTACTGATACCATCTTCTATATCATTAACTTATATTGTAAAAAACTGCGGTCCCAGCGTGGATCCCTGTGGTACCCCACTGGTCACTGCCTGCCATTCCGAAATGGAGCTGTTTATCACTACCCTTTGTTTCCTATTAGCCAACCAATTTTCAATCCAATCTAGTACTTTGCCCCCAATACCATGCACCCTAATTTTACTCACTAACCTCCTGTGTGGGACTTTATCAAAAGCTTTCTGAAAGTCCAGGTACACTACATTTACTGGATTTCCCTCATCCAACTTCATAGTTACATCCTCAAAAAATTCAAGAAGATTATTCAAGCATGATTTCCCCTTCATAAATCCATGCTGACTCTGACCTATCCTGTTACTGTTATCCAGATGTGTAGTAATTTCATCCTTTATAAAAGACTCCAGCATCGTTCCCACCACTGAGGTCAGACTAACTGGTCTATAATTTCTTGTTTTCTCTCTCCCACCTTTCTTAAAAAGTGTTATAACATTAGCCACCCTCCAATCCTCAGGAACCGACCACGAATCTATCGAACTCTGAAAAATAATCACCGACGCATCCACGATTTCCCGAGCCACCTTCTTCAGTACCCTGGGATGTAGACCATCAGGCCCCGGAGACTTATCAACCTATTCAGGCCCCGGAGACCTATTCAGATGCCTTTAAATTTTGTAATTGTATTAGCCTCCACCATTTCCTCTGGCATTTTGTTCCATACATGTACCACCTGCCTCGTGAAAACATTACTCTTTAGGCCTCTTTTCAATCTTTCCCCTCTCACCTTAAACCAATGCCCTCTAGTTTTGGACTTCCCTACCCTGGGAAAAAGACTATTTACTGTAGTCTAGATTAGAGTGGTGCTGGAAAAGCACAGCAGTTCGGGCAGCATTTGAGGAGCAGTAAAATCGACGTTTCGGGCAAAAGCCCTTTACTGTATCCATGCCATTCATGATTTTATAAACCTCAATCAGGTCACCACTCAGTCTCCGATGCTCCAGGAAAATAACCCCAGCTAATTTAGCTTCTCCTTACATCTCAAACCCAGCAAAATTCTTGTAACTCTTTTCTGCACCTTTCAAGTTTCACAACAATTTTCCTTTAGCAGGAAGACCAGATTTGAATGCAGTATTCCAAAGTAACTATCATATGTTATTGGTTTTCTCTTCTGAATATTCACTCTATTTCTGTCCCCACTGGGCTGTTAGACCTGCCCAGTTTCTCCAGCATTCTGTGTAGTTGTTTCAGATTTCCAGCATCCACAGTATGTTACTTTTATTGGATTTAGACATTAATAATCAACATATTCATCCGCCACACAACACATTTTCCAAGTCCTAAGGTGAAACTTAAACTTGAAGCATCAGGGCATGGTTTTAAAGGCACTATCACAAAGTCACATGATCCCCAAATAATAGCACATGAGGGTAATGTTGCCTCTGGCATTGAACACAAATGAGACGAGACAATCACATATACCTATTTGTGGCCAGTAAAGTGCCACAGGTCAGAACCTCAACGTCTGACAGAGGACAAGGTCAGATTTTGCTCTAACATAACAGTTTTCATAACCTCAGAACTTCTCAAGATGCAAAATGCATGATTATACACAGGGTTTTGATGTCAATTTAATAATTGTACAGCAGGTAAACAAAGAGTTAACAGGTTTATCAACTCAAACTTCAATAAAACACTTAGGAGATTTGACAACCCATCCTCATCTGATGATTGCATGCCCACTCAGAGAGGTATGTGTTTTTCTTAGTTGTTCTAGTTTGACAATTAGGGTTGACTTGCTTCTGATTGCTGTCTCTCAATAGCACACAGTCATCATCATCAGAGCATTCTTCCTCACTCACTTTGTGGAAGATTGCTGTGTAATATATTGGCCTGAGCTGGCTTTTGTTCTTTCACAATTTCGTACCATGATCAGTAATAATGTTGCCTGATCTGGATTTGATGGTATCACTTAGAAACCTATGACAGTATCCAAGTATTTGGATTTGGATTTCTAACTCATTGTTGGAAGGTATCCTGAGGGACAGGACTTACATGTGTTTGGAAAGGCGGGGACTTATTAGGGATAGTCAAGATGGTTTGTGTATGGGAAAACATATCTCACTAACTTGATTGACTTTGTTGATGAAGCAACAAAGAGTATTGATGAGGGTAGAATGGTGGAAGTGATATATATGGACTTGAGTAAGGCATTCCACATGACAGACTGGTTGACAAGGTTACATGACAGGGAATATAGGGAAAAGTAGCTATTTAGGTATAGAAATGGCTCGAAGGTAGGAAATGGAGAGTGGTGGTGGAGGGTTGTTTTCGGACTGGAGGCTTGTGACCAGTGGTGTGCCACAAGGATCAGGTGCTGGGTCCACTGCTTTTTATCATTTATATAAATAATTTGGATGTGAAGACAGGAGGTACAGTTAGTAAGTTTGCAGATGACACCACAATTGGTGGTGGAGTGGACAACCAAGAAGGTTACCCTAGGGTACAATGGGGCTTCGATCAGATGGGCTGGTGGGTGGAGGAATGGCAGGTGGAGTTTAATTTTGATAAATATGAGGTGCTGCATTTTGGAAAGGCAAATCAGGACAGGACTTATACATTTAATGGTAAGGCTCTGAGGAGTCTGGATATAGGTTTGCTCGCTGAGCTGGAAGGTACATTTTCATACAGTTTGTCACCATACTCATCAGTGAGCCTCCAGATGAAGCACTAGTGGTATGACCCACTTTTTATTTATGTATTTAGGTTTCCTTGGGTTGGTGATGGCATTTCCTGTGGTGATGTCATTTCCGGTTCTTTTTCTCAGGGGGTAGTAAATGGCATCCAAGACAATGTGTTTGTTGATAGAGTTCCGGTTGCAATGCCATGCTTCTAGAAATTTTCACTCATGTCTCTTTTTGGCTTGTTCTAGGATGGATATGCTGTCCCAGTTGAAGTGGTGTCCTTACTCATCTGTATGTAAGAATACTAGTGAGAAAGGGTCATGTCGTTTTGTGGCTAGTTGATGTTCATATATCCTGGTGACTAGTTTTCTGCCTGTTTGTCCAATGTAGTGTTTGTTACAGTTCTTTCAATGTATTTTGTAAATGACATTAGTTTTGCTTGTTGTCTGTATATGGTCCTTCAAGTTCATTTGCTGCTGTTTTTGCTGGTTGGTGGGTTTGTGGGATTCCTGTGGAGTGTTGCTGAATAAAGAAACCTTGGACTGCAGGTTCATAGTTCTTTGAAAGTAGTGTCACAGGTAGACAGGATAGTGAAGAAGGTGTCTGTTATGCTTGCCGTTATTGGTCAGTGCATTGAGTATAGGAATTGGAAGGTCATGTTGCAGCTATACAGGAAATTGGTAAGGCTACTTTTAGAATACTGCGTTCAATTCTGGTCTCCTTGCTATAGGAAAAATGTTGTGAAACTTGAGATGGTTATAAAAGATTTACAAGGATGTTGCCAGTGTTGGAGGGTTTGAGCTATAGGGGAGGCTGAATAGGCTGGGGTTGTTTTCCCTGGAGCATTGGAGGCTGAGGGGGAACCTCAGAGAAATTTATAAAATCATGAGGGGCTTAGATAGGATGAATAGCTAGGGCCTTTCCCCAGCATAGTGGAGTCCAAAACTAGAGGGCATGGGTTTAAGATGAAAGGGAAAAGATTTAAAAGGGACCGAAGTGGCAACTTAATCACATGCATGGAATGAGCTGCCAAAGAAAGTAGTGAAGACTGGTAAAATTACAATATTCAAAATGCGTCTGGATGAGCATATGAATAGGAAGGTTTATAGGATATGGGCCAAATGCTAGTAAATGGGACAAGATTAATTTAGGATATCTGATCAACATGGACGTGTTGGACCGAAGGGTTTGTTTCCATGCTGCCAAGCTCTGTGACCTCATGACTCTATGACTCTATGATTCACATTCCCTATCTCGTATACAGTTTTGGTAAGTTTCTATCTCCAGATTTGTTGCGCATCTCGTCCAATTTCCTCTGTCTTTGAAGAAGAATGTTCTATGTCTCAGAATTTAGATTAGAGTGATGCTGGAAAAGCACATCAGGTCAGGCAGCATCCGAGGAGCAGGAAAATCGACATTTCGGGCAAAAGCCCTTCATCAGAAAAAGCCCCTCATTCCTGATGAAGGGCTTTTGCCCGAAACATCGATTTTCATGCTCCTCAGATGCTGCCTGACCTGCACCACTTTAATCTAGACTCTGATTTCCAGCATCTGCAGTCCTCACTTTTGCCTATGTCTCAGAATTGACAGACAACCTGTGTCTCAGGTTGATAGATAAGGTCACTTGCAACTGTGAATGCAACGCAATGTTAAAATCTTGCCTTGTTCCTCAACAGATAATTGATTTGACAGTATATGGCATACATTCTGCTAGATATTTTGAGCACAGATAGTGGGGTGGTTATGTGATATGGGGCATTGCTAACTTAGCTTGAAGCAGTTTACTGTAGACAGACACTGTCTGATCTGGGCTGCTGAATAAATCGAAAATTGCAGTCATCATGCCAGCAAAGGTTGCATTTGTTGTGTTGCTAATTCATTGACCAATAGAACATTTGGAGGAGTAATTTGTCAGAAGTAATTTGCAGTCTTCCCTACAAATAGTGAAGAAGTCTGCTGCTACTTTTGTTGTAGGAGTGGATGAAACATTTTAAGAATGTGGGAGCTCCATCCATTACTCAGGTTGATACATATAGTGTGCCTCACAACTCATTTCATACTTTGATTCATCTCTAAAACACACAGTTTCACATGTTAACCTTGTTTATATTCACTACTCACGTATCCTTGGTACAACATGGTCAAGATACCTTGGTCTAATGCTTTCTGTATTAGGATTTGTTTGCCTTTGAAATTACTTGCCATGATATGACAAGTTCATCTCAGCAGAGCCAAAATGAGCAACTGTACTCAGGAGCTACCATAATACTAGGTAAAAACAATGACTGCAGATGCTGGAAACAAGATTCTGGATTAGTGGTGCTGGAAGAGCACAGCAGTTCAGGCAGCATCTGAGGAGCAGTAAAATTGACAGTAAAAAGCCCTTAATGAAGGGCTTTTGCCTGAAATGTCGATTTTACTGCTCCTCGGATGCTGCCTGAACTGCTGTGCTCTTCCAGCACCACTAATCCAGAAGCTACCATAATCTGACAGGCCATCCCTAGGTAATGATAATTTGCAGACCTTGCAGTTCCTCATCTTTGGCAGTCGACAATTGCAACTGTTCACACTGGCCTCAGACAAAGTGGTACAGATCAACCTTGAGAACAACTTCAAATTCAATTGATTCAGTTGTGTCAGTTCCAGCGCAGTGGGCATGGTTTGAATCTTATGAATTGTGATTGTACTGGGATCAGTGTATATTGGTACTCCTGCCACTGTTGTACTGTTAGTATCTATCAGAAGTTTTCAGGAAGTCAAGATGAACTTGTCTGTTGACATAGCAGTATGATTTTACCAATGCAATGAATTGCTGATTATATGCTGTGAGATGGTCCTTCATAGACTGTAACATTGAACAATTGTTGGCTGCATGGCTTTATGTTGGTACTAGCTCCTTCGTTAATTTTACCTCTTAGTATGGGTCATCCTGCCATATTATGTTACTCATCATAAAAGAACGATCACACCATGCCATTGACATGGTGTGTGAATGTAATAACATAGAAAGTTGGAAATATTCTGAAAGTGGCCTTTCGTTAATTTGGCTGCACATTTCATTGATTGGTTTGCACACAGGCATCTTCTTCAGACTTGTCTCACTGGCAGCCCAATGTCCTTTGGTGCCACATATTTTCTGTAATCCATTCAGCTGCTTTAAGATACTATTCGGCTAAGTCACATCCTCCTCACAAAACTGACTTCGCACTCAGATCAAAAACAAAAGGTTTTTCCAGCTGCGCTTGGGCAAGATCACATTGTGTTCATTTTTATACATGCAGAGATATGTCTTTTCATACAAGCAAATATTTACTATATGAAGAAACTCAATAGTGTACACCAGTGAAACTATTAAACAATTATAACAGTACTGTGCCTTTAAAAGTGATGTGTTCCCTCCTGTTTCTCTTGCAGAGAGGGGTTGTCACAGTGGTACTGGGATGTCTGCTTCAGCCAGGCAGTGGGTAAACAGCTTGAAGTTAAATGACAATAGAAGCATAATTGGGTGGGGTCACACAGACCCAGGAAGGCTTTTAGTTTTTTGCTTACTGTTTGATTAGATTAGATTACTTACAATAGTGGAAACAGACCCTTCAGCCCAACAAGTCCACACTGACCCTCTGAAGAGTAACCCACCCAGACCCATTCCCCTACATTTACCCTTTCACCTAACACTACGGATAATTTAGCATGGCCAATTCACCTAGCCTGCACATTTTCTTTTGTACTGAGGGAGGAAACCGGAGCACCCAGAGGACCCCATGCAGACATGGGGAGAATGTGCAAACTCCACATAGATAGTTGCCTGAGGCGGGAATTGAACCTGGGTCTCTGGCGCTGTGAGGCAGCAGTGCTAACCACTGTGCCACCGTGTTGTCCCCCCAACTCCGGTTAGTGAGAATGTTTCTGCTGCTGCTGGATCTTAGGCAGGTGACTTGTTCTTAGAAATACAAAAAATAAATTCATTTTGCTGGACTGGAGACAGGCGGCAAACTTTTTCCCCGGGTGCAACAGAGTGTTACAAGGTGACATAAATTTAAGGTGAAGGGTGGAAGGTATAGGGGAGATGTCAGGGGTGGGTTCTTTACCCAGAGAGTGGTGGGGGCATGGAATGCACTACCTGTGGGAGTGGTAGAGTCAGACTTTTTGGTGACCTTTAAGCGGCAATTGGATAGGTACATGGATGGGTGCTTAAGCTAGGACAAATGTTCGGCACAACATCGTGGGCCGAAGGGCCTGTTCTGTGCTGTATTGTTCTATGTTCTATGTTCTATGTTCTATGAGAACCGCCTGTGGACCAATAGTGGTCCACACTATTAGTGGACCACTAATAGTGGACCAATTGAATCATATTTGGATCACAGCACCTTTCACTTGCCTTTAAATAACTATAAAAGTTAGGGGCTAGGCTATATCCTTTATTGTGGAGTGGTGCGGCACGGTGGTACAGTGGTTAGCACTGCTGCCTCACAGCGCCAGAGACCCGGGTTCAATTCCTGACTCAGGCGACTGACTGTGTGGAGTTTGCACGTTCTCCCCGTGTCTGCGTGGGTTTCCTCCCACAGTCCAAAGATTTGCAGGTCAGGTGAATTGGCCATGCTAAATTGCCCGTAGTGTTAGGTAAGGGGTAACTGTAGGGGTATGGGTGGGTTGCGCTTCGGCGGGTCAGTGTGGACTTGTTGGGCCGAAGGGCCTGTTTCCACACTATTATGTAATCTAATCTAATTTATGTAATCTACTCATAACACAATTCAGCATAGCTTTCCTTTAACAGATTTGCAATCAGGTTGCACCCCATATATGGAGGATTGGATATTCCCACTAATATGCAATCTTTGGTAATACTCCTGTTAACAGCTATATTAATAAAGTCTTATGAGGTTACCACTCTAAAATATATCACAGTTTGATATTTAATAGAAATAAAATGAAGACATTTTAACCAATTAGTGCCCAAACGGCCTGGCTCATGGAAAATTTTGAAACCCAAACTAATGTATAAGATTCAGAGAACTGTGGATTAGATTAGATTAGATTAGATTACTTACAGTGTGGAAACAGGCCCTTCGGCCCAACAAGTCCACACCGCCCCGCCGAAGCGCCACCCACCCATACCCTTACCCTTACGTTTACCCCTTACCTAACACTACAGGCAATTTAGTATGGCCAATTCACCTGACCTGCACATCTTTGGACTGTGGGAGGAAACCGGAGCACCCGGAGGAAACCCACGCAGACACGGGGAGAACGGGCAAACTCCACACAGTTAGTCGCCTGAGGCGGGAATTGAACCCGGGTCTCTGGCGCTGTGAGGCAGCAGTGCTAACCACTGTGCCACCGTGCCGCCCATTAGTTTTGACACTGTAAAAAAAGAACTAGCCAGTCCATCATTTCTGAGCCAGATGAATAAATTGGCTGTACACTTTCTAATCCCTATCCCAGCACCAGGTTACAGTACTTCAGGAGCAGATCCAGGTTCCTTTTCAAAACTTATTAAGAACATTTAAATGGTCATTGGATAAACATATGTATGAAAATGGAATGGTGTAGGATAGATAAGCTTCAGACTATTTTCACAGTTTGGTGCAACATCGAGGGCTGATGGGTTTGTATTGTGCTGTAATGTTCTATGTTCTGTAAATCCACCAGCTTCTGGGTGAGAAAGCTTTTCCTCATGAACCCTCTAACCCTTCTATCAACCACATTAAGTCTCTGCTCCCTGATAATTGACCTCTCCATGAGGGGAGACAGATTTTCCCCGTCCACTCTATCCCACACCTCTCCATATTTTGCACATCTTGATCAAGTCGCCTCTCAGGAAAAGAATTCCAGCCAATCAAATTTTTCCTCATGCCTACAATTTTCAAACTCTGGCTACAATTTTATAAATCTCCTCAGTATTTTCTCCAGAGCAATTATGTCCTACCTGTAATATGGTGACCAGATCTGTGCAGAAAACTCCAGCTGTGGTCTTACTAGTGTCTTCACTTTTTATGGACAGATGGGCAGCGCCTGGGCGGGGAGATAAGAGGGCATGAGCCCTTGGATCATTAAGACTACTTGTTTGCGTCACTAGGCAGTGAAGAGGATGCTAACTGAGCTTTGAGAGCTGGGGGGTAGGGGGACCTGGAAAGCTAAGGGATAGATTCTGCACATTATACATGAACACCACGGAATATCAAGCATACAAAGGGAAGTTAAAAATAGTACTTCATTAAAAAGAAGCTCCTTAACCTGTTTTAATGAAGTGGTCCTTTAAATATGCAGAATTTCTCTTTATTTCATTGCTCCCAGATGCCTTTCCATCCTCGATACATTGCAAAACACATCTGATCCCAATTCTCTCCTTTCATCTTCCTTGATATCAGAAGATCAAAGGAAGATTCAGGTCAAAATGAAGCAGCCACTGTATCAGACAGCATTTTATAGATATTCTCAAGTATTCTATCAGAGCAGATTTCCTCCACCACTGTTACATTCAGAAGAAAGGCAGAGACAGAATGGGAGTTCGGGAGACTCAGATCTTAATCAGTAGTTGGCCTGGTAGTGGCTGTGACCTCGTGGGCTTCAGGACATGAATTAGAAAAGGTACCTCAAAAACAAGCCTTACACTTTAGCACCACAAAGTAACTGAGCTCCATTAATAATTTTTAGTACATGTGCCAAAGATATGAGAAAACTGCTGGAAGTTGTACTTTAACTTTCAAATGTAAGCACTCATCGCCATATTCTTACATATAGCCATTCCTAGTGAGATTGAGAGGAAGCTGAAAATGTGTTGCTGGAAAAGCGCAGCAGGTCAGGCCGCATCCAAGGAACAGGAGAATCAACGTTTCGGGCATAAGCCCTTCTTCAGGAATGAGGAAAGTGTGTCCAGCAGGCTAAGATAAAAGGTAGGGAAGAGGGACTTGGGGGAGGGGCTTTGGAAATGCGATAGGTGGAGGGAGGTCAAGGTGAGGGTGCTAGGCCGGAGTGGGGTGGGGGCGGAGAGGTCAGGAAGATGATTGCAGGTTAGGAAGGCGGTGCTGAGTTCGAGGGATTTGACTGAGACAAGGTGGGGGGAGGGGAAATGAGGAAACTGGAGAAATCTGATTGAGAGGAAGCTCACTTTCTGTTCTAACTAGAAGAAGCTCTTGCACAGAAAGAGGAATAGTTTATTAACATAGAACAGAGAACAGTACAGCACAATACAGGCCCTTTGGCCCTCAATGTTGTGCTGACCTTTTATCCTACTCTAAGATCAGACTAACCTACATACTTTCACTGGATTATCTTCCATGTGTCTATCCAAGAGTCAATTAAATGTCCCTCATGTATCTGACTCTACTACTACTGCTAGCAGTGCATTCTATGGACCCACCACTCTCTGTGTAAAGAACCTACCTCTGACAGCCCCCATAAACCTTCCTTCAATCACCTTAAAATTATGCCCCCTCAAGATAGTCATTTCCGACCTGGGAGAAAGATTCCAGTTATCCACTCTATCTATGTCTCTCAACAGCTTGTACACCTCTATCAAGTCACCTCTCATCCTTCATTGCTCCAATGAGAAAAGCCCTAGCTCCCTCAACCTTTCTTCATAAGACATGCCCTCCAGTCCAAGCACCATCCTGGTAAATCTCCTCTGCACCCTCTCTAGAGCTTCCACATCTTTCCTATAATGAGGTGATCAGAACTGAACACAATATTCCAAGTGCGGTCTAACCAGGGCTTTTTAGAGCTGCAGCATAACCTCACGGCTCTTAAACTCAATCCCCCGCTAATGAATGCAAACACACCATACTCCTTTTTAACAATCCTATCAACTTGGGTGGCAACTTTGAGGGATCTATGTATGTGGACCCTAAGATCCCTCTGTTTCTCAACTCTGCCATGAATCCTGCCTTTAACCCTGCAATCTGCACTCAAATTTGAGCTTCCAAAATGAATTGCTTCACACTTTTTCAGGTTGAACTCTATCTGCCACTTCTGAGCCCAGCCCTGCATCCTGTCAATGTCCCGTTGCAACCTACAACAGCCCTCCACACTATCCACAACTCCAGCAACCTTCATCAGTAAACTTACTAATCTGTCCTTCCACTTCCTCGTTCAAGTCATTTCTAAAAATCACAAAGAGCAGAGGTCCAAGAACAGATCCCTGTGGAACACCACTGGTCACCGAGCTCCAGCCTGAATACTTTCCATCTACTATCACCCTCTGTCTTCTATGGGTTAGCCAATTCTGCATCCAGATAGCCAAATTTCCCTGGATCCCATGCTTCCTTATTTTCTGAATGAGTCTACTGATGTTGTATGGCACTATCACTATGCTAAATGGCACAGACTTTGAACAGTTTTTGTCTGCTCAAGACTCAGCCTCCATGAAGTGCTGTGAGCCATCTACAGCAGCAGAATTGTATTCTAGCACAACCTGTAACCCCATATCCCTCACTCTAGTATTGCCATCAAACTGCGGGATCAGTCCTGGGTTCAATGGAGAGTGCAGGAGGGCATGACATGAGCAGCACCAGGCATACTTCAACATGAAGTATCAAGCCATCAGACAGGATGACTTGAATACCAAATAGAATAAGCAGCAAGTGATAGACAGAGTAAGCAATCCCACAACCAACAGATCAGATCTAAGCTAAACAAAATAGAGTTATAGAGTTACAGACCCACAGCATGGATACAAGCCCTTTGGCCCAAACTGGTCCATCCACACTAACTCCATTTCCCTGCATTTGCCCCACATGCTTCTAATCCTTTCCTATCCATGTGTTTGTCAAATGCCTTATAAATGTTGTTAATATGTCCACCTCAGCAACTTCCGCTGGCAGTTCATTCCATGTGCATACCACTCTCTGCATAAAAAAATTGCCCCTCAAGTTCCCTTTTATTCTTTCCCCTCTAACCTTAAACAGATGCCCTCTCGTCCTCGATTCTCCAACCCTGGGAAAAAGAATGAGTGCATTCACTTTATCCATGCCTCCCATGATCTTATAAACTTCTATAAGGTTTCCCTTCATTCTCCTATGCCCTAAAGAAAAAAGTCCTAGCTTGTCCAACCTCTCCCTATAACTCAGAGCTGAAAATGTGTTGCTGGAAAAGCACAGCAGGTCAGGCAGCATCCAGGGAACAGGAGAATCAGGAAGGGCTTATGCCCGAAACGTCGATTCTCCTGTTCCCTGGATGCTGCCTGACCTGCTGCTCTTTTCCAGCAACACATTTTCAGCTCTGATCTCCAGCATCTGCAGACCTCACTTTCTCCTCTCCCTATAGCTCAGACAATTGAGTCCAGGTAACATCCTTGTAAATTTCTTCTTCACTCTTTCCATTTATTAAGATCCTACCTATAACAAGATAACCAAAACTGAATACAATACTCCAAGTGCTGCACCACAAACATCCTGTATAACTACAACATAACTTGTCAATTTCTATACTCAGCACTCTGACTGATGAAGGCCAGTGCGCCAAAAGCCTTCCTCACTGCCCTGCCTACTGACTCCGCTTCCAGAGAACTGTGAACCTGAACTCCAAGATCCCTCTGCTCCACTACACTTCTCAAGGCCTTACCATTTGCCATGAAACTCCTACCTTGATGCGACTTTCCAAAATGCAAGACCTAGCACTTACCTATATTAAACTCTATTTGCCATTTCTTGACCAACTTCCCCAGCTGATCAAGGTCCTGCTGATAACCTCCCTCACTGTCCATGATACTTCCTATTTTAGTGTCAACAACAAACTTACCAATCATGCATTGTATATTCTGAACCAAATCATTGATTTAGGTAACAAACAGTATTGGGCTCAGTACCGATCCTGAAGCACTCTAATAGTCACAGGCGTCCAGTCTGACAAGCATCCTTCCACTGTTATCCTCTGCTACCTACCATCAAGCCAATTGTGTATCCACATTTGCCAGCTTGCCCTGGATTCCATGTGATCTAAGCCTTCCAGAGCAACCTACCATGTGTGAATCAAAGGCCTTACTGAAATCCATACAGGCCACGTCTACTGTCCTCCTCATCAACCTTCCTGGTCACTTCATCAAAGAACTCTAACAAAGCCATGCTGACTACTCCTAATCAAAATATGTCTTTCCAAATGCATGTATAGCTTGTCCCTCAGAATCCTCTCAAGTAACTCACCTACCATAGATGTTAAGCTTACTGGTCTATAGTTCCCAAGCTTTTATTTGTAGCCATTCTTGAATACTAGCACAACATTCATTACCCTCCAGTCTTCTGGGAACTCACCCGTGGCTAACGATGATGCAAAAATATCAGTCAGGGCCACTGCAATTTCTACTCTAGTCTCTTGCAGTGTTCTTGGATATATCTGGTCAGACCAGGAGATTTATTCACCTTCATTCATTCTAATACCTCCACTACTGTGATAATGGACTCTCCCCAAGATATCACCACTACCTTCCCCAAGTTCCCAAATCTTTATGTCTTTCTCCACGGTAACACAGAGGAGAAATATTCATTGAGGACCTTGCGCATTTCCTCTGGTTCTACACATACATGTCCACTTTGGTCCTTGAGGGGCCCTATTCCATCTAGTTATTATTTTTCATCTAATACACTAAAATACACTTTAATACAGTCTTTAAATTCACTCTAATCTTTTCAGCCAATGTTATCTTGTGCCCCCTTTTTGCCCTCCTGATTTCCGTCTTCAGTAAACTCCTGTATCCCCTACATACCTCCATGGATTCCGTTAATCCCAGCTGCCTATACCTGAGCCAAGCTTCCTCCTTTTTTCGGGTCAAAGCTTCAATATTTCTTGCTATCTACAATTCCTTATTCCTGCCAACCTTCCCCTTCACTCTCACAGGAACATGTAGACCACTTGCCAAAGGTCCCTTTGTCCAGTCATTAGTAGTGATGGACAATTAAATAACTCACTTGAAGATGATGCTCCACAAATATCCCCAACCTCAATTATGAAAAAGCCCAACACATCAGTGCAAAAGATAAGGATGAAACATTCACAGCAATCTTCAGCCAGAAATGCCGAGAAGAGAAGTATGATAAGATGCTTTTGCAGAAAGAACAATGAGAGACAATAAAAGATATTCTATTAGAAGTGTTCAGAAGAAGAGAGACCTCAGTGACTGTGTATATAAGGCAGTAAAGTGGCAGCACAGGTAGTGAAAGCACTTAGTAAAACTTAGTATCTTAGGTTAAAAATCACACAACACCAGGTTATTGTCCAACAGGTTTAATTGGAAGCACACTAGCATTCGGAGCGCCGCCCCTTCATCTGGTGATTGTGGAGGACACAATTGTAAGGATTTAAAGCAAAAATTTACAGTGTGATGTAACTGAAATTATACATTGAAAAATACCTCGATTGTCTGTTGAGTCTTTCATCTGTTCGAAAACCATGATAGTTTCACTTCTTTCATGTGTAAATCACAAAACCTTTTTTTTAAAAGTTGCATTCTCAGGTTAACTGTAACAATTGGTGTTAGCTAGACAATCCAAATCATGACTACAGTATCCTAGGCTTTATTAACAGGGGCATAGAGACCAAAAGTAAGCAGATTATTCTGAACTTGCAAAGTACACTATTTACCCTTCAGCTGGAGTATTGTGTACAGTTCTGGGTATGAGACTTCAAGAAGGATGTTAATGTAGCGGAGAAAGTGTAAAAGTGATTCACGAGAATGTTTACGAGTTCTGATGATGGATTGGGGAAGTTAGGACAATTACCTTGGACAGGACAATGCTCAGAGGAGATTTGATAGAAGCCTTCAAGGTCATGAAAGGTCTGCGCAGAATATGCAGGTACAAATTGTTCCCAATCATAACAGAACTGAAAATAAGAGGCTGAGAATTGAGACTTAAAGTAATAATTTTTTTTTTAACAAAGTGAGTGACTAGGGTATAGACTGCATTGCCTGGAGGTATGGTGGAGACCCCAGTTCAATTGAAGTATCCAAGAGGGATGTAGAAAATTATTTAAACTGAAACAGAGTCCAAGATAATGTTGTAAGGCTGGAGTTAAAATGCTCAGAGAGCTAGTGTGGATACGATGGGCTGAATGGCTTCCTTCTACACCAAGACAATTCCGTGATTCTGTGATTTCATTTCACTGACAGGCTTCCTCCTCCTAGATGGAGCTCCCTATGTACCTTACAGTTCCCAACTTCACACTCCATTGATGTTGCTTTTGGGTGGCACAGTAGTTAGCACTGCTGCCTCACAGCACCAGAGACCTGGGTTTGATTCCACTCTTGGGCAACTGTCTCTGTGAAGTTTGCATGTTCTCCCCATGTCTGTGTGGATTTCTGAAGGGTGCTCTGGTTTCCTCCCACAGTCCAAAGATATCCAGCTAATGTAGATTGGCCATGCTAAATTGCTCATAGTGATCCAGGGATGTACAGGCTAGGTAGATTATCCATAGGAAAGGCAGGGTTATAGGGGAGGAAGCTGTGTCTGGGTGGAATACTCTTTGAAAGGTTGGTTTGGAATCAATGGGCGGAATGGCCGATTTCCACGCTGAAGCGATTCTCTGATTCTTCTCAGAGAGTCAATGTCTGGAATGTGACCGTCTTGACTTGGTTATAAAGTCACACTTTCTTCTGGGTTTCCTGTGTATTTCTTTATTCTCCCGATGCCATTTAACTTAACATCCAAAACCAGTGACACCTGCCTAGTTGAACTGCATAATCAACAGATTGTTACTCAGGAGAATCTACGAAACAGATTATATCTACAGCTGCTTTATAGTGTTTGACAATGACAAAAAAAAGTTCTGTCTTTTAGACACCATCTCTGCTTTTAACAGCTTTTTGTTTTAATAAACCTAAGACTATTGGAAGGTTTTAGAGAGAATGAATGTGTGGAGCTTCTTTGGATTAGGTTTTGTTATAATGAAGCTGTGTTACTTTCCACACACCCACCCACCGTCTGTGTATGGATCGCTCACAATTTGTCAATCGACAAGGTAATCTACACATGTAGAAATGTTCAACTGAGTATAAAAAAGATGTACATCGATGTGAAAGTGCCTGAGCTATCAGTACATGACAGGATTCAATGTATGAAGCAAAGCAATCAGAACTGCTATGGTCAACTTCAAACTACTTTCTCTCTGTGGCTCAAAACAATCTGATAGCTCCTTGATGTGGATTGTGTCAATTCACCAGCCCCTCTCCCTCTTTCCCCTACATTGACACAAACTGAAACATCAATGGAAGAGTTGACTGCGGGAAGTGAATCTGCATTTACATAGCACCTTCAAAATGTTTTGAAACATTTCAATACATTTCACAGCAAATGAAGTACTTTTGGAATGTAGTCACCATTGGGTCAAGGTGTGCCTAGCAAGGACCAACAAATTAAAAATAAATCTATTCGATTGATAATTTTAATATGATAACTCAATAGATAGTCTATTTAATTTTCACTGGTGAATTAATATTTGCCAGACCCACTCACTTGTTCACATTCCAAATAATTCCCCAGGATGTTCATGTCTTACCTCAGATGTCATGCAGAGCTTCAATTCGGTGTCTCAGCACTTTTGACAGTGCAGCATTCCCCGGAATCCTACTCAGAGTATCAGATTAAAATTACTTACTTATGTCTGGAGTGGACTTTGAATCTCCAGGTTCAAACGGAAAGGTGTTACCATTGGGCCTGAGCTAATACCCACAGCAAAGGCAGCTGAATATCTTCAACAACTGAGTAAGACTGATCCTATCATGAACAATGACAACAGCAACATCTTGGTTTTCAATCCAGCAACAATGAAAATTTTAAACACTTTGTCGTTCTTTCAAAGTTCTCCATTTCCTTCACCCTTCCTATCTCTGCAACCTCTACCAGCCCCACACTGCTCCATATTTATTGCACTCCTCCAATTCTGGCATCTCACACATCCTCACCTGTTGTTGGTGCTGCCTTTTTTAAAATGTATTCATGGGATGTGGGCATTACTGACTAGGCCAGCATTGATTGCCAATCCCTAATTGCCCAGTGGGCAGTTAATAGTCAACTGCATTGCTATGAGTCTGGAGTCACAAGTAGGCCAGACCATGTAAGGATGACAGTTTCCTTTCCTAACGCATATGAGTGAACCAAATGGATTTTTCAGGCAATCAACAGCGGTTTCATGATCATTATTAGACTCTTTATTCCAGATTTTTAAAAAATTAAAATTGCCCCATCTGCCAGGTGGAACCCAGGTCGCCAGAACTTTAGTTGGGTCTCTGGGTCCCTGGAGGAAGAACGCCTCCTCTTCCGCCTAGGAACACTTCAGCCCCAGGGCATCAATGTGGATTTCACCAGTTTTCTCATTTCCCCTTTCCCCACCTCTTCCCAGCTCTAACCTTCCAGCTCAGCACTGTCCCCATGATCTGTCCTACCGGCCTATTTTCCTTTCCACCTATCCACTCAACCCTCCTCTCTGACCTATCACCTTCATCCCCACCCCCATTCACCAATTGTACTCTTTGCTACCTTCCCCCACCCTCCTCTCCGACCTATCACCTCCTCCCCAACCCCATTCACCTATTGTACTCTATGCTACTTTCTCCCACCCCCACCCCACACCCCCCTCTCATTTATCTCTCCACTCTGCAGGCACCCTGCCTCTATTCCTGATGAAGGGCTTTTGCCTGAAACGTCAATTTTCCTGCTCCTGGGATGCTGCCTGACCTGCTGTGCTTTTCCAGCATCACTCTAATCTAGTCTCTGGATTAATAGTCTAGTGTTAATACCACCAGGCCATTGCGGCCCCCAAAGACCTAAACTCTTGTTGCTGCTCTATATTGAACACTCTCCACTTCTTCCTCCTCATTTAAGATGCTCCACAAATATAACTCTTTGACCAAACCATTCATTACCTAACGTATGTCAAATTTGTCTGGTGATTAATGCTTTTGGAAAGCTGATGAAAGGCACTATAAAAATTGAGAGTTGATTTATAACCAACCAATTCAGTTGAACATAGGTATTTATCTAGATCACATTGAAGGTGTTAATAAGTGCATCATTAATATTTAACAGGGAATATATCTTCCGTGTATTTCTTGTTGGCGATATTTTGCCCTTGATTTTCAGTCTCAGGTGAGGACTGTTCATTTTCTGCCTGCCTGATTCAATCTTCCCTCGCTAGCTAATTGAATAATTTGCTTACATCTACATTATCCACGCTGTTAAAGAGCTGATGGTTGAAATTTCACAAGTGCTCTCCTGGGTGTTGGGCATAACCTCAACAGAAGGTGGCATCCCTGGAGAAAATAGGGGAAATCCCCTGTACACTACTTCTCCACGGTTTCTGCACTCTTCAGCAGTCTTTGCTGTGCGCTGGTAGAAGTCCAGTAGAAATTCAATACGCTGATTTATTTTTGCCTTGGTAACAAGGTCTGATTTAATTATGTGAACTGAATATGTAAAAACGATGGGTTGATAATGGGGATATGGGCCAAATGCTGGCAAATTATTAGTTTAGGATAACTGGTTAGCGGGGACGATTAGGACTGAAGGGTCAGTTTCTGTGCTGCTTGTCCCTGGGACTATGACCAGCAATAACATGGGACTGCAGTAATCCTCAAAGGAGCTGGTCGGCAAAGGAGAGTAGACTGTGCGGTCAGTCTGTGATCTACCTATGGCCAGGCTGACAGGCCTGGGGAGGGGTTAACTTGGCACTGGGGAGTGGCCAATATCTTCAGCATGGAGCGCTGTTGTGGCAGTTTCAGAGAGGTGTTGATTAATTGGCTGAGGGGGTGACTGGAGAAAGAGGGAGACAGGGAGTCATATTCCTTCCCTGGCACGACTACCAATCTGTGTCATTCACCAGTTGCACTGGTTTGACCCTCTGGGTCAGTGCTAACTGTGGGTAAAATCCCAGTAGTAGCAACAAGAGGTGCCCGTTAACTGGTCACTTAAGGACCTCAATTGTTTGCTAAATGTTTGGGCCTCACAATAGCTCCCTGAGTGACTCAATTCACAGTCAGGCAGATAGGGACACATATTCCGCTGGCACATGCTACTCCCATGCCATCAAATATAACCAGGCATCCATCTTCACCCTGGCATTCCAGCTCCAAGATATGTAAAATTCCCTGGCCAAGGGATAAAATAACCTAATTTGGCTCCTACGTTCCGATGAATCACAGTGTGCCTTCATCATCCACTGGCTTATTCAGCATTTTTTAGGGAGCTGAATTGAAAACAGTTAAGTTGTGAGCAGTTAATATGGTAGCCATCAACAGCTGCAATGATCGGGGGAGCTAGTTACATACAGTAACAAAGCAATTAGTACAAATACGAGCTCCGTTCTGTTGGTGAGCAGGGGTCAAAGCTGACTAACATGCCTTCCCTTGCTCCATTATTACATACATGTCCTTCATTCTCTCAAACTCCATGAGATTTTTTAAAAATTCAGTCACAGGATTAGGGTGTCACTGGCTAGGCCAGTATTTACTACCTAAGTGTAGAGTGATATCACTGTAGGTCGAAAGCTCCATATAGGCCAGATCAGGTAAGGGTGGCAGTTTCCTTCCCTAAAGGACAGTTGTGAATCAGATGGGTTTTTCCGACAAGCGACAATGGATTCATTGTCATTATTAGACTATATTGAATTCAAATACCACCATATGCCATGACGGGATTTGAGCCCCAGGCCTTGGGACATTACTTGGGTCTCTGGTTTAACAGTCCAGTGATAATACCACGAGATCATCACCTCCCCTTCCAGATATTCAGGTCATGAAGGGCCAATCAGTGACATTAATCCATTTGGCCAGCGTGCGTGCATTTCCATTTTGTATCTCTCCACAGATGTTCGACACTCACAATGTAGAACAAATAGTATGAAGACAGTTTTCTATTAAGTGCACATGCAGATCATTGCAGGTTCAATTTAGCTGTTGGTATTGTGATGTGCAGTTAGGAATCTTCATGTAATAGTGGCCACGGGGCATATTCCCATTTGAGTGAATGTTCATTGATTCACGAGAAAGAGGGATGTGGGCTGACCAACCAATGTCAACTCCCGTGCACTTTACCTTGATACTTAGTTAAGACTCTCTTAGGCTTTACCTTCATTATGGTTAGCAAGACAGAGACAGGTCCAGTGCCATGCGTGATTCAGGTATCAATGCAGTCGATAATGCTGTAAAAATCTTATACTGTCATGGTTCACAGCAAAGTTCCAATATTTCATGTTATTTTGTTTTTCTGGAGTGATTGAAGTACAGCACAGTAGACATCTCTACCAAAATGTTTATGAACAATGGCATCAAGGTTTTAAATGGTGTTATTTCCCTGCCCTGGCCTTCACTCACCTCCCAGAGGTAAAGGTAGATTTCATTGTCCTCATGTTCATCACCATCCAGCTCAATCATTCTCAGTTACTGATTTGCTCGTGGATGTAAATCTGGGTCTCAGTGCTTTCTTGCTCTAATTGAGAATGGAAAAAAGGAGCGAGCTGCCTGCATCCAGTGAGATATAGTCACCAGGTAAGTAATCCAGAATGCCAGATGAAGGTTCCCAGGACAGATGTTGAAATTTGAATTCCACAGTTGAAAAAAGCCTGGATTTAAAAATCTAGTCAAAAGATAACCATTGTTGTAAAAACCCATTTGGTTCACTAATGTCCCATTATGGATGGAAATCTGCCATTCTTGTGTGGCCTGGCCTGCATGTGACTCCAGAGCCACAGCAATGTGGTTGGCTCTTCTGATATGGCCCAATAAACCACTCATTCTTATTAATTCAGTATAAAGTCTAAAGCAAGAAATGAAATCAGGTAAAGCACCTAGCATCAACTAAGAGACCAGAAATGATGGCAGCCCTGTCAACCCTAAAAGGTCTGTCCTTTTCATATCTGGGGATTTGTGTCAAAATTGGGAGAGCTCAAAGAGTAGTCAAGCAATATACTAATATAGTCATACTCACTGAATCATACCTTATAGTCAATGTCCCAGACACCACACTGTGATACCTGGGTATTTTCTGTCCCATCAACAGCGCATACCCCACCAGAGATAGTGGTACACAGTAGTGAAAGAGTTGCCCTGGGAGCCTTCAGCATTGACTCCAGATCCCATGACGTCTCATGGCATCAGGTTAAAAATGGGCAAGGAAACCTATTGCTGATTACCACCTCCTGATACTCATTTGATGAATACTTGTCCATGTTCACTCAAAAGTTGAGCTGCGAGTAACTGACTTTGATATCAAGGTCGCATTTGACTGGGCATGCCATCAAGGAATCCAGCAGAACGAATGTCAATGCGAATTGGGACGCAAACTTTCTGCTGGTTGGTGTCATACTTGGCACACAGGTGGTGGCTACTGGAGGTCAGTCATCCAGAGGTGAGGTGAGAGTGACAGCCCTTGACATCAAGGCTGCAATTAACCAATTGTGGCATCCAGGAGCCCAAGCAAAACTGGAATGAATTGGTATCGGGGACAAACTCTCCAATGATTGGAGTCATACCTGACACACAGGAGGGTGGCCGTGGTTGTTGAAGGTCAGTCAACTCAGCTCCAGTACATCTCTGCAGGAGTTCCTCAGGGTAATGTCCGAGGCCTAATCATCATCAGCTGCTTTAACAATGACTTTTGTTCCATCATAAGGTCAGAAGTGAAGATATTTACCGATGCACAATGCTCAGCACCATTCACAACTCCTCAGATATTGAAGCAGTCCATTTTCAGATGCAATAAGATCTGGACAATATCCATGCTTGTGCTGACAGATGGCAAGTAACATTCATGCCATACAAATGCCAGGCTAGGATCATCACCAATTAGAGACAATCTAATCATCATCCCTTGACATTCAATGGTGAAAATTCCTCACCTCAATGTCCTGGGGGTTATCATTGACCAGAAACTCAGCTGGAACCACCACATAAACACAGTGGCTACAACAAGAGTTTGGAGGCTAGGAATACTGTGGCAAGTAATTCACCTCCTGACTGCCTAACACCTGTCCACTATCTACAAGGCCCATGTCAGGAGTGTGATGGAATACTCTTCACTTGTCTGGATGAATGCAACCCCAACAACATTCAAGAAGATTCACACCATTCAGGACAAAGCAGCCCATTTGATTAGCACTGCATCCACAAACATAGAACATAGAACATAGAAGAATACAGCGCAGTACAGGCCCTTTGGCCCTCGATGTTGCGCCGATCCAAGCCCACCTAACCTATACTAACCCACTATCCTCCATATACCTATCCAATGCCCGCTTAAATGCCCATAAAGAGGGAGAGTCCACCACTGCTACTGGCAGGGCATTCCATGAACTTACGACTCGCTGAGTGAAGAACCTACCCCTAACTTCAGTCCTATATCTACCCCCCCTTAATTTAAAGCTATGCCCCCTTGTAATACCCGACTCCATACGCGGGAAAAGGTTCACACTGTCAACCCTATCTAACCCCCTAATCATCTTGTACACCTCAATCAAGTCACCCCTAAACCTTCTTTTCTCTAATGAAAACAGCCCCAAGTGTCTCAGTCTTTCCTCATACGATCTTCCTTCCATACCAGGCAACATCCTGGTAAACCTCCTCTGCACCCGTTCCAGTGCCTCCACATCCTTCCTATAATATGGCGACCAAAACTGCACACAATATTCCAGATGCGGCCGCACCAGAGTCTTATACAACTGCATCATGACCTCAGGACTCCGGAACTCAATTCCTCTACCAATAAAAGCCAGTACGCCATATGCCTTCCTCACCGCACTATTTACCTGCCACTCACTCCACCACTGACGTTCAGTAGCAGCAGCGTATATTATCAACAAGATGTTACTGCAGAAATTCATCAAAGATCCTCAGATAGCACCTTCCAAACCCACACAAATTTCCATCTAGAAGGACAAGGGCAGCAGATATATAGATATGCCACCATCTACAAGTTCAGAGTGGTGCTGGAAAAGCACAGCAGGACAGGCAGCATCCGAGGAACAGGAAACTTGACGTTTTGGGAAAAAACGCTTCATCAGGATTCCTGACAAAGCGCCTTTGCTCGAAACGTCAATTTTCCTGCTCCTCAGATGCTGCCTGAACTGCCTGACCTTTTCCAGCACCATTCTAATCTTGACTCTAATCTCCACCATCTGCAGTACCCACCTCTGCCTACCATCTACAAGTTTCCCCTCCAAGCCATTCATCATCCTGACTTGGAAATGTATCACCCTTCCTTCACTGTCGCTGGGTCAAAATCCTGGAATTCCCTCCCTAAGGTCAATCTACAGCTGGTGGACTGCAACAGTTCAAGAAGTTAGGTCACCATCACCTTCTCAAGGGCAACTAGGATGGGCAATAAATGCTGTCCAGTCAGTGATGCCCACATCCCACAAATAAAGAAATAAAAATAAAATCATTGACTAGAGCCGAACAGTTGTATTGATATTATATTTGGAATCCTGCAGTGATTCCCAAAGTCTGTCGGTAAAAACAATGACTGCAGATGCTGGAAACCAGAGTGGTGCTGGAAAAGCACAGCAGTTCAGACAACATCCAAGGAGCAGTGAAATCGGTGTTTCGGGCAAAAGCCCTTCATCAGGAACACAGGCTGAGAGCCTGAAGGGCGGAGAGATAAATGAGCGGAGGATGGGGGTGGGGAGAAAGTAGCATAGGGTACAATAGGTGAATGGGGGAAGGGATGAAGGTGATAGGTCGGGGGAGGGTGGAGTGGATAGGTGGAAAAGAAGATAGGCAGGAATGAAGAGCTTCAGGGCAGAGGAAATGACCTGGGAGTTGCAGTGGGAGAGGGACTCCCTGAGATTCTTGTAGAGAGAGGAGGAAAACCTCTTCAAGGTAGGCATCCTTGCAAGAGGATCCGCAGTAGGGTTAAAATCAACTAAGTTAAAAACAATAACTGTAGATGCTGGAAACCAGAGTCTAGATTAGAGTGGTGCTGGAAAAGCACAGCAGTTCAAGCAGCATCCGAGGAGCAGGAAAATTGATGTTTCGGGCAAAAGCCCTTCATCAGGAATACAGGCTGAGAGCCTGAAGTGTGGAGAGATAAATGAGAGGAGGGTGGGGGTGGGGAGAAAGTAGCATGGAGTACAATAGGTGAGTGGGGGAGGGGATGAAGGTGATAGGTCAGGGGGAGGGTGGAGTGGATAGGTGGAAAAGAAGATAGGCAGGTAGGTTGACACCAGCAATGGACTGACTCACCTCACCTCCTTTCCAAGGTTTTTTGAGGTAGTTTAGGATGATCCAGTCCTATAGATATTGAAGGTTATCACTATCTCTACAGCCAAAGTTCAAAACATTCCTGCCTTCGGAACTGATAGTAGGAGGTTTGTAAGTCCATGAACTTTAGAAAACACATCCTGGATGTCCCTCCAGCCAGGTACAGAAACTTCAGTTTTTTTGGAGTGTTAAATTCACTGTGGAATTATAAGGACAGATTGCATAATCTTGTCTTGGATTTTCCAGCATTGAAGGGCATTCACATTGCACACCAGAGAGCATAAATGGCACAGACTGGGAAGAGTTAGATTAGATTATCCTGTGCAGGAAATACATGGACATGAATACACAGAGAGAATAGATTTGTCCTTACCTCATGAGCTGCAAACCAGAGTCTGGTATATGACCAGCACATCCAGAGATATTCAATATTCATGGATAACAAGTCATGTTACTTTGAAGCCTGAGTATGAAGGTTATTCTTGACATTGCCTTCTTCTTGACTAGTCTGCCTTGAACCTAAACTCATAGTGTGGCTTCAAAGTGCACAATAAGGAATGTATCAGGGGAGATGAAGCACCGCTGAATCAATGGAGTAGATATTAGAATCAGCATGATTTCATTCAATGGTAGAACAGATGTGGGCAGTTGAATGGCCTCCGTTCCTATCTTTGCAACCCATCTTCTCCGGAGGAGTAATTTGAACGTCTCTAATGCCATCAGCTCCCAACCCGCTTACTCACAGTCCTTCTGTAAATATCACAACATGAAGGTAAGGCCAGAAGAACCTTCATTCATCAATTTCTCATTTGTACAACTAAAATTGCAGCTCCCAGCAATGCAAAGATCAGAACACCAGAGAACACATGCACAAAAATAGATGCAACAAACGAATTCTGTAAGACAGCAAGAAACCTGAAAAAAAGTTGCCAAGTTACAGTTCAGCTGCAACAGTAAGGAATATTATTCAGCTTTAAGAGTGAAACACTCAGAGGCCATGGACAGGGTTTATGATAGCACCCATTGCTGAATAAGCTGTGAAGAATTCAGTAGTTCTCTAGAAGATTTCTGAAATCACAGTTCTTGGCAATGAACATTTGTGACCTTAGAGAGGTTTATAAAGTCATCTGGTGCACAGATAAGATGAAAAGTCAATACTTTCCCTGGATAGGGGGCATCCTAAACAGAGGTTTAAGGTGAGAAGAGAAAGATTTAAAAGGGACCTTAGAGGCAGCTTTTTCACACAGAGGGAGGTACATGTATAGGATGAGCTGCCAGAGGAAGTAGTAGACGCGAGTATAATTACAATATTTAAAAGACTTTTGGACAGCATTTGTAGAAAGGTTTAGCGGGATATGGGCCAAACTGCGTTGGTCCATGTTAATGCTACCGTCAAGAAAATGCAATAACGCCTCTACTTCCTAAAGAAATTTAGCATGTCCATAAAGACACTTTCCAATTTTTATAGACGCAATAGAAAACATTCAAACCATATGCATCATGCTTAACATGGCAACTGTTAAGAGACGACAGAGAGTAGTAAACAGCTCAATCCAGCATGCAAGTTAACCTTCCATCCATTGACTCCATCTATACTTCTGCCTCAGAAAGGCAGCCCACATCATCAAAGACCCCTACCACCCTGGCTATAGTCTCTTTCAACCTCTTTCATCTGGCAGAAGACACAAAATCTTAAACACACAGCTTCAAGAACAACTTCTTTCCCGCTGTTATTAGACTTCTGAATGGACCTCTCAAGTTTTAAATTTAATGTTAAGCTCTCTCTTTGTGATCTTCTCTGCAGTCGTAACATTGTACTCTTTACTCTGTTCTATTGCTGTAATGCACTTTCTATGGTATGGTCTGCATTTGCTGCACGCAAAATAAAACTTTTCACTGTATTGAGTACATGTGTCAATAATCAAGTCAAATTAAATCAAATCAAATGCAGGCAAATGTGACTAACTCAGTTCAGGAAATCCGGTTGGCATGGATGGGCCCAGGGGCTTGTTTTGTGCTTTATGACTCTATGATTCATTGAGATATGGCCCTTGCATGTATTTTGTAGGATTAGTTCCATGCCATTTACAAATCCTGTCCGAAGATTGTGGGTGGCACAGTGGTTAGCACTGCTGCCTCACAGCGCCAGAGACCCGGGTTCAATTCCTGCCTCAGGCAACTGACTGTGTGGAGTTTGCACATTCTCCCAGTGTCTGCGTGCGTTTCCTCCGGGTGCTCCGGTTTCCTCCCACAGTCCAAAGATGTGCAGGTCAGGTGAATTGGCCATGCTAAATTGCCCTTTAGTGTTAGGTAAGGGGTAAATGTAGGGGTATGGGTGGGTTGCGCTTCGGTGGGGCGGTGTGAACTTGTTGGGCCGAAGGGCCTGTTTCCACACTGTAAGTAATCTAATCTAATCTAAAATCAGATACCCAATTTGCCCTACACCTTCATGAAAACTGAAAGAACTGCGGATGCTGTAAATCATAAACAAAAACAGAAGTTGCTGGAAAAGCTCAACAGGTCTGGCCGCATCCAGGAGGAGAATCAGAGTTAGCATTTCAGGTTTTCTCAAAACTGATGGTAGCTAAGAAAATTATAGAATCCCTACAGTGTGGAAACTGACCATTTGGCCCAACAAGTTCGCACTGACCCTCCGAGGAGCATCCCACGCAGACTCATTCCCCTAAGTAATGTACCTAACCTACACATCCCTGATCACTATGGGCAATTTAGCATGGCTAATTCACATCTTTGGACTGTGGGAGTAAACCCAGACCCAGAGGAAACCCACAGGGAGAATGAGGGAAGTCCACACAGACAGTTGCCCGAGGCTGGAATGAAACCCAGGTCTCTGGTGCTGTGAGGCAGCAGTGCTAACCACTGAGCCACAGTGTCACCCCAATGTCAGTTTATATGCAGACGATAGGATGGGGGGAGGGGTAAGGAGCAAACAATAAGTGGGATAGAGCCCAAAGTCAGAGAAGAACAGTTAGACAGACGAAGGAGTGGATAGAGATCTGGCTAGGAAGGTGAATAGCTGTTAATGGACACTGTTAGTGGCTAACAAAGGTAATGTGTAATGGTAAACTATGCAATTACAAGGCATCCTGTATGGGGTAGGGGGCTAGGACATGGGAGAGTCCAAGCCTTAAAATTATTTAATTATTCACCTTCCTAGCCAGATCGTTATCTATTCCTTTGTCTGTCCAACTGCTCTTCTCTCTCTTTGGACTCTATCCACACCTACTGTTTACTCCATACCCTCTCCTCCCACCCTATCTTCTGCATTTAAATCAAAATTCTTCTAGCTACCATCAATTCTGAGGAAGGGTCATCAGACCAGAGCATTTACTCTGATTTCTCTACATAGATGCTGCCAGACCTGCTGAGCTTTTCCAGCAACTTCTGTTTTTGCCCTGTACCTTTGCTCACTCCAAGCTGAATCATAAAATTTATCCTTTGCATTGTGCAAAACAGTATGTTGATTTAACCAGCCAGCAGCGCACAGCATTTAATTTGTGGTTGGCAGAGTCCATTTTTAATCCCTGAGAATGGAACTGGGGCAGTGGTTAGAAGGGGGAGGTTATGATAAGACTGCTACCACTTCTGATGGTTAATGGATACTTCTAGAAGACTGCAAATAAACCAATATCATCAATATCAAGAATTATTTAGATTGGATGGTGGCTGTCACACATCAAAATAGCTTTGTGTGGTGCTACTGGGATCTTTCTGTCTTGGATTCTCTTATTTTTAAATCTAACAGATCAAGAAGAGAGGTGAAAAGAATGGATGAATGTTTTTCCAGCACTGCTTGTTGATCAAGAAGGTAATTTCCTTGGTCTTGGTGTGCTGCTAAATCATATTTATAGAGTCTGCTGAGGTAACCAAATATCAAACATTATTCACAACACTAGTTTTATCTTGCCATGAGGCCACAAATGAGAGGAAGATGACACGTTGTTACTTCACTTCCTGTGACTGTCTCATTAGCATACCGCACAGTCAGCTTTCGCCCACAAGAAGAAGCAGGATCCTGGAGCAAATCTCAAGCATCACCTCCCAATGTGCAGACTCCCCTGACAGTTTATGAACAACTGACTTGGAAATGGTGAAAAAGCCAAAAGTGATTCATTTCAGCATAGTTTCCATGCAGTTGCAACTTCTAACATTCTCAGTCACCACAATCTCTGCCTGTTCTCCCTCTCTCTCTTTCCCTCCTATTGAGGCCTAAATTCCTCCTTTCTGCTAATCAATACAGTTATTGATTTGACTACTTGTTGCTAAGGACAGTTGATAAATTATTGCAGAGATTTGAAGCAGGTCCTGTTTAATTTTCAACCAGTTTCAATTAAACACAAACGGCTCTCCAAAGATATAATCACTGGAGGTCAGCCTAAGCTTCAGGGAACAACTTGGCTATGTATACAAAGTAAAAGAGTAATGTGACTGAAGTTTCCTTCTTAAAATGGAAACAAATCTGCAAATAAAAGATGATAAATTCTAAAAATTCCAGTGGGTATAGTTTAAACAAAGATGCTGAGTTCAAATCATCACAGTGTTATCAGGACTTTCCTCTCTGGGAGTTAGAACTTGTTACATGCAGTGTTGTGGGAATCTTCCTTATTTACTTCCCTGTCACCACTCAATATACAACTTTGTGCATTTCTCCAACTGATTGAGAGAAAATCAATGTCAGATCAGATCGCCCATCTTCCTGATCAATGAAACCTTAACCCTTCCAAACTATTCTAGTAATTGAAGCACAAAACACCTTTGTCAGCCTGGGGGATTGAATCTGAATAAAGTCTTACAGAATAAACTTTGACCATATCAAAAGTTCATTGTGACATTGAAGTGAAGCTATTACATACTCGAGTGACTCACAAAGGCAATCTATGGTGATCAATAGATGTTGGAAAGGGATGAAATAATGGGAGTTAAGGCATTTATTGAACATCATATATCAATATTATACTTGAGCCTGAAACGGTAAGTGGAGAGAAGAATTCTGTTAACATGCAGCCCAAACCTTCTGACACCGATTTTCAAATAATTACCTTGGTGACTGTTAGCAAACCTGCCTCTGAGTGAAAAGGTCATCAGTTTATGTCAGACTCCTGCAAATGATATATCCTATTATATCTGACAATTAAAAAGCAATACAGAGGAAGTTCTGTGCAATCACTCTCCATGCAGATGCTGAGATTTTCTCAACATTCCCTGTTTTTTAAATATATATTTAGATTCTTAGTTACCTCTATCTATACATAGTGTTATCTTCAAATAAAGCAAACATGATTAATTGACTGCTCCTTGTCACACAATTGTTACATTCACATCTAATAGAGAGAAAAAACTCATCTTTTAAAA
Organism: Chiloscyllium plagiosum; assembly: GCF_037043375.1. Lineage (NCBI taxonomy): Eukaryota > Metazoa > Chordata > Chondrichthyes > Orectolobiformes > Hemiscylliidae > Chiloscyllium > Chiloscyllium plagiosum. The sequence goes on from NW_028270151.1 coordinate 88,924,677, forward strand.
AAAGACAGACTGCCTTTAAGAACAGAAGGCTGGCTGTATCGTGTGTTTTATGGACAGTGTTAAAAATCACACAACACCAGGTTATAGTCCAACAGGTTTAATTGGAAGCACACTAGCTTTCGGAGCGTCGCTCCTTCGTCAGGTGGTAGAGGAGGGCTCAATCCTAACACACAGAATTTATAGCAAAAATTTATGGACAGTGCTATCAGCCTCTTAGTCGAACACAGGAGTTACTTTGCCCAGCAGTACTTGCAGATAACAGAGGAGGATGCTCATTATCTGAACTACTCTGGGCAAGTTGCAAATTGCAAGACTGGGGTTGAATGTTGGCACAATCCTATTTTAACCTTATATGCACTTGCTTTATGAAATTAGGTCTGGATAACTATGAATGAATGAATTCCAATGGAGGAGCCCACATGACTTACCAGAAACAGCGAATGTCACAGAGAGCTATATGGAAGCCATGCCCCTTTTCTACTGCACAAGCTGCCGTATTCTAGCACGGTTCAAATGTCCAAAGTTGCTTTGAGAAGCTATGGAGATGAGAAACAAATGTGTAAAGTAGTTGTAGATAGGGTGGGATTGGTAAGGAGGTAAAAGAGCAGCTGGGTGAGTGAGGAGGTAAGATTGCAGGTGGATGAGGGAGTGGAGTGGCAATTAGGTGAAGAGATAAAGAAACAGGTTGGTGAGGGGGTAGGTCATGCTGGGTAGTGGTCCAGTCACATCTGGGTCTAGTTGCAAGGTTCATTGGGGAGCCAGGGTGGGGGAAGGTGACCAGCTGGACAGTTAGACCTATTTTATTTCCGTCAACATCTGTTGGGTACTTATATAAGTCTGAACCGCTGAAATCCGTGACTCTAATTTGGAGTTGAAGCATTTTGTGGAAGATTTAGGACAGAGAGTAATTGCTCATCAAGCATTTAAACTTGCTGGGAAATTCCATCATAGTAGTATGGTGGGATGGCCAAGTACTCAGGGACCTTCTAAGCCACTTCAGCTCATCACATCCACGTGGTCAAAAATAATTACTCAACTATTCTAATCCCATTTCCCAGCACTTGGCCTATAACCTTCTATACCTTAGCATTGCAGGTGCACAACAAAAGACTACTTAAAAGTTATGAGGGTTTCTGCCACCACCAACTTTACAGGCAGTGAGTTCCAGATTCCCACCACCCTCCGGGTGAAAATGTTTTTCCTCACGTCCCCTCTAAACTTAATGTTCTTTCCCTTAAACCTATGCCCCTGGTCATTGAGCTGTCCATCAAGGGAAAATGTTTCTTCCTGTCTACCTTATCTATGCCCTTCATAATTTTATATACCTCAATCATGTCCCTTCTCAATCTCTTCTGCCCCATTCTATCCAATCTCTCTTCATAACAGAACTGAACAGGCAAAATCCCGGTAAATCTCCTCTGCAACTTTTCCAGTGCTATCACACCCCTTCTATAATGTGGTTTCCAGAACTGCACACAATACTCCAGCAGTGGCCGAACCAAGCTTTTATACAGCTCCAGAATGGCCTTCCTGCTCTTAAACTCTTTGCCTCAGCTAATAAAGGCAAGTAACCCGTATGTCTTCAAAACCACTTCATCCATCTATCCTGATACCTTAAGGGACCAGTGTACATGCAAAGCGAAGGCTTTCTGATCCTCAGTGCTTCCCAGGGTCCTACTGTTCATCATGTATTCCCTGTCCTTACTTGTCCTGCCCAAGTGCATCACCTTACACTTTATACCAGAAGATCTCAGTTAATTTGCTTTACTGAAGGTTGTTGGTTTCATACTTAACCACTCGTTCTGTACTCATGAATCCAAGCTGTGTACCCTAATTGCATTGACTTTTTTTTTTACATATTACACACGATATAAATCTTAGCAGGTGTTCTAATTGTACATATATACTGGACATGGTTATCTTATAACATTATGGTAATCTGTCCAGAGAATGTAGCTGAACTTGCCTGACTTCCCGTGAAAGCCCCTCAGCTAGTAGTGGCTTTTGTTTTCAGAATAAAAATGTGCAACTGGTACTTGAACTCCTTCCCATCTCAGTGCACAAGGCCAATTCACTTAATTCATGTTCAAAAGGTACAATATTACTCGAGTGGCTGGTGACACTTGAATACACGCAGTCTGGACCATTAAGAATGAGATGTGACTAACAGAAGACGCTCAACCAGTAGCCTGGCCTGAGCTTCTGCCTCAGACACAGTGATTAAAGCTGTCATTGTGGAGAAAAAGGTTAACTATACTTTTACTCCAAGATCAGCTACTGAGCATGTCAGAAAGAAGCTATGTTGTACTAATGTCAGATCACAGGAACTGGAACTTATATCTCAGGTTTCTGGAAAATGTTGTCCCTCAACCTTTAACATCCTTTGTATATAGTTATATTTAAAGCAGTTTGTTAACATTCATTTACCAGAGTGCACACTTGCTCTTTTACAGCCTTTGCGATACTATGGAAATCAGTTAGATTAGTTGGATGATTTGTGATGCTGGATGATGCTAACAGCATGGTTTCAATTTCTATACTGTCTTCTGAGGTTACCTCCTTCTTACTATCTCCTCTTGCCCAAAGTGTGGTGACACTCAGGTTAACCAACCACCAGTGTCTCTCTCTCTGCCTAATGAAAGAGTAGCCTTTTGGGACTCTGCAACAAAAATAAAAATTGCTGGCGAAACTCAGCAGGTCTGGCAGCATCTGTAGGAATAAAGCAGAGTTAACATCTCGAGACCTGTGACTCTTCATCAAAACTGCTAACAACCAGAAAAAAAAGTGATCTTTATGCTGAAGATGAGGTTGAAGGAGGAGGATGGGTAAAGTCCAGAGAGAGGGGAAAGTGAAAGGTAAACAAAGGGCTTGAGCTTAGCGAGTCAGGATAGAAGAGCAGCTGAATAAATGACAATGAACTGAGAGTATCAGTGAATGAGTCGGCTGTGCTGAAAACAAACCATGTTATGTGATAACAGGTCTGCGAGTGGGTGAAAATGTGTGGGCTGTGCAAAAGCAACTGATGTCAAAACAGGACTGGGCATGGATTGGGTAAAAAAAAATGGAAGGATTGACTCAGAGTCTCAAGTTGTTGAACTCAATCTTGAGTTTCAGAGAATGCAGGGTTCCCAAGCAGAAAACCAGATGTTGTTCTTTGGGCTCACTCGAACATTGGAGACAGAAGTGTTGACCAGAGCATATGGTGGGCTGTTGAAGAGGCAGGCGACGGGAAGCTCAGTATCACTTTTACAAATAGAATGCCGGTGTTCCGACAAGCAGTTACCCAGCCTGTGTTTCAGTTTCCCAATGTAGAGTCCACACTGTGAGCAGCGAATACAGCTAGATTGACAGAAAAATTGGAACACTGGGGATTTCCATTGACCAGAAACTGAATTAGAATAACCATATGAATACAGTGGCTCCAAGAGCAGGTTAGAGGCTAGGAATATTGCAGCAAGTAACCCATCTCCTTACTCCCCTTTAGAAAGGCACAAGTCAGGGGTATGATGGAATATTCCCACTTGTTTGGATGGGTGCAGCTTCAACAACACTCAAGAAGGTTGACACCATCCAGGACAAAAAAGTCTGTATAATTTGCACCACATCCACAAGCATGCAATCCCTTTACCACCAATGTTCAGTAACTGCAGTCTGTACTATCCCCAAGATGTACTGCAGTAATTCACCAAAGATCCTCAGACAGCACCTTCCAAAGCCAGGACCAATTCCATTTAGAAGGACAAGGGCAGCAGATACATGGGAACACCACCACCCACAAGTTCCCTCCAAACCACTCACCATCCTGACTTGGAAATATATCACCATTCTTACACTGTCTCGGGGTCAAAATCCTGGAATTCCCTCCTTAAGGGCATTTTGGGTCATGCTACAGCAAGTGAACGGCAGCAATTCAAGAAGACAGCTCATTACCACCTTCTCAAGGCCAATTAAGGATGGAAAATGAATACTGGCCAGCCAGCGATACTCACATCCCATGAATGAACAAAAAAAAATTAACTTCCTTGGTCATCAAGAATCTATCTCTTTCTGTCTTAAAAAATATTCAAGAAATCTGCTTCCATTATGTTTTCAGCAAGAGACTTCCAAAAACTCATGACTAATCTCATTTTTAAATCGGCTACCCCTAGTGACCCCTAGTGAGGATTAATACTGCAGTCTGTATAACTGGATGAGGCAAATTTTCTACTCCTAGCTGCATGGCAATGAAATGAGTAAGAGACATGACCGGAATTTGTTCTAGACTAATTTGCACGACTGTGAAATAGCTACATAATTCTATGAAAAGTGTGAGCAACTAAGAGATTCAGACTGATTACTAATGTTGGGGAAGGGCATGGCATGCTGCGTTGCTCTCTAGATCTCACTGAAGACCTAAAATCCAGACAAAGAAACTTTTAAAGCTTTGAAAGCATTTTTTGTTAATGTTACTTGTGAATGCTCAACATCAGATGGAGACTACTGATCCGTACATGATTGCACCGATTCATCTAGCTGAATATTGTGAGTTCGGGGAAAATTAAAAATATCAACTGAAAGAGGAGAAACATTTTCTCAAGAAAGCTAGCAACATCAACACAGCTAATGTCGAAGCTGTGAGATTGTCAATCATCGCTTTGAGTTTATTAACACGAAAACAAGACAGGCATTGCATTATGCCAAGAGCATTTCCAATCTGGATGAAACAGGGCATTGGGGAAAAAAAAGATTTGCAGAATTGTCAACAGAAGGATCAAAACCAGAGGCTATTGCAGTGGATACCAAGTAAAACAGATCAAAGCTAGTTCAGTCAGGGCAATCAGTGTCCTGAATGCAAAAGTCTGAATAATTTTGTGGATTAGTGGTGCTGGAAGAGCACAGCAGTTCAGGCAGCATCCAAGTAGCTTCGAAATCGACGTTTCGGGCAAAGGCCCTTCATCAGGAATAAAGGCAGTGAGCCTGAAGCGTGGAGAGATAAACTAGGGGAGGGTGGGGATGGGGAGAAAGTACAATGCGTGAGTGGGGGAGGGGATGAAGGTGATAGGTCAGGGAGGAGAGGGTGGAGTGGATAGGTGGAAAAGGAGATAGGCAGGTCGGACAAGTCTGAGCTGAAAGTTTGGAACTAGGGTGAGGTGGGGGAAGGGGAAATGAGGAAGCTGTTGAAGTCCACATTGATGCCCTGGGGTTGAAGTGTTCCGAGGTGGAAGATGAGGCGTTCTTCCTCCAGGCGTCTGGTGGTGAGGGAGCGGCGGTGAAGGAGGCCCAGGACCTCCATGTCCTCGGCAGAGTGGAAGGGGGAGTTGAAATGTTGGGCCATAGGGGGGTGTGGTTGATTGGTGCGGGTGTCTTGGAGATGTTCCCTAAAGCGCTCTGCTAGGAGGCGCCCAGTCTCCCCAATGTAGAGGAGACCGCATCGGGAGCAACGGATACAATAAATGATATTAGTGGATGTGCAAGTAAAACCTTGATAGATAATTTTGTGTAAGAGTGTTTAACCAGAAAGAAACACAGTAAACCCTTTGAAGATGGCTGCTGGAGAGATGCCAGCTGATGATTCTGTTGAATCATTTTAAACCATAAAACAGATCATCATTGTCAGGTCTAGAAGTGGTCAATGGTTTGTGATTGTCAGAATGATGCCTGCAGAAAGAGAGCATCAATTGACGTTGAAGTGCCAGATAGACACTTGTCCTTCAAGCAAACATCATGGGCTTCACAGACCTGTGTGAAACAGCTCACAGTAGAGACCCAAAAATGAACCCTTCAGGATAAGGTTGCAAAAGCAAGATAAATGATTGGACCGGTGCCAGAAGAGATATACAACATTTCACACATAGCTAAGCTGGCTGTACAGATCCGAGAATATTAAAAAACTGATTTTCAAAGTCTTTCTGATGAATGTCGTCTTAAATAAGATGAGAATGGTCATTTGGATTGGAGAGAAAGTGAGGTCTGCAGATGCTGGAGATCAGAGCTGAAAATGTGTTGCTGGAAAAGCGCAGCAGGTCAGGCAGCATCCAGAGAACAGGAGAATCGACGTTTCGGGCATAAGCCCTTCTTCAGGAATGAGGAAAGTTTGTCCAGCAGGCTAAGATAAAAGGTAGGGAGGAGGGACTTGGGGGAGGGGCGTCGGAAATGTGATAGGTGGAAAGAGGTCAAGGTGAGGGTGATAGGTCAGACTGGGGTGGGGGCGGAGAGGTCGGGAAGAAGATTGCAGGTTAGGAAGGTAGTGCTGAATTCGATGGATTTGACTGAGACAGGGTGGGGGGAGGGGAAATGAGGAAACTGGTGAAATCTGAGTTCATCCCTTGTGGTTGGAGGGTTCCTAGGCGGAAGATGAGGTGTTCTTCCTCCAACCGTCGTTTTGTTGTGGTCTGACGATGGAGGAGTCCAAAGACCTGCATATCCTTGGTGGAGTGGGAGGGGGAATTGAAATGTTGAGCTACAGGGTGGTTGGGTTGGTTGGTCTGGGTGTCCCAGAGGTGTTCTCTGAAATGCTCCGCAAGTAGGCGGCCTGTCTCCCCAATATAGAGGAGGCCACATCGGGTGCAGAGGATGCAATAGATAATGTGTGTGGAGGTGCAGGTGAATCTGTGGCGGATATGGAAGTTTCCTTTGGTACATGAATAGGAAGGGTTCATAGGGATATGCAGCATCAAGGCCTGCCCTCAAGGGCTCAACCAATCTGGGAGACCCACAAAATGGATTGAAGATAAAAAGACTAAAGAGTCCTTCAGGGGCAGGCAGCTGATGTTCAACAATTGAAAGCAGAAGAGGCAATCCTAGCACAGCCAAAGAAAAGGTGTGATAAGAAAAATGAATAGAACAAGCTGAAAAAGATGTAACTGAGGGTGCCAGAAATTATATACTGACAGCAAAAGCACTCGGCCCAGATTCTGACAAGGTAAAAGCTGTAGCAGAAGTGAAATGATTAACTGATTTGAAAGCGGTGCAACAATGCAATGTATGGGAAAGTTTTTGCCCAGTTTGTCATCAGACTGTGAAGATTTGCACAATTTCACTGCTAAGGATGTACAATGATATGGGAGCACAGGACAAGAAGTAGCTTTCACTAGAATCACACAACTAGAAACAAAGTCTGATATACTCCGGAAGTCATGAACCCAACAGGGACTCTGCAGTTGAAAGGCAAATGATTGCTCTGATCAGCAACTAACTGCCAACTGAACCTACAAGTTAACCTAAAGAGAATTCTGAACATCCATTTGTGCTTTAGATTTCTGAAACCTGACCCCATTTAGAAAATAGTCTTCTGACCAAATTTCATAACCTCATACTTTCCCACATTGTATTCCATCTGCCACTGCTTTGCCCACTCTCCTAGCCTGTTGAAGTCCTTCTGCAGACTCCCTGCTTCCTTAACACTACCTATCCCTCTATCTGTCTTTGTGTCATTTGCAAACTTAGCAACAATGCCCGCAGTTCCTTTGTCCAGATTGTTAGTTTATAATGTGAATGGTGTGGTCCTCTGTGGAACTTCACTAGACACTGGCTGCCACCCTGAAACAGACCCCTTTCTCCCTACTCTCTGCCTTCTGCCATTCAACCAATCCTCCTTCCAAGCACCTTGCCCAAACATCATGTATGCTTATCATATTTAGCAGCCTCCTGCATGGCACCTTATCGAAAGCCTTTTGGAAATCCAAATAGGTAATGCCTGCTGACTCTCTTTTCTGTAATTACCTCCTCAAAGAATTCTACCAGGTTTTGTCAAGCATGATCTCCTCTTGAAGCCATGCTGACTCCAAGTATTCTGCAGTTTCATCAAAAATAATGGGCTCTAAAATGTCACCAATGACTGAAATCAGGCTAACCAGCCTTTAGTTTCCTGCCTTCTGTCGACCTACCTTCCTAAACAGAAGTATTAAATTAGGCATTTTCCAGTCTCCTGAACCCTCTCTAACTCCAGTTTCCTGAAAGATCACCATTGATGCCTTCATGTTCTCCTCAGCTATCTCCCTCAGAACCCTGGGGTGTTGTCCATCCAGTCTGGATAATTCATCCACCTTCAGACCTTTCAGCATCCTTATCACCCTCTCTTGAATGATGGCCACTGCACTCACCTCTGCCCTTTGACTGTCTTGAAGTTCTGAAATGTTGCTGGTGTCTTTCACAGTAAAGACTGATACAAAGTACTATTCATTTCCTCCACCAATTTTTTGTTCCTTTATACTACTTTTCCAGCCTCATTTTCTAGTGATCCAATATCCACTATTGCCTCTCTTACCTTTTAGATATCTAAAAATACTCTTGCAAACTCCTTTTCTATATCAGCTTGATTACCCCATATTTCATCTTCTCCCTCCTCCCGACTTATGCTTTTCTTGTTGTCCTCTGCTGTTTGTTTAAGGCTTCCCTATCCTCTAGCTCCCCACTAATCATCACCACCTTGTGTGTACTATGGGAATGACACTCCCCATAGAAGGAAAATCACACTGAGGAATAAACTGATATTAGACAAATTGACAACAACAAGTCACCTGAATGTCATTTCAACACTTGAAGGCTTCAAAGACAACAGACAAAATGCATACCGAGAGACTGATAAAAATGGGACAGATTAGATTTCTTCATGAATGATACCTCCTCTTTGTTGATCATTTGTAATGGAAAACTTAGGTGACTTGGAACTGCAAATGTTTGGACATGCAAACTTTTTTTTGCTTTTTGATGAATAAAGAAATATTTAGAGAAATGCAATTATACATAGTCAGAAGGAAAACCAATAAAATGTACTGGAATGTTGATCTTTTCAACTTTAAATACAAACTTTAAATACAAAATAGGGAAATAAAGAAAATAAAGTTATATTATCTTCCAGTTATTCATACAGCGAGTTAAAAAAACTTAAAGTTTGTATTTAGTTACTTTGTACCTAAGATGGCACCATGTGGGGCAACATTGTATGCTTTTCACTCTTCTTCCATACTTCTGTACTTGACTGCACGTGACAATAAATCTAATTCTGAATCTAATTCTACTAATCCAATCCATCTTGTGTATCTCAAAATGGTGGTCCAATGCACCCAGTGCACTTATTTTGAAATATAACCAGTTCTCCCCTTTGGGAAGTGTACTAGCTGGCTTGTCATAGTCATGTGACCACTACCTGTGTTGTAACTTGTTTCTACCTTCTTATGTGGCAGCAATGAAAACATACCCTAGTTCTTCATTCATTTTAGAGGTTTGAAGGGTGGCTTTGAGCTGAGTGTCACAGTAATTGTGCTTGCTTCATCTTCACTAAAGCAAGGTGTCGTGATAGGTCTTTGCCAGTTTTGGAAGCAGGAACTTTTAAAAATTTGCTTATGGGATGTGGATGTTGCTGGTTAGGCCAGAATTTATTGCCTGACCTTAATTGCCCTTGAGAAGGTGAAGTGAACTGCCTTCTTGAATTGGTGTAGTCTACATGATGTAGATAGATTCTCAATGACACTAGGGAGTATTTTAATCCAATGAAGGAATGACAATATATTTCCAAGTCAGGATCGTGAGTGGCTGGGATGGGAAATTGCAAGAGGTGGTGTTCCCATGTATCTGCTGCCTTTGTCCTTCTGGATGGTAGTGGTCATGGGTTTGGGACTGAGATTATGGCATGCTGAGATTGTTAGACAGAGATATTGAGTTTAAATTCAATAGTGACAGGTTCTGAAATTGAATTCCATAACTCTGGTAATTTGGGAACTAGAACAACAGGACATAAAGCTTTCTGATATATATAAAAGAACTAACAGGTCTATTAGACCCTTTCAATACACTTCTTACATCCTCTGTGAAGATGCCAAATAAGTCACTGATCTAGGAGAAAGCCTACAACAATCATCACCTCACAAAGCCATTATTAATGGACAAATAAATATCCATTTCCATATCTGCCTCCATGTTGAGAACAAAGTAAAAAGATAAAAAGATTCTAAGAGCCCTTGAGTGAAAACATTCCTTTGTCATGTTACTTTAGTTATTAGGCTTCTTTTCCGTACCATTTAGAAACTTTTTGACGATTTTTAGAACAGAAGAATGCCGTTTATCCCAATAAGACTGCACCTTTACATTAATCTCCACATTCTACTTGTCACAGCAGTTAATGAATGATATTTGGTTTCCTGATAACTCTGCTTAACACCACCGTGCCTAATCTATCAACTGTATATTGCTCCTCTCCAAACAGATCAGAGAGGACCCGATAAAGCACAGACTTATTGATCTTGGAATCCTGTTGTGATATTTAATAAAGTGGCTGCAAATACATGCTGATTGTCTGGAGAATTATTGTCCTTACAATGACACAGCTCTCACATGAAGAATGAGTATAGCAAATCAATCATTGATTCCAGTACTATAGTCCATTCACATGTCTTTCTCCATTTTTTTGAGCCAGTTGCCCCCTAGTTTTCCTCTCTACTTATTCCTGGATTTAGTTTCCTTAACTTACCCATTCTTCGGCTCTTTGCCATTTTTGCAGTTGGGAACTTTTTTTGAATTCATGCATTTAGCTGGTTGGGTCAACATTTATTGACTGTCCCTATGTATCCATGACAAAGTGATGGTAAGCTACCTCCTTGAACTACTGTAGTTGATGTGCTGTAAATAGACCGACAGTCCTGTTAAAGAGGGAGTTCCAGGATGTTGAACCAGCGACACTGAAGGAGAAGCAATACATTTCCAAGTCAAGATGGTGAGTTATTGGGAGCAGAACTTGCAGGGGTGGTGTTCCCATGTGTCTGCTGCCTTTGTCCTTCTGGATGGTGGTGGTTGTGGGATGGGAAGGTGCTATCTAAGGATCCTAGGTGAATTTGCATTGAAACTTGCCAGTCTAAGGTCATTGAGCTGTTTTTCTGATGAGTTGCAATCATACTCAGATTGTCCCTCGCTCTTTTGTTTGTAAAATGAAAGAATTCTGCATTGCTGCAGAAGACTCTAATCAGAGCTCCTTCAGAAATGCAGAGTGCATTTTAAATCTGATAGATTGTAACATTAGGCTGAAGTGCCTGAAATGGTTCTTTAAGATCTAATCAAAATGAATACAAGAAGACATGTGCATTTCAATATAGTGCAATTGGCCTAAATTAATTAATATACATTGGAACTAATTATTAGCTAACACTATTTTGGACACATTTGAACAAAGTTGTTCGCTTCAACTACTTCAGACGTATTAACAAGAGAGTCTCACTTATCTGGTACCTCTCTACAATGGCTGGTCATTGGAATTCGATCTCAATTTCCACAGAACCGTTCACAAACCCGGTCTGATAGTGAAATCCGGTGAACTGTGAAAAGGCTCCAGTATAAGCAGTACACTGGATTTGATATTATGTGCTGAATTGCCTCTTCCGAGTACTTTTCCCAAGCATTCCTCGATGCTTGGTCATCAAAAACATGCCCTGGTGTCACGCAAAACAGCCTGCTCTCACATATTTATCCATCTTCCATCATTACTTGTGGCCATTTCCAATTAATACTTAATAATCTGGTTTGAAGATATTATTTTTGGGTTAATACACTGCATAAGTCCCCTATAGTGTAGCACCATCAGAAAGTCAAAACACAGCCCTTTTCTGAGCAATAATTGCCATCTTCTGAGATTTAATTGTCCAGCATCAGAGCTGCTGTCAAAGGATAAGTATGTGATATAAGGGTAAGTTGGTGGTAGTAATGGGTGCGGTGCCAGGTAAATAGAGTGGCAGGGCACCAGCAAACTGTTCAATATGATTATTGCCTTATCCTATATCACAATGCCATATTTCTGATCTCTCCATATCCCTTGATGTCTTTCATGTCTAAAGATTACAGTGGCTCTGTGGTTAGCACTGTTCCCTCACAGCACTAGAGACCTGGGTTCGATTCCAGCTTCAGGTGACAGTCCGTGTGGAATTTTCACATTCTCCCCGTGTCTGCGTAGTTTTCCTCCAGGGTTTCCTCCCACAATCCAAAGCTGTACAGATCAGGTGAATTGGCTATGCTAAATTGCCCATAATGCTCAGGGATGTGTATTAGTCAGGTAAATGTGGAGTAATAGGGTAGGGGAATGTGTCTAGGTGGGTTACTGTGCAGAGGGTTGGTGTGGGGTTGGGCTGAAGGGCCTGTTTCCACACTGTGGGGATCCTATGATTGCTTTCTTAACATAATCAGTGATCCAGCAACCACTGCTTTTGGTGGTAGTGAATTCCACTGGCTGACCGTTCTGAGTGAATAAATGTTTCCACATCTCAACGCTAAATAACCAACTTCCATATCCTGAGACTGCATCCCATGGTTCTTGACTCCCCAACCAAGGAAACACCCTCCCTACATCCAGTTTGTCTAGCCATGTCAGAATTTGATATCGATCAATCAGATCCTCTCTCATTCTTCTCAACCAAAGTAAATACAAGCCTAGTTAAACCAAGTAGGGTGTCAGCTGGGTAGAGTACCAGGGTGCATGATGGGTAGAGGGCTAGGTATGCAATTGACTATTTTATGTAGATTGTGTTGGGTGGGATATTCAGCTCCAGTCAGGGGACAAGGGGGATGTTGGATCACAATAGATGAGGTGTCCAATCCCTAGCAACAATGGAATGAGAGGGGTCTGGCAATGAGGGAGACGGTGACAGATTCAATGGTGGAGTGGAGCTGTTCCATTCAGAAGGAGTTTGTGTCAGACCTAGCAGTGGTTAGCAGGGTGAATGTTTGGGTCATGGAGAGAGAAGGGAATTCTCAGGCTGTTAATGGCCTTTATCAGATCCCGGGCAAAGGGTTTGGTGTTGGGTGTCATGTTCTGGGCGACGGAGAGGAGATACCGGTGCCTGGGGAGGTTGGGGAGATGGGAGGATGCTGCTGTGTTTGAAGATCCAGGGAAGAAAATGGATGTTGGATTTTGGAGAGGGGTGACATTTTGGAAACTAGAGTAAAGTGTCTGGGAGGTGTATTTTGATTTATGTTGAGGGTTGCGGTGAGTATCAGTTTAATACTTACCAAGAGTTAAACTAAGTAGTTAATTGCTTAACTTTTCCTAGGTAACTATTTACCTAACTGCAGTGGAACCCTCCAAATCCCTGATTAAAGTGGACCCTTTTCAGATGGCTCTGGGTATAGGGAAATTTCCTATCAGAATCCTCCATTTCCTGGGCAATTCTTTTCGAGTGTCCGATGTTGGGGATTCCACAAGACCTCAATGTGCAACTCCTACTTATGCTGCAGAAATGACTATTCATCTATCAGAAAATCTAGCCATAGTTAATTTTTTATGTATATTTCCATATCAAAGGAATCTGGCAATGGGAGAGTACCAACAATGGTACCCAAAGAGTTAATTTTGCAATCTGCTGTTGTATTCTGTGAAATCTATAAGTGCTTTTAAAGTGCATAGATGTATTTAAGGGGTAACTTGATAAACACGTGAGGGCCAATTTAACATATAACAATGCTGAAAAATATGATGAGCATTACGTGGAGCATAGAAATTGTAATAACAAGTTGTCAATGGCCTATGTGTGGGCTGAGCTTTATATGTAATATTACTATAAATCTTAAAACAAAATAATAAACTTATTTAACCTTTAAATCTTCTTAATTTAATAAGTAATTTGCTAGCTATACAAAGACTATTTTAATATATCGTAGTTGGATTTGGGAATTCACAAGGTAAATGTCCAGCCGTTGGTCAGTAAAGTAAGCAATGGTACTAAAACTATTGTGATTGGATACATTTAGTATGGGGTGACATCACTCCAGTGGTCAGATATTAAATGTGGGTGATTTTGTCAAATTGCAGGAGAAAACTGGATGTAAGTTGCAAGTAACCTCTTTTATAGAGTGATATTCTGAGTCCCCAATGAGTGTTTGAGGCAGAGTCCTAACAGATTCAATCTTTAGAGATGCCTGTTTCCTTTCAAGTAGTTTGGCAGAAGAAAGTGCCATTGTAATAGAAGTCTGGAGACAGAAGAAGTGATTTTTATCGAAGTTCATCCCGAGCAACTCCATGAGGGGGATTCTGTGCTGTATGAGCTGTTCTCTGGGATGCACACCAAGATACACATCAGCTGCACCTTGAGGACCACAAATTCAGTGAAAGACACTCTTTCATCTGGCCAAAACTTGTTGGTTTTTGTGAGAAACAAAAGCTCACTCACTTCAATAACTTCAGTCCGAGACCAAAAATCTGAAACAGTGTCGTTTATTTGTACACTTGCAAGTGGGTGCCATGTCTAATGCCAGGTAAGGCAATGACAAATGCACACCAAATCCAACAAACTCTCGAAATTTATACAGTTTGAATCCCCATATTTTTCCTTATTCCATTGTTTGCCCCCATCCTCCGCTTACGTGATTCATTTCCTTAAGACTGATCCCACAACTTCTGTTTATCCGGCCTTGTCAGTGACAAATGTCTATCTCTGCCTCCCATAAAGTTGTTTGATGTCATCCCATCCTTTGCTTACCATTATCTGCTCCCTCCATCTGCGCTGCCCCTCACAGCATCTTATCACTAAGCCCTTTTAATTGGGGTTTGTTCCTGTGCCTCTGCACAAGTGGGAAACAAATGTTTATAAAGGCCTCTTTTCATAGCATTTTATCTAGTGCCTGTATTTCTACCATTGTTCTGTAATCACGTCTCATGCTAAGTCCTTCCTCAATGTAGTTCCCATTTTTGCTAACTCAGTTCCTAGCTGAGAAAACAATCACAGACTAATGTGAATTCATTTACTCTGTATCAGAACTTATAATTTGCAGAAATAACATTAATTCACCTATATCCCACAGTTTTCCAGAGCAAGGAGTTGACCTCGATTGAGTGTTGTTGGTTGGCACATTCCAAGGTAAAGCACAAAAGCTTGGGGCAGCTGTTGCCAAGATGCAGTGGGGAAAGACCACCACCTAAGGTCTTTCTGCTGAAGTTAAATGGGGATCCATTCAGTTACTGGATCCTCCCAGTGCCTCCTATATATATAAAATGATAAATATCGTTTTGTACAAGTAAGAAGTGTCTTTGGTTTATTTACTGGATAGATTCAAATCACAATTTTTGTTTGTTTCTTTAAATGCTACTGTACAGAACTGAACTGCTTTAGTGACTACATATGTGTCTAAAGATACTTTATGAATAAAGTATAATTTTGAAATTAAAACAAATGAGAAGGACAACCTGTAAGGAACATGGCGGGTCAGGAAGTAGCTAGCTCTCTATGTGTCATGTGAGTTGGCAGGACATGGACAGGGGACACTGCTGGAGCTTGTCACTGCCTATCATCCTCCCAGCAAGAGCCCTCTTCTTCCCTATTGACTGGCTGGTTTCCTTTGGACTGCTCAGTGTATTTGTGGGTGGTCTAAAGTTACTGCCATCTCACAAAGAATGGAATTCCAATGCAACAGTGCTATTCATACATTCATCTCTTTCAACCCATTCTCTTTGTTCATTTAAACCCACAGCATCTTGTACGGTCTGTCTGAATCACACCTTCCTTGCTAAGTGTGGCCTGGCTTTTCCTCATTAACACAACCTTAATGAGCCTCCAATTATCAGGCTCCTGTATGCTGATGAGGAAGAAAACAAAGTCTTGGCCACATTTTGCATGAAAGAGATTCCATACTGTCTCTGCTCAGGCACTCTGGGGCCTTAGTGGCTCTGGAAACCAAACTTCAGAACTTAAAAGCTTTTCTTTTTGTTTGGGTGGGTGGTGATTTTGAGAGCGGTGGGGGTGGGGGTGGGGGATGCAGTTTAGCTGGTGTTAATGGGCAGTATTTCAGAAAGAATATTCACTCACGTATACTGCAAATGAGAAGTGCATCATGCTGTTTTGTTCTAGTAATGATCCCTAATTATGTCTGTGAAGCTTGCCCTCTAATGAGATCTAATTAATTCTGTTTAAGTATGTGACAGACTAACCATAGATTTTCACACAAGGCCGGTCAGACCCGATACACTGGCTATACTTATCATTTTAACACTTCACACACTAGTAATGCAGCTCTTTGCAACTCAAAAGCTCTTTCAGATTTAAACCAAAGTATATATATACTCGTAAAACCTCAGCTGATTCTTTTCAGGTTAACTGGGTCAGTTCTTCAGAATGTCCTGGAGAGGTGCTTAGTGTAACATCTTGTTCTATGTTGACAGTAATTCTCAGTATCCTGCACCTTGTGTTAGATGAAGTTCTGCATTCCTCATCAATGCATTCTCAATTCTGTATTTCGTGTGATGCTTGTGAGTAGCATTAAACTCTTGGCATTGTGTAAATACTTTTCACATTACACAATGTGATCTCTATGGTTTTCTTTAATCATGTGGGAGATAACTCCTAGTCTAGCCATTGCCGTCAGGGTAACTCTGCCTCCTAGGTGAGAAATTGAGATGGTTGTCTTGATTAGTGAAGGGGAGGGGGTGAATAGCATGGGTTTTATCATGATGGTTTGCCATCATTTATCTAGAGACACAAACAGGCTCCCGAACTCTGAAACCAAATTGCAGGATTAAAGTTCCATTATTTTTCATCATTTCTTATCAGGTTCAGCAATGTCATCACTAAGCAGCAAAAGAAAGCACAGAAAGATGAGCATTGTGAATGTTCATGTTTCCTTGGAGAAAGGCATCACTTAACCTACTTTCCGTCTCACTTGCTTTTCACGTATTTGGATTTCAAATTGAGATGATCAACCCGAGAGTTCTGCATGTTCATACCCCACAGTTGTTGCTCACTTGTCCCATTAGGCTTGCAATGTTTATTGTCAATTCCCCGTATATCAAACCCTCGACTCTAATATTTACACTTCATGTTTGGTTGCAAAATCTTGTTTTCACCCCAGTGCAAACTGAGTGAGTGCTGCAGTGTTGGAGGTGCTTGTGTTTAGCTGAGAGGATATTGTCATCAGACCAATGGTCTATGCTTCTGAATTCACTGCCACTCTAATCCCTATTATCTCATTAATTTTAATTTTGCTAATAAGCCATATGTGTGGTACATTAAATAAAGGACTTTTGGAAGTCCATATACAAAACATTAACTGCACTACCCTCATCTCACTCTATTACTTCATCAGAAAATTCAAACTCAAAAATCATTTGCATTTAACAAATCTGTGCTGGTTCACCTCGATTAATCTTGCTAAATTCAAGTCCTTGATATTATTTTCTCCAGATTGTATTTTGAAAACTTCCTCAACTAAAAGCAAAATGATTCTAAATATTACTCACAGATTTGCTCTTTGATGTGTTGAGTTTTGTAAATCCATCATGAAATATTAGGTTGGTTGAGAAATCTCACAGAAATCCCTCTCTGATGATCCTCACTGTATTGAAATACTGGAGAGTTTAACTTGACATCTACTTACAAACTGACAGGATTTGAATATTGGTTTTAATACATCATTATATTTAGAAGAGACAGTTTAACTCAGTTGTGATCTAGTGACTGAAGGCGGTAATTTGGAATGGAAGTGAAGGAATCGAACATATGGCACTGAAAGTTTATCTTGCAGAGCCAGAATCAGATATTTAGGGATTATAACAATAATTCCTGTATACACCAATGTTAAGTCAGAGGTAAAAGCTAAACCTTCCCTTCAGCAAATTATTTCCTTTTGTTCAATCATCTTAGCTTCAATGTCTTGTGTATCATCCATCAATCACTTCTCGCTCCTCAAATCCACCAAATTCCTTTTGTGTTGTTCCCAATATTCATCTGTGTATAAACTCCATCATTGCAGTGAAAGTTCTTTCCATCACAGAGTCTAATCTTTAAATGTGGACAATGATAAACATGCTCAGCTGCTTTACAAAGAAAACCAAGTCACATTTCTTAATCTTGCTTCATAATTTCTAATGGCTGAAAAAATGGTAGGGGCAGAAACCCTCATAATAAGAAAATAGAACATAGAGCAGTTCAGCACAGTTCAGGATCTTCGGCCCTCGATATTGTGTCGACCTTCTATCCTACTCTAAGATCAAACTAACCTATGTACTCTTCATTTTACTAACTTGCATGTGTCTATCCAAGAGTTGCTTAAATGTCCCTAATGTATCTGACTCTACTACCACTGATGGCAGTGCATTCCACGCACTCACTACTGTCTCTGTAAAGACCCTACCTCTGACATCTCCCCTAAACCTCCTCCAATCACTTTAATAACCTGCCCCCTGTCTATCCACTCTATCCATGCCTCTCATCATCTTGTGCACCTCATCCTTCCTCGTTCCAAAGAGAAAAGGAGAAAGTGAGGACTGCAGATGCTGGAACTCAGAGTCGAGAGTGTATTCCTGATGAAGGACGTATGCCCGAAACGTCGATTCTCCTGCACCTCAGATGCTGCCTGACCTGCTGTGCTTTTCCAGCATTACACTCTCAACTCCAATGAGAAAAGCTCGAACTACTTCAACCTTTCTTCATAAGACATGCCCTCCAGTCCAGGCAGCATCCTGGTAAATCTCCTCTGTACTCTTTCTAAAGCTTCCACATCCTTCCTATAGTGAGGTTACCATAACTGAACACAATATTCCAAGTGTGGTCTAATCAGGGCTTTACAGAGCTGCAGCATAACCTCACAGCTCTTAAACTCAATCCCCCTGCTAATGAAAGCCAAGACACCATACGCCTTCTTAACAACTCTATCAACTTGGGCGGTAACTTTGAGGGATCCATGGAAGTGGACTCCAAGTTCCTCCACACTGCCAAGAACCTTGCCTTTAACCCTGTATTCTGCATTTAAATTTGACCTTTCAAAATGAATCACTTCACATTTTTCCAAGTTGAACTCCATCTGCCACTTCTCAGTCTAGCTCTGCATCCAGTTAATATCTCGGTGCATATTCCACAATCCTCCACACTGTCCACAATGTTGTGTCATTGGCAAACTTACTAACACACTGTTCCACTTCCTCATCCAATTCATTGGAGCAAATTATTGGAGAGGATTCTAAGAGACAGGATTTATGATTATTTTGAAAAGCATAGTTTAATTAGAGATAGTCAGCATGGCTTTGTGAGGGGCAGGTCATGTCTCAGAAACCTTATTGAATTCTTTGAGGATGTGACAAAACACATTGATGAAGGTAGAGTAGTGGGTGTGGTGTAGATGGATTTTAGCAAGACATTTGATAAGGTTCCCCAAGGTAGGCTCATTCAGAAAGTAAGGAATCATTGGATACAGGTAAGTTTGGCTGTCTTGATGCCATATTTACTGGCCATAGGAGACAGAGGTTGGTAGTAGATGGAAAGTATTCAGCCTGGAGCTCGGTGACCAGTGGTGTTCCGCAGGGATCTGTTCTGGGACCTCTGTTCTTTGTAACATTTAAGAAGCATTTATTTGTGCACTTGTGATGCTAAGGTATATAAGGCTATCGGCTAAATGCTTGTAAATGAGTTTGGAATGTTTGTTTATGTCCACAACAGATTTGATGAACCAAAGAGATCTTTTGATGCTGTAGACCTTTAAGACTCTACAATAGAAGTAGAGAAATGCTGAGTATAAAATAAAAATATGTTCTATGCAAGAACAGTATAAATACGTTCTGAGACAACTATATGCACTGTCCTCACTGTACAATCAGATTTCTATGTGAAGTGCATAGAATACAGGGTCTCACCTGAAATTGAAATTCTCCTCCTGGACTCCTGTATGTGCAAGTATATTATTTCAATCAATTTCAGGTTTTTCCTCTGGCACAGACTCTTTGATTGTCCAAAACATGGATACTGAAACTTGGCCATTCCATCAAACAAGGGAAAGAGATGGATATCCCTTAACCAGGAATGATCTACTCCCACACCTACAGAGTGGGAGCAGAGATGATGCAGAGTGAGTAATGAACAGTGCCAGTGGGAAATTGGCATTAGATATCAGTGAGTTCCAGATATCCACCACCCTCTGGGTAAAACTGCTTTTCCTCCCAATCCCTCTGAACTTTCTACCCTTACCTTAACGCTATGGTCCATGGTCATTGATCCCTCCATTAAGGGGAAAGAGTCTTCCTGTGTACCCCGTCTATGCCCCGCATCATTTTATAAATCACAATCATGCCTCCTCTCAAACCCTTCTACTCTCAGGAAAGGAACCATAGTCTGTCCAATAACTCGAGGTGGCAGTGCCAGGGACCCAGGTTCGATTCCAGCCTTGGGCGACTGTCTATGTGGAGTTAGCACATTCTCCCTATGTCTGCGTGGGTTTGCTCCGGTTTCCTCCCACAGTCCAAAGCTGTGCAAGTCAGGTGAATTGGCCATGCTAAATTACCCATAGTGTTAGGTGCATTAGTCAGAGGGAAATGGGTCTGGGTGGGTTACTCTTCGGAGAATCGGTGTGGACTTGTTAGGCCAAAGGCCCTGTTTCCACACTGTAGGGAATCTAATTACTCATCATAACTGAAATTTTCCAGCCCAGGCAACATCCTCTGCACCCTCTCTGGTACAAACATGTTCCTCCTGAAATGTGGATTCCAGAACTGTATCAACCATCCTTGGTGGGCATTCATCTTCAAAAAAAGGCAGTTTGAATGAAATCAACCACTGATCTTCATTGTCATTTTTTTGCATCAGGCTGGTCTTCCTCTTTTGCTGTACTTTGACAGTAGCATCTCCATGAAAACATTGCTGAAGACCAGGGTTCTTGGTGATAACATTATACATATGTAAAACAGGAAAATCATTCTTTCCAGGAGAACATTGCAGGATACATCCATCCAGGGGATGCAGATGTCCTTTAAAACCTGGGGTCACCCATATGTTTGCAGTATAATGGTCAGAGGTCTTTCTTGTGTGTTCTATGCTTGTGGTTTTACTGAAATGAAGGGAAAGAACTTCCTTTGCACAACTCAGTGCTACTGACCCTCTCTGCTGTTATCCTGACTTTGACAACCTTGGGAAAATGGCAATGATGTGTGGATCAGAAAGAGGAAAGAGTGAACTGAACTTCAGAGTTTCATTCAATCTCCTTTTTTATTTCTCTTACATAGGCTGACACAAAATGTCCAGTTATAGAAATAGGCCATTCAGCCCAACCAGTCCATGCTGGTATCTGCACTTCACATGCGCATCTTCCTACCGTCTTTATATCTCACTCTATCCACTTATCCTTCTCTGATCTACTTCCTCACATACTAACTAACTTCCCCTTAAATGTGGAGAGTTATAGAGTCTTAGAGTCCCATAGCACGGAATAGTGGGGGCGTAGAATGCACTGCCTGCAATAGTAGTAGACTCGCCAACATTAAGGGCATTCAAATGGTCATTAGACAGGCATGTGGATGAAAGTGGAATAATGTAGGCTAGATGGGCTTCAGATTAGTTCCACAGGTCAGCACAACTTTGAGGGCCGAAGGGCCTGTACTGCGTTGTTATGTTCTATGTTAAGCGGACTCTTCATCCAACGAGTCCATGCCGAACATAATCCCAAACTAAACTAGGTCCAGCTGCCTGTGCTTAAGCCATATCCCTCCAAACATTTCTTATTCATATATTTATCCAAATGTCTTTTAAAAGTTGTAATTGCATCTACATCCAACATTTCTCTGGAAGTTCATTCCACGTACTTCCGGTGTAAAAAAATTGCCCCTCGTGTCTTTTTAAATCTTTCTCCTCTCACTTTAAAGATATAGCCTCTAGGTTTGAAATCCCCCACCCTAGGAAAAAGACACCATATCTATATCCCTCAAGGTTTTATCAACCTCTGTGATGTCACCCCTCAACCTCCTATGCTCCAGTGTAAAAAGTCCCAGCCTATACAGAGTCTCCTTATAATTCAAGCCCTTCATTCTCATAAACATCCTGGTAAATCTTTTCTGAACCCTCCCCAATTTAATAATATCCCTCCTATAACTGGGCAACTAGAACTGGATGCAGTACTCCAGGAGAGGCATACATCTCAATCACGTGCTGTGGTAGTGAGTTCCGAATTCTTACCATCCACTGGGTGAGAACATTTCCTCCGATGTTCTGGCTGGATTTATTAGTGACTAACTTTCAATAATGGCCACAGGCTTTCACCTACAATTGGAGTATCCCATCGAACGTTTGCGTAATTTAAAAGATCTTTATCAGGCTACCCCTCAACCCTCTCAGTTTTTAGAGAACAATGTTTCAGCCTGTGTATTCTTTCCAAGGGAAGTGTATAAAAGTGTTTAATGTCACATGACTAATGATGTTTTGCAAACCACAAGTTGATGAGGTGCAATTCTGGCACAAGGTCACAACAGGAGAGTTCTTTGGTCTTTTGGTTCACATGTGAATCTCATAAAGAAGCAATTAGAATACATCTATCTCTACTTTGTCTGGAATTAATTATCCACACAGCTCAAACTAATGATTCGGCCAGACAGGGAGGCCACAATAAGATTATGCTGTTTTACTCACTCACTCTCTCTAATTCTCTTCCTTATACATAAACTGGTCATTAATCTTCCTCACAAACATCGCCTTGACACCAACGTGACAGCTAAACCCTGACTCCACAGTACTGGCAGCACCGGGACATCACCAGTGAGGAGTCTTCACACCTCACTTAGTACAATCTGTTAACTGTTTGGTGTTGTGTATGGGGGAGGGGTAGTGGGGGAAGAGGGGCCATCACTTGACCAAAGTTGGGCGAGTTGCTAAATTCTCTGAGAGAAATGCAGATCTACTGGGGGTCGGCTTGGGCCTTGTTGAGTCTCTCAAAGCCACTTACAGACTCAAGATAAAGCAAGGCTAATGAAGCAGAAATCTGTTGAAACTGAAAGGAATTGACTGTTCTCATCTCCACTTTCTTAAAGGCTTCTTCTTAAAGGCTGTGTCAACTGTGGAACAATTCAGAGCACACTTGACTTCGAATCACAAACTTCTCTGTTCAAGGCATACTCCAAAGGTTGAGTACAAAAATCAAGGTTGACACTCCAGCGGAGTGTTGAGGGAGCACTGCTGTTCAGGAATTATCATCAGGTAAAGTTTTAAACACAAGTCCTGTCTCCCTGCTTCGGTGGATATCAAAGAATTTAATCTCATATTCTGAAGAAGAGAAGTGCTGCTATCCTTGATGCGGTCTTGTTACGCCACCCTACCTCTGAGCCAGGAGGCCTAAGTTAAGTCCCATCAGCTCCGGACCATCTTTGAACAAGCTGATCAGGAAATACCTATCCCTGATATCCTGACCATTGTTTATCCTTCAATCAGTGTCACACAAACGACTGGTCATTATCACATCGCCTTTTTTTGGGAGTGTGCTGAGTGTAATTTCATTGCCATACGCTCCACATTATAAAAAAATGACCACACTTCAATAAGTTATTTTTTTGCCTTGAGTGGACATGAATTATTACGTAAATGCAAACCCACAGTTCACTTGTTGCTTGGCAGCTCTTTCCCTGTCCTTTCTCCTTTATATCAACCTCGATCCTTCAGAGTTTTTGTTCCCAATTGTCGAGATTTCAGACATGGTAAAACTTTCTCATCATGTCACGTTTGACTGATACCTCAGTATAATGAGAGCCACAGAGGCATTCCAACAGAGTCACAAGTCTACTATAACTGAAACATTAAAGATGTGGGTTTATCCATCAAAATAATTCTCTCTTGGACAATGGCCCAGCCTGAAACCAGCTACAAGCACATTGAAAAGGCTTTAGGCTTGACGAATAAACTGAGCTCACTTCAAAAAGTTCTGGATTGATTTCTTAGAGGGATAAATCATTAGGAATAAGATTGGAATTTCAAATTCATTTGAATCCATTTGAAATTGTCGAACAGGACAAACCCTCATAGCAGTTCATGTGCAGATTACTTTGGTGCAGCATAAATTTCCTTGGACTATGCACTGCTTTAAGAAACATCATGCTGGGAGCAGACACCTCCTCCCCAAATAAACTGGTCACCACTCCCTTACATCCCCAATACACATCAAATTAAAAATCCTGTTGGATTTCCATGATTGGCTTATATTTGTGGATCTTCGCAAAGTGAGACTATTAAATTTAAGCTCTCATTGAAACAGTAAAAATTCATTAACTTGAAATTGACTTGAAAAAGCTTTTCTCCCTATCTCTCCACGGGTGCTGCCAGACCTACTGTGAACTTCTAATGTTTCCTGCTTGTATTTCAGATTTCCAGCATCTGCTGTTGTTTGCTTTTCAACAAACTCTCCTTTGAAAATGTTTTGTATTACATTACTCCTCTATCACCAATACTGGAAAAAAGACTGTAATTACGGATCAAATCTTCCAAGTCACCAGTTTGTCCCACAAACAGGAATAGTCAGAGTTATGTTGCTAATTTGTGGGCAGCAAGTTGCCATAAATCCCAATGAATTAATTGACCAGATAATGACACAATACCTTTGGATGTCAGCTATAGATCTTCCCATTAAGATTAGGCAGAGGTCGTTTGCTGGAACTGAACCCTGTGATACCCAAAATTGCTTAGCATCTGACTTCGACTCTTTCCCCAAAACATGGTGCCAACTGCACAAGTGGCTACCTACATCTGGGGAATTGATGCAAATTATAGTTAATAGTGAATGCAGGAAATAATTGTGAGGTCCCTAAGGTGTAGGGTAAATGTCTCTCATTAAGAGGAAAATAACTGAGGGCTCTCTGAGGGTGGCCTTGAATAGAAGCTGCTGGTGGGCAAAGATATTTGCAATAAAAACAGACTGGCTAAGACAAAACCACTGTCATGGGATCACATCTGTCCATAGAAGAATCTGAAATGAATTTTTATCTGAAAGCTGCCCCCTCTGCTTTCCAGAAAAGATTAGGCGATAAATCTCAGAGTAGGGTTATAAACTCACAAACATCTGACACAGTGTTACACCTAAGACCTGGTCTCAGTGTCTGCTCATCACAAGGTACAAGCGCTTGCTAATGATGAAAAGAGCTGTGGACAGCAGTAAGATATTGATGGCCCAGTCAGGTAGATAACACACTCACAAATCCAGTTCACTCTGAAGGAATGTGAAGTAATGCTGTGGAAAGGCTAGCAAGGCAAGGAAATAGAATATTTTTGGTATTAGAAAAGTGCAGAAGAACAGGGATATTAGACTACGTGTTCACAGATTCTTGTTAGTGAAGTGGTTAGTAACCCCAACTTTCCCAAGGGAGACTGGAGTTCAATTCCTCACTGAGAAATTCTTGGGCAGCACTGTGGCTGTAGTTAGCACTGCTGCCTCACAGTGCCAGGGACCTGGGTTCAATTCCATCCTCTTCTGACTGCGTGGAATTTGTATGTTCTCCCTGTGCGTGTGTGGATTTCCACCCGGTGCTTTAGTTTCCTCCTATAGTCCAAAGATGTGCAGATTAGGTGGATTGGTCAAGCTAAATTGCCCAGAGTCAGGGGTGAATATGGGGAATGGGTCTGGGTGGGTTACTCTTTGGAGGGTCGATATGGACTTGTTGGGCCGAAGGACCTGTTTCCATACTGTAGGGAATCTAATCTAACCTAAATACAGGGATAGGGTGGGGGTTTGGGTCTGAGTGGGATGCTCTTTGGTGGATCAGTGCAGACTTGATGGCTTAATGGCCTCTTTCTGCAATGTAGGGATTCTATGATTCCTTTCCAGAAAGTCGTTGATAAGATAGTGAAAAGGTCATTTGGTGCGCATGCCTTTGTTAACTGAAGCACAGAATATAAGGACAGGGCGGTTAAAATACTAATCAGACCAAAGCTAAAACAACTATGCAATATTGTTTTGGGCACTATAGGGGAGGAGTGATTGCATTAGAGAGGGTACAGAAGAGATTTACAAGAATGTTGTCTGGTCAGGAATAAGGCATATAAAGTTATATATCAAGTGCTTGAAAATGGGATTAGAGTATTTAGGTGGTTGTTTTCAAGTGAGGAGATTTGTCTATGTTGTAGACCTCTATGACTCGATGACTGGGATCAGATTTAGTTATAAAGAAAGGTTGGGTAGGCTGCTGTTTCCTTGGAACAAAGGGGGCTAAACAGAGATTTAACTAAAGTATATAAGTTATGAGGGGCAGGAACTAATTCCCTGAGTTGACGACTGTACAACCAAGAGGTATGTATTCAGTGGTGTTGCAAATATCCTGGAATAGTTTAGAATTGACTGGAATAGGTATCCGTTTACAGTCTATTCATTGTACGAAGGTACATGTAACTATAATAAATCTAATTTTGTGAACTGAGCATTTCAGGAGATTGACACCATTGCGTGATTTAAGACAGTTGCTGCACAAGTATCATTGTCACCATCTACTCCCACTGCCCACCAAACAAGAAGGAAGTTTCCATAGTGTCAGCTAGGAAACCTAATCTCCCTATCCCTCCATGGAAAGGGCCATAACTAGATAGAGCAGGCTAAAACTTCCAAAGATGGCAGAGTGGTGAAGGAGCAGTGATGTGATTTGTCATCAATGATATGCCAGAAGTTCAGGTGAGAACAGGGGCTGGATAGGGCTGGGACAGAAGCAATGAGGAGTAGCAACCCAGTGAGAGTCAGGGTGGGCTGGACTGGGAGGTCGGTTTGATTACATAGTGCATCACTGACAGTCAGAGAAGGCACACACAGGTGTGAGAAACAAAGCTCACTCACTTCAATAATTTCAGTCCAAGACAAGATCTGAAGCAATCAGTATGTTTATTATACACTTACAAGCGTGGTGCCTGGAATTGGCACCCAGAGTTTAGCAAGTACATATCTTATATAGGATTCACTACTCCCAACCCGGTGCCCATTACTATGGTTTATCTCTTGCCTTATCCGGCCTTGTGCATAACAAAGTACAAGTTTTACTTGGCCATTCCACCACATCCTGCTGTGGCCCTTTGTTAGATATATCCTTCTTCATGATTATCTACTTCCCCCACCTGTGCCATTTCCTCCCTTTCCCCAACCATATTGATCCTTATGACCTTTTAATTGGGGTTTGTTTTTGTGTTTTTGCAAAAGTGGGAAACAGATGCTTATAACTACTGCTTGTACAAGCATATCTGGCTTAACCTACATCCTCACAGCACCTTATCTATTTGTCTACCATCGTTAGCAGGCATGTTTCATTCTTGCATTCACATTTTAGCTAATACAAAAACAATTATATATTTCCTCCACATAGTTTTCATTCTTGTTGACCCAGCTCTTGGTTGAAACAATTACACACTGGTGTGAGTGCATTTACCTTGCATAAGTAATTATAATTGCAGAAGTAACACTACTTTACCTATATCCCACACAGGGATTTTATGTATCTGCTTATGCATTCAATTAAACACAAATCTCAAACACGTTCACACCAGGCTTGTATCACAAAAGTTTTGTCAACAAGTCTGGAATATGTGGAGGCAGAGTTGGAAACATTATGATTTAAGGTTAGATATCATCAGGCTGAGTGAATGTACAAATGCATGGCAGCTGCAGTACAATGTGGATAAATGTGAGTTTATTCACTTTGGTAAGAAAAATAGAAAGGCAGATTATTATTTGAATGGCTGTAAATTGAGATGGAGGATGTCCAAAGAGGTCTACGTGTCCTCATGCACCAGTTGCTAAAAATAAGAGCGCATGTGCAGCAGGAAGCACAGAAAGCAAGCTGCATGTTGGCCTTAATAGCGAGAGGATTCGACTACAGGAACAAGGATGTCTTGCTGCAGTTTTACGGGACATTGGTGAGGCCACACCTGGAATATTGTGTGTAGTTTTGGTCACTTTATCTGAGGAAAGATGTTCTGGCTATAGAACGAGTGCAGTGACAGTATACCAAATTGATTCCGAGGATGGAGGACTGACATAGGATGAAATATTAAGTCAGTTAGGGTTATACTCACGAGCGTTTAGAAGAATGGTTGTCAACGAAACCTGTAAAACTCTAACAGGACTAAACAGGATTGATGCAGGAAGGATGTTCCCAATGGTGGGGGAGTCCAGAACCAGGGGTTTTGGTTAAGGATAAGTCCTTTTAGTACTGAGCTGAAGAGAAATTTAAATCACCCAGACAGTGGTGAGCTTGTGAAATTCGCTGCCACAGAAAGTATTTGAAAAATTGTGTGATTTCAAGAAGGAAATAAATTTATTAAAAATCACACGGCACCAGGTTATAGTCCAATAAGTTTAATTGGAAGCACTAACTTTTGGGAGGATCGGCGCTCCGAAAGCTAGTGCTTCCAATTAAACCTGTTGGACTATAACCTGGTGTTGTGTGATTTTTAACTTTGTGCACCCCGGTCCAACACCAGCATCTCCAAATCAGAAGTAAATTTGACTCTCATGGCTAAAGTGATCAAGAAATATGGACGGAATGTGGGATAAGAGTAATTGAGTTCATTGATCAGCCATGATCATTTTGAATGGTGAAGCAGGCTCTTGGGGTCAAATGGCCTGCTCTTATCTTCTACATTTCTATATTTCTGTGAATGAGGCTGCATAGCTTCTTTCAGTTGGCATGAACATAATGGGCCGATGATCTCCTTCAATGCTGTAAAACCCCAATGGCTTAATGTTTTGGCCATCCTTGGTTATAGCAAGGTTGTTAGACCCCATTGGTGTTTCAGTGTTTAAATCATGAGTTAAATCAATGTTTAAATCATTATTTATGGCGGCTCACTGGTTAGCACAGCTGCCTCACAATACCAGGGACCTGGGTTGGATTCCAACCTCAGGTAACTATCTGTGTAGAATTTGTATATCATAGAACGTAGAACATAGAAAAATACAGCGCAGTACAGGCCCTTTGGCCCTCGATGTTGCGCCGATCCAAGCCCACCTAACCTACACTAGCCCACTATCCTCCATATGCCTATCCAATGCCCGTTTAAATGCCCATAAAGAGGGAGAGTCCACCACTGCTACTGGCAGGGCATTCCATGAATTCACGACTCGCTGAGTAAAGAATCTACCCCTAACATCTGTCCTATACCTACCACCCCTTAATTTAAAGCTATGCCCCCTCGTAATAGCTGACTCCATACGTGGAAAAAGGTTCTCACGGTCAACCCTATCTAAACTCCTAATCATCTTGTACACCTCTATCAAGTCACCCCTAAACCTTCTTTTCTCCAATGAAAACAGCCCCAAGTGCCTCAGCCATTCCTCATACGATCTTCCTACCATACCAGGCAACATCCTGGTAAACCTCCTCTGCACCCGTTTCAGTGCCTCCACATCCTTCCTATAGTATGGCGACCAAAGCTGCACACAATACTCCAGATGCGGCCGCACCAGAGTCTTATACAACTGCAACATGACCTCAGGGCTCCAGAACTCAATTCCTCTACCAATAAAAGCCAGTACGCCATATGCCTTCTTCACCGCACTATTTACCTGGGTGGCAACTTTCAGAGATCTGTGTACATGGGCACCAAGATCTCTCTGCTCATCCACACTACCAAGTATCTGACCATTAGCCCAGTACCCCGTCTTTTTGTTACTCTTACCAAAGTGAATCACCTCACACTTAGCTACATTGAACTCCATTTGCCACCTTTCTGCCCAGCTCTGCAACTTATCTATATCCCGCTGTAACCTGACACATCCTTCCTCACTGTCAACAACTCCACCGACTTTCGTATCATCCGCAAACTTGCTCACCCAACCTTCTAGCCCCTCCTCCAGGTCATTTATAAAAATGACAAACAGCAATGGTCCCAAAACAGATCCTTGTGGAACACCGCTAGTAACTGCACTCCTAGATGAACCTTTACCATCAACTACTACCCTCTGTCTTCTTCCAGCCAGCCAATTCCTAATCCAAACCTCCAACTCACCCTCAATGCCATACCTCTGTATTTTTTGCAGTAGCCTACCATGGGGAACCTTATCAAACGCCTTACTAAAATCCATATACACCACATCTACCGCTTTACCCTCGTCTACCTCCTTAGTCACCTTCTCAAAGAATTCAATAAGGTTTGTGAGGCACGACCTGCCCTTCACAAAACCATGCTGACTATCCTTGATCACATTATTCCTATCCAAATGTTCATAAATCCTATCCCTTACAGTTCTCTCTAAGACTTTGCCCACAACAAAAGTGAGACTCACTGGCCTATAGTCACTAGGGTTATCCCTACTCCCCTTCTTGAACAAGGGAACCACATTTGCTATCCTCCAGTCTACTGGCACTACTCCTGTAGACAAAGAGGACATAAAAATCAAGGCCAATGGCTCTGCAATCTCCTCTCTTGCTTCCCAGAGAATCCTAGGATAAATGCCATCAGGCCCAGGGGACTTATCTATTTTCACCCTTTCCAGAATTTCCAACACCTCTTCCCTACATACCTCAAAGCCGTCCATTCTAATTAATTGTGACTCAATATTCACATTGGCAACAATGTCCTGTTCCTGAGTGAATACTGACGAAAAGTATTCATTCAGTGTCTCCCCAATCTCTTCAGCCTCCACACGCAACTTCCCACTACTATCCTTGACTGGACCTATTCCTACCCTAGTCATTCTTTTATTCCTGACATACCTATAGAAATATATTCTCCTCATGTCTACGTGGGTTTCCTCTAGGAGCTCTGGTTCCCCGATGAAGGGTTTATGCCCAGTATCTGCTCCTCGGATACTGCCTGATCCGCTGTGCTTTACCAGTGCCACACTTTTTCCTCTCTCAAAGTCGAAAGATATGCAGGTTAGGTGGATTGGCCATGATAAATTGTCCCAGAGTGTCCATGGCTTTGCAGGCTGGGTGGATTAGCCAGGAGAAATGCAAGGTTACAGCAATAAGGTGGGGGGTGGGGTTAGGATTGTGTAGGGTCAGTGTGGATTTGATGTGCCAGATGGTCTGCTTCCACAATGTAGCGATTGAATAATTCTATGATTATAACATTCCCATCCTTTCCCATTCACAGTTATCAAAGCAAACTAGTACCTGTCTTCAGGCATGAATCACATGTTCTGTACTACAAGAGATAGTGCTATGTAAGTATTTGCTAAGTCGTTATCGGTTGAACACACCCTCTGTCTCAGGAAGTTAAAGGTGTATAATAATCCATTCAATTCTGCTGGATCGAAAATTTGCTCCTTCTCCCATATTAAGATATTCAAAATATCCAAATTTGGCCTCTGAAGAGCATTTTGAGATGATCAGACAAAAGGCAATGTTTATTCCATTAAGAGCATTACCCTAGACTGAAGACGGGGTGAGGTGAGAAGCTGAAATTGTTGTGCAAAGTGCAAAATGCCTTTGTCAACACTTTTCAAATACATTCACCTCTGGAAAGGCAAACAAACTTTCTTTCTGAGTCCTCCTCCGTTGATCATACAAGTTAACAACTAATGGAAATCGAATCAAGATAGGAGGTTCATTGTAAATGGTAGGGTCTTAAGGAGTGTAGTGGAACAGAGGGACCTTGGAGTTCAGATGCACAGTTCTCTGGAAGTGGAGCCACAGATAGACAGGGCAGTGAAAAAGGTTTTTAGCACACTGGGCTTCATCAGTCAGGGAGAAAGTGAGGTCTGCAGATGCTGGAGATCAGAGCTGAAAATGTGTTGCTGGAAAAGCGCAGCAGGTCAGGCAGCATCCAAAGAACAGGAGAATCGACGTTTCGGGCACAAGCCCTTCTTCAGGAATGAGGAAAGTGTGTCCAGCAGGCTAAGATAAAAGGTAGGGAGGAGGGACTTGGGGAAGGGGCGTTGGAACCTCCTTCCATCTATCGCATTTCCAACGCCCCTCCCCCAAGTCCCTCCTCCCTACCTTTTATCTTAGCCTGCTGGACACACTTACCTCATTCCTGAAGAAGGGCTTGTGCCCGAAACGTCGATTCTCCTGTTCCTTGGATGCTGCCTGACCTGCTGCGCTTTTCCAGCAACACATTTTCAGCTTCATCAGTCAGGGAATTGAGTATAGAAGCTGGGAAGTTATGTTGCTGTTATACAGGACATTGGTGAGGGTGCACTTGGAGTATTGTGTTCAGTTTTGGGTCACCTTGCTATAGGAAGGATGTTATGAAACTGGAAAGAGTGCAGAGGTCTGAGTTAGAGGGAGAGGTTGGACAAGCTAGGACGTTTTCCTGTAGAGAAAAAGAGACTGAGGGAGGATCTTAAAAGTGCATAAAATCATGAGAGGGTGTATGAGATCATGGATAGGGTGAATACATGTGTTCTTTCCCCCAGGGTTGGGGAATCAAAAACTAGAACGCATCAGTTTAAGGGGAAAGAATAAAAGGGAACCTTTTTTACACAGCAGGTGGTATGCATAGAGAATGAGCTGCCAGCGGAAGTGGTAGGGATGGTACATTAACAACATTTAAAAGGCATTTGGACGAAAACATGAATGAGAAAGGATTACAGGGAAAGTGGGGAGGAAAATCAACGTTTCGGGCAGGAACCCTTCAGCAGGAGTGACCTGCATAATGTCATTCTTGATGAAGGGATCCTGTCCAAATTGTCAATTTTCCTGCTTCTCGAATGCTGCCTGACCTGCTGTGCTTTTCCAGCACCACTCTAACCTTGACTGATCTCCAGCATTTGCAATCCTTACTTTCATCTTAGAGGAATGTGGGTCAAGTGCAGGGAAATGGGATTAGAGTGGATGGACATTTTGGTCGGCATGGACCAGTTTGGGTCAAAGGGTCTGCCTCCATGTTGTAGGACTCTATGACTCTCTGCTCTATGATCTTGCCTCAGATTTTCATGTTAAAGTCGATACTTGCAAAAAAAGTCATAAATAATGAATGCTGCATCTGATGTGCATTTGAATAGGTGTGAGGGCAGGACAAATAAAACATAGGAATACATGATGAACAGTAGGACCCTGGCAAGCACTGAGGATCAGAGGGACCTTCTTATGCATGGTCCACTGGATTCTTAGAGTATCCAGGCATGCAGATAAGGTGGTTAAGCTGGCAAATGGGATACTTGCCTTTATTAGCTGAGGCATAGAATTTCAGAGCAAGGAGGTTATGTTGGCACTGTTTAAAATGCTGGTTAGGCAACAGCTGGAGTATTGTATGCAGTTCTGAAATCCACAATAAAGGAGGAATGTATTTGTACTGGAGTGGGTGCAGGGGAGATTTACCATGATGTTTCCTGGGCTGGAGAGTTTCGGATATGAAGAGACATTGGACAGACTGGGGTATTTTTCCTTAGAGCAGTGGAGATAGAGAGGGGACATGACTGAGATTTTAAAAATTATGAGAGCCATGAATAAACCTTTTGTTTTGATGGTGGGATCAATGACCTGGGGCGTAGGTTTAAGGTAAAGGATAGAAGGTTTAGAGGAGATGTAAGGAAACTCTTTTCCAAGCAGAGGATGCTGAGAATCCAGAACTCGGTGCCTGTAAGGGTGGTAGAAGCAGAAACCTTCTACCATTTAAATGCACATCTCCATTTAAATGGTATTGAGATGTGCACTTACAATGCCAAGGCCTAAAAGGCAATGGGAAAATTGGGTTTCAAGAGCTCGGTCGCTGTTTTTGATTAGCACAAATGCATGTCCTGTTCATCTCTATGAGTCTAGCTGTATAACTGTTGGTGAAAAATCTGAACTTGTATCAATAAATAAGTATAGCAGGGAAGTTTTTAGAATCCAGGCAATGTGGATCCAGAATTGGAGGATGATCGATCAATACAGAAGTAGATATGGCATAGTCCATGATGGAGTGGCTTTTGAGAGGGATTTTCCAGGCCAATTGAGCAAAAAATGAAGAATTGTGATTTCTTGTGAGGGATAATAAGACTTGATGATCCACCGTGTCATTACTGTCTGGGGAGAATTGCTGAGAAATCTATGGAATATGTTTGCATGACGTTTGCTATTTAATGTGTGCTATGGGCTGTTGGATCAGAGCATGTTATATAGTTTTACTACACGTTAATGCCAAATGTTAGAAATATGTTTTACAGCTATTGTAGATTGCACTGCTGTTCGGACTGTGTTTATTGTTGCTTGTGCACATTTGTAAAAACCATTGTTCTATGCCCCTTATAATGCTTCTGGATTTTACCTTTCAGTTACTTTAAAAAGGTGTTACGGTGACTAGCACTGCTGCCTCACAGCGCCAGGGACTCAGGATCGATTCTACCCTCAGGCAACTGTCTGTGTGGAGTTTGCAACTTCTTCCCATTACTATGGTTGCTTGCTTTCAGGTGCTCCAATTTTCTCCCACAATCTGAACATGTTCAGACAAGGTGGGAATGCAAGGTTACAGGGATAGGGCAGGGTGGGATGCTGTTTGGAGGGGCCAGTGTACACACAATGGGCCTAATGTTCTGTTCCCACACCATAGAGATTCTATGATTTTATCTATGAATAAATAAAGTTTACTGACCCCTACCATGATCGTAACATAAGTTAATGGTCTCATCTGGGATCACGGCATCAAGTACGCCAATCTGATTTGGAATATACCCTAATTGAATGTGAAAAGTGTTATCCCTGTTGATGCTTCCCCCATTCCAATCCACAAGTGGAAATGTATGTCATGATAGATACTTCAGGAAAGATTGGAGCTATGCTCTCACAGTATATTGACACAGAAAATTACTAATTATTGTTCTAAACTGGATGCAAATTCTCAATTACAGTATTGCATGTACCAACCTCTATTGTGCTGTGAACACTGGCACATATATCTCTATAATGGAAAGTTCACTCTCAACAAGGATAATCAAGCAATGATTTTACACACATACACAAACTCTCTCTCTCTCTCTCATACACACACACATAAGTCTACAGAGTGAATTGCAGACACATTCTATTTTGTTCAAAAAGCATGCAATCTGCAGGCAGTTAATGCAGGCAGTCAATCCTTGTAACATTTTATAAATTCTTACTTTGGAAATAGAACCAGTCTGACCCAATGGGACACAGACAGACTCTAACCTCACACCTTTAATGCATCATCTGAGCTGCGATGTCACTTTTCTTTACAAAACCTTGTTATCTCGAGAATGTGATTTGAACGAAGTTCTGGGATTTGCATATTAATAAATTGAAACCTGTAACCCATTCTAAAAGATGAAAGACTTAGCAGCAATCTAGGTTTGTTCAATATATTGTGTCAGCTGCATGACACTGTGATCTTTTGCTATAAATTCTGCATCTTATGATCCTACTCCACAGCTCCCTGATGAAATATTCCAAAAGCTAGTACTTCCAAATAAACCTGTTGGACTATAACCTGGTGTTGTGTGATTTTTAACTTTGTCCACTCCAGTCCAACACTTGCACCTCCACATCCTACATTATGATCAAGTCCTGTACAAACAGCAAGCTCACCTTCTTCAGCACAAATTAAAGGTTGACTTTCTCATAGGTTCATGCAACTGAGTTGATTACATCAAGCCACAACATCAAACTTATCAGTTTGATTTCAGTGCAGTAACCATCATAGCTCAAAAAATATTTCCAGTCTTCAAAAATCTGACATTCTGTATGCTAAGAAATTATTTGATGTGTATTTGTTTGTTACTTCAGATTTAAAACAAGGACTTTGCTTTGTCAAAAGAAAAAATGTCATCTTGAATTGTTCTATTACTCTGTGTTCCATTATGGGAGCCTGCTGACTGAGATTTGTTCAATCACTGTGCTTGATTGGCTAAGGCTAGCACCTTCCCCGCCACCACAAGAAGTGCAAAACCTGCGCCCACACTTCCCCCCTCACCTCCATCCAAGGCCCCAAAGGATCCTTCTACATCTGACAGAGATTTACCTATACATCAACACACGTCATCTTCTGTGTGCATTGCTCTCGATGTAGTCTCATCTACATTGGGGAGACAAGACACCAACTTGCGGAACATTTCAGGGAACATCTTTTGGACTCACGCATTAAACAACCCACTTCAATTCCCCCTCCCACTGTGCCAAGGACACACCTCCTCCACCATCAAACTTTAGACAATCGATGCCTGGAAGAAGAATGCCTCATCTTCCACCTTGGGACCCTCTAACCACATGGGCTCAATGTGGATTTCACCAGGTTCCTCATTTCTCCTCCCCCCATTGCCAATTTTCCTACAGCCAACTTTCCAACTAGGCGCCGGCCTCATGAACTGTCCTACCTGTCCGTCTTCTTTCCCACCTATCTGCTCCACCCTCCTCTTTGACCTATCACCTTCTCCTCCATCTTCATCTACCTATTGCAGTCCCAACTACCTTGCCCCCAACTCCATTTATGTCTCAGCCCCTTGGGCTAACCACTCATTCCTAATGAAGAGCTTTTGCTCAAAACATCAATTCTCCTGCTCCTCGGATGCTGCCTGACTGGCTGTGATTTTCCAGCATGACAGTCTTCGACTCTGATCTTCAGCACCAGCAGTCCTCACTTTCTCCTATTCCTGGGTGATATTCAGGTAAAATAGATAAACGAGAAGATACTCAAAGCTAGAACTGTAAGGATGGAGTGGACATTTTGATACATAGAGAGTAAAACCTGTTACATAGAACTTAGAACATAGACATAGAACAATACAGTGCAGTACAGGCCCTTCGGCCCTCGATGTTGCGCTGACCTGTGAAACAAATCTGAAACTCATCTAACGTACAATATTCCATTATCATCCATATGCCTATCCAATGACTATTTAAAGGTGCTTAAAGTTGGCGAGTCTTCTACTGTTGCAGGAAAATCTCAGCGGGTTTGGCAGCATCTGTAAGGAGAGAAAAGAGCTGACATTTTGAGTCTAACTGACCCTTTGTCAAAGCTAAAAAAAGGGAAAAATAGGGAGGTATTTATACTAGGCTGAGGGAAGGTGAGTCATGGCTCCAGAAGCAAAGGTAGCAATAAAGAGGTGATAATGACAGTGCATAGAGAGATTATAGGGAGATTAGGAGCTGTGAATGACCAAGACTGAAGCCAGGGCTATGTGACAAAATATGTGGGGGATGGGGAGGATGGGTGAAGCAGAGGCAAAATGGAAAACAGGGGAAAAGGGTAAAAAAGGGGGAAGAGAAGAGGAAAAAAGTGATAAGAGAGTGGGGAGCGAGAGAAAGAGAGACAATCAAGAAATAAGAGTTACAGAACAGTGAAAAAAATATTAAAAAAGAGAAATAAAATAAATTAAATTAAATTGCGGAGAATGAAAACAGAGGGGCCGAGATGGGATAATCATCTGAAGTTGTTGAATTCAATGTTGAGACCGACAGGCTGTAACGTGCCTAGTCGGAAGATAAAATGCTG
This sequence comes from Chiloscyllium plagiosum, assembly GCF_037043375.1. Taxonomy (NCBI): domain Eukaryota; kingdom Metazoa; phylum Chordata; class Chondrichthyes; order Orectolobiformes; family Hemiscylliidae; genus Chiloscyllium; species Chiloscyllium plagiosum. The sequence goes on from NW_028270151.1 coordinate 88,961,708, forward strand.
TTTCTCCAGTTGGCGTTGAACTTCACTGGAACATTGCAGCAGACCAAGGACAGACATGTGGGCATGGGAGCAGGATTGTGTGTTGAAGTGGCAAGCCATGGGAAGGTCCGGGACCTGATTGCGTACAGACCGAAGGTGCTCAGCAAAGCGGTCACCCAGTCGGCGTTTTGTCTCTCCGATATAGAGGAGACCACATTGGGAGCAACGAATGCAATAGACCAAATTGAAAGAGGTACAAGTGAAACGCTGCTTAATCTGAAATGAGTGTTTGGGGCCTTGGATGGTGAGCATGGAAGAGGTAAAGGGGCAGGTGTTGCACCCTCTGCGATTGCATGGGAAGGTGCCGTGTGTGATGGAAGAGGTGTTAGGTGTGATGGAGGAGTGGACTAGTTTGTCCCAGAAGGAACGATCTCTGTGGAATGCAGACAGGGGGAGGGAAGGGAAGATGTATTTAGTGGTGGCGTCGTGTTGGAGTTGGCGAAAATGGTGGAGAATTATTCTTTGCATGTGAAGGCTGGTGGGGTGAAAGGTGAGAACAAGAGGGACCCTATCTTTGTTCTGGGAGGGGAGGGAGGGGGTGCGGGTCGTGGTGTGGGAGATGGACCGCACACTGTCGAGAGCCCTGTCAACAACTGTACATGGGAAGCCACGGTTGGAGAAGAAGGAGCACATATGGGCGGCACGGTGGCACAGTGGTTAGCACTGCTGCCTCACAGCGCCAGAGACCCGGGTTCAATTCCCGACTCAGGCGACTGTCTGTGTGGAGTTTGCACATTCTCCCCGTGTCTGTGTGGGTTTCCTCCGGGTGCTCCGGTTTCCTCCCACAGTCCAAAGATGTGCAGGTCAGGTGAATTGGCCATGCTAAATTGCCCGTAGTGTTAGGTAAATGTAGGGGAATGGGTGGGTTACGCATCGGCGGGGACGGTGTGGACTTGTTGGTCCGAAGGGCCTGTTTCCACACTGTAAGTAATCTAATCTGATATTAAGAGCACTTTCCAATGTGGTGCTCTTAATATGTGCTCCTTCTTCTCCAACCGTGGCTTCCCATGTACAGTTGTTGACAGGGCTCTCGACAGTGTGCGGTCCCCCTCCCTTCCCTCCCAGAACAAGGATAGGGTCCCTCTTGTTCTCACCTTTCATCCCACCAGCCTTCACATGCAAAGAATAATCCTCCACCATTTTTGCCAACTCCAACACGACGCCACCACTAAACACATCTTCCCTTCCCTCCCCCTGTCTGCATTCCGCAGAGATCATTCCCTCCGGGACAAACTAGTCCACTCCTCCATCACACCTTCCCATGCAATCACAGAAGGTGCAACACCTGCTCCTTTACCTCTTCCATGCTCACCATCCAAGGCCCCAAACACTCATTTCAGATTAAGCAGCGTTGCACTTGTACCTCTTTCAATTTGGTCTATTGCATTCGTTGCTCCCAATGTGGTCTCCTCTATATCGGAGAGACAAAACGCCGACTGGGTGATTGCTTTGCTGAGCACCTTCAGTCTGTACGCAATCAGGTCCCGGACCTTCCCGTGGCTTGCCACTTCAACACACAATCCTGCTCCCATGCCCACATGTCTGTCCTTGGTCTGCTGCAATGTTCCAGTGAAGTTCAACGCCAACTGGAGAAACAGCATTTTATCTTCCGACTAGGCACGTTACAGCCTGTCGGTCTCAACATTGAATTCAACAACTTCAGATGATTATCCCATCTCGGCCCCTCTGTTTTCATTCTGCTCCATAATTTTATTTCATTTATTTTAATTTATGTTTTTTAAATTTTTTTTTCACTGTTCTGTAACTCTTATTTCTTGATTGTCTCTCTTTCTCTCGCTCCCCACTCTCTCATCACTTTTTTCCTCTTCTCTTCCCCCTTTTTTACCCTTTTCCCCTGTTTTCCATTTTGCCTCTGCTTCACCCATCCAGCCCCATCCCCCACATATTTTGCCAAGGCTTCAGCCTTGGTCATTCACAGCTCCTATCTCCCTATAATCTCTCTATGCACTGTCATTATCACCTCTTTATTGCTACCTTTGCTTCTGGAGCCATGACTCACCTTCTCTCAGCCCAGTATAAATACCTCCCTATTTTTCCCTTTTTTTAGCTTTGAAAAAGGGCCAGTTAAACTTGAAACGTCAGCTCTTTTCTCTCCTTACAGATGCTGCCAGACCTGCTGAGATTTTCTAGCATTTTCTCTTTTGGTTTCAAATTCCAGCATCCGCAGTAATTTGCTTTTATACTACTATTGCAGGCAGGGCATTCCACACCCTTACTTCTCTGATCTGTCCTATACTTATAACCCCTCAATTTAAAGCTATGTCCCCTAGTGCTAGGCATCATCATCCGAGGCAAAAGGCTCTCATTGTCAACCCTATCTAATCCTCTGATAATCTTTTTAGTCTCTATTAATTCACCTCTCAACCTTCTTCTCTCTAACGAAAACAGCCTCTCGTTCCTCAGCCTTTCCTCATATGATCTTTCCTTCATTCCTGGCAACATCCTAGTAAATCTCCTCTGCACCCTTTCCAAAGCATCCATGTCCTTCCTATAAACCAGAAGTGTACGCAATGCTCCAAGTGCAGTCACACCAGAGTTTTGTACTGCTGCAAAATGACCTCATGGCTCCAAATTTCAATCCCTCGACCAGTAAAAGCTAACCCCACTGTATGGCTTCTTAATGACACTATTAACCAGGGTGGCAACTTTCAGGGATGAATATGCACATGGACACAGATCTCTCCACTCATCCACACTACCAAGAATCTTATTATTAGCCCAGTACTCTGCATTCTTGTTACTCCTTCCAAAGTTAATCACCTCACACTTTTCTGCATTAAACTGCGTTGCCACCTCTCAGCCCAGTTCTGCAGCTTATCTATGTCTCTCTGTAACCTGCAACATCCTTCTGCAACTCTACCAAATTTAATGTCATCCACAGATTAACTAACCCATCCTTCTAAGCCCTCATCCAGGTCATTTATAAAAATGACAAATAGCAGATCCTTGCGGTACATCATTAGTAACTGAACTTCAGGATGAACATTTCCCATCAACTACTACCTTCTGTCTTCTTTCAGCTCGCCAATCTCTGATCCAAACCACTCAATCCCATGCCTCCATATTTTCTGCAATAGCTTACCATGGGGAACCTTATCAAACGCTTTACTGAAATCCATATACACCACATCAACCACTTTACCCTCATCCACTGGTTTGGTCACCTTCTCAAAGAACTCAATAAGGTTTGTGAGGCATGACTTACCCTTCACAAAACCATGTTGACAACTATCCATAATCAAATTATTCCTTTCTAGATGACCATAAATCTATTGAAAACAAAAGGTCTGTGCTTTAATTGGTGCATAGTTTGTCAATTCCCAATTCACTGGCACTGCACTTGTTGTGTCAATTACTAGGGAATCATAGTCATAGCTCACTCACTGCATTTTTCTTTGAAGGCAAGTGTCAGTCCTCTGACTGGCTGTTACCTTTTGTATATTTCATAGCACAATGTAATAATACATATTATAATCCTTTCCAACATTTTACCCACAACCGAAGTAAGGCTCACTGGTCTATAATTACCAGGATTGTCTCTACTCTCCTTCTTGACAAGGGAACAACATTTGCTGTACTCCAGTCTTCTGGCACTATTCCTGAAAACATTGACGACATAAAGATCAAAGCGAAAGGCTCTGCAATCTCCTCCTTGGCTTCCTAAAGTATCCTAGAATAAATCCCATCCGGCCCAGGGGACTTATCTAGTTCCACACTTTCCAGAGTTGCTATCACTTTCTCCTTATAAACCTCAATCCCATCTAGTCTAGTAGCCTGTAGCTCAGCATTATTCTCAACAACATTGTCTTTTTCCTGTGTAAACATTGACAAAAAATATTAATTTAGCATCTCTCCTATCTCTTTGGACTCCATGCACAACTTCCTTGGCTGACTGCAATCTTACTCTAGTCATTCTTTTATTTCTGACATACCTATAGAAAGCTTTAGGGTTTTCCTTGATCTTATCTGCCAATGACTTTGCAAGTCCCTTCCTGACTCTTCTTAGCTCTCTCTTTAGATCTTTCCTGGCTAACTTGTCACTCTCAAGTGCCAGAACTGAGCCTTCAAGTGCCAGAACTGAGCCAGAACTGAATCTAATCATTACATCCTTCTTCCTCTTGACAAGAGATTCAACATCTTCAGTAAACCACGGCTCCCTCACTCAACCACTTCCTCCCTGCCTGACAGGTACTTAGTTATCAAGAACCTGCAGTAGCTGTTCTTTGAATAAGCTCCACATTTTAATTGTGCCCATTCCCTGCAGTTTCCTTTCCCATCCTATGCATCTTGCCTAATCGCATCATAATTGCCTTTCCCCCAGCTATAACTCTTGCCCTGCGGCATATATCTATCTCTTTCCATTGCTAAAGTAAACCTAACTGAATTGTGGTCACTGTCACCAAAGTGCTCTCCTACCTCCAAATCTAACACCTGGCCCGGTTCATTACCCAGTACAACATCTCTGCATTATTACATAGTGCTATGAAATATACAAAAAGTAACAGCCAGTCAGTGTACAGATACTTGCCTTCAAAGAAAAATGCAGTGAGTGAGCTATGACTATGATTCCCTAGTGATTGACACGACAAGTGCAGTGCCAATGAATTGGGAATTGACAAACTATGCACCAATTAAAGCACAGACCTTTTGTTTTCAATAGTCAAACATTGGCAACATTACTGACCGATGGAAAGCTGACTACAAAGTAACACTGACAGATTTGATTTGTTAACAGCATGTTTTATTAAACATCCCCGTCTATAAGCATCCAAGACCTCATGTTCTCTGGTATTTAATCATTTATTTGCTTGCCCAGAGCAACAAAACAGATGGCATAAGAAGTTCAAAATCATTAATGTGCCAATAATACAGAAAATAAACTCATGTGAACAGCAGCTGGAATCACAAGGAATAAAAACTGACTCCATAGAATATTCTCTACAGAAAACAAGACTGATTAATTCTTCAGCCACTGATTTTGAACATATCTATCCATTAATGCGCATACAGGCTAAATGCGATGTCCTCCTTAGCTTCATTTTAGCTTGAATTTAGCACAAAAGCACATCATTTCTCAAATGGGAGAACTTTTTGACGAAGTGCAGTCAGCCACATTCCTCGCAAGAGTTTTATTTGTTTTAATTTCCGGACTAAATGTATGTTTTGCAAGTGGAATTTTAAATTGTGTCGAAATAAAAGGCATTCAGGGGTGGGGTTTTTTTTGAAAATTAAATATTATCACATATTTATATTTAATGGTCTTAAATATTTGGAAATATGTGTTGTGTTCAGAAGGGAAATACTGCAGGAATATTAAATTATTAAAACATACATCACTGAAAATTATTCAGCCCATAATTTATTTAAGGCCATAAGAAATAGGATTGAAGTAGGCTATTTGGCCCTTTGAGTCTGCTGTTTTATTGAATATGATCATAAGTGATATGACATTCCTCAGGTCTATGTTTTGCCCTTTTGCCATAACCCTTGATTTCCTACCTATCTAACTCAGCCTTAAATATATACAAGGACTCTGCCCCCCAACACCTTTCTGCAGCATGGAGTTCCAAAAATGGGTAACAAAATTCCTCCTCATCTCAGTTTTAAATTGACACCGCTTTATTCTGAGACTATGCCCTCTTGTCTGAGATTCTCCCATGAGGGGAAACATTGTGTCAGCATTTACCCTGTCAAGCCTCTTTAGAATCCTACATGTTTCAATGAGATCACCTCTCATTCTCCCAAGCTCCAGTGATTAGAGTCCCAAGCTGTTTAATCTTTGCTCAGAACATCATCCTTCCCTTCTAGGGATCATCCTTTGAACTGCCTCCAATGAAATCAAATCTTTCGTTAAATAAGGGGAACAAAACTGCTCACAATACTCCAAATGTGGTCTCACCAGCACCTTATACAGTAAGACTTCCCTACTCTTATATTCAAAGCCCCTTGAAATAAGGGCCAACACTTCCTTAGCCTTCCTGATTACCTGCTACACTGTGTGCTAGCTTTCTGTGCTTTGTGTACAAGTACTCCCAAGACCATTTATGTTGCAGCTTTCTGCAATTTGTCTCCATTTTCCATCTGTTCTTTTGTTCTCCCTTCCGAAATGAGCAACGTCACATTTTCTCACATGATACGCTATTTGCCCGTTTACTTAACATATCGATGTCTCTCTGTAAACTGTTTGCTGACTCTTTACTGGAAACAGCCAAATCTTATTTTATTCTACTCACTTTATATGTACAACTTGAAGGAAGTTAAAAATCACACAACACCGGGTTATAGTTCAACAGGTTTAATTGGAAGCACACTAGCTTTCGGAGTGACGCTCCTTCATCAGGTGATAGTGGAGGGCTCAATCCTAACACACAGAATTTATAGCAAAAATTTACAGTGTGATGTAACCGTAATTATACATTGAAAAATTGATTGTCTGTTAAGCCTTTCATCTGTTAGAATACAGTGATAGTTTCACTTCTTTCATGTGTAAATCACAAAACCTTTTTTTTAAAAAGTTGCATTCTCGGGTTAGCTGTTAACAATGGTGATAGCTAGACAATATGTTGAAAGTATTAGCCCCCTGTGTTCTCTGTCTATGCCATGATGTTTAGATTGATTCTAATCTAAAAAGTGAGATAATGGAGTTGTACATAAATTCATGCAGTTTCAACGTGCCACAGCAAGGAACCGTAATGACCTCCTCAGGAGACAGGCGCGTGCTGCAATCGACAGTGTTGTTCAGTATTTCCCAGGAGCTGAAAAATTACGCCATGTTCTTCATGACCTGCAACACATTATCAATGAGGATGAGCACCTCACCAAGACCTTCCCCACACCTCCACTACTTGCTTTTAAACAACTGTCAAACCTCAAACAGATCATTGTTCGTAGCAAGCTGCCAGGCTCTCAGGATAACTCCATACAACCCTGTCATGGTAGCCGCTGCAAGACATGTCACAGTGTGGACATAGATACCACCATTACGCGTGGGGACACCTCCCACCTTGTACATGCCAGGTACTCATGTGACTCAGCCAACGTTGTCTATCTTATACGTTGCAGGCAAGGATGCCCTGAGGCATGGTACATTGGGGAAACCGAGCAAAGGCTACGACAACGGATGAAGGGGCACCGCACAACAATCAACAGACAGGAGGATTCCCTCCCAGTTGGGGAACACTTCAGTGGTCCAGGACATTCAGCCTCAGACCTTCGGGTGACTATTCTCCAAGGTGGACTTCAGGACAGGCAGCAGAGAAAAGTGGCTGAGCAGAGGCTGATAGCTAAGTTCAGTACCCATAGGGAGGGCCTCACCAGGACCTTGGGTTCATGTCACATTACAGGTGACCACCATTGCACTATACACACACACACAGATACTCCTACACACACACACACTCTCACACACACACAGGCACTCCTATACACACATACACACGGATGCACATACACACAGACGTGCACACAGACACCCACACACACCCTTACAGACACACACACTCCCACACTCACACATGCACCCCCTCACAGACTTACGACACTCTGCACTCACTACACACACGCATACACTTTCTCACACTCACAACCCCCAACCCAGACAGACACACACACACACAGACAGAAAAAGACCCACATGCACACATATATTTTGTGGGGTGAATTTGTACTTGCAGGGTTACATTGTACTTTGCTCAAAAACTGCATGCATTCATGTAAAGTTCTGTTATCTCACTTTTTAGATTAGAATCAATTTAAACATCCTGGCATAGACAGAGAACACAGGGGGCTAACACCTTCAACATATTGTCTAGCTATTGTTAACCCTCCGCACGCAATTCCATCCTTAATGATGGAAGAGTCCAATACATCGCTGCAAAGGATAAGGCTGAAGCATTCTCAGAAATCTTCAGTCAGAAGTGCCTAGAGGATTATCAATCTCGGCTTCTACCTGAGGTCCCCAGCATCACAGATGCTAAACTTTAACCATTCAGTTCACTCCACGTAATATCAAGGAACAGTTGGAACTACTGGACACTGCAAAGGTTATGGTGCTGATAACATTCCCTCAATAGTAATGAAGACTTGTACTCCAGAAATTGCTGCTCTTCTATCTTTCAGTACAGTTACAAAAATATGGAAAATTGTCCAGGAATGTCTGGGCAATACAAAAAGCAGGACAAATCCAACTTGGCCAACTACCACCCCATCAGTAAATGTATGGAATATTTCATCAACAGTGCTATCAATCAGCATCTGCTCAGCAATAACCTGCCCAGTGATGCCCAGTTTGGGTTCCACCAGGGCCACTCACTGACTGACGACATTACAGCCTTGGTTCAAATTTGGACAGCAGAGCTGAATTCCAAAAGGTGAGGTGAGAGTGGCAGCCCTTGACATCAAGGCCATATTTGGTCAAGTGTGACAGCAGGCGCACAGAGAGGGGAGCCGGAAGTCTGTGTTTTTTTTTCAACTAGGAGCAGGAACCTGGAAGTTGTCAACAGAGGCTTCTGGGAAGGTGAGACGTTTGAGTGGAGAAGGAACCCGAGACACTACACGTGTAGTGTCTCCCACCCTCCCTCCTCCTCTAACCTAAAAAAAAGGAGTCAGTCAGCTGAACAGGAAAGCTACTTAGTGTTCTTGTTTTTGGAGACTAAGTGTAGAGTTATGGCAGCGCAGGCAGTGGAATGTTCCTCCTGCAGGATGTTTGAGGTAGGGGTGACCACCGATGCTCCTGCCAACTTCGCCTGCAAGAAGTGCAGCCAGCTCCAGCTCCTCACAGACCGCGTTAAGGAACTGGAGCTGGAGTTGGATGAACTGAGGATTATTTGAGAGGCTGAGAGGGTGATAGATAGAAGCTAGAGGGACATAGTTACACCAGAGAACAGAGGTAGCTGGGTAACAGTTAGAGATGGGAAAGGGAGGAAGCAGGCAGTGCAGGGATCCCCTGTGGTCGTTCCCCTCAACAATAAATATACCGCTTTGGATACTGTTGGGGGGGGCCTAGCAGGGGTAAGCTGCAGTGACCGGGTCTCTGGCATGAGGTCCGGCTCTGAGGCCCAGAAGGGAAAGGGGGAGAGGAGGAGAGCGCTAGTTATAGGAGACTCTATAGTTAGAGGGACAGACAGGCGGTTCTGTGGACATGGGCGAGACTCTTGGATGGTTTGTTGCCTCCCGGGTGCCAGGGTCCGAGATGTCTCAGACCATGTCTTCAGAATCCTTAAGGGGGAGGGTGTGCAGCCAGAAGTCGTGGTCATTCAGGAGTCAGGGAGTTAGGCTGGAAGCTGAAAGCTAGGACAGACAGAATTGTCATCTCTGGGTTGTTGCCGGTGCCACATGACAGTGAGGCAAGGAATAGGGAGAGAGTGCAGTTGAACACGTGGCTGCAAGGATGGTGTAGGAGGGAGGGCTTCAGGTATTTGGACAATTGGACTGCATTCTGGGGAAGGTGGGACCTGTACAAGCAGGACGGGTTGCACCTGAACCAGAAGGGCACCAATATCCTGGGGGGTAGGTTTGCTAGCACTCTTTGGGGGGTTTAAACTAATTTGGCAGGGGGATGGGATCCGGACTTGTAGTCCAGCAAATAGGCTAGCTGTTTGTCAGGATGTCCAAGAATGTAGGGAGGCTGTGGAGAAGGTAGCACTGACAGGGAATACTTGTGGACACAGAGATGGGCTCAAGTGTGTATACTTCAAAGCAAGGAGTATCAGAAATAAGGTGGGTGAACTTAAGGCGTGGATCGGTACTTGGGGCTACGATGTTGTGGCCATCACGGAAATGTGGATAGAAGAGGGACAGGTGGTAGGCAAAGTAATGGAAAGGGTACTGAGTGATAGGATTTATGAGTATCTGGAAAGACACTGCTTGATTAGGGACAGCCAGCACAGATTTGAGAGGGGTAGGTCTTGCCTTACAAGTCTTATTGAATTCTTTGAGGAGGTGACCAAGCATGTGGATGAGGGTAGAGCAGTGGATGTAGTGTACATGGATTTTAGTAAAGCATTTGATAAGGTTCCCCATGGTAGGCTTATACGGAAAGTCAGGAGGTATGGGATAGTGGGAAGTTTGGCCAGTTGGATAGAAAACTGGCTGACTGGTCGAAGTCAGAGAGTGGCGGTAGATGGTAAATATTCAGCCTGGAGCCCAGTTACAAGTGGAGTTCTGCAGGGATCAGTTCTGGGTCCTCTGCTGTTTGTAATTTTTATTAATGACTTGGAAGAGGGAGTCGAAGGGTGGGTCAGTAAATTTGCAGACAATACGAAGATTGGTGGAGTTGTGGATAGTGATGAGGGCTGTTGTCGGCTGCAAAGGGACTTAGATATGATGCAGAGCTGGGCTGAGGAATGGCAGATGGAGTTCAACCCTGTCAAGTGTGAGGTTGTCCATTTTGGAAGGACAAATAAGAATGCGGAATACAGGGTTAACGGTAGGGTTCTTAGTAAGGTGGAGGAGCAGTGGGATCTTGGGGTCTATGTTCATAGCTCTTTGAAAGTTGCCACTCAGATGGATAGAGCTTGTAAGAAGGCCTATGGTATATTAGCGTTCATTAGCAGAGGGATTGAATTCAAGAGTTGTGAGGTGATGTTGCAGCTGTATAGGACCTTGGTAAGGCCACATTTGGAGTACTGTGTGCAGTTCAGGTCACCTCACTTTAGGAAAGATGTGGAAGCTTTGGTGAGGGTGCAGAGGAGATTTATCAGGATGTTGCTTGGAATGGAGAATAGGTCGTACAAGGATAGGTTGAGAGTGCTAGGCCTTTTCTCATTGCAACGGTGAAGGATGAGGGGTGACTTGATAGAGGTTTATAAGATGATCGGGGAATAGATAGAGTAGACAGTCAGAGACTTTTTCCCCGGGTACAACAGAGTGTTACAAGGGGACATAAATTTAAGGTGAAGGGTGGAAGGTATAGGGGGATGTCAGGGGTAGGTTCTTTACCCAGAGAGTGGTGGGGGCATGAAATGCGCTGCCTGTGGGAGTGGCAGAGTCAGAATCATTGGTGACCTTTAAGCGGCAATTGGATAGGTACATGGATAGGTGCTTAAGCTAGGACAAATGTTCGGCACAACATCGTGGGCCTAAGGGCCTGTTCTATGCTGTATTGTTCTATATTCTATCTATATTCTATCATGGAGCCCTGGCGCAACTGGAATCAATGGGTAAGTATTCATAGTTTGGAGTCATGCCTGGCACATAGAAAGATGGTCGATGTTATATATTCATAGCCATAGATTTATACAGCACAGAAACAGACCTTTTGGACTAGTGTGTCCATGCTGACAATGTTTCCCAAACTAATCTCGACCCATATGCTTGCATTTGGCCTATATCCCTTTAAACCTTTCCTATTCATGTCCAAATGTCATTTAAGCGTTGTAACTGTACACGCATTTATCACTTCATCTGGCAGTTCATTCCACACACAAACCCTTTGTGGGTCTACCTACAGCACATGAACTGCAGCAGTTCAAGGTGGCAGCTCACCACCACCTTCAAGAGCAACGAGGGATGGGCAATCGACACTGGCTAGCCAGTGATATCCACGCCTCACAAGTGAATTAAAGGGACTGTCCAACTACTCCTCAGACTCCACAAAACATTCTGCAGGGAGGTGGCAAGGAAATAGTGTGAGCTGAAGTCAAATCAGGAAGAGATATAACAGAAGAGATGAAAAGAAGGTTCGATTAAGAGAGGAAAAAAAGAAATAATGTGCACTAACACAATAGTAAACTTAAACTTAATTTAATGCTTGTGCAGATTTTGATATTTTCCTTTCTGCATTGGAATGTTTGAGGAAGAAGATTAGTCTCCTCATTAGCTGGGACATCGTTAGATACCAACCCTAAGTTTCTATGATGAGTCATGTTACTGTAAGAATTCAACAGTATTTTTATAATTCATGGGCAAGTTAAACATGAGCTGCCCATTTAATGAGGCTCGAGGAGAAATGGTGCTAACCGCCTATCAATTCTCAATGATTGACAACTCATGGGATGCCCCCCTTGCCACAAACTAATAACGGAGGGAGGTATTAAAGCTGATGTTAATTTCTCAGGAAATCTGGACCAATATTTCTAAAACATGCTGGCAGTGCAAATTACATAATGCACACCTCAAATGAAAATATCTACACATCTGGGTGCAAAACTCCTTCAAGCACAAGCACAGTATGAAAAGCAATTAGAACGGCAGCTCAGTGAGAATAAAAGGAAGTCTTGCTTTTACTAATAAGGTATTTTAGCTTAGAACAATCAACTACAATCTGTAACCACACATTGAGGGAAGTTTCAGATCTGTTTAGCTTGTTTAGAATTGGAGAATGAATGGTGAAGACACCACCAACACCTAACTTAAAAAGGAACCAGTCAATTAACAAAGGCTGTTTCATCACTAAAACCTTTCTTTGGCATAGATATGGCAATAGGTTACTGATGTAGATCAATTACTCCCTGCAGCATTAACTGAAGAGTGCCAGTATTTAATGATTTTGTCAAAGAATAAAATAAATTAAACAAACATAATTATATGCCATAGACACAGATAATGAAAAATTAAATGAGTCATGAATTATTTACTACTAGTGTCTAATCTGATATTAGCCACTCAAAAAAAACCTATAGACTGACGAAAGCCTTGGGACAAGTTATACACACTTGTGCTAACAAAGAGTAAGATTTAATCTATGCTCACATGGATTTGTCATTAACTAAATTAATTTTTAATACTGATCTCCCTTGGGGGAGGGGGGGTGGAATTTGTTTTTACTTTACTGATGTGAGGACTGCTATGTGTTGCAAAATGTGTTTCCTTGCTCTAATCTGATACAATGGAGGATAATAATATGTGAAAGTATTTTTCGATCTCACATGGAAGCAGGTTGTTGTAGGTGTCTGAGACAACCTGATGTGTCCATTCTTGAGCACCGCCCATCTCATCCTGATCCTTCGACCAATGGTATTATACCCTTAAGAGTTTGAAAATTTCTATCAAATCACTTCTCAATCTTTTTTTTTAATTCAAAGCAAAGAGTCACAACTTAGAGTCATAGAGATTTACAACATGGAAACAGACCCTTCAGTTCAACTCATCCATGCTGACCAGATATCCCAACCCAATCTAGTCCCCCTTGCCAGCACCCAGCCCATATCCCTCCAAACCGTTCCGATTCACGCACCCATCCAGATGCCTTTTAAATGTTGCAATTGCACTAGCTCTCCAATCTATCTACATAACTCAAAGTCTGGGAGCATTCTTCACATCCTTTCTCAAGTGTGTGGCACCCAACCAGAGACAGATTCATAGAGCCATAGATCACATAGAGATGTACAGCACAGAAACAGACCCTTCAGTTCATCTCATCCAGATATCCCAAATAAATCTAGTCCCATTTGTTAGCATTTGGCCCATTTCCATCTAAACCCTTCCTATTCATAGCCATATCCAGATGCTTTTTAAATACTGTAATTGTACCAGCCTCCACCAGCTCCTCTGGCAGTTTGTTCAGTATAGGCACTGCCGTCTGTGAAAAATTGTCCGTTAGGTTCTTTTCAAATCTTTCCCCTCTCACCTGAAACCTATGCCCTGTAGTTTTGGACTCCCTCACCTCAGGGAAAAGATCTTGTCTATTTATCCTATCCATACTCCTCATGATTTTATAAATCTCTGAAAGGTCACCCCTCCGTCTCCAACACTCCAGGCTAAATATCCAGGATAAATAGTTTATTCAGAGGTGTCAGTGGGGGAGCACTTTGGGGCAAGTTGTGGGCAAGTTGTCGGAGGGAATCCTGAGGGACAGGACTTACATGTACTTGGAAAGGCAAGGACTAATGAGGAATAGTCAGCATGACTTTGTGAGTGGGAAATCATGTCTCACCAACTTGAGTTTTTTGAAGAAGTAACAAAGAGGATTGATGAGGGCAGAGCGGTGGATGTGATCTATCTGGACTTCAGTAAGACATGCGACAAGATTCCCCATGGGAGACTAGTTAGCAAGGTTAGACCTCATGGAATACAGAGAGAACTAGCCATTTGGATATAGAACTGGCTCAAAGGTAGAAGAAGAGAGTGGTTGTGGAGGGTTGTTTTTCAGACTGGAGGCCTTGACCAATGGAGTGCCACAAGGATCGGTGCTGAGTCCTCTATTTTTCATCACTTATATAAATGATTTGGATGTGAGCATAAGAGGTATAGTTAGTAAGTTTGCAGATGACACTAAAATTGGAGCTGCTGCATTTTAGGAATGCAAATCAGGACAGGACTTATACACTTAATGGTAAGGTCCTGGGGAGTGTTGCTGAACAAAGAGACCTTGGACTGCAGGTTTATAGCCCCCTGAAAGTAGTCACAGGTAAATAGGATAGTGACGAATGCATTTGATATACTTTCCTTTATTGGTCGCAGTATTGAGTATAGAAGTTGGGAGATCGTGTTGCAGCTGTACAGGACATTGGTTAGTCCACTTTTGGAATATTGCATGCAATTCTGGTCTCCTTCCTATTGGAAGGATGTTGTGAAACTTGAAAGGTTTCAGAAAAGATTTGTAAGGATGTTGCCAGGGTTGGAGGATTTGAGCTCTCGGGAGAGGTTGAATAGGCTGTGGCTGTTTTCCCTGGAGCGTCGGAGGCTGACAGGTAACCTTATAGAGGTTTATAAAATCATGAGGGGCATGGATAGGATAAATAGACAAAGTATTTTACCTAGGGTGGGGGAGTCTAGAACTAAAGTGCATAGGTTTAGGGTGAGAGGAGAAAGATACAAAAGGGACCTAAGGGGCAACTTTTTCACACAGAGTATGGTGCATGTCTGGAATGAGCTGCCAGAGGAAGTGGTGAAGGCTAGTACAATTGGGACATTTAAAAGGCATCTGGATGGGTATATGAATAGGAAGGGTTTAGAGAGATATGGGTCAAGTGCTGAAAAATGGGATTAGATTAGGTTAGGATATCTGGTCGGCGTGGATGAGTTGGGCTGAAGGGTCTGTTTCCACGCTGAACATCTCTATGATTCTATGACTCTCCCTATAGTTCAAACTCTCCAATCCTGGCAACATCCTCATAAATCTTTTTAGAACACTTCCAAGTTTCACAACATCATTCCCATAGCAAGGAGACCAGAACTGAATGCAGTATTCCAAAACTGGCCTAACACATATCCTGTATGGCTGGAGCATTACCTTCCGATTCCTAAACTCAGTACACTGACCAATAAAAGCCAGCATACCAATGTCTGCTTCACTATCCTATCTACCTAGGACTCCATTTTCATGGAGCTATGAACGTGCACTCCAAGATCTCTTGGTTCGGCAACACTCCCCAGGATCTTCCTATCAATTACATAACTCCTATCCTGATTTGCCTTTCCAAAATGCAGCACTTCACATTTATATAAATTATCCTCATTTGTCACTCCTTCTTTGCTGTCCACTACACCTCCAATTTTGTTGTCATCTGCAAACCTACAACCATTACTCTTGTGTTCACATTTGTATCATTTAGTTAATGACAAAAATCAGTGGACTGAACTGCTGTTTTACATAAGTTTAATACAAAGCTTGTTTGCTTTTGTATTCTGTGCCCCAATACTAAAACCCTGGATGTCTTGGAGATAATGTACTGACATGTGTAGGGAACTGATAGGAAACAGACACTAGGAATAAACAGGTTATTTTCCAAATTGACAGGCAGTGACTAGCAGGATAATGAAAGGACCGGTGCTTGATCTCCAGCTATTGACAATATATATTAATGACTTAGATTAGGGAACTACAAGCAATGCCTCCAAGTTTGCCGATGACAATGTTGGGTGGGAAAGCGAACTGTGAGGAGGATGCAGAGATGTTTCAGAGTGATTTGGACAAGTTGACTGAGTGGGTAAATGCATGGCATATAAAGCATGATGTGGTTAATGTTCGGTTTTCTACACTGGGAGCAAAAGCAGGAAAACAGATATTAAAAAGGATTCTGGGTAATCCAAGATGGAGGACAGGAAAAATATTTGGCTCTAAGGGCTGCTCCTTTATTTGGGGTATTTTCAGTGTAGGAGCTGATTTTCTCAAATTCTAGGAGTAGCCATTACTGTTGTTGTGGTTCTGTTCGCTGAGCTGGAAGCTTTTGTTGCAAACGTTTCGTCCCCTGGCTAGGCGACATCATCAGTGCTTGGGAGCCTCCTGCGAAGCGCTTCTTTGATGTTTCCTCCGGTGTTTATAGTGGTCTGTCCCTGCCGCTTCCGGTTGTCAGTTTCAGCTGTCCGCTGTAGTAGTTGGTATATTGGGTCCAGGTCGATGTGTTTGTTGATGGAGTTTGTGGATGAATGCCATGCCTCTAGGAATTCCCTGGCTGTTCTCTGTCTGGCTTGCCCTATGATAGTAGTGTTGTCCCAGTCGAATTCATGTTGCTTGTTGTCTGCGTGTGTGGCTACTAGGACAACACTACTATCATAGGGCAAGCCAGACAGAGAACAGCCAGGGAATTCCTAGAGGCATGGCATTCATCCACAAACTCCATCAACAAACACATCGACCTGGACCCAATATACCAACCACTACAGCGGACAGCTGAAACTGACAACCGGAAGCGGCAGGGACAGACCACTATAAACACCGGAGGAAACATCAAAGAAGCACTTCGCAGGAGGCTCCCAAGCACTGATGATGTCGCCTAGCCAGGGGACGAAACGTTTGCAACAAAAACTTCCAGCTCGGCGAACAGAACCACAACAACGAGCACCCGAGCTACAAATCTTCGCACAAACTTAGCCATTACTGTTTTATAAGCTGTTGTATTGTTTTTGGAACTTTGGGAAGTAAAGATCAAAACAATGGCACTTTTAAACAAAAGGGGGATGGGAGACAAAGGCAGTGACCACATGGTGCAAAGTGAATCGACAGAGAAAGAAACCTACACTGCTGTCTGACCCAGCAGTGAACCTTCTCAGCTAGTGCCTCTGCTGTTTGATTTCAAATACCTCTCTGAATTCATATCTACAGGGCAATATTTTCATGCAGAGAGTGGTGTGTGTATGGAATGAGCTGCCAGAGGAAGTGTGGAGGCTGGTACAATTACAAAACTTAAAAGACATCTGGATGGGTGTCTGAATAGGAAAGGATTAGAGGGATATGGGCTCAATGCTGGCAAATGGGACTAGATTCATGTAGAATATATGAACAGCATGGATGAGTTAGACCAAAGGATCTGTTTCAGTGCTGTAAATGTCTATGACTCTCTCTGGATGGCGATAGATTGGAAAAGTCTGAGTTATGTGATTCGCCAAGACTCTAGTCCCAGCATGATTCAGGTAGAGTCCGTCCCATTGGAATAGCTCCCTCCTTCCCCAGCTGTGGTGCCATCTCCCATGAATTTGAAACTGTTCCATGCACATCAATCTTTGAGCCACGCAGTTACATCTTTAGTTTTGTTGACTGAGAATTTGCCTGTGACTCAGGTAGACCTCTGAAGATTACCGCCTTTTTGGTTCTGCTTTATAATTTAGCCCCTGGCTGCTCATATTCCCACAAAGCTCTGTTTCCCTGTTTCTATCTTTATCATTTGCATCCACGTGGACCACAACAACTTCCCCCCTGCTTCAAGTTTCTCTGCAGCCCAGATGAGATAGCCTGAACCTGGGCATCAGGAAGGCAACACAACCTTCAGAGCTCTTAATCCTGGTCAGAGAACAGTGTCTATTCCTCTGTGTATACTATCCCTGATTGCAACTACATTTCTCCCCCCTTTTGAGTATCTCCCCGTATCATGGTGCTATGGTCACTACTTGTATTTACCCCATTCAGAGAATTTACATACATGTAAACCGAACTTAGACATTTTTATTTTCTCACTTAATCTGAACCCACATAATACATTATTTCCTACTCTCATGCTATTTGTCTCTCCCACTATTCATGTTTCAGCTTCCTATCCAGGATTATCTACTGAAATCCACACCATAGTAAAGTCATAGAGTCATAGAGATGTACAGAATGGAAACAGACCCTTTGGTCCAACCCGTCCATGCCGACCAGATATCCCAATCCAATCTAGTCCCACCTGCCAGCACCCGGCCCATATCCCTCCAAACCCTTCCTATTCATATACCCATCCAAATGCCTCTTAAATGTTGCAATTGTACCAGCCTCCACCACTTCCTCTGGCAGCTCATTCCATACACGTACCATCATCTGCGTGAAAAAGTTGCCCCTTATATTTTTCCCCTCTCACCCTAAACCTATGTTCTCTAGTTCTGGACTCCCTGACCCCAGGGAAAAGGCTTTGTCTATATCCTTTCCATCAAACACATATCCTTAGATATTCTGTTTCTAGCCTTGATCCTGTTGAGCAACACCCCTGTGATACTCACAAAATCATAGCTGTCAATGTCAATCTGTGCTACAGCCTCATTTACCTTGTTTCGTATGCTGTATGCATCTGAGTACATCCTCAAGTCCTGCATTAACTGCTTCCCTTCTCATAGTTGCCCCCTTATCCAATAGGGCCTGAAGTTCAGTTCTTGATCCTTTCCATACTCTCTATCCTAATATCTGGAAACTTCTATAACCTCTGCTGCACCGTCCTCGCCTTTAACATTTTCCTTAATTTTCCATGCAATTGAACCCACGCCTCCCTGTTTGGTTAAAGCCTTATCCACAGCCCGAGTTATGCAATTTGTAAGGACTCTGATCTCAGCCTGATCCAGGTGCAGTCTGTCTCACTGGAACAGCTCTCTCCTTCCCCAGTACTGGTGCCAATTTCCCATTAATTTCAAACCATCTTCTCCACACTGATCTTGGAGACACGGGCTTCCCTCTTAAAGCTTGTTGACACTGTACCGATTAGCTCGTGGAAGTGAGTTTGAACTCTCCCAAATATGCGAGCAAATCACCCGCCCAGGAAATTCTTCTCTGCCTGTAAACATCCAATCTACCCCAAAGCTGGGTCCTAATATTTCAGGAGTCTCCAGATCTCTCTCCTTCCTCTGCGCCAACTTTCCAACCATACATTCATCTGTCCTAATCTATTTGTACTATATATTCACTTGCACTTGTTGCTAGGAGAAACCCGGAGATTACTATTTCTGAGCTCCTTCTGCCAATTTCTTGCATGTGTCTCTAAATTCTGATTGCAGGACCACACAGCCCTCTCTCTGCCTATGTTGCTCTTTGCTGTTCACTCTCACTGACATCAATGACCCTGGCATCAGGGAATCAACACTGCATTTGGATTCATTCTTGCAGCCACAACATCACTTGTGTACTTCACTGAGTATTGAATTTCTTATCACATATCCCTTCCAGTTCTTTCTCGTTCCTACCTGCACACTGAGCTGTGATGATATGAACTTGGTCTCGCTGCATTCCCAGATAAACTGTCGCTCTCATCGGTTTTCACAACTGCGAGGAGAATGAGATGCTGTTGTTCACCCATTTCCTCTTTCCTTGCAGACTGCTAATCTGCAGGATGACCACATCTACAAATTGGTATTTCTTATTATTAATTCAGGGCATACGGGCAACACTGGTTAGACCGCATCGCTGAGAGTCTGGAGTCACATGTAGGCCAAACCAGGTAAAGATGGCAGATTTCCTTCCCTAAAAAATATTAGCATACCAGATTTGTTTTCTAAACAAAAATCAATATTGTCACTGTTCAGAGAATTTGTTTTATTTCCTGATTTTTTTTAAAATTGAACTTAAACTTCACCATCTGACATGATGGGATTTGAATCCACATCCCCAGATTATTAACGTGTCCAAATCCCCCACTAGGTCACTGCTTTCCTGCCTGAGCCTCATTCCTGATGAAGGTCTTTTGCCTGAAACGTTGGTTTTCCTGCTCCTCGGATGCTGCCTGACCTGCTGTGCTTTTCCAACACCACGCTAATCTTGACTCTAATCTCCAGCATCTGCAGTACCCACTTTTGCCACTGCTTCCCTTTAACCAGAGCGAAGCTTTCCCTCTCCTCAACACTTTTATAAATTCTAAACACAGAAAAGTGAAATATAAGGACACCCAACTGGGCATTAAAGTCAGGCACAATTATACCATTTGTTCCTAACATATTCTGGAGAACAATATTCAGTTCCTAAAGGAATTCCTGAGGAAGCTCTTAGATTAGATTACTTACAGTGTGGAAACAGGCCCTTTGGCCCAATAAGTCCACACCGATCCGCTGAAGCGTATACCACCCAGACATACTCCTATATTTACCCCTTCACCTAACACTATGGGTAATTTAGCATGGCCAATTCACCTAACCTGCACATTTTTGGACTGTGGGAGGAAACTGGAGCACCCGGAGGAAACCCACGCAGACACGGGGAGAATGTGCAAACTCCACACAGTCAGTCGCCTGAGGCAGGAATTGAACCCGGGTCTCTGGCGCTGTGAGGCAGCAGTGCTAACCACTATGCCACCGTGCCGCCCACTTGAGTGGGATTGCCCCTGTATGTATTGTGGGGCCAAGTCTACTCCAGTCAGCCGAATGGCAAAGCAGTACTTATCTCCAAGGCTGGACTGCTACTGGATACTGGCTAGAGCACTCAAGGTGTATGTTCCTTAAACTGAGGTTCTAAATAGCAATCAAAAATGTCAATGAATTTACTGAAAGTAGCTGTGCTGTTTCAGGTAGCCAGCCTGGCTGTCGATTCACAAAAAGCCTAGAACTCTCGAAATTGCTGCCACAGAAGTGAGCTGCAGTAAAAGTGAAACAGCCCACGTCGGCTCTTTGTTAAAAGCAACTGCAAAATGCGCTGCAGCAACTCATCTCGACTATTGACCGTTTAAGAATTTGAAAACACTCTCACAATTCAGGAAAAAAAATGCTCGTGTGTTTGGAAGCTACCAGGAACATGTCAAATTATCACAGAAAATAAAACCTAACTGTATCAATAATACACAGTCGACAAGGAAATTTCCAGAATTTGAACCATATGTGCTTTCAACATAGTTGTTCACTGCTCATCTAAGTGGCTTAACGGTTCACTCAGATACATCGAACATCTGCAAAGAATAACAAACCCATCAGCGGGGACAGTGTGGGTCAACAAGGTGACTTACAATCCAGCTTCCTAAAGCTTGTAGCTATGGTCCATAAACACTGTCTTGACAGTGATACCCAAATTCAAGAATCAATGATTATTTATCAGGAAGAATTGTTAAATTGACTGATCAAACACAAATAAATGGCCTGTGAAATAATCAATGCTGACCGCCAATTACAGCCAAGATGAACTGCCAAATCTGTATCGGAGAGCGATCAGCCCCATCTGCAGGACTAAATGATTAGAAAGCTCTCATAATGAGGACATGTACAGAAATCAGTGTTCAATAAACACTTACAATGCCATTCAACCTATGATACCTCCTGGAATGAGGGATCTAATGCACCTTCATGAATGAGTGATCAGACAACTATCAGACAGACCAACTATAGGGGAGACACCCGTAAAAATGATAAACCACTCACATCCGCAGGAAAAGAAATGATCAGAAATACCCGAAGAGCGTGGGTGATCAGGGGATCTTTTCAAGTGCGTGACCAGACACCTGTAATCCTGAAGATTGGTGCTCCTGAACAATACATATTCTACCTAAACTGCTCCAGCCATGCTAGTATCTGGCCCATACTATGTATACATTTGCTAGGGCATGTGCCATCTACAAAAAGGAGAACCAATGCAATCTGTCAAGCTACCATCTCATCAGTCAACTTTTAATCATCAGCAAAGTGATCGAAGCTTGTTGCACATGTAGTCAACAAAATCATCAGGTAGTTCTTACTCAGCAAGAACCTACTCAGTAAGTTTTGGCTTTGCCTGTGGTCATTAAACTCCAGAAATCATTATTGTCTGTACCAGACATGGACAAAAGAACTAAATTCAAGGGGTGAGGAGAGGGTGACTGCCCTTGACATCAAGACATCATTTGAACCAGTGTGACACTAAGACTCTGACTCATAAATCAATAGAAATTAGGAGGCAAATCCTCCGCTGGTTGGAGTTATAGAATCTCTACTGTGTCGAAACAGACCATTTGGCCCAACACGTCTACACCAACCCTCCAAAGAGTATGCCACCCAGACCCATTCCCCTACTCTATTAGTCAACATTTACCCCTGACTAATGCACCTAACTTGCACATCCTTGAAGACTATGGACAATTTAGCATGGCCAATTCACTTAACCTGTGCATCTTTGGATCGTGGGAGGAAACAGGAACACTCAGAGGAAACCCACACAGACACTGGGAGAATGTGCAAACTCCACAGGCAGTCGCCTGAGGCTGGAATCGAACCTAGGTCCCAGGCACTGTGAGGGCAGCAGTACTAACCACTGAGCCACCATGCCATCCCTTACTTGGCAGATAGGAAGATGGTTGTGATTGTTGGAGATCAGTCATCTCAGCTCTGGGACATGTCTGCAAGTTTCCCAAGAGCATTGAATTTGGCCCAAATAGCTTCAGCTACTTCAATGACCTTCCCTCCATCATAAGGTCAGAAATGGGGATGCTTGCCAATGATTGCATAATTGACAACTCCGCAGATACTGAAGCAGTCCACACTGAAATGCAGCAAGGCCTGGCTGATATCTCAGCTTGTCCTGATAAGTGGCAAGTAACATGTGCATAACACAAATGTCAGGCAGTAACTCTCTCCAACAAGAGAGAATTGAATTATCATATAGCTTGACTTTCAATTCCAACATTGAATTCCTTATCATCGAGGGTTTATGCATCAGAAGCCTAATCTATCAGTCATAAATAATTGGGTTGCAAGAGGAGGTGAAATCCTAGGAATTTTGTGGTCAGTAACTTATCATCAAGCCCCAAAGCATGTCCACCATTTTCAAGGCTCAAGTCAGGAATGCGGTGGAATAGTCCCCACTTCCCTGGCTGGGAGCAGTTCCAACAACACTCAAAGAAGCTTGACACCACAAAACACTTCACCTGGATGGTTCCCCATTCACCACCAGAAATGATCCCTTCCTCCACCACCGACCTGTACTGGCGACAGTATTTACCATAACTGAGGTGCACTGTAGTTGTCTACCAATCTCTTAAAACAGCAAGAAGTTTTCTTCCTCTCTCTACAAGAATCTCAGGGAGTCCCTCTCCCACTGCAACTCCCAGGTCATTTCCTCTGCCCTGAAGCTCTTCAACCATGTCGTGAAACAAACTCGGTACCACAGCCACATTTGCTTCCTCAGTGCATGCCTCAGCAAAGGACTCACCCTTCATCCCCCTCCGTCCACGCATCAATGAATTTAATACACGCCGTGACGTCGAACAATTCTTCCGTCGCCTCCGCCTCTGAGCTTACTTTCACAATCAGGACTCCCGCCCACCTTCCGAGGACCCCTTCGCCCACCTCCAACACACTGCATCCACCTGGACACCCCGCACTGGCCTATTACCTGCCCTCGACCTCTTCATTTCCAACTGCCGTCGGGACATTAACCACCTCAACCTGTCCACCTCCCTCCCCCACTCCAACCTCTCATCCTCACAACGCGCAGCCCTCCAATCCCTCTGCTCCAATCCCAACCTCACCATGAAGCCAGCGGATAAAGGGGGCGCAGTGGTAGTCTGGCGCACTGACCTCTACACCGCTGAAGCCAAATGCCAACTCGAGGACACCTCTTCCTACTGCCCCCTCGACCATGACCCCACCCCCCATCACCAAACCATCATCTCCCAGACCATACAGAACCTCATCACCTCAGGAGATCTCCCACCCACAGCTTCCAACCTCATAGTCCAGGAACCCCGCACTGCCCGGTTCTACCTCCTTCCCAAGATCCACAAGCCTGACCACCCTGGCCGACCCATTGTCTCAGCATGCTCCTGCCCCACTGAACTCATCTCTCCCTACCTCGACACTGTCCTATCCCCCCTAGTCCAGAAACTCCCCACATACGTTCGAGACACCACCCAGGACCTCCACCTCCTCCAAGACTTCCGTTTCCCCGGCCCCCAACGCCTCATCTTCACCATGGATATCCAATCCCTCTACACCTCCATCCGCCATGGCCAGGGCCTCCAAGCCCTACGTTTCTTCCTCTTCAGACGTCCCCAACAGTACCCTTCACCGACACTCTCATTCGTTTGGCCGAACTGGTCCTCACCCTTAACAATTTCTCCTTTGAATCCTCCCACTTCCTCCAGACCAAAGGGGTAGCCATGGGCACACGTATGGGCCCCAGCTATGCCTGTCTCTTTGTTGGCTACGTAGAACAGTTGATCTTCCGTAATTACACCCACCGGCACCACTCCCCACCTCTTCCTCCGCTACATTGATGACTGCATTGGCGCCACCTCGTGCTCCGGCAAGGAGGTTGAGCAATTCATCAACTTCACCAACACATTCCATCCTGACCTTAAATTTACCTGGACCTTCTCTGACACGTCCCTCCCCTTCCTGGGCCTCTCCATCTCCATTAATGACGACCGACTTGACACTGACATTTTTTACAAACCCACCGACTCCCACAGCTACCTGGATTACACCTCTTCCCACCCCATCTCTTGCAAAAATGCCATCCCGTATTCCCAATTCCTCCGCCTCCGCCGTATCTACTCCCAGGAGGACCAGTTCCACCATAGAACACACCAGATGGCCTCCTTCTTTAGAGACCGCAATTTCCCTTCCCACGTGATTAAAGATGCCCTCCAACGCATCTCGTCCACATCCCGCACCTCCGCCCTCAGACCCCACCCCTCCAACCGTAACAAGGACTGAACGCCCCTGGTGCTCACCTTCCACCCTACAAACCTTCGCATAAACCAAATCATCCGCCGACATTTCCGCCACCTCCAAAAAGACCCCACCACCAGGGATATATTTCCCTCCCCACTCCTTTCCCCCTTCCGCAAAGACCGTTCCCTCCGTGACTACCTGGTCAGGTCCACGCCCCCTTACAACCCACCCTCCCATCCTGGCACTTTCCCCTGTCACCGCAGGAACTGTAAAACCTGTGCCCACACCTCCTCCCTCACCTCTATCCAAGGCCCTAAAGGAGCCTTCCATATCCATCAAAGTTTTACCTGCACATCCACTAATATCATTTATTGTATCCGTTGCTCCCGATGCGGTCTCCTCTACATTGGGGAGACTGGGCGCCTTCTGGCAGAGCACTTTAGGGAACATCTCTGGGGCACCCACACCAATCAACCACACTGCCCCGTGGCCCAACATTTCAACTCTCCCTCCCACTCTGCCGAGGACATGGAGGTCCTGGGCCTCCTTCACTGTCGCTCCCTCACCACCAGATGCCTGGAGGAAGAACGCCTCATCTTCCGCCTCGGAACACTTCAACCCCAGGGCATCAATGTGGACTTCAACAGTTTCCTCATTTCCCCTTCCCCCACCTCATCCTAGTTTCAAACTTCCAGCTCCGCACTGTCCCCATGACTTGTCCGGACTTGTCCGACCTGCCTAGCTCCTTTTCCACCTATCCACTCCACCCTCTCCTCCCTGACCTATCACCTTCATCTCCTCCCCCACTCACCCATTGTACTCTATGCTACTTTCTCCCCACCCTCACCTTCCCCTAGCTTATCTCTCCATGCTTCAGGCTCACTGCCTTTATTCCTGATGAAGGGCTTTTGCCCGAAACATCGATTTCGCTGCTCGTTGGATGCTGCCTGAAATGCTGTGCTCTTCCAACACCACTGATCCAGAATCTTTCAAATGCATGATTTCTATCACCAAGAAGGACAAGACAAGCAGATACACAGAAATCCCAGGACCTATGAGATTTCCTTCTGAGTCACTCACTTAGAATCTTATCCCAGGGAGTATATCACTGTTCCTTCTCTTTCCTTGTGTCAAAATGCAGGAACTCCTTCTGTGTGAGTGTCTGTCCACCCCAAGGACTATAGCAGTTCAAGAATGCAGCTCACCAACACCTTCTCCAGGGAAATTAGGGATGACCAACTAATGGTGGTACAGCCAGCAATGCCCACACTCCCCAAATAAATGAAAATAAATGAATGAGTGCTCAAACATGGCTTTAGGAATGAGTGATTAGCACTGAAACAGACTGCTTCTTCCTGGAAGATACTGCTCCAAATTCCCCTCCCAGTCTCCTTCTACTATGTCCATCGGCAGAGCTTTTCATTCCCCCTACATGTGGTTCTCTCTTTTCCCCTTAAGAAGCACTGATGCTATTCACCTTTCCATTTCCCACTTCCTCAGAATTCCCCAGCCTGAAGTCTCTGTCAGAGTTATGAACAGGTTTTATGTATTTTATGTGTTACCTCTGGTTTTGGGTCGTCTCACATGTGGAAACATTGTGTATTACTTGTCAAAAACTCTTCCATAATTTTAAATGTCTCTATGAGTCTTCCCATTGTAGTCGAAAGAGCCATTATCCAGCCCATATTTCCTTTAAGTAACACCTTTTACAGTGGCGATATCTTTTTTTAAATCAAATTAAGACCAAGCATTTTCTATGTAAACTTAATATAACTTCTCTAGTTTTCACTCGGTACAGTCATAGAGTCATAGAGATGTACAGCATGGAAACAGATCCTTCGGTCCAACCCGTCCATGCCAACAAGATATCCCAACCCAATCTAGGGCCACCTGGGAGCACCCGACCCACATCCCTCCAAACCCTTCCTATTCATTTACCCATCCAAATGCCTCTTAAATGTTACAATTGTACCAGCCTCCATCACATCCTCTGGCAGCTCATTCCATACACGTACCACCCTCTGCGTGAAAACGTTGCCCCTTAGATCTCTTTTATATCTTTCCCCTCTCACCCTAAACCTATGCCCTCTAGTTTTGGACTCCCAGACCCCAGGGAAAAGACTTTGTCTATTTATCTTATCTATGCTCCTCACAATTTTGTAAACTTCTATAAGGTCACCCCTCACCCTCTGACATTCTAGGGAAAACAGCTTCAGCCTGTTCAGCCTCTCCCTGTAGCTCAGATCCTCCAACCCTGGCAACATCCTTGTAAATCTTTTCTGAACCCTTTCAAGTTTCACAACATCTTTCTGATAGGAAGGAGACCAGAATTGCACGCAATATTCCAACAGTGGCCTAACCAATGTCCTGTACAGCCGTAACATGTCCTCCCAACTCCTGTACTCAATACTCTGACCAATAAAGGAAAGCATACCAAACGCCTTCTTCACTATCCTATCTACCTGTGACTCCACGTTTAGGAGCTATGAACCTGCACTCCAAGGTCTCTTTGTTCAGCAACACTCCCTACGACCTTACCATGAAGTGTATAAGTCCTGCTAAGATTTGCTTTTCCAAAATGCAGCACCTCGCATTTTTCTGAATTAAACTCCATCTGTCACTTCTCAGCCCATTGGCTCATCTGGTCCAGATCCTGTTGTAATCTGAGGTAACCCTCTTCGCTGTCCACTACACCTCCAATTTTGGTGTCAGCTGCAAACTTACTAACTATACCTCTTATGCTCGCATCCAAATCATTTATGTAAATGACAAAATGTCGAGGGCCAGCACCAATCCTTGTGGCACTCCACTGCTTACAGGCCTCCAGTCTGAAAAACAACCCTCCACCACGACCCTCTGTCATCTACCTTTGAGCCAGTTCTGTATCCAAATGGCTAGTTCTCCCTGTATTCCATAAGATCTAACCTTGCTAATCAGTCTCCCATGGGGAACCTTGTCGAACGCCTTACTGAAGTCCATATAGATCACATCTACTGCTCTGCCCTCATCAATCTGCTTTGTTACTTCTTCAAAAACTCAATCAAGTTTGTGAGACATGATTTCCCAAGCACAAAGCCATGTTGACTATCCCGAATCAGTCCTTGCCTTTCCAAATACATGTACATCCTGTCCCTCAGGATTCCCTCTAACAACTTGCCCACCACTGATGTCAGGCTTACCGGTCCATAGTTCCCTGGCTTGTCATTACCGCCCTTCTTAAACAGTGGCACCACGGTTGCCAACCTCCAGTCTTCCGGCACCTCACCTGTGACTATCAATGATACAAATATCTAAGCAAGAGGCCCAGCAATCACTTCTCTAGCTTCCCACAGAGTTCTCAGGTACAACTGATCAGGTCCTGGGGATTTATCCACCTTTAACCATTTCAAGGCATCCAGCACTTTCCTCTTCTGTAATCTGGACAGTTTGCAAGATGTCACCATGTATTTCCCTACAGTCTATATCTTCCATATCTCTTTCTTCAGTAAATACTGATGCAAAATATTCATTTAGTATCTCCCCCATTTTCTGTGGCTCCACACAAAGGCCACCATGATGATCTTTGAGGGGCCCTATTCTCTCCCCAGTTACCCTTTTGTCATTAATATATTTGTAAAAACCCTTTGGATTCTCCTTAATTGTATTTGCCAATGCTATCTCATGTCCCCGTTTTGCCTTCCTGATTTCCCTCTTAAGTATACTCCTACTTCCTTTATACGCTTCTAAGGATTCACTCGATCTATCCTGTCTATACCTGACATATGCTTCCTTCTTCTTCGTAACCAAACCCTCAATTTCTTCAGTCATCCAGCATTCCCTATACCTACCAGCCTTCCCTTTCACCCTGAAAGGAAGATACTTTCTCTGGATTCTTGTTATCTCATTTCTCAAGGTTTTCCATTTTCCAGCCGTCCCTTTACCTGTGAACATCTGCCTCCAATCAGCTTTCGAAAGTTCTTGCCCAATACCATCAAAGTTGGCCTTTCTCCAATTTAGAACTTCAACTTTTAGATCTGGTCTATCCTTTTCTATCACAATTTTAAAACGAATAGAATTATGGTCGCGGCCCCAAAGTGCTCGCCCACTGACACCTCAGTCACCTGCCCTGCCTTATTTCCCAAGAGTAGGTCTAGTTTTGCACCTTCTCTAGTAGGTACATTCACATACTGAATCAGAAAATTGTCTTGTACACACTTCAGAAATTCCTCTCCATCTCAACCTTTAACACAATGGCAGTCCCAGTCGATGTTTGGAAAGTTAAAATCCCCTACCATAACTACCCTATTATTCTTACAGATAGCTGAGATCTCCTTACAAGTTTGTTTCTCAATTTCCCTCTGACTGTTGGGGGGTCTATAATACAATCCCAATAAGGTGATCATCCCTTTCTTATTTCTCAGTTCCACCCAAATAACTTCCCTGGATGTATTTCCAGGAATATCCTCCCTCAGTACAGCTGTAATGCCTCAGCACAGCTTATCAAAATGCCACTCCCCCTCCTCTCTTGCCTCCTTTTCTATCCTTCCCGTAGCATTTGTATCCTGGAACATTAAGCTGCCAGTCCTGCCCATCCCTGAGCCATGTTTCCGTAATTGCTATGATATCCCAGTCCCATGTTCCTAACCATGCCCTGAGTTCATCTGCCTTCCCTGTTAGGCCCCTTGCATTGAAATAAATGCAGTTCAATTTATTAGTCCTAACTTGTCCCTGCCTGCCCTGACTGTTTGACTCACTTCTGCTCTCAGCTGTACCCATCTCAGATCGATCTCTTCCCTCACTATCTCCCTGGGTCCCACCACCCCCCCCCCACCTTACTAGTTTAAATCCTCCCAAGCAGTTCTAGAAAATTTGCCTGCCAGTATATTAGTCCCCTTCCAATTTAGGTGCAATCTGTCCTTCTTGTACAGGTCACTTCTACCCCAAAAGAGATTCCAATGATCCAAAAATGTGAATCCTTCTCCCATACATCAGCTCCTCAACCATGCATTCATCTGCTCTATCCAGCCATTCCTGCCCTCACTAGCTCGTAGCACCGGGAGTAATCCAGATATTACTACCCTTGAGGACCTCCTTTTTAAATTTCTGCCTAACTCTGTAATCTCCCTTCAGAGTCTCAACATTTTCCCTTCCAATGTCATTGGTTCCAATGTGGACAATGACCTCTTGCTGGCCCCTCTCCCCCTTGAGAACATTCTGCACCCTCTCTGAAACATCCTTGTTCCTGGCACCAGGGAGACAACACACCATTCTACTTTTTCTCTGCTGGCCACAGGAACGTCTGGCTGTACCTCTGACTACAGAATCCCCTAACACAATTGATCTCTTGGAAGCCGACGTATCCCTCGTTGCATTAGAGCCAGTCTCAATACCAGAAACTTGGCTGGTCGTTCCCCTGAGAATCCATCACCCCCTACATTTTCCAAAACAGCATACCTGTTTGAAATGGGTGTATCCACAAAAGACTCCTGCCCTAGGTGCCGACATCTCTTACCCTTCCTGGAGTTAACCCATCTATGTGACTGTATCTGAGACTTTACCCCCTTCCTATAACTGCCTCCAGGTACCTCCAAGTGAGTTCCAGTAGATTGTTTTCTCTCTAAGGATATATTCATTTACTATGACCTTCGCTTTGTGAAAGCTGCAGCTTTGCCCAGATGAGGTTTGATGGAGCAAATGTTCCCACATTTGAATAGTTGGAGGAAAGAGCAAGTACAAAAGGAGGCGGAACTCTTTTGTCAGTCGCAGCTTTGAACTGAGAATTAATGAACTTTTCTGCCCATTTCTCAAGGTGTGACTAATTGAAGCCACTGTATGTTCCCATTTGAGTTCCACGCCTCCAAGCAGCTGTCTGGAGTTGCCTCTCTGTTGGTGAGAGAGAGTGAGAGAGAGAGAGAGAGAGACGCGTCTAATCAAACAAATCTGGCAAACTGCAGAACCTGGTAGCTGAACTGGAAAAAAAAATTGGAACAAGGTTCATTTAAAGAAATCAGGACATTTATTCCTTACGCAGATATCTTCCCAGAGTTTTCAAACCTCTCTCCTACATTGTGACAAATGGCTGCCTTCAGAATATTTGTCCAAGTAATCATTTTCCCAGTTTCTTGGAATGTTAGCGAGAACTGAATCAATGCTGTGAGTCCACTGCACCCATGTTTTATTCAGGCAGTTGCCTGGAATAAAATAGAATCATGGAATCCATACAGTGTGGAAACAGGCCCTTTGGCTCAACAAGGCCGCACCAACCCTCTGAAGAGTAACCCACCCAGATGTATTCCTCTACTTATTTTTACCTCTGACTAATGTGCCTAACCTACACATCCCTGAACACTGTGGGCAATTTATCACGGCCAATTCACCTGACCTGCACATCTTTGGATTGTGAGAGGACGTGCAAACTCCACATAGACAGTCGCCCGAGGTGGGAATTGAACCTAGGTCCTGGTGTTGTGAGGCAGCAATGCTAACCACTGAGCTACCATGGCGCCCAGCCCATGTGCCCCTGTAGAACTGTAGAAAATATGGAGTGATGCTTGGTCCCATACTCAGAGTGTAGTTGCAGAGAATGTATAACTACTGTGTTCTGTCTGTCACCAGCTCCATTCGTATCTGGAGGAAGTGGACGCCTAATTCTATTCTGTAATGTATTGGATCTCAGTTCCAGATGTGACTCTGACTGTATCCCCCATCGCCACTCCATAATAAAGTGTCTGAATTGTAATTGCCCACTGTAATAACAGAACAGTTAGGCAGGCTGTCAGTACTAGCTTTGAGGCCCAAATGGATTCGGCTGTAGACGTTTTCAAAACTGGAAGTTCATTATCCTCCTTGCAGTTTAAAGAAATTGTCTCCTACTTTCTCAGTGTATTAATGATACCAGTAAAGTGGCTGCACTGCATTTGTCTGTTCTTTTTATAGATCCAGGGCCATATTTTAGTATGCTGAAACATACCTACAGGTAGCAAGAACTATGCAAGATCCAGATCTGGATTGATAAACCACAAGCAACATTTGTCTCACAGAAATATGACACAATGACCATCTCCAACAGAATAAAATTACCCATTGTTGTTCAACATCCCTTAAACCATTCCGATTAACATCTTAGGGGTTACCATTGACCAGAAACTGAAATCTAGGAGAAAGTGAGGACTGCAGATGCTGGAGATCAGAGCTGAAAAATGCGCTGCTGGAAAAGTGCAGCAGGTCAGGCAGCATCCAAGGAGCAGGAGAATCGATGTTTCGGGCATAAGCCCTTCTTCTGAAATCAACTAGTCATATAAAATTAGAGCTACAGGAGTAGATCATGACTGGGAATTCTGCAGTTAGTTAGTTAATCACCACTTGAGGAGAAAGTGAGGACTGCAGATGCTGGAGATCAGAGCTGAAAATGTGTTGCTGGAAAAGTGCAGCAGGTCAGGCAGCATCCAAGGAACAGGAGAATCGACGTTTCGGGCATAAGCCCGAAAGAAGGCCTGAAGAAGGGCTTATGCCCGAAACGTCGATTCTCCTGTTCCTTGGATGCTGCCTGACCTGCTGCGCTTTTCCAGCAACACATTTTCAGCTCTAATCACCACTTGACTCCCTAAAGCCAGTGCATATGTTGGAAGACACAAATCATAGGTATAATGGAATACTCATTCAGGCAAGTGGGGGAATGCAGTCCAACAACTTTCAAAATGTTTGATAACACCTCGTGCAAGAAGTCCACTTGACTGGCACCACTACCATAAATATTCATACTGTCCACGACTAACACACAACAGCAATGAATACCATCTATTAGATGAACTATAGCAAGTAACCAAGCATCCTTCAGAACCTGTAATCCCTGCTACCCAGAAGGTCAATGAAAGCAAATAGATGGAATCATCTACAAGTTCCCCTCCAAGTCACTCAGTAATCCTGGCTTGGAATTTGTAACTTGGAACAGCCTTCCAGACAGCACTGTGAACGTACTTACACCACAGGGACTGCAGCAGTTCCAGAAAACAGCTCATCATCAACTTCTCAAGGGTATTTAAGGATGGCAATTAAATACTGTTAAATACATCCTGTCTTCTCTGACATCCCTTGACCAATTAAAAAAAAAGTCATCTGGGATAGCAGCCTGATTTTATGTAAAGTTCCTTACTCATTATGAAAAAATATGAACTTCTATTTTCATAATGAGCATTTCATTATTAACCACCCACACAACACTGTCAGTAATGCATC
The DNA here is from genome assembly GCF_037043375.1 of Chiloscyllium plagiosum. Classification (NCBI taxonomy): domain Eukaryota; kingdom Metazoa; phylum Chordata; class Chondrichthyes; order Orectolobiformes; family Hemiscylliidae; genus Chiloscyllium; species Chiloscyllium plagiosum. The sequence goes on from NW_028270151.1 coordinate 88,994,666, forward strand.
ACCTTAAAAAATGCAAATGGAGATAAAGAGACTTTTTGCCTCTTCCACTGGACCCTGATGTGACTTCTTGACCTGTCCTTGGGTATTCTTCAATATTCATTATGATCTTGATTGTGCTTTGATCCACATATAGTTGAAATCGTTTTGTAGTTCTTGGCATTCTGTAGGTCTCATTTACATAAAGTAGATAAAGATTACCTCCAGTGTTGTATTTTAATATGAAATATATGTTATAATGAAAATATGTTACCTAAAATATCAACTTATCATGTCATTAGCTGTATGCTTTTTGAAAATAACACTTTGCAAAGCAAAACAGACTGGCTATAGAAGTAAAAATGTTGCATTTTCACAGGACATAAATGGCTTGACTGGAGACATTGAGTCAAGATTTGAGTGGCGCTGGAAAAGCACAGCATATCAGGCAGCATCCGAGGAGCAGGAAAATCGATGTTTCGGGCAAAAGCACTTCATTGAGCCTGCGATGTTTCAGAGAGATATTACACAACTCCGTTTGTGGGTGTTCACTATAATAGTTTCCAACACATGCAATCATATAGAATTTATACAGGGACAACAGTCTTTGCCCTCTCTCTTTATCTCTGGATACCCTCTCAAATGTGTTACAATCCCATTGGAAGACTTCATCTTTACAATGGCAATGCTCTTTAAAGATAAGTCTGAACGTATATTGCTTTCTCCAGGAAAAGAGAATTCTACCAACCATGCTTGGTCACCAATGTTGCTTCAAAGCTATGCAGCAGCTCTGAAGGTCCATGCACAGTGTATAGCATGCTGGGGCTGTGACAATATATTCATTTCCAGTTTCTCCAGCAATTGCTGCACACAGAGGGGTCTGTGCAGTGGCTGGAGAAATTAAACAGAATGTTCCTCTCACATTTGTTTGCACATTTAAATTTCTTGTATATAATCTTTGCTTGAGTTCATTTTCACTTGCAGTAACTTAATTCGGTATGTGTCAGCCTGGATGACAAGTTTCTGCTGGTGAACTATGTAAACTGATTCATACATATGCAATCGACATGACCACCTCTCTTTTTAGATTCAAAATTTCTTGTGACCAGATGAGGAATGGGACAATGATGGAATTAATGGACCTTCAATTATTCATAACAATGCAGATTGAGGAAGTGGATGGAAAAATGCCATTCAGATTAGAAAGCTGCTTAATCGAGGGTCAATCAAATATTAAAGTTAATGGAACTGGAATGGCAATGGTTAGTGGCTCAATTTTTCCATGTAATTTCTACTGTTCAATGAAAATGGTGCAATAGAAAGACAAGTATTAGTCGCAAAGCGCTGTCATATGGAAGATCCTGGAATTTCTAACATATCAGTAATTAGGGTTATGAAGTGCACCACCAGAAGGAAAACCATTGTAATGTAACATTATTTCCAAAGAAAAAATGTTACAGCTTAGCTCAAGTTACATTTGCTTTGATTTAGAGATGAGAAACTAAACAAATCAATGTGTTGGTGTGACTGGAAAATTCAAGTTCAATTTAAACCTTCAATTACTGGTCAGACACCATGTTCACTCCTTTCAGTCACCTTGCTCTTCATATAAACCTTTAACTGCAGTAGTATGTGTGCAACAATAATTTAATTGAACTGAGGTTCAAGCTGCCTTATGGATCAATGAAAGCACAAGTGATTTTAAAAGTAATTAAAGGTTATCCGAAATAAAGCATACTGTTTCAAGGTTTGACACAACATTAGACTCCGAAGGTCTCTTTCAACTCAAGTAAGGCTGAACCAAGCAGACATATTCCAGTCCCAGACCTTGTTATATAAGACACTTCTAAATTTGTAGATGATACAAAATTTGGAAATGTTATGAATTGTGAGGAGGTACTATAGATGAAAGATGGGAAACGGAAAGCAAAACAATACAAGTCTGTTAGCTTGACATCAGTCATAGGCAAAATGCTGGAATGTATTATTAAGGAGGTTATAGGAGGCCACTTCAAAAATCTTAATCCTGTAGGCAGAGTCAATATGGTTTTGTGAAAGGGAAGTCATCCTTCATAGAGTTCTTTGAGGAACAAATGAGCAACAGGCATAAAGGGGAACATGTGTCGGTAGTGTTCTTGGATTTCCAGAAGGTATCTGGCAAGTTCCCACATTGAAGGTTACTAAACCAAGTAAGAGCTCATGGTCTGGGGGTTACCTACTAAAGTTAGTAAAGTTGCTGATGTCACACAGATAGATAGGAAAGTAAGTTGTGAAGAGGAATAGGAGTCATAGGAGAGTGGCAATAAGTTGGCAGATGGACAATAATGTGAGAACATGAGAACATGACCATTTTGGGAAGCAGCAGTATATTATTTAAACTGAGAGATTACAAACTGAGTTACAAAGGTGTTTGGGTGTCCCAGCACATGCAAGTACAGCAAATGATTAGGAAGGCAAAGGAATGTTGTTATTTATTTCAAAGGTGAATTAAACATAAAATTAGCAACATTTTAATACTGTTGTAAACAGCGTTGGTGAGGCCACACCTGGAGCAATGGGTAGAGTTTGTCGCTTCATTTAAGGTGGAGTACTGCATCCAGTTATGGGCATCACAATTTGAGAAGGAAGTGAGGGCATGAGAGAGAGAACAGAACAGAATCACAAAGATGTTTCCAGGGACATGGAGAACCTGTTCTATTTGGAGAAGAGAAAATTGAGAGGGGCTTTGATTAAAATCATGAGGAGTCTGGACTGAGTCGATGGAGAAAAGCTTTTCCCATTGCAGAAAGGATTGAGAATGGGTGGACAGATTTCAGGGAACTGACAAAAGAAGCCACTCTGTTTTATATTTTGGATCTGTACAGAAATACTAGTACTTCCATTGTTTTAAGTTTTAGAATATTTAGTCTGTGCTTCTAGCTCTTACATCTGCTCTTTCTACGAATTTACTTACTTTTCTGAGACCATTACTTGACTTAACCAATCAAACAGTGAACATCAATGGTAAACAAGATCACATTAATCGAATATAGAACAATTAAGTATGAGATCAAGCAAGTTGGATTAATAGTTTGCCCTTGACAAATCCATGTTAGCTTTCCTTAATTGATCTGAATTTAACTGAGTGATTATTAGTTTTGTCTTCTGAATTATGTTTTCTGTAAGTTTCCTGACCACAAAGATTAATCTGACTGGTTGCATTCGCTGACTTATCTTTCCAATTTTTGTGAACAAGGATGTAACAACTCAATTCTGACTCCCTCTGGCACCGTGCCTAATTCTAATGGAGATTGGAAAACTATGTCTGTCCCTTCTGCAATTTCCACTCTGACTTCTTTCAGTATCTTTAAATGCTTTGTGTCTGGTCCTGATGCCTTTTTAAGTAGAGAAAGCCTGTCCACCTCCTTCCCGATTTGAAACTCTTCTCAAGATAAATAAAAAAGGTTGGCAACGTAAAATTACAGGACCTGGTCGGAATAAATCTAGATTCAGGGGAGGCCTCACTGAAGTACATCATAATCAGTGGAGCTCAGTTCAACACCAATGTTCTTTTTGTTCAATGTTTGAACTGAAGTGTTTCTTATCTTTTCTCAATCTCTTGATGGTTGTACCATTGAAGTCGATCTTGGTGGAGCCCTTTACCTGGATTCTTCAGCCCAGTTTCTCAATCACTTCCTACAGAACCCAACCCTTACGTATCCTAGTTCAGATACTCCACTTTCAAACCCTGAAACTTTTGGTTGGCCTGATAAACTACAAATGCTGAACGTAATTATAATTCCAATTAAAATTAATCACTTTCTATTTTTAAATACTAACAGCTACCTTCCTCATTGTTTTATATAAAAGAAGTAATCTATAGCACTGACTTGAAGGTATTTTTTTTAAACATGGTAAATTTTAATTTGTAATTTCAATTCTAATTTTAATTTTAATTTCTTGGTTTTACTGTTCAGGCCATCAGTAACAAAATTAAATTAATGGCATCAGCATTAATGATGTAATAACAGGCCAGTGGCTTTATGGTAATTGCATTTTATTCTCTTTTTAAGTATGGCAAGCACGTTAACCCACAGAATACTGTACTCGCTGAGTAGATTCTGCTTGTTATTTAACACTATCACAATCTAATCTATTCTGTTCGACATGTTATATGATACAACAGATAAGAAGTTACTGTTTTCATTTCCAATGTGAAACTTCTCCCAAAAGCTTCTAGATATAGCATAGTTCATCATTATAAAGGTTCTTTATCCTTCAGCGCCTCCCCCCACCCACCCAACAAAGAGACGTTTCACAGCGATACTGACCCACTGCACACTTTACAGTGGGGTTATGGGGATAAAGTAGAGCGTCATTTGGATGGGATGCTATTCGAAGGGTCGCTGCAGACTCGATGGGCCAAGTAGCTGTTTCCATACTATTGGGATTCTAACCTCTGAACTGGGTTGAGGACTGTTCTGAAGAAGGGTCTCCAGACCTGAAACAGGAACAGTGAAATTTATATTCAGTGAGAAATTCAAATCAGTAGCTCATCTAATGGTGATCATTCCACAACAATTGTTTGTCATAAAAAACCCATCTTGTTCACTAATATCCTGTAGGGGAAGAAATCTGCCATCATCGCTGGTCAGGCTACATGTTTCCACAGACCCTCAGCTGCTGTCAGGGTAATTAGGGAGGACAATAAACTGACAATGCCCACATCTTGTGAATGAGTTATTTTTAAATAACCTGCAATAATAAATTTCAATTTAACTAAAGGCAAATGGATCACTAAGTTCAGACTGTTCCATTGAGTTAACATCAAAGATTTATCTGGCACCTAATGTACCCTTTTATTAATGCATTGGACAATGGATAGGATAAGTCTGCTTTAAAAAAGAAGTATTTGAAATGCTAATGAAGTGAAAAAAGTCCAGCTGGAACTCGTCCCACAGTTCTGAAGAAAATAAAAGTTGATAAACAGAAAATTTGTCCTCAATTTTCTATTCCTTCTTGAAAATGGGAACGGTATCAAAGAGATAGTAGATGCCAATTTGGACACCCTATTTAAAAGAAGAGAAACATCAAACCAGTAATTAGAGAGCAGTCAGCTTGAACATTTCTGAAAACATAATGGGCAGAATCTTCTGCAGGCCTGAGCTGTGTGGACAATGGCACGATTTGTGGCCGAATCAAATGGGATGTCTGACTGAGCCTGTCTCAATGTCAGGAGGGTTCCACTCTACCTCTTATACTTTTGACAAGAGGTGGAGTGGGTTTTGGTTGCTGATTAAGGGGGTTATTGTTTCTTAAGAGCTTTGTTAATGTCCCACCTGTTTATTATATTCCATGCTGACAATCAACAATTAATGTTGCTTCTACGTGGGAGTCGAGTCCTGATTCGCAGGCAGGGACCTGGAAACCCTGCTGGATGGGATAGTGCACAGTCAGGACCTCCTCTTCCCCCAAGATCCACACTGGAGGCCAGAGCACCAGACCATGCTAGCCTGATCCAACGTTGCCACCCAGGTCCATGCAGGCATAATAAACCAAGCAAACGTGTTAGATGTCGAGAAAATGTGAAAGACGTTAGAGCGGGTGCCTGTCAAATTTAGCTCACCACTTGCTCTGAGCAATTTCCATGTTGGACACAAGGCACCACTATCTCAGGGTATACTCCATGAGCGCCAGCCATAGATTCCCTATATCCATAGCACCCACATGTTCCAGCTTCTGTGAATCCTCATGGCATACCTTCGATCCACTGGCAGCATCTTTCTGCTCTTCAATGCTGTATCTTCGGCTGCCCCTGTAACTCTCATTACAATGCTGCAGCAAGGACACTATATGCTCAGGGACATACCCACAGCTCACTGTCATAGAGCTCTCTCACTCTGAGCTGATCTGGTTGTCACAGTGTCCCTGCTTTGTCTTTCCATTTTCAATTTTGCTTTCTCAGCCAGAGCTACCGCCCTTACATCATTTTTGTCTTGCCTTGCCATCACAGATACAATTTCAGGAAGCTTGTCATTGTTGTCAACAGGCCTCAGTCAAGTCAAGGGGGACGCCCTTCACTTGGAAAAGTCCTGGCGCAGTAAGTCAGGGAAATCTTTGATAACAGGAGAAACTGAGGACTGCAGATGCCGGAGATCAGAGCTGAAAATGTGTTGCTGGAAAAGCGCAGCAGGTCAGGGAGCATCCAGGGAACAGGAGAATTGACGTTTCGGGCAGAAGCCCTTCCTCAGGAATCACATTTCCAACGCCCCTCCCCCAAGTCCCTCCTCCCTACCTTTTATCTTAGCCTGCTGGACACACTTTCCTCATTCCTGAAGAAGGGCTCATGCCCGAAACGTCGATTCTCCTGTTCCTTGGATGCTGCCTGACCTGCTGCGCTTTTCCAGCAACACATTTTCAGCTCAAATCTTTGATAACAGTCCAGGAGCTTGGACACAGTCAGTCAGCCACTCAGGGCAGTCAGGGTCAGGGTGGTCTCCATGTAAAGGGTGAAGAGCTGAATGTCAATACCCCAACACTGTCTTGAGTCTTCCTGCCCTACTGGAGGCTGCTCTATCCTGGTTTGAGAGGGTGTAAGGTATTAAAGGGAGTTACAAGTGGTTGGCGCATGGATAGTTGGGGCTGGTGAGAAAGTGTCCCCAGCAAGTGATGGTTGACAACAAGTGCGGGAAGATGTTGCAAGTAACAGTGAGAGTGGGAGAGCATGAGCCTTGATGGGAGGTGGGTGCAATAGCAGAGATAGAGTGAGAATGAGGTAGTAAAGAGGAAATGGCGGCACTTCTGAGTGGGGAAGGTCATTGACTATTTGCCTACAGTGCTGGCATTCCTCCAGATGGGAAAAGTGAGGACTGCAAATGCTAAAGATCAGAGCTGAAAATGTGTTGCTGGAAAAGCGCAGCAGGTCAGGCAGCATCCAAGGAGCAGGAGAATCGACATTTCGGGCATGAGCCCTTCTTCAGGAATGAGGAAAGTGTGTCCAGCAGGCTAAGATAAAAGGTAGGGAGGAGGGTCTTGGGGGAGGGGCATTGGAAATGCGATAGGTGGAAGGAGGTCAAGGTGAGGGTGATAGGCCGGAGTGGGGTGGGGGCGGAGAGGTCAGGAAGATGATTGCAGGTTAGGAAGGCGGTGCTGAGTTCGAGGGAATTGACTGAGACAAGGTGGGGGAGGGGAAATGAGGAAACTGGAGAAATCCGAGTTCATTCCTTGTGGTTGGAGGGTTCCTCGGCGAAAGATGAGGCACTCTTCCTCCAACCGTCATGTTGCTATGGTCTGGCGATGGAGGAGTCCAAAGACCTGCATATCCTTGGTGGAGTGGGAGGGGGAGTTGAAGTGTTGAGCCACAGGGTGGTTGGGTTGGTTGGTTCGGGTGTCCCAGAGGTGTTCTCTGTAACGTTCCGCAAGTAGGCGGCCTGTCTCCCCAATTTTGAGGAGGCCACATCGGGTGCAGCGGATACAGTAAATGATGTGTGTGGAGGTGCAGGTGAATTTGTGGCGGATATGGAAAGATCCCTTGGGGCCTTGGAGGGAAGTAAGGGGGGAGGTGTGGGCGCAAGTTTTGCATTTCTTGCGGTTGCAGGAGAGGGTGCCGGGAGTGGAGGTTGGGTTTGTGGGGAGTGTGGACCAGACAAGGGAGTCACGGAGGGAGTGGTCTTTTTGGAATGCTGATAGGGGAGGGGAGGGAAATATATCCCTGGTGGTGGGGTCCGTTTGGAGGTGGCAGAAATGACGACGAATGATACGATGTATATGGAGGTTGGTGGGGTGGTAGGTGAGGACCAGTGGGGTTCTGTAAACTCAGATTTCACCAGTTTCCTCATTTCCCCTCCCCCCACCTTGTCTCAGTCAAATCCCTCGAACTCAGCATCGCCTTCCTAACCTGCAATCTTCTTCCTGACCTCTCCGCCCCCACCCCCACTCCGGCCTATCACCCTCACCTTGACCTCCTTCCACCTATCGCATTTCCAACGCCCCTCCCCCAAGTCCCTCCTCCCTACCTTTTATCTTAGCGTGCTGGACACACTTTCCTCATTCCTGAAGAAGGGCTCATGCCCAAAACGTCGATTCTCCTGCTCCTTGGATGCTGCCTGACCTGCTGCGCTTTTCCATTCCTCCAAATACTAAGACTGCATGGACCTGGGTGGCAGCTTTGGACCAGGCTAGCATGGTCTGGTGCTCTGTCCTCCAGTGAGGATCCTGGGGGAAGAGGAGGTCCTGACTGTGCACTACCCCATTCAGCGGGATCTCCAGGCCCCTCAGGACTCTACTCCCATATACGAGCAATGTTGCTTGCTGATTATCAGCACCGTCTTAATGCTGTCCAGCACATGGTGCCAGATAGCACAGGGTGCTTCAGTATCTCAAGCGTTGCCAAAGGAATTGAACATTGTGTAGTCGTCAGCTAAAATCCCCACCTTATTGAAGGAGGACATTTGAAAATCGAGAATATGTGAACGTAAATGCCAGCCAGAATTTATTTCTCAAATGTGCATCATATTTGACTAACTTGATTGAGCTGTTCGATGAAATAGAAAGTGATTTTGTGAGTAGTGCCGTTGATATTGTGTACACAGGCTTTCAATTGATGTTTGATTGAGGATCAGAAAATAGATCTGTCAGCAAAATTGAATATGATCAAATGAAAAGGATAAGCTGCCTAGATATGATCCTGGCTCAGGGACAAAAAGCAGAAAGTAATGGTCGATAGCTATTTTTCAGACCATAGGCAATTTTACAGTTCTGTCCTTTTAGTATCTCTTCTTTTTTTTTGCACACAGTGCCAAAATGTTACGACATCTTACCTGTTATTCTACTTCTATTAACTAATTTAAAATCTGGGACTTTTGTCTGAAAGAAGACACTTGAAAATAAACCAGGACATTGTATTTTAAAATAGCACAAAGTTCATCTAACCTACAAGTTAAGACAAGTTTCCCAAAATTTCTGGTGTGGATTGGCAGTAGAGATAATTGGGCAGTCCCTTTGCGGAATTTCATTGCTTGTCATTGCTTGAACTGTCTAGAATAAAAGCTTAGTTGCATTGGATTGAATTTATTGTCGCGTGTACCGAGGCACAGTGAAAAGCTTTGTCTTGAGAGCAATACCGGCAGATCACAGAGTTAAGTAGCACAGATAAGTAAATAATAGGTAAACAGCAGCAAAGACTAAAACAAAGGTACAGACGAAAGTCAAGCGTTTGTGAGTCCATTCAGTATTCTAACAACAGTAGGGTAGGAACTGTTACGAAACCGGCTGAGTTCAGGCTTCTGTACCTTCTCCCCGATGGTAGTGACAACAAGCAATGGCTAGCTCATCTGCACGAACTACCAAAGATGAAGCAAATCTATTAAATCTATAATCCTAAAGGGAATTGAAGATTCCCTCAACGGCACCTTGATAGCTTTGACAATGGAAAAGCGAAATTCCTTCATTAATATGACAGATATGCAGTCCAGTGTAATGCCAATATTATAAACTTATTAGGTTGTCATGAGTGGGTAACATCAACTGGGCCTTCAGAATAAATTAAAATAGATCTCTTATCAACAATCCTTTTCAAATCGGACCCTATTTCTGTTACAAGTAGAATATATCACAGTGACAGAGAATTTTAAAAAAATAAGTGACGTAGAATTCACTCTAAAAAAAGACTGACTGTACTTTAACACTGACTGTCTCCAGAAGAACAGCCAGCTTACATGGGCCACAACATAACAGGAACATGAAGGTCTCCAAGGGAACGTTAGAATGCGCAATTAATTTTTCTTATGTGTTTTAACTATTTTTGATCCCCACATTCTCAGGCCTATAACCTCTTCCGTAATACATGCTAGCGTGTTTACATATGTCTTGGGATTTGGGATAGGTTTTACCTTTTAACAAAATGTTATACGTTATTTGAGTAATTTTCCAATAAAACTGACTACTTAATTTAAGTAATTCAAGAGAGCTGTCTGGACATTTCTTTGCACACGGCGCAGTACGTAATGAATTTAGAAATCATATCACTAAAAATTCAAAAGTTGTTATAACCTCATGAGTGAGAAGAGAGAGATTTATTCACCTGCCCAGACTTGGTCATAACAAAAGAAGCAGAGAGATCGAGGGGTGCGCATGTGCAAGTCTTTGAACATGGCAAAAAAAAGTTGGAACGGCTCATGAAAACACATAAAATCCTTAACTTTATCAACAGATGTAGTCGGAAAAAGCAAGATGGTGTGTTATATCTCATGGTTAGTATCCAATATACCTTTAAGCTCAAAGTGTCATAGCATGTGGCTTAAGGATATATAGTTCTCAGACTTATAACTTCTAGAAGCATTGACTCGGTCAACAGAACAATAGACCTAGACTCAATATACCGGCCACCACAATGAACAATCAGAAGTGACAACCTGAAGCAGCAGAAACAGAACCAAGTAAATTCCAGAAGACACCAGTACAACAATATTTCACAGGAGCTTCCAAAGCATTAATTATGTCATCTGGACAGGGGACGAAACGCCTGCAAATCAACATCCCAGCTCGGCAGACATACCCACAACCACGGCAAATTACACTCAAGGTACAAATCTTTACACGCACCTTGAACTATAACATTTGTATGTATCAGGAGCTATAATAAACTTGTGTTGAATCTTTTGATATCAAATTACTGAACGGGATGCTCATCGCAGTGTAGGTGTGGATTCAATGGACTGAATGAGCTGCTTTCACACTGTAGGGATTCTATGATTACTCATGTCTGTCTCTTAGGTTTGGGAAACATCAGCTATAAATAGCCTGTGGAAGGAAAGCCTTTAGTAAGGTGGAAGAACACATGGTGATAAATGTTTAATCACTATTTATGCATCAGTTTGAGTAAACTAAACTTTAGAAAATATTTCAATAATTTGCAGAAGATGCAGGGGAACTTCACAGAAATCATTCCAGTGGTGCAGGACTTTATATTGGTAGCAGAGTGGTTATATTACTGGCATAATAATTCAATGGCCTGCACTAATGGCTTGAGACTTGAGTTCAAATTCTATCTGGTTGGGTGAGGAAGTGGTGGTAATAGGTGCATTATGTATAGTATACATTTTTGGATTTCAAAAAAGAAACAGTTTGAGTTAGTTCTGTGAATTTTTTGTTTTATACAGAATCATAGAATCCCCACAACCTGGAGGCAGGCCATTCAACCCATCAAGTACATGCCAACCCTCCAAAGATGTATGACAGGTAGATGATGCACATCAAAGCAACTAATTTAGTTTTAACTTCAGAACAAAAAGGTTTGAACTTTTAGTCCAGGAGAACCCAGAATTCACTTCAGAAGAGAACAGGTTGATTTTTCTCCGCGCAAGAGAACCAAGTTTTTCCGATTAATTCACGGGAACCAGTTACCTTAGCAGTAGTAGTCTCCAGTCGATGAGTTTCCAAGCAGGAATGTTTGGAGAGAAACCTTTGAGTTGTTAAAACTGAGAAAGTTTAGACTTTCAGAATTATGAAACGTTCATGCCAGTGGACTTGTAAAGGAGTTATAACAGTGCTGTTTAAACATTCCACAGGAAAGAAACAGAAAAAGTCCTTGAGGCAAAGATTTTAAAAGCTGATATAGTATGATGTTCTTCTGGAATTGAATCTCTGTTATGGATGGTGTTGAGAAATAGGTTAAAAGCTTGTTTTGAGTTTGTGTTAAGATTTTTCTATCTTCCATGTACACCTTGGTTTTTTCAATCTTGTGTAATAAACTTAGGCTCTGTTGTAAAAGAACATTTGAGTCTTCCTAAAGACTAACCATGATAATAACAAATAGCAACAATTAAAAGTATGATTTTATGAAGCTAGTTTCTTTCTGTGATCTAACTTGTCCAGTATTACAATCAGCCGGATAACAACAAAATATATTCAGTAAATAAATAATAATTCTGATATTAAAACACTGGTGTGAGTTATAGTGACAGTGAAACTATTGGATTGTAGCAGCAACCCTCTCCTCCCCTTATTGTACTCCAAAAGATAAATTTTAAATAGAGTCCAAGTCGACATATTTATAGTAAGAGCATTATTTTAGTTAGGTACACTTCCTGAAGAAGGGCTTATGCCCGAAACGTCGATTCTCCTGTTCCCTGGATGCTGCCTGACCTGCTGCGCTTTTCCAGCAACACATTTTCAGCACACTTCATAAAACTCACACCTCACTGATAACTAGCTCCCCATATTTATACAACCAATTCAAATGAATTAATTCATCATTCAGAATTACATGACCTATTCCTTCAGACCATACACTTCAGTAATGTCCTTCAGTGGACAATAAACATCATTCTTAGCTAGTCTGTTCCACAGACTCACTCAGGTAGGAAAGTGATAGGTTTTTTTATTCATTCACAGGATGAGGCATCACTAGTCAGGCCACCATTTATTGCCCATCCCAGAGGCAGTTAAGAGTCAACCACATTGCTGCGTGTCTGGAGTCACATGTAGGCCGGCAGTTTACTTCCCTAAAGGGCATTAGTGAACCAGATGGGATTTTACAGCAATCAGTTCATGGTCATCATTAGACTCTTATTTCCAGGTATTTATTGAATTCAAATTCAATCATCTACCATGGCAGGATTTGAATCCATGTCCCCAGAACACTACCTGGGTCTCTGGATTTACAGTCCAGTGATAATACCAGTGGGCTATCACCTCCCCATAGGTTATAAATCTAGGCCTTGTGTCCAATGGTCTTGAGTAGGGAATAAGTAAATTGGGGTTTTAAAAGAAAGCAATCCAGCAATGTGCAAGTCCCTTAATCAGGCCAGGCCATGCTGACATGGAACAAATCTTGTGGTGTTCCCTATTGATTCGACTTTCTCCTGTAGCCTTTAGCCAAAAATCATTTTACAACATAAATTGCTGGAAGCCAATAATAGGATGGAGTGGGCAACAGGGTATTGGAAACCTTTAGGAGGACTGTGACTGAGAATCTATCTATTTAACGAATGAGATTTATGGATTGAGAATGAAACAGAATAGTAATAAACTAAGAAATTAGGTGAAGTTGAGTCAGAGGTGATTAAATAAATAGAGGGGAAGAAATATTGGAATGAAAGTGAAAACAAAGGAAAAGTAAGAAAACACATCAAAATTTCAAATGTGGAATCTTAGCATCATTGACAGCAATTTAGTACCTAGAGGTGTGAAATTCTAGATCTTAAATGTCTCAAGTTCATACAGGTTGCTTGTCATTGGATTAACAATGATCATGTGGTTCCAAAGGTATCTGTGCTGTTAATTGCCAGAATCAAATTCATGAGGTTTGTCAAAATAGTTGGAATGTTATGTATGAAATGCCATTTGTCTGATCAGCAACTTCTGGGAGATTTACAATTCATGCCTTTATCACTAAATCGCCTGTAATTGGTGGTTGAGTTTTGCATTAATAACAGTGAGCACCATTGAGCACAATGTTACTTTTACAGCTGCATCCTGCCCAATAACTGCATCTCTCTCCCATGTTTTGTGTGTGGTAGTGGATGGTTGAATGGGTGCGGTAAGTGTTTGGTCAGACAGCATGACTAGAGTTAGATTGCATTATTGGAAGTCGTCAATTCCCGTCTCAGCTGAGCTCCATTTGTACATGTTTCCGAGACATGTGGAAACACTGAGCAAATTCTGTTTGAAATATTGTCTTATGGAATGTTAAGAAAATGCACGTCTCAGACGCTTAAGGCCGAGCAAACCAAACTGTTGGGGTGGCAGGGTGGCTCAATGGTTAGCACTGCTGCTTCACAGCACCAGGGTCCCAGGTTCAATTCCAGCCTCGGGCGATTGTCTGTATGGAGTTTGCACATTCTCCCCGTGTCTGCATGGGTTTCCTCCGGGTGCTCAGGCTTCTCCCCACAGTCCAAAGATGTGCAGGCCAGGTGAATTGGCCATGCTAAATTGCTCATAGTGCGAGGTGCATTAGTCAGAGGGAAATGGTTCTGGGTGGGTTACACTTCAGAGGGTCGGTGTGGACTGATTGGGCTGAAGGGCCTGTTTCCACACTGTAGGGAATCTAATCTGTTGCTTGATTCTGGCAGGCAGAGACACTTTCAAGTTGATTACAAAAGTGGCACTTGGCAGAGATCTGCAGAATTTGTGCACTCAAGGAGAAACCAGTGGTAAAGGAAAGAAACAAAACAGGGAAAGAATGAGAGAAGGAGCCAGCCACAATTAGTATTCACCTCCCGGTACCTTTGTTTCTCCTTGTTTGCTCAGATGGAAAGGCAGCTATTCTAAAAAGGCCCTGTCTGAAATGCAAAATGACCTGTGAAGTCCAATTATGTGTGAATAAAAAGCTTCACAATAATAACTGGGGAGAACCATCTGGGCTGTATTGAAAATCCATTTGTTCGAGAATTCTGTTCAAACATGAGTGAGATTTGAAAGACTACATGCGATTATCATGCATCAGCTTCTTGTTAAACCCTGGGTTCTGTGTGGTGACTTTCGCAGTTATTCCTTTGCATCACTTCTGTTTTTTGTTGCCAAAGAATGTCTGGCTTGCTTTGTTTTTGATATAACCCCCTTTTGGAGCCTTCTGAACTGAGTGTTTGAAATTGTAAAACCTTTCTCACTGCCCTGTGGGTCTCCTGTTCAACACACAGACCTCCGCTACTCTGCATTCATTTATTTTCTCCTTTAAAGTTGAATTAATAGGGAGGCAAACAGCTATTCTACTCAAATGCCCCTTTGCCCAAAGGGGCCGGATGAAATTGGGAAAGGTGAGGAAAAATGGAATAATCGTTTAATATTGCTGCAAAAATGTCAAAGGTTATGATGATATCTTGCAAGCATTTATTCCCCTATAACTTTGTTCACAATCAAAAATGGATCTGCAAACTCAACACATGGCCATTGGTGAATAAACCTGTGTGGGTGGCATGGTGGCACAGTGGTCAACACTGCTGCCTCACATCGTCAGGGACCCGGGTTTGATTCCAGCCTTGGGCGACTGTCTGTGTGCAGTTTGCACATTCTCCTTGTGATTACATGGGTTATCTCTGGGTGCTCTAGTTTTCTCCCACAGTCCAAAGATGTGCAGGATAGTTGGATTTGCCATGTAAAATTGTCCATAGTGTCTAGGGATGTACAGGCTAGATAGGTTAGCCATGGGAAATGCAGGTCGCAGCTAGGGTAGTGGGAGTGGGTCAGGTGAGTAGCTCTTCGGTGGTCAGTGCAGACTCGACGGGCCAAATGGCCTGCTTCTGCACCACAGGAATTCTCTGTTCAACCATATTAACTGGGACAGTCTGATCAGTCATTTGTGACATCTTATTGCTCACATCCTGGGTCAAGGCAGGGGTTAAAGACATGGCTAGGTTTCAAATTATGGTTCATTATTCAATGGCTGCTGCTGGAAAGTGTATGTCTATGAATAAGAGAAGGTGAGGATGGGACTTTTACGCAACCCAACGTTGAATAGCTGATGGCATCCACTTGTGAAGCTTATTGAATGGTAAGTGCAATATTGGAGTGCACAAAGCACCCAAATCCCAGGGTACAGACTTTAAGAGGGAAAGTTAGGGGTTTGGGAGGAAAGTGTTGAAAAGGTGGAGAAATTTGATTGCTGATTTAGCAGAGGGGACAGCTGGGGGCTAAGTGAGGAAGGATTAACAGAGAGAGGGATTAGGTAATGGGAGCTGAGAATTGGGGACTGGGTGATAGGAGGTTGGCAGGGATGAGGACTGAGGACTGAGTGATGAGGGATGAATTCAGTAGTGGTGCAATGTAACCAGGAAATTGGTTGCATTGTGAGGTGTATAAGTCATACTGCGGAGAACAGAGCATCTGATACATCAAAACTGCTGGCATTATAGAAATAACATGAATGTGCCCAAATTTCAGGCAGTGGGTTAGACAGCAGGCTGAACAGCAACACAGAGAGGATTGTTGCTCCTCCAGCTCTTACACAATAAGAACCTTTGTCTGTCTCTGTGTCCTTTTGAAAAATATACTTTAGTTCAGAATGGACAGACACCTCTCATCTCTGGCAATGGAAACACACCATAGAAAGGGTTCCCACGCTTGCTTGAAATTGATTTCGTTTTCTTGGCTCATGTCATGTCCACGTGGAATAAACCAAATAGCAGCCAAATTGCAGAGTTACTAAACCGCGATGAAGAAAAAAATTCACCCTGAATTAACAGTGCAGATGTTTGGACAAATTGATATTTTCTATATGCAAAATAGGAAATGTGGAACAATAATATGTTATATTAATCTGTTTTGTTCTAAATGTTTTCAGATATCATTCATTCCTAACAAATGTGAACCTAACATGGCCACAGAATGAATTGCATGCCTCTTGACAAAGAGCATTTACAAACCTGAGACATACAGTATGGAAGTGTCAATGTTAGCTTGAATAAAAAATATAGTTGGCTTACGAATGTTAAATAGCAAGTCTTGGTAACTGGTTACATGCACACTACAGGGTGGTTTTCACTAAGGATCAGCGCTAGGACCACTTATCTTTTGAGATAAATACATAAGTGTTTTGAATATTGGAATACTGAGTAAAAATTCATTTTTTTAAAAAAAAAATCTAAATTTGGAAGAGTAACAAACTGTGAGAGTGATACCAACTGAGGTCAACAGGATTTTGATAAGTTAGCAGAATGTCCAGACAAGTGAGAGTTGGAATTTAACATCGAAATTTGCTGACCATTCATTTGGCAGAAGTAATAGGGAGAGACCAAATAGATTTAATGGGAAAAAGCTTAAAGAGTGTGCAGGAGCAGGGGCCCTGTTAGTAGATCTGTATAGAGTAAGACATATTGCAAGAGTGCAGTAGATGTGATTTGGGGTTTCATAAATAGTGGCATTGACCTTATAAACTTATCCTTTATGAAGTTTTGGTTCAGCCACACCAGCCAGTACTGGTCACTGCAGTTTAGGAACAATGTCAGGGTCCTTGAGGGAGAAATTTACCAGCATAGCTACAGGGACGAGGGACGTCAGCTCCAAGGTTAGGTTAGAGAAGCTGATGTCGCTTTCCTTGCAAAAATTGAGGAGACGTTTGATAGAGGCACAGGGTTATAACAGGTGTAGATAAGAATGTAAAAGGAAAATCTGTTCCTCCAAGCAGATTGGATGGTACAGAGACAGATTTAATTTACTGTGCAAGAGTTGCAGGGCGGAATGTGAGGAAATACGCTTTTGCACAGAAAATGGTGATGGCATAGAACTTGCTGCCTGTGAATGCTGTGAAAGTGAAGTCAATCCACGATCTCAAAGAAAAGTGAATGTGTTCTTGAAGGGAATAAACTCACAGGGCAATGGGCTCGATCAGGGGAATGGGGTTGACAGTGTTGTTCTACAGAAGGCTAGCATAGATTTGAGGGGTGAAAGATTCTCTTTCTGTGCCATGAATGATTTTATGAAAATACCCGTCAAATCCAACAAGCCAAAACACAGCCTTTCTCATCTGATTGCATTAAACAATGCCTCATCTTACTGAAAACACATCTTGAATTTCTCTCAAATTCTTTAATAGCCTTCTGAAAACAAATTCATGGATGCATCGACCAACTTCATCCCTACTTTGGGTTCTGGGTAAATAAAATCCCGAGTTTAAAATCCTCATCCTGGTTTTCAAATCCAGCCATGCCTTCTCTCCTCCATATCCCTATAATCTAGCACAACCCTCTGGCTCCTGTAAGTCTGACCTCTTGGCTATTGCTTGGATACCTCTTTGCTAGTGCCTGTTATACTCCAAGTGGCCTGCGTTTCTTAGATGATTGTGATGAATCCTTTTTTTTTGCCACATCAGTTTGGGCTGCTTGAGCCTCCACTCAGTGAGCACTGTAACATTCAGAGGTACAGGCTGTTCCGAGAGTGCTGCATTTGATTACTTTCAATTCTGCCTAACAGTGGGTGCACATCTTGTTGCAAGGGCTTCAATGGCTCATCAGGACAGTTCAGAGGTCACTGAAGAGGAGTTCAATGGTGGCAGACAATGAAACAGGAAGCCACTAACATTCCCCTTTAATGGCTATTCACCCTCCTAGCCTGATCCATTATCCACTCCTTTGTCTGTTCAACTGTCTTCTCTCAGGGCTCTATCTCTACCCATCTTATCTTCTGCATAAAACAAAACAACTTTTTCCAAGCTATCATCAGTTCTGAGGCAGGGTCACTGGACCTGAAACATTAAATTTGATTTCTCTCCACAGATGCTGCCAGATGTGTTGGGCTTTACAGCAATTTCCCTTTTTGAAACAGGAAGACAGTTTGTGACAGGGAGAGGGAAAGAAGCAGACTCTATGTTGGGTAGGGCTGCTGTTAGCTTGTGTCACTAAAAGCTAAAGATTAATATCGGTTCAAGAAAGCCCTCAAGCAGTTGATTATCTCTGTGTGGTGAGGGGTCAGGGAAGTTCTAGCTGCTCTGAAGGCCTCAAAGGAAGACTAGGAGAAAGTGAGGTCTGCAGATGCTGGACATCAGAGTCAAGAGTGTGGTGCTGGAAAAGCACAGCAGGTCAGGCAGCATCAGGGCTCCCTGATGAAAGGCTTATGCCTGAAACGTCGATTCTCCTGCTCAAATGAAGACTGCAAATAAGTAATGGTGAGGCAACTGGACCACATGGGTTCTGTGTAGTTGGCACAAAAAGAAGTCCTAGGTGAATTGAATTATTCTGAGTAGTCACTAATAGTTTAGAGAAGCAGAGAATGGGCGTTGCATGCCCAGACACCAGAATGGTAGAACTGAGACAAGTTACAGCTCAGGGAAAAGTACCAATGTAGTACTGGCCTGATGCAACTCGCTGTTTGTGAAATACTGCAGTTATTGTCTGTGAGTAAGTGCTGTGTAAAGTTTCCACAAAGCCTGTGGACCAACAAAAGATGAGCAGTGATTGAAACACTTCATGATGGGTTGCCATTTGAGGCAGGGTCAATGCCAGTTTTAACGTGTTAGTGACCCATACAGTCACTAAAATTGGGGGAGATTGCTAAAAAAAATCCGTTAGGTTTGTTTGATCACAGTGGTCCTGGGGGTGTTTATCAATCCTTTATTCATTACCCATATTTGTCTCATGTGAGTTTGGGATGTTAGACTATAAATCCCATTTATCTTTACACCGTCTGCACCTTTTTCTTGTCAATAATCTCTGTTTGATTAAGCTATATTTGTAATAAATTAGTTACTCTTTGTTGACAATGGAAGCTGGCAGCATTATTTTAATATTAAACCAGAAAAAGCGTAAATCTATATGTGGGCATCTCACTATGTTGATTGAATTTACAATTTGTTATGACTATTGGACGAGTGGGACGGGAAAGGAATCAGCGCACGTCTCTACCCTCAATCATTTTATGATTGCCAAAGGCTTGGTCAGAATAGAAGAAATTTTGGTTTGAATTAGACTAATGGTGGGCTTGAGGCTGAAGTGCAAAAGTTTTGAAATGTTTCACTCTGCGGTGCAGGCGTCTGTCACCTTGATGAACATTGAAAGAGAAAGCAGTAAAGAGGCTGGGCTGTGGAGACACTGATGCAAATGACCTCAATCAGCCTGTGCAGTGACACAGGGCCTTTAAGGAATGAAATGAAGCCATTTATCATCTCACAGACTGCATTGCAGGCAGTCATTTTCCATCATGTTCCATGTGATGCTGACCAGTTGGTATGGTGAGTACATTGCAACTTTCCTTCATGTAATAATCCATTGAATACTGAATATTTCTGACATACCCATCGCTTACAGCCACATATTTTACTATGGAATTGACAGTGTTTCTTAAAGTGGAATGGGATTATTGGAAGTACCCATTCTCCAAGGTGAATATTCACTTCAGGTTAATTTTGCTGCCTTGAAATATATTTCAGTTTGAGTTAGCATGTATGGAAGGCATTGTTAATGTTGAAAGTGTACTAACCTCACATCAATATGTCACAAACATGTGATTTTTTTTGCATATGAGTCCAGATTAGCTGTCTTGTGTGGACATTGCACTTATGACATAAACTGAATGACAGCATGAAATGTCTAGTTCCTAAGATTGACAATTGCTTTATTATTTGTTAAATAAAAGTGTTGAGAAAAATGACATGGAACTATTTTTCCATTTCCCGCCTTTTTTTCCTTCTTTAATTAACCAAACAGAGTAAGAGGATCATACAGTGTGGAAAGAGGCCAGTCAGCCGTTCAAGTCAGCACTGACCCTCCAGGGAGCATCCTACCCAGAACCCTACATTTCCCATAGCTAATCCACCGAGTCTACACATCACTGGAAAATTTAGTATTTCCAATTCATCTAACTTCCATATCTTTGGACTGTCGGAGGAAACTGGAGCACATCACAGGCACAGTGAGAACATGCAAAATATACACAGACAGTCACCCAATGGTTGGAATCAAGCCCAGTTCCCTGGTACAGTGAAGCAGTAGTGCCTAACCATTGAGCCACCATATCACCCTGAAGCTCTGAAATAAGAACAGAGAATGCTAGAGAAATTCTACAATTTGAGCAGTATCTGTGGAGCAAGAAAAACAAAATAAATATTTCCATTTTAAAATGATTCTTCTTCAGAGTTAGAAGTCAACTTTCGTTGAGGTTAAAACAAATTGAATTACCTCACAAGACAGTAAGAGTAACATAAAGTGGATATTCATGTGGGAAAATGATTGCTTCCAATTAATCCCATTTCCCTTTAAGAAACTAACTACTGATTCCGAAGAAGAATCATATTGAACTCAAAAATTATCTCTACTTTTCTCTCCACAGATGTTGCCAGACCTACTGAGATTCTCCAGCAATTTCTGTCTTAATTTCAGATTTGTAGAATTTACCAGATTTTGTTTTTATTTTCAGGAAAAGAGCCCTAGTAGGTTCAATGAATTAATGAACCTGTCGCTCGCTGTAATAATTCAATTATATCCTGCCCTGAAGAATAAGACATGTTTGCTGTGTCTATATCATATATATTCTGAGATAGTGTTACATTCATTGTTTGGCCCCCATAATTTCAAAGCAATTAACACAAATCTAATGACATCCAAGGGCTGAAACAATTTGGTTGAAGACTATGCGAAGTCATTCAGCAGGCATGGGGTGGCACAGTGGTTAGCACTGCTGCCTCACAGTACCAAGGATCTGGGTTCAATTCCCACCTCAGGTGACTGTCTGTGTTTGGTGTGCACATTCTCCCTGTGTCTTTCCTCCCACAGTTCAAGGATGTGCAGGTCAGGTGAATTGGACATGTGAAATTGCCCATAGTGTTCATGGATGTGTAGGTTAGGTGAATTAGTCAGGGGTAAAGCAGAATAATGGAGGAATGGATCTGGATTGGAGGGTTGATGTGGACTTGCTGGGCTGAAGAGCCTGTACCCAGATTGTAGGCATTCAAATCTATGATGAGTCATCAAATTCATGGCAGCACAGTCCTATAGCTCATTAAAGCAACTGTTTGTGAATGAGAAGTTGAGTCAAATGTTGAACTACATTCCCTTGAAGAGAACAAGCTAAAAATATTTTTATTTATTCAGGCAAAGGATGTGAGATTTGCTTATTGGCCATTCACAATTGCCCTGGAGAAGGTGGTTGTGAGTTGCTTTCTTGAACCATTTGGTGCTGCTAGAGAGGGAATTCCAGGATTTTAATTAGTGACACTGAAGGAACAATGTTATATTTCCAACTCAGGATGGTGAGTGGCTTGGTGAGGAACTTGCCAGTGGTGGTGTTCCCACGTATCCGCTAGGTAGAAGAGGTTGTGGGTTTGTAAAGGACTTTGAAATAATCTTAGTAAATTTCTGCAGTGCATTTTGTAGATAGTACATCCTGCTGCTACTGAGCTTTGGTGGTGGAGAGGGTGGATGCTTGTGAATGTGGTGTCAATCAAGCAGATTGCTTTGTCTTGGATGGTGTAAAGCTTTTTGACTGTTCTCATTTGACTAAGATTGGTTGTCATTTGCTATTAGTTACTAGGTGGTTTTGTAGCAGGAAAGTCAAAAATCACTTCCTGTAAGTTAACCATAGCTAGCCTAAGTCATGCTAGATAATTTGGTTTTATCTGATTTATTATTGTCACATGGACCGAGATACAGTGAAAAGTATTGTTTTGCATGCTATCCAGACAAATTATACTTGACATAAGTAAATCAGGGTAATGGAACAAAATGCAGAATACAGTGTTACAGCTACAGTGAAGGTGCAGCGAGCGATCAACTCTAATATACAAGAGACCATAAGGCCATATGACATAGGAGTGAAAGTAAGGCCATTCGGCCCATTGAGTCGACTCCTCCATTTAATCATGGCTGATGGGTGTTTCAACTCCACTTACCCGCACTCTCCCTGTAGCCCTTAATTCCTTGCGAGATCAAGAATTTATTAATCTCTGCCTTGAAGACATTTAACATCCCGGCCTCCACTGCGCTCCATGGCAATGAATTCCACAGAGGTCCGTTTATAACTCTGATAACAGCTGGGAAGAAGCTGTTCTGTGAATCGGATGGTACGTGTTTTCAATAGTTCTTATTCAATGGTATAAAATAGATTGAGATCCTGGTGCTTGGTTTGTATTGAACAATATGACTGAAATTGTATTTCACATAGGTGCATGAGCAGATTCTAAGTTAATTGGAGGAAAAGAATGGTTTTGTGTCATTGATAAAACAAAACCCTTTAATTCATACAATAGAGGAGCAAAGAAAACATATGTTAAAGGCAGGCCTAAAAATAGATAAATCTCCAGGGCTAGATGAAATATATCCCAGGTTGTTGGGTGAGGCGAGAGAGGAAATAGCAGAGGCACTGACAAGTATTTTAAGCTAATTTCTGACCACAGAAGAGGTTCAAGAGAACTGGAGGACAGCCAATGTAGGACTGGTGTTTATGTAGTAAGCATGGGATGAAACGAGAAACTACAGGCCAGTCAGCCAAACCTTATTGATGGAGAAACTATTGGAAGAAATTAATCTGCATTGGAGAGGCAGAGACCCATCAAGATGGTGGCAGCGGAGTTGTCGTGTTTGTGCCTGGGTCCTGAGCCTGATACTTGTCCCTTCTGTCTGCCTATCTTTTTTTATCCCCATATTCTCTCTGCTTTTTCTTTCTCTTTCCTTTTTCCCTATCTTGGTGGCATCAGTCCCCTTCCCGGAGTGGTGGCAGCAGTGGGAACTGTTCCATCCCAGAGTGTCGGCAGCAGTGGGAACTGTTCCATCCCAGAGTGTCGGCAGCAGCAGGAATTGTTCCATCCCAGAGTGGAGGCAGCAGTGGGATTGGTTCCATCCTGGAGTGTTGGCAGCAATAGGAGTGGTTCCTTCCTAGGGGGTATGCAGCAGCAAGGATGATTCTATCGTGGAGTGTCAACAGCAGTGGGATTGGATCCATCCCGGAGTGTCAGCAGCAGCAGGAATGGCTCCATCCTGGAGTGTTGGCAGCAATGGGAAATGTTCCATCCAGGAGTGTTGGCAGCAGCAGGAATGGTTCCATCCCAGAGTGTCGGTAGCAGCGGGAATGGTTCCGTTGCAGGAGGTGGGCAGCAGTGGGTCCTATTGCTGAGACGCCTATCCCAGGAGGCAGCAGCAGCAGCATCCGAATCCAGAATGAAGGCACCTGCTGCTTCGGCATGGTTGTCCCACGTTGAGTTTGAACTCAATTGGGGACCCGACAGTTTCAGCAGTAGCTACATTGCCAAGATAGGCCCAGCGTGGGACTCATGGCAGTGACAATGTCAGTGGAGGCAAGATGGTGCTGAAGAATGGCGACACGGTTCCAGTGGTGGTGGTGTGGGTACCTGACAGTGGAGGTGGTGATGTTCCAAATGTAGCAGCGTGTGAGGACTTGGAGTATCTGAGTTCTTGCAGACTGAGGGATGGACTTTGGGGCTTTGTTTTTCTGGCAGCAAAGACACAGGGCGGAGACGGGGGAGTGATCTGAGTGTTTTTCTTTTTGACTGTTCTTTTTATTGCTGCTTCTGTTTTTAATCCTGCATTTTGGATACTAAAATGGCAAAAGGTGACTTTTCCTCCCGCAAAAGTAAGTCCACACTCAGAAGCAATTCCACACACATGTGCAGAGTTCATTCACCAGGACAGATTCCACCTGCGGAAGCATGGTCCACACACAGGAGATTGGCCTACACACAAAGGCACAACCCACGAACTAACAACACAAGGCCAGGTCGCATCACTGCGTCATCCTAGGACTCACAGGTCTCTCCATCAGTACCATTGGCAGTTCAGTCAGCCATTTCAGGAACCAGTTCTAACAAACAAAGGAACAACAGTATACATTGGCTGCAATCCAGCCAGCACAGAAATCAGTTTAGATTAGATTACATCACAGTGTGGAAACAGGCCCTTCGGCCCAACAAGTCCACACCGACCCACCGAAGCGCAACCCACCCATACCCCTAATATTTACCCCTTACCTAACACTATGGGCAATTTAGCATGGCCAATTCACCTGACCTGCACATCTTTGGACTGTGGGAGGAAACTGGAGCACACTGGCGATGTGACCAGTCAGCTCAACTGAGGAGATTCTAATCTCCTGGTCATCATTTATTTTTCTTCTAGTTTTGTTTTAAAGAATAAAAGGGAACCTGAGGGGCAACTCAACCATAGGAGACGGTACACATACTGAATGAGCTGCCAGAGGAAGGGCTTGAGACAGGTACATTAACAACATTTAAAAGGTATTTGGACAAATACATGGATAGGAAAGGATTAGAAGGATATGGGCCAAGTGCAGGGAAATGGGGTTAGCGTAAATGGACATTTTAGTTGGCATGGATCAGTTTGGGCCAAACAGCCTGTCTCCGTACTATAGGACACTTCGACTCTAACTGAGGAGATTCAAATCTTCTGGTTATATATATTTTTCTCCTGGTTATACTTCTTTTCTTTTTCTTTCTTTTTCTCTTTTTTTTAGTGCACAAAACTTTATTCATATTCCACCACCAGGAAGTTAAAAACACCCGAGTGGGCCAGTGACAAACTGTGCCCTTCTCTTTTGGGGCAATGCTTACATGATCGAAAATGTGAAGGGGGAGGGGAGGGATTAAATCAAAAAGAGTTGAAGGGGGGAATAAAACTCTGCACAACCCGCGATGCCCACCTCTCCCTGAAAACCTCAAGGGTGTTGGTAGACACTGCATGCTCCTTCCCCAAGGACATCGAGGCCCAAACTTACCCCTGTTTATAAATATCTTCTTTTCTTTGGAGTAGCAACAGTGGCGGTGGTGGCTGCTTGTGAAGCTGAATACTGTTCAGTGAAAGAAAAGAAAACCAAAAACACCAAAACAAAAGAAGGAAAACAGAAGACAATGTCTCCTTGGTCAAGGGAACTCTCTTCCACCCCCCCCCCCCCCCTCCCCCGTCCCCGTAACACACTGACTGTAGCCAGCCAGCTCAGAGTCAGTCCCCCTGAACTGAGGAGATTCAAAATCCCTTGTTTATATTTTTTTTGTTGTTTCTTTTGTTTTTGTTAACCCCACACTCCTGCCAAATGATGGTTGCGCTTATTTATTCCCCAGCATCCACATCATGTGTGTGCAGGGATAGAACACAGTGAAAAAACATCAAGTGCAGAAATCTTTATTCATATTCCAACACCAGGAATAAAGGAAACACCCAAGTAGCCAGTGGCAAGCAGTGCCCTGCTCATCAAAGGGCAATGCTGTATGATCAAACAGCGAAGGAGAGAGCAGGGATTAAATCAAAATAGAGTTGGAGGGGGAAATAAAACACTCCACTCCCTGCAGTGCCCACCTCTCCCTGAAACCCTTGAGGGTATTGGTAGACAGAGACACCTGGGTCTGGACGTAGCCACAGAAGAGGGGCAGGCAATCAGCTATAACAACCCCCTCCATGGCCCGCAGACTGGAGCTGTTTATGACCAGTTTGGCCAGGACCAGGAGCAGACCCACGAGGAGATCCCACTGACCTGTCCTTCTCCCTCCGCACCGGGCATTCTTCTGGTTATATTTTTCTTTTACAGTAAACAGAATGTCTGAGACTCCTGTTTTTTTTTATATTTTTTCGCTCCTTTCTTCCCCCCACACTACCGTCTAACTGCGGTAGTGCTTAGTTTTCGCCAGCACCCATGTTGTGTGTGTCCAGGTGTGAGACACAGTGAAGGACACAAGGTGTACAAATCTTTATTCAATTTCCACCACCAGGAAGAAAGGAAATACCCGAGTGGCCAGTGACAAGCAGTGCCCTTCACAATAAAGAGCAATGCTGCGTGATCAAACAGCGAAGAAAGGGCAGGGATTAAATCAAAGTAGGCTGGAGGGGGAAATAAAACATTCCACTCTCTGTTGTGCCCACCTCTCTCTGGACAGCTCAAGAGTGTTGGCAGACACCACGTGCTCTTTCTCCAGGGACACCTGGGCCTGGACATGACCACGGAAGAGGGGCAGGCAATCGGCCATAATGACTCCCTGCATGGCCCGCTGCCTGGACCTGTTTAAGGCCTGTTTGTCCAGAGCCAGGAACAGACCCGTGAGGAGGTCCTCTGACCTGCCCTCCTTCCTCCGCACCAGGCTTTGTCCTGGTTGTAGTGGTCAGCCAAGGCTTTCCTGACTGGACCAGGTTAACAACCTCAATCCAGAATCTCGTTGTCAACAATATCCAGCTGCTTCCAATCACCACAAGGGCAATGTATTTGATGTAATCTACTTAAACTTCAGTAAGGTTTTTGATAAGGTCTTGCATGGGAGACTGTTGGTGATGGTAAAATGATAAGATCCAAAGAAATATGGAGGCGGCGGGGGGGGGGGCACAGTGGCTCAGTGGTTGGCACTGCTGCCTCATAATGCCAATTTTGCAGGTTCCATACCATCTAAGGCAACTATCTGTGTGGAATTTGCACATTCTCCTCGTGTCTGCATGGGTTTCGTCCAGGTGCACTGCTTTCCTCCTACAGTCCAAAGCTGTGCAGGTTAGGTGGATTGGTCATGCTAAATTTCCCACTGTGTCCAGGGATATGCAGGCTAGTTGGATTACCCATGGGGAATGCAGAGTTATAGGGATAGGGTGGGTCTGGATGGGAGGGTCGGTGTGGACTCGATGGGTCAATTGGCCTGATTCTAGGTTTTTTTTTCTTCTTCTCCTGTTTTTTTTCTCTTTGTTTTCCTCTTTTTTTTTGCCTCACTCCCACACAACTGCCTAACTGTGGTAGTGCTTATTTTTCCCCAGCACCCATGTATGGTAGGAATTCTATGATGATTCTGTAATGAACTTCGGCAAATTGGATTCACAACTGGCTGACTGGCAGAAAGCAGAGGGTGATGGTTGGATGGTACCTTTCCTACTGGAAGTCTGTGTCCAGAGAGATCCTGCAACCTCTGCTGTTTGTGACTTACATAAATGATTTAGACTTGAACATAGTAAGTTCACAGATGATTTTAAAATTGGTAAGGCTTCAAATAATGAGGAGAATAGCCTTAGACTACAGGAGGATATATATGGGTTGGTCAAATGGGCAGATCAGTGGGAAATGGAATTCAATCCAGATAATTGTGCAGATGATGCACTTGGGAAGGACAAATAAGTCAAGCGAATACATGATGAGCAGTAGGACCCTGGAAAACACCAAGGTTCAGAGGGACCTTGATGTGAATATCCATGAA
Organism: Chiloscyllium plagiosum; assembly: GCF_037043375.1. Classification (NCBI taxonomy): domain Eukaryota; kingdom Metazoa; phylum Chordata; class Chondrichthyes; order Orectolobiformes; family Hemiscylliidae; genus Chiloscyllium; species Chiloscyllium plagiosum. Next base: position 89,022,234 of record NW_028270151.1, read on the forward strand.
TCCCCCAAGGTAGTGAGACAAGTAGGAAAACTAGTTAAGAAGGCACATGATATACTTGCCTTTATTAGTCGACACATAAAATAAGAGCAGGGAGATGATGTTGGAACTATATAAAAGGTTGGTTAGGCCACAGCTGGAGTATTGTGTGAAGTTCTGGAAACCAAATCATAGGAGGGATGATATAGCACCGAAGTGGGAGTAGATCACTTCAGCTGGACCTCCTCCTCCCCACCCGTTCATTTTCTTCTTTTTCTTTTTTCTGTCCTCTCTCCTCCCTTCTCTCCCTTCTTCCAGCGCCGGACACCTGCTTCCAGCCTCTGAAGCCAGGAGGGTCTGTTTCCGTGCTGTACAGCTCTATCACTCTATGAGATTATAAGATTTGACATTTCAAGGAACAGAGCCATATAGTTGAAGAACTTGGGCATGTGTGGTGGAGAAAGGTGAACAGGAATTGAGAAATAGACTTGGCATCAGAGGAATAGAAGTGCACTGAGAGACATACATCGTATTTGTAGATAGGTGTGAGAATGTGGAGGCTAGTTCTCTGAGCAACGGGAAAGCTACAGAAAGCCGGAAGAAAGGATATGTTGATTTTGGTGTAGGTCAGAGCTCCAGTCAGGGCAATTCTATACAGTTTGCAACAAGGGATAGAAACAGGCAGCAGAAGAAGAGCATTAAGCAGTTTACTTTTAAGATGTACATAGCCACAATGGCCTATTTTATTGCTGACTCTTTCAATTCCTGTTTACAGGTGTGGTTAGCACAGAATATTAGAGTCATAGATATGTAGAGTATGGAAACAAACTCTTTGGTCCAATCTGTCCACACTGACCAGGTAGCCTCAATAGCCTTACTAAATATCCCTCAGATTAGAGCAAAGACTGTCTGTTTTTGAGATTAAGCTAATGTAATTTTAATAAATGTCTTATTGGAGCAGCATGTTGTTATAGAGCTGGAATCAGAGAGTAAGCAGCTAAGAAAAAAATGGGGCTTAGATCTGTGAAATTTTGCTTGTTTAATGTACACTTTTGGAGTAAGAAAATAAATTGATGCTAATTTCTTTAAATAGTGGAATTTAGGAATTCTCTATCACTCATACTTTAACAGATTACAAGGCGAGGCAAGTTTTTCTGGGTGTTTGGTTTAATTCACAAAAAAGGTTTGATCTGTGTTGTAACATTTGAGGGTTCGTCTAGGATTTAGACAGGTTCAGAAAGTTCCAGTCGGGGATTTAGATAGATTTGAACAGATTTGGGATACAAAAGGTTCCAGCAGATTTAAACATTTGGCGATTAGTGTCCTAGATCTTTAAATAAAACTTAGGTGAGATAATTTGTTTAATTTCAGTTACTTGTGATTGTAGTTTTTACAACATAGAAAAGTGTGAAGTGATGCATTCTGGTCAGATGAATGAGAGGAAGCAATATAAAATAAGTGGTATAAATGGGATACAGAAAAAGAGATGCCTGAAAGTTAAGAAAGTTTAAGGTAGTTACAGAAATCTTTGACGATAGCTTGTGAAATTAATAAAACATATGCGATCTTTGGCTTCTTAATGGAAGGATAGATTTCAAATGAAGGCTGGTTAAATTAACATTTGAATGTAACTGGTTAGGCCTCTACTAGAACATTGAGTCCATTTCTGAGCACTACTCACAAGAAAGGGTGACAAGATTTTAGGGAGGGCACATAGAAGATCAGTTAGAACACTATCAAATGTGGAGGACTTGAGAAAAAGAACAGGAGAAGTTGGAATTTTCTCAGATTCATCCCAAGAGGTTTGAGTAAAGATTTAAAACAGCTTTCAAAATCTAGAAGGATTTTGATTTGGAAAATTAGGGCAATCTGTTTTCACAATAATTAATGTACACAGGTCTTAGGAACTTGGCAAAAGAACAAGACGTGTTATAAGGGAGCATTGTTTTCATTGTTGTGATCTGGAGTACATTACCTGAGAAGGTGGAAGCAGATTCAGTAATAAATCGCAAAAGCAAGTTAGGTAAAGAGTAGAAGGTGAGAATTTGCAGAACGAGAGGGAAAGAACAAAGATGGAACTTTTTCAAGGAGCAGTAACAGGCTGGACAGAGCTGAACAATCTTGTTTTGTGTTGTCACATTCTATGACTCTTTATGATTGAAGGTTTTGTTAACAATCTGTGTTCAGCTAATTGACCTCAGCAAAGTTATGTTGCTACATTTGGGCTCAATATCTTTCAGCTATTTACACCCTCCAGTAAAAAATGTAGATTTAAGTGTGGAAAAATTAAATCAGTGGTGATGCCTTACACAGGTGGCCATGATTCAGCTGGTGATGGTGATGAATTATAATCCAGAGACCCACCTTAATGTTATGATGCCATACGTTGAAATCCTTTAATGGCCTTGAATTCCAATAATAAAATCTGGAGCCGAAACCTCATTTTATATCATTGTTTGTTGTAAAAATCCATCCACTTCACTAATTTCTTTTGGAGTAGGAAATCTGCCATCTTTACCTGTTGTGGCCTACATGTGACTGCAGATCCACAGCAGTGTGGGTGACTGTTAACTACCCTGTGAAATGACCTAGAGAGGCAGTCAGTTCTAGGGCAGTTAGGAATGGGGGACCATTGCCTTCACCCCCTTCCCAGGAAAGAAGGAATGAAATACTGAATGTATTTCAGTACATGTTCAACTTTTGGGCTCAGACATGGTCAGATGATTATGGAAAAACACAATGCAGTATGTACTTTCAGGAACAAGGCAAGCAGCTGGAGTTAAAACTGGAACAATCCGAGTAGGGGCACTTCCAAAATGAGTTAAAAATGTGTTAATACTCTTCAGCCAACAATGCCTTGGCTCAAATAGCAAAACATCCAATAAAACAGCCACATGGAATGTGAAAAAGAAAGCTAGTGCTCATTTCACAACATTTATTTTGATTTAATCTGTATTTGGACTGCTCCCGTGTCTGAAGGTGTAAGCAAGGAATGGTTTCCAGTAAAAAAAATGTTTGAAATTCATCATGAATGTCTGCACTGAATCCATCTGCGTGTAGTGATCTATATTCATTTCATGTAACGCTATCTCTCCCTGCCTCACAGTACACTCACAGAGAACTTGATCTAAATTGCAATGACCGCAGTGTAAAAAGGGTGAAGCATAACATAAAATAGGTAGCCATTAATCTTGGGTTACCATAATGCCCAGTGGCACTTTTATCCATCATGAGGGATATGCTTTCCGCTGTTTCCCATCACTACAGCGATGCAGTTATTAAGCAGGACAAACCTTACCCACCCCATGCAGCCTAAAGGGTACACTTTTGTCTGCAACTGGGCCTTAGCATTGTTTCATCACTTTGTGTTCATTCTTTTACAGTGCTGCTAAGACAGCATCTTAAGTACCAGCTTGTTGTGTGTGCATGTGTAAGAGAGAGGGAGAGAAATAGAGTGTGTGAGGAGGAGCAGGAGATAAAAGCTTTCTTGATCCATTCAGCCAAGCCTTCAGAGTATTAATGACAAAGCCAAGATTACCTCCGTTCTGCGGTTTGCAGGAAAAAGTGCAAACAGATACGGGAGTGCCTTGAATGTGAAAGTCTTTGTTGTCTGAGTTTACAGATTAGCCAATGATGAATCATTCTCGAGATAAATAGCTAAGAGGCTGACAAACTTCACTAAATGTGCTAAGGAGATATGAACTCATCACATTTTTGATGTCTGGGTCTGATTCAATCCAGGTCTCATGTGTATTTAGTTCCACCATCTGGACTCTGCATGGTTAAACCAAGTCATCAGTTCTAGATGACTGCAGTTCTGCAGTTCTCTACACCCCAGGTATAGATACATTTTGAATTGACACTTAATTTCCATTGAAATGCAGAAATACTGAGAGAGAGAAAAAAAAGCCCAAAAGCCTCATACTACGGCTGTTTTCAGACAAATCTCTGACCTCAGAATAAGCTGTACCTGAAAATGAGTATAGCTTCCAAAGCTTCTGTGAGATTGCATTATTTTGCTTGCAGCCAGAATAACCACATTAGCAACACAGAGGGAATATACACTTGGCTTTGATGGTGAAGGGAAGGTTCCTGACTTGGTTAGAAGGAAGAGTGGTCCAAATGAGATCATTGATATTTTTGAAAATTCTTCAAGATCCACTCAAACTATTTTTTTTGTTACTAGTGTAAAACTATTTCATTCTTATTCCTGTTCGGAATGTCTGAAATTGGTTTCTGTTCCTCTGTAGAATTAGAGTCATAGAATCATAGAGGCAGCATGGTGGCTCAGTGGTTAGCACTGCTGCCTCCCAGCGCCAGGGACCCAGGATTGAGTCCAGCCTTGGGCGACTGTCTGTGTGGAGTTTGCACATTCTCCCTGTATCTGAGTGAGTCCCCTCTGGATGCTTTGGTTTCCTCACACAGTCCAAAGATGTGCAGGTTAGGTGACATGGCCAATCTAAATTGCCCACAGTGTTCAGGAATGTGTAGAGTAGGTGTGTTAGTCAGGGAAATGTAGGGTAGGGGAATGGGTCTGGATACTCTTTGGAGGGTCATTGTGGACTTGTTAGGCCAAATGGCCTGTTTCCAAACTGTAGGGATTCTATGTACAGCATGGAAACAGTCCATCCTGATCAAATATCTGAAATAACTCTAATCCCATTTGCCAGCATTTAGCCCATATCCTTCCAAAACTCTTCCTAAATGTTGTAACTGTACCAACCTTCACCACTTCCTCTGGCAGCTCATTCCATACATGCACCACCCTCTGTCTGAAAACATTATCCCTGAGATCCCTTTTAAATCTTTCCCTCTCACCTTAAACCTATGCCCTCTAGTTTTGGACTTCTCCACCCTGGGGAAAAGACTTTGTATATTTACCCTATCTATGCCCCTCATGATTTCACAAACCTCTATAATGTCAGGCCTCAGCCTCTGACACTCCAGGGAAAACAGCCCTAGCCTATTCAACCTCTCCCTATAGCTCAAACCCTCTAACCCTGGCAACATCCTTGTACATTTTTTCTGAACCCTTTCAAGTTTCATAACATCCTTCCTATAGCAGGGAGACCAGAACTGCATGTAATATTCCAACAGTGGCCTAACCAATGTTCTGTACAACCGCAACATGACCTCCCAACTCCAATACTCAATGCATTGACCAATAAAAGCAAGCATACCAAATGCCTTCTTCACTATCCTACCTACCTGTGACTCCACTTTCAAGTAACTATGAACCTGTGCTCCAAGGTCTCTTTGTTCAGCAACACTCCCCAGGACCTTACCATTAAATGCATAAATCCTGCTCTGATTTGCCTTTCCAAAATGCAACACGTCACTTTTGGCTAAATTAAACTCCATCTGCTAATTCTTGGTCCATTGGCTCTTCTGATCAAGATCTCTTTGTACTCTGAGGTAACTTCCTTCATTTCCACTACACTTCCAATTTCTGGTCAATAGCTTCCTTAAAATAACATCACTGAAACAAGTTATCTGGCCATTATTACACTACTGTTTGTGACAGCATGAGGTGAGCAAATTAGCTGCTGTTCCCCCACATCAGGACGATCAACTACACCGCAAAAGCATTTCATTGGTTGTCAAGCTTAGAATCAGCTTTGTAACAGGTATTCTTGCAATTCTTCCTATCAGACATTGTCTTTTTAAACATGTATTTGAAAATAATACATCTAAAATAATACCAAATTCTCAGTGTTTCTGCAGAGATTGATAATGGCAAGTGGAATAATCAATGTGGAATTTCATCTTCCTTGTGCTGCTGAATTGCAGAGCCTGTGAAACCATTCTGTCATTCTTAGCTACATGCTCTGTCTTGATTGCTTTCCCTATTTAGTATTGTCAATTGGGCAAATGTACATGTACATCCTGCATGTTGATCTGGTTTCATGATCATTATTGCAGATTGGAAATAACAGGAGTACAAATATTAGCCTCTGCAAAATGTCACTCAAATTCTCCCTTGTGTGACTCTGAAGCTCTTGTGTGGTCTTGTTGCTATGTTTTTTCTAACCAGCATCCTATCTGTTTTCCATCTTCTACCCAAGATTGCTGTGACAGTTTAATTGGAAGTTCTTCATGTGGAAATTCATTGAAAGCATTGTAGAAGTCCAAAAAAACAATATCATATGGAGTTCCACAATTGACTAAATCTGTGACACTCTCCAAAATTGAACATGCTTTGTTAAGCTAGAGCTTCTAGTTTGTGCTAACAGTTTTCTATGTTAATACTGTGCAGGTACTCATGTGGCCAACCCCTGAGCACAGTCTCCTTTGTTTTGCTGATTTTGTTGTTAAATGAACTGGACTGTTGTTAAATGCCTGGGTTCCATTTGTTACCTGCCTAAAATACCTCAATGCCTTAATAAACACCCTTGGAACCACATTTCTGTTACTTTTCTGATGTTGGGTCAAGCTCCAAGAACCCCCTTCCTTTGAGCGTACCTGGATCCCAAGGGCATCAATATTTCAAGAAGGTAGCTCACCACCAACTGCTCAACAGAAACTAGGAGCAGGCAACAAATGCTGCTTTAAAATTAACATCCACCTCCCAAAAAACGTTTTTAAAAAGGCCTTCTTTCCAGTCCTACTGCAAGTCTAAAATATCTCATGATTTCTTCCAGTCAATAGACAGTGTTTTCAACATATTTACCCTCAACCTAAATCTTCTTGAAAACCCGGTTAATTTTCTGCACGCAGCATTGACTAAGATGATTTATAATAACAGTGAGGCTAATGGCATTACTGTTACTCAAGTAACAGTAATCCCATATCATATTGGATGCCTGGCTCATGCAGAAAACAGAGTAGCTACTGTCCAGAACCTTACTGGGAGTAGGTGGTGACAGAGAATCTCAGAGAATTATTTTCAAGGAGTGGTCTACAGCCTTCATACTAGTTGCATACAGAGAAGGTTACACAAGGGGTGAGTGTAAGTGATTGGGGTGATGGTGGCAGTGGGAGGAAGGGATTTCATGATTCTAGCAACAGTATGTGATGGATGGCAGTTATAGGAAGGGGGGAAAGTGTCAGATACAGTCACATAGATGGGTTAACATAGAAAGGGTAAGAGAGGTAGGCAGCTAGTGCAGGAGTCTATTGTGGATATACCCATTTCAAACAGATATGCTGTTTTGGAAAATGTAGGGGGTGATGGATTCTCAGGGGAACGTAACACGAACAGCCAAGTTTCTGGTATTGAGACTGGCTCTAATGCAACGAGGGGGTACGTCGGCTTCTAAGAGATCAACTGTGTTAGGAGATTCTGTAGTTAGAGGTACAGACAGACGTTTCTGTAGCCAGCAGAGAAAAAGCAGAATGGTGCGTTGTTTCCCTGGTTCCAGAATCAAGGATGTCTCAGAGAGGGTGCAGAATGTTCTCACAGGGGAGAGGGGCCAGCAAGAGGTCACTGTCCACATTGGAACCAACGACATAGGAAGGGAAAAGGTTGAGATTCTGAAGGGAGACGACAGAGAGTTAGGCAGAAATTTAAAAAGGAGGTCCTCAAGGGTAGTAATATCTGGATTACTCCCGGTGCTATGAGTTAGTGAGGGCAGGAATAGGAGGATAGAGCAGATGAATGCATGGCTGAGGAGCTGGTGTATGGGAGAAGGATTCACATTTTTGGATCATTGGAATCTCTTTTGGGGTAGAAGTGACCTGTACAAGAAGGACAGATTACACCTAAATTGGAAGGGGACTAATATACTGGCAGGCAAATTTTCTAGAACTGCTTGGGAGGATTTAAACTAGTAAGGTGGGGAGGGTGGTGGGACCCAGGGAGATAGTGAGGGAAGAGATCGATCTGAGACGGGTACAGCTGAGAACAGAAGTGAGTCAAACAGTCAGGGCAGGCAGGGACAAGGTAGGACTAATAAATTAAAATGCATTTATTTCAATGCAAGGGGCCTAACAGGGAAGGCAGATGAACTCAGGGCATGGTTAGGAACATGGGACTGGGATATCATAGCAATTACGGAAACATGGGTCAGGGATGGGCAGGACTGGCAGCTTAATGTTCCAGGATACAAATGCTACGGGAAGGATAGAAAGGGAGGCAAGAGAGGAGGGGGAGTGGCATTTTGATAAGCTGTGCTGAGGCATTACAGCTGTGTTGAGGGAGGATATTCCTGGAAATACATCCAGGGAAGTTATTTGGGTGGAACTGAGAAATAAGAAAGGGATGATCACCTTACTGGGATTATAGTATAGACCCCCCAATAGTCAGAGGGAAATTGAGAAACAAACTTGGAAGGAGATCTCAGCTATCTGTAAGAATAATAGGATAGTTATGGTAGGGGATTTTAACTTTCCAAACATAGACTGGGACTGCCATTGTGTTAAAGGTTTAGATGGAGAGCAATTTCTTAAGTGTGTACAAGACAATTTTCTGATTCAGTATGTGAATGTACCGACTAGAGAAGGTGCAAAACTTGACCTACTCTTGGGAAATAAGGCAGGGCAGGTGACTGAGGTGTCAGTGGGCGAGCACTTTGGGGCCAGCGACAATAATTATATTCGTTTTAAAATTGTGATGGAAAAGGACAGACCAGTTTTAAAAGTTGAAGTTCTAAATTGGAGAAAGGCCAATTTTGACGGTATTGGGCAAGAACTTTCAAAAGCTGATTGGAGGCAGATGCTCGCAGGTAAAGGGACAGCTGGAAAATGGGAATCCTTCAGAAATGAGATAACAAGAATCCAGAGAAAGTATATTCCTGTCAGGTTGAAAGGGAAGGCTGGTAGGTATAGAGAATGCTGGATGACTAAAGAAATTGAGGCTTTGGTGAAGAAAAAGAAGGAAGCATATGTCAGGTAAAGACAGGATAGATCGAGTGAATCCTTAGAAGAATATAAAGGAAGTAGGAATATACATAAGAGGGAAATCAGGAGGGCAAAATGGGGACATGAGATAGCTTTGGCAAATAGAATAAAGGAGAATCCAAAGGGTTTTTACAAATATGTTAAGGACAAAAGGGTAACTAGGGAGAGAATAGGGCCCTTCAAAGATCAACAAGGCGGCCTTTGTGTGGAGCCACAGAAAATGGGGGAGATACTAAATGAGTATTTTGCATCCATATTTACTGTGGAAAAGGATATGGAAGATATAGACTCTAGGGAAATAGATGGTGACATCTTGCAAAATGTCCAGATTATACAGGGGGGATGTGCTGGATGTCTTGAAACAGTCTTAAAAGTGGATAAATCCACAGGACCTGATTGGGTATACCCAAGAACTCTGTAGGAAGCTAGAGAAGTCATTGCTGGGCCTTTTGCTGAGATATTTGTATCATCGATAGTCACAGGTGAGGTACCAGAAGACTGGAGGTTAGCAAACGTGATGCCACTGTTTAAGAAGGGCGGTAAAGACAAGCCAGGGAACTATAGGCTGGTGAGCCTGACCTCGGTGGTGGGCAAGTTGTTGGAGGGAATCCTGAGGGACAGGATGTACATGTATTTGGACAGGCAAGGACTGATTTGGGATAGACAAAATGGCTTTGTGCATGGGAAATCATGCCTGACAAACTTGATTGAGTTTTTTGAAGAAGTAACAAAGAGGATAGATGAGGGAAAAGCTGTAGATGTGATTGAAATGGACTTCAGTAAGGTGTTCGACAAGGTTCCCCATGGGAAACTGATTAGCAAGGTTAGATCTCATGGAATGGAGAACTAGCCATTTGGATACAGAACTGGCTGAAAGGTAGAAGACAGAGGGTTGTGGTGGAGGGTTGTTTTTCAGACTGGAGGCCTGTGACCAATGGAGTGCCACAAGGATCGGTGCTGACCCTCTACTTTTTGTCATTGACAGAAATGATTTGGATGCGAGCATAAGAGGTATAGTTAGTAAGTTTGCAGATGACACCAAAATTGGAGGTGTAGTGGACAGCGAAGAGGGTTACCTCAGATTACAACAGGATCTGGACCAGATGGGCCAATGGGCTGAGAAGTGGCAGATGGAGTTTAATTCAGATAAATGCGAGATGCTGCATTTTGGAAAAGCAAATCTTAGCAGGACTTATACACTTCATGGTAAGGTCGTAGGGAGTGTTGCTGAACAAAGAGATCTTGGACTGCAGGTTCATAGCTCCTTGAAAGTGGAATCGCAGGTTGATAGGATAGTGAAGAAGGTGTATGGTATGTTTTCCTTTATTGGTCAGAGTATTGAGTACAGTAGTTGGGCGGTCATGTTGCGGCTGTACCGGACATTGGTTAGGCCACTGTTGGAATATTGCATGCAATTCTAGTCTCCTTCCTATCGGAAAGATGTTGTGAAACTTGAAAGGGTTCAGAAAAGATTTACAAGGATGTTGTCAGGGTTGGAGGATCTGAGCTACAGGGAGAGGCTGAACAGGCTGGGGCTGTTTTCCCTGGAGCATCGGAGGCTGAGGGGTGACCTTATAGAAGTTTACAAAATTATAAGGGGCATGGATACGGTAAATAGACAAAGTCTTTTAACTGGGGTCGGGGAATCCAGAACTAGAGGGCATAGGTTTAGGGTGAGAGGGGAAAGATATAAAAGAGACCAAAGGGGCAACTTTTTCACGCATAGGGTGGTACATGCATGGAATGAGCTGCCAGAGGAAGTGGTGGAGGCTGGTACAATTGCAATATTTAAGAGGCATTTGGATGGGTATATGAATAGGAAGGGTTTGGAGGTATATGGGCCAAGTGCTAGCAGGTGGCCCTAGATTGGGTTGCGATATCTTGTCGGCATGGACAGCTTGGACCGAAGGGTCTGTTTCCATGCTGTACATCTCTATGACTCTATTACTCCTCCCTGGGCTTCTCCTGTGGGCAATTGGAAAGGAGTGAGGTACCACAGCCAGAGGACAGAAGGGAGGAAGTCAGCCAGCCTCATAAAGGCCTAGTTGGAGGTGGCCAAAGAAAGATACAATGGAGGTGTAGAATGAATGTAGGTACACTTCCACAGGGACTTCAATGACCTTGTGAGTACTGGCATGATAAGTGCAGAAATATTGACAAGCACATGCACAGGGACTCAACATCTGCCAATATTTGAACCAAGGCCGCACGGTGGCTCAGTGGTTAGCACTGCTGCCTCACAGCGCCAGGAACCCGCGTTCTATTCCAGCCTCGGGCAACTGTCTGTGTGGTGTTTGCACATTCTCCCCATGTCTGTGTGGGTTTCCTTCCAAGGTCCAAAGATGTGCATATTGGGTGAATTCGCCCTGCTAAATCACACATATTGTTCAGAGGTGTGTAGGTTTGGTGAATTAGTTAGGGGAATAGGTCTGGGTGGGTTACTCTTCGGAGGGTTGGTGTGGACTTGTTGGGCTCAATAAGTCGGGGATCAGGGCATTATTTCCCTGATGGGCAATACTAGGAGTTCTCTTAGAGAACTCTGTATATTGAAGTAAGGAAGAGCACATTCTTACTATCACAAGGACTTAAGGGTAGCACAGGCATCTGAGCAGCATAGTGCTTTGGAGATTTATATCCCACAGTCTCTTTGTGACATTGCAGGAGAAGAGTTGACATTACTAGAGATTAGAGACAGCGTGGTGATGGTAGTGTCCTTTCTCACTATGGGAAGCAGCTGCAGGAGGTGATAGAGGTTGGCAGGAGCTCTTTCAGAAGGCAAGGGAATTGTGGAACCCAGAGTCAGTGAGAGGTGCAATGCCAGTGGATGTAACTTCTTCTCGTTTGCTGTTCTCTGAAGGTCATTCATATCTGCAGGTAGGGAGAAGCTGTTACACAATCATCTTGCTAACTGCACTCCTGCCTCTCTCTCAGGGCCAATGATGGATGATGCTTATCATCAGCATATTAGTGCAGTCTTCCTTCAGCATATGGGTGGAGTGCCAGCCAGGATCTGGTGGCAATGTTTTGGGTTAGATCTTCAATGAATGTATACCAATGAATGTGAACCAAAACCAGCATAAGCTTTACAGTTACCCTTTGTCAATTAGTCAGGTATTCTTTTCAGCTATCATATCCATATGTAAGAACTGTTTAGATCAGGTTAAATTCATAATTTTGTAGGGGACGCATTTCATGAAAAGATTCAAAGATGAGGCTCTATTGATTCTGAATTTGGAGCATACCTTGGAAGAATTAACATTGGGCAGCAAGGTGACTCAGTGGTTAGCACTAGCGCCTCACAGTGCTAGGGACCTGGGTTTGATTCCATCCTCGGATGACTATCTGTTTGTAGTTTGCACATTCTCCCTGAGTCAACATGGGTTTCCTCCAGTTACCTCCCACAGTCCAAATATGTGCAGATTAGGTAGATTGGTCATGCTAAATTGCCTAGTAGTATGCAGGAGTATGCAGACTAGGTGGACCATGCATTGGAAATGCGGCGTTACAGGTATTCGGTAGGGGGTTTGGGACTGGGTGGGATGCCCTTCAGGGGGCCAGTGTGGAGTCGATGGGCTGAATAGCCTGCTTCCATACTGTAGGGATTCTATGATCTGGAGATCACGTCATCTAAAACAAAATCCTTGATTATGGTATTCAGTGGCCCATCATTTGTGTTTAACTTGAGTTCAATACAAGAGGAGTGAGTCTCTTAGATTCTTAGTCTCTGTGAGATTCTCATGAAATCAAACACTGATTGACAACTACTGTCTCATGAGCAACTATTTGGAATTCAAATTGGCAGTTCCTGTTAGACATTACATGAGTAACAATGAAAGTGGAAAGGGGAGTGGAGCACAGTAGGGGGCATAGGACATTCAAACTGAAGAGTGGAGTTGCAATGCGAAGTAGATTTGGGTCACCAGTTTGCAATAGTATATATGTGTGCATGATGGAAGTGTGCTTTTCATAATTAGATGCTTCAAATCTGATGGGAAGAAAGGCAGTGCAATGTGCAGTCCCAAGTCCAGAATCAAGGTGCTTGCCACTCGAAACAAGTTCCCCTCTGTCCGACAATATTGGCTGACGCCCGACTTTCAATGTAGTTACTGTAGCCTGATCTTAATTACAGAAGGAGACTCTGCAGGACAATACAATAAACGCTTTGGAAAAGCATCCCTGAAGTGGTCAAATATCCATGTTGATACGCATGTACATGGGACCTTGGCCAGTGAACCAATCAAATTGTCGAAAGTTAATTCAGGATTGCGCCTAACACAATGAGACATTTGATCGGGAATGCACAGAGGGGATGTTGAGGTGTCAAAGATAGGGTGCATCTCATCTACCTGACCTTTGAAGTGCTGCCAGCTCCTCATGGGGCAGAGTCTGCAGAACATAGATTTATCAGCCATCTCAGAGCATGTTGAACAAAAGATGAAGCAATTCATCTTCGACTTTGAGGGAGAACAGTGCAGGTGACATGTTCCATTAAAAACTACAATTTGAATATTTTTTATGGCTGATTGCAATATTACAGCATCCAAAACAACCTATAACGTTTGTTTTTGATACATCAAGATGGCTCTGTCTCTCATCAAAACCTTTCTCTTTCATACCGGAAACTGCTCAGAATCGTTTTGTGAGAAGCTTGATCAATTCTTTTCCTGGTAATTGAAATCTCTGATATTCAAGGACTCAGTTGCATACAATTTACATTTAAAATATAAATAATTAAATAATTTGCAGCAGCCTGATTGCATTTATCAATTGGACTGTCTTGTGTCTTTTTTTCGTGCATTAATCAAAGTTTCACTGTTTCTTTCAAAGCCTGAGCTCCCACTTGGCATTTTCCCCAAAGCTGGGGAACTCTTAGCATTGCAACCTTTCCAAAATAATATAGAGAAAAATGGGGGAACACATTTTGGTTACATCACTGTGTTTGAGAATAGTATCTTGTTGCAATCCCTCTTGAAATCAAATGAGAATCTGCTGGAGAATAAGGGAAGATTTGGAAGCGAGGGTTACCACTTGTTCAACACACTGATTGTGATTTCCTTTTCCTAGTTGTGCTGGAATCTTTGCTAGCTGCTCTCTGCCTAAAGGCCTGCTCATTGCATGGATTTTAGCATCGTCTATGGCTCTCTGAAAATATCTGATGCAGGAGATTGGGTAACACTAGGGATTGGAGTCGAAGAGTGTGGTGCTAGAAAAGCACAGCCGGTCAGGCAGCATCTGAGGAGCAGGAGAATCGAGCATAAACCTTTCATCAGGAATGAGGCCTGAGAGATAAATGGGAGGGGGTTGGGGCTAGGGGTAAGGTAGCTGGGAATGCGATTGGCAGATGAAGGTGGGGCTGAAGGTGACAGGTTGGAGAGGAGGACAGAGTGGATAGGCAGGTAGGAAGATGGACAGGTAAGACAGTTCAAGAGGACGGTGCCGAGTTGGAAGGTTGGATCTGAGAAAAAGTGGGGGGAGGGGAAATGAGAAAACTGGTGGAATCCACATTAATCCTGTGAGGTTGAAGGGTCCCAAGGTGGAAGATGAGGTGTTCTTCCTCCAGGTGTTGGGTGGTTAGGGTTTGGCGATGGAGGAAGCCCAGGATTTTCAATGTTCTTAGTGGAGTGGGAGGGGGGGTTGAAGTGTTCGGCCACAGGGTAGTGGGGTGGTTTCGTGTGTGCATCCCAGAGATGTTCTCTGAAACGTTCCACAAGTTGATATCCTGTGTCTCCAGTGTAGAGGAGACCACAACAGGAGCAACATACACAGTAGATGATGTGTGTGGAAGTGCAGGTAAATCTCTGTTGGTTGTGGAAGGATTCTTTGGGGCCTTGGACGGAGGTGGGGGGGGGGAGGTGTGGGCACGGGTTTTACACTTCTTGCGGTGGCAGGGGAAGGTGCCGGGAGGGGAGGGTGGATTGGTGAGGACCAAACAAGGGAGTCGCAGAGAAAATAATCTCTCCAAAATACAGATAGGGATGGGAAGGGAAATATATCCCTGGTGGTGGGGTCTGTTTGTAGATGGCGGAGGATTATGCAATGTATCCAGAGGTTGGTGGGGTGGAAAGTGAGGACTCGGTGGGGGGGTCCTGGTCCCACACCTGCTCCCACACCTCCCCCAGAGCAGACTCCACTTCCTTTGTTTTTATGTTTGTTCTGATTCCATTGGTTAACTGTTGAAGATCTGTTTTGTATACAATGTCTTTTTGTCATGCCCTACTGAGTTAGATAACAAAATATTGCACAAACACATGGGATGTTTGCGTGTTTGTACAGCAAATGTTAGCTTTTAATCTTCTTATGATTGCTTGACTCTTTCATTATGATAAGATAGAATCAGTAAAAGTGAAAATGACAGCTGGAAAGCTATGTGTAATGTATGTCAGAACTTCAGATTCTCCCTAATACAGTATTAAGGGAAGGCTCACCAACAGAGAGGGGGCAAAATCAAGAATAATTTTTATCCTACAAACTCTCTGATGCTCTAAACAAAACGCCTCACACCAGTAAAGCCTGAGAGTCATAGAGATGTAAGCACAGAAACAGGCCCTTCAGCTCCTCGTGTCTATGTCAGTCAAAAGCTACCATCTAATTATTCTAATCCTATTTTCCAACACTTTGCCCACAGCCTTTTCTGCCTTAGAATTGCAAGTGCACATCACAATATTTCTTCAATATTATGATTATAGGCAGTCAATTCCAGATTCCCACCACTCTCTGGGTGAAGCAGCTTTTCCTCCTATCGATACAGTTTCTCCCATCATTCATTAGCCAAGGTGGCAAACATGTAAATGGAACATATTTTTATATAGAACATTTCATGACTACTGAACATCTCAAAATACAAGGAATGCTTTTTGAATTGTAGACACTGCTTTTAAGGTATGCAGCAGCTAATTTATGCACAGCACAATTGTTCAGACAATCAATTTTCTGATATTGGTCAGGGCAAGGAGAGTGAAAAAAATCATTATATCATTTTCAGTTCTGAACAGGGCTTCTTGTGATTAAATGTGGATCTATACAAGCTAGACCTCATGCTCAATGCTAAAACATAATGACCTTGACTCGTCAAAGAAGGTGACTCAGACTGTGCCTGTTGGCAGACGAAAGGGAAAGGGAAAAAGGAACTCCATCATGGAAACAAACATTTGACATTCCAAGTCAACTGAATATCAATCCCAGGCACAGACTCAAACTGATATGGTTATTATGTGTGAAGGCAAGATTTTATCCAGGCATTGGGTTTCTTGCCAAAATAAGCAGCACCTTTCCCCCAGAACTGAATACATCAAGACGTTAGTGTATCATAAGAGGCAGCTGGGTTGGCCGAATCTCAGAAATACACTTACAAGATATCACCCAGAGAGGGAACAGATTAAACTAGAATACACACTGGCTTATCTGAAACAAAAACATGAAATCATCATTTCTCACTACATTCCTGTCGGTTGTAATGCAGATCGAGTTGTTTCCAAATATCAGGTTACTCTGATCCGTAGCCAGTTTTGTTCATCCCTCAAGAATCTCCTATATTTGACAAATAGCTCTGGAGCAAAGGGACCATTGAATGAGGAATGTTGATCAAGCAAAAAAAAATGGTATTGGGCCAAGAAAAACGAATGGCATTTATTTTCTGTTTTCTTTCAGATGCATAATTTGGGTCATGCAGACACTGAGAGAACATGTGCGAATGTGGACGAAGGTTTGAGAGGGGGCACAAGGTTGTATGACATTGTGTGTGTGTGTGTCGGGGGCGTGGGTGAATATCTACAGTGTCTTGAATGTCTGTGCATATGTGAGAATGTGTGTAAGATTACAGGATTGTGTCTGAGGTTAAACGTTTGTGATTGAGGGGGAGATTGGATATGAGTATGCAGCAGAAAATATAATCAAATATGTGTGTCATCATATCTCATTGCTGACTGAGACAGAGAAACTGAGAAAATGAAACAGAATCCTCACAGGGAGAAGGTTGGAATGGAAATGAAGTCAAGGTAGCTGTGCTACCAAGGGGCGTGCAGACAATGTCGAGTCATAACCTATCCCCAAACAAAAGTTCAAGAATTTACAGAAGGGAAGAGTAGAATAGAAATGAAATATTTGAAGATTAAGCAAATGTGGAATTTGGAAGGAAATTTGGCAAAACCTTGTAGTTCAACTGGAGGGATGAACCAGCATCAATCAGACTCCAGATCTGCACATCAATGTTGACAGAGGTATGAATCTGGAAGGCCTATGCAGATTTCAATTTCTATTACTTTTGTTGGGGGTTGGAATGGGAACAAAATGGAATTTTATTGTAAATTGTGCAGACTTGGTTCCTGTAGACAGCTGCCTCCATTCACAGTGGTTAGCACTGTTGCTTCACAGTGCCAGGTACCTAGGTTCGATTCCAGCCTCAGGTGACTGCCAATGTGGAGTTTGCACATTCTCCCTGTGTCTGCATAGATTTCCACTGGGTGCTCCGGTTTCCTCCCATTTTGTGGATTGGCCATGCTGAATTTCCCATAGTGTCCAGGCACATGCAGGTTAGCTGGATTACCCATGGGAAATGCAGAATTATTAGGATCGGGTGGATCTGGATGGGATGCTCTTCAAAGGATCTCTGTGGATGAGATGGGCTGAATGGCCTCTTTCCAACTGTAGGGATTCTATGACTTTTTAAAATCATTTTGTTGAGGCCTGAAACATGAAGTGTGTAACATCCCTGAACCTTGCTGAGCCATTCAGAAAACAGAATGCCAGTCTGGAGAGGTAAGGAACCCATGTGGAAATTGTCCCAAGATACCTCTGGAGAAATCAGATAGCCCTTTGGAAGAGATATCATTGCATTTGGAAAGGAGAAGTTCCTGGTTAGAATTAGTTTAAACCGGCATGAATGTGCACAAAATGAGCAGAAATTCACTAGAATTGTCAAGGCTGTCAAATAACTGTCAGAGGTGTGAAAGAGCTCTCAAAACATTGAAACTCTCAGATTTTGCTCCTGGTGCCCAACATCATTCCCATCATAGCAGCTTCAGAGGGATTGGCTGGGAAACTGTAGATCGGCAATTTCCCTACATTTAGAACACTCCAAAAGTCTCCATTCAAATTAGAGAAGCTGGACATTTAAGATGAAAATAAAGAACTCAGGAAATGTTACTTTCCTGTACACCCCTTAGACCTGATAACTCTGGGTTATCAAAATTCTACTCTGTTCTCGTCCTGAACCCAGTTCCCCATTTTGTGGAGCAGCGCCCCCTACGTCTGGACCCAACTTCCCCTGCACCAGGATCAATCTGTCTTAAATGTCCCAGACACAGCCATTCTTTCCTTTGCCCTGGAGCTCAACTGAATTTGCCCATCCAATTCCACCTCCCCCAGGACCCAACTACTCCAGCCTTATCTTGGTATTGAAACTCTTCCCTCCAACGCTGGAGACCCCAACTTGACAATCACCCATCTAGCCTCTCCCACTGTACCTGAATTTGTGTTCTCCCCACATTGACCTCCCTGAACATAACATCACTTGCCTGGTTCACATCCCAGCTGGTACCCTAATCTTTGGCACAGCTACTCCCTATGCATCTGACATCCAACCTACCTGGCACTCCATATCTTATCTAACTGTTACCCTACTTACCTGGCTCACAGCTCTGTACATGGTGAATCGCAGTGTCAGAGATGCGGGTTCAATTCCATCCTCAGGCAACTGTCCAGTGAGCCTTCTTCAGAACAGAACATGAAACATTAACTTTGCTTTCTCTCCACAGATCCTGCGAGACATACTGAGTTTCTCCAGCATTTTCCATTTTTGCAGCTTGCATTCTACCTAGTTGTCATTTGCCTGGCACCCTGGTAACCTACTTAAGTGGCATCCTAACCATCTAGTACCCTGACCTCACACTTACCTCACGTAATTAATGTTTGATAGTGATTGCAATTTTGAACCTTTACATTTCAGAATATGGCAGCTGACTGCTGTGAAAAGCGAATGTGGCTCACCTTCCTCCGAGAATTCCTAAGTTACGCGGGAACTCTCAGAACAGACATGCAATTCTGCATTTCTGAAGGAACCCTGAGGGGAATCTCCTCTCAGAAATGTGGATCTCCCTACACCTCTCTAGGGGTCATAGTTCAAAAAGGAGCATCAATTTAAAACGGAGATGAGGAAACTTTGAGGGTTATGAGGCTTTGCAATTCCTTGTCTTATATCAAGGACTGCTTTTAAATCTTTGGTTGCGTTTCAGTCCCGCACTCCTGATCTTTGGGCACTTGGGTGCAGAGGGCCATGCAAGTCAGAGGATCGGATGTCCTTGAGGGTCTGCTCCTAGGCCTGGCCAATATGGCGATCAACAGGTCCAGACAGCGGGCTGTGGAGAGGGTTCATATCACCCTGCTCCATGTTCCATGGGTACATCTGCACTGAGGCATCCATGGAGCCAGACCATGAGGAGTCATGTCATCCTCGTCAAAGGTAAAGTAACCACAATCATCGAGCTGCTCCCTCATTAAAGAAAGACACGATTGGTTAACTTCTGGGTCGTCACCGCTCAAGTGAGTGGAGAAGCTGAGAAAGAAAAACTTTAGTGGTAACCTCAGCCATTCCAGGAATTGAACCCATGCTGTTGGCATCACTCTGCATCAGAGATCAGCCATCCAATAGAGGTCTTTAGGACCAGTGGACACCACAGGGCTGGAGTGCAGCAACAGTGCCCCACTCGGGGCTGCTTAAGTTGTTCAACATTTAAAAAATAGTCCTGGACTTTCATTGCTTAAAAGATAACAATGTCTCTTATCAAGAGCTAATATCATTTATTAGACTTAAGCTAATGTAACCTGTGATCTTACTATTAAGCAATAAACTACTGCTTCATACTTGTGTATGTCCCTCTCTTGCTGATGACCTACTGATGGTCAATCCTTTACCACTTATGGTCAGTTCTGATATAACGTGGTCGTTCAGTTCTCGTGCAATCTCATCTTATGAGAAAATTATGTAATAGCAGCATTTAAACTGATAGGACACTATAATCAATACACCCTTTAAAACTTTGCGCTTTAGAAACAGTGTCCCAAATTTGTCAATCGTGTTGTAGAGAATTCACGTTAACGAAACACGTGTTATAGCAGAACGACCTGTACAATCTAACTCTTCCTTTCAGTATTCCAATGACTCAGCTATGTACAGAGGAAAATTCCAGAGACGAAAGACCCTCTGAGAGTAATTCTTCTTGCTTGAGACCCCTGTGAGTCAGGGGGTATGAGGAACAGCAGAAGCACTAACTGCTTCTCTTGTTTTTAAGGATGATTTCATTTTAAATAAAGAGGCGGCACGGTGGCTCAATGGTCAGCACTAATGCCTCATAGTGCCAGGGACCTGGGTTCAATTCCTGCCTTGGGCAACTGTCTGTGTGGAGTTTGCACATTCTCCCCATGTCTGCGTGGGTTTCCTCCGGGTGCTCCGGTTTCCTCCCACAATCCAAAAGTGTGCAGGATTAGGTGAATTGGCTATGCTTAATTGCCCATAGCGTTGGGGGCATTAGTTAGGGAAATGGGTCTGGGTGGGTTGCTCTTCCAAGGGTTGGTACGGACTTGTTGGGCCGAAGGGCCTGTTTCCACACTGTAGGTAAGGTAAGGTAAGGTAATCTAATCTAATCTATAGATAAATATAAAGAAAAACCTTCAGCTGGTACTCGTGGGGATGCTGAAGGATTGTGATTGGGATAGGTGATGAATCTTCCATGGATTGATTCAACCACTTTTTCTTTACTGTCACTGGGTCAAAATCTGACAGCTCCCTCCTTCACAGCATTGTGTGTCTCCCTCCAGCCCATGGACTGGGGTGGCTCAAAAAGGCAGCTCACTGCCACCATCTTGTCAAGGACGACTTGGGATGTGTAACAATGCTGCCCCAGTTAGCGACACGCAGGTATAGTGAAAGAATGGTAAAAACGGACCTCGATTGAGTTAGTTACAAGGCCTGACAACTGTTTTCAAATATGCCACAAGAGGGATATTGTTAAATGAATATTTTTCAAGTGTGAAAGAAGTGCAATGCAAATCAATACCAGTGCAAAAGGTCTGCGCAGTTGACAGATTACATTTTAGTCCCTGTCTAATAGTTTTAGCTCTACAATGTATGTCAGCACTTTGAGAGAGGATCTTCCTTCATTTTCCTCATGTGAATTAAAAGTTGGAGCAAAGTTTGACTTAGGTTGATATGTGCCAGCCCCATCCAGACTGCTTGCAGATTCTCTTTGGTCCTCAGGATGGTTTGATGTGCTCATCAAGTGGGGAGGGCAGCTTTGAATGACACTCATTCTGCATGGTCATGTCCTATTCAATCCAGAATAGGTATTTACAGAATCCCGGAGGAGCAAACATCAGTGCTGTAAGGCAGATCGTCATTCTTTACGACTGGACTGAATTTATTATGATCTCAAGCCAAATCCAAACAGCATTTTTAATGCAGGAACAAGTAAAAATGCTTCACAGGCATGTAGTTATCAATCAAAATTTGATGGTAAGCCAAACAGATAGGAAAGATGATCAGAAGGTTGGACAAAAACGAGAAACATTTTAAAGAAGAGAGGCTAGGGAGGGAATTCCAATAATGAGGGCCCACAAGGCTGAAAGAATGGCCACAGGTGAATAATTTAACTCAGACATCATAGACATCCAGAATTAAGGGATTGCACATACCTCAGATAAAAACCAACAGAACTGTGAATGCTATAAACCAGAAGCAAAACTAGAAATTGCTGAAATAGCTCAGCAGGTCTGGCTGCATCAGTGGAGAGAAATCAGAGTTAACATTTCAGGTCCAGTGACCCTTCCTCAAAACAATTCATACAAAATGTTAACTCTGATTTCTCTTCACAGGGGCCACTTGATCTGCTGAACTTTTTCCAACAATTTCTGTTGAGATCTTAGATGTTTGTGTGTGCGAGAGAACGTCGGAGCTTGATGAGGGTTGAAAGGGAGTTGAAGATAAATATGGAAGCAGTGAGTCTGAGGCGTTTTTTATCTTATGTCTAATGTAACTTTTCTTTTCATTAATTATTTTGTAGAGAGTGGTCATTCATCTGTCTTTCAACTGCCAGGCTACTTTGTAGGTCTGGAGTCACATGTAAGCCAGACTGGGTGAGGTTGATGGTTTTACATTTTTTCCCAGAGGGTGTTTATGAATTGGATGGGTTTTGATGACAAACAATTATGTTATGTGAGTCATGAGATGAGGAGGCATTTCTTCTTTCAGATAATTGTGAGAATTTGGAACTCCTTACCCCAGAGAGCTTTTGGGGGGCAGAGTCATTGGGTATACTTAAAGCTTAGATAGATAGATTCTTAATCAGTCAGGGAATCAAGGGTATTGAGAAAGGGGAGGAAAGTGGATGTGAGGAATACCAGATCAGCAATGGAAACCATGGCAGTGTAATCTTAAACAGTTAGGTAGGGTGTAGGAACCTTGGACAAGAGACATGGAACATCTAGTAAAGATGAAGAAGGAAGCTTACTTAAGGTTGAGGAAGCAAGAATCAGACAGGGCTCTAGAGGGTTACAAGGTAGCCAGGAATGAACTGAAGAATGGACTGAAATCTAGAAGAGGGCATGAGAAGGCCTTGGCAGATAGGATTAAGGAAAACTGCAAGAAGTTCTACACTTATGTGAGGAACAGGAGAATGGCCAGAGTGAGGGTAGGGCTGATCAAATATAGTGGAGGGAACGTGTGCCTGGAGTCAGAAGAGGTACTTTACTTCAGTATTCCTTAGTGAGAGGGACCTTGTCATTTGTGAGGACACATGATATTGCTCAAACAGTTGATGTTAAGAAGGAGAATGTGCTGGAAACTTTGAAAAACATGAGGATGGATAAGTCCCCTTAGGCCAGAAGGGGCATACCCAAGTTTACTATGAGAAGTGAGGGAAGAGATTGCTGCACCTTTGGCGACGATTGCCCAATAATTTGTCCACCACTGACATAAGACTGACTATTCTGTAATTCCCAGGGTTATCCCTGTTCCCTTTCTTGAACAAGGGAATAACATTTGCCACCCTCCGATCATCTGGTATTACCCCAGTGGGTAGTGAGGACTCAAAGATCAGAATTAGAGAGGTAGGGACTCTAATTCTGATCTTTGAGTCATCACTGTCCACTGGGGTAGTACCAGATGATCGGAGGGTGGCAAATGTTATTCCCTTGTTCAAGAAAGGGAACAGGGATAACCCTGGGAATTATAGGGCAGACAGTGGTGGGCAAATTATTGGAGAGGATTCTGAGACATAGGATTTATATTATTTGGAAAAGTACAGCTTAATTAGAGTTAGTCAGCATGGCTTTGTGAGGGGTAGGTCATGCCTCACAAACTTTTCTTCGAGGATATGAAAAAACACATTGATGAAGGTAGAGCAGTGGATGTAATGTACATGGATTTTAGCAAGGTGTTTGATACTGTTCCCCATGGTAGGCTCATTCAGAATCTAAGGAAACATGGGATACAGAGAAATTTGACTGTATGGATAGAATTGGCTGGCCCATAGAAGACAGAGGGTAGTAGTTGATGGAAAGTATTCAGTCTGGAGCTCAGTGACCAGTGGTGTTCCACAGGGATCGGTTCTGGGACCTCTGTTGTTTGTGATTTTTCTAAATGACTTGGATGAAAAAATGGAAGCACAAAGGAAGTAACTTTGTGATGACACATTGGTTGGCGGAGTTGTAGATAGTATAGAGTGCTGTTGTAGGTTGCAACGGGACATTGACAGGATGCAGAGCTGGGCTCAGAAGTGGCAGATGGAGCTCAACCTGGAAAAGTGTGAAGCAATTCATTTTGGAAGGTCAAATTTGAATGCAGATTGCAAGGTTAAAGGCAGGGTTCTTGGCAGTGTGTAGGAACAGAGGGATCTTGGGTTCCCTATAGATCCCTCAAAGTTTCCACCCAAGTTGATAGGGTTGTTAAGAAGTTGTATGGTGTGTTGGCTTTCATTTAGCAGGGGGATTGAGTTTCAGAGCTGTGAGTTTATGCTACAGCTCAATAAAGCCCTGTTAGACCACCCTTGGAATATTGTGTTCAGTTCTCGTCACCTCATTATAGGAACGATGTAGGGTACAGAGGAGATTTACCAGGATGCTGCTTGGACTGGAGGGGATGTCTTATGAAGAAAGATTGAGAGATGTAGGCCTTTTCTCATTGGAGTGAAAAAGGCTGTGAAGTGATTTGATAGAGGTGTACAAGATGATGACAGACATAGATAGAATGGATAGCCAGAGACTTTTTCCCAAGACAGAAATGGCTATCATGAGGGAACATAATTTGAACATGATTGGAAGATTTATGGGAGATGTCAGAGGTAGGTTCTTTACAGAGAGAGTTGTGGGTGCGTGGAATGCACTGACAGCAGTGGTGGTAGGGTCAGATATATTATTGACACTTAAGTGACACTTGGATAGGCACATGGAAGATTGTAAAATGCAGGATACGTAGGTTAGTTTGATTTTAGAACAGGATAAAAGTTTGGCACAACATTGGGGCCGCACAGTCACATGCCAGGCAGTTTACTTTGGTCAGCAGTGCTCGGTTTGTCAGGGTACATCTTGTTGTAAAACAGTGTGCTACATCAATCTAACACTGAAACCGTGTGACAGCAGCTTACACAGCAAGCCCACTGCATGTTCAATAAACAGGCAACCATGGCTCAGATTCTGAGGGGTCTTGTCCTCACTGTCATCCATGGAAGCACCCATCAGTAAGGGGCTCCCGGCTCAGTGAGTCAAGGGCAGCCTGCCATACTACCCCAGGGGATTAGCCACTGTCAGTCTGTTGACTCTGGTGTGCCGGGTCTGAGGGCAGGATTAGTGTGGTTGTGAAGATTTTTTGGAGCCAGCAAACAGCCACATTGAGTATCATCACCTCATACACTAGTAAGTGAGAACTTGGAGAGTCTGTGAGGTTCAGAGGAAAGGCTATTATGAAAGAGACATGAACGTCTGGGGTCACTGTCCAAGGAGCGCTCACTGTCACTTCCATCGTGCTGGAAATCGAAAGTGCGCCATGAGGAAGAAAATGGGTGTGACCACGCTCGTCGTGGGTGGCGTAGGTGTTTTGACCTTTGAGAGGGTGGGATGTGAGCACAGCTCGAACATGGGACTTTTGAAGAGGAACAACACTGGTCACAGACCCAGGCAACATACAGCACACAGACTGCCTAATCCCTGGCCATCTGACAGCATTGACCCTCTCTGTAATGTGGCACCTCCCTAACACAGCCGCAACAGAGGAACTCATTGACACCGTTACTGCTACACTATTGGTCACAGAAGGAGCTGTACATAAGGCATGTTGAATAGGCATGGGTGAAGTTCTCATCCAATGCTCCTCTTGAATGTCTCAACTGAACCTGCCTCCACCACATTTCCAGGCAGTGCATTCCATATCTTAATGTTCACCGCATGAGGAAGGTTTGTCTCACATCAATCTTATTTTGAGTGCACATAACTTTCAAACTTGTTCTTGTTCTTTTCATGAATGGAAATAGCTTCTCCCGATCTACTCTGTCCAGCTCTCTCATGATTTTGTAAAGCTCTATCAATTCTCCCCAGCCTTCTTCTATCCACGTTCTTCTATCTATCCTCATAACTGAAGTTTCTCATTCCATTGGAACCATTCTAATAAATCACATCTGCTTTGTCTCCAACGTGCTCACATCTTTTCAATAATGAGGTGCACAATACCCAACTGAGGTGTAACAAGTGACTTATCTGTGTTCGACATCGCCTCGTTGCTCTTTTACTTCCTCCTCCTCTTAGTAAGGTTGAGAACACTGTTTCCTTTAAGAACTGCTCTCTCCACCTGTCCTGTCACTTTCAATCATCTGTACACATGACCATCCAGGTATATATGTGCACAATCTTCTCAATTGATTCTCTTAGATTTCTCACTAGAGACTGTGCCTTTGAGGACCCTGTAAAATTCCAACCATAGTTGTTTCATGTGGATAATTTACAACAGAAGGGCATTGAAATAACTCTACAGTAACCCATCAACAAAAAACCCTTTATTTACATGTGGAGAGTCCTTGACACTGATCTAGCTCCCTGAGAACCAGCTGTCAGAGATGACAGAACCTCTAACACTCCTGTTTATATCTGTCAGCCAGGGCTTTGTGATTGGATCAGATTAAGAGCCCCACTCAGGGAACTCATATTCTATGAGGTCCAATTGGCTGACCTCATTACAGTCACTACATTCTCCCCCCATCTCTGCGGCTGAGGACATAAGCTGGTTCTAATTTTTTTGTAGTTCCTCCTGAGCTTTCAGACGAAATTCATTCTCTTCTTCAGGCAGCAAAGGCATCAAAGCATTGACATCCACTTTGTCCATCTCGCAACAATTGGTGGAGAGGGAGAAGCCATGGGTTCCAGATAAGTTAGAAAGGCTGTCAAGGAGATAGGCTCAACTTCCTCCCATACCGTTTGTGAGTTTGCAGCTTTCATATGGTCCAAGTGTTTGTTCAGAATCTACCCGAACTTGCTACGTCACTGGACCTGAGCTTGTGTGAACCATGCCTCTTACCCACACAGGCCATTTCTGTGATTCCTACACCAAACATCATCCCCGGAACAAAACGGTCTCTCTCACTTTGGCAGAGTTATGTGTCTGGCATTGGCATTCCTGATGCTGTTTCACTCTATTCCTCAGGTCCGGAAAGATCAAACTTAACATGATACAGAGTCTTCTCAGTTTCTTTTGTAATCTAGTGAGGCGATAGACTATTTCTTTAAGCCTGCCATCAAAATTTGTACTGCTATTTTTGCCAGATGATAGATGGTATGGAGCTGTTCTTATATGATGAATACCATTTGACTTCAGGAAATGCTCAAATTCCCTGGTGGTAAACAATGGCCCGTTATCTGTGACCAATACTTCCGGGAGTCTGTATTTCAAGAGATGCGTGTAATTTTTCTACCATTGATGAATGAACTCTACGCACGTCCAGCCACTATGAGTGGGCATCTGCAATAACTAAGACATTGAGCCCATGCAAAATCAGCATAATGGATGTGTACCTGAATCCAGGGATTACCCAGCCATTCCCATGAATGTTGGGGAGCTGGTGGTGGTAATGTTTGTCGTTATTTGTACTCTGGGCACAGTCCCAACAACGCAACGAAGTCTCCACCCATCCCTGACGACCAGACATAACCTCTCATGAGCATCTTCTCTTTGAAAACCCCTGGATGACCCTGGTGGAGTTCAGCCAGTGTCAGGCAGCAACCTTTGCTCGGGACAATCACTCTTGCTCCCCATAATAATATGCCATCCTTTACTGTGATCTGGTCTGTCTGGGTCCAAAAAGGTTTCAATTCTGGTATGAAAGCCCTTCAGTTTCTCCCCATCACCACCAGCTGTTTCAGTTTTGCCAAGACTGGATCTTTCTTCATCCAAAGGCTGATAATGTCGGCTCTGTCCAGAAAATTTAGAACTGTTACAGATTCTTCCAGTGATGGTAAAACCGGTGGTGTTTCTGCTAATGGGAGGCAGCTCAATGCATCCCCAGTTACTACTTGGACTCCCAGACTGTGTTCCTACGTGTAATTATACGCGCTTTGTATTCGAGCCTATTACTGAATTCGGCCTAAAGCTATCGGCAGCCCTGCCTTGTCGTCTTTAAGTAGATCTGGCAAGGGATTGTGGTATATTATTATTACAAATTTATGACCGTGAAGGTGTTAGTGGAACTTCCTGACTCCAAACATGACTGCCAAACCTTCCTTCTCTATTCAGATACACTTATGTTCTTCATTAGGCACAGGGCTTGATGCATATGCACTGGGCGTTCCTTTCCATTGGGCCACCTATGAACTGATACGATCTCAATGCTGTAAGTGGAGGCATTGCATATCAATACCAGATCACGCTTGGGATCATAGTGGACCAACACTTTGGAGGATGACAGCTGTTTCTTCACTTCCCTGAAAGCTTGGCTATGTGACCATTTCCAAGGCTAACCCTTTTTTAAGAGTTGATGAAAAAATGCCAGAATGGAGGCCAGGTTATGTATGAACTCTGCAGTAATTCAGGAGCCCAAGGAACGACCTACGCTCTTGATGTAGGTTTGCTCGCTGAGCTGGAAGGTTCATTTCCAGACGTTTCATTACCCTACTAGATAACATCTTCAGTGGGCCTCAGGCGAAGCACTGCTGATATGTCTGGGTGATGAAACATCTGGAAATGAACCTTCTAGCTCAGCGGGCAAACCAACATCCAGAACCTCAACCTGTGTTACAAATCTTCTCGAAATTCGCTAAGACCTACGCTCTGCTACAGACGGGGGAGTTGGGGCACCTTTGGATCACCCTCACTTTATCTTCCAACAGGTGTAACACAGTCTTGTCAACTCTGCAGCCCAGGTAGGGGTGCCTGGAACACACATTTGCCTCTTCTAAGGAGATCTTTGAGGAGAAAGTGAGGTCTGCAGATGCTGGAGATCAGAGCTGAAAATGTGTTGCTGGAAAAGCGCAGCAGGTCAGGCAGCATCCAAGGAACAGGAGAATCCTGAAGAAGGGCCTATGCCCGAAACGTCGATTCTCCTGTTCCCTGGATGCTGCCTGACCTGCTGTGCTTTTCCAGCAACACATTTTCAGCTCTTCTAAGGAGATGCCCATCTGGATGAAACATCTAAGGGCTATGTTTGAGTTCTCTAGAAGCTTCTTATTTGTCATTCCTGTTATTAACACATTGTCTAGTTAAATGGCGACCTGGGATAGACTTTGAAAAATGTTCACCATCATTTGCTGAAACATTGCACAGGCTGATACCCCAAATGGCAATCTTGTGTTTTGGTATAAACCTCTATGGATATTAATAGCAGCAGACTTCTGTGAATCTAACCACAATTGCAAGTACACTTAGCTCATGTCCCAGCTTCGTGAAGGATAGTCCCCCTGCCAGCTTTGCATATAAATCCTCTATGTGTGGGATTGGGTAAGTATCCAGCTGAGAAAAGCAGTTTAACATTTTTTTTTTAAAATCCCACAAAGGTGAATGACCCATTGGGCCTCACAATCGCTTTGATCAATGCTGCCCATTCTGCAAACTGTACTGGCTTGATGATTCCTTCACTTTCCAACCTTCTGTTTTCTGCCTCTACTTTTGTCCGTCAGACAAATGGCACTGGGCAAGCCCTGCAGAATCATGGAATTGCTTCATGGTGAACATGATGGGTTAATGTGTGGTCTGTTTCAATGCAAGGAGTGTCAGGAATAAGAGTGATGAACTTAGAACATGGAACTACGATGTTGTGACCATATCAGAGACATGGATTTCACAGGGGCAGGAATGAGTTGCTGGATGTTCCAGGGTTTAGATCTTTTAGAAAGAATAGGGAGGGGGGCAAAAGAGGAGGGGGAGTAGCATTGTTAATTAAAGAGTGCATCACAGATGTAGAAAAGTAGGTTGTTGAGGAGGGTTTGTCTACTGAGTCGGCATGGGTGGAAGTCAGTAACAGAAAAGGAGCAGTCACTTTATTGGGTGTTTTCTATAGACCCCCCAGTAACAGCAGAGAGAAGGAAGAACAGATTGGACAGCAGATCTTGGAAAGGTGCGGATGTAACAGAGTTGTTGTTAAGGGTGACGACAACTTCCCCAATTTTGATTGGAATGTCTTTAGTGCAGATGGTCTGGATGGAGCCAATTTTGGCAGGTGTGTCCAGGAGTGACTCAATATGTCGATAGGCCAGGTAGTGGGGAGGCCATATTGGATTTGGTGCCCGATAACGAGCAAGGCCAGATGTCAGATCTCTCAGTAGGAGAGCATTTCAATGACAGTGACCACAACTGCCTCACTTTTACCAAAGCCATGGAGAGGGACTGGAACAGAGAGTATGAGAAGGTATTTAACTGGGGGAGGGGAAATTATACTGTTAATAGACAGGAGCTGTGGAGTATAAATTGGGAACAATTGTTCTACAGGAAAGGGGCAACAGAAATGGGGAGGCTAGTTAAGGAGCACTTGTAAGCATTGGATGACTTTGTCCCACTGAGGCAGGCAAGAAATGGTAAGGTGAAGGAGCCTTGGATGACAAGAGAAGAGGAACTTCTTGTCAAGAGGAAGAAAGACGTTTACTTAAGGTTCAGAGAGCAAGGCTCTAGCACCGCTTTAGAAGATTATGGAGTAGCTAGGAAAAAACTCAAAAATGGACTGAGGAGAGCTAGAAGGGTGCACGAGAAAGCCTTGGTGGGAAGGATTAGGGAAAACCCAAAGCTGTTCTACGCTTATGTGAGGAATAAAAGAACGATCAGAGATAGGGTAGGGCTGATTAGGGCTAGTGGAGGGAGTCTGTGCCTGGTGTCTGAAGAGGTAGGGGAGGTCCTAAGTGAGTTTTTTGCTTAAGTATTCACTTGTTGACAGTGAGAATACCATGGACTAGGATAATAACACATTGATATTTAGAAAGTGGATGTGCTGGAAATTCTGGGAAGCATCGAGACAGATAAATCCCCAGGGCCATACCAGATTTTTCCAACATTATTATGGGAAGTGAGGAATATGATTGCTGCACCTCTGGTGATGATCTTTGCATCCTCACATTCCACGGGAGCAGTACTAGCTGATTAGAGGGAATGTTGTTCCTCACTTCAAGAAAGGGAATAGGGAAATCCCTGGGAATCACAGAGCAGTCAGTCTTACGCCTGTGGTAAGCAAGGTACTGGAAAGGATTATTAGTGATAGGATTAATGACTATTTGGAAAAACATAGGTTGATTAAAGAAAGTTAGCATGGTGTTGTGAGGGGCCTTATTGCATTCTTTGAGGAAGGACAAGACAAGTTGACAAAGGTTGATCACTGGATGTAGTGTATATGGATTTCAGTAAGGCATTTGATAAGCTTCCCCACGGTGTGCTCATTCAGCAAGTTAGGAGGTATGGAATACAGGGAAATTTGGCTGTCTGGATACAGAATTGGCTGGCTGAAAGGAGACAGTGAGTGGTCATGGATGGAAAGTATTCCACCTAGAGGTCAATAACCAGTGGTGCCCCACAAGGATCTGTTCTAGGGCCTCTGTTCTCAGTAGTTTTTCCAAATGACTTGGATGAAGAAGTGGAAGGGTAGGTTAGTAAGTTTGCGGATGACACAAAGGTCGGTGGTGTTGTTGATAGTGTCGAGGGCTGTTGCAGGCTACAACATGACATTGACAGGATGCAGAGCTGAATTGAGAAGTGGCAGATAGAGATCAATCTGGATAAAAGTGAAGTCATTCATTTTGGAGAGTAAAGTTTGAATGCTCTATATGGTGTTAAAGACAGGATCCTTGGCGGTGTGGAGTAATAGTGGGATCTTGGGATCCACGTACATAGATCACCCAACTTGATAGGGTTGTTAAGAAGGCATATGGTGTTTTGGCTTTCATTAACAGGGGGATTGAGTTTAAGAGCTGCAAAGTTTTACTGCAGCTCTATAAAACCCTGTTCAGACCACACTTGGAATATTGTGTCCAGTTCTGGTCACCTCATTATAGGAAAGATGTAGATGCTTTAGAGAAGGTGCAGAAGAGATTTACCAGGATGCTGCCTGGATTGGAGGGCTTGTCTTACAAAGAGAGGTTAAGTGAGCTAGAGTCTTTCATACTGGAGAGAAGAAGGAAGAGAGTTGACTTGATAGAGGGTAATGAGAGGTGTAGATAGAGCAGATAACCAGAGACAGTTGCCCAGGGCCGAAATGGCTGTCACAAGGGGTCATAATTTTAAGGTGATTGGAGGAAGGTATAGGGGAGACGTCAGAGGTAGATTCTTTATGCAGAGAGTGGTAGGTGAGTGGAATGCACTGCCACCAGTGGTAGTAGATTCAGAGATACTAGGGACGTTTAAGCAACTACTAGAAAAGCACATGGATGGTAGTAAATTGAGGTATACGTAGGTTAGGTTGATCTTAGACTAAGATAAATGCTCAGCACAATATTGTGGCCCAAAGGCCCTGTACTGTGCTGTACTGTTCTATGTTCTGTGTTCTATGTCCTATGCAAGATGGCCTTGGCTCCTTTGATAACCCCTAGACCTTCCTGAAAGACTTTCAGGTGTTTATTTAGGACTTCACTCAGGCAAACATTTTCTAACTGAAAAGTATTGAGCCAATCTAGGTGAATCTTTCTCAACCAATCTCGCCCCATCAAGGCTGAGTCTTTTACTACAATCAATGGTAACTGAACCAGCTGCTTGTCATAAGAGACCAGATCTGAAGTTGTACCTTTAACCTGTAAATGTTCCCCAGGATAGATTCTCAGGCTAGCCAAGGTTTTGTGCAATCTTAAGACTATAGTCCAGAGTGAATTTTATTGAAGACTGGTTCTGCAATCACAGACACACCAGTATTG
Source organism: Chiloscyllium plagiosum (assembly GCF_037043375.1). Lineage (NCBI taxonomy): Eukaryota > Metazoa > Chordata > Chondrichthyes > Orectolobiformes > Hemiscylliidae > Chiloscyllium > Chiloscyllium plagiosum. Next base: position 89,054,397 of record NW_028270151.1, read on the forward strand.
ACCTCCATTAGAACCAAGCAACTTTTTAACCAGACATTTATATTGATTCATTCTGATTTGGATGCTGCTAAATAATTTAACTGTCCAAACTAGATAGAGATGAAATTTCCAGGGTGTGGACTCTCTTGAATACTGGCCTATGAGTTCTCTGACTCAATTTAGTTCAAATGGTCACTCTTGCTGTCCCAACTTCACACACAGGCAGCAACTGCAATGGCTTGCTGGCTTGGACCCTGAAAAAAACTAACCATTTGGCCAAGGCTTGGCTATAGTTTAGGAGTTTACTGTGGGCTGACGGAGAGTCCCTCTGTTCAGCATACATCCTGAGTGAGGCTATGCAATTGCCTTCAGAGTGAACAGGATGTCAAACAATCCTGTGTTTTTTTTTAATTTTCTTCTCTTTTTTTTGCACAATAACCACACAGAGGCCAGAATCCCGTCACCAAGTCACCCTTTATTTACAAGTGCACTGTATACTGGCTGTGGCCAGCTAATCAGCCAGTCCCCTGAACTGAGAAGATTCTAAATCCCCTGTCTTTTTTAAAATTAGACAGTACAAGTTACAAACAGTTAACATAAACATCCGTATGCAAGAAACAGCAATTTGCAGGGGAAAGGGGTGGCAAAGTCAGACCCCAAACTGCTCTCCTGTTTATTTTTTTTAGAGTGAACAGAACCCCTGATGCTCCTGTTTTTTTTATTTTGCTTATTTTTTTCCCCAGCACCCATGTTGTGTCTGTGCACTCCTGTTTATTTTTTTTCTTTATTTTATAATTTTTTTTCTAACCGCGGTAATGCTTATATTTTCCCCCAGCACCCAGGTTGTGTGTGTGCAGGTGTGCACTCCTGTTTTTTTTATTTTCATTTTTTTTATTTTCTTTTCTAACCACGGTAGTGTGTATATTTTCCCCCAGCACCCATGTTGTGTGTGTGCAGGTGTGCACTCCTGTTTTTTTTATTTTTATTTTTTTATTTTTTTTTCTAACCACAGTAGTGCGTATATTTTCCCCCAGCACCCATGTTGTGTGTGTGCAGGTGTGCACTCCTGTTTATATCTGTCAGCCAGGGCTCCCTGATTGGACCAGAATAAGGGTTCCCAGTAACGAACTGTATCAGCCTACCTGGCTGACCTCATTACAATCTCTACAGACATCATAGAACCCTGTACTCTTTGGGGAGCTATCCTCTTTCAATTTTTATGAAATAATTTGAAGCCTTAAATAAGATAATTGCCTCAGAATGATTTGCATCATTTATTATTCTCCACAAAACCACTCTGAAATATTCATCCATATTATCTCTACCTTTGATTTGAATTATTGCCTTATGATAATTGTCAGCTGTTCACCCTCTGATATATAAGCTATTTTAATTCACTGATGTAATAACCACTCTCAATTACCCATTATATTCCCTTACATTACCACAGTGACTACATTTCAAAAGAACTTCATTGGCTGTACAAAGCTTTGTGACACCTTGGGATTGTAAAAGGCTTTTTATTATTGCAATCTCTTTTACTGCTGGCTATTATTCGTTTGATTATTGCAGGTTACTTCACAACTAAAGTAAATATTCAAAAACAGACCAAGTATGAGTTTCTTGACAAAGTTAATTCATTCTGCCTCTGTGTGAAAATATGAAGGCTCCCTAATTGAGTTTGGATGTTGGCCACACTCTGACAACTCATTCTGCAACAGCAAACGCTGGTTCAAGCACATTGCCAGAGAAAAACACAAAGCCCAACCGAATGCTTGGAAAGCTACTTTCTTTGATTCAGGAGCACAATAATGCAGAAAATCAGGAATGTTGAGACATGTCAAAATTCAATGCTGCCAAAGACCCGTGGTACTGTCTCCTTACAGGCTGCGACTGTTACTTCTATTCAGGATATGCTTTGATGTGGGATAGATTTTTCAAAACAAAAACATGCAATGTGGAAAAAAAGACCATTTAATCCATTGTGTCCACTCTGGCATTCCTTTTGCTGTAATGCAGTTTTCTCTACGTTAGCACACACAGCATATCCAGAGACCATGGTTACTGTTAAAACAGATATCTGGACATCTGTAACAACTAAATATGTAAATTAATATAACATCTCAGATTTATATGCTCTATGATTACTTAGATTACCAAGACACAAAGAAAACAACAGATGCTGGAATCCAAAGTAGACAAGCAGGTGGCTGGAAAAAACACAGCAAGTCAGGCAGTATCAGGAAGTGGAGAAGTCAATATTTTAGATGTAACCATTCTTCCGGACTTGGGGCGGGTGTAAGGGGAGCTGCGGATAAAGGGGGTGGGTTGGGGTGGAGGGAATGGGCTGCTAAGGTGAGTACAGGTAGAGGGTTTGCCCTGGTTGGTTGATGGAGGAAAGAATCTGATTGGTAATTGAAAGGAAGGGTCAATGAGAGGAATGGAAGGGAGGGGGAGGGGCTAGGAAGGAAGTTGAGAGATGGGAAGGGAGATTACTTGAAATTCGAGAATTCAGTGTTGAGTCCTCCAGGCTGTAGGCTGCCCAGGCAGAAGATGAGGTGTTGTTCCAAAAATTTGTAGTCTGATTCATTGTAGGAGTGGAGCAGGCCAAGGATGGTCTTGATGGAAAGGCAGTGGTAAGAGGAATTAAAATGGACAGTGACTGGGAGGTCTGGTCAGCCCCTGCAGGCCAGGCTGAGATGCTTGGTAAAACGTGCCCTGAGTTTATGTTTGGTCTCCCCGATGTAGAGAAGACCACATTGGGAACACCAGATACATTAAAGTAGGTTGGAGGAGAGACAGGTGAATCTCTGTCTCACCTGGAAGGACAGTTTGGGGCCCTGCATGGAAGGCGGGTGATATGCCGGCAGGTTTTGCATCGTTTCTGGTTGCAGGGGGAGGTCACTGGGGGCTCAGAGGACATTGGTGAAAGCCAAGGATTGTGCAAGACAGAGGGGTGGAGAGGGGAAGATGTTTCTGGTGGTGGGGTCTAGTTGGAGTTGGCAAAAGTGTTTAATGGTGATACGTTGGATGCGGAGACTGGAAAGATGGTAGGTGAGCACAAGGGGACCTTGTCTTTGTTGGGTTTGGCTGGGGTGGTTTAGAGCAGTGGAGCAGGGAACAGAGGATGTGCAGTGGACAACTGTCTGGATGTCAGAGGGGGAAAAGCATGTTGTTCAAAATAGGTGGTCATCTAGGATGATTAGGAGTTGAATGTCTCCTTGATTGAGCAGATACAGCAGAGGTGGAGAAATAAAGAGAATGGGATGGAGTTCTTGTAGGTTACTGGCTAGGCGGAGTCCAGATAGTTATGGGAGTCTGGATTAGAGTGGTGCTGGAAAAGCACAACAGTTCAGGCACATCCGAGGAGCAGGAAAATCGACATTTTGGGCAAAAGCCCTTCATCAGAAATAGAGGCAGAGTGCCTGAAGGGTGGAGGGATAAATGAGAGGAGGGTGGGGATGGGGAGAAAGTAGCATAGAGTACAATAGGTGAATGCGGGTGGGGATGAAGGTGATAGGTCAGGGAGGAGGGTGGGGGAAGGTAGCAAAGAGTACAATGGGTGGATGGGGGCGGGATGAAGGCGATACGTCAGAGAGGAGGGTGGAGTGGATATTTGGAAAGGAAGATAGCAGGTAGGACAAGTCATGGGAACGGTGCTAGCTGGAAGTTTGGAACTGGGGTGAGGTGGGGGAAGGGGAAATGAGGAAACTGGTGAAATCCACATTGATGCCCTGGGGTTGAAGTGTTCCGAGGCAATAGATGAGGCGTTCTTCCTCCAGGCATCGGGTGGTGGGGGAGCGGTGGTGAAGGAGGCCCAGGACCTCCATATCTTCGGCTGAGTGGGAGGGGGAGTTGAAATGTTGGGCCACAGGGCTGTGGGGTTGATTGGTTCAGGTGTCCCAGAGATGTTCCCTAAAGCGCTCTGCTAGGAGGCGTCCAGTCTCCCCAATGTAGAGGAGACCGCATTGGGAGCAACGGATACAATAAATTACATTGGTGGATGTGCAGGGAAAACTTTGATGGATGTGGAAGGCTCCTTTGGGGCCTTGGATGGAGGTGAGGGAGGAGGTGTGGGCGCAGGTTTTGCAATTCCTGCGGTGGCAGGGGAAGGTGCCAGGAGGGGAGGGTGGGTTGTAGGAGGGCGTGGACCTGACCAGGTAGTCACGGAGGGAACGGTCTTTGCGGAAGGCGGAAAGGGGTGGGAAGGGAAATATATCCCTGGTGGTGGGGTCCGTTTGGAGGAGGCGGAAATGTTGGCGGATGATTTGGTTTATGCGAAGGTTGGTAGGATGGAAGGTGAGCACCAGGGGGTTCTGTCCTTGTTACGGTTGGAGGGCTGGGGTCTGGGGGCGGAGGTGCGGGATGTGGACGAGATGCATTGGAGGGCATCTTTAACCACGTGGGAAGGGAAATTACGATCTCTAAAGAAGGAGGCCATCTGGTGTGTTCTGTGGTGGAACTGGTCCTCCTGGGAGCAGATACGGTGGAGGCGGAGGAATTGGGAATACGGGATGGCATTTTTGCAAGAGGTAGGGTGGGAAGAGGTGTAATCCAGGTAGCTGTGGGAGGCGGTGGGTTTGTAGAAGATGTCAGTGTCAAGTCGGTCGTCATTAATGGAGATGGAGAGGTCCAGGAAGTGGAGGGAGGTGTCAGAGATGGTCCAGGTAAATTTAAGGTCAGGGTGGAATGTGTTGGTGAAGTTGATGAATTGTTCAACCTCCTCGCGGGAGCACGAGGTGGTGCCAATGCAGTCATCAATGTAGCGGAGGAAGAGGTGGGGAGTGGTGCCGGTGTAATTACGGAAGATCAACTGCTCTATGTAGCCAACAAAGAGACGGGCATAGCTGGGGCCCATACGTGTGCCCATGGCTACCCCTTTGGTCTGGAGGAAGTGGGAGGATTCGAAGGAGAAATTGTTAAGGGTGAGGACCAGTTCGTCCAAACAAGTGAGAGTGTCGGTGGAAGGGTACTGTTGGGGACGTCGGGAGAGGAAGAAACGGAGGGCTTGGAGGCCCTGGTCATGGCGGATGGAGGTGTCGAGGGATTGGATATCCATGGTGAAGATGAGGCGTTGGGGGCCGGGGAAATGGAAGTCATCACCCGATGCCTGGAGGGAGAACGCCTCATCTTCCGCCTCGGAACACTTCAACCTCAGGGCATCAATGTAGCCTTCACCGGTTTCCTCATTTTCCCTTCCTCCACCTCACCCCAGTTCCAAACTTCCAGCTCAGCACTGTCCCCATGACTTGTCCTATCTGCCTATCTTCTTTTCCACCTATCCACTCCACTCTCTTCTCTGACCTATCACCTTCATTCCCACCCCCACTCACCTATTGTACTCTATGCTACTTTCTCCCCACCCCCAGCCTCCTCTCATTTCTCTATCCACCCTTCAGGCTCTCTGCCTGTATTCCTGATGAAGGGCTTTTGCCCGAAACGTCGATTTTCCTGCTCCTCGGATGCTGCCTGAACTGCTGTGCTTTTCCAGCACCACTCTAATCCAGAATCTAGATTCCAGTATCTGCAGTCATTGTTTTTACCTAGTTATGGGAGTTTGGGGATTTATAGTAAATGTCCATCCGGAGACCGTCGCTGGAGATGGAAATGGAGAGGTCGAGAAAGGGGGGGGAGGGGGAGGTGTCCGAGACGGACCAAGTGAAGTTGAGGGCAGGATGGACGTTGTGGGCAAAGTTAATAAACTGCTCCAATTCAACCTGGGTGCAGAATGCAGCAATCAATGTAATGGTGGAAGAGTTAGGGCACAGTGCCTGTGTAGGAACTGAAGAGGGGCTGTTCAACATAGCCGATAAAGAGGCAGGCATAGCTGGGGCCCATCTGAATGCGCATGGCCACCCCCTGGATTTGGAGGAAATAGGAGGAGTTAAAGGGAAAGTTATTAAGGGTGAGGACTAGTTCGGCAAGGTGGAGGAGGATATTGGTGGAGGGGGACTGGATAGCTCTGTAGGAGAGAAAGAAGCTGAAGGCCATTCTTGTTGGGTATGGACATGTATAAGAACTGCAAATCCATAGTGAAGATAAAGTGCTGGGGACCATGGAACTGAAAGTTACTAAAGAGGCGGAGAGCATGGTTGGTGTCATGGGTGTAAGTGGGAAATGTCCTCCAAACATGCAGCGCTCCACTCTCTCCATACCAACCCCCAGCTCACCATCAAACCTGCTGACAAAGGTGAGGCAGTGTAATCTGGAGAACAAATCTCTCGGTCGCAGAGGCCGAACGCCAGCTCTCCAACAGACGTGCTACGTCCCCTTTGACCACGACTCCATCGTGACCCATCAGGCCAAAACCACTCGCACTGTCTGTGACCTCATTGCCTCCAATGAGTCCAACCTTATAGTTCCCCAGCTCCACATTGCTCAGTTCTACCTGCTCCCCAAGATCCACAAGCCCAACTACACCGACCTACCCATCATCTCCACATGCTCCTGCCCCACCAAATTCATCCTGTCCTATTTCAACTCCATCCTCTCACATTGGTTCAGACACTTCCCACCTACATCTGTGACATTAACCACACCCTCCGCCTCTTCAGTTACTTGCAGTTCCCTGGCCACCAGCGCTTTAACGTCATGAGGGTCATGAGGCTCTTATACACATCCATACCCCACAAGGATGGCTTTCAGCCCCTCAGTTTCTTCCTCTCCAACAGATACATCCAGTTCCCCCTCCACCAATATCCTCCTCCACCTCGCTAAAATAGTCCTCACCCTTAATCGTTTTTCCTTTAACGCCACCCATTTCCACCAAATGCAGGGGTGACAATAGGCATTCAGGTGGGCCCCAGTTATGCCTGCCTCTTTGTCGGCTATGTTGAACAGTCCCTCTTCAGTACCTGCACAGTCATTGTGCTCCAACTCTTCCGCCATTATGTCAATGATGACATTGGTACAGCATCATGCACCCAGGCTGAACTGAAGCAATTTATCAACTTTGCCCATAGCTTCCATCCCACCATCAAATTCTATCTCAGACACCTCCCTCCCCTTTCTTGACCTCTCCATTTCCATCTCTGGCAACAGTCTCCAGACAGACATTGACTATAAACCCACAGTCTCCCATAAATATCTGGCTGCACCTCGTCCCACCCAATATCCTTCAAGATCTCCATCCCATTCTCCCAATTCCTCAGCCCCCGAAGCATCTGCTCAGTCGAGGAGACATTCCCCTCCCAATCATCCCTGATGTCCACCTATTTTGAACAATGTGCTTTCCCCCCTGTCATCCAGACAGCCCTCCAACGCACCTCCTCCATTCCCTGCTCCACTGCTCTAAACCACTCTCCTCAAACACAAAAAAGACAGGGTCCCCCTTGTCTTCACCTACCATCCCACCAGTCTCCGCAACCAATGCATCATCCTTAAACACTTCCGCCAACTGCAATTAGATCCCACCATCTGGAACATTTTCCCTCCCCACCCCTCTCTGCCTTCCGCAAAGACTGTTCCTTTGATCAATCCTTGGTTTGTGCCACGCTCGCTACCAATCACCCTGAACCCCCCAGGTAACTTCCCCTGCAACTAGAAAAGACACAAAACTACACTACCCCTCTCACCTCCATCCAGGGCCCCAAACAGTCCTTCCAGGTAAGACAGAGGTTCACCAGCCCCTCCACCAACCTAGTTTACTGTATCCAGTGCTCCCAATGTGGTCTTCTCTACATCAGAGAGACCAAACGTAAACTGAGGGACGGGTTCACCGAACATCTCAGCCAGGCCCGCAGAGGCCGACCTGACCTCCCAGTCACCACCCATTTTAGTTCCCCTTCCCACTCCCTTTCCAACATGACCATCCTTGGCCTCCTCCACTCCCACAGAAAATCAGAATGCAAATTGGAGGCACAATACCTCATCTTCCGCCTGGGCAGCTCACAACACGGGGAGTTCAATATTGAGTGCTCCAGTTTCAAATAACCTCCTTTCCCATCCCACAACTCCCTTCCTAGTCCCTCCCCCTCCTTTCTATTCCTATGTTCAATCCTTCCTTCCAACTGTCAACCGGATTCATTCTTCTCATCGAACAACCAGATTGTACCCTCTACCTCTATTCACCTAACCCTACCTCATTCCCTCCACCGTCTCTCTCCCCTCCTCTTTATCTGCAGCTCCCCTTACACCCACCTGAAGTCCTGAAGAAGGGGAATACCCGAAACGTTGACTTCTTTTTTTTAGATTCCCTACAGTGTGGAAACAGGCCCTTCGGCCTGACAAGTCCACACCGACCCTCCGAAGAGTAACACACCCAGACCCATTTCCCTCTGAATAATGCACCTAACACTATGGGCAATTTAGCATGGCCAATTCACCTGACCTGCACATCTTTGGACTGTGGGAGGAAACCAGAGCAACCAGAGGAAACCCATGCAGACACAGGGAGAATGTGCAAACTCCACACAGACAGTCGCTTGAGGCTGGAATTGAACCTGGGACCCTAGTGCCGTGAGGCAGCAATGCTAACCACTGCGCCACCGTGCCGCCCAAAAGAGGACTTCTCCACCTCCTGATGCTGCCTAGCTTGGGTGACTGACTGTATGACCAACTGTTTGTTTGCCCTCACTGCTTTTCTGTTTGTAGAACTGAATAATTTGAGTAAATTATTTTATACTTCTTTTAGATTAGATTCCCTACAGTGTGGAAACAGGCCATCTTAGTCCAATAAAGTCCACACCGACCCTCCAACGTGTAACTCACCCAGATCCATTCCCCTATGACTAATGCACCTAACACTATGGCCAATTCACCTAACTTGCACATCTTTAGACTGTGGAAGGAGACCCACACAGGCACAGAACGTGCAACCTCCACACAGACAGTCGCCCAAGGTGGGGATTGAACCTGGGCCCCTGGCACTGTGAGGCAGCAGTGCTAACCACTGAGTCACTGTGCCCCCCAAGAAGTAAGGGCTTGTCTGGGATTTGAACCAGGGATCTTTCGCATACTTACAACATCAAAGGCCCAAAGTTGGAATCATACCGCTAGACCAACGCGCCACAACTATATAGACATAAGATTAAGACATTTTTGTACTGGAGAGCCAAAAATTATAAGCTTACCTTGCTATCTTAAAAGAATAATACTTTCTTATTGATACATAATGTTTTCAGAAAAAAAAACTGAGGCATGTGAAACAAACATGTGAACTCTGATGATCATTTTCCTGAACCATTGCAGCTGAACATCATCAGATGGAGCTTGTTGTATCTTTTATGCTTAGCTATGACACAGGTGGGAGTTTGGAAATATGGTTGAAATTGCTCCCTGGTTGGCTGTTCTTCAAATGCATTGCACATTGCATTTCAGTGAATACTTGGACTTCTTGTCTATTTTAACCCAATGTGTAAATGTCACAAACTCCTGGGCACCATTTTAAAGAATGTGACAGTCTGAATCTCGGACAAGAATTGAATATTTTACTGACCCTGCTAATGGTGGCAATGGTGGTTCCACAGTCAAACACCTGCAAATGCTGCTGTCCTGCGACAATTGTTTCAAACGTACATCTTTCTTCTATCAGGGTGTCTATGGTTTAATCTTTAGATTTATTCAGAAGTACATTTTGGAAAGATTTGATGAGTGTTTAGGCAATATTGAGTTCCTTAAGCCTTTCAGCTAAGTTAGCTTCTTGCAGTCACTTGCCGTAACATTGTATCAACACCTGCCTGCAAAATGATGGACTGTTTGACCTGCCTGTTGGCAGCTTATCATGAATTCAAAGCTGTGTATCCTAAAGGGATTTGGGCTGCACAGTCACACCGCATGCATCTTTTTCTTCCTCTGCTATTTTGTTGTTTCCAAAGACAACAAAAAGGGCAGTGCACAGGTAAGGCCTTAACAATGGTATAAAATGTTTATTTTTCTCATATTTTGGGCCTGTGGTTGCCATGTTTCCACAGAGTTGTAGTCTTTAGGCTTAGTTGCTAAGTGTGAAGTTCAACTGTGACCAAGCTAGACAGTGGGGACCTGTTAAGAAAGACCTCTTCACAATTCTAACTGCTGCTTTCACCTTTCGACACCAACTCTACGCCACTAGCTTTTAGTGCCATTTAGCTGCAGTCATGATGTGATGCGATTTTATAAAAGTCAGCCCTTGTAACACATGCCACAAAAAAATTCAGGTTCATATTCACAAAAATATCCAGAAAATTATTAACAGCTAACTATGTTCATTAATAAGACATGTCAGACTTAAATACAGTCTGGACTTTATGCTTGCTTATCCCACTATTGTTACGTTATGTAGACAGTTGACTAGCTGATGAACTGACTGTTACTATGACTGGCTACTTGTCTGTTTGCTTAACTGAATAGCATTGATAGCACGAGGCATTTTCTCAGGGTGGAGGGGTCAATTATTATGGGACATAGGCTCAAGGTGTGGGGGGTGGGATGGGGGGGTGTGTGGGTTCAGTTTAAAAGAGATGTGCGAGGCAAGTTTTTCCTACAAACAGTGATCAGTGTCTGGAATGCATAAGCAGACACAATAGCAGCATTCAATAAGCTACTGAATAAAAACATGAATGGGAAGGAAATACAGGGATACAGATCCTGTTAGTAAAGACAGTTTTAATATGGAGGAGCAAAATGTGTGAGCACAGGCTTGGAGGTCTGAAGGGGCTGTTCCTGTGCTATATTGGTCTTTGTTTTTTGTTCTTTGATTAGCTGACCAACAGAGAGTAAGTTGGAGACCTGTTCTACTGCAATATTACATTTGGGGTGACATTTACTTGACTTAAAGACATTTAAAAGACATTTGGATACGTACATGAATATGTGCCAAATGCAGGCAATTGGATCAGTTTAATTTAAGAACACAGTTGGTGTGGACTAGTTGGACCGAAGGGTCTGTTTCCATGATTCTATGACTTGATTAGAGATATGGTGCCTTTCTGAGATGTGTGCAATAACACATCATCCACAGTGTCACATTTTTCATTTTTCTCCAGGTGCTTATCCAATTCTCTTCTGAAAGCCATAATTGAATCTGTCCCCAGCACTCTCTTCGGTTGTTCATAAGCAAATCTAAAGTGTCATTCCCACTATCTCTGAGAGACTTTATTTGTTTACAATTCAGTTCCAATGTTTGAAGATTCAGAAACACATCTGATTTACAGATCAATGTCTAACCCTAACACTATCTAATGGCCAGAAACATGAATGGTCAACAAGTCAGACTCATGTTGGTATACAAAGTAGTAAGGAGTTGAGAAACATTTTTCTCATAACAGTGAATGATGGCTATTACATAGGTATTCATAGAAAGCCTTCAGTACAAATAGAAGCTATTGCACTGATCCTCTAAAGATCATTCCACACACACAGGATCCTCACATTTCATAGGGATAACCCAACTAACCTGCACAATCCTGGACATTATGAGTAATTTAGTATGGCCAAATCCCTTAAATCTTGGACTATGGGAGGAAACCCACACAGACACAGGGAGAATGTGCAAACTCCACGCAGACAGTCGCTTGTGGGCAGAAACAAACTCGGGTCCCTGGCACTGTGAGGCAGCAGTGCTAACAACTGAGCCACTGTGCCACCCACCATGAGGCTAGGTCTTTGGCATTATCACCAGGATGTTAATCTCTGGTCAAGAAGATTACAAAACCATTTTTCCAATTTTCCCATTATGAATCAATAACATAATCCTTAATATCTAGGCAGTGGATGAAAATATAAAATCAGCTATTAAATAGGATCATGGCTGATCCGACATTCCTCACACCAATTTTCCCTCCCTTTTCCCATAACCCTTGATTCCCCAACTGTTGAAGAATCTATCTGTCTTAGCCTTAAACATACACAGGTACTCTGCCCCCACAGCTCTCTGTAGCAAGAAATTCTAAAGACTTACAACACTCTGCGAGGAGAAATCCCTTACCACCTCAGTCTTACATAAGTGCCCTTTCATTCCGAGACTATGCCCTTTTGTCCTAGACCCTTTTTTTGATTTCTGTTCACTTGAGTCTGTCCAATGTGTAAATTGAAGACTTTGATAAAAAGTTTAACTTCTGTGACAACTTCAAGAGTAGGAGAACTTGATTTTCAGTACACTTCCCCAGTGAGGTATAAGAAAGTTGAAGCCCAGACCATTGGTGATTCTAAGGGAAACATAGTTAAGTATTTGTAGCAGCAAAGGTTCTGAGGGGATAAGACAATATAAAATAGGAAATTAGGGTGGCACAGTGGCTCAATGGTTAGCACTGCAGCCTCACAGCATCAGGAACCCAGTTTCTATTTCGGCCTTGGGCGACTGTCTGTGTGGAGTTTGCACATTCTACCCGTGTCTGCATGGGTTTCCTGCGGGTGCTCCAGCTTCCCCCCACAATCCAAAAGATGTGCAGGTCAGGTGAATTGGCCATCTTAATTTGCCAAGTCAGGGGCAAAAATAGGGTAGGGGAATGGGTCTCGGTGGGTTACTCCTCGGAGGGTCAGTGTGGATTTGTTGGGCCGAAGGGCCTTTAGGGAATCTATTCTCTGGAACAGGAGTAGGCCATTGGACCCTTTGAGCCTGCTCCCCCACTTTATAGGATCATGACTGATCCAACATTCATCACATTCACTTTCCTTCCTTTCCACTGTAACTGTTGACTCTCTGACTGACTAAGAATCTATCTTTCACAGCCTTTCACAGCGTGGACTGCCCTCTTTAGCAAGGAGTTCTAAAGACTTACAACCCTCTGAGAGAAGAAATTTCTCCTCATCTTAGTCTCAAATTGATGCCCTTTTAATCCGAGACCATGCTCTTTGTTCCCATCCTTCCCAATGCAGGGAAACTTCCTCTCAGCATTTACCTGTCATAGAGATCACCTCTCATTCTTCTCATCTCCAGTGAGTAGAGTCCCAGCCCATTTAATCTTTGCTCTTAAGACAATCCCTGAATACCAGGAATCATCTTAGTGAACTTTCTCTGTACCACCTTCCATGAAAAAAATAGCTTTTCTTAAATAAGGGGACCAAAAATGCTCACATTACTGCAGATGTGCTGTCACCAACACCTTGTTTAGTTGCAGTAAGACTTCTCCACTCTTGTACTCCAACAGTCTTTGAAATAAGGGCTGAAATTCCATTAGCCATCCTGATTACCTGCTGCCTCTGGGTGCTAGCTTTCTCTCTTTCATGCACAAATATCACCAGGTCCCTTTGTTTTGCAGTTTTCTGCCATTTCTGTTAGAGCCATAGAGTCATTCGGTAAGGATACAGATCTTTTGGCCCAAAACGGGTCCATTCTGACCAAAATGTCCATCCATGCTAGCCCCACTTAGAGTCATAGAGTCATAGAGATGTACTTCCCTCCATTTGGCCCATATCCTTCTAATCCTTTCCTATTCATGTATTTGTCCAAATGCCTTTTAAAAGTTGTTAACGTAACCGCCTCAACCACTTCTGCTGGCAGCTCATTCCATATGTGTACCACCCTCTGTGTAAAAACATTGCCCCTCAGGTTCCCTTTATTCTTTCTCCTCAAACCTTAAACTTATGCCCTCTAGTCCTTGATTCCCCAACCCTGGGAAAAAGACTGAGTGCATTCACCGTATCCATGCCTCTCATGATCTTATACATCTCTGTAAGGTGCCACCTCAGTCTCCCAGGCTCTAAAGAAAAAAGTCTGAGCTTGTCCAACCTCTCCTTGTAACTCACACCATTGAGTCCAGGCAACATCCAGGTAAATTTCCTCTGCACTCTTTCTAGTTTGATAGCATTCTTTCTGTAGCAAGGTGACCAAAACTGAACACAATACTCCAAGTGTGGCCTTACCAAAGTCCTATACAATTGCAACATAATTTCCCAACTTCTATACTCAGCACCATTTTGATGAAGGCCAGTGTACCAAAAGCCTTCTTCACTACCCTGTCTACCTGTGACTCTACTTTCAGAAAACTGTGCACCTGAACTCCAAGATCCCTCTGTTCCACTACACTCCTTCAGGCCCTACCATTCACCATGAAATTCCAACCTTTGAAGATAGAACATTATAGCACAGTACAGGTCTTTCAGCCCTCAATGTTGCACTGACCCATGAAATCAATCTAAAACCCATCTAACCTACACTATTCTATTTTCATCCATGTGTCTATCCAATGACTATTTAAATGCCTTTAAAGTTGATGAGTCTACTACTATTGCAGGCAGTGCTTCACATGCCCTTATCACTCTCTGAGTAAAGAAACTACCTCTGACACCTGTCCAATATCTATCACCACTCAATTTAAAGCTATGTCCCCTCATGCTAGCCATCACTATCTGAGGAAAAAGGCTCTCACTGTCCACCATATCTCACCCTCTGATAATCTTAAATATCTCAATTAAGTCACCTCTCAACCTTCCAACGAAAACAGCCACAAATCTCTCAGCCTTTCCTCATAAGACCTTCCCTCCATACCAGGCAACATCCTTGTAAGTCTCCTCTGGACTCCTTCCGAAGCTTCCACATCCTTCCTATAATGTGGTGACAAGAACTGTATGCAATACCCCAAGTGTGGCTGCATCAGAGTTTCGTACATCTGTAGCATGACTTCGTAGTTCTGAAACTCAATCCCTCTACCAATAAAAGCTAACACGCCGTATGTCTTCTTAAAAACCTTATCAACCTGGGTGACAATTTTCAGGGATCTGTGCACATGGACACTGAGATCTCTCTGCTCATCCACACTACAGGATGTTATGGTAGCTCTGTGGTTAGCACTGCTACCACACAGCGCCAGGGGCCCGTGTTCAATTCCTGCCTCGGGTGACAGTCTGTGTGGAGTTTGCACATTTTCCCCATGTCTGTGTGGGTTTCCTCCTGGTGCTCTGGTTTCCTCCCAGAATCCAAAGATGTGCAGGTCAGGTGATTTGGCCATGAGAAATTGCCTACAGTGTTAGGTGCATTAGTCAGGGTTAAGTATATGGTTGGGGAATTGGTCTGGGTGGGTTAGTCTTCAGAGGGTTGGTGTGGACTTGTTGGGCTGAAGGGCCTATTTCCATGCTGTAGGCAATCTAATCTACCAAGAATTTTACCATTAGCCCAGTAATCTTTATTCCTGTTGCTCCTTCTAAAGTGAATCACCTCTCACTTTTCCATATTAAACACCATTTGCCTCCTCTCAGCCTAGCTCTGCAGCTTACCTATTGCCTCTGTAACCTACAACATCCTTCATTACTGTCCACAACTGTACCAACCTTAGTGTCATCCACAAATTTACTAACCCATCTTTCTAAGCCCTCATCCAGGTCATTTATGAAAATGACAAACAGCAGATCCTTGCAGTACATCACAAGTAACTGAACCCCAGGATGAACATTTCCCATCAACCACCACCCTCTGTCTTCTTTCAGCTAACCAATCTCTGATCCAAACTGCTAAATACCCCTCAATCCCATGCCTCCATATTTTCTGCAATAGCCTACCATGGAGTACCTTATTGAGCACTTTACTGAAAGCCACATCAACTGTTTTACATTCATCCACCTGTTTGGTCACTTTAGACCATAAGACATAGGAGTGGAAGTAAGGCCATTCGGCCCATCGAGTCCACTCCGCCATTCAATCATGGCTGATGGGCATTTCAACTCCACTTACCCGCATTCTCCCTGTAGCCCTTAATTCCTTGTGACATCAAGAATTTATCAATTTCTGCCTTGAAGACATTTAGCGTCCCAGCCTCCACTGCACTCTGCGGCAATGAATTCCACAGGCCCACCACTCTCTGGCTGATGAAATCTCTCTGCATTTCTGTTCTGAATTTACCCCCTCTAATTCTAAGGCTGTGTCCACGGGTCCTAGTCTCCTTGCCTAACGGAAACAATTTCCTAGCGTCCACCCTCTCCAAGCTGAAAATGTGTTGCTGGAAAAGCGCAGCAGGCCAGGCAGCATCTAAGGAACAGGAGAATCGATGTTTCGGGCAGAAGGGCTTATGCCCGAAACGTCGATTCTCCTGTTCCTTGGATGCTGCCTGGCCTGGTGCGCTTTTCCAGCAACACATTTTCAGATCTGATCTCCAGAATCTGTAGCCCTCACTTTCTCCACCCTCTCCAAGCCATGTATTATCTTGTAAGTTTCTATTAGATCTCCCCTTAATCTTCTAAACCCCAATGAATACAATCCCAGGATCCTCAGCCGTTCCTCATATGTTAGACCTACCATTTCAGGGATCATCTGTGTGAATCTCCGCTGGACATGCTCCAGTGCCAGTATGTCCTTCCTGAGGTGTGGGGACCAAAACTGGACATAGTACTCCAAATGGGGCCTAACCAGAGTTTTATAAAGTCTCAGTAGCACAACGGTACTTTTATATTCCAACCCTCTTGAGATAATTGACAACATTGCATTCGCTGTCTTAATCACGGACTCAACCTGCATGTTTACCTTTAGAGAATCCTCAACTAGTACTAGTTGATCCCTCTGTACTTTGGCTTTATGAATTTTCTCACCGTTTAGAAAGTAGTCCATGCTTGTATTCTTTTTTCCAAAGTGCAAGACCTCACATTTGCTCACATTGAATTCCATCAGCCATTTCCTGGACCACTCTTCCAAACTATCTAGATCCTTCTGCAGCCTCCCCACTTCCTCAGTACTACCTGCCTGTCCACCTAACTTTGTATCATCAGCAAACTTCGCTAGAATGCCCCCAGTCCCTTCATCCAGATCATTAATATATAATGTGAACAGCTGCAGCCCCAACACTGAACCCTGCGGGACACCGCTTGTCACCCGCTGCCATTCCAAAAAAGAACCTTTTATCCCAACTCTCTGCCTTCTGTCAGACAGTCAATCCTCAATCCATGCCAGTAGCTCACCTTGAACACCATGGGCCCTCACCTTGCTCAGCAGCCTCCCGTGTGGCACCTTATCAAAGGCCTTTTGGAAGTCTAGGTAGACCACATCCACTGGGTTTCCCCGGTCTAACCTACTTGTCACCTCTTCAAAGAACTCCAACAGGTTTGTCAGGCACGACCTCCCCTTACTAAATCCGACCTTGTTCTAATCCGACCCTGCTCTTCCAAGAATTTAGAAACCTCATCCTTAATGATGGATTCTAGAATTTTACCGACAACCGAGGTTAGGCTAATTGGCCTATAATTTTCCAACTTTCTCAAAGAACTCAGTAAAGTTTGTGCAGTATGACCTACCTTTCACAAAACCATGTTGACTATCTCTAATCAAATTATTCCTTTCTAGATTATCATAAAAGCTGTCTCATATAACCTTTTCCAACACTTTACCCACAATCGAAGTAAGGCTCACTGGTCTATAATTACCAGGGTTGTCTCTACTCCCCTGAGAGTCACAGAGTCATAGAGATGTACAGCATGGAAACAGACCCTTCTGTCCAATCAGTCCATGCTGACCAGATATCCCCAGTCCCACCTGCCAGCACCTTGTCCATATCACTCCAAACCCTTCCTAGTCATATACCCATCTAAATGCCTTTTAAATGCTGCAATTGTACCAGCCTCCACCACATCCTCTGGCAGCTCATTCCATACACGTACCACCCTCTGTGTGAAACAATTGCCCCCTGAGGTCTCTTTTATATCTTTCCCCTCTCACCCTAAATCTATGCCCTCTAGTTCTGGATTCCCCTACCCCAGGGAAAAGATTTTGTCTATTTATCCTATCCATGCCCCTCATAATTTTGTAAACCTCTATAAGGTCACCCCTCAGCCTCTGACGCTCCAGGGAAAACAGCCCCAGTCTGTTCAGCCTCTCCCTGTAGCTCAGATCCTCCAACCTGGCAACATCCTTATAAATCTTTTCTAAACCCTTTCAAGTTTCACAACATTTTTCCGATAGGAAGGAGACCAGAACTGCATGCAATATTCCAACAGTGGCCAAGCAAATATCCTGTACAGCCGCAACATGACCTCCCAACTCCTATACTCAATTCTCTGACCAATAAAGGAAAGCATATCAAACGTCTTCTTCACTATCCTACCTGCCTGCCGCTCCCATTTCAAGGACCTCTGAACCTGCACTCCAAGGTCTCTTTGTTCAGCAACACTCCCTAGGACCTTACCATTAAGTGTATAAGTCCTGCTAAGATTTGCTTTCTCAAAATGCAGCACCTCGCAATTATCTGAATTAAACTCCATCTGCCATCTCTCAGCCAATTGGCTCATCTGATCAAGATCCCATTGTAATCTGAGGTAACGTTCCTCGCTGTCCATTACACCTCTAATATTGGTGTCATCTGCAAATATTACCTCTTATGCTCACATCCATATCATTCATATAAATGACGAAAAGAAGTGGACCCAATACTAATCCTTGTGGCACTACATTGATCACAGGCCTCCAGTCTGAAAAACAACCCTACACCACCACCCTCTGCCTTCTACCTTTCAGCCAGTTCTGTATCCAAATGGCTAATTCTCCCTGTATTACATGAGATCCAACTTTGCTAACCAGTCTCCCATGGGGAACCTTGTCGAACGCCTTATAGAAGTCCATATAGATCATATCTACCACTCTGCCCTCATTAATCCTCTTTGTTACTTCTTCAAAAAACTCAATCAAATTTGTGAGACATGATTTCCCACGCACAAAGCCATGTTGACTATCCCTAAGCAGTCCTTGCCTTTCCAAATACATGTACATCCTGTCCTTCAGGATTCCCTCCAACAAATTGCCCACCACCGATGTCAGGTTCACTGGTCTATAGTTCCCTGGCTTGTCCTTACCACCTTTCTTAAACAGTGGCGCAACGTTAGCAAACCCCTAGTCTTCCACCAACTCACCTTCTTGAATAAGAGAACAACATTTGCTATCCTCCAGTCTTCTGGTGCTATTCCTGTAGACAATGATGACATAAAGATCAAAGCCAAATATTTGGCAGTTTTCTCACTGAGAATCCTAGGATAAATCCCATCCAGCCCTGGGGACGTATCTATTTTTACACTTTCCAGAAATGCTAACCCTTCCTCCTTGTGAACTCAATCCCATCTAGTCTAGTAGCCTACATCTCAGTATTCTCCTCGACAACATTGTCTTTTTCTAGAATGAATTCTGATGGAAAAATAATCATTTAGCATTTCCCTATCTTCTTTGACTCCATGCACAACTTCCCCCTACTATGCTTGATTGGTCCTAATCTTACTTTGGTCATTCTTTTATTCCTGATACACTTATCGAAACCTTTGGGTTTTCCTTGATCCTATGCACCAACAACTTCTCATGTCCCCTCCTGGTTCTTCTTAACTCGCTCTTTAGGTTATTCCTGGCTAACCTGTAACTCTCAAGTGCCCTAAATGAGTCATCACATCTCATCCTAACATCTCATTCATCTTGACAAGAGATTCAACTTCCTTAGTAAACCACTGCTCCTGCGCTCAACAACTTCCTCCCTGCCTGACAGGTACTTACTTATCAAGGAACCACAGTAGCTGTTCCTTGAATGAACGCCACATTTCAATTGTGCCCATTCCCTGCAGTTTCCTTCCCCATCCTATGCATCCTAAATCTTGCCTACTTGCATCATAATTGCCTTTTCCCCCAGCAATAACACCTGCCTTGTCTTCGATATCTATCCCTTTCCATTGCTAAAGTCAACATAACCGAATTGTGTTCACTATCACCAAGTGCTCATCTACCTCCAAACCCAACACCTGCTGGGTTCATTATCCAGTGCCAAATATAATGTGGCCTTGGCCCTTGTTGACCTGTCTACATACTCTGTCACGAAACCCTCCTGCACACATTGGACTACAACTGACCCATCTAAAATACTTGAACTACAGTATTCCCAGTCAATATTTGGAAAGTTACAGTCCCCCATAACAAGTACCCTGTCACTCTTGCTCTTATCAAGAATCAACTTTGCTATCCTATCCTCTGCATCTCTGGAACTATTTGGAGACCTCCAAATAGGGTCACGTCTCCTTTCCTGTTTCTAACCTCAGCACATACTACCTCGTAGATGAGTCCTCAAACATTCTTTCTGCAACAGTAATACTGTCCTTGACTAACAGTGCCACACGTCCCCCTCTTTTACTACCTTCTCTGTTCTTACTGAAACATGTAAATCCAAGAACCTGTAATAACCATTCCTATCCCTGCTCTATCCTTGTCTTCAAAATGGCCACAATATTGAAATCCCAGGTATCAACCCATGCTGCAGGTTCACCCACCTTACTCCAGATTCTCCTGGCATTGAAGTAGACACACTTCAAACCAACTTCTTGCCTTCTGGTGCCCTCTTGCAATCTTGAAACTGTAGTTCTGACCTCACTACTCTCAATCTCCTGCATATGGAACTATAATTCAGATTCCCATACTCCTGCTGAATTAGCACAGAAAGAGCATTATGAAATTCCCTTCCCCCCAGATATTTGTACCCCTCTGGTTCAGGTGAAGACCATCCTTTTTGTAGAGTTCCCACCCACCCCAGAAAGAGCCCTAATTATCCAGAAATCCAAAAATCTCCCTCCTGCACAATCCCTATAGCCACATGTTCACCTCCTCTCTCTCCCTATTCCTCGCTTTGCTAGTATGTGGTACGGACAACAAACCAGAGAAAACAGCTCTGTTTGTCCTAGCTCTAAGCTTCCACCCTAGCTCCCTGAATTTCTGCCTTACATCTCCACCTGTCTTCCCACCTATGTTGTTGTTGCCTATGTGGACCATGATTTAGAGCTGTTCTCCCTCCCCTTCAAGGATCCCGAAAACACAATCCAGGACATCACGAACCCTGGCATCTGAGAGGCAACATACCAATGTGAGTCTCTCTCGTTCCCACAGAACCTCCAATCTGTCCCCTTAACTATGGAGTCCCCAATGATTAACTCTCTGCTCGTCTCCCCCCTTCCCTTCTGAGCAACAGGGACAGACTCTGTGCCAGAGACCTGTGCCCTATTGCTTACCCCTGGTAAGTTTTCCCCTCCAACAATATCCAAAATGGTATACTTTTGTTGAGGAGAACGGCCAAAGGGGATCCTTGCACTGCCTGCTGGTTCCCTTTCTGTCCCCTGACGATAATCCATTTACCTTCTTCTTGTACCTGAGGTGTGACTATCTCCCCATAACTCTTCTCATTAACCCCCTCTGCCTCCTGAATGATCTGAAGTTCATCCAGCTCCAGCTTCAGTTCCCTAACATGGTTTACAAGGAGCTGGAGTTGGGTAACTTCCCGCAGACACAGTCAGCAGGGACACCAATGGTGACCCTTACCTCCCACATTCTACTAGAGGGCACATTCAATGCCCTAACCTCCATTCCCAGTGTTCTAAATTGGCAATGAGATTATTAAAAAACTAAATAAAGAATAAAACTAGTCCACTTACCAATCCAGCTTACAGAGCGTTTTGTTTTGGTTAGAGGAGGAGAACAGGTGGGAGACACTACCCGAGTAGTGTTTTAGCTAAAGGAACCATCAAATATAAAGCCCCACTTTCCCAGCAGTCCCGTATGTGCTCCTGCTCAGCATGCGCTCTGCCTAGAACATGAGGTAAGTTTATATACTTTAAATTTACCTTCCCGTCTGGTCTCTGGTCCTCCTTTATTTGACTTTTCAAAATGGAGACCTCGCAGTTATCGATATTAAACTCCATTTGGGATTTCTCAGCCCAGTTCCCCAGCTGATCAAGGTCCTGCTGCAATTTCTAATAACCTTCCTTACTGTCCACGGTATCACCTATTTTAGTGTAATTTTAGTGTCCATTTACATAATACTTTTTTTCTTTTGTCCTCACTTCCAAAATGAACAAATTTGCATTTTCCTACATTATCTTCCATTTGCCAATATTTTGCCTACTTAGTTAACCTATCAATATCTCTCTGTAAACTGTATGTATCTCTCTCACAACCTGTCTTTCTGCAAATTTGGCTACAGTATATTCTCTTCCTTCTTTCAAGTTATGATTTGGAGATGCCGGTGTTGGACTGGGGTGTACAAAGATAAAAATCACACAACACCAGGTTATAGTTCAACAGGTTTAATTGGAAGCACACTAGCTTTCGGAGTGACGCTCCTTCATCAGGTGATAGTGGAGGGCTCAATCCTAACACACAGAATTTATAGTAAAGATTTACAGTGTGATGTAACTGTAATTATATATTGAAAAATTGATTGTCTGTTAAGCCTTTCATCTGTTAGGATACAGTGGTAGTTTCACTTCTTTCATGTGTAAATCACAAAACCTTTTTTTAAAAAGTTGCATTCTCGGGTTAGCTGTTAACAATGGTTAACCCTCCTCCTCCAATGAGTTATTGAATTGTCTGATGACTGGATGTTGCAGGATTGCAGAGCTTAAATCTGATCCATTGGTTGTGAGATCACTAAGTCACCAGAATTTCTTTTTTTTCTTTTTCACCCACATCAACTCTGGCTGTGACCAGCTAGCTCAGTGTCAGTCCCTAAAACTGAGTAGATCTAATCTCCTGGTTAATCATCATTGCTCAATACAGTGTAATTAGGGTCACAAGGCTGAGTGCTTAGAGACATTTAAAATTGTATCAAGAGCCGAGATGGGGAATATTTCGCCTATTTTCAGCTGATTCCATTTTTGCCAGGGGGAAGCAGGGAGCAGAACATAAGTATTGTTGGTGGGAAACCAAACTCAGAAGCTGGAATCAATACTATGTCCAAAAAGATTCCATTTTGGTGGACTGCCCACCTTAACACACTGAGCGATCACCACAGATTCACTGAAAAGGTTCGGAAAATTACCAACATATGATGAAGGAAAATAATTGGACTGCAGTTGTCTGTTCGAGTGAGAAAGCAGACATCCACTATCAACAGGCCACACAAACCAGCCTTCCATCCATTGAATCCATCCCCACTGCCTCAGGAAAGCAACGAATATAATCAAAGATCCCTTTCATCATGGTTATACTCTCTTCCACCCATTTCCATCAGGCAGAAGATATAAAAGTTTGAATACATGTAAGAATAAATTCAAGGACAGCGTCTTCCCCACTGTTATCAGACTTTTAAACGGACCTTTAAAATGTTAATTCTGTTCACTCTCAGTAACTTCTCTGTGGCTGTAACATTATTCTGCACTCTGTTCAGCTACCCTGGTGCAATTTATATGGTACGATCTGTCTGTATCGCACACAAAACAACACTTCATTGTAGCTAGGTACATGTGACAACAATAAATCAATGAATCATCCTGAGTTTAGAAAGTAAATTGGCCCTTGCATCCTGCAGTTTCATTTCATTTCAATGCTGATATTTCTTAAGAGGTAGAGTTGTAGAGATCTACATTTGTAGAGATCCTTCAGTTCAACTCATCCATGCTGACTAGTTATCTTAACCTAATTCTGTCCCATTTGCCAGCACTTGGGCCATATCCCTCTAAACTCTTCCTATTCATATACCCTCGAGATGCCTTTTAAATGTTGCAATTGTACTAACCTCCTTCCACTTTCTTTGGCAGATCATTCCACACATGCACCACCTTCTGTGTGAAAATGTTGCCCTTTAGGTCTCTTTTATATCTTTCCCCTCTCACCCGAAACCTATGACCTCTAGTTCTGGACTCCCCCACACCAGGGAAAAGACCTTGTCTATTTACCCTCTCCATGCCCCTCATAATTTTTTAACCCTCTATAAGTTCACCCCTCAGCCTCTGATGCTGCAGGAAAAACAGCCCTCGCCTATTCAGCCTCTCCCCATAGCTTAAATCCTCCAACCCTGGCAACATCCTTGTAGATCTTTTCTGAACCCTGGAGACTTTACTAACATAAGTGAATATGTAAATAGTGCCTAAAATATTGTAGTGTTAAAACTGAACACTTTATTTTAGCTCGGCTGAGTATCAAAAGCTACAAAACCACTTATTTCAACAGAGTGGCTTTAAAACTGTTTTAAAAGGCTATGGAAGATTAACTGTCTTTCATGTGGATAGTGAGTAGACATTTGTTTGCTTTTACAATAGCTTGACTATGTGAGGGGATTTACAATTTTTGAATGTGTGTCATGGATTAGTCCTATTTTCTGTATCAAGTACATATGAGCAAGAAATATTATAAGTTGTTAAAAAAATGTATTTCCTTCATCTCCATATGGCTCCTGTGGCTACTCCAATAGGGTACTAGATACGTGGCTGTAGAGGGCATCGAAGGGCCATGGTGGTAGCACAGAGGTATGATGATGGAACTTGGAGATACAGGGTACATGATAGTGACAATGGATTATAAGAGGCAAAAAGGGTTGTATTAGGGCATAGAGTGGTAAGGGCTAGACTGCACCAACAGGCTTTAATGCAACTTGATGAAAGACTCTGAGATTTGTCTTCTAACCAGACTACATCACACGACCCACCTCTGTAGCCAACTCCAAACTTTCCTGAGACAGCAAGGGCTGACTCAAATGTATATCCACTCACTACAAAAGAAAACTTGTGTGTGCATGGTTCATTTCCAAGGAGATGGGCCATTTCCAATCTCTGTTTTGTGCTTCCCACCTTGTTAACAAAAATCTGGTCCATTGTATCATCATGTCATTATAGCACTGGAAAATACTACTCGGCATATCGAGAGGTGTGGAGTTTTCTCAGGTCGGAAAGCTTCACTGGCTCTTTGAGGGGGAACTAGAAGCAGAATTAGAAGCAGAGATAATGAGCTACACTAGCCTCAAACAAACCTTCCTCTTCTCTTGTTGTGGCTTGTCTCTCCCCCGGTACTATATTGATTAAATGCCCATTTCCAATCTCTGACATCAATCTTCCCTTGAACTACTCTCACTCTCCTGCCAGAGCCTTATCTCTCCCTGTCTGCTTCCTGTGACTAACCCCCCCTCAACAAAACCCAATTTCTTTCACCCTCATTCCTGTGGGGACCTTTCTCCGGAGCTGGTTCCTGGCTTTTTGCTAGCTTCCTATTTTCCAGACTATCCTAAGGGCTGATGGCTGCATGCAGGTGGCTTCCCTGTCAAGCAAAAGATTAGAAATTAAAAAAAGAAAAGTTCAAATAAGACCATGCCATCAGTTTTGGCACAACTTTCATATCTGCAGTCTTGCAGATTATTTCCTCATGTAGGCCCACGTTCTCCATAACACCCAATAAATATCAAGGTCAGTGTTCCAGGTCAATGACTGTTTAACCAAGACACCCATCAGCACTGCTTTTCATAGCTGGCTACATGGATCTCATGTGTATTAGTGGAGGGAAACGAATTTAGAAACAACAAGGCACATTCTGAGTCGACACGAGAACTGGTCCTGTCCGCTCCATACCAAGTCAAATTTGATGCTGCAAAATGTTTCTGCATTCATTAGCCTAGTCCCTGTTTGCATGATTGGAAAAATGAACATTTCAAAGAACTTGCAATTGTCTAGCAGATTTCTTGACAACCACTTCTCCCAAAGTGCTCTTGGAATGTAGAAATTGTGCGAGCTGATTTGTGCACAATAGGACCTCCAAAAAAAAGAAATTTGATAATTTGTTTCAGTGACGTTGCAGCAAGGGTAATTATTGGCCAAAATGAAAGAAAACTCAACTCATTTATTAAGTTTTTTCAATGGATATTGGCATTGCTGGCTCAGCCAGCATTTATTGCTCATCCTTTATTCCCTGCAAAAGGTGCTGGTGGGCTGTCTTCTTGTTTCAGTGCAGTCCTTTGGTGGCTGAGAAGACAGGGAATTCCAGAATTTTGACCCAGTGACAGTGAAGGAACAGTCTGGGCTGTGGGTGCTTGAAATTTGCAGTTGCTGTCCTTGTTCTCTTCGACAGAGAAAGAGCCTGAGAGAGTTGCTACAGTGCCTCTTAGAGATGGTTATTGGGGAGTAAATGCTGACAATGGTGGATGCCAATCAAGTGGGCTGCTTTGTCTTGGATGGTGTCAAGCTTCTTGAATGTTGTTGGAGTAGAGAGAATCCCATCACACTCCAGTCTTATGTCTTGTAGTTGGTGGAGAAGCATTGATGAGGCAGGAGATCAGTTCCTCAACACAGAATTTCTAGCACTTGTACTCCCCTTATAGCAATAGTTAATTATAGTATGTTTGATCCAGTTTAATGGCTAGTAAATGGTAACCCCCAGAAGATTGATGGTGAGGGATTCAGCAATACTAATGCCATTGAATGTCAAAGGACTATCATTAGATTTTCTCTTGTTGAAGGTGAGCATTGCTTGCCACTTATGTGGCATGAACATCGCTTGTCACACAAAGCCTCATACTAGGATGTTGTTCAAGTCTTGCTGATTATAAACACTGGCTTGTTTCAGTATCTCAAGATTGGTATTTGATGCTGAGCATTGTGCAATCATTAGCGAACATCCCCAATTCTGACCTGGCACTGGAGGAAAAGCCATTCATGAAGCAGCTGAAAATGTTCAGATCTAGGACACTACCTTAAGGAGCTCCTGATTTGGAGACGCCGGTATTGGACTGGGGTGTACAAAGTTACAAATCACATAACACCAGGTTGTCATCCAACAGGCTTAATTGGATGCACTAGCTTTTGGGGTGCCGATCCTTCATCAGCTATAAATTGCTATAATTGTTATAAATTCTGTGTAGTACAATTGTGCATTCCACAACCACCTGGTGAAGGAGCGGCGCTTTGAAAGCTAGTGCTTCCAATTAAACCTGTTGGACTATAACCTGGTGCTGTGTGATTTGTAACTTAAGGAACTCCTACAGAGTTGTTCAGGAGCTGAGATTACTGACCTTCAACAATCACAACCATCTTCTTTCTGTGCCAGGTATGACTCCAACCAGTGGAGAGATTTCCCCCCAATTTCGACTGACTCCAGTTTTACGAGGTCACCATATGCCACATTTGGTAAAATATGACCTTAATGTCAAGGCCTGTCACTGCTATCTTACCTCTGTACTTCAACTATTTTGTCCTTGTTTGTTCTTTGGACCAGTGCCACAGGTTCTATTCCATTCTCTAGAGAACAGACTGGGCCTTTTTAAATATTTTATCTGGGTTCAGCAACTCTAGGAAGGTAACATTCACACAGATCTGATCCCGAAACAAGAACTGCATCCACAGCACTCTGAACAGAGGTAACTGTGTTATCCATTGAGCAGCTGTTGGAAGAGTTTAGTTTTATGTATATATTATGTATTTATTATGCTTAATGTTCACAAATATGACTGTCAACGTCAAAGAGCTGAGCATGTGTCAGTTTGGGATATCACACATTGATACATACCTCACTGAGTTTGCACAATTTACTTGCAGTACTCAGGAGTATTCAAGCCACTTGTCTTGCCTCAAATGCTGTGTGCAGAATCTTTATATGCCTCATTAATATGATAACGAAATGTAAATTTTCCAAAGGGCAAATGTACACATCTTATCTGTCATTTCTCCCACCCCCAGCAGTTTTTGATAATGTATTCAATCTGTATGTTTTCAAATTGGGGATTTTTTTTTGAAAGAAAGGATGTTTAACAATTACTCTGAAGCAATTTTCTTCGGGAACATTGTGTGGCGAGTGGACGTACAGGCGGGGGATAGTGATATTGGAGTTTTCAATGTCAAAGTGAAGAATAGTGAGCAATTGCCTTCAGCTCTGATTCTGTGAGGTTGCTGGTTTCATTGATACGATTCTATTGGGTCCCTGTAATTTGCCAGCTAGGAGGAATTCCATCAAAATGCACCAGACAATTTGACAATGCAGACAATTTAAATACTTCTAGAAAGCCACCACCATTTGTAAAATAAGCCAAAAACAACCTCTGAAAAATATGGTAATAATAAAATATCCATTTTAAAATGATTAATAAAGTGGTATTTAACTAGATTTTGCAAATCCACATGTGTTTATTCCCCACGCTTCATCTATCTTCATTCTTTAATTTCCACTAACTATAAAAGTAATTTCAAATAGTTGTAATAAATCTTATTTTGGAAATAATTCAAATATGCTTTACCAATGCTAGAATTATCAATGCAATTTATGACTTTTTAATGTAAGAATTGTTTGAACAGTCAGTCTCTGCTCCACTGGAAACATTATCCATGATGAAAGCATGATACATCAACAAATACACAGGGCCTATTCTTTACTGCACTGGGATCCCCAAGTGGGAAGGAACAGTTCTTCTTTCAAACATTGCAGTTTTTTTTGGAGGCAATATGAGACTCACCTGGAAGCTAGCCTGATTGTCAGACTTGCTTTCCTGTAGGGTTTAGAAGCTGCAGAAGGGGTTGCTGTTTTAGGCTGTGTGCTGCTGTGGAAGAGTCATTGGATGGGTACAACAATAGGGGAAGTTCAGAGGGGTTTTTTTCTGCAGAAGTTTGGAGAGAGACAGGATCAGAAGATAGCAGGTTGAGGGTACTCAGTCTTGAAGTGGATCCGGATTATCAGGGCAGAGAGAGTTTCTGCGATGGAGACTTGGTCTGACCATGGCTGACTGGAGGGGTTACAGTTAGCTTGGGGCAGAGTGCATGCATTTCTGTCATGCTTGACCCATATGCAGTGCTAGAAATTCATCTATCTGTTCCATGCAGCAGTTTTCATTCTACTTTAGCTAACCAGCTCTAGAAGCTGCAAGAAAGATAAGATCTGAACACCATGTTCAATATTCAATTTATTCAATATTTAAAACAACAAGCTACCTCCTGAGATCATGTTTTATATCCCAACATCTCCCACTTTAAGATCAGAAAATAGTCAAACTCAAGCAAGATGAGCTTAAGGCTTGGGAACTGATGAGGTTTAAAGTTTTGAATATCCCAACTGACCTGAACACATCTGTTAAAAGTTATCCCCATAGAATCATAGAATTCCTACTGTGTGGAAACAGGCCATTTGGCCCATCGAGTTCACACCGATCGTCTGAAAAGCATTCCACCCAGATCCATTCCTCTATCCTATTCCTGTAGCCCTGCATGTCCCATGGCTAATCCACGTAGCCTACATGTCCCTGGACACCATGGACAATTTAGCACAGCCACTCCACCTAACCTGCACATCAGAGACTGGAGGTTGGCTCACGTGGTGCTGCTATTTAAGAAAGTTGGTAAGGACAAACCAGGAAACTATAGACCAGTGAGCCTGACATCAGTGGTGAGCAAGTTGTTGGAGGGAATCCTGAGGGAGAGGATGTACATGCATTTGGAAAGGCAAGGACTGATTAGGGATACCCAACATGGCTTTGTGCATGGGAAATCATGTCTCACAAGATTGATTGAGGTTTTTAAAGAAGTAATAAAGAGGATTGATGAGGGCAGAACTGTAGACATGATCTAAATGGTCTTCAGTAAGGCTCCACATGGGAGACTAGTTAACAAAGTTAGATTCATGGAATACGGGGAGAACTAGCCATTTGGATGCAGAACTGGCTCAAAGATAGAAGACAGAGGGTGGTGGCAGAGGGTTGTTTTTCAGACTGGAAGGCCTATGACCAGTGGAGTGTCACAAGGTTTGGTGCTGGGTCCACTACTTTTCATCATGTATACAAATGATTTTGATGTGAGTATAAGAGGTTTGCAGATGATACCAAACTTGGAGGTGTAGTGGAAGAAGGTTACCTCAGATTACAACAGGATCTTGACCAGATGGGCCAATGAGCTGAGGAGTGGCAGATGGAGTTTAATTCAGATAAATGCGAGGTGCTGCATTTTGGGAAAGTAAATCTTAGCAGGACTTATACACTTAATGGTAAGGTCCTAGGAAGTGTTGCTGAACAAAGAGACCTTGGAGTGCAGGTTCATAGCTCCTTGAAAGCAGAGTTGCAGGTAGATAGGATAGTGAAGAAGGTGTTTGGTATATTTTTCTTTATTGGTCAGAGTATTGAGTACAGGAGTTGGGAGGTCATGTTGATGCTCTTCAGGACATTGATTAGGCCACTGTTGGAATATTGCATGCAATTCTGGTCTCCTTCCTATCGGAAGGATGTTGTGAAACTTGAAAAGGTTCAGAAAAGATTTACAAGGATGTTGCCAGGGTTGGAGGATTTGAGCTACAGGAAGACATTGTAGCTACAGGAAGCTACAGGCTAGGGCTGTTTTCCCTGGAATGTCAGAGGCTGAGAGGTGACCGTATAGTGGTTTATAAAATCATGAGGGGCATGGATAGGACAGATAGACAAGGTATTTTCCCTGGGGTGGAGGAATCCAGAACTAGAGGGCATAGATTTAGGGTGAGAGTGTAAAGCTATAAAAGAGACCTAAGGGGCAACTTTTTCATGCGGAGGGTGGTTGTGTGTGGAATGAGCTGCCAGAGGAAGTGGTGGAGGCGGGTACAATTGCAACATTTAACAAGCATCTGAATAGGAAGGGTTTGGAGGGATATGAGCCAGGTGCTGACAGATAGGATTAGATTGGGTTGGGATATCTGGTCGGCATAGACATGTTGGACCGAAGGGTCTGTTTCTGTGCTGTACATTTCTATGACTCTCTCACTCTATCAGTTAAACACAGATGAAAGATGGTTGTTTGTTTGCTCAAGAGGGGTCAAAAAGTTCCATGTGGAGAAAAGGGAAATGAACTGCTGATTAATAGCTGGAAGGACACAAAGGTTCTTAAATATTTCAAAGTTAGCTGGCTTCAGAAAATGAGGCTGGGTCAGAAAAAGCCGTTGAAGCTCTCAGGACTGAGGAGGCACCTGCTATGTGAAAGAAGACAAAACCCAAAACAGATTGGGATCCAGGTCAGGGAGTTATACTCTGATTCAAAAGGTGAGGTCAAGCATGCTCCCTGACCTCTCGGCAGGTTCTAATTTTAAAGGTCTGTTGACATTCTGGTACATGTACAAGGTGCCTTTCGAAAGATCAATATATTCCTTCAAAAGTGCTATGTGCAGAGCTGCAAACAATATGCCAGATGTGGTTTTGCAAGAGCTTTGTAGAATAATAACAACGTTTCTTCCCTTTCATAGTCTTGCTTTCTATCAGACATTCTATTTGCCTTTTTGTACATCACTTGTATCTGCATGATCTGTGTATAAAACCTAACACCGAACAAATGTCTTCACCAGATAAATAATTTGCCTTCAATTCCAACACCTTTAGTATTATCTAACAGTTTCTAATATGGATCTTTATGGAATGCCTTCTGAATGTCTTCAGAACTGAAAGCAAAGAGTGGGGAGAGCAATATTGATTGAAGAGATGTAGAAAGTTCAGACAATTCTAATAGGAAAGATGGTTAGGCTTCAGGACGGTGACTTGGATAGAACTATGTGCTGAGGTTAGGACTTGAAATCTGATTGCAGCACTGAACAAACGTTTAAGGCATTGATTTTCTTCAAGGTTGTCTAAGGTGTGACTTCAATAGCACGGAAGAGGGAGTATGATTGAAAAAATGTGCCAATGCCATTTGATTCTGGGGTTGGTGAAATGGCAATATTCAAATACAGAACAATCTCGATTATCTGAACATCAATTAACCAAATTTTGGATTATCCGAACAAGATCTCAAGGTCCCATAAAAACGCTATCCATTATCCAAACAGTCCGTAATGTGAACTCCGTTATCTGAACAAAGTACTCTCCACCATTCCATTCAGATAATCAAGATTGTTTGAGGTAGTTTAAATCGAATTGAGGGGGTGGAACAATGTCAGTCAGAGGATTTTCATGATGCTGTTAGGAAGACTGCACTGCCAATCAAGCTTTCATGTCCAATCTCCTGTCTGCAATCAAAGCTCCCAAACGTTTGTCCCACCTCAAGCAACTGACTGTGTGGAGTTTGCACGCTCTCCCCGTGTCTGCGTGGGTTTCCTCCGGGTGCGCCGGTTTCCTCCCACAGTCCACAGGGTCAGGTGAATTGGCCATGCTAAATTGCCTGTAGTGTTAGGTAAGGGGTAAATGTAGGGGTACGGGTGGGTTGCGCTTCGGCGGGTTGGTGTGGACTTGTTGGGCCGAAGGGCCTGTTTCCACACTGTAATGTAATTTAATCTAATGTAATCTAATCTAATCTAAAAAAAAAGATCCCAAAAGAAACTTGGCAATCAAGCTCCACTATTCCTTGAATTGTCACAGATGTATAAATGATCCACTACATCTCTAGAATGGTGAGTATCTGGCTGTCACCTCTATCTATGAAAGAAGAACATATTGCAGGTTATGTCAACAAACAAGAAATCAAAAATGTATTTACTTTAGATAAACACATCCTTTTAACCAGTGACAAAATGGAGTATTAATCACTAGTATGCAAACAGAAATCCATACATGAAGAAAAGAGAACAGTCAAAAGTGACTGCTCTGAGGGAAAGTTATGGATGGAAAAAAATGCAAAAAGGAACAAATTCTGCTGATGAACAGTTCAAACCACAAGGGTGAAATGAGGTGACTTTCTCACACTACTTCTGATATTTTGCTTTACATGCAATGGATAATAAACAGCTAAAGATCCTCCATTCTATAGAAAGACAGAATCCAACTGGATATGACTTCATGGGGTGGCAAGTATTTCCCTTGATTTCCAATTATTTTAATTTTACTTGTGCATCTTAATGCTGTGCTTGCTCAAGCACCCACCTTATTTCAATGGCACTTAAGTCTTGCTGTATTTCTGGTCATGATTCGGAGATGCCGGTGTTGGACTGGGGTGTACAAAGTTAAAACTCACACAACACCAGCACTAGTGTGCTTCCAATTAAACCTGTTGGACTATAACCTGGTGTTGTGTGATTTTTAACTTTGTATTTATGGTAGTCAGTTCAATTTGGGACCAACAACATCTATACAGATTCATAAATTTATACCGTGCAAAAGGCCCTTCGGCCTCGGTCTACACTAACATAACTACCACTAAACGCTTGGTATAGTATACCCTCTGCATTAATATATCATATACTTTTATAACATTTGCAGCTTTGTGGTAGATCTTTTCTCCCTTGCATACCACTGACATTTTCTTCCAAATGGGTGCATCCCTATAAATTTCAGTTGCAGCTCTTTAACGATGTCAAGGCGTATAACATCTTACCCTTTTGTTTTGCTCAGCTGATGAACCAGGACAAAACTTTGTTGGGGCCTCACCACAGGTTCTACCTGGCCCTAGGAAGTTCTGAGTAGTTTGGGAAATTGACTACCGTTTCCAGCACGACACTCTCCCCTGATTTTTTTTAATTTTAAAAATACCCTTGCACATTAAACCAAGGAATAGCCTTTGAATTTATAGTGCCTCAGGTGTAGTGCTGAGGGATCTCTCCATTAATAGAGATGGCATCTTCAATTGAGACATGACGTGAAAAGGGCATGTTTGCACTGTCAGGTGGGCATAACATAGTCCATCGGTCTATTTTAAAGAAAATTAGAGTTCTCACTAGTGTTCTAGCCAATATCTATCCCTCAGTCAACATCAATAAAAACAAAGATAATCCAGTCATTTTCTCCAGCATTACTTGT
This sequence comes from Chiloscyllium plagiosum, assembly GCF_037043375.1. Taxonomy (NCBI): domain Eukaryota; kingdom Metazoa; phylum Chordata; class Chondrichthyes; order Orectolobiformes; family Hemiscylliidae; genus Chiloscyllium; species Chiloscyllium plagiosum. The sequence goes on from NW_028270151.1 coordinate 89,087,645, forward strand.
GGGAGTTTGCTGTGTGTAAGTTGGCTGCCATGATTCCTTCATCATAACCATACTAGTAACTCAGCCTGACTTCATTAAAGCCCATCTTGACAGTGCAGAAAATAAATATATCTACAAGTCTTCCTTTCTTTGACAGCAATTTATTTTTGTGTAATACACACAATATTTTTAGAGTATTATTGGAAACAAATAATGTTACTGAGGTAAGGTATAATTGAAGAATTGTGAAATTAAATCTTCAGAAATCACAGCTGACAACTTTTCAAGGTATCACCATGGAAACCATGTCATACTGGAGTCAGCTTCTGTGAGAAGCAAGACTCTCCAAGCAGAGGTGGAACAAATGCAAACAGCAGGATAATAACGTGATGACTGAAATGTTCATGACATAAGTCTTTATTTAATATTCAGTGATGAAAGGGTGTAACTAGAACTCCTGATGTGTAACCCTGTAAAAAGTAAAGGGTGGAGATACTTCGCTTGTCCAGTTTATCCTTCTCCAGTGATGAATCACAGTTCAGTCTTCAAAAGCTCCCTTTGGCAGTGTTTACTCTATAGTTTTTGCCTGGTGCACTGGTGCACATTAGTGCATTGGTTATTCTTTGTAAAACAGTGATTATCAGATAAATCTTACACAGCACAGAAATTGGCCATTCGGTCCGATGTGTCTGAACCAGAATTTACACTCCACCTGAGTGTCTTACACCTATTTCATGTTATCCTATAACACTACCTTTCCAGCCCTCCATCCTTCTCAGACTTGAGCTTTCCTTTAAATAGGCCTAACCTATTCAGCTCAATGAGTCCCTGTGATCTGAATCTCCATATTCACACCACTCCATGGTCTCCATTTCAGAGAAAGGACATTGAGAAGCAGGAGATGGTGCAAAACAAGAGCTTGCAATGGTGGTTAGACCTATCAGGAAAGGATTAACAGGCTGGATCCCTTCCTACTTGAAGAAAGAAGGTCGATGGGTGACCTAACAAAGATGTTTAAAATTCTGAAAAGTTTTGATAGAGTGGATACAGACAGAATATTTTTCTTTTGTCATGTGGTCTTAAGGCCACACAAAAGTCTTTTGATTCAAGAAAGACTGGTCAAGAGGAAAGCAAAATCATGAACTGTCTTCTGGCTTCTGTATTATGTTTATTACATTTTAACACAATACATAATAATTTGAGATATGCCAGGCTCTAATCGTACTGTCACATTATTAAAAAACTATTCTCCACGTGTACATCTCTCTTCAAGTCTATATGCCAACTAATAAAGGTAAACCAATAAACTCCATCCGCCATGTGCTTTTTATGCCCAAGAGGGAGCAGGTCCATGCAACCATTGCAAGACTGCTCCAGGGTTCTACAAGCCTTACACAATTTCCTCTTGTGGAGAAGAGCATAATTGTGGAGAAGAGTTACCAAGAAATCCAGGATTTCTTTCAGAAACTCTTTTATCTGGTTGGTAATGAAAATGTGCAATTTGTTACCATAGGGGGGCTAGATATTTGAGAGAGAGTGAAGGGAATGGAGTATTACAGTGATAGATTTAAATGAAGAAAGATGCAGTGAGACCCATTTGAAATAAAGCCCAGCATGGACTGGTTGGAACGAATGGCCTTCTTCTGCTCTGGAAATTCCAGGTATTTTTATGTCGAAGTTTTTTTTACAGAAATTTCTCACTGAATTTATAAATAATTTGTTTTGTATCTCTGGCCACAAGCATATTATTGTAGATAATATTGTACAGCAGCAGAGTTTGAACTTGACAGCTTTTTGTCAGTGTAGCTGAAAGGTCATTAATCTGACATGTTAACGTTAGGTGGTATTTAATGGAGGGGTCAGGGTATCTCGCCCTATTGCTGGACTACCAGGTGGAGACCAGCAGTGAGGCAATTAACTAGCCACTAGGTTGCCTTTACTGGACTGAAGGCCTCAGAGATCCCCCCCCACCCCTTCCTGAGAATTGCTGGTAAATCAGAGAGCACCAGAGTTGCATTGCTGGACAGTGCCATTGGAGGATCAGTGGTTGCCGCCAGTAATGCACCCACACTGGGACCAGGGTCACCGACAGAGCCTCACCACACGGCAGGATAATGGTCACGTTAGGGATGAGAGGGAAAGAGGCAGCGGGGGTGGGGGGTGACTGTTTGAGGTGCTCACAGTCTATGCCTTCATTTTCTGCTACCACATCCCTTCAGCAGGCACTGCATGCCTTTGAATGAGAGACCCTTTTCCCCAGCCCCAGGAGCCCATCTTCAGACTTCCTGCCTAGTGCTGGATGAATAGCATGGGCCGTGGAATAAGACCTTTAGCTAAAAGCAGCAAAGTGGCATCATTTCCACGCACCATCCTCCCCATTAGATGCTTTTCCACCACCAAATCTGCCTGAAATGAAGAGATTGCACGCCACCCTCTGATTCTCACGAATAGATGCTGTCTGGCCTGCAAGTATTTTCAGCACTTTGCTCTTATTTTATGTTGCTATTCCATCAGATTAATAAAATTATCCCACAACCATCTTATCCTCTTGATAATTTTAATGAGGTCACTCAGGCCCCTGAATGCTTGAATTTCATGAGGGGAGGCCCCCAGCAATTGAAAGTCTCCTGATAAGTGGTATCAGGTTTGTAAGTCTTTTTGCATATTTTCCTGCACCTCTGTTTGTTTTTATAGCCTGTGGTCCAGGACTATGTGAAGTATTCCAACTATGGTAAAGTTAGGTAGAATTTCAACACAATTTCACTGGTTTGAATTCAATCCCACCAGAAAGAAGCCTCAGCGCTTTCTAAATGCTCTTTATGATGTTACAGTACTTTTGTTAAATTTTGTACTGTCAGAAACAGAACAAGTAAAAAGCCAGCAAAGAGAGTACAAGCAACCCACCTTGTCTGTTGCTGTTTTAACTGTACAATCTAGAGGTACACGCTCAATAGATTGAATAATTTTCCCCTTCCTCTCCTCAACTAAAGAATACTGCAATTATAAACATAAATTAATTTGATCTTACATCAAGGTGCCAATTGGTATTATGGATGATGCCATAATTCATACTCACTTTCCTCCTTCTATTCAAGTTATGATTCCTGCCACGTGCCTTCTCTTCCTGCCTCCATGTCTTGCCAATGTTCCACTTGTCATTTGCTCTGCCACCATTTTCAAACCCAATCTCTTTCATCCCCACCCTCTGTTCAACTGTTCACTCCCCATCCCTTTGCTGTTTTGCTCTTGCTCCCTTTCCTCTGCACTGCACTTTCCTACATATGCCCTCCCAAAGCCAGTTATTACCACCCAGTAAGAAACACTAGACCTATTCCCTTTCTTGTCCCCTTCCTCCACTGGTCACTACAAGGTTGTACTGTAGTTTTAACATAGCTGGGTGATATTGTCAGTTATATCTATCAGACTGGAATATAGCTTAGTATCCAAAACAAGTCCTGAAATTTGAAATAGTAGTTACTCGGAAAAATTGCAGGACTCTCCAGCATATGCAGTCCTCGCTTTCTTTTATTTGCTGTAACCGTACTGTGAAGCCTCTTCCAAGGATGCCCACCTTGAAGTTTTCCTCCTTCCTCGACAAGGACCTCCGTGATTCTCTCTCTTCCACTACACGCCAAAGGTCACCTCCTCTGCCCTGAAGCTCTTCAACGATGTCCTGAAGCAGACTCGCAACTATAGCCACATCTTCTTCCTCAGTGCCTGTCTACTCAACTGACTTAGCCCCCATGGACTCTAGATTGTCACAATTTGGACCTGACTGGGACAACCCAGAAACAATCCCCTCTTCGGATCCTCTGCTCCATACTCGCAGTCGTGGGTCACCACCTACTCTCCCTGCTGTCAGCCCTGCCCCAGCTCAGGGCCACACTCTCCCAGACTTGCAAAGAACCTCTGCTGTTCTTCATCCTGAGAAGGATCTACATACTAACAAACACTTTTTCTCCAGCTTATCAGACATCAAAGGACGTAGGTACACCAAAGTCTTGCACAATTACCTCCAAACCCAGGATTCCTCAATCACTCCAGATCCTTCCCCCAGCCTCTGGAACCACTCTGACACCATTATTCTTGTGGCTGCTACAGCCACCACTAATGATGATGTCACGTGCGCGCCCCCTGCTGCTGAACTCACCATAGCCACCGCCTACCACATCACTTCTGCAATCACTGCCAGGACCACCACCTCCGAATGTCGTCGAAACCTTCACGAATGCTGGCTACCACATCACTTCTGCCCCAGTGGTTGCAACTGCCAATGCCACTTCTGTCTCCACTGACACCACTCACCAGAACACCGCCGACTACGATGCCACCCCCACACATGCCACCAAAAGCACCGCTTCTGCTTATGGCACCGTAGATGTCACTTCCACCCTCTGAGCTGTTGCAGAACATCCCACCTCCACCCGAGCTGACGTCACTTACTGAAGCACCATTGACCATGCTGCCTCCACGGTCACCACCGAAGTCACCTCTTCCGCAAACGCCACCCGGAATATCACTGCGGCCCCTCCGGGTGAGCCTCTGAAATCTCTACGTCTGCCCCCTTGACCACCACCATTAAAGCCACATCCTCCGGTGACATCACCCATGACGTCACCAGCAATCATATGACCGCCCCCACTCCAGAGGCAGTCTTTGACTCCACTCCCAAATCCAGCTCTACACCAAGCCCCAGCCCTGCCGGGTTTTAACGATCCTCGCAGACCTCCCCCTCACCGAGGATGAATGATCAGCACTCAGTAGAGGTCTCACATTTATCCCAATAAGTTCGCAGGTCAACATATTTTACAACAGGTTGCAAAATTAAACATTTTCTTTCTTCGTCTCCGAGCTTACTTTTTCAATCGTGACTCCCACCCACCCTCCAAGGACCCCTTCTCCTACCTCCAACATATTCCATCCTCTTGGATACCCCGTGCGGGCCTCTCACCCTCCCTCGACCTCTTCATCTCCAATTGCTGCTGAGACATTGACCACCTCAACCTGTCCACCCCTCTCATTCACTCCAACCTCCTACCCTCACAATGCACAGCCTTCCACTGCCTCTCCGCTCCACCCCAACTTCATCATTAAACCTGCAGACAAGTGCGGGGATGGGGGGGAGGTGTGCACTGACCTCTATACCAGCAAAGCCAGCCGCCAACATACGGACACCTCCTACCACCCCCTCAACCACGACCTCACCTCTCATCACCAAACCATCATCTCCCAGACCATCCAGAACCTCAACACCTCTGGGGATCTCCCATCCACAGTCTCTAACCTCATAACCCTGTTCCACCCAATTCTGCCTCCTATTCAAAATCCACAAACTTGACTGCCCCAGTCAACCCATTACCTCCATCTGCTCCTTCCCCTCCTCATATCTTAACATTGTCCTGTCCCCTTTGGTACAGGAACTCCCCACATACATTTGGGAAAGCATCCCCACCCTTCATCTCTTCCGTGACTTTTGTTTCCCGGCCCCCAATGCCTCATCTTCACCTTGAACATCCCGTCCATCTGCCATGGCAAAGGCCTCCAAGCCCTCCATTTCTTTCTCTCCCACCAACCTAACCAGTACCCTTCCACCGACACCCTCATTTGACTGGCAGAACTGGTTCTCACCCTCAACAATTTCACCTTCAAGTTCTCCAACTTCCTACAGATAAAGGGGGCAGCCATAGGCACTCACATGGGCCCCAGCTATGCCTGTCTCTTTGTAGCATACGTGAAACAGTCCATCTTCTGTCACTAATCCTCTGTGACATTGATGACTGTATTGGCGCCACCTTGTGCTCCCGTGAGGAGGTTAAACAGTTCATCAACTTCACAGCCACCTTCCACCCTGACCTTAAGTTCACATGGACCATCTCGGACACCTCCCTCCCCTTTCTGCACCTCCTCATCTCTATCTCTGGCGACCGACTCTAAACGGACATCTATTTCAAAACCACCGACTCCTCTGCTACCTGGACTACACCTCGTCCCACACCACACTCTTCTCTAAAAACATAGTCCCTTACTCCCAATTCCCCTGCCTCTGCTCTATCTGGTCCCAGAAGGAGCAATTCCACACCAAAGCATTCCACATGGCCTCCCATTTCAAGGACTGCAATTTCTCCTCCCACGTGGCCAACAATGCACTCCAGCACATCTCCTCCATTTCCCTCATCTCGGCCCTTGAATCCCACCCCTACAATTGCAATGAGGATAGAACCCTCTGGTCCTCACCTTCCAACCCACGAATCTCCGGATACAACGCGTTATCCTCCACCATTTCTGCCACCTACAATCGGACCCCACCACCAAAGATGTATTTCCTTTCCCATCTCTACCTGCTTTCTGCAGAGACCCTTCACAACTCCCTCATTAGGTCCATGCCCCTCACCAACCTACCCTCCACACCCGGCACCCTCTCGATCCACCGCATGAGATGTAAAACCTGCGCCCACACCTTCCCCCTCACCCCATCCAAGGCCTGAAAGGAACTTTTCACATCCAGCAGAGATTTTTCTGCACATCCAAACACGTCATCTACTGTTCAGGCAGTATCCGAGGAGCAGCAAAATCGACGTTTCAGCCAAAAGCCCTTCGGGCCATCAATTTTGCTGCTCCTCGGATGCTGACTGGACTGCTGTGCTCTTCCAGCACCACTAATCCAAAATCTGATTTCCTGCATCTGCAGTCATTGTTTTTACCTATGTCATCTACTGTGTCAGTAGCTCTCGATGTGGTCTCCTCTACATTTGGGAGACAGGATGCCAACTCACGGAGCATTTAAAGGAACATATCTGGGACACATGCACCAGCCAACCCCCTTTAGCCAACCACTTCAACTCCCCCTCCCACTTCTCCAAGGACATGCACGTCCTGGACCTCCTCCACCACCACCACCCACCAACTGGAAGAACTCCTCTTCTTCCATCTTGGGACCCTTAAACCACACAGCATCAACATTTGACTTCACTAGTTTCCAAATCTTCCCTCTCTGCCCACTTGACCTGTTCATCTTCCTTCCCACCTACCTGCTCAACCCTCCCCACTGACCCGTCACAATTCGCTTCCACTTGCATTCACCTATTGCCTTCCCAACTACCTTCCCCACCTCAGCCTAACCCCACCTTCCTATTTATCTCTCAGCCCCCTTCCCCCTCCAACATTCCTGAAACACCAACTCTCCTGCTCCTCGGATACCGCCCGACCTGCTGTGCTTTTCCAGCGCCACACTTTTCAAGTCTATGTAAGAGCCAACATGGATGTCTGAAGGCAAAATAATGTTTAACTCACTTTCTGGGGTTTTTTGAAGAGGTAACAGGGTTGATAAGTGTAACACTGTTGTTGTGGTGCATATAGACTTTCAAAAGGTGTTTGATACAGTGCCACATAACAGAACTGTGAGTAAAGTTATAGGTCACAATATGACAGAGTGATTAACAAGGTGGATACATAGTTGGCTGAGTGATAGGAAACAGAATAATGGTCAATGGATTTTTTTGGGGGGATCTGGTTAAATGTTTGTAGTGAAGTTACCAGGGATCAGTTTTGGGACCCTTGATTTTCTTGATTATTTATCAATGATCCAGAAGTTACAGTGCAGGGGGCATCTTCAAAGTTTGAAGATGACATGACACTTGGAAGAATTGTAAACTGTGAGGCTGACAGTGTAGAACTCCAAAAGGATGTTGACATGATGGTGGAATGGGCTGATAGGTTGCAGATGGCATTCAATGCACAGAAGTATGAAGTGATACATTTCCATAGGAAGAGCACCAAAACAGAAAATAAATGCGGGGGTTTCATTTTAAAGAGGGTGCAGGAGCAGGGGAACCTGGGTGTTTTTGTGCACAGATCTTTCAAAGTGACAGGACAGGTAGGGAGCAGGAAGTAAAGGATACAGTATCCTTAGCTTTAGTATTGGGAGCAAACAATACAAGAGGAAGGAGGTGAACTTGTATAAGAGGCTTGTAAGACTTCAGCTGGCGTATTCTGTACAGTTCTGGCACCACATTATAGACAGGATGTGAACACGTTGGAGAGAGTGCAGAACCAGTTTTCAAGAATAGTTCTAGGGATGAGGACAGATTGAAGCAGTTGGGATTATTGTCCTTGGAGAGAAGAAGGCTGAGAGTAGATTTTGGTAGAGAGTTTCAAAATCAGGATTAGGCTGGACAGAGTAAATAGGGAGACTCTGTTCCTGCTCCTGAAAGGAACCAAAACAAGAGGGCATTGGTTTAAACTGATGTGCAAACGAAGCCAGAGTGATGTGAAAAGAAAATGCAGTGAATATTTAGGGTATTGAACGCACAAACTGAAAATGTGATAGAGGCAGGTTCAATTTTGACATTCAGCAGGGCATTAAATTATTGTTTGAATAAAAATAATGTGCAAGGATGTAAGTGCAGACGCTGGGACTCGGAATTGCACTCATTTAATGAGCTATTGAAGGCATGGTGAGCCAAATGGCCTCCTTCTGTGCTGTAACAATTCTGTGATTCTGTGAACTTAACAAATAGAGAACTAGTAAAGGCAGAAAAATCTAATCAAGCACAAACGCCCAGATAATTAACAAAATATTTAGAATGTGGAACTCACAAGTTGACACAGAGTGAGCCTGTGGTGTGTTGTCTTAAACCAAATAAGAGTAAAATTTGGAAAAAAAAATTACAGATTGTTCAAAATGCCAGTCATTGTAGTTGAATTTGTTTTCAACATAAGTTATTTGCACTGGGTGGATCATCATGGCTGGAGGTATATCTTTTCCTGAAGGTGGTGGTGTAGATTCAGAATTCTGCTTTATGTACCTTTGACTTGTGGTGATGAGGCCTTCCTGAGGAATAAGAGGGGAAAATCAAAAATAAAGGGAGAGAGGTAGAGAGAAGGCAATGGCTGCTCAGACTTCGGCAAGCTCTCTCTCTGACTATGTCCAAAGCCACATCATCCTTCACACCCACAAATTTGATCATGAGACCTCTCTCTGGAAATGTGTTCTATGCAAATGCAATGTTTTTGCTGCAGTTGCCAATTTTGCTTTCAAAAAGTTCAAGTTGATGATATTATACATTAATATTTTGGGTAACACAGCTTCATAACATTGCTCGCCCGCATCTCATCACAGTGTATCCCAGGTATTATGTCTCAGAGACAGGAAAGTCTCCTGTTCCCAGAATCTGCAACCCCACCTCCAATCCTCTAACAAGTTTTGATGTTAATGACATTGCCTTGTTGAAGGTTTCAACATTCTAGCTGAAGAGATTGTAGAACATTACAGAACCCTTCATAGTACCAGAAACAAGGCTGAGTTATAACTTCAGTCTCTTCCTGACAGATCCGCGTCAAGCTAAAACTGTGATACTACCTCAGAAAAACAATCTTCTTTTGTGTTTCCGTTTACTTAATGTATGAGTTGACATAACTAGGAGGTCTTGAATATCTTTAAATCCTTTCAGTCTGGGACAGTGCAGTTCTATATTGAACAATCTGTACGTTAATGCCAGATTAAAAATTTGAACCATTTTCCTTTTCAGGATAATGCGGCTTCCTGAGACTGAGCAATACAGAGCATATTCATATTCAAACTTGTGCTATTTCACAAAGAGAAACATTGGCAGATTGCCCTTTGGGTAGTCAGCCCAAATTCCAAGTAAAAACCTTTCGATACAGTTGAACAAAACAGCAGCTGTTGACAACACCTTGGAATGGACAAAATGGTTTTATCTGCTGAAAATCAAACACAAGTTTTACAGTTTTCCTAGATACATCATTGATAAGTTGTGGAAGAACACAGAACTTCAAAAAGCTCATTTAGTTCACAGTTTGATGACTGCGATCAATTTTCTGAAGTGCGTGATATTTGTTTTCTTCAAATACCAAAACCTATAAATGTTTTTGCAGATAGTTCAAAGGTGTTTCCTCAAAGTTGTCTGTGATCAATATATTTGTATGTGGATGTGGTGTATTTCTTATCTTGAACTTTAAGAAATCAAACAGCAAAGTTTTTTGTATTTGATAGGCTGTTTTATTTCTACTCTTACTCTGGACATTACTGAAAAATGTATGTTATACACACACACATACACTCTCAGACTGACATGTGTGCACATCCACACAGACTGGAGTGCGTACACACTGCCCCCCCCCCCCCCCCCCCCCCCACACACACACACACACACACACACACACAGACTGATACATACATACACACACACAAACTCAGACTGATACATACACACACAGATACATACACACACACGCACACAGATATACACACACACACAGATAGACACACATGCACACAGATACACACACACATACACACACACACTCACAGATACACACACACATACACACTGATGCACACACACACAGACTGATACACACATACACACGCACACAGACTGATACACACACAGATGCACACACACTCACACACAGACTGATACATACACACACACACACTCAGACTGATACATACACACACACAGATACATACACACACACACATGCACACAGAAAAACACACACACACACAGATAGACACACACACACAGATACACACACATACGCACACACACTGATAGACACACACAGATACATACACACATACACACTGATACACACACACACAGAGACTGATACACACACAGATACACACACATACACACACACTCAGACTGATACATACACACACACACTCAGACTGATACATACACAGAGATACATACACACACACACGCACACAGATACACACACACATACACACACACACTGATAGACATATACACACAGATACACACACATACACACTGATGCACACACACAGACTGATACACACATACACACAGACTGATACACACACACACTCACACACACACTGATACACACACACACACTGATACACACACAATCACATACATTGTCATGTGACCTGGACAAACTGCCAAATCATGTTCTAAATAAAGCAAGAGGGAAGCCAAACAATGTTTTTGAAATCGGAATGCCTTTCAAGTCTGGCTCATTGTTCTTGGCCTATGTTTTGGAGAATGGCAGCTGTACCATTCCTCGGGAGTGTTGCTGAGGCATGTCTATTTGCAATCCACTTGGAATCTTCTGGAAGCTTGACAAGCACTGCAGTTACAGAAGATCAGGTGACCCACAGAATCAATTTTGAAAGTGTTAAACTCAGTCCAAGGTTTAAAAATGTTAATAACCATTTTCTAAAAATGTGTAATATTATGACTGCAGGCTTGTAACAATGTTTAACACTGTGTGTATGTTTGTGTGTACATGTGACTATGGTATGTGTCAGTGTGTATGTCAATCCCCTGCAGGAAACATGTATTTCTGCCTGTGTAAGAGACAGTCTGTCTCATAGAATCCTTATGATGTGGAAGCAGTCCATTCAGCCCATTGAGTCCACACTGACCCTCTGAAGAGCATTCCACCTGGACTCACCCCACTACCCTATCCCTGTAACCCTGAATTTCCTATGGCTATTCCACCTAGCCTGCACATCTTTGGACTGTGGGAAGAAATCAGAGCACCCAGAGGAAACCTACATGGACACTGGGAGAACATTCAAACTCTGCACAGTTTGGCTGAGGGTGAATTCAAACCTGTATGTGTGTGTGTATGCTCCATTGTAATGCAAATGAGCAATTTACAATTTCCCCTCCTGAATGAGTGGCAGGGCTGTGGGGAGACTGTTAAATTGGGAGGGAAGGCAGAGTCTAGAGTGCCTATCACCCTCCTAATGATTTCCACCCTCATTTATGTCATGTATGGGGATAGACCAGAATGGCCTTATACCTAGGGGTGGGGGAAAGGTGACTGAGGCCAGTTAATGTTCACTAATAGGCCTCCTCTTCCTACCAAAGCTGGTGTTGTACCAGAGGCAGATGTGATGTGGGAAGACTGCCAAATAACAGCTCAGTGAGGTGGCCCACACATCCCACCAACGACTGGATGAGGTCACTGTGATTGAGCTAGGTGTGACCCACAATATTCTTGATGTCTGAGGCCTCTTCCTTTGTGTTGGTCCAGGATGACCAGCATTCATCACTGCTCTTGGTGGTGTGCTTGGCCCTGAGAGCTGACATATGGACAACATGAAATGGACATTTAACAAATGATGCAAAGGGTGATGAACATCAACTAAGTTGCTACAGTCTTTTTTACAGTCACTGTTTCATTGGTTGTCAAAGGCCTTGGCTGATGTAAGTGCAAGTCATTTATTTTTAAGCGATTAGTGGGTCTGGGATTGTTTTCCTTAGAGCATCTTTAGCGGAGGTTTTTGACAGCAGTGACCACTTTGTTTAATAGACTGGTATTTGATGTTTGGCTACTGTCATGTTCAATTGTTCTGCACTTGGTTATGTGAGTCTGTTTACTATTGATGCCTACTGTGTTTGATTAGTTATGCCTGTGAGTTGATTCTGTATGTAAATGCAAGCTGACAGTTAAAGGATGGCCAAATAAAACAGTTACATGGAAGCTACTGTTATCTTTTATCTTAGATCCAAGATATAAGCCATACAATGCATTCCATGGTTAAGTAAATATGGACATGTGAAGCATACTTACTTGTCTTGTATGTGAGTCAGCTGATTTTTATAATGCACTTGTGTCAAGTCAGCAAATCCTCTTTGGCAACACCCATTAGCCTCACTAATTAAGATTCCGCTGTTAATGTCAATTTGCTTCATAGGTGTTGCAGGAATTGTACGAATGCTGACCACTAAGGAGGGAAAGAGACACTATTATGATTGTGCTGAATTTAAACCCATTCTTCTCCACTGAGAGGTTGACATTTGAATCCACTGCACCACCTGCTTTCTGACAATATATCATTGTCACACCAATTCATAACCCTTGTTTATAAATGCGGTGAAGTTTGCTGGTGTAAATAAAATCAGCCCACTCTGCAGTTTTCTTCAGGAACTCTCCTTTCCTGAAGGCAGTTTTAAAACAAACTTATTGCTAAATGGCCTGAGACACAACAGATGCAATCACACTGTGATTATTTTCCAGTCTAGCACCCAATCATCTTGCACTGCCTGGGTAGGATTAACAGTTTGTTTACTGCACTGTCAGGTTAAAAGTCAATGAAATCATTCGAGGCTGGTGCAGCGGTGTGCCACAGGGATCAGTCCCTTATTGTTTGTGATATAAATAAACAATAAAGAAGAAAGTGTATGTGTTTGCAGATGACCCAAGATTATCTGAGTGGTTAAGTGAGGAAGAAGGTCTTAGGTTACAGCAGGATATTGATGGGTTGGTCAGATGGACAGATCAGTGGCAGATGGATTTTAAGATGGATGAAGAAGTAACAAGATAAGGGAGTCCTCAATGAATGTCAGGATACTAGGAAGGTCAGAGGAACAGCATGATCTTGGGGTGTGTGTCCTCAGATCCCTTATGGCAGTAGGGTAGTTAAGAAGACATATGAGACACATATCTTAATTAGTTGAAGCATAGAGCATAACAGTAGAGAGCTTATGTTGGAGCTGTATACAACTTTAGTTAGACCACAGCTGGAGTACTGTGTATAGTTTTTGTCTCCACACTATAGAAAGGATGTGATTACACTGGAGAGGGTGCAGAGAGAATTGCCCAGGATGTTACCTGGGTTGGATCAGTTCTGCTATGGAGAGAGTGCAGGTTGTTTTCTTTATATTAGGTTCCCTACAGTATGGAAATAGGCCCTTCACCCATCAAGTCTACACCAATCCTCCAAAGCGTAACCCACCCAGACCCATTCCCCACCTCTGACTAATGCACCTAACACTATGGGTAATTTAGCATGGCTAAATCACCTGGCCTGCACATCTTTTGGATTATGGGAGGGAACCGGAGCACCCAGAGGAAACCCATGCAGACACGGGGAGAATGTGCAAACTCCACATTGTTGTCCAATGCAGGAATTGAACCCAGGACCCTGGCACTGTGAGGCAGTATGGCTTAGCACTGAGACACCGTGCTGCCCTAAACCAGAGTGGAGCAGAGATGGTTCGGGGGAGGGGAGATCCTGCTAGACGTGTGTAAACTTATGAGGGGCCTGGACAGCTGTTCCCCTGAGTTGAAGAGTCAATAGCGAGGGGGCATTAATTTAAGGTAAAAGGCAGAGGTTTAGAGGGACTTTGAGGGAAAACCTTTTCAGCCAGGGGGTTGTGGGAGTCTGGAATGGGAGAGTAGTTAAGATGGGAAACCTCATTGCCTTTAAAATGTATCTGAATGTGCACTTGAAGTGTCATAACATTCCAAGCAATGGGCCTAGTCTGGAAATATAGGAGTAGTGTAGATTTAGTGTAGTTTTACAGTGCAGAATCAATGAGCTGAAGGGCCTCTTTTCATACTGTATAATTCTATGAAGGCAGAGTCCATTGGTAACAGTACAGGGAAGCAGAAAGTTAAAGCCCAGAGTCTAGAAAGCAGAGTGAAAGTGACCACGGGGCAGCAGGGGAAATAACTGCGTAACAAACTGTGAAACAAATCTTTCAGCATGCAGAAGGCCCGAATTGAGTCAAGAAGTTGTTTCTGGTAGAGACAGTTCATCAGGCATTGGAACGGTTTGGAGGTTAGTGGCGAAATCAAACAAGGAGTCGGTCAATCCCCTTTTTTATACAATTAGCAGAAGTGCAGATACTGTTTTAGTGTGGCAGAGTATAAATACAGAAACCAGAACATATGATAAAAGCTTTTTTAAGGGCTTTGAATGCTTTTTTCAGCCTTTGAAGAAATGTTATAATGGTGTGACATTTAACAAATGTGCTCAAAAGCAAGAGAGAATGTAGAATCCTTCAAGAATGGCTTGTATCATGAGTGGATAATTGTGAATATTGCAAACCTGAATGATGGCCTAATTAGAAGTAGTATTATGGTTGAGGTCTTGGAAAAGACCTTATTGAATGTTTTTACAATCACCAGAAACCATTGTTCAATTGGCAGTTGAAACTAGAATAAGATGGCAGCAGAATAGGACTCCTGAACTTGGGGCTCATCCAATCCGTCCACTTACCGTTTTATTTCTTTTCTTTTTCTATTTTTCTCTTTTACTTACTTACTTTCTGTGAAGAGTTTGGACAGCATCAGTGGTGAGTTATTCCTGCACAGACTCGTGGTGGAGGAGTACAAGTCCGGCGCAGGCGAGAGCGAGTCCTGAGGAGACATTGGCAATGTAGGCCCAGCCATGAAAAATGGTGCCTGAGGATAAGTGACTTCATTGGTTGGGTCTGGTACTAGTGGCAGTGAAGCAGTGGTGGAAAGGCATTGCAGCAACACCAGTGTAAGCTGTGGTGAGAGACTCCAATGTTGGGGGTCTGGCGTAGGCGGTGTTGGAGGTGAATAGGCCCAGAGGTCAAAAATAGCATCTGAGGATTGACGATTTCAACATTAATTGGGTCTGGTGAGGTGGTGGTGGTTCCGAGCCAGCTGAGAACTCAAATGTAGATGGACTTCTCTTTAAACTATGTCTTTTCATTTTTCTCTTTATTCTTAAACTACACAACACATTTGCCAAATAATGAAAGCTTTTCACTGTATTTAATTGTATTTCTTGCTATAAAATACATGCAACAATAAAAATCATTCATTCATTCAAAAAATCATTTAGAGCAAAGAGAGTCAAGTTCGAAATCAAGAAAGTACCAATGTATTGAAGAGCAGTAAAAATATTGAAATTGCATTCCTGGGTGCCACAGCAGGAAGAAAGAAAATAATTGAACTGCTGATATAGAAGTGGGTACAAAATAAACATCAAGTTAGATGTTGGAGTAGGTGTATTGGTCCTTTCAGACACAGAAATGTAGCTAAAACAAGACTTCCTTCCTAAGCAACCCACGGACAAGGAGGTATTCAACTCAAAATAAAAGGCCAGTTGACAGCTAATACTGTGGCAAAAAGGAAAGGAAATCATACATACTTTCTTTTAGTCGAAATCAAGGCCGTTGATAAGTAAGCCACAAAGCTTGGACAAATCTGGATCCTATTTATTAAGTTGACAATTTGAAAAACCAAGGAAAGCACAAAAGATTCAGGACAGAACTCCCAAACTCTTTTGTGGTCATGGAAAACTCAAAGCTGCCAATCATGTCAGATGTCAAACTAGTATACGTATTCATTACAACAAAGAAAATCCATCATCGGCATTTGAGAATGGTAAAAGACGAAATTGAGGCAATACTATAATCCGCAAGTGACTTCAGCAGTGACAAAGCCAATAATCTGATGCTTTGACATGATGCCAGTACTAAATTAAGAGGCCCAATATAGAAACTTGTTGTCCTTATACAATTAAACAAAGAAATTGCCAGGGAGATCTACTCTATAGATCTACAGTCCAAAGATGCTCAGGTAAGGTGGATTGACCATGTTAAATTGCCCATAGTGTCCAGGGATGTGTAAGTTAGGTGGATTAACCATGGGAAATGGGAGGTTGGTGTGGACTCGAAGGACTAAATGGCCTGTTTCCCACTGTATGGATTGTTGGTCAATGGATCAGAATCAGATAAAGCTGACAAAACACAATTTTTACCATATTCATTCTCATGATAGCTGTTGGTATCTATCTCTCTCGACAAAAAAGTTCCATGTACTGACAATGTTCATTTCACTATTTAGAAGAAATTGCCTGAATTATCTAACCTTTGGAATCATGGACAAAACTCTCCACCAGTTGGAGTCGTACCTGACACATATCGTGGGCGGCACGGTGGCGCAGTGGTTAGCACTGCAGCCTCACAGCGCCAGAGACGCGGATTCAATTCCTGCCTCAGGCGACTCTCTGTGTGGAGTTTGCACATTCTCCCTGTGTCTGCGTGGATTTCCTCCGGGTGTTTCGGTTTCCTCCCACAATCCAAAAATGTGCAGGTTAGGTGATTTGGCCATGGTAAATTGCCCGTAGTGTTAGGTGAAGGGGTAAATGTGGGGGAATGGGTCTGGGTGGGTTGCGCTTCGGCGGGTGGGTGTGGACTTGTTGAGCCGAAGGGCCTGTTTCCACACTGTAATCTAATCTAAAATAGGAAGATGGTTATGGTTGTTGGAGATTAGTCATCTTAGCTCCTGGAGTTCCTCAGGGTAGTGTCCTCAGCTCAACCATCTTCAGCTGCTTCCACACAGTATAAGGTCAGAAGTAAGAATGTTGTATCATATTCAGCACCATTCACAACTCTAAGTATACTGGAGCCATCTGTGTCAATGTGCAGCAAGACCTGGACACTATCCGTTTTTGGACTGATAATGTACAAGTGCCATTTGCACTGCATAAGTTCCAAGCAATCAATATCTCCAAGAGTGAATCTAAACATCATTCTTTGATATTCACAGAATTCTTACTGTCAATATCCTGGGGATTCTCAGTGACCAAGACCTGAACTGGACTAGACATAGAAAATATCTGAAAATGTGTTGCTGGAAAAGCGCAGCAGGTCAGGCAGCATCCAAGGAGCAGGAGAATTGACGTTTCGGGCATGAGCCCTTTTTCAGGAAACGTCGATTCTCCTGCTCCTTGGATGTTGCCTGACCTGCTGCACTTTTCCAGCAACACATTTTCAGCTCTGATCTCCAGCATCTGCAGTCCTCACTTTCTCCTAGACATAGAAAATAATTTGGCTATATGAGCAGATCAGAGGCTTGGAATTTTGGGGCTGGTAACTCACTTCCTGACTCCTCAAAGCTTGCCCATTATCTCCAAAGTACATGTCAAGAATATGATGGCATATTCTTTATTGCCTAGATGACTACAGATTCAACAGTACTCTAGAACCTCAACACCATCCAGAATGTGGCAGCCTGTTTGATTGTCACAATATTCATCAGCTTTAATATTCATTGCCTCCACCACACACACAGTGACAATTATATGTTCCATCTACCAAGAAACTCACCAAAGCTCCTTTGTCAGCATCTCCCAAATCCATGATCCCGACCTACTTCCAAATCATGCACCATCCTGACTATCAAACTATATCTTCAACTCCCCCTCCTATTCTGTCAAGAACATGCAGGACCTGGGCCTCCTCCACCGCCAAACTGTTACCATCCGATGCCTGGAGGAAGAATGCCTCATATTCCGCCCTGGGACCCTCCAACTACAAGGGATAAATGTGGATTTCCACAGGTTCCTCATTCCCCCCCACTATTCCAGTCCCAAGCCTCCAACTCGGCACCGCATTCTGGGCCTGTCCATCACTCCCCCCTCTGACTTTACACCTTCTCCCTCACCTTCATCCACCGATCTCTTTCCCAGCTACCTTACCCCCAACCCCACCCCTCCCATTTATCTCTCAGCCCCGACCCACAAGACTCATTCCTGATGAAGGGTTTATGCCCGAAGCCTCAATTCTTCCATTCCTCGGATGCTGCCTGACCTGCTGTGCTTTTCCAGCAACACACTCTCGACTATCACCATTCCTACACTGTCACTGGGTAAAAATCCTTTCCTAACAGAACGGGTGTACTTACATGTCAAGCATTGCAAAGATTCAAGAAGGCAGCTCACCACGACTTTTGCAAAGTCAATTTGATATGGGCAATAAATGTTGACCTAGCCATTGACCCCTACATCCCATGTATAAATATAAAATAGGAGAAAGTGAGGTCTGCAGATGCTGGAGATCAAAGTTGAAACTTTATTGCTGGAACAGCACAGCAGGTCAGGCAGCATCCAGGGAACAGGAGATTCGACGGGCCTGTGCCCGAAAGAAGGGCCTGTGCCCGAAACGTCGAATCTCCTGTTCCCTGGATGCTGCCTGACCTGCTGTGCTGTTCCAGCAATAAAGTTTCAACCTAAATATAAAATAGGGCATGTCTGAACATGATTAAGAGTGAGAATGTTGTTGAGAAGCTGGTATGACCAGTTTGATTAATTCAAAATCACAGAGATCTCAATTGAAATCACTGAAAGGCTGCAATATGAAAATATCAAAGGGATTGCCAAGTATAGAAGGTTGAGTTATAAAGAAAGGTTGAATAGGCTGGGATATTTTTCAATGGGGTGTAGCAGGTTGAGAGGTTTATAAAATAATGAGGGGTGTTGGTAGGATTAATGATAGGTGTATTTTCTATAGGCTGGGGGTTTCAAGACTAAGGTGAGAGGAGAGAGATTGAAAAAAGACATGGTGGCAATTATTTTACATAGAAGGTGGTTCACGTGTGGAATAAACTTCTTAAGGAAGTAGTAGATGTAGGCACAGTTAGAACATTTAAAAGACACTTAGTTAAGTACATGATTAGGAAAAGTTTGGAGGGACATTGGCCAGGAGCAGGCAGGTGGGACTAGTTTAGTTTGGGATTATATTCAGCATGAACTGGGAGGACCGAAGGGTCTGTTTCTGTGCTGTATTAAGTTAAAAATCAGACAACACCAGTATTGTATGCTGCATGACACTATAATTCTATGATGCATTTATGGATGTTCTTCTGAGGTTGGGTCTGGGATTTGATACAAAGGTTAATTAGAGGTACCCTAACTTGGTCTGGGAATAAGCAATATCAGCAATGGCTACTGGAAAGAGAGATTTCCAAATACTAACAAAATCATCCAAATCTGCATTAAAATATGAAAATTCAAGATTTGTATTAACCCATGAATGGCATACAGCCGGTTACCAGAGCTGTCAGTACAGTACTTCAAAATCCCAATCATCTGACATGTTAGTGGTGTTAAGCACACATACAGAGGGGTTTAAAATAAAGAAGTATTCCTTATCAAAACCTTAGCAGACTTCTTAACTCCTGCTCCCTGATGAAACTGAATTCTGACTGGGACCACTTTGAAGGGTCTCATGCCCTCATTGTGAACTTTTAAATTCAAACATTTCAAACAGAACCAAGTGACTTTATAATTGTCCTAATCAGCTAAAAAGTAACCTGCTGTGAAAATGTGTCGCTTTCAGAAAGGTTTGTGGAGCATGAACATGCAATTAGTGTTTAGGTTTGAACACAGGATTTAGTTCCATTGTGCGTGGTGCTCTACCTGAAAAACCAGCCAACTGAGGGTTAGACACAATCATGAGAACCAGGAGCCAAACAGCGAATAGTCTTTATTCACAAGTCTTGCTTTATTTTATCACTGACATTGACAGAGAGATAGCAGGTGGTATAGCAACAATATCACACTTTAAGGGAGAATGATCTTGATGTTTTAATGACATTATTTATAATATGAAGAGAAATAATTATAAGATTGAGAACCCCTCACCAACAACAATTGAGATTGAACGAACTCTCGAAACAGTAATTAAGATCCTGCAGATTAGGAGGAAAGCAAAGGATTACATGAAGCGACTAATGTGCTGAAATGTTCTGGTAAAGGAGCTTAACAATTATTAGATGAGGAAAGACCAAAGACCCACTCTTGTTAGTAGTCACGTGTCACAACAATAATTGCAGTGTTGATGAAACACAGCAATCAATCTCCACCAATTAGTTTAAAACATGAGCCGAGGAAATGCACAGCTTTCACAACCATAAGTTCAAAGTCACCTGTTTCACTCAAGCAAGGAGTTAAAAAAAAGTAAGCCATAAATAAAAGGTAGCAAAACAAGGCTAGCTGTGACATTTATGCTGGAAGAAAGTGCTATATCACTCCAAATAATGAGCACAAAGAGGGGATCAGAGTGTGGCAAGTTGTTTTTTTCATTGTATATAATCAGTCTTTAAAAGACCCCACTTTAATTTATGAAAAAGCAAAGAAAGATTCAGTTTTATGTCAGACGTTTCACACGCTGACATCTTCAAATGATTTAAAGCAAACAAAGCAATATTGAAGTGTAGTAATTATTATAACGTAGAAATTAAAACTGCCAAATTGTTGCATTTGGGAGTTGGTCCATGATGGCTAGAAAATCTGTTTTTGTGATGTTGATTGAGAGATAGGTTATTGTCCAGGACACCAAGAAGATGTTCCTGCTCCTATTTGTGCATCAGCATCGACTTGGAATGGCAGACAGCACCTTGGTTTAACATCTCATCCAAAAGAAAGCACCACTGACAGTGCTGCTCTGTCATGCGAAGCTTTAAGTTTGTGCTGAGGTCACAGAGTAGGACTAAGATCCGCAATGTTCTGACCCAAACTGAAGCACAGCTAGCACCTGAGCAAAATGTTGCAAAACTAAAACATATCTGTGGATAAAGAAACACATAAACAATGCGCATTGTTAAATTGAAAGATGAGGTGCAGTTCTTCACATAGAGCTTCACGGAAAAAGAAGAGAGAGGTCTGAGAATTTGGACTGGGAGGGGGATTGACATTTGACATTCAATGCAATTGGAAGCTTACAGTAGATTGGAAATCTTCAGAAAAAATCTTCACCAATCCAGAATTGTTTACCGTAATGTGGAGGAGATCACGTTGGGAGCAGCAGGTATCATGTACCAAATAGAACAAAGTGCCAGCCAATTGCTATTTCACCTGGAATGAACACTTCAGTCCTGACAGGAATTTTTTTTTAAATTCACTCATGGGACATGGACACTGCTGGCTGGGCACCTGGAGTATTGTGTTCAGTTTTGGTTCACCTTGCTCGAGGAAGGATGCTATTAAACTGAAAAGAGCGCAGAAGAAATGTATAGGGATTTTGCCAGGACTCAATGGTCTGAGTTTTAGGGAGAGATTGGACAAACTAACAGTTTTCTTTAGAGCATAGGAGACTGAGGGGGGTGGGGATCTTATAGCAGTGTATAAGATCGTGAGAGGCATGGATAGGATGAATGCACTCAGTCTGTTTCCCAGGGTTGGGGAATCAAGGGCAAGAGGGCATCAGTTTAAGGATAGAGAGGAAAGAATAAAAGGGAACCTGAGGGGGAACCTTTTTTTTTTACACAGAGTGTGGTATGCATATGGAATGAGCTATCAGTGGAAGTGGTTGAGGCGGGTACATTAACAATATTTAAAAAGCCATTTGGACAAATACATGGATAGGAAACAATTAGAAGGATATTGGCTAAATGCAGGGAAATAGGGTTAATGTGGATGGGCATTGTGGTCGGCATGGATTAGTTGGAGCCAAAGAGCCTGACGCCATGTTGCCTGAATCTATCCATGGAGAGAGAGCAAGCTAACATTTTGAGTCCACATGACTTTTCATCAGAGCTCTTCATCAGCGTTGGTAATATACAGGGACTGTTAAATTAGTATTTATCAGGGTTTTAAAGGAGAGTGCCTTAATTATACATGAAAACCCCTGGGCTTGTTTTGAAGGGTTATCCACTTTAATTTTGCAAGAGTTCTGGGTGATTAGCGATAGGGAGTGCGGGAGGTATGGGCATGGTTAGAATGGACAGGGAAATCCTGTTTCCCATGGAAGAGATGTGAATTACCAGGGAGTACAGATTTAAGTTGATGGATGGAAGGTTTAGAGTGGATGTGAGGAAATACTTTATCATCAAGAGGGTGGTGGGTGTCTGGAATTCACTCCCTACTTAGATTAGATTAGATTAGATTACAGTGTGGAAACAGGTCCTTTGGCCCAACAAGTCCACACCGACCCGCCGAAGCGCAACCCACCCATACCCCTACATTTACCCCTTACCTTACACTACGGACAATTTAGCACGGCCAATTCACCTGACCTGCACATCTTTGGACTGTGGGAGGAAACCGGAGCACCCGGAGGAAACCCACGCAGACACGGGGAGAACGTGCAAACTCCATACAGTCAGTCGCCTGAGGCGGGAATTGAACCCGGGTCTCTGGCGCTGTGAGGCAGCAGTGCTAACCACTGTGCCACCGTGCCGCTACTTGTAGTGGTTCAGGCAGAAACCTTGACTTAGAATCAGAGAAACATCAAATTTTACAGAAGATAGTCATTTGACCCATTATGCTTGAACCAACCCCCAAAAGAGCTATCCAGCTAGTCCCACTCTCCAGCCCTATCTCCATTGCCATTAACCTCATCCCTTTCAAATATATCACCAGCTCTCTTCTGAAACCTCCACTGCTCTCTCAGTCAGTGCTTTGCAAATCTTAACAACTCTTCGAGTAAAGAAGTTTCTTCTCGTCTCAGACGTCCCTTGCTTTCATGTAAAAGGAACTTGGATCCATTCCTGCTGTGATGGGGTGGTACAATGGTGAGCACTGTTGCCTCACAGCGCCAGGGACCAGGGTTTGATTCCACCTCAGGTTACTGTCTGTGTGGCATTTGCACTTTCACTCCACTTCAGCGTGGCTTTCCTCCGGGTGCTCCGATTTCCTCCCACAGTCCAAAGATGTGCAAGTTAGGTGGATTAACCACTGGAAGTACAGGGATAGATGGCAGAGGGGGTGGGTGGATCTGGGTCGGATGCTCCTCAGAGGGTCAGTGTGGAATTGATAGGCTGCATGGCCTGCTTCCATTCTGTAGGGATTTTCCCTGGAAAGCTGCAAACCAGGTGATGGAAAGTAGTTTACTCAGCTGGCACAGATACATTGGGCTCAATAACCTCACCCTACGCTTGAGCTTTTCTATGGTTCTGAGTAATAGTGGCAGGTATTAAGAAGGTAGAATAATCAAGTTGGAGGAAGAATTTATTTGTTAGCTTGTTCAGCTAAGTGCAGAGGGAGTCTTTGCAAATTGCCTGCAGGTTAGGCAATAAATGCTGGCCCAGCCGGTGACACATCCTACAAGTAACAGACAAACACCCTGACTGCCCTTAGCCCCATTAGCAGTGCTGTGTAGCTATTTACCTGGTGGATCTGAGTTTTGTTCATCTCTTGTAATGCAGAGTTTCTCAAGGCAAGGAAAACCTGACAGGAATCGAAAGGAATACAAATCCCTTTTACAGTGAAGCTGCACAGTGTCCTTTCAAAAGGTTCAAAGGTAGATCGATCTCCCGAGATTGGATTGGTTACCCAATCCCTGCCTGCTTCTGTTATAACAGAAACTGGATGTATTCAAGCCAGCTTTGCGTCCAACATTTTCACTTCCATCCTAATGCAAACCCACACATTTCAGAGAATTAAAATGATTCTTGTGCAAAAGCAAGATGGTAAACCTTTATAAATGACTGTTTCAGTACAAAACAGGCAATGGAGAAAGTTAAAAATCACACAACACAACACAGGGTTATAGTCCAACTGGTCTATTTGATCAAGTTGATGTGCTAGAAATTTTGGAAAACATTAAGATTGATAAGTCCCCAGGGCCAGATCAGATTTATCCAAGGCTGCTCCGGGAAGCGAGAAAGGAGGTTGCTAAGCCACTGACGAGAATATTTGCCTCCCCCCACTCCACAGGAGTCATACCGGAGGATTGGAGGGAGGCAAATGTTGTTCCTCTTTTCAGGAAGGGTAATAGGGAAATCCCTGGCAATTACAGACCACTCAGTCTTACGTCTGTGGTCAACAAGGTTTTGGAATGAATTCTGAGGGATAGGATTTATGACTATTTGGCAAAGCATAGTGTGATTAAAGGCTGTCAGCATGACTTTGTGAGGGGCAGGTCATGCCTCACAAATCTTATTGAGTTCTTTGAGAAGGTGTCAAGACAGGTCGATGACAGTTGAGCAGTGGATGTGGTGTATATGGACTTCAGCAAGGCATTTGATAGGGTTCCCCAGGGTAGGCTCATTCATAAAGTCAGGAAGTATGGGACACAGGGAGATTTGGCTATCTGGATTCAGAATTGGCTGGCTGACAGAAGGTAGAGAGTGGTTGTAAATGGAAAGTATTCTGCCTGGATGTCAGTGTTGAGTGGGGTCCCGCAGGGCTCTGTTCTTGGGCCTCTGCTCTTTTTAGTTTTTATAAATGACTTGGATGGGGAAGTTGAGGGCCGTGTTAGTAAATTTGCAGATGACACAAAGGTTGGAGGTGTTGTCGATAGTATAGAGGACTACTGCAGGCTGCAGCGTGACATAGACAGGATACAGAGCTGGGCTGAGAAATGGCAGATGGCGTTCAACCTGGATAAATGCGAAGTGATCCATTTTGGAAGGTCAAACTCAAATGCTGAATATAGGATTAGAGACAGGATTCTTGGCAGTGTAGAGGTACAGAGGGATCTGGGTGTGCAAGTACATAGATCCCTCAAATTTGTTATCCAAGTGGATAAGGTTGTTAAGAAAGCATATGGTGTTTTGGCTTTCATTAACAGGGGGATCGAGTTTAAGAGCCCCTGGTTCTTAATTCTACAAGTCCCTGGTGAGACCACATTTGGAATATTGTATCCAGTTCTGGTAGCCCTGCTATAGGAAAAATACAGAGGCTTTGGAGTGGGTGCAAAGAAGGTTTACCAGGAAGCTGCATGGACTGGGGGGCTTTCCTTTTAAAGAAAGGTTGAATAAGCTCTGACATTTATCTCTGGAGAGAATGAGGAAGAGAGGAGACCTGATCGAGGTATACAAGATAATGAGTGGAATAGATAGAGTCAATAGCCAGAGACTTTTCCCCAGGGCAGGATTGACTGGTATGAGGAGTCATAGTTTGAAGATATTAAGAGGAAGGTATAAAGGAAATGTCAGAGGTAGGTTCTTTAAGCAGAGAGTTGTGAATGCATGGAATGCGTTGCCAGCTGTGGTGGTGGAAGCAGAGTCACTGGGGACATTTAAGCGACTGCTGGACATGCACATGGATAGCAGTGAGTTGAGGGGTGCATAGGTTAAGTTACTATATTTTACATTTGGATTAAACCTCAGCACAACATCGTGGGCCAAAGGGCCTGTTCTGCGCTGTACTTTTCTATGTTCTATGTAGCATACCAAGAGAGAAGATCCTAACTCAACCTTTCTTATCTTTTTGAGAAAAGCCATTCAAGAGTCGTGTGTGAGAGTTAAAAAATTGATGCAGCAATCGCGATGAAAGCTTCCAGGAGACAACATCTTATTTCCTCTTTAAGGTAATGCTTCTGAAAAGATTCCACTGATAACTGCATGGATGTTTCATGACATGTACCAGAACACGAGTCCAATAGCCATCTGAAACATTGCTATCTTCACGAATTAATCATTGTTTGGTCAAAGTAATTCTTTAACATTTTGATCTTTGCAGAGAGAGTTTCGTTGTTTTTCCTTTGACCAGCAAATGGACACAATCACTCTGAGAGGTTTGAAATAAAAGCCTCAATAGACTTATTGAGGGAAATCTATGTACTGTAGTGGAAAGCATTGAACCCAAATCTCGTGATGGGTTGCATTATTTTGTGGCAATGTGGGGATAATCAAGCGGGAAGCAACTTCAGTTCAAGGTTACAATCCGATGAAGCATAGGAAAACAGAAGAGGGCGTTTTCACAAGTCACCACCACCCTCAATTCAAAGGAATGTCATAGCCATAGTGATGTACAGCATGGAAACAGACCGTTCAGTCCATCCCGTCCATGCCGAGCAGA
Organism: Chiloscyllium plagiosum; assembly: GCF_037043375.1. Classification (NCBI taxonomy): domain Eukaryota; kingdom Metazoa; phylum Chordata; class Chondrichthyes; order Orectolobiformes; family Hemiscylliidae; genus Chiloscyllium; species Chiloscyllium plagiosum. The sequence goes on from NW_028270151.1 coordinate 89,113,923, forward strand.
TATCCCAGCCCAATCTAGTCCCACCTGCCACCACCCAGCCCATATCCCTCCAGATGGTGGTTTGCATTTGTGGGCAAGGAAGTGAAGTAAGCCAAGGATTGAGGGAGAAAAATTGAGGATATTGGCCATCAAATAAAAGAATTGAATGGAAACCTGGGTAGCATGAAAGTGAACTAAAACAAAGGACTGAGAATGCTGGAGATCTGAAATAAATCACAAAGTGTTTGAGAAACTCCGCTAGTCATCTGTAGCGAGGGCAACAGAGTTTTTAGCCCAATATGACTCTTTTTCAGAATATGAAAGGAGATGGAGAAAATTTTAAGCATCATATGGAGCCTGTAATTGACTCACAGCAGCTAAAGCTTGATAACATTCTCTCTTTGAACAAACTTCAACTGTGCAATCAGCAAGAAAAATGGCGACCAGCACTTTCACTGTGGGCAAAGCAAGGATTTTGGTGTTGTTTTCAGCAGCAGGCTCCACATGTTTGCTCATGTTTAGATGACAATTGAGCTTTGGATATCACTGTCCTGGGATGAGTGTGTGAATCCCTTGTTAAACGCATTGACTGAACATTTCCTTCAAAGTTCCTGTCATCATGGGTAAAGAGGTTAGCCACCCTGGTGATTGACATTTTCTCCTGCAGTGAAAAAAGGAGGAATTGAGTGTGATGGAAGTTGATGGAAGAGCTATTAGTGACAGTGTTAGATCAGGAAGGGGGTTGAGGTGTCTACTGTGTGAGTGAACAGGAGTCACAGAGAGCAGGAAGGGCTAGTCGTTTGTGAAGAGGTGGTTAGATTAGATTAGATTAGATTAGTGGTGTATGAAAGCTGTTGACTGGAACTGCTGCTTGCAATATTAAGAAAATTAGTCTTGGTGATATTGCTGTGCAGTGGCAGAGATCAAATGACTGAGGTAGCAAAGAGATGTTAACACTTACCCTTACAGAATGCAAATTGACCTTCTTGCTGCACTGATGGAGGTTCCCTCTGGTGTGTTGGTATGGTGGATTGGGTGCAGGCTGGCCATATTGGGTGCCCTGCCCCTCTCAATCCCATCTACAACTATCTCCATAAACCACCCTCCCCACACCCCCACTGAGGCATTCCCATTCCTTTCGGAAATGACCAAGCAGAGGACTAGGAAGATTACTTCTTAGCTTTCAGTGCTTGACGTATGTGTCCATCTTAAATATGGCACCAGTAGTTTGAATGGCACAAGGCAGTGGCAAACACTGCCCACCTTCGCTGCCACATCATTGTCTAAGAAGGACAGTGTAGATCCCAAATGCATACTCAGGAGGTCAGCCACGGAAGACTGAACCACAACGGGAAACCTTCCCTCAACCTCTCCAAAAATAGCGCCTAATCAAAAAATGGGAAATACGGCCATTAGTTTCAACATGTTGCTGGTTAAGGGGCAATCTGCTGTATAATATGCACACTGGCTTAAAATCCTGACAGACCCAGAAACCTTGGATTTGCTCTCTTATTCTCTGTGAGAATGAAATCCTACTTTGACTAAGTGCTGTATTAATATATTTACTTCTCAGAAATATAAGCTAAAATGGTGACTGTGGTCAGTCACAGCTATTAGTCATTGGTTCAGTGAATAATTTCCTACTCAAAGCTGGAGCTTGAAACATTCCAGTAATTTGTTGTGTGAGGTGCAATTCATGTTCGTTGATCTGAACTGGACCAAATTTCAATTATTTTCCAAACCACAGATCCATCTATCTAATTAGCGCATTCATTATTGATGCATCTCTGTACAAAGCACAATATAATGCTTTCAGTGTTGAACAACACTCACCAGGAGAAGGTTTCTACAGTTTCTTCTGTTGTTATGACCAGGTGAGCAGGGATGAGCCACCACCCCTTTTCTTAATCCCTTCAGTCAATCACAATGATTTTTATTTTAACATGCAGCTATCGCACTTCAATTAAAACATAGTACCTGTCAAAGTTAATGTGCCAATTATAAGATTTTATTGAGTGAAAGAAAGAAATGTTTTTAGCAAACCCCATTAAAAATAATAAAAAGTGACATGAAATACAACCACGTATAATATTTTTTAAAAAGTATGAAGCCTACACTATTTAAATATCCTTTGGTTAAAACCTAACACTTAAGGAGACCACTAGTTGTCTAATCGTTGACTTGTCAGCAATATCTTAAGGTATCTGTTGAGTTCTTAGTATGTAGTTGTTCCTCCAGTTTGCTTTTTCACTAGGCACTGCTTTTGAGGAAAAGACAAGGGAACAGGGATATAAGTCGGTAGTGGTTGGGGGAGGGGTGTGAGGTTTGTATTTCAGCCCAAGCTGTTACCAATCTGTATTGGTTTCTCTTCTTATACTCAAAAGCAGCTGTTGAAGTGGGGTCCATTTGTGCATTCCCAAATCTGGCCCTTTCATCATTCTAGGCTGGAAACTCCAGAGACAACCTTTCATGGCCACTTATCAATTCTTACCACCCATTAGTCAGTGTATATCGAAACAGGAGATGCCAGTTTCTTGATGGCTGACTTAGTTGACTGATTTAAACATCCTTAGATAAAATTGTAATTTATTTTCAGATAATTCCATATTACTTACTAAATTTTCATCAATCTGTGATCAGCTGATTGCTACAGCCATGTTAGACCATAGTTTAACCTTCTGAACCCATTTTAGTTCATGAAAGGTCTTTGGTGTTAAAAGTGAAATGATGAAAGTTGGAAATTGATAGTCTTTATCTTACCATTGCAACAATATTGAAAGCTCTGAAAATTATTGTTTGGGGTGATTATAATAAGACTAATATTGAATGGAAAGTAGATGATATAACACATCACAAGAAAAAAAATCAGGTCTCATAAATATATGGAAAGCAAGTTTTGCTGACATAGCTGAAAGTAAAAATTAAGCTTTAAATTGTAAGATGTATGATAGACAGATTCAATATAATTGAAAGCTTCAATTAAAGGTGATGAGTTTTTGTTCATAATATTTCATGGTGCATTCAGAAACAAACTAATCCAAGTTTTATTTATGGCTCAGCAATAGTTGGCCAAATAACTGATCTCTGCAAAACCACTGATATCCATTTTGGGTTCTGCCAAGGCCACTCAGCTCCTGACCATACTACAGCCTGGGACAAAAGATGGACAAAAGAGCTGAATTCCAGAAGTGAGGTGAGATTGACTGTCCTTGACATCAAGGCTGTATTTGATGATTGAGGCATCAAGGAGCCCTAGCAAAACTGAAGTCAATGGGAATCAGGGAAAAGCTCTGTACTGGTTGGAGTAAATCTGACAGATGGTTGTGAGTATTGGAGGTTAGTCATCTCAGCTCCAGGACATCTTTGCAAGAGTTACTCAGGAGAGTGTCCAAGACCCAACCATCTTCATTGTTCTAGAAATGACCTTCCCTCTTTCAAAAGTCAGAATTGGAGACGTTCACCGATGATTGCATGATATCCAGCACTGTTTGCAACTGCTCGGAGTCTGAAATAGGCCATGTTCAAATGTAGAAATGGTCAAGTGGAAGTAACATTTGTGCCACACAAAATGCCAGACAATGGCCATCTCCAACAAAAGATAATCTAGCCATCTTCTCTTGGAATTCACTGGTAATACCATCACTAAGTCCCCAATTATTAACATCCTGAGTTGTCATTGACCAAAAACTGAACTGGACTAGACACATAAATACTGTGTTGCAAGAATAGGTGAGAGACTAGGAACAGAACAGCAGGTAACTCCCTTCCTGACTCCCCAAAGCCTGTTCATCATCTACAAGGTACAAGTCAGGATTGTGATAGAATACTCCCCAAATGCCTGGATGAGTGTAATTCCAACACTCAAGAAGTTTGACACCATCCAGAATAAATCAGCCTGCTTGACTGGCACGATATCCACCAGCATCCACTCCCACCACAAACAATACTCAGTAGCAGCAATATGTACCATCTACAAGATTCACTGCGGAGATTCACAAAGGCTCCTTAGACAGCACCTTCCAAGCCCATAACCACCTAGAAGGATGGAAGAAGCAGATATGTGGGAATGCCAGCACTTGCAAGCTCCCCTCTGAGTCACTTACCATTCTGCCTTAGAACTGTACCATTGTTCCTTCAATATCACTGGGTCAAAAGTCTGGAAATCCCTCCCTAACAATATTGATGGTCTACACAGCACATGAACTGTTCTGAGCAAGGGTCACTGGGACAGAAAGATTAACTTTGATTTCTCTTCACTGATGCAGCCAGACCTGCCGAGCTTTGCCAGCAACTTCTGTTTTTGTTCCCTCCTTTACTACATTTAAGTCTCTGCTTCAAACTCTGCTTTGCAGTCGGTTTTCTAAACATCAGCATTTGCATTGTTTTGGTCCTTAGGCCAACAAACTGCTGGAAAAAAATGTACCCAAGGTGATGCTGCTAGTTCCAGTCCACTATAAAATGGAGTTGCTCGACCAATTTTGTGATTAAGAATTTATAGAATCAAACTGATAGGATCCCCAATGTGTGAAATGTGGCCATTTGGCCCATTGAGGCAGCACTGATCCCCTGAAGAGCATCGAGCCCCAGCTTTCACATAGCTATAACCCCACAATGGCTGCATATCACTGGACACAAAGGTGCAATTTAGCGTGGCCAACTCTAACCTGCATATCTTTGGAGACTGGAAAATAGTACATTTTTAAAATATGTTGTCCATCCTTAATTATCCTTGAACTGAATGGCTTGCTAAGCCATCTAAGAGGGCAGTTAAGAGTCAGCCACCTTGACATGTTTCTGAAGGCAATGTAGGCAAGTCCGGTGAGGAGGCAGACTTCCTTCCCTAAAGGATATCAGTGAGCCAGTTGGTTACATATTTACCATTAGATAAACTTTTTAATTCCAAATTTTAAGTGATTTTAAATTTTACCATCACATGCCATTCAAATTCATATTGGATTCATTAAGTCTGGCGTTACGGATTACTACGCTGCTGCCTCCTCGGATGGATTGCTCTACTCCTTTGTGATCCTCTGTGGGCAGAGGAGTTGTCATTCTCTGGGGACCGAGGGCTTGGTTTATTTTTGTGTTATTGGAGGAGTAGTGCTGACTCTCCACAGTTTCACAAAGATAAATGAACATGTTAGAACCGCTGTGCAGCAAAACCGTTCACTGAAGCTGGAGGGAGAGTAGGACACTCCCTGCCCAAAAATGGCAACTCAGGCCCAGGATAATCAGTAAGCGTTGTGTTAAGGGGTCCTGATTCAGGTGGAAGTTTGAGTTACCCAGAAATAAGCCCAAAGAAAGGTAGAGTCAAATACTGCCCATTCCCACAGTCAATGTAAGCCATAATCCACCACCTTTTGAGGTCCTTTTAGTCTGCTTCTACCTAAAATATGAAAATCTGTGGATGGTCTATCTTTCTTGATGAAAAGCAATAACTGCAGCAGTCAGTGAAAATATTGTGATAAGACTAGAGTGCAATAAAGATTAACCATAACGTAAAGAAAGATTAACCATCTCAAGCAAGGCAATTACTGAAATAGGGCAGGGTAATGTTCTAATTATATTTGTATTGTTGAAAATAAATCATGCCTTCACATTGAGAATACACTCCACTATCACAGGCTTTGAACAGATTGAGCAACGCAAGACTAGGCATCCATGAGGTGCTGTGGGCAGCAGAAAAATTGTACTCCAGCACAATCTGTAACCGCATGGCCTGACATATCCCCCATTCGACCATTACCATCAGACCAGGGGATCAACCCTGGTTCAATGGAGAGTGCAGGAGGACATGCCAGGAGCAGCATCAGGCACACCTGAAGATGAGGTGTTAACCTGGTGAAGCCACCAAACAGGACGACTTGCATCCCAAAACAGCAAGTGAAAGACAGAGTGAAGCGATCCCACAACCAACAGACCAATTCTAAGCTCAGCAGTGCGGCCGTATCCAGTCGTGAATTAAACAACTTACTGGAGGAGGAGGCTCCACAATATACCCATCCTCAATGATGAGAGAGCCAAGCACATTAGTGCAAAACATAAGGCTGAAGTATTCATAGTAATCTTTAAGTAGACATGCTGAGTGAATGATCCATCTCAGGCTCCACCAGTGTCATCAACATTACAAATCAGTTTTCAACCAATTCAACTCACTCCACATGATATCAATAAACAGCTGGATAACAAAGAACAAAGAACAAAGAAAATTATGGCACAGGAACAGGCCCTTTTAGCCCTCCAAGTCTGCAGAGATCCAGATCCTCTATGTAAAGCTTTCATCTATTTTCTAAAGATCTGTATCCCTCTGCTCCCTGCACATTCATGTATCTGTCTAGATACATCTTAAATGATGCTATTGTGCCTGCCTCTACTATCTACTCTGGCACATGTTCCAGACACCCACCACCCTCTGCGTAAAGAACATTCCATGCATATCTCCCTTAAACCTTTCTCCTCTCATTTTGATCTTGTGAACCCTAGTAATTAAGTCCCCCACTCTGGGAAAAATCTTCTTGCTTTCCACTCTGTCTATACCTCTCATGATTTTGTAGATCTCAAAACATGTCCCCCCTCAACCTCTGGCTTTCTAATGAAAATAATCCTAATCTACTCACCTTTCTTCAGAGCCAGCACCCACTATACCAGGCAACATCCTGGTGAAACTCCTCTGCACTCTCTCCAAAGCATCCACATCCTTTTGGTAATGTGGCAACCAGAACTGTATGCAGTATTCCAAATGTGGCTGAACCAAAGTCCTATACAACCATAACAAGACCTGCCATCTCTTGTACTCAATACTCCGTCCAATGAAGGAAAGCATGCGGATGCCTTCTTGACCACTCTATCGACCAGTGCTGCCACCTTCAGGGTACAATGGACCTAAACACCCAGATCTCTCTGTACAGCAATTTTCCCCCGGGCATTTCCACTTACTGTATAGTTTGCTCTTGAATTGGATCTTCTAAAATGTATCACCTCGCATTTGCCCAGACTGAACTCCATCTGCCAATTCTCCGTCCAATTCTCCAATCTATCTATATTCAGCTGCATTCTCTGACAGTCCCCTTCACTACCTGCTACTCTACTAGTCTTAGTGTCATCTGCAGTTCATCCTCCAGATCATTTATGTATATCATCAACAACTGTGGTAACATCACAGATCCCTGTAGAACACCACTGGTCACAGTTCTCCATTTTGAAAAACTCCCTTCCACTATGACTCTCTGTCTCTTCTCGCCCAGCTAATTCTCTATCCATCTAGCTAATACACCTTGGACCCCATGCGACTTCACTTTCTCCATCAGCCTACCATGGGAATCTTATCAAATGTGTTACTGAAGTTCATATATATGCGATCTACAGTCCTTCCCTCATCAATCAACTTTGTCACTCACTCAAAGAATTCTATTAAGTTGCCCATGACCTTCCCTGCACAAAGCCATGCTGTCTATCACTGATAAACCCATTTCCTTCAAAATGTAAGTGGACCCGATCCCTCAGTATCTTCTCCAGCAGCTTCTCTACCACTGATGTCAGGCTCACTGGTTTATAATTACCTGGATTATCCCTGATATCCTTCTTAAACAAGCAACTAGCTATTCTCCAATCCCCCAGGACCTCCCCGTGATCAGGGATGCTACAAAGATATCTGTTAAGGCCCCAGCTATTTCCTCTCTCACTTCCCTCATCTAATCTGGGATAGATCCCATCTGGATCTGGGGACTTGTCCATCTTAATGCCTTTTAGAATACCCAACACTTCCTCCCTCCTTATGCTGACTTGACCTAGAGTAATCAAACATCTATTCCTAATCTCAACATTTTTCATGTCCCTCTCCTCAGTGAATACTGATGCAAAGTACTCATTAAAAATCTCACCCATTTTCTGTGATTCCACACATAACTTCCCTCCTTTGTCCTTGATTGGGCTAAGCCTTTCTCTCGTTATCCTCTTGCTCCTTGTATATAAATAAAAGGCTTTGAGATTTTCCTTAACCTTGTTTGCTAAAGATATGTCTTCACCCCTTTTAGCTCTCTTAATTCCTCATTTCAGATTGGTCCTACATTTCTGATATTCTTCCAAAGCTTCATCTGTTTTCAGTCGCCTAGACCTTATGTACGCATCCTTGTTCTTCTTAGCTAGTCTCACAATTTCACCTATCATCTGTGGTTCCCTAATCTTGCCATTTATATCCCTCATTTTCACAGGGACATGTCTGTTCTGCACTCCAATCAACCTCTCTTTAAAAGCCTCCCACATTTCAAATGTGGATTTACCCTCAAACAGCTGCTCCCAATCCACATTCCCCAACTCCTGTTGGTCTTTCCCCAGTTTAGCACGCTTCTTCTTGGACCACTCTCGGCTTTGTCTATGAGTATTCTAAAACTTATGGAATTGTGATCACTATTCCCAAAGTAATCCCCTACTGAAACTTCAACAACCTGGTCGGGCTCATTCCCCAACACCAGGTCCAGTTTGGCCCCTTCCAGGGATCCTGAGGCATCTTGCTGGCCCATGTAAATACTTTGATTTGATTTATTGTTGTCACATATACTGAGATACAGGAAAAGTGTTGTTTTATGTGCTATTAAGGCAGATTGTACCGTACAAAGTGCAAAGGCTATGGGCCCTGACAACAGTACTGAAGACTTGTGCTCCAGATCTTACCACATCCCCAGCCAAAAGTTCCAGTTCAGCGATATCACTGGCATCTACCTGGCAGCGTGGAAAATTGCCGAGGTACGTCCTATACACAAAAAGCAGAGCAAATCCAATCCAGCTTAGTAAAGGGATGGAGCATGTCATCAACAGTGTTATTTAACAACACCTACTCAGCAATAACTTGCTAACTGATGCTCAGTTTGTTCTTATGCTCATGACCATTTAGCTCCTGAGCATAAGATCATAAAATGTAAAGAAGCAGTCTGGTTTCTGATACTTCATCAGCTGCTCGTGGAAAAGTAGTTCTCCTAAGTCTGTGGCTGAAGAGTCAGTAGCTCTGATAGTTGGAAAGGACACATTGTAGTGGGTTAGGACAGTGGTGAACATCAGCATGTTCTTATTCCACTGAAAGGCATCCTCCTGATATGGATTCCAACATTATCCTTGTGTGTACTTCAAGTGGTATTGCAAAGATCCTGTAAATGTTAACCAAATGAGGCTAGAACTTCCACAAACTTGTTTATCCGAGAAAGCATCCCATCTAGATGCATCACAACGTGGTTTGGTAACTGCCCTTCTCAAGATCATAAGAAACTACAGAAAGAACATAGCCCAGTCTGCCACGCAAACCTGCCTTCCATCCATTAACTCCATCTATACTTCCAGCTACCTCCAGAAAGCAACCAACATAATCAAAGACCGCTGCCACCCTGGTTGTTCTTCTCTCTTCCACCATCTTCCGGTGGGTGAAAGATATTAAATTTTTAATACACAAACAAATGGATTCAAGAACAGCTTCTTCCCCATTGTTATCAGACTTTTGAACAGACCTCTAAAATATTAGTTCTGATTCTCTCTCTGCATCTTCTCTGCGGCTGTAACACTGTAATCTTTTCTGCTACACTGATACACTATGTGTGGTACGATCTGCTGGTATAGCACGTATAACAGCACCTTGCAATGTATCTCGGTTCATGTGGCAACAATAAATCAATCAATCAATCAGTTGCTGTCTGTAAAAATCTAAGTGAATTCTGATTTGACTTTGGAGTGGGAGACTCCATAACAATTTCGGTTTCTGTCACATAATCCCTTCAATTTTGGCAATGTGTGATAACAAGTGAAATAGATTCCTTGGAGAATTCACAAGTGTTTCACCTTAAAAGAGCAGGAGTGAGGACATGGCAGCAGTCACCAGCACCTAAATGAATACAAGAGAGGAGAATAAGGACACAGACTGCAGGGAGGATGAGCAAACTGACCACAGCACACCATTCCAGTGGGAGAAAGAAAGAGAAACGCAAGTTATGATAGGTGAGGGGATTAGGTACTATACAAAAAAAGCAAAGTACTGCCGATGTTGGAAATCAGAAATGAAATCAGAAATTACTGGAAAAACTCAGCAGGTTGGCAGCATCTGTGGAGATGTTTTCTCTCCACAGATGCTGCCTGAACTGCTGAGTTTTTTCCAGCAACTCCTGATTTTGATGAGATGTTGTTCTCTGTAGCAAAGAAGGCAAGACCCAAAGATTATAATACCAAGAGGAACTTGGAGTGTAAGGGGAGTGGTCCAGTTGTTGTGGTCCATGTAGGTACCAACAGCAAAGGTTAGACATGAAAAGAGGGACTGCTCAGGATCTTTGATGAATTTCTGCAGTGCATCTTGTATACATTGCTGCTAATGAGTGTTGGTGGTAGAGGAAGTGGAAGCCAATCAAGTGGGCTGCTTTGCCCTGGATGGTGTCAAGCTTCTTGAGTGTTGTTGGAGCTGCACTCATCTAAGCTAGTGGGAAATATTCCATCACACTTGGCACTTGGGCCTTGTAGGTGGTGGACAGGCTTTGGGGAGTCAGGAGGTGAGTTTCTCATGGCAGTATTCCTAGCCTCTGATCTGCTGTTGTAGTCACTGTGTTTAAGTGGTGAATCTAGTTGAGTTTCTAGTCAATGATCCCCCCAAGATGTTGACAGGGAGGGGTTCAGTGGTAACACCATTGAATGTCAAGGGGCAGTGGTTACATTGTTTCTTATTGTTGATGGTCAGAGCCTGGCCTTTATGTGGCATGAACATTACTTGCTGCTTGTCAGCCCAAGCCCGGATATTGTCCAGATCTTATTATATTTGAACATGGACTGCTTCAGTATCTGAGGAGTTGCTAATGGTGCTGAACATTGTGAAATCACCAGCAAACATCCCCATTTCTGATCTTATGATAGAGGGAAGCTCATTGATGAAGTAGCTGAAGAGGTTGGGCCAAGACATTACCTTGAGGAATTCCTGCAATGTTGTCTTGGAGCTGAGATGACTGACTTTCAAGAATTATAACCATCTTCTGCTGTGTCAGGTATGACTCCAACCATTGGAGAGTTTGCCCCCTGATTCTCATTGATGCCAGTTTTACTAGGTCTCCTTGATGCCACACTTGGTCAAATACAGCTTTGATGTCAAGTACAATAGGTGAATGGAGGTGGGGGTGGAGGTGATAGGTCAGAGAGGAGGGTAGAGTGGCTGGAACTGGGGTAAAATGGGGGGAGGGGGAATGATGAAACAGGTGAAGTCCATATTGATGCCCTGGGGTTGAAGTGTTCCGAGGCGGAAGATGAGGCGTTCCTCCCACCTATCTGCTCCACCCTCCCCTCTGACCAGTCAATTACAGACTGTGGTGTGCAAGTTATTGGAGATGATTCTGAGAAACAGGATTTCTGATTATTTGGAAAAGCATAGTTTGATTAAAAATGGTCAGCATGGCTTTGTGAGGGGCAGGTCATGCCTCATTAGCCTTATTGAATTCTTTGAGGATGTGTCAAAACACATTGATGAAAGTAGAGCAGTGGATGCATGGAACACACTGCTAGCAGCGGTAGTAGAGTCAGATACATTAGGGACATTTAAGCAACTCTTAAATAGGCAAATAAATGATGAAGAATATGTAGGTTTGTTTGATCTTACAGCAGGATAATAGGTCAACACCACATTGAGGGCCGAAGGATCTGTACTTTGCTCCACTGCTCTATGTTCTATGTATGTTCTTAGCAGACCAGCCACTAACCCATTGTGTGGTGGAGTAGACTTAATGGGTTAAAAGGCCTACTCTTCTGCTGCATTTAGCAATTTTATAGTAGAAATAGAAAGAAATAGATGCGGCTTGATAGCTGTTACAAAAATGGGGTTTCAGGGTGACCAGGACTGGGAACTCAATATTTAAGGATATTCAATGTTCCAGTAGAATTGACAAAAGTAAATGGACACGGGATAGATTTGTTTGTTGAAGGCAGTATCAGTGTCATATTGAGTAACAATATAGGTGCATTTGACCATGCTGTGAAATCAGGTTGAGTGGAAACAAGAAACCGCAAAGAAAAGAAGTCACAGGTGACTATTTTCTAGAGGCCTCAAAACATCACTTCAGTATAAGGCTCAGCAAAATTAAAATAACGGAGGTGTATGAGAAGACCACTGCAATTGTCATGGGTGATTTTCGTCTGCACGTGGGCACAGGTAACATGGAAAACAATTAATAAAGTGCCTCAGGGATTGCTTTTCCAGGTCAGGGGCATTTTATGCTCTTGTCAAGTGGCAAGACAAGTTTCTCACTAGGCAGTGACGAGTTGTCAATTAAGAAGTTTGTAAAGGCTTGTTAATAGTCCAGCTTGCTTTGTTAATGCAACTTCCTATCTTGCCTTTGTACCAAACAAGTTAGACATTGAGAATTCTTGAAATGGCAGTCCAAGTTGGCAACTTCAGACCACTGAGGGGGTGAAGTCACATTGCATGGAGCACTGACACGTAAGGGTAAAAGTCTACAGCAAGAATGGATTGGACTTGTTTGCACCTCTCTGAGCACTTGCTCATTTAGCACCTAGCGACATAGCCACAGCAGCCCCGCCTTGCCTTGCTATGCCATGCCTGTTAGCATGCTGGCGCTCTAGGCAGAGTCAAAGGCTATTAGTGCTGTTGTATTGATTAGCTCTTTCTTGCAGACACATCAGCTGCTTGTCAATAGGGATCTGTTCAGGGTTGGATGGTGAACTCCTTGCTGTACGGCACACCAAGACTGCCAATCTAAAACCTACAGCGTGTGCCAGCTGCCTGCATGGCAAAGACACTGGTCATGTATTTAACCAAATGGCAACGTCAAAAAATTAGTGAGGGCACTCTCTATCTGATACCATCAGACACAGCCACAGTCAGCACACAGGCTTGGCTATTTAGAATGACACATCAGGAAATATGTCGGACTGCAGTCTGGGGAGGGGGTAATGGTCAGTCCTGTAGGACCAGCACCAGCAGTCATGGTTATCATGTATCATCAGTTGGGGAGCTGTAAGAATACCTGTTGGGGGTTTGGTCAGTCATGTCGAGGATCTGTTCCTTGATGTTGGATAGAGGTCTGAGGTAAATATAGTCCTTTCTCAATCATTTTGGATTGTGCGTGAGGGCCCTAGGGGCAGCGGAGAAATCAGTGCCAATAGGGCTTGGGGACTCGAGGCTGAGGAGACCGAAACAGAGACATTTATGGAGGTGGGAACAGGGGCGGTGACGGGGATGACTCAGGAGGGCTGGTAGTGTGTGCAGAACAGCATCAGAGGGCATGGTAGGCTATAGGAGGAGATGGTTACTGTCGCTAACCAACATTATGTACTCCCTGGGGGAATGCAGAGGAGTGGGGTTGCTTTATTAAAGTGTAATGTTGGAGGTACAGGGGATAGGGAGCACAGTTGGAGGTGAAGTTCAATGTGGTGGGTCTTCACATGGAGAGGAGAGGATAAATCAGCTGTGTGAGCTGAAAGGGGTCATGGAGACCTGGGGGTGGGGGGTGGTTGGGGGCAGGAGGGTGCGTTCCTGATAATTAGGCAGAGCCTGGTGTTGATGGTCTTTACCATGAGCAGCATTCCCAGCCATCAATTGGTATTCTCCACGTGTACAATCTAACACAAAAATAGCTGGAAATAACACCAGTATCCACAATCCTGGGTCAGAAAAGGGGCCAGGGTGCGTTGAAGATAACGGTTCAGGAGCAGTGCGAAAGGCAGAATTATGCAATGTGAGGTCGAAAAGAGATTCTTGATCCTCTTGCACCACATCCAAAGAAAAACCCTTTGTTCCTGCTGCATTGTTCACACCAGTACCTCTGAGTGTGCTGGTGCGGCAGTGTACAATGATGTTGGAGAGGGTACCTCAAACAGGTCCCTGATTTGAATATGTAAATGGCCCAGCTCCTATGTCGAGTGCAGGAACCGGTCTGATAGATGAGCAATACCATTCCAATTCTAGCCCCTGATCTTATGGCAATATGTAAGATAGTGAAGGAAATTTTTAGAAAGGGAAATCGGAAGTATTACTTTTATAATAGACTGGAACTTAAGCCCATGAGTTGATCATTTCACGTTTCAAACCTAGTTCATCATTAAATAAGATCATGACTGATCCACAACTTAATTTCATTTTTCCAGCATTTCCACGTAAGGAAATGAAGTAATGCATTTATATAGCACCCTTCATGACCACCAGGTGTGATTAACCAGGGTGTTGTACAGCTCAGGCATGGCATCTACCCCTTTGTATTCTAGTTTTCTTGGTATTAACACTAGCATTCCTATAGCTTTTTTGATGACATTCTGTACCTGGTCATGAGGTTTCAGAGACAATGGACCCCAACAATTCCCTTTGTGAGCATCCACTGTTCTCAGCTTTTCACTGCTTAGAAAGTATCCTTGGAAAGTGAAACTTGGCTGGCCTCATGTTTGCCTACATTAACATCCAGTTCCCACAGTTTTGACCCCATTCATCTTACCTGTCAATATCTCTTTGTACTTTTATTCTTCCATCCATCCCATCCAGTTTGTGTTCACCAAATGTGGATACAGGTCATTCTGTGCCATTGTCCAAGTGATTAGTAAATCAGCGAATAGTTCAGACCTTGACACAACTTTTCAGAGGACACCACAGGTTACCTCCTGTAGAGTGTGAGTCCCTATCCATTCTCCCTGCTCTCTGTCTCTAACCACTGAGGCAGCATGGTGCCTCAGTGGTTGGCACTGCTGCCTCAGCACCAGGGACCCAGGTTTGACTCCAAACCTGTGTCTGCATGGGTTTTCTCGGGTGCTCTGGTTTCCTTCTCCTGGTCCAAAGATGTGCAGTTCATGCAGCTTGGCCATGTTAAGTTGCCCAGAATGTCTAGGGTTATAGCAGAGAGGGACAGGTGTGGGTTGGATGCTCTTTAGAGGGCCAATGGGCTGAATAGCCTGTTCCCACACTGTAGGGATTCTATGAGTTAATTTACAATCGCGTCACTATGAGCTTCAACTTTATGTAGTAGTGTCTTCTGAGGCATTGTTTCAAATGCTTTCTGGAAGTCCACACAAAAAACCTCCATTTAACATTACGCTTTTCTGTACTTCAGTCACATTTTTACAAAATTCATTCAACTACATCAGGCATGACCTATCCTTTATTAATCCATCCTCACTCTCTCCAATCAGCTGACAATAATCAATGTGATCAGTCATGTTATCCTTAATTGCTGACTGTAGTCATTTCCTGCCAGTAGCTATCAGGTTAAAAGGTCTATAATTCCTTGATTTCCCTCTTTCAAGTTCCTTAAATAGTAGTGACAAGCACAATTTTGTAATCTAAAAGAATTATCTTATAGACAACAGAACTGAGGAAGATTATAATTAGGACGCCTGCAAAGTTCTAACCTACTTCTCTTCAGACACCATGATGGAAAACTCCTGGGTCTGGAGATTGTCTAGTTTTCCATCATTTTCTTCATTGGTGTTTGCATTAATTTTGGCGAGCTTTAAAATATGAAGGGGTTAGATTACACAGATAAAAATTTGTAAATGATCCATTTAGGACTGAACATTGACATCAACTTAAGACAAAGCCTAAAAAGATACATGGATTTGATGCCCAGATACAATAATAGAGGCAGAGACCTTGAAAATCAAATAAGAGGCCATTGGGACATGGATGGTTGAATTAATGTTGGCTCACTGACCTCCACCTGTCTAATGTGGTGTAATGAGAGTTTCACCTTCTGGTTGGAGACCCAGAGAGAATCCTGTGGCACCTCTTTTTGGAGAAAGCCCACCACATTAAATGCCATTCAGGTATTTCACTGGACATTGGTGGACCCTTCCCCCAGGATTTAACATCCCAGGTCTGGAGGTAGTGGGCTAATGCCAGGACTGTGCAGAATCAAGGCCCAAGATTTCCAAGGCTTCCAGGCTTAGCTAAGGGAGAGTGATTGGTAGCAAATACATGACCTCCCCACTTCACACCTTTCCCCAACTCTTTTGACTCTCCATTGTTGAATTTTGTGATCAAATGAGCAGCTTTTCTCCTGGAAGTCCGCAAACAACACAGCATAATTTTGCTTCTCAGCCACTCCATATGGTGCATGGTAATAAGATTCCCAATTGGATATTGGTTGGCTACTTTCAAAAAATGTTCCAAAGAACTTTGTGTCCAGTCAATGAAGTATAGACAATGTCATAATATCATCACCCAGCCCCTTTTTTTAATCATCTTCCTCTTTCAAAGTGAAGGATTTTGGAATGAGTTAGGTTTTTGCATTGTGCTTTTAAGTTAAGCAAATTTGCATCAGTTGTAGCAGTGAAACCATTTGCCATTGGCAGCGAATGCAAATGTCAAACCCAGACATTCTCAGTTACAGATTGTCACTGTCTGTCTTAGACTCTTATAATTGAGGGAGATTTGTTTTCTGCTGGTCCACTTATCTAAGGTGCCCCTATCCTTTTAGACAGTTAGAGCAGGTGGTGTTCTCTAATGATATGTAGACAGGCAGGAGGCTGGAAGAACACAGCAAGCCAGGCAACATCAGGAGGTGGAGAAGTCGACATTTCGGGTGTAATCCTCCATCTTGTCTCTGCAATGATACAGCAGAGAGAAAGTCACTGAGGAGCTGGGTGCTGAGGCAGCACCATTTGGAATTCAGCTCTGCACTCCAAGATTCCAATCATCAGCACAGGAAAGCCAGTGTCAAAGTTACAATCAATACTAAAAATGTCAGACATCCTCAGCGACTCCCAAGCAATGACTGATGTTTGCTGGCAGGCAAGCACACAGTAAAGTTTCTTTACACTTTAAGCATCTCAATCAATCCCTCAACATTAAAGTCATGCTGCATAATATTTCTGTTCCACTTTGGATCCTTGCTCCAAGTGTATATTATGAATACTAAATATTGGAAAGCAATTCAGAAAGACCTGTTGAAATGCTCTGTGATTGACAGATCATCATTGTCAGTGAGAAGGAACCAAATAACTCAATGGTTAAAGTTTCCAGAATAAATTCCAATGGGACAGGGTGTCCTTGACCTCAAATGGCAATGGGAGCAGGAGTTGAGTTGAAAGTGACTAAACAAGGTTTAACTTTCAAGCAGTGCGTGGCGGATTGCTTCCCCCTTTCTTGATGTTTTGTGTCTTCAGGAGAAATATGTTATCATATTTCTCAATATCACAGTAATTTGTTTCCATTGTTTGGGATAACTTAATACAAGGAGGTAGATTTCCAAGTTGCTGCCCTAATTATTGATGTTTGGCACTCATTATATAATAAGTCACCAGGATGTTGGCAAGGAAAAAAGAGGAAGCCCAATAAATGACAAAGAACTCTGCACATTTCAAGAAGCAAGGTTGCATCTAGAATATTTGCAGACTGCTGCCTAACACTCAGCTGGATGTACGGACTTGATGGAAGGTGGGAAGAGAAATTTTACCTCAGGAGGCAATTGACGTGAAGGGATGTCCACGGTTGGCACTTAATTGTGATAGGATTTTCTTTGGGTTGATTTGCTGCCTCCAACATTTGTTCTAATACCAGATTACATGTTTTACTAGCATTGTGTGGGGAAGGATTACACACTTCTGCAGAAGAGATTTGTGCTTGAGTAACAAGAAGTAGTTCATTACTACAGTAGTAAAATAACTGGTTACATTGGCAAAAGTCTGGTTAAATACATTAACACTACATACAAGTCATTGCTGTCTCCATGTTATACTACATGGCTGTTGGCTGGAGAACTAAATAACTATGCAGATATCAGCAAACTAGCAACTCCCAGAAATGTTCCTTTACGTCAAAGGTAGAGCTATTCCAAAGCTCCCAAGCTAATCCTTTCAGGCTTTGATTTATACAATATCTAACCCCAAGGTGTTTACTTTTTTGGGCAATGTATTTTATAAATGTTTCAATAAGGGGGTGGCACGATGGCTCAGTGGTTAACACTGCTGCCTCACAGCACTAGGGATCCAGGTTTGATTCCAGTCTCGGGCGACTGTCTGTGTGAAGTTTATAATTCTCTCCATGTCTGCGCAGGTTTGCTCCGGTTTCCTCCCACAGTCCAAAGATGTGCACGTCATGTGAATTGGCCATGTTAAATTGCCATAGTGCTAGGTGCATTAGTCAGAAAGGGGTCTGGGCGGGTTACTTTCCGAAGGGTTAGTGTGGACTTGTTGGGCCGAAGGGCCTGTTTCCACACTGAAGGGAACATTATCTAAAGCGTATTAACTGTACAACTGTCCCTTCACTCTTCAAGGAGAAAGTGAGGTCTGCAGATGCTGGAGATCAGAGATGGAAATGTGTTGCTGGAAAAGCGCAGCAGGTCAGGCAGCATCTAGGGAACAGGAGAATCGACGTTTCGGGCATTAGCCCTTCTTCAGGAATGAGGAAAGTTGGTCCAGCAGGCTAAGATAAAAGATAGGGAGGAGGGACTTGGGGGAGGGGCGTCGGAAATGTATAGGTGGAAAGAGGTCAAGGTGAGGGTGATAGGTCAGACTGGGGTGGGGGCGGAGAGGTCGGGAAGAAGATTGCAGGTTAGGAAGGCGGTGCTGAATTTGATGTTGAGCCTGTCTCAGTCAAATCCATCAAATTCAGCACCGCCTTCCTAACCTGCAATCTTCTTCCCGACCTCTCCGCCCCCACCCCAGTCTGACCTATCACCCTCACCTTGACCTCTTTCCACCTATCACATTTCCGACGCCCCTCCCCCAAGTCCCTCCTCCCTATCTTTTATCTTAGCCTGCTGGACCAACTTTCCTCATTCCTGAAGAAGGGCTAATGCCCGAAACGTCGATTCTCCTGTTCCCTAGATGCTGCCTGACCTGCTGCGCTTTTCCAGCAACACATTTCCATCCCTTCACTCTTCAAGTCAAGCTTGAAAAATTCTTGACTTGGATGAATAGGTGGTCATTTGCTTGAGGTTGATTTTCTCAGATGTTGCTGATTTTCATTTGGCACCGTTAGTGGATCTTTTATTTACAGAGTGGCTTGAACTGAAGACATTTGTTGGTGTTGGTCTTTCGGGTAAACCATTGTCCTGATTGGAGAACCTTTCATTTCCTCAAAATACATAATGGAAGACAATTGAGATGGTGAAAAAAAATCTTCTTCTTTTGAACCATGTCAAGTGTTAGATTTAGGTGACGACATTCTACAATGGCTCTTGTTCTTTCAGCTGAGGTCATCATTTTGTCTGAGAATTTTGTTTGAGAAGTTACCTGAGAACGTAACTTTTAAAAAAACGTTTTGCAATTTACATATGAAATAACTGAAACCAACGTGGTCATTCTAACAGATGAGAGAGTTAACAAACAATCCAGGTCTTTTTCAATATATAATTTCAGTTATATCACACTGTAAACGTTTGCTATAAATTCTGTGTCTTACAATCTTACCCTCCGCAACCACCTGATGAAGGAGCAGCACTCCGAAACTAGTGCTTCCAATTAAACCTGTTAGACTATAACCAGGTGTTGTGTGATTTTAAACTTTGTACACCCCAGTCCAACGCCACCATCTCCAAATCATCATTTAGTTTGGTTTTGTTACTGTCAGTGATTCTGGCCATGCAGTATTGGAAATTTCTTCTCTAGACTAATAATATTGAGAGGTAAAAACAATGACTGCAGACGCTGGAAACCAGCTTCTGGATTAGTGGTGCTGGAAGAGCACAGCAGTTCAGGCAGCATCCGAGGAACAGCGAAATCGACGTTTCGGGCAAAAGCCCTTCATCAGGAATAAAGGCAGTGAGCCTGGACCGTGGAGAGATAAGCTAGAGGAGGGTGGGGGTGGGGAGAAAGTAGTATAGAGTACAATGGGTGAGTGGGGGAGGGGATGAAGGTGATAAGTCAGGGAGGAGAGGGTGGAGTGGATAGGTGGAAAAGGAGATAGGCAGGTAGGACAAGTCAGGACAAGTCATGGGGACAGTGCTGAGCTGGAAGTTTGGAACTAGGGTGAGGTGGGGGAAGGGGAAATGAGGAAACTGTTGAAGTTCACATTGATGCCCTGGGGTTGAAGTGTTCCAAGGCAGAAGATGAGGCGTTCTTCCTCCAGGTGTCTGGTGGTGAGGGAGCGGCGGTGAAGGAGCCCCAGGACTTCCATGTCCTCGGCAGTATGGGAGGGGGAGTTGAAATGTTGGGCCACAGGACGGTGTGGTTGATTGGTGAGGGTGTCCCGGAGATGTTCATCTAAAGCACTCTGCTAGGAGGCGCTCAGTCTCCCCAATGTAGAAGAGACCGCACTAGGAGCAACGGATACAGTAAATGATATTAGTGGATGTGCAAGTAAAACTTTTATGGATGTGGAAGGCTCCTTTAGGGCCTTGGATAGAGGTGAGAGAGGAGGTGTGGGCGCAGGTTTTACAGTTCCTGTGATGGCAGGGGAAAGTGCCAGGATGGGAGGGTGGGTTGTAGGGGTGAGTGGACCTGACCAGGTAATCACGGAGGGAACGGTCTTTGCGGAAGGCGGAAAGGGGTGGGGAGGGAAATATCTCCCTGGTGGTGGGGTCTTTTTGGAGGTGGTGGAAATGTTGGCGGATGATTTGGTTTATGCGAAGTTTGGTAGGATGGAAGGTGAGCACCAGGGGCGTTCTGTCCTTGTTACGGTTGGAGGGGTGGGGTCTGAGGGCGGAGGTGCGGGATGTGGATGAGATGCGTTGGAGGTCATCTTTAACCACGTGGGAAGGGAAATTGCGGTCTCTAAAGAAGGAGGCCATCTGGTGTGTTCTGTGGTGGAACTGGTCCTCCTGGGAGCAGATACGGCAGAGGCGGAGGAATTGGGAATACGGGATGGCATTTTTGCAAGAGGTAGGGTTGGAAAAGGTGTAATCCAGGTAGCTGTGGGAGTCGGTGGGTTTCTCCCCACCCCTCCTCTAGCTTATCTCTCCACGCTTCAGGCTCACTGCCTTTATTCCTGATGAAGGGCTTTTGCCCGAAACGTCGATTTCGCTGCTCCTTGGATGCTGCCTGAACTGCTGTGCTCTTCCAGCACCACTAATCCAGAATCCAATAATATTGAGAGTTTACCGACGGTTTTAAATGGTAATTCAACCAGAGCTTTCTGGAAGTCAAGTACTTAAGATTTTTCTAGAGGTGAGGACCTCTAGAAAATCATTACTCTCATTCAGCCCATTGAAATTAGTAATTCTGTTTAATTGGTAGCATGAAACTATTGTTTCATCCCAATGTAGGTGATTGGTGTGTGCTTCTTTCTGGGTTCAGATAGTCTTGCTTCACCCCACTGTCCACAGCAAACACCATCTCCCTAGCCCTACACTCATCTATGGAATATCTGGAAAATAAGGACACCCATTTCAGTCTTCTATTTATTGACTTTAGATCCACCTTCAACAATATAATTCCAACAAAACTGATTTCCAAACTGTGAGACCTAGGACTCTGCTCCCCTCTCTGCAACTAGATCCTTGACCTCCTGACCCACAGACCACAATCAGTAAGATTGGGGACAACACCTTCTCAGAATAATCCTCAACACCGGTGCCATGCAGGTCTATGTTCTCAGCCCCATACACTCCTTATACACTCATGACTGTGTGGCCAAATTCAGCTCTAAGTCCACTTACGAATTTGCTATTGACATCAGCATAGTGGTCAGATCTCAAACAATGATGAGACAGAGTTCTATTCTGTATATTTCAGATGGATCAGCAGTTTCCCTTACTATATACTCTGATATATCTTCTCAAGGATGTCTGTTATCATCCAAAGATAAATGTTCTCATGGAAGTACAGCTTGGAAGCTTTAATTTTCTTCTCATGGTGCTGGGTGTTTGTAGATTTCTTTGCAGATAGAACAAATATGTTTCTGTACTTGTAAAGTTGTTTAAGGTTCAGCGCATTTCTAAAGCTGTTACTCTTTCTTACAAATTGGTAATTTTGGGATAGAGCTTTATTGCCTTTGCGTGACTTCATTATGTTTCACACTTTGGACAATGACTCCCAGCATCAAAGGATTGGAACATCCTTTGAGATGGTTTGTCATTAATGGTTTGTCTGGGGCATTTGCACCTTAAAAAATTGATCAGTTCTGATGGTCTCCTGGAGTAAATTTGATCTTTTCTGCGCATTTTTCTGTAAGTGTCAGCTTTTCAAACATTCTAGATAGCTTTTCCTGAGGTAACAGCTTCCTATGAAAGCAATGGATCAGAATTAGATTACCTACAGTATGGAAACAGGCCCTTCGGCCCATCAAGTCCACACCAACCCTCCGAAGCGTAACCCACGCAGAACCATTACCCTACATTTACCCTGAACACTAAGGACAATTTAGCACAGCCAATTCATCCAACCTGCATATCTTTGGATTTTGGGAGAAAACCAGAACACACTCATGTGGACACAGGGAGAACGTGTAAACTCCACACATGCAGTCACCCGAGGCAGGGATCTAAGCACTGAGCCACCATTCTGCCCCCACTGACAATTCTGTCTTCAATTGGTTCTGGTTGTAAAGCTCAATACTCACAGGATTCAGACAATGTATCAAGATTATTGATTTAAGTTGTCACCATGTTCTCAGGAAAATTTATTACTTAATTGAATCTCCCGCCTTCTTCAAATTGATTGCTTCTTAAAGTAAAATAGTGCTTGAATGGTTTTATAATACCATCCATGGTGTTTTTATCTGTTAATAGAATGGTCTACTAGTGGTCCCACAGAATAAAATACCTTGTTGAATTTTCTGTTTTGTATATAGGTCTGAAGCAATTCTGCATCTGATGGATTATTTCTTCCATGCCTGACCACATTACTTCTCTGCCTGAGGTCTCTGTATTCTTGAATCTGCCTGGAGAGGTGATAACTTTCTCCATTCATTAATGTGAAATAGAATTTAAATTTCAATTGTTGATAATGCAAGATTAGTTTTTCAAATAAAGTATTAATTTGTAATTAGTTGCAGTTTTAAACATTCTTTCCTTAAGTCATTGCCTTTTTCTCCACATGCAAATATAATTTTTCAAAATTAAGCTATCAAATTAATTTTGAAGCATTAGAAAGATGTTGTGTTTCTGCTCGCCGAGCTGGGAATTTGTGTTGCAGACATTTCGTCCCCTGTCTAGGTGACATCCTCAGTGCTTGGGAGCCTCCTGTGAAGCGCTTCTGTGATCGTTCCACCGGCATTTGTAGTGGTTTGAATCTGCCACTACAAATGCCGGAGGAAAGATCACAGGAGGCTCCCAAGCACTGAAGATGTCACCTAGACAGGGGATGAAAAGTCTGCAACACAAATTCCCAGCTCGGCGAACACAACCACAACAACGAGCACCCGAGCTACAAATCTTCTCACAGACTTTGAGCATTAGAAAGATGTTTAAGTTAGATTCCCTACAGTATGGAAACAGGCCCTTTAGTTCAACAAGTCCACACCAACCCTCCAAAGAATAATCCACCCAGACCCATTCCCACCGACTAATGCACCTAACACTATGGGCAACTTAGCATGGCCAATTCACCTGACCTGCACATTTTTGGCTTGTGGGAGCAAACCCACACAGGCACAGGGCGGTTGTGCAAACTCCACACAGTCACCCGAGGTGAGAACGGAACCCGGGTCCCTGGCGCTGTGAGGCAGCACTGAGCCATCATGCCATCCCAAATGCTACAAAGCTTCTTAAATCTTTTGGTTAATCAGAAACCTTTCCCATACAAACATTAAATGGATGCTTTATATGTCTTCTGTGTGAATTTCATTCCTATTTCAACAGGAACAGGTTGTATAGATGAAACACTTTTCCTGCTTCTTCCCCATCTGCTCTGTACATCTTTTGTTTGAGAAAATAGCATTTTGTGCTTTTCATACATTTAAATAATTTCCATTGTTCATTAAACACTTTACCTCAAAATCACCTTTATAAGTTAAATCTCCTACTGCTTTCAACTTATATAAGTCTTTATCCCAGTAATAAAGTTGCTTTTTAAAGAAATTTCAAAATAATGGCTCTATTTTAAAGATGACTCTGCAATACATTGATTGTTCATACACATTTTCCTGAATTCTGCTTTTCTTCAGCTTCCCAGTCTAGCATTGTACTGACTTGGAGATGTTTTGCTCAAAAAAACTGCATGAATCCATGTGGGATTCTGTCAGTTCATTTATTAGATTAGAATTAGTCTAAACATTATGGCGCAGACAGCAGGACACAGGGGGCAAACACCTTCAACCCATTATCTGGACTGACACCAATTGTTAAAGTTCACTTGAGAATGTAACTTTTAAAGAAAAGTTTTGTGATTTACATATGAAAGAAGTGAAACTAACATGGCCATTCTAACAGATGAGAGACTTAACAAACAATCAAGGTATTTATCAATGTATACTTTCAGTTACATCATATTGTAAACATTTGCTATAAATTCTGTGTCTTACAATTGTGTACTCCACACAACTACCTGAAGAAGGAGTGTCGCTCCGAAAGCTTGTGCTTCAGATTAAACCTGTTGGACTATAACCTGGTGCTGTGTGATTTTTAACTTAGAATAATACTGTAACGGTAAATTATTCACCTTTCTTTCAAGGCACTTAACTTGTATGTGCAGCACCACATCAACTCGTTCTTTGCTGGATTGTGACTCATTTCTACTCTTAAGTGCTTTAGTGAAATCTTTAGTTCTCACAACCTTGCCAGTCCTTTCCCTAAGACACTGGCTGATTTAGAGCTTTATACAAAAGCTGTTATGTTGTTGGAGCTTTTCCAGTCTGAACTGATCGGAACTGTCCCTGCTGTTGCTTGCTGCTCATTATTTAAAATGGATACAATCTTCTTCAGTTCAGATTCTTTTATTCTTTCTCCTCTTCGGACTGCTGTGAAACCTTTGCCCTGTCATACTGAAGTGTCCACTGAACAACATCAACATTGGTGAATCAGAGGAGAAAATAAGACGAGGTCAACAGAAATGAGATGTGGAGAGGAAATGTCAAATTCTCCAACCAGGTTTTGAATGGCAAGATGAGACTCTCACTGGTGAGTGGGGAGCAGCCTATTTGCACCTATTTGCATGTACTAGTGAGCATAGGTAAGAGGGGGAAGATTTAAAATGGACCCAAGGGGTAACATTTTCATACAAAGGTTGATGCATGTATGGAAAGAGCTGCCAGAGGAAGTGGTGGAGACTGGTACAATTACAACATTTAAAAGTCATTTGAATGGGTGTGTGAATAGGAAGGGTTTAGAACAATCTGGGTTAAATGCTGGCAAATGGGACTAGATCAATTTAGGATATGTGGTCACCAAAGTGTCCATGCTGTACGACTCGATGTCTCGAAGTCAGGGTGGGTACCTGATGACCAGTTCACTGCTTACTCCTGTGGATAGCTATCTCAGACAACAGTCACCAACATTTCAGGGCACATTCCATGGCAGCAACAGCCTGTATCCTCCATCCTTGAAAGTTTGCATCAAACACGTACTGGCCTCCCTCCACCCTTATGGTACATGTCTCAGACTCACGTACAGTATGGTTCTCTACCTCAGTGCTGCACTGTAGAGTGCATCAGTACCTCCCACTGCCACACTACTGTCAGGACACTATGCGCATGAGCATATGCATCCAGCTCTTGGATTGGACCAAGTTGGACTCCATCTCGCTTGCTCTCATAGCGCTCAATGACTCTGCACCTGCTTGGATAGTTACTCGATTTACATCATGCAGCTGTAGCCTGTAAAATTGACTAGCAATGAACAACAAAATGGAGATGCTGACTAGCTCCTCTCAGAGACTCATCAAGGAGCTATTCAAAAGCTTCCAAGTTAACTCTTTCAGACCAACTGCCTTCTACAACAGTTTCAAGCAAAGGATCAATGGGATTGTTTCCCATGGGCGGCATGGTGGCACAGTGGCTAGCACTGCTGCCTCACAGCGCCAGAGACCCGGGTTCAATTCCCATCTCAGGTGACTGACTGTGTGGAGTTTGCATATTCTCCCCGTGTCTGCGTGGGTTTCCTCCAGGTGCTCCGGTTTCCTTCCACTGTCCAAAAATGTGCAGGTCAGGTGAATTGGCCATGCTAAATTGCCCGTAGTGTTAGGTATAGGAGAATGGGTCTGGGTGGGTACCGCTTCGGCAGATCGGTGTAGACTTGTTGGGCCGAAGGGCCTGTTTCCACACTGTAAGTAATCTAATCTACTCAAAAAGGAAAAGACAAAGTGCATGACAGTGATTGGCTAAAGGAATAGGGTCATGTAAATGGCTTTGTAGGGAAAATAGCAGAAAATGCATTTGTTGTCTCTGGTTGAGAAAGTGCTTAGGAACAGTAGATAGTTTACCACAAGCTGTTTAATCTCAGCTTGACTCCTCTGTGGAGGGCATTACATCAGTAACTTGAAGACCATATGACTATAAGACCAAAAGCAGAATTAGGCCAGTCAACCCATCAAGTCTGCTCCACAATTCAATCATGGCTGATATGTTTCTCAACCCCATTCTCCTCCCTTCTTCCCCATGAGTCATGAACCACCTTACCAATCACAAACCTATCCATCTGTCTTAAATACAGTCAATGACTTGCACTCCACAGTCCTTTGCAGCAATGTGTCTGCAGATTAACCACCCTCTTGCTGATGAAATTCCTCCTCATCTTAGCTCTAAAGGGTTTGGAGATAGTATAGACTGCAAATACTGGAAGCTAGAGTCAATAGTTGTAAAGTTGGAAAAAGCACAGCAGGTCAGACAGCATCTGAGGAGCAGGAAAATTAATGCTTCGGGTTGGAGATGGAGGGAGTTTGAAGCTGATGAAATCAATATTGAGGCCACTGGGCTGTAAGCTCTCCAAGCAAAGTATCAAGTGTTATTCCTCCAGTTTATGGTTGGCCTCACTCTGATAGTAGAGGATGCCAAGGATGGACATGTCAGAGTGAGGCCAACTGTAAAATGGAGGAACAATAGCCCAATGGCCTCAATATCAATTTCACCAGCTTCAAAAACCCCCACTCTCAGGCTTATCCCATGTCTAGCCTTACTCCTCCCCCTCAGCTCCCCGACCTGACCTAATCTAATCTGTCCATCTTCCAACTCAACTGTCCACTCCACCCACTGACCAATCACAATAACTCCCTACCTGCATCCACCTATCACCATCCCAACTACCTTCCCCCAGAGTCACCTCCCTCCCTCTATATATTTTCGGGCTCTCTCCCCCTCCCCAGTCCTAACAAAGGATTTCGGCTTGATACATTGACTTTCCTGCTCTTTGGATGCTGTATTGGAAAAGCACCTGCTGCGCTTTTCCAATTTCACATCTATTGACTTTAGCACTAAAGGGTCATTCCTTCACTCTGAGGCTATGCCCTCAGGTCTTAGTCTCTCCTACCGGTGGAAGCATCTTTTCCATGTCCACTCTATTCAGGACTTTTAGTATCCTGTGAGCTTCAATAAGATACCCTCTCATCCTTCTGAATTCTATCAAGCACATTCTCAACAGTTCCTCATATAACAAGCCCTTTATTCTCAGGATTGTTCTTGTAAACCTCCTCTGGATCCTCTCCAATACCAGCACATTGTTCCTTTAGATACAAGGCCCAAAGCTGCTCACAATATACCAAATGTGTTCTGACCAGAGCCTTATACAGACTCAGCACAACATCTCTGTTCTTATATTTTAGCCATCATGAAATGGATGCTAACAATGTATTTGCAATCCTAACTGCCAACTGAAGCTACAGAAAATCTTAAGAGAACCTGAACTAAGACTTGCAAGTCCCTTTGTGCTTCAGATTTCCAAAGCCTTTCCCCATTTAGAAAATAATCCATGCCTCTGTTCTTCCGATTAAAGTGCATAACCCCACATTTTCACTCACTGTATTCCATCTGTCACTTCTTTGCCCACTCTCCTAGCCTGTCCAAATCCTTCTGCAGCCTCCCCGCTTCCTCAGCACTATCTGTCCCTCGACCTATCTTAGTGTCATCTGCAAACTTAGCAACAATGCCCTCAGTTCCTTTACCCAGATCATTAATGTAAATCACAAAGAGTTGTAGTCCCAACACTGACCCCTGGGGACAGGGAGCAATGTCCTCTGCAAATAAGCCCAGGCTTGGAAAATAAATTTTTAAAACTCTCTCTTTAACCCTTACCTCACAAAACGGAGGAGACCAATTCAAGTGAGTCGTTTGGCCGGCAAACAAATGAATCACATGTAAAGTCAGAGTCATAGAGATGTACAGCACGGAAACAAACCCTTCGGTCCAACCCGTCCATGCCGACCAGATATCCCAACCCAATCTAGTCCCACCTACCAGCACCTGACCCATATCCCTGCAAACCCTTCCTAATCAAATACCCATCCAAATGCCTCTTAAATGTTGCAATTGTACCAGCCTCCACCACTACCTCTGGCAGCTCATTCCATACACATACCAACTTCTGCATGAAAAAGTTGACCCTTAGGTCTCTTTTATATCTTTCCCCTCTCACCCTAAACCTATGCCCTCTAGTTCTGGACTCCGCGACCCCAGGGAAGAGACTTTGCCTATTTACCATATCCATTAATTTTGTAAACCTCTATAAGGTCACCCCTCAGCCTCCGACACTCCAGGGAAAACAGCCCCAGCCTGTTCAGCCTCTCCCTATAGCTCAAATCCTCCAACCCTGGCAACATCCTTGTAAATCTTTTCTGAACCCTTTCAAGTTTCACAACATCCTTCCGATAGGAAGGAGACCAGAATTGCATGCAATATTCCAACAGTGGCCTAACCAATGTCCTGTACAGCCACAACATGACCTTCCACCTCCTGGACTCAATACTCTGACCAATAAAGGAAAGCACACCAAACGCCTTCTTCACTAGTCTATCTACCTGCGACTCCACTTTCAAGGAGCTATGAACTTGCACTCCAAGGTCTCTTTGTTCAGCAACAAAGAAAGTTTGGACCTTACCATGAAGTGTATAAGTCCTGCTAAGATTTGCTTTCCCAAAATGCAGCACCTCGCATTTATCTGAATTAAACTCCATCTGCCACTTCTCAGCCCATTGGCCCATCTGGTCCAGATCCTGTTGTAATCTGAGGTAACCCTCTTCGCTGTCCACTACACCTCCAATTTTGGTGTCATCTACAAACTTACTAACTGTACCTCTTATATTCGCATCCAAATCATTTATGTAAATGACAAAAAGGAGAGGGCCCAGCACCGATTCTTGTGGCGCTCCACTGGTCACAGGCCTCCAGTCTGAAAAACAACCCTCCACCAAAACCCTCTGTCTTCTACCTTTCAGCCAGTTCTGTATCCAAATGGCTAGTTCTCCCTGTATTCCATGAGATCTAACCTTGCTAATCAGGGGAACCTTGTCGAACGCCTTGCTGAAGTCCATATAGATCACATCTACTGCTCTGCCCTCATCAATCCTCTTTGTTACTTCTTCAAAAAACTCAATCAAGTTTGTGAGACATGATTTCCCACGCACAAAGCCATGTTGACTATCCCGAATCAGTCCTTGCCATTCCAAATACATGTACATCCTCTCCCTCAGGATTCCCTCCAACAACTTGCCCACCACCGAGGTCAGGCTCACCGGTCCATAGTTCCCTGGCTTGTCTTTACCGCCCTTCTTAAACACTGGCACCACATTTGCCAACCTCCAGTCTTCCAGCACCTCACCTATGACTATCGATGATACAAATATCTCAGCAAGAGGCCCAGCAATCACTTCTCTAGCTTCCCACAGAGTTCTCGGGTACACCTGATCAGGTCCTGGGGATTTATCCACCTTTACCCATTTCAAGATATCCAGCACTTCCTCCTCTGTAATCTGGACATTTTGCAAGATGTCACCATCTAATTCCCTACAGTCTATATCTTCCATATCCTTTTCCACAGTAAATACTGATGCAAAATACTCATTTAGTATCTCCCCCATTTTCTGCAGCTCCACACAACGGCCGCCTTGCTGATCTTTGAGGGGCCCTATTCTCTCCCTAGTTACCCTTTTGTCCTTAATATATTTGTAAAAACACTTTGAATTGTCCTTAATTCTATTTGCCAAAGCTATCTCATGTCCCCATTTTGCCATCCTGATTTCCCTCTTAAGTATACTCCTACTTCCTTTATACTCATCCCATTTTCCAGCCGTCCCTTTACCTGCGACATCTGCCTCCAATCAGCTTTCGAAAGTTCTTGCCTAATACCGTCAAAATTGGCCTTTCTCCAATTTAGAACTTCAACTTTTAGATCTGGTCTATCCTTTTCCATCATTATTTTAAAACTAATAGAATTATAGTCGCTGGCCCCAAAGTGCTCCCCCACTGACAGCTCAGTTACCTGCCCTGCCTTATTTCCCAAGAGTAGGTCAAGTTTTGCACCTTCTCTAGTAGGTATATCCACATCCTGAATCAGAAAATTATCTTGTACGCACTTAACAAATTCCTCTCCACCTAAACTCTTAACACTATGGCAGTCCCAGTCTATGTTTGGAAAGTTAAAATCCCCTACCATAACCACCCTTTTATTCTTACAGATAGCTGAGATCTCCTTACAAGTTTGTTTCTCAATTTCCTTCTGACTATTGGGGGGTCTATAATACAATCCCAAAAAGGTGATCATCCCTTTCTTATTTCTCAGTTTCACCCAAATAACTTCCATGGACGTATTTCCGGGAATATCTTCCCTCAGCACAGCTGTAATGCTTTCCCTTATCAAAAATGCCACTCCTTCCCCCTCCTCTCTTGCCTCCCTTTCTATCCTTCCTGTAGCATTTGTATCCTGGAACATTAAGCTGCCAGTCCTGCCCATCCCTGAGCCATGTTTCTGTAATTGCTATGATATCCCAGTCCCACGTTCCTAACCATGTCCTGAGTTCATCTGCCTTCCCTGTTAGGCCCCTTGCATTGAAATAAATGCAGTTTAATTTATTAGTCCTACCTTGTCCCTGCTTATCCTGACTGTTTGACTCACTTCTGTTCTCAGCTGTACCAGTCTCAGATCGATCTCTTTCCTCACTATCTCCCTGGGTCCCACCCCGCCCCCACCAACCCCCCACCACCCCCCACCTTACTAGTTTACATCCTCCAAAGCAGTTCTAGCAAATTTGCCTGCCTGTATATTAGTCCCCTTCCAATTTAGGTGCAATCTGTCCTTCTTGTACTGGTCACTTCTACCCCAAAGGAGATTCCAATGATCCAAAAATGTGAATCCTTCTCCCATACACCAGCTCCTCAGCCATGCATTCATCTGCTCTATCCTCTTATTCCTGCCCTTACTAACTCGTAGCACTGGGAGTAATCCATAAATTACTACCCTTGTGGACCTCCTTTTTAAATTTCTTCCTGACTCTCTGTAATCTCCCTTCAGAATCTCAACCTTTTCCCTTCCAATGTCATTGGTTCCAATGTGGACAATGACCTCTTGCTGGTTCCTCTCCCCCGTGAGAACATTCTGCACCCCCTCTGGCACCAGGGAAACATCACACCAGCAGCTTTTTCTCTGCTGGCCACAGAAACGTCTGCCTGTACCTCTGACTACAGAATCCCCTAACACAATTGATCTCTTGGAAGCCGGCGGACCCCTCGTTGCATTAGAGCCAGTCTCAATACCAGAAACTTGGCTGTTTGTGCTACGTTCTCCTGAGAATCCATCACCCTCTACATTTTCCAAAACAGCATACCTGTTTGAAATGGGTATATCCACAAAAGACACCTGCCTATCTCTCTCACCCATCTATTTGACTATATCTGAGATTAGATTAGATTAGATTACTTACAGTGTGGAAACAAGACCTTCGGCCCAACAAGTCCACACCGCCCTGCCGAAGCGCAACCCACCCATTCCCCTACATCTACCCCTTACCTAACACTACTGGCAATTTAGCATGGCCAATTCACCTGACCTGCACATCTTTGGACTGTGGGAGGAAACCGGAGCACCCGGAGGAAACCCACGCAGACATGGGGAGAACGTGCAAACTCCACACAGTCAGTCGCCTGAGGCGGGAATTGAACCCGGGTCTCTGGCGCTGTGAGGCAGCAGTGCTAACCACTGTGCCACCGTGCCGCCCACTTCCTCCCCTTCCTATAACTGCCACCCATCACATACTGTTGCAAATTCCTCATCGCTTCTGTCTCTCCAACTGATCCACTCGATCTGATAAGATTCACATCCAACAGCATTTATGGCAGATATAATCTGCAGTAACCATTAAACTCTCTTTCGACTCCCACATCTGACAAGAAGTACATATCTCTGTACTAAAGGCCATTTTTGCTCCTTCACAATCTACAGACCCAGAAAATAACACTGTCTTATTTCTCTACAAAACACTGTCCCAGGTTAAATTAATAATTGTGGCTTATATTTTAAGTTAAATCAAGAGACTTATCTCCAAAAACATATAATCAAGAATGAACCCACTCTACTCACTACTGCAGTCTTTCTATTGGACAGACTTAAAACAACGATTAACTTATCTGATTCTGTGTTGTGAACTTCACCCAAACAGAATTTTCCAAGATTAGTTGTGAAATTCACTGTTTGTTAATTTTCCCAGATGCACTCCGATGTCCAGTGATATATGAATTCAAAACAGCAAAGGCAAACTGGGAAACAGGTAAAAGGCAAATGTCAAGTTGTTAAGGATTTTTTTCTAACATTGAAAATGGACAGGATTAAAGCAGAAGAAACCCTGAGAATGGACAGTCCTGGCATTTTAAGAGAGTTGCATGGTTTCCATTACCTGAAGGGATTCAAGAGGAGTTCTAAACACAGTATTACACTTCCTCCATATTGACCCTGCTTCCGGAAATTGCATTGCAGTTTGGGGTGGAGGTGGTGAGGAGTGGGAGTGGAGGTGGAGGAGGTGGTGGAAGGTGGGAGTGGAGTTGGTGAGGAGGGTGAGAGTGGAGGTGGAGGCGGCAGTGAAGGTGGGAGTGGAGGAGGTGATGAGAGTGGGATTGGAGGTGGAGGAGGTGGTGGATGGTGGGAGTGGAGGTGATGAGGAGGGTGGGATTGGAGGTGGAGGAGGTGGTGGATGGTGGGAGTGGAGTTGGTGAAGAAGGTGGGATTGGAGGTGGAGGAGGAGGTGGATGGTGGGAATGGAGTTGGTGAAGAGGGTGGGATTGGAAGTGGAGGAGGTGGTGGAAGGTGAGAGTGGATTTGGTGAAGAGGGTGGGATTGGAGATGGAGGAGGCAGTGGAAGGTGAGAGTGGAGTTGGTGAAGAGGGTGGGGTTGGAGGTGGAGGAGGTGGTGGACGGTGGGAGTGGAGTTGGTGAAGAAGGTGGTATTGGAGGTGGAGGAGGTGGTGGACGGTGGGAGTGGAGATGGTGAAGAAGGTGGTATTGGAGTTGGAGGTGGTGGTGGACGGTGGGAGTGGGGTTGGTGAAGAAGGTGGTATTGGAGTTGGAGGTGGTGGTAGAAGGTGAGAATGCAGATGGTGAGGAGGGTAGGATTGGAAGTGGAAGAGGTGGTGGAAGGTGGGAATGGAGTTCGTGAAGAGGGTGGGAGTGGAGGTGGAGGAGGTGGTGGATGGTGGAATTGGAATTGGTGAAGAGGATGGGATTGGAGGTGGAGGAGGTGTGGATGGTGGGATTGGAGTTGGTGAAGAAGGTGGGATTGGAAGTGGAGGAGGTGGTGGAAGGTGAGAATGCAGGTGGTGAGGAGGGTGGGATTGGAAGTGGAGAAGGTGGTGGAAGTGGGAGTGGAGGTGGTGAAGAGGGTGGGATTGGAAGTGGAGGAGGTGGTGAAAGGTGGGAGTGGAGTTAGTGAAGAGGGTGGGATTGGAGGTGGAGGAGGTGATGGAAGGTGGGAGTGGAGATGGTGAAGAGGTTGGGATTGGAGGTGGAGGAGGCAGTGGAAGGTGGGAGTGGAGTTGGTGAAGAGGGTGGGATTGGAGGTGGAGGAGGTGGTGGAAGGTGGGAGTGGAGATGGTGAAGAGGTTGGGATTGGAGGTGGAGGAGGTGGTGGATGGTGGGAGTGGAGTTGGTGAAGAGGGTGGGATTGGAGGTGGAGGAGGCAGTGGAAGGTGGGAGTGGAGATGGTGAAGAGGGTGGGATTGGAGGTGGAGGAGGTGGTGGACGGTGGGAGTGGAGTTGGTGAAGAAGGTGGGATTGGAAGTGGAGGAGGCTGTGGAAGGTGGGAGTGGAGATGGTGAAGAGGGTGGGATTGGAGGTGGAGGAGGTGGTGGACGGTGGGAGTGGAGTTGTTGAAGAAGGTGAGATTGGAAGTGGTGGAGGTGGTGGACGGTGGGAGTGGAGTTGGTGAAGAGGATGGGGTTGGAGGTGGAGTAGGTGGTGGATGGTGGGAGTAGAGTTGATGAAGAGTATAGGATTGGAGGTGAAGGAGGCAGTGGACAGTGGGAGTGGGGTTGGTGAAGAGGGTGGGATTGGAAGTGGAGGAGGTGGTGGAAGGTGGGAGCGGAGGTAGTGAAGAAGGTGGGATTGGAGTTGGAGGTGGTGGTGGAAGGTGAGAATGCAGATGGTGAGGAGGGTGGGATTGGAAGTGGAAGAGGTGGTGGAAGGTGGGAATGGAGTTCGTGAAGAGGGTGGGAGTGGAGGTGGAAGAGGCAGTGGAAGGTGGGAGTGGAGGAGGTGATGAGGGTGGGAGTAGAGGTGGTGGAAGGTGAGTGGGAGCGGAGATGGCAGAGGAGGAGAGTGGGAGTGGAGATGGAGTGAGAGAGTTCAGGGGAGCTATCTGGACTCTTACCAAAATCAGATGTGAAACCCACTTGTCTTCCTGTCTGTGCTTTCTATCAGCTTGTATCTCTGGTTTTCTGCTGGGGTACAGCCATTGGTTCCTGGTTGTTTGATGAGGGCAGCACTAATAGAAACTTGTAAACTTTATGTCGAAGCTATGCAGAAAGAACAAGGAGAGTAGTAATTTGCTTTCTGCCTAATAATTCACCCAGGCTTCCCTTGGTTATTTACTCGAAAGGATAATAGTCAGAGCAGTAATTGGATTCAAATTTGGGTTGAAGATCAGGTGAAACCTGATCATTTATGTATCACCACAGAACAAGGATTATAGAATGAGTTGCCAATTGCAAAATGCCAGGTCTCTCATCATTTGGGGCAATATTTCACGGTTTTGACAACTGAAATGGGGCATGTAATCAATTATACAAAATCTGAACTTTGGGCACTTAATAACGAACTCAGGACTGGAAAATAGAGAAAATTGGATTTGTTAAAAGCAGCCACAACACATTTCAACAGACTAGTCTTCTTGACATTCCACATCCTTAAATAGCTGCTCTATTCTGCTAAGCTGATGACTGGTGCTGGCTGAACATGAATAAGGATTTATCCTTCAGCTATGTTGGCCATGGAGGTTGCCAAATAGTCTAAAACAGTAGTTCTCTGCATAGATTACCAATGTTCAAAAGTTCAATACTGGGTTCAAAGTCTGTGAGAAGATTTGTAGCTCGGGTGCTCGTTGTTGTGGTTCTGTTCGCCGAGCTGGGAATTTGTGTTGCAGACATTTCGTCCCCTGTCTAGGTGACATCCTCAGTGCTTGGGAGCCTCCTGTGAAGCGCTTCTGTGATCTTTCCTCCACCATTTATAGTGGTTTGTCTCTGCTGCTTCCATTTGTCAGTTCCAGCTGTCCGTTGCAGTGATCGGTATATTGGGTCCAGGTCGATGTGCTTATTGATTGAATCTGTGGATGAGTGCCATGCCTCTAGGAATTCCCTGGCTGTTCTCTGTTTGGCTTGTCCTATAATAGTAGTATCGTCTCAACACACACAAACGAAGCTGCATCAGGACACTATTCAAAAGGGCCACAACACACTGCAGCACACCAGAACTGCAAAAAGAGGAAGAAGAACACCTACACAATGTATTCGCCAAAAACGGATACCCGCGCAATTTCATCAACAGATGCCTAAGGGAAAGACAACGGAATGAGGACATGCCACAACCCAAAGGACTAGCCACACTACCATACATCAAGAGAATTTCCAAACTGACAGCCAGACTACTGCGACCACTAGGACTCATAACAGCACACAAACCAACAGCCACTCTCAGACAACAACTCACCAGAACAAAGGACACAATACCCAGCATGAGCAAAACCAATGTAGTGTACAAAATCCCATGCAAGGACTGCATGAAACACTACATAGGACAAACAGGAAGACAGCTAACGATCCGCATCCATGAAGACCAACTAGCCATGAAACGACACGACCAGCTATCCTTAGTAGCCACACATGCAGATGACAAGCAACATGAGTTCGACTGAGACAACACTACTATTATAGGACAAGCCAAACAGAGAACAGCCAGGGAATTCCTAGAGGCATGGCACTCATCCACAGATTCAGTCAATAAGCACATTGACCTGGACCCAATATACCGACCACTGCAACGGACAGCTGGAACTGACAACTGGAAGCGGCAGAGACAAACCACTACAAATACCGGAGGAAAGATCACAGAAGCCCTTCACAGGAGGCTCAAGCACTGAGGAAGTCACCTAGACAGGGGACGAAACGTCTGCAGCACAAATTCCCAGCTCGGCGAACAGAACCACAACAACAATACTGGGTGGTGCACAGGAAGGAAATATTTTGTTTTGACATTCATGTCCCTCTCGCTGTTCCATTTTTAATGTTAATTGTGGAGGCATTGATTTTGATGAGGGTTCTGTCCAAGATGGTCACTTTTTTAGATATTAAAGCAAAGGAGAATTGGATTCCTTTTGCATCCCTCTATTCAAATGGGAAGGTTAAATATCGGGGAATCAAACTCTTTTTTTTTGGATTAAACAGAAGTGGGTAACAGTTTTGTCTTTACTGCTGGGTTTTAAACACCATTGTGGGGGAGAAGGGATGGAAAAGATAGTCAGGGTTCTTTGTATGTAATTTGCCTGAATTTCTTTTTATTGATTCACGGGATTAGGACATCACTGGCTAGGCCAGCATTTACTGCCCATTCCTAATTACCCAGAGGGCAGTGAAGAGTCAGTCGCTTTGCTGTGGTTCTGGAGACACATATGGGCCAGACCGGGTAAGGATGGCAATTTCCTTCCCTAAGAAGACATCAGTGAACCAGATGGTTTTTTCCAACAATGGATTCATAGTCATCCTTCGACTCTTAATGCCAGATTCTTTGTTGAATTCAACAAAGATTCAAACTGAGGTCCACAGAACATTATCTGGGTCTCTTGATTAATAGTCTAATGATAATACCATTGCCTTATTTTCACTAAATGGAAAAAAAATCAGACTGCTTCCTTTGGATGTCTCTCTCTACAGACCACAGACTCAAAGCGTAACATCTAGCAGGTAAAAATGGGGCTCTACCAATTATTGAATGACTGCGTACCTCAATTGAACAGACAGAATTAATGCTAAATGTATAATGATCTGTATGTCCCTGTTTGCTATGATCTGCCTGTACTGCTCACACAACAAAGCTTTTCACTGTATTTAGGTACATGTGACTACAATAAATCTAATCAAATCAAAATACAAATGGGCCACTGATGTCAACCGGTGTGGTCTTAGAGTCACAGAGTAATACAGCATGGAAACAGGCCCTTCACTTAAAATAGAAAGCAGTCTGTCTTGGTTTCTCACACAGAAACGGAAACCAACCTTTACTCATGCCCTTTGAAGCTCTGATCTGTGTTGACTGAGATCTTAGTTAATGGAATTCCCCTTCTTCCCACAGGTATTAACAAACACAGCAATCAACACGAAGCCACAAAGATTAAAGGCTAGGCCCTCCAGTCCAATACGAGAAATGTCAGCACAAGTGTGTAAGTGCCATTCCTGTCTTTCCAGAGTTGTGGCTGACAGTGATTGGCAAACAAATGTGGTTGACTGAAGATGTCAGAGCCATTGGAGGAACATAATGTTCTTCAGGGACTGTAACTATAAAAAGTGCAGTCATTGATTAACTGAGTGTTTAACTGCTGCACATCCCTCTATTTCCATGTTTTGGCAAGCGTTCAGTTTACTTTGCTCTTCTCACTGAAGTTTAGCCCACTCCTTTGAAAATTGTCAACCACTTCATTGACTTGCTGCATTCTAA
This sequence comes from Chiloscyllium plagiosum, assembly GCF_037043375.1. Classification (NCBI taxonomy): domain Eukaryota; kingdom Metazoa; phylum Chordata; class Chondrichthyes; order Orectolobiformes; family Hemiscylliidae; genus Chiloscyllium; species Chiloscyllium plagiosum. The sequence continues at coordinate 89,151,845 of NW_028270151.1, forward strand.
ACACCATGAACATATTTCCTTTTCCTTTGTTCTAAACAAACAACAGGAACAATAGTGGGCTGGATGACTTGTTAGATAAAGACATTGGACATCACCTCACAGGTTGCTGAAGTGGGATTAAACTGAGTTGCACCATTTGCACTAAATTGGCTTGTAATTCATCACCTGCTGTTTTACACTCTGCCCAATTCCCCTAGCATTTCATGTCAAAAGATGTTCAGATGCAAGCACATTGCTAATTCATTAAATCTATTACATACAAACAGCTGATGCAAGAAATAACAGAAGTCACAACCATGCAGAAGAAAATACTCTTCTGAATTTGGGACATTGTTGAATTACAGTAAAAGGCAATTTATTGTGCATCTGGTCCATGCTGGATCTGATGCGTGTTGTGATCCCAGCTGATGTTATTACTGGACAAGTCAGATCTTAAACTGGCTTGATGGATCATATTGTCTTTATCTAACGAGATGATCTTTCACTGAAATACAAACACGCACTGTTGTAGATTTCCTTTTAGCTACAAAACAGAAGTTTATGGCACGGAAGAAATGAAGATAAAATATAATAAATGAGGCTATTTACATAACACACCATTTGAAAACAGGTAAAAATAATGTGGTGAATACTGATGCAAAGTACTCATTAAGGATCGCACCAACTTCCTCTGGTTCCACAGATAAATTCCCTGTTTTGTCCTGAATGGACCTATTCTTTCCCTAGTTACCCTCTGGCCCTTTGTATACAACTAAAATGCTTTGGAATTCTCCTTAATCAAACAAGGCCCTTGAGGATTATAAAGGAAGCATAACAGAATCCCTACAGTATAGAAACAGGCCATTCAACCTACAGTGACCATCCCAACCAGACCTATCCCCCCGTCACCCTTTCCCTGAGGCTGTCACGTAGAAAAGGGAGAAACATCTGCAAACTAACTTCCCAACTCAGCAAACATACCCACAACAATTGCAAACTTACATATAAGTTATTAATTAGTGAATGTGCCTACGCAAAGGAAGTCTGGAGTGGAATGCAGTGGTGTTTGTCGAGGTTCGTCCCGAGCAGTTCCGTGATGTGGGACTCCGTGCTCTACGGCCTGTTCCCCGGGACGCACACCGAGCCGAACATCAACTGTGCCTGGAGGATCATCAACTCGGTGAAGGACGCTCTCTGGGCGGTCCGAAACTTGTTGACCTTCCAGCTGAAGGAGTTGACCCCGACTGAGTGTTGCAGACTGGCACATTCCAAGGTCCAGGACTACGTGGTGAGGGAACGCGCTGAAGCTTGGGGCAGCTGCCGCCAAGGTGTGGTGGGGAAAGACCACCGTGTAACGTCTGCCTGCCAAAGAACAGGGGGCCCAAGCAGTCATTTGGGCTCTGCTGATGCCTCAGCTAAATATATGGACATATGATTGATAAACATACAGACCTGTATATATGAATGATTACTCGATCTCTGTATGCAAAGAATTGGAATGTTTACGTATGTATGGCATGACCAATTGTACAGTTCATCAAAATATTTTATGAATAAAGTATATTTTTGAAATTAAAAAAAGTTATTAATTAGTTATACATGATCAACTAATTGACTTGAATCAATCTTTCAGAGCACATGTTGCCAGCAAGTATTGGTTAGGACCACACATCAGGCTTCTCCTCAGAGTGATCCATGAACTGAGAATTTGTACAGGCTCCTATGTACCTCCTTTTGATTATTGAATGTTTCAAATTAAAACCAACCAGGAGTGCAATTTCATGCTTTCAATCAGGTATAAATGTAATTTATCATGCAATTACTTATGAAATTTAATTCAGTCAAAAATAGTAAAGTTGTTAACTAAACTATCACACGAGATTTAAAATAGGTAAGAGCAAATAGTGATAGTTACGAAGATTGCAGTGAGATGAGGTCTCAAGGACCACTGAAAGCTGAACTTGATTGAAAGTTCTCTTTCTGAAGTAAAGGTGCTGAAAACGTGAAACAAAATCAGAAATTGCAGGAAAAGCTCAGCAGGTCTGGCAGCATCTGTGGTCTTAACGTTCCAGCTGCAGCAACCCATCCTCAGAAGGGTTCTTTTTGAAAATTCGAAGTTAGACTCAGTTGCTGTGTTGGCTTCTGAGGTTGAATAGTTGGAGATTGTGCCCACAGGTAGAAGCAGAAGAACAGATCCTGGAAATGAGTGAAGGCTGCCTTGTTTCACCAACATTGTACCATTAGTAATGGCATCTGGTTCATAGGACCGGGGACAGTACAGCTCAGTACAAGCCCTCAGCCCTTGATATTGTGCCGACCCTTTTATCCTGCACTAAGATCAAAATAAACTAAATACCCTACATTTATTATCATCCATGTGCCTATCTAAGAGTCTACTACCACTGCTGGCAGTGTATTCCACACACCAGCCACTTTCTGACATCTCCCCTAAACCTTCCTCCAAAGACCTTAAAATTATGCCCCCTCTTGACAGCCATTTATGCCCTGGGAAATGTCTCTAGCTATACATTCTATCTATGCCTCTCATCATTTTGTACACCTCTTCCTTTTACGCTCCAATGAGAAAAGCCCTAGCTCCTTCAACTTTTCTTCATAAGGTGTGCCGTCCAGTCCTGGCAGCATCCTGGTAAATCTCCTCTACACTCTCTCTAAAGCTTCCACATCCTTCTTGTAATGATGTGACCAGAATTGAACACAATATTCCAAGTGTGGTCTAACCAAGGCTTCATAGATTGCAGGCTAACCTCGCGGCTCTTAAACTCAATTCCCCCTACTAATGAAAGCCAACACACCATACACCTTCTTAATAATCCTATCAACTTGGGCAGCAATTCTGAGGGATCTATGGATATGGATGCCACTGTTCCTCCACACTACCAAGAATCCTGCCTTTAATTCTGTAATTTGCATTCAAATTCAACCTTCCAAAATGAATATCACTTTACACATTTCAAGGTTGAACTCCGTCTGCCACATCTCAGCCCAGTTCTGCATCCTGTCAATGTCCCATCCACAATAGCCCTCCCCATTATCCACAAATCATTGGCAAACTTACTAACCCAACCTTCCACTTCCTTATACAAGTCATTTATTAAAATCACAAAGAGCAGAGGTCCCAGAGCAGATCCCTGCGGAACACCACTGGTTACTGAGCTCCAGGCTGACTCCTTTCCATCTACTACCACCCTCTGTCTTCTATGGGCCATGCAATTCTGAATCCAGACTGCCAAATTTCCTTGGATCTCATGCCTCCTTACTTTCTGAATATTAGTTCAATACAGTCCCTCTGTTTCAATGTTGGGGAGCAGCTCCTGTCTCGAGATGTCTCCCTCTTGGTGTTCAGAGGGCAATCCTCAAACTGACTGCTTCCAGCCAACGTTTATCACAATAAACAAAATGGTTGCAAATGTTAGTATTGAGAAACCACCGTTCCACAAAGCAATCATGCTGGAATTCCTTGTGGTGTTCCTTTTGTACTCAACATTGCAGGAATTTTCAGCCTTCAATGAAATTATTTTATGAGATTTGTGATTTTTCTTAAGATATATCTGGATTGTTTGCATTTGACTGTAAATAAATCCACAAAGGAAGTCATGTGGATTTTGGTGGCTAGTTTTTCCCTTTCGGTTTTTTTTGTTCACTTGTGTGGCTGGGTATCACCAGCTGAGTCAGCATTTATTGCCCGTCCCTAGTTGCCATTGAGAAGGTGGTGGTGAGCTGCCTTCTTGAATAAGTGCAATTCATGTGCTGTAGATTGACCCACAATGCTCTTCAGGAGGAAATTCCAGGCTTTTGACCCAGTAACAGTTGAAGGTATATTTCCAAAACAAGAACAGACATTGCTGGAAAAGCTCAGCATGTCTGGCAGCTTTGTGAAGAAAAATCAAAGTTAACATTTCAGGTCCAGTGACCCTTCCTCTGAACTGGTACTGAGGAAAGGTCACTGGACCCCAAATGTCAACTTTGATTTCACTGCACCGATGCTGTCAGACCTGTTGAGCTTTTCCAGCAACTTCTGTTTTTGTTTCTGATTTACAGCATCCGTAGTTCTTTGGGTTCCTACTATATTTCCAAATCAGGTTGGTGAGTGGCTTGGAGGGGAATGTGCAGGTGGGGGGTATTCCCATGCATATACTGCACTTGTCCTTATCAATCTCCCTTCTAATTTCAATTGACTTTCTTCACAAAATATGTCATATTATAATTTCATATTTCTGACAGTGCCACCTTGTGTATTTGCATCTTTGAAATGAGACATCAAGGAACAAAAAATTCTTATCATACATTGCACATTTGATATTAATAGATTTCTATCACAAGGATGCAGATTTCTTTGTTGTGATCATTGAACCAGGGAGACTGTAACAAGCTGAAAAGAAGGCAAGACCCACATTTACATAGGGCCTTTCACAATCCCTGGAAGATGTACAACAGTTTACAGACAACGATATATTTTTAAAAAACTTTTAAGTATGTTCACTGTCATAATAATGGAGACAACATAGGCACCATTCCCACCAACTCAACCTACCACTCCACTGCCACCCCCACCAATGCATAACATCCACTATCTTGTAGAAGGACTGAACAGATCCCTCTACAAAGATGTGCAGGTTAGGTGGATTGGCTATGTTAAATTGCCCATAGTGTCCAGAGATACGCATGTTAGGTGCATTAGCTATGGAAAATGCAGGGTTTCGGGGATAGAGGTACAGGGATGGGTCTAGGTGGGATGTTCTTCAGAGGGCTAGTCTGGACTTGATTGACTGAATGGTCTGCCTCCACTCTGTAGGGATACTATGATTCTATGAATTACTGATAATCAGGAGATTCAACTTGGATCAAATGCAAAATCCCACTTGCAAATCCTCTCCTTACTGACCATCTTCTGTCTCTTTTTTCTTTCCTTTTTATTTCCATAACCTGCACTCCATTTCTCTCTCTTTCTATTTGATCTATCTTTTACTGACTTCATATTTTACTCATTTTACTATCTACTTCTCTTCCATTTCCTGTCTCACATGCACACAAACGTATCTAAAAGTAGTGTGGATTCTGGAAATCTGAATTCAAAACAGATGATGCTGGAGAAACTCAACAGGTCTGGCAGCATCTGTTGGAGAGAGAAACAGAGTTAATGCTTTGAATCCATCCTGTGTAGAGTCACGTGATGCTCAAAATGATCAGTCTTTTTCTCCAACCACAGGCACTGCCAGACTAGCTGAGTTTTTTTAAAGCCCAAACTCATTGTTTGGGAGTCAATATGGTTTCACAACATGAAATACACAGTAGGGCATTGGTTGCCTGTTTTACCCCCGACTTAATGTTCTTTCCAGAAAGAATAGTTTTAATTTTGACTCGATTATATTCAGTAACTGGCACTTGTGTGCAGCAGTTTACACATCTGCATCATCATTTGGGCAGAGTTGAGTGCTCAGAGGTCGAAACATTCTATGCTTCAGCCAAAACTCAAGATGAAAGGTTCAATCTTCCAGCTAGTGGGATCATTTTCACTGTCAATGAATGGGAGGTGCTAATAAACTGGCACTGTGCCACCACTGTGCCACTGGAACGTTCCCAGCACCTGCATTTGCAGCTTAACGCTCAGTTGAAATGTTCTCACCCATGGTTTGTAAGATTTTTAATAATTAGATGCTTGTTTTTGAGCTGTAAAGGTACTCAGTAACCATTTAAAGTTGGATGAGGATCTTGTACAATAATTTGGGTCTCTGAATCTACTTTGAATGGGTCTTAATGGTTGTTCGGGGCAAGAGACTGTTTTAATATGCTATGTGGAATTCTATATCTGCTATAAAGCTACCATTAGCAAGGGTGAATGGGAGAGAGTATATCTGTGCATGAACATCCTAAACCTTCCAAGTGTCTTGGAATCTGAATGGTATTGCTTCCATGATGGATATCTTTGGCTTCTTTCATTTTTAAGATTGCTTGGGAAAAAAAAGCCTTCATAATTCTCTATGCCTGGGAAAATTCTTCCAAATCACAGCCAGTCCATTCCCCCCTGTGGAAGCCTCTCCCGATTTTCAGATTAACAGCAGCCTCAGCCACTGTATACCTGAAATCAGTAAAGGAATTGTCATTTGTGTCTTATTGCTCAGCTCTTGTATTTATGTCTGTATCCAGGCAGGAAAATGGAAAGAATTGTAAGGCAAAATGTTAATGTTTACAGCTGCATGTAACTTTAAAGAAAAAATTGATTATACCATGATTTATTTATTTTATGTAATACACGGCAGGCAAATGGAGACTTTTATACTGAGCAATATCTGCACGTATTGGTTTATTGATAAGATGTCGGTGTTCAAAGCAATTTGCTTATTCAATATTGTAGCTGATGATGCTGCTCTGTCCTCAATAAAATCTAACCAGAATACATATTGTTGTTTAACCACATCTGCTGAAGCCCATGAGAAATAGCTAGAGAGAAAAATGCGGCACTGAACAAATAGAACAAAGCAACTGCAGAAACAGAACACTGAATGACAGAGTGAAAATACATAATATTCTTTCATTCACTAATGGGGTGTGGGTGTCACTGGCTGGGCCAGTATTTATTGCTCATCCCTAGTTGCCCCTTGAGAAGTTGGTGGTAAGCTGCTTTCTTGAACCGCTGCAGTCTACCTGCTATAGGTTGACCCACAGTGCCCTTAGGGAGTTCCAGATTCCCAATGACAATGAAGGAAAGATAATATATTTCCAAATCAGAATGGTGAGTGGCTTGCAGGGGAAAATGGAGGTTGTGGTGTTTCCACACATCTGCTATACTTGTCCTTCTAGATGGAGTGATCAGGGTTTAGAAGTTTCTGTCTAACGATCTTTAGTGAAGTTCTGCAGTGCATCTTGTAGGTAGTACACACTGCTGCTACTGAGTATCGGTAGTTGAGGCACTGGATATTTGTGGATATGGTGCCAGTCGAGCAGGCTGCTTTGTCCTGGATGGTGTCAAGTTTCTTGTTTGAGCTTCACTCATTCAGGCAGGTTGGGAGTATTCTATCATATTCCTGACTTGTGCCTTCAGGGTTGGACAGACTTTAGGGAGTCAAGATGTGAGTTATTAGCTGCAAGATTCCTAATCTTTGACCTGCTCGTGTCAATGCTTCCAAACACTTTTTGATATCATGTCGAGTGAATTGGATTGGTAGAAGACTGGCTCTGTAATTTAAATTCAATATGAATATCATTCTCCCAAGCACACCGATTCATAACAGTTTGTAATGTAGTTTGGGATGCCCTGACATCATGGAAGTTTTGTTTCAAGTTGGCTTCAGTCCCTTCTTTGAATCAGGCAGTTGTGAACTGAATGCTAATTTCTGAGCACAAAATTATAGTGAGTACTGAGGGAGGACTGCAAGATCAGAGGTGCTGTCTTTTATCGAGGCATTAAACTGAAGCACTGCCCTCCCTCTCAAGTAGATATAAAAGATCCTATGTCATGGTTGCACGATGGTTAGCACTGCTGCCTCACAGCACCAGGGACCCGGGGTCAATTCCAGTCTCAGGCAACTGTCTGTGTGGAGTTTGCACATTCTCCCCGTGTCTGTGGGTGTGCTCCAGTTTTCTCCCACAGTCTAACGATATGCAGATTAAGTGGATTGACCATGCTAAATTGCCCATGGTGTCTAAGGATGTGTAGACTAGATGGGTTAGCCATCGAAAATGCAGGGTTATGGAGTTGGTCTGAGTGGTATGCTCTTCGGAGATTCAGTGTGCTTCCACACTGTAGGGATTCTATAATTTCAAAGAGGTGCCTCTTATGTTATCTCATATATGTTCTGGCCAGTAGTTTGCCCTCAAGCAATTTTAAAAAGAACACAGTTTACTTGGTCATTATGTGGTGACACTGCTGTATATAGGAGTTCCCTTCATTTAAATTGGTTGCTGAGCTTTCAATATTACAACAGTAACTACACTTCACAAATACTCCATTAATTGCAAAGTGCTTTGAGATTCCTGGAGTTTGTGAATGTCACTATATAAATGTGGCAATTCCTCCTTCCTCTTTCTTATATAAATGCCAGTTTATGTTTTGTTTCTTAATGACAGCCATTCAATGCCCATTCATTTCGTACTAAATTCCTAATGTTGCATGTTGCCAATGTTCACCCATTGACATTGGACGGAATATCAAAAGAGAAGTTTCCTGGAAAGGTATGTCCCCCAGACCAGCTGAGATAAAACAAAAGCAGATATGAAATGTTATTCTCTCTCCATAGACACTGCAAGGTCTGCTGAGCATTTTCACATCAAATATGGGGCCATGCTGAGTGGACTGTCAGCCCAATTCTCAATCACTCGCTGAGGTCAATTGCACAATTTTACCAATCTGCTTCTTTGAAGACAATTTAGTTTGTTGCTCATTAATTCACTGCTCTGACTTTAGTTAATGCAGACATTATCTGAAATGACTTTTGTCTCCATTAGAATCAGAAGCAAACTGCATCTGCTTATCTCCACCTTCACACACCCTCCCTAGAGCAGGTCATTAGAGCTAATTATACATATCAATGCTAAGGAGATAAAAGCTTTTCACAACTGACAGATGGTAGTTTGATCATTTTTGTTTGTTTCATCTTACATGGTTCTGCAGTTGAAATTAGTGTATTTGTGTTCATATAATTATTTGCTAAGTGCCCACACAGCATCAAACAGGATATACCACAACGATGGTTTGATACCGTTAAGGCATCATCAAATGGGAGGACATAAATCTTTAGCTCTACAGTAACCTGCCTCCACACAGTAGGAAATGGTTTCATTTCAGGATGAATGTGAGAGTTGAATTGAGTTTGCCGTGCTTGATTAACACATAAATAATGGAGAAGTGATTTTCAACTGTTTGAGTGTTGGAGTCTTTATTCACGTCAGACAGAAATGAATTATATAGAACAAGAAGCATGAAGAACTGTGATTTCCTTCCTTCATCCTTCCCTCCTTCTCTCCTTCCTCCCTCCTAACCTTCCTACTTAGATGCAGGAGTCACCAAGTGCCAGCTTTGGCTCAGTGGTCGCATTCTTATTCATGATTTCAAACCCCATGCCCCTCAGTCCCATTTGAGCACATACTCCAGGCTGTTACTTCAGTGTAATACTAGGGAGCTGCTGCTTTATGGATCCGGCATTAATTAAGCCCCATCTGCCTCCTCAGTCTATATAAAAGATCCCAGTGCTCTGGTTGTAAAAGAGCAGAAATCTCCCTCGTGATCTGATGATTGCTTATCCCTTGTGAGTAAAGCAAACAATCTGAACTTTGTTACATTGCTGCTTGTGGGATCCTGCTCCACGATTGGTGAGTGTACCATTTATGACATTATAACAGCAATTTCACTTGCAAAATAGTTGATTGGCTGCAGACCACTTTGAGATGTCATGAAGGTGATGAAAGGTGCTACAGAAATGCAGCAAAGTGGAACAGACATCCAGCTTTCTGGCCAAAATGTGACTCACAAACTGGAGATTATTTCAAATCAAGTCGCTTTTATTTACCCACATACTCCTTTCACTATAGGAATAAACCAGTTATGGACCCAGCAAACATTTCTATCAGTCGTCGCACTCTGAGCTCACCTTCCTGAATGGTCATCCTGCCTTTCATCTTTCCAGTTTATTAGCCGGACCTAATCAAACTTAATTGTATCAACGGAGTTCTTAACTATTCTGCCTTGTCTTGGTCAGTCTGACATTCTACATAAATTCTGATGGCAAATTCAGGGGGTGGCTTGGTGGCTCAGTGGTTGGTACTGCTGCTTCACGGCACCAGTGACCCTGGTTCGATTCCAGCCTTGGGACACTGTCTGTGTGGAGTTTGCACATTCTCCCCGTGACTGTGTATGTTTCTTCTCGCATTCTAAAGATGAGCAGGTTAGATGAATTGGCCATGCTAAATTGCCCATAGTGTTCAGGTTAGGTGCATTAGTCAGGGCTAAATATAGGGTAGGGGAATGGGTCTGGTTGGGATACTCTTCAGAGGGTCGGTGTGGATTTGTTAGGCTGAACAGCCTGCCTCCACACTGTAGGGGTTCTGTGATTCTCTAAAATACAAAGCCCTCGTATATTGATGACTGGCATGTCATCCCTCTCATCCTGAGAGGATATGTGTCCCTTCAGGTGACAGGAAAGAGATTTAAAAAAGACATGAGGGGCAAATTATTTACACAGAGGGTAGTTTGTGTGCGGAATGGACTTCCTGAGGAAGCGGTGGATATGGGTACAGTTACAATGTTTACAAGATACCAATATGAGTACATGAATAGGAATGATAATGGTATGGGCCAGGAGCAGGCAGGTGAGACTGGTTTAGCTTGGGATTATGTTCAGCAAGAACTGGTTGGACTGAAAGGTCTGTTTCCATGATGTATGATTCTATGACCCTGGATTTCCCACCCTGTTTACCCCAACTTTCACCTTCTTCACTCTAATAAAGCTCCAAGATGCCACACATGATCACATGCTGCCTCAATGCCAAAGTTAAAAATCACCAGGTTATAGTCCAACATGTTTAATTGGAAGCACACTAGCTTTCGGAGCGTTGCTTCTTCATCAGGAGCGTCTCTCTGAAAGCTAGTGTGCTTCCAATTAAACCTGTTGGACTATAACCTGGTGTTGTGTGATTTTTAACTTTGTACAGCCCAATCCAACACCGGCATATCCAAATCATCAATGCCAAAGAGTTTCCCTCCTAACATACCTCCACATTTCAGTGCTTTTGTCCACGTTTGGATTAAGGTTGGAATGGAGTGTCCCTGGTGATACACAAGCTAAACATGAGTGAACAGACCATTGCTGAGTAGGTCCCACTTGATAACACTGTCAACAAAACCTTTTATCATTTTGTAGATGTCTGAGAGTAAGCTGGTGGGGTGGTAATTCGGAAGAGTGCATTTATCTTTCTATAAGGCTGGAGAGATGTCAATGTCATAGCTGTACCTAAACGATTTAGCTAGGGACACACCTAGTTCTGCAGCACAAGTATTCTTATTGCTGATGTGTTGTCAGGACCAATACATGTCTTCAGGAATTTCTTGATATCACGTGCAGTGGATCAAAGTGGCTGAAGAATAGCATCTGTGATACTGGGAATCACTGGAGGAGGAGAAAGTGAGGACTGCAGATACTGGAGGCCAGAGTTGAAAAGTGTGGTGCTGGAAAAGCGCAGCAGGCCAGGCAGCATCCGAGGAGCAGGAGAATCAACGTTTCGGGCATAAGCCCTTCTTCAGGAATGAGGCTGGTGTGCCAAGCGGGCTGAGATAAAAGGTGGTGGGGAGGGGCGCTGGGAACATGATTGGTGGAAGGAAGTGAGGGTGGGGGTGATAGGCCAGAGAGGGGGTGGTGGTGGAGAGGTTGGGAAGAGGTCAAGAGGGCGGTGCTGAATCCGGGGGTTTGGACTGAGATAAGGTGGGGGGAGGGGACACGAGGAAGCTGGAGAAATCTACATGTCCTTGGCAGAGTGGGAGGGGGAGTTAAAGTGTTCAGCCACGGGGCGGTTGGGTTGGTTGGTCCGGGTGTCCCAGAGGTGTTCTCTGAAACATTCCGCAAGTAGGCAGCCTGTCTCCCCAATGTAGAGGAGACCACGTCGGGTGCAGTGGATACAGTAAATGATGTGTGTGGAGGTGCAGGTGAATTTGCGACGGATATGGAAGGATTAATTGGGGCCTTGGAGGGAGGTGAGGGGGGAGGTGAGGGCGCAAGTTTTGCACTTCTTGCGGTTGCAGGGGAAGGTGCCGGGAGTGGAGGTTGGGTTGGTGGGGGATGTGGACCTGACGAGGGAGTCGCGGAGGGAGTGGTCTCTCGGGAACACTGATAGGGGTGGGGAGGGAAATATATCCCTGGTAGTGGGGTCTGTTTGGAGGTGGCGGAAATGACGGAGGATGATATGATGTATCCGGAGGTTGGTGGGGTGGGAGGTGAGGTCCAGTGGGGTTCTGTCCTGGTGACGATTGGAGGGGTGGGATTCAAGGGCGGAGGTATGGGAAGTGGAGGAGATTTACTACAAACCAACCAACTCTCACCGCTACCTAGGTTACACCTCCTCCCACCCTGCCCCCTGTAAAAACACCATCCCATATTCCCAATTCCTTTGCCTCTGCTGCACCTGCTCCCAGGAGGACCAATTCCACTACCGAACAACCCAGATGGCCTCCTTCTTCAAAGACCGCAATTTCCCCTCCGACGTGGTTGACGATGCTCTCCACCGCATCTCCTTCACTTCCTGCACATCCGCCCTTGAATCCCGCCCCTCCAATCGCCACCAGGACAGAACCTCACTGGACCTCACCTACCACCCCACCAACCTCCAGATACATCTTATCATCCTCCGTCATTTCCGCCACCTCCAAACAGACCCCACCACCACCTATTTCCCTCCCCACCCCATCAGTGTTCCCGAGAGACCACTCCCTCCGCGACTCCCTCGTCAGGTCCACACCCCCCACTAACACAACCATCACTCCTGGCACCTTCCCCTGCAACCGCAAGAAGTGCAAAACTTGCACCCCCACCTCCCCCCTCACCTCCTTCCAAGGCCCCAATGCATCCTTCCATATCCGTCGCAAATTCACCTGCACCTCCACGCACATCATTTACTGCATCCGCTGCAACCGATGTGGTCTCCTCTACATTGGGGAGACAGGCTGCCTACTTGCGGAACGTTTCAGAGAACACCTCTGGGACACCCGGACCAACCAACCCAACCGCCCTGTGGCTGAACACTTTAACTCCCCCTCCCATTCTGCTAAGGACATGCACTCCTTGGCCTCCTCCATTGCCAGACCCTGGCCACACGACGCCTGGAGGAAGAGCGCCTCATCTTTCGTCTAGGAACCCTCCAACCACACGGAATGAATGTAGATTTCTCCAGCTTCCTAATTTCCCCTCCCCCCACCTTATCTCAGTCCCAACCCCCGGATTCAGCACCGCCCTCTTGACCTGCAATCTTCTTCCCGACCTCTCCGCCCCCACCCCATCTCCGGCCTATCACCCTCACCATCACCTCCTTCCACCTATCGTATTCCCAGTGCCCCTCCCCCAAATTCCCCCCCTACCTACCTTTTATCTCAGCCCGCTTGGCACACCAGCCTCATTCCTGAAGAAGGGCTTATGCCCGTAACGTCGATTCCCCTGCTCCTCGGATGCAATTTCTGGAGGAGGCTGAGATGGTTCATCCACTCACCACTTCCCTCTGATACTGGCTGAAAATACTGATGTGTTAGGCTTTGCCATGATTCACGATAAAGGTGTGTGTGAAGACTCTGTCTCTGGATGGATGGATGGTTAATCTTTCTTTCTCTTACTCTTCCACTGATTCCAGTGGCAATCAACACATATTCAGTCTCCATCTTGACTTTTCTTACACTAGGATTCATTGCTGTGGCTCCACTCAAAGTCTGAGACCTGATTAGCCCAGGTTAGCATCATTCTCATCGGATATAGACAGAAGATGCGTGGCACTACTTAAAGAAGCTGTTATTATTAAAGGTGATTGAAACCTTGTGCAACAGCTTTAATATCTGCTGGAGTCATTTTGAGACAACATTTGAATGAATGACTCAGCGTTGATGTCTAAGGCCATCTGCAGCAATCAGTTAGAGAGCCATAGAGTTCTACAGCACAGAGAAAGGGCCCTTTGGCTCAAACTGGTCCATGCTCACCAAAATGTCCATCCATACTAACCCCATTTCCCTGCACTAGCCCATATCCCTCTAATCCTTTCCAATCCATGTACTTGCTTTATGTTGGGTATTTTCTGTCCATAAATGGGATATTTGGATTGTGTGAATCAGGATTAATAAAGTTGAGGGCAAATTGTCTGCTTCTGGCCATTTATTGCCTGTTCCAATTCTTTTTAACTGAACAGACTTGTTAGGTCAGTGTAGAATGCAGTTGGAAGTGTCAGTGACAACACAATGGCTTTGGAGTCATGTGTAGGCCAGACCAAGGAATGATGGCAGACTTCCTTCAGGGGAATTAGTGAATCAAATGAGTTTTCATTGGAATTGTTGGTGGTTACAGATTAACTTTCAATTTTACAAGCTGCCATAGTGACATTTGAATCCATTCCCCTACAGCATTAGCCTGGGACCCTGAATTATTAGTGCTCTGACATTATTACGGGGATGTGACCATTTTTCTTTCATCCAAAGCAAATGTAATCATAGAACCCTACAGTGTGGAAGCAGGCCATCAAATCCACACTGATCCTCTGAAGAGCATCCCACTCAGACCCACTCCATCCCTGCATTTCCTATGGTTAATTCACTAAGCCAGCACAGCCCTGGTCACTATGGCCAATCCACCTAACCTGCAGATCTCTGGGACAAAACCAGAGCACCCAGTGGAAGCCCACACAGACACAGGGCAAATGTGCAAACGCCACATAGACAGACACCCAGAGGGTGGAATCAAACCTGGGTCCCTGACACCATAAGACAGCAGTGCTAACCACTGTACCACCATGTAGGCTTTTGTAGGCCTTTGGTGATGTGTTTATTGAGCACGTGGAGAGAATACATTAACCGGATCACAAGTATTTGTGAATTCTGCTCAAGGAGATCAGTCCTCAAGTTCTCTCACAGACTATAAACACAGCACAACTACAAGATCTCATCTTGTCCACTTCTCCTGTTCTGGCATTGCCTTATGTATCTGGTTCATTCCCACAGCTGCCAAAAAGCTTTCCGAAGTGATTATTCGCGATGTCGGGATAATATCATACTATTCTAACACAGGAACTATTGTCACTGAACTCAAGCCTGATCTTAACCTAATGGCAGCATGGTTCTCTGTTTAGCGCAGTTGCTCCATAGCACCAGTGTTCAATTCCAGCCTTGGATGACTGTGTGCAGTTTGTATATTGTCCCAGTATCTTTTTCCTTCAGGTATTCCAGTTTCCTTCCACAGTCCAAAGATGGGCAGGGTAGGTGGATTGGCCACGCTAAACTGTCATCTTGTGTGCAGGCTAAGTGGGTTAGCCATGGGAAATTTGGGATTACAGGGATCAGGTTGGGGGATGGATCTGGGTGGCATGCTGTTCGGAGGTTCGGTGCAGACTCAATAGTCTCTTTCTGCGCTGCAGGACTTCGATGATTGACCAGTTTCAATGTATGCACACTTCCAGCTGAGTTCATTGGCCAGTGATAGGGATAGCAACTCAGCACAGATATGGAGTCAGAGCACAAACTCCCATAGGTCCTAATGTAATATTGCTAAAACGTCTGAAAGATTGCAATTTGAAACTCACCAAACTGGTGGGATTAAAAGAGTTTATAAAATAAATAAGCTGTGAGGAGGTTCTTGGATGAGCCATCCAACAAGGGGTCTGAGCAGCAAACTGAAGGATGCTTTCTGCTCATTAATGTGCAGAGGGAGAGAATTTGTTTCCTCTGGTGATGGAATTCGGAACAAGGGGACGTGACCTTTGAATTAGAAGTGGGGTCTCCAGGCCATTTAGCATATCAAGATGAACCTCTTCACACAGTGAGTATTGGAAACCTGAACCAGACACAAAAGAAAATCTGCTGAAGCTGGAAGTTAATTGAAAATTTCAAAACTGAGAGGGTTAGGTTTGGTTGTGACAACTTCATGGCTACAGGAACAAACTGAGGAGATAGTACAATGTTTGGGTCAGACACAATTTACTTGAATGAAGGGATGGTTGAAGGTGCTGAACCATCCCTTTGGTCTTATTACTTCGATGTCTCCAGATTCCTAAACATCAAACATGCAACATAGAACACCAAGGTACATGCTACAATCCATCTGACATAGTTGCATGTTTCATCTCTTTTCATCCAAGACAGTAGATACCCAACTGTGAGCATAGATGGATTGTTCAGCTTCCCAGTACCATTTCTAGGAGGCTTCCAGCCCATTTACAATGTGAAAAGACACTGAATTAGTGATGATCGGAGATGCTTTCAGAACAGTTTCTCATCACTGTGGAGAGTTAGGCAAGGTGACTATCACCAAAGGAACCTGGTCACTGGCACGATATTTGGCTTGCAATGTTGTTTGATCATAAATCTGCGAAGCACCTTGATCTGCTTTTCTACCATAAAACTCTGTTATCATGTAGCATAGTGCCCTCATCCACGAGTATTCCAGAAGAAGAAAAGGTCTAAAATGGCCTTGAAGCTTTTTCTCAAAACAGTATTTATTATTTATTCAGATTAAGTACAACAACATACAATAGTTGGGGGTATGCCAAGCTTTAATCTTTCTGTTTCTTTATTGAGAACCTATTATATGCATTCTGCCACCTCAGGCTTGTCAGACAGGACCACAGGTATGAGCAGATATGATTGACATGTGCTTCTCTGTATGTTTCCAACATTTACATGACTATTGTTCACGGTCTTACCTAGCTCTCTTATGTTTCTTTCTTTACTCTCAACTCTGTCTATGCTGTGTTATTTATGCCCAGTGAGAAACATCATTGCAAGGATCCTTACACAGCAAAACAAATAATAAATACAAGTGGTGTGACCAGTAGTTCTTTTTAAAATCCTTATTCTGTCTGACTAGGGACCTCTAGTGCTCTCACAACTCAAAAAATGTTAATTAAGGGCACAGGTATGAGCAGATATGATGGGCATCTCATTTACCCATCCATTGGCACATCTAGCTGGACCATACAAAAAGCTATTAGGACCTTCCCTCATCAACGAAGACTACTCCAAATTTCAGGATTGTACTAGAATACAAAGATAGCCTCAGTTTCCTTTCTCTGTAGCAAAGTATCTTCACATACTCTTCTTCACTATTCATTCCTCCCTCACTTTTGATAACAATTTAAGAAGGTGCTCATGGATTTGTTGTTCCTGACGTTAAGATCGCCATGTGTCACACACCTCCACTCCCCTTGATTACCAGGCTAGACTTCCTCAACTTGAATCTTTCTGTAGTTTCACTTTTAAGACCTCTCTAAGCTCATCTTGCCCATGACAGCCATCTCACTTTGACCCTATTCTCACTAAGATACCGACCTTCCAATTTCCCTTTCTAATCTCCACATTAGCGTAATTTGCCAATGTTTCTCTGCTCAGATTTTGTTGCTTTCTCCTTTTAATCTTGTCACCCAACTGCCAGTAAAAATGTTTGAGTCTGATTTGCCCATCACCCCTGTGCTTATTGACACAAATTGAGTCCCAGTGAAAATAATACCTAGGCTTTAAAAAAATCTCATTTATGATTTCAGCTTCTTCATGACTCCATTTCTGACCCTCCCCAAAAGTTCTCCAAATCTCTTACTTGCACTTTTCAATGATAAGGCACACCTTTAAACTTCTTTAACCAAAATTTTGATCATCCAGCTAAATACATTCATATGTGGTCAGTCATATTTTGTTTTAAAGTGCCTTGAGAATATTTTTTTAAAAAATTTAAAAAGGGCTCTATAATATGAATTGCTGTTGCAGTATAAATCTACCAGCCATTCTCAGGATTTTTTTTTTCTGGCTTTGCAAATACTTTGCATTCAGAGCATCCCTGTTCGAGAAGGAAGTGTCTGGTTTATCTAAATCAATGGTTAATTTGCTGGAAGTGATTGTTACAAGCTTCACTCCTGCTCCCTCTTTGCTCTTTTCCCTAATGCTTTCTATAAATTAGCGGTAAAGCTTGAAAAATTGCATGGAACTTTGATTAGCAGAAAGGGTTCCTGACCACACATTGCAATCCAACATATCTCTGCCCTTTTTTAAAAGGGCTTTTGCAAAAAGTATTAGCTCTAAATTTTCTACTTAGTTGAATACATCAATTAACTATTATTACAAGTGTGTTCTATTAATTTGCAATATAGTATTCAGATACCATCAGTGATATCTCATCAGTTTTTTTACATGAGATTCAGACAGTCTGAATAACAGGTAGGGTTGCATCTGACTTCCTATTTGCAGCATCCTCTTGTTGCATTTTCCATAACCCTGAATCCCATTGATAAGAATGCACAAAATATTTAAGACATTCTTCGATATACATCCTTCTGGGATGCACTGGAGCCGAGATGACTGACCCCAGCAACCACAACCAGATGTGCCAGATAAGATTCAAACCAATGGAGAGTTTGCCCCCTAATTTCCACTTATTCTAAATTTGCTTGGGCTCTTTGATACCATACTCGGTTGAATGTGGCCTTGATGTCAAGGGCTGTCACTCTCACCTCACCTCTGGAATTCAGCTCTTTTATCCATGTTTGAACCAAGGCTGTAATGATGTCAGGAGCTGAGTGGCCCTGGCAGAACCCAAACTGGGCATCACTGAGCAGGTTATTGCTGAGCAGGTGCTGTTTGATAGCACTGTTGATGACACCTTCCATCATTTTACTGGTGATCGAGATTAGATTGATGGGGCAGGAACTCACTGGGTTGGATTCATCCTGCTTTTTGTGTACATAAGTTTAAAGCTACACAAAAGAGCATACAATGAGGACACAAATGTCCAGGGCTCTTTCTAGCACTTATGGCAGGCACTCCAGTGAGGCACTTTTCTAACCTCTTTATTGGGGAACTGAGAGGACTAATCATTTTATTTCTTGGTGGTTTTAATACAATATTAACTTGGATGTAATGAAAAGCTGACACCTGTTCTGATCCTGTTAACTTCCCATCCAGTGGCAAAGTTGTCCAGCAGCCTCTCTTCCACTCTGGAAAATGGGGTCAGAGTTAAAGTCAGGGCTTGGGGCGATTCTGAATTTCCTACACTGGAACCCTTGACAACTGAATGAAGATACTGGACAAAATCTTACAGGATCTGGGTGACATGGCTTCTGCAACCAACTCTGCCACAAATCTCACCAGAGACTGACAAGGCTTATGTCAACGTCAGAAACCTCTTGCTCCATCTTTTCTGCTTTTGGTGAATGGTGAGGCAAGTTTCTTGCTAAGCAATGGTCAATGGCCAAGTGAGGGGTTTATATTTTGTTGAGTGCTTTGCTAAAGATCTAACTTACCTCCTTAATGTTCAGACTCCCACCTTATCAAAAAGCTCACCAATGAAAAAACATCCCAGTATCTAAAGAGAGTACCTCATGAATTCATGCTCAGAAAGAGCATGTTATTTAGCGCCAAGCAGCATCTCAGGCGATGATCCACTAGCACCAGCCAAACACACCTCTCAGTTTTGGACATTGGCATCCAGCATTTGCCAACTCATGACCATCATAGCACCTCCCTGATACTCTGGTAGCATACTCTGCAAGCGCTGACACGCTTTGCACAATGTGCCAGCAACTAACATTACAAGGTCACTGTAAAAACACCTTGTATACAAACAGGGATCTTGCTCATGAGTTGGACCAGTCTATACCTTAGGGCTGCTTGCTTGCTCTATTAGTGATTGCTTACTTAGTGCTTACCTGCATGCTCACAGCTTCACTGCTTTGTCATGCCAGTTAATGCAGTCACACAACTGGCAGCTTGCCTTACTGGTCAGCAATCCTCAGTCTGGGGGGGAATACTCCACTTTTTTTTTGTCTTGTAGTGCCCACCATGTTCTTTTTCATCATTCTTTCCTGCCCCTTGCCATCTTTCCTTATTTGTTTAAATTCTGCTCCATCTCCAACATTTTCCAGTTCTGATGAAAGGTCATTATTATTCTGTAAGGGCTTAAGGACCTTGGAGCTACCTTGCAATGATGTCAGAGAGCTAAACATCACTGAATGTAAATAACACAGTGTGAGTGGGGTTAGAATGTTACAAATGGAAGAGTCACATGAAACTCACAAAGAAATTAGATTAACCATTTCTTCATGTAACTATAAAATTAGAGCTTGCTATAATGGATAATTACCAAGTAAAGGAGTATTTAGCATGAACGCACAACAAATAGCGTTACTTTGAAGTATAAATCTAAAGATCTTGTCTTAGCCTGTTCTCTTGAACCTAAACTCAAAGTATGACATCAAACCCACATGAATAATAAAATCAATGTTTTACATTCATTCTCTCATTTCCAGGATTGATTTGGAGTGGGAAGGCTCATGAGGTGGAGGTCTTGTTGGATTTCAGATTTTCTTGGGTGATCAGTAAAAGAGATGTTGAAATGTTATATGGGAAGCAGACTCAAAGGATCCCACTTTTCCTTTCCCAGAAGGAATGAAATAGTCATCTAACTTCAGCAGTTGTTAACTTCCGCAACGGCTTCATGGTGGATTTCCCAATCCAAAACTGGAAAACTCAGACCAGATTTAAATATAGCAAAACAGAGAAACATAGAAACTAGTAGCAGGATTAGGCCATTTGGCCCTTCAAGCCTGTGCCGCCATTCAACATGATCATCTAGTTGCTACTTTCTTCCTATATGAGACCTTTAGCCTGAAAAGCTATATCCAATTCCTTTTTGAAAGCATTCAATGATTTGGCAGCAACCATTTTCTATAGCAGGCATTTCCACAGGCTTCTCATCTCAGTCTTCAATAGCCTATCCCATACTCTTCGACTATGAATGAAATGTCCTGCCTTTACCCAGAGGGATAGGCTAATAGCCGTCTTCCACCATTGCGGTCTTTTGTTTAAATTCACACATGGGAAGTGGGCGTTGTTGGTGAGGCCAGCATTTATTCCCCATTCCTAGATTCCCTTCAGAAGATGATGGTGTTTAGGCTGAGAGTCATTACTTTGGCCCTGTCACAACACTGATATATTTTTATGCAAGCTAATAATAGGTTCCTGTCATATTTTACAGCATTTGCTGCTTTAATTCCTCAGTAGTCTCAGGTCCTCTCACATTCCTGTGAAAACATAGAGGAGCACAAAGGAATCTACATATTAAAATGTTCCCAGAGGGTTCTTTTTAAACTCTCATCTCTGTTCACAAAGGTACCCATGAGCGGTACAGCAGATTATTGTCCTTGAAAGCAATTAAAGTGCTTAAAACCCTTTTTGTTAATTAGATGTTCCTTGCAATAACTGAAATTAAATTAAAACCTGCAGATCTCCAGATAGATAAATTCAGGAATCCTTTTCTCATACTTCAGCATTTTAACACTTGCAGCAAAAGCCAATTATGTGTATGACATTCTCTACCACCAAAAGAAATTTAATTTCAGAGAACCGATTAATTTCAGAGGAAAGCATGTTCAAACACCAACTTAGGAAGCTTGGAGTTGGAACTAGAGATGCTGCAGTTTCACTTT
Organism: Chiloscyllium plagiosum; assembly: GCF_037043375.1. Taxonomy (NCBI): domain Eukaryota; kingdom Metazoa; phylum Chordata; class Chondrichthyes; order Orectolobiformes; family Hemiscylliidae; genus Chiloscyllium; species Chiloscyllium plagiosum. The sequence goes on from NW_028270151.1 coordinate 89,172,986, forward strand.
ACTGCAAAGTCGATCTTCATCCTGTTTGTGTTTACTTCTCTCATTCTCATTGCAGGTTTGCAGAGAATCATAGAGTCCTACAGCAACAGACAGGCCCTTTGGCCCAAACTGGTCCATGCTGACCAAAATGTCCGTCCAAGCTAATCCCATTTCCCTGCACTTGGCCCATAACTTTCAAAACCTTTCCTGTCCCCGTATTTGTCCAAATGCCTTTTAAAATATTGTTAATGTACCCACCTCAAAAACTTCTGCTGGCAGCTCATTTCTTATGTGTACCACCCTCTGTATAATTCCTGATGAAGGGCTTATGCCTGAAACATCGATTCTCCTGCTCCTCGGATGCTGCTTGACCTGCTGTGCTTTTCCAGCACCACACTCTTGACTCAACTCTTGTATCTGCAGTCCTCACTTTCTCCCACCTTCTCTGTAAATAAAAGGTTTCCCCCAGGTTCCCTTTTATTCTTTCCCCTCTAGGAGAAAGTGAGGTCTGCAGATGCTGGAGATCAAAGTTGAAACTTTATTGCTGGAACAGCACAGCAGGTCAGCACACAATGATTCCTGAAGAAGGGCCTGTGCCCGAAACGTCGAATCTCCTGTTCCCTGGATGCTGCCTGATCTGCTGTGCTGTTCCAGCAATAAAGTTTCAACTTCTTTCCCCTCTAACCTTAAACTGATGCCCTCTAGTCCTTGATTCCCCAACCCTGGGAAAAAGACAGTGCATTCACTTTATCCGTGCTTTTCACAATCTTACACCCCTCTGTAATGCCCCCCCCCCCCCCTCATTCTCCTATGCTCTCAAGAAAATAGTCCTAACTTCTCCAATCTCTCCCTGTATCTCAGACAATTGAGTCCAGGCAACATCCTTGTAAACTTCTTCTGCACTCTTTCCAGTTTAATAACATCATTACTGTAGCAAGGTGACCAAAACTGAACACAATACTCCAAGTGCGGCCTCACCAATGTCTTGTACAACTGCAATATAACTTCTCAGCTTCCATACTCAAATACCCTGACTAATGAAGGGCAGTGTGCCAAAAGCCTTCTTTCACTGTCCTGTCTACCTGTGACTCCAGTTTCAGAGAACTGTGAACCTAAACTCCAAGATTCCTCTGCTCAACTATACTCCTTAAGGCCCTACCATTCACTATGAAGCTGCTATCTTGATTTGACTTTGCAAAATACAAGTCCTCACACTTATTTATATTGAACTCCATTTGTCATTTCTCTACCCACTTCCCCAGCTGATCAAGGTCCTGCTGCAATAACCTTCCTTATTGTCCACAATACCGCCTATTTTAGTATCATCAGCAAACTTACTAATCATGCCTTGTATGTTCTCAGCTAAATCATTGATAAAGATAACTAACCGCAATGGGTCCATCACTGATCCCTGAGGCACTCCATTAATCACAGGCCTCCAGTCTGTCAATCATCCTTCCACTATTACCCTCTGTCTTCTACCACCAAGCCAATTGTGTATCTAATTTGTCTGCTTCCTCTGTATTCCATATGATCTAACCTTCCAGAGCAACCGACCATGTAGAACCTTATCAAAGGGCTCACTGAAATCCATACAGACTACATCTACTGCCCTGCCCTCATCAACCTTCCTGGTCACTTCATCAAAGAACTCTAACAAATTTGAGGCATGATCTCCCACTCACAAAGCCATGCTGACTACTCCTAATCAAACCCTATCTTTCCAAACGCATATATATCTTTCAGAATCTTCTGAAGTAACATACCTGCCACAGACGCTAAGCTTACTGGGCTATAGTTCCCAGGTTTTCTTTGCAAACCTTCTTGAATAATGGCACAACATTCACTACACTCCAACCTTCGCTCCCAAATCCATCATCAGGAGCTGCCACTGATCAAATTTCCTCAGTCAGTGCTGGATATCTGGATGGTGTTTGAGTAAATCCACCTTTGGAAGACAGATGAAATTGCAATCAGCAGAAATAAACTACATGGTTCACACTGCAGTAAGAAAACGGACATGTAAATGGTGACATTTCCTTGCAGTCTTATTGATTTGAGATCGACCATTGTGAAACCTACTCAGAGGTCTCCTCAAAGTTCATAGAAATCTCCAAACTGTTTGAACTTATAGATAACTATGAGTTCCATGGCTTTCATAATGCATAACCCTAGATTCTGTGTCTTACGAGGAGTGCTATCTTGTATGTAGTTGTTATCTCTTTATGATAAATCTCATTGATGGGTTATCAGGTTCATCCAAAGCTAGTTATTCCCACTTTAACATTCTGAAGGGTGAATGGGATATGCTTGGGCTCTTCCATAATAGGGAGACAATGGTGCTATGTTGGTGTCGCTGGACTAGTAAAACCCCCAGGCTTATAAAGGTTTGCATAAAGATTTGTAGCTCGGGTGCCAGCTGTCATAATTGTGGGTATGTTTGCTGAGCTGGGAAATTGATTTGTCCCCTATCTAGGTGACAGCTTCAGTGCTTTAGAGCATCCTGTGAAGTGCTGCTATATTGCGTCTCCTGGAATTTATTTGGTTGCTGGTTCCAGTTGTTCATTACAGTGGGCCGATATGTTGGGTCCAGGTTAACATGCTTGATGGAGTCTGTGGATGAGTGCCATGCTTCTAGAAATTCTCTGGTTGTCCTACTTTTAGCTTGTGCTATGATGATTGTGTTGTCCCAGTTAAATTTGTGGTACATATCTTCTGTGTGTATGGCTGTTAGAGACAGCTGGTTGTGGCGTTTAGTGGCTAGTTGGTGTTCATGGATGCGGATTGTTAGTTTTCTGCCTGTTTGCCCTCTATAGTGTTTTATGCAGTCTTTGGATGGAATCCTGTAAATGACATCAGTCTTGCACATGATGGGTATCGGGTCTTTTGTCCTGTTGCATCGTTGTCTGAGAGCGGTTGTCTGTTTATGGGCTGTCATGAATCCGAGTGGTCAGAGAAGTCTGGTTGTCAGTTCAGAGACATTTTTACATAAGCTAGTGTGGCTAGAGAGTCAGGTCACGGCATGTCTTCATCACGTTGTTTGTCTGTTAGGCATCTGCAGATGAAGTTGCGGGGATATCATTTTTGGCGAATACTCTGTAGAGGTGTTATAGAGTCATAGAGTCATACAGCATGGAAACAGACCCTTCGGTGCAACTTGTCCGTGTCGACCAGATATCGCAACCCAATCTAGTCCCACCTGCCAGCACCCAGCCCATATCCCTCCAAACCCTTCCTATTCATATACCCATCCAGATGCCCTTTAAATGTTGCAAATGTACCAGCCTCCGCCACTTCCTCTGGCAGCTCATTCCATACACGTACCACTCTCCACGTGAAAACGTTACCCCTTAGGTCTCTTTTATATCTTTCCCCTCTCATTCTAAACCTATGCCCTCTAGTTCTGGACTCCCACACACCAGGGAAGAGACTTTGTCTATTTATTCTATCCACACCCCTCATGATTTTATTAACCTCTATAAGTTCACCCTTCAGCCTCTGACGCTCCAGGGAAAACAGCCCCAGCCTGCTCAGCCTCTCCCTATAGCTCAAATCCTCCAACCCTGGCAACATCCTTGTAAATCTTTTCCGAACCCTTTCAAGTTTCACAACATCTTTCTGATAGGAAGGAGACCAGAATTGTATGCAATATTCCAACAGTGGCCTAACCAATGTCCTGTGCAGCCGCAACATGACCTCCCAACTCCTGAACTCAATACTCTGACCAACAAAGGAAAACATACCAAATACCTTCTTCACTGTCCTATCTACCTGTGACTCCACTTTCAAGGAGCTACGAACCTGCACTCCAAGGTCTCTTTGTTCAGCAACACTCCCTAGAACCTTACCATTAAGTGTATAAGTCCTGCTAAGATTTGCTTTCCCAAAATGTAGCACCTCGCATTTATCTAAATTAAACTCCATCTGCCACTCCTCAGCCCATTGGCCCATCTGATCAAGATCCTGTTGTAATCTGAGGTAACCCTCTTCGATGACCACTACACCTCCAATTTTGGTGTCATCTGCAAACTTACTAACTGTACCTCTTATGCTTACATCCAAATCATTTATGTAAATGATGAAAAGTAGTATTCTTTGTCTCTTTGAACGTCGGGAGTACTGCAGTCTGCTGTAGCCCTTTTGAGCAGGGCCCTAATGCAGCTTCTCTTGTGTGTGTTCAAGTGATTGCTGTTGTAGTGTAGGACCTGATGAGGGTGTGTGACCTTTCTGCGCACTTTAGTAATGCATTCACCATTCTGTGTTCTTTCTACCATCACATCTTGGAATGGCGGTTGGTTTTTGGTGTCCTCCTCCCTCTTAAATCTGATCCCTGTGAGCATGATGTTGATAATTCAGTGTGCGTTCTGGATTTCTGTTATCTTAACGATAACAAAAGTGTCATCCATGTATCTGATCCAAAGTTTGGGTTGGATGTGTGGAAGGGCTGTTTGTTCTAGTCTTTGCATCACTGCTTCTGCTACGAAGAGAAGAAGGACACCTCAACAGAATGTTCACCAAGAAATGGATATCCCCACAACTTCATGCGCAGGTGCCTAACAGACAAACAACACAACAAAGACAGGCCACATCCTAACACACGAGCCATGTTGCCCTACATAGAAAATGTCTCTGAACTGACAGCCAGACTTCTGTGACCACCCGGGTTCATGACAGACCCATAAACCAACAGCCACACTCAGACAACGACTCACCAGGACAAAAGACCCAATATCCATCATTTGCAAGACAAATGTAATTTACAAGATTTTATGCAAAGACTGCATGAAATACTACATAGGGCAAACAGGTAGACAACTAGCAATCCGCACCCATGAACACTAAGTAGCCACAAAACACCATGACCAGCTGTCCCCAGTAGCCATACACACAGACGACAAGCACCACAAATTCAACTGGGACAAAACAACGATCATCGGACAAGCTACACAGAGGACAGCCAGAGAATTTCTAGAAGTATGGCACTCAGCCACGGACCCCATCAACAAGCACGTAGACCTAGACCCAACATACCGGCCACTACAACGAACAACTGGAAGAAGTAGGAATGGAACCAAATAAATTCCAGAAGGCACAGTACAGCAGCACTTCACAGGAGACTCCAAAACACTAAAGATGTCAACTAGACAGGCCCTTCAACCTAACAAGTCCACACCAATCCTCCAAAGAGTATCACCCAAACCTATTGCCCTACCCTATTACTCTACATTTACCCCTGACTAATGCACCTAACATACCCATCCCTGAACACAATGGGCAATTTAGCAGGGCCAATTCATCTAACCTGTACATCTTTGGATGGACAGTGGGAGGAAACCAGAGCATCCGGAGAAAACCCACACAGACAGGAAGAGAATGTGCAAACTCCACACAGGCAGTCGCCCAAGGCTGGAATCAAACTCGGGTCCCTGGTGTAGTGAGGCTGCAGTGCTAACCACTGAGCCATTGTGACACCCTAAGTGGCACTTTCCAACTCAGCGAACATACCCACAACCACAACCCCCTGGCTTATGTTCTGTAGATAAGAGTCCAAATGCCACCATGGCAGATAGTAGAATTTAAATCCAATAAAAATCTGGAATTAAAATCTAGCCAAATTGTGTCCTTTTAATCAATGTTGATTGCTTTAAAGAATGATCTGATTTACTAATGTCTTTTAGGGAAATAATTTTTTTTCTTCTTACTTGGTCTGTTCAACATGTGACTAAAGATCCACAACAATGTGGTTGGCTCTTCCCTGCATGAGGCAAATTAAGGATGGGCAATGAATGATAGCTTCGCTAGTCAATAAGTAAAAAACAATACTGAGCACTAGGAGGCATATTGATGGACCAATCCAAAAACTATTAGACTCTGGGACCTTTGTTTAAATTGTTTGACCCATAAGCAAAAAATATTCCTGAAGAAGGGCTAATGCCCGAAACGTCGATTCTCCTGTTCCCTAGATGCTGCCTGACCTGCTGCGCTTTTCCAGCAACACATTTCCATCTCTGATCTCCAGCATCTGCAGACCTCACTTTCTCCTCACTGCTTTCAGTCTGCCTCACAGCAATGCTGGCTTGCTGAACACACCTCCTAGTTTCAAAACAGGTGAAGATTCACGAAAGCGGTCAGCCCAAGCTGTCCATTAAAGGGGGTAAGCGAGATAAAGAGTAGGGGACAGATGTAGGTATGTAACTGAAGGTAATTAATTTCGGCAAAGTAGTACTGGAGAAATGTAAAGGACTCGAAAGCCTACAACTCCCACAAAATATGCTAACCTAGGTCTAAGCTTCAATTAAGATAAAGACCACAATTTTTGCATTTCCTCAGTTCAAAAACAGTTTATCCAGATTGCAAATTAGTAAATGTATCACTGCTGCTTGCACCTGTTGTCACGTTGCACACTAAATTAGCATTTTGCCATATCCACTGAAAGTACAATATATTTGGATGTAAAAGTAAAATACTGCCATGGTGGATATCTGAAGCAAACACTGAATACTTGAGAAACTTAAAAGGTCTGGTAGCACCGGTAGAGAGGAAAACAGAGTTAATGCTTCAACTGCTGACTCTCTCTACACAGATGCTTCCAAACTTAGAGTTTCTCCAAACGTCTCTGTGTTTATTTTCTGAACTTGAAATGTAGCCTTCCAGGCTACAACAGGCTTTGTTTCAACCCCCCCATCACCTTTCCCTCCTCTTTGAGGTAGATATCAACAGGATTCACTCAGGGGACAAGGATTAATCATCCTTGAAATGAGAGGCAGTAGATCCAGAGAGAACTTCCAATCAAAAAGGAACCTCCTTTTCACGAATGAAGTGTTATTTAATACTCATCTAGGAAAGAAGATGATAGCCTTCTCAAAAACTTTGAATCCTACCACTCTCTGGAGAATACCAAGTTCTTCCAACTTTGGATGGAATGTTGTCTGACTGCAGCTAACTCTGTCTTATCAGCAGCTGTGCCTGCAGATGCTTGGACCCTCAGGTTTTTTTTAAATTTGCTCATAGATTGAAAGTGTTGCTGGCAGACCAGTATTTATTGCCCATCTTTAATTGTCCAGAGGGCATATTTCTATGACATCACATATGGGCTGGACTAGGAAAGGATGGCAGATTTCCCCTTTCTAAAAGGACATTACTGAATCACATGGAATTTTGCAACAATTGACAATGGTTATGTAGTAACCATTAGGCTAGCTTTTTATTCAATTCAAATTTCATCATCTGCCATTGTGGGATTCAAACATTAGCCTGATGTTCTGGATTAATACTTCAGCGATATCCTACTCCACCACCACTTTCCCTCAGACACAAAGAGACACTAGGACAGATGGCAAGCAACATGGTCAAAGAAGTAGACTTTATGGTTGGTCTTAAGGAAGGATAGAGAAGTGGAGAGGTTTAAGGGAGAAATTCTGTTCTTTTCAAATTTTTGCTCCTCTCTTAATATCTCCTTGTGTTTCAGTGTCATTTTTTGTCTACTTACATTCCAGTGAAGAACCTTGTAATGAGTTAGAAGGTTATCGATTCAAATCCCTTTCAGCACAAAGTCAAGGTTGATGCTCCCAGTGCAGGACTGAGGGAGTTCTGTATTATCTGATAAAACACTGAACTCAGATCCAACCTTCCCTTGCAGCCAAATGGAACAGATCCTATGAAACTATTTCATGAAGTTGAGCCCTTACTGATGTCCTGGTCAACCCCAATAAACATCACTAAGAACAGATCATCGATTGTTACTCTAAAGGGCACAACATTCATATGCCTATTATATAACAACAATAATACACTGAAGGGCTTCAGTGATTGTAATATACTTTGGGATGACTATGGTGCTCTTGAAATGCAAATTTGTTATAATAAAAGTAGAATTCAGCAGATACTGCAAATCTGAAATAAAATCAAAATTCTAGAGACACTCTTTGAGAACAGGAAATGCTTGCAGTCATTGAACTCAAAATGTTAACTTTATTTCTCTCTCCACACATACTCTCAGCATTTTTTTGTTTTTATAGCAAGTTGCTTCTATTTCAACAATACTTGGGTATAGAGCAGGTGTCTCCAAATCATTTGACAAGAACTCCAATTTAGGTTAGATAGAGGAGAGGTACATTCCATCGATCAGGTCTGCTTAGATCAGAGTCTTTTTTAATTCACACATGGGATGTGGGTGTTGCCGGCTAGGCCATTATTTACTACACATCCCGAATTATCCAGAGCACAGTTAATAGTCAACCACATTCCTGTGAGTCTGGAGTCATATGCAGGCCAGACCGGGTAGACCTGGCAGTTTCCTTTCCTAAAGGGCATTAAGTGAACTAGATGTGCTTTTTCCAACAATCGACAATAGTTTCATGGTCATCAATTAAGCCCTTAATTTCACATTTTCATTTTATTGAACTCAAATTCCACCATCTACCATGGCAGGATTTGAACCTGGGTCCCCAGAACATTACCTGAGGTTCTGGATTAATAGGAATAGGTAATACTATAAAGCCATTGCCTCCCCACAAATATACCTTCCTGATTTTAGCACATTGAAGACATTTCCATTTGCACACGAATATGTTGTTAAATTCTACTGCTACCAGGATATCCCTTTGATAAAACATTAGGAAAATTAGCGAACGTTCACAACTAATTCCTAATACTTTTGATTTGGTTCTAGTGACATCATTGGATTTTGAAGTGAAGCATCCCATCATGGAGCCAGCTGCCAGCAGGAGGGCACTGAGTAACAATCTGCAGAGTTACCATCAATGGCTCCAACTTCACCTTCACTAACTTCACATGTGGATCCAATCCCCACTCCCCTCAGGCTCCATGAACTTTCAGCCCAAAGCTCCAATCTGCATAAATAAAATGTATGTCCAAGTAAATCCAAGTGGGCCAACTGGGGGACATAGGCAAACCAATGCAGAAAGTTGTTTCTATGCTTTTAATGGATTGTTTGAGGTTTGAGGGATTTTGATGCCCTATAGGTCCCTACCAGATTTAACTGAGCCCTCAACATCAGGAAGGGTTGGGGTGGCACCACTTTGCTGTCAGAATGGGGGATTCCAGTGGCACAGACAGCTTTAGCTTATGTCTCTTACAAACCGTGTTGCTAATATTCCTGGATATATCTTTTAATATCCCTGGGCTGAGGGTTGTTACACATGCACTCTTATCTGCTGCTGGATTGACTACATTTTGATGTGCCTTGGTCACCAGCATCCATAGGAGAAAGTGAGGTCTGCAGATGCTGGAGATCAGAGATGGAAATGTGTTGCTGGAAAAGCGCAGCAGGTCAGGCAGCATCTAGGGAACAGGAGAATTGACGTTTCGGGCATTAGCCCTTCTGCATTCCTGAAGAAGGGCTAATGCCTGAAACGTCGATTCTCCTGTTCCCTAGATGCTGCCTGACCTGCTGCGCTTTTCCAGCAACACATTTCCACCAGCATCCATAGCTCATCCTTATTCTAGAATCTTCTTTCCTTCATGTGGAGGTCTTGGGATGGACAAAGTTAAAAATCACACAACACCAGGTTATAGTCCATTTGGAAAAACTAGCTTTCGGAGCACTGCTCTTTCATCAGGTACCTGATGAAGGAGCAGCGCTCCGAAATCTAACACTTCAAAATAAACCTGTTGGACTATAGCCTGGTGTTGTGTGGTTTTTAACTTATTCCCTTCAGTACTGCACCACTTGGATATACGTACTTACAGAATACTTCCTGAATATTTATCACATGCAGCTCTCTGGTGGAGTCTCTTTGATCTCTGCACATGCTCAGTCTCATTGACTCTGATCTCTCCAATGACAAAGCAATGTCATTAGTCACATTTACGTATTTCCAATTTAGAAGGTCAAAAATCGAACAACCTGTTGGACTTTAAATTGATGTCGTTCGATTTTTGACCTTGTCCAAACTAGTCCAACTCGGCATTTCCACATCATTCCAATTTATACACAGTCCATCAAAGGTCAAAATATATTATGATATTTTCGAAGCAGCTCTGGTAATGAAATGTTTAAGTGTGTTCCAGTGGAGACACATTTACACTAAGTAGTTGAATTCTAATACATTAATATTCACGAGCGAAACACAATAAGGAAGGATTTGAGAAACGGAGAGGGCTAGGCAGTGGCGTTGAAGAACATGAGGAGCAGCTACACTCTCAAGCGCTGTTATCATCAACTCTACAAAGAGGCAAGAACACACTCACAAAATGCCTAATCAGAGCATCTAATTTGTCACAGCCAGCGCTCCTTTGCCATATATCTCAGCGCAATTACTGAATTCATCGCAGGCATCTGTCGAGTTCAATAGGACTCGCGGTCTCTTGAGATTTGTCACACGCACGTTCCCATCTAAGCCCAGGCTGAAAACAAGAGATCAGAGTTGTACCTGTGAACTCTACATGCATTGCCAGCACACTTAAGCATGCACTTCCTTCACGCAGCATTTAACAATCGCACGAACATTGCCGCACGTTATTCACTAGGGGGGAGAAGAGAAATGAACTTGATCTCCCTTATCAAATCCCCGGCTGACAATTCCCCATATCCGGCCATCTTTTCAATTAAAATCTCCTCCGTATAGTGGAAGAGCCATGTGCAACAGTGCAGATTAAAACATTCCACCACTATTGAATGCAAATTATTCACTGCATTGGTTTAACTCTGAAGGGAGATTTAGATCTTTAAATTATGTCAGCTTTCTGACACAGTTAATCCCAGATAGTCCATTACTAGCTTGCAAAATAAGGGAAGAAAATCTGCTTTCTTTATCAATTTTAGCTAAGTAAAACACACTGCACTTTGAATACGAGATATTTAGCAGGCATCTTGTAGTGTCACTATTTATTAATGGATGAATTGTGTCGGCTTCTTTTGTGACTGGAGCTGGTATGAATCAGATTTTCTCATGCCTGCACTGGAAACAACCCAGCAGACTGTCAGATCACCAATCCCTGAGCACAGAAAGGCAACTATTGGGTGTATTCACTGATTATTGCAAGTTGAATAGCACATATGATTTGAAGTGTTTTTGTTTGAGGTTTTCCTGTATACATGGAGTACAGATCTCATTCCAATGTCACCCTACATAAAATCGAAGTTGCTTTGTTAACAAGTCTAAGCTGTTACAATTAGACTTGATGAATTATCCAATTTTTAAAAAAGGACCCCATTCCAATCAGAAGAAAACTTGGAAGGTAATTCATAGGTTACAGAGTCTTCTAACAGAGAAGGATGTACATTTATTCCCACCCCACTGCTCTTTCCCCATTTGATGGAAGGGTGGTCAGGTCATTATAGTTCATAATGTTTCTCAAGATCAAATTTTGCCTGATAAAAGCAGTCATGAAACAACTTCAGATATTTTAATGATGTTAAAGGTGCTACATAAATACACGTTGCTGTTGTCAACCTATGTTGATTTCTGGTCTGACAATTTAAATATTTTCATCTTTAGTTTCACGGGTTTATCTTTCTCTGCTTTTGTGATTTGCTCTGACCCTTAAAAGCCTCCAAGATCGCTGTGTGCTTTGGGGTGGCATGGTGGCTCGATGGTTAGCACTACTACCTCACAACACCAGGGTTCCAGGTTCAATTCCAGTCTTGGGCAACTGTCTGTGTGGAGTTTCCACATTCTCCCCATGTCTGTGTGGGGTTCCTCCCACAATCCAATGATGTGCAGGCCAGGTGAATTGGCCATGCTAAATTGCCCATAGTGTTAGGTACATTAGTCAAAGGGCCTTTTTCCACACTGTAGGGAATCTAGTCTACTTTTGTTTCTGGCCTCATGCACATCCCTGATTTTAATTGCTTCATCTTGCCTGAGCCATTTCCCTCTACCTCTATCTTCAAGACAGGCATGAGAAAGGATCTTTGCTCAGGAAATTAGGAAGTAAAATCAGTGTAGCATCAGATTAGGAGCATCAAGGTTCAAACAAGGTGATGAGAATAGCTTTTCACCCAGCCAACAGTTGGAAAAGCATCCAAACAATAAATTAATTGTTTGGTTGTACAGAATTTAAACATTGATTAAAAAGAAGCTCAAATTCAAAGCTTTTTGGACGTGCACTCATCAGGACTGGGTTACAAGAAACCAAATTTGAAAAGGGAACATCAATTTGTAAGAAGAGAGTGTGCTGATTGGTTGCAGTATATTAAACATGGAGAAGCAGCAGAAACTTATTCCTATGAATCTTAGTTAGTTGATTAAACTCAGATGAAGCAGATCAAATAGTATGAGCTGTTAACAAAAGGCAATGAAGTAGTTTTAGGGGACATTAATCGTCATATAAAGTGTACCAATGAAATCAACAACGGTGGTCTGCAAGATAAGTTTGCCACTATTGAGAATGCTTTTGTGGCAGTTTTTTGACTCAGTACTGTGCATCAAGGCAGCTTTAGTTAATGATCTCATAGGAAATGATCTGCTGGGAACCAATAATATTATTGTATGCCACATGAAAACAACATAAGCTAAACATAATCAAAAGCTTAAACTATAGAGAAGAACTTCTGCAATCGATTTGGTAAATACATCAAAGGCATGGCATTGACTAAACCATGGTTAGGGTTAGGTTATCTTGTTCAGTAGTGTCCGTATAAATCTGCTGCCCTGTCTTTCTAGGCAATAGAGGCCATATATTTCGAAGGTGCTGTTAGAGAAGCCTTGATGAACTGCTGCAGTGCATCTTATAGATGATATCTAATGCTGTTACTGCATGAGAGTGGTGGAGGGAGTGGATGCTTGCAGATGTGGTGCCATAGGGACTGCTTTGTCCTGGATGATGTCAAGATTCTTGAGTGTTGATGAAGCTGCATTCATTCAGGCATGTGGAGAGTGTCTCATCGCATTCCGGACTTGTGCCTTGTAGATGGTGGACAGGCTACGGGGAGTCAGGTGCTGAGTTCCTTGCTAAGAATTCCGAGCCTCCAAGCTGATTTTGAAGCTTGAATATTTGCACAGATGTTCAGTTTCTGATCAATAGTAACCCCCAAGATCTTGACAGTGGGAGGATCAACAATGGAAATATCATTGGATGCCAATGGATGATGATTAAATTCTCTCTCTTTAGTGGCACACGTGTTAGTTGCCACTTATCAGCCTAAGCCTGGATACCGTCCAGATCATACCACATTTGAACATGGACAGCTTCAGTATCTGAGGAGTCAGGAATAGAGAAAAACATTCATAATTTCTTACTTTATAATGGAGAGAAGGGCAAGTCATTACAGCTCCTCTGGTGTCTCTGTAAAATAATTTTGTCTCATAATTGCAGCCATGAAACAACTTTCGGAGGGCTGGTGTGGGCTTGTTGGGCTGAAGGGCCTGTACCCACACTGTAGAGATTCTATGTTCTAATAACGCGTATTCAGATTCAAGCTTTGTAGTCTGACCAACCGAATTGCATCCAGAACACATTGCCTTGTATTTAGTTTTAAAAATAAGAAAAAGTTGGGGTCTAGGCTGTCACCTTTGAGGTGTTTTGATCTTGTCCATGACACATAATATAATAATGTATAGAAGGAAATGATCATTGGTTTCCAGTGGTTGCTTGAGAGAAACACGTTTTCAGGATAACGATGATAGAGCAGGGATTGGAACTACGTGAATAGCTTCATGAAGAGCCAGCGACGACCCAAAGGGCCATAATTGACAAGGAGGGGATATTTCTGAGAATGGGTTACAAATGACTGGATATTAGGTGCACAGAGGTTGCAAGATGCCAGAACAGGACAATTCCCCTCCTTTTGCCCGTACAAACACAAGAAATGTGAAGCAAATCAGATGGATTATGCATGCACATGATCTGTGGAATTTACCCAAGCACCAGGAAACCTTGGAATCTGCAACTGGGAAGCAGCTTTTCTCAGCAAATGAAAATTAAACATAAATATTCAATTAGTCACGCATTTGCCAAATATGTATCTATCTGTAATTGTCTAGCACGTCTCTATGACAACTCAGCTTCTCAGGATTTTGGTAATGTAGTCAAAAAATAAACAACTGCAAACTTTGAAAGCTTTCTCTTCTTAATCCTTATGAATCACATGTTAGTTTTGACTGTAGTATTGGGCTCAATCTGGGCAGCAAACAGTAGGCAAGACGTCAAGGCTTTAGAAAAGATACCAAGGAGGCTCACTAAAGATACCAAGGAGGTACTACAAAAGAGGGATTTCACTTATACGGAAAGTGGCTGGAAAAGCTGGGATTGTGCTAACAACAACGTTTTTTAGTAGCGCCTTTAACATGATGAAAACATCTAAGGCAACCATTGGAAGCCATTGATCATTTCCTTCTATACATTATTATATTATGTGTTATGGATCAGATCAAAACACCTCAAAATGCATTAAGGTGACAGCCTAGACCCCAACTTTTTCTTATTTTTAAAGCCAAATACAAGGCAATGTGTTCTGGATGCAATTCGGTTGGTCAGACTACAAAGCTTGAATCTGAACACATTTTATTAGAACATAGAATCTCTACAGTGTGGAAACAGGCCCTTCAGCCCAACAGGTCCACACCAGCCCTCCAAAGAGCAACCCATCAAGACCTATTCCCCTACATTTACCCCTGACTAATGCACCTAACCTATATATCGCTGAACACTATGGATCCTTCGAATCCTCCCACTTCCTCCAGACCAAAGGGGTAGCCATGGGTACCTGTATGGGCCCCAGCTATGCCTGTCTCTTTGTTGGCTACGTAGAACAGTCCATCTTCCGTAGTTACACCAGCACCACTCCCCACCTCTTCCTCCGCTACATTGATGACTGCATTGGCGCCACCTTGAGCTCCCGCGAGGAGGTTGAGCAATTCATCAACTTCACCAACACATTCCACCCTGACCTTAAATTCACCTGGACCATCTCTGACACCTCCCTCCCCTTCCTGGACCTCTCCATCTCCATTAATGACGACTGACTTGACACCGACATTTTTTACAAACCCACCAACTCCCACAGCTACCTGGATTACACCTCTTCCCACCCTACCTCCTGCAAAAATACCATCCCATATTCCCAATTCCTCTGCCTCCACCGTATCTGCTCCCAGGAGGACCAGTTCCACCACAGAACACACCAGATGGCCTCCTTCTTTAGAGACTGCAATTTCCCTTCCCACATGGTTAAAGATGCCCTCCAACGCATCTCATCCATATCCCACACCTCCACCCTCAGACCCCACTCCTCCAACTGTAACAAGGACAGAACCCCCCAGGTGCTCACCTTCCACCCTACCAACCTTCGCATAAACCAAATCATCCGCCAACATTTCCACCACCTCCAAACGGACCCCACCACCAGGGATATATTTCCCTTCCCACCCCTTTCCGCCTTCTGCAAAGACTGTTCCCGCCATGACTACCTGGTCAGGTCTGCGCCCCCCAACAATCCACCCTCCCGTCCCGGCACCTTCCCCTGCCACCGCAGAAATTGCAAAACCTGCGCCCACACCTCCTCCCTCACCTCCATCCAAGGCCCTAAAGGAGCCTTCACATCCATCAAAGTTTTACCTGCACATCAACCAATATCATTTATTGTATCCGTTGCTCCCGATGCAGTCTCCTCTACACTGGGGACACTGGACACTTCCTACCAGAGCACTTTAGGGAACATCTCTGGGACACCCCCACCAATCAACCACACCGCCCTGTAGCCCAACATTTCAACTCCCCCTCCCACTCTGCCGAGGACATGGAGGTCCTGGGCCTCCTTCACCACCACTCCCCCACCACCCGACGCCTGGAGGAAGAACACCTCATCTTCTGCCTCGGAACACTTCAACCCCAGGGCATCAATGTAGCCTTCACCAGTTTCCTCATTTCCCCTTCCCCCACCTCACACCAGTTCCAAACTTCCAGCTCAGCACTGTCCCCATGACCTGTCCTATCTGCCTATCTTCTTTTCCACCTATCCACTCCACCCTCCTCTCTGACCTATCACCTTCATTCCCACCCCCACTCACCTATTGTACTCTATGCTACTTTCTCCCCACCACCACCCTCCTCTCATTTATCTCTCCACCCTTCAGGCACTCTGCCTGTATTCTTGATGAAGGGCTTTTGCCCAAAAAGTCGATTTTCCTGCTCATCAGATGCTGCCTGAACTGCTGTGCTTTTCCAGCACCACTCTAATCCAGAATCTGGTTTCCAGCATCTGCAGTCATTGCTTTTACTTGGACAATTGAACATGGCTAATGCATTTAACCTGCACATCTTTGGATTGTTGCAAGAAAGCCACACAGACACAGGGTAAACTCCACACACACAGTCACCTGACGCTGGAATCAAACCCAGGTCCCTGGCACTGTGAGGCAGCAGTGCTAACCACTGATCCACCGTGCTGCACACCTACTAGAGAAGGTGCAAAACATGTCCTACTCTTGGGAAATAAGGCAGGGAAAGTGACAGAGGTTTCAGTGGGGGAGGACTTTGTGGACAGTGACCATAACTCTATTAGTTTTAAAATAATGATTGAAAAGGACATTGAAGCAGAGAGCGGCGCGAGCTGGGCGGAAGTGAGGTTGGAGCGCAGAGCTGGTCGGGAAGGTAAGTGACTGATATTTGGCCTCCCTCCCATCCTCCTCCTCTAACCTAATTTTTAAGCTACTCAGTGTTCTTGTTTTCGGAGACGAGGTGTAGAGTAATGGCAGCACAGGCAGTGGAATGTTCCTCCTGCAGGATGTTCGAAGTAGGGGTGACCACCGATACTCCTGCCGACTTCATCTGCAGGAAATGCAGTCAGATTCTGCTCCTCACAGAACGAGTTAGGGAACTGGAACTGGAGTTGGATGAACTGAGGATTATTTGAGAGGCTGAGAGGGTGATAGATAGAAGCTACAGGGACATAGCTAACCCAGAGAACAGAGGTAGCTGGGTAACAGTTAGAGGTGGTAAGGGGAGGAAGCAGGCAGTGCAGGGATCCCCTGTGGTTGTTCCCCTAAACAATAGGTATACCGCTTTGGATACTGTTGGGGTAGCAGGGGTAAGCTGCAGTGACCGGGTCTGTGGCGCGAGGTCTGGCTCTGAGACTCAGAAGGGAAAGGGGGAGAGGAGGAGAGCGCTAGTTATAGGAGACTCTCTAGTTAGAGGGACGGACAGGCGGTTCTGTGGGCATGGGCGAGACTCTCGGATGGTTTGTTGCCTCCCGGGTGCCAGGGTCCGAGACGTCTCGGACCATGTCTTCAGAATCCTTAAGGGGGAGAGTGTGCAGCCAGAAGTCGTGGTGCACGTTGGCACCAACGACATAGGTAGGAAGAGGGGTGGGAAGGTCATTCAAGAGCTCAGGGAGCTAGGCTGGAAGCTGAAAGCTAGGACAGACAGAGTCATCATCTTTGGGTTGTTGCCGGTGCCACGTGACAGTGAGGCAAGGAATAGGGAGAGAGTGCAGTTGAACATGTGGCTGCAAGGATGGTGTAGGAGGGAAGGCTTCAGGTATTTGGACAATTGGACTGCATTCTGGGGAAGGTGGGACCTGTACAAGCAGGACGGGTTGCACCTGAACCAGAAGGGCACCAATATCCTGGGAGGTAGGTTTGCTAGCACTCTTCAGGGGGGTTAAACTAATTTGGCAGGGGGATGGGATCCGGACTTGTAGTCCAGCAAGTAGGCTAGCTGTTTGTCAGGATGTCCAAGAATGTAGGGAGGCTGTGAAGAAGGTAGCACAGACAGGGAATACTTGCGGACACAGAGATGGGTTCAAGTGCGTATATTTCAACGCAAGGAGTATCAGAAATAAGGTGGGTGAACTTAAGGCATGGATCGGTACTTGGGACTACGATGTTGTGGCCATCACGGAAACGTGGATAGAAGAGGGACAGGAATGGTTGTTGGAGGTTCCTGGTTACAGATGTTTCAGTAAGATTAGGGAGGGTGGTAAAAAAGGAGGGGGGGTGGCGTTGCTAATTAGAAATGGTATAACGGCTGCAGAAAGGCAGTTCAAGGGGGATCTGCCTTTGGAGGTAGTATGGGCTGAAGTCAGAAATAGGTAAGGAGCAGTCACCTTGTTGGGTGTTTACTATAGGCCCCCCAATAGCAGCAGAGATGTGGAGAAACAGATTGGGAAACAGATTTTGGAAAGGTGCAGAAGCCACAGGGTAGTAGTCATGGGCGATTTCAACTTCCCAAATATTGATTGGAAGCTCTTTAGATCAAGTAGATTGGATGGGGCGGTGTTTGCGCAGTGTGTCCAGGAAGCTTTTCTAACTCAGTATGTAGATTGTCCGACCAGAGGGGAGGCCATATTGGATTTGGTACTCGGTAATGAACCGGGACAAGTGATGGGCTTGTTAGTGGGTGAACATTTTGGTGATGGTGACCACAATTCTGTGACTTTCACCTTGGTTATGGAGAGAGATAGGTGCGTGCAACAGGGTAGGTTTTACATTTGGGGGAAGGGTAATTACAATGATGTAAGACAGGATCTGAGGAGCATAAGTTGGGAGCATAGGCTGCCAGGGAAGGATGTCGTGGAAATGTGGAACTTTTTCAAGGAACAGATACGACGTGTCCTTGATATGTATGTACCTGTCAAGCAGGAAAGAAATGGTTGTGTGAGGGAACCTTGGTTGACGAGGGAGGTTGAATGTCTTGTAAAGAGGAAGAAGGAGGCTTACATAAGGTTGAGGAAACAGGGTTCAGACAGAGCAGTGGAGGGATACAGGATAGCCAGAAGGGACCTGAAGAAAGGGATTAGGAGAGCTAAGAGAGGGCATGAAAAATCTTTGGCGGGTAGGATCAAGGATAACCCAAAGGCATTTTATGCATATGTGAGAAACATGAGAATGACGAGAACGAGGGTAGGTCCGATCAAGGACAGTAGTGGGAGACTGTGTATTGAGTCGGAAGAGATAGGAGAGGTCTTGAATAAGTACTTTTCTTCAGTATTTACAAACGAGAGGGACCGTATTGTTGAAGAGGAGAATGTGAAACGGACTGGTAAGCTCAAGGAGATACTTGTTAGGAAGGAAGATGTGTTGGACATTTTGAACAACTTGAGGATAGACAAGTCCCCCGGGCCTGACGGGATATATCCTAGGATTATGTGGGAAGCAAGAGAGGAAATTGCAGTACCGTTGGCAATGATCTTTTCGTCTTCACTGTCAACGGGGGTGGTACCAGGGGAGTGGAGAGTGGCGAATGTTGTGCCCCTGTTCAAAAAAGAGAATAGGGATAACCCCGGGAATTACAGGCCTGTTAGTCTTACTTCTGTGGTAGGCAAAGTAATGGAAAGGGTACTGAGGGATAGGATTTATGAGTATCTGGAAAGACACTGCTTGATTAGGGACAGCCAGCACGGATTTGTGAAGGGTAGGTCTTGCCTTACAAGTCTTATTGAATTCTTTGAGGACGTGACCAAGCATGTGGATGAGGGTAGAGCAGTGGATGTAGTGTACATGGATTTTAGTAAGGCATTTGATAAGGTTCCCCATAGTAGGCTTATGCGGAAAGTCAGGAGGCATGGGATAGAGGGAAATTTGTCCAATTGGATAGAAAACTGGCTAACCGGTCGAAGTCAGAGAGTGGTGGTAGATGGCAAATATTCAGCCTGGAGCCCAGTTACAAGTGGAGTTCCGCAGGGATCAGTTCTGGGTCCTCTGCTGTTTGTAATTTTTATTAATGACTTGGATGAGGGAGTCGAAGGGTGGGTCAGTAAATTTGCAGATGATATGAAGATTGGTGGAGTTGTGGATAGTGAGGAGGGCTGTTGTCAGCTGCAAAGAGACTTAGATATGATGCAGAGCTGGGCTGAGGAGTGGCAGATGGAGTTCAACCCTGCCAAGTGTGAGGTTGTCCACTTTGGAAAGACAAATAAGAATGCGGAATACAGGGTTAACGGTAGGGTTCTTAGTGAGGTGGAGGAACAGAGGGATCTTGGGGTCTATGTTCATAGATCTTTGAAAGTTGCCACTCAGGTGGATAGAGCTTGTAAGAAGGCCTATGGTGTATTAGCGTTCATTAGCAGAGGGATTGAATTCAAGAGTCGTGAAGTGATGTTACAGCTGTACAGGACTTTGGTTAGGCCACATTTGGAGTACTGTGTGCAGTTCTGGTCGCCTCACTTTAGGAAAGATGTGGAAGCTTTGGAGAGGGTGCAGAGAAGATTTACCAGGATGTTGCCTGGAATGGGGAATAGGTTTAGCGTGCTAGGCCTTTTCTCATTGTAACGGAGAAGGATGAGGGGTGACTTGATAGAGGTGTATAAGATGATCAGGGGAATAGATAGAGTAGACAGTCAGAAACTTTTTCCCCGGGTGCAACAGAGTGTTACAAGGGGACATAAATTTAAGGTGAAGGGTGGAAGGTATAGGGGAGATGTCAGAGGTGGGTTCTTTACCCAGAGAGTGGTGGGGGCATGGAATGCGCTGCCTGTGGGAGTGGTAGAGTCAGAATCTTTGGTGACCTTTAAGCGGCAATTGGATAGGTACATGGATGGGTGCTTAAGCTAGGACAAATGTTCGGCACAACATCGTGGGCCGAAGGGCCTGTTCTGTGCTGTATTGTTCTATGTTCTATGAAGCTCTTAAAGTAAAAATTCTAAACTGGAAGAAGGCCATTTTGACAGTATTAGGCAAGAACTTTCAAAAGTTAATCAGGGGACAGATGTTCACAGGTAAAAGGATGGCTAGAAAATGGGAAGGCTTCAAAAATGAGATAATGAGTCCTTATTCTTACACTGTTGTCAAAATACAATCAAAAAAGAAAGAAGAATGGGAATAACTCAACTCTGTTGGAAAGCTTAACAGATTATTTAACTACTAAACGGCAGCTGGGCCAGTATAGTAACATTGCACAAATGCTTCTTTGGCAAAGGCAAATTCCGTAAAATAGACTGTCTCACATGCAATCCTCTAGTCCAGGAGGAAAGAACATCAAGATAAAGCTCTGAGACAGAAAGCACTTAAGCATTTCACTGAAGCAGAGAGAGATCTATGGAAGATTCCAAATCCCAACAGCTATTGAAAGTTAAACTAAATTATTTGCTCTGTGGGAGCTTGACCCCATCCCCTTCATGCTGCTTCTGCTATTCCAACTTTTGAAACCCCAAGGCCTCACAGGCTGTTTACTTTTTTGGCTTGGCACAAATCAAGTGGTACCTCTGGTTCAACCTCTCTTTAGAAAAATGTGAGGACAAAATACACCTTTTAAAGCCATGGCATCGTCACATATTATATAGACCATCACCACTTGCCGCATTAAAAAAGTTCTGCCTCAGAATCCTTTGCATCTCTTGGCCGAAGCTTTAAAACTGTGTCCACTAATACTTGCACCATTAGCTAATGGAAACAATCATAATCTTGCTACAGTCGATTCTGATATAACACAATAGGTCCATTCTCGTGCAATCTCGCGTTATAAGAAAATCGTGCAATAGCCGCACCATTTAGACTCATGGGGCCGGAATTGCATTATAGCCAATATAGGTAAGGACAGTTCACATTCCATAAATAAAAGTCTTCAATTGCGTTAAAGCTAATTCGTATTGAAGGAACACGTTACAGCAGAACTGACTGTAGATCTCCCTTTAACCTCTTTACTTCAAACAAGAACATCCCAGCTCCTCCAATTGCACCTTGTCCCAGAAACATTCTGGTCAATCTGCGTCTTCTCCAGGTCAACACATCCTTCTGAAAGTGTGGAGACAGTGGCTTAGATTTCCCGAAGGTCATACAGTCATTATTCAGAGGGTCAATATGGACTTGTTGGGACGAATGACCTGTTTCCACACTGTTGATCATTTCAAGATCTGTGCTGCAATGTTCTTTGTTTGTACAGTTCTATGCCACAGGGGATCTGTCAGAATGGAAGTATGGTTGTGTATTTCTGAGAGAGCCCTGAGCAGAATCTCCCTCTCAGGAATGTGGAGCTCTTCCATTGTGTACAAAGAGTGGGCCAGGTTGTCAATCTGAGCGAGATGGGCTCTCCTCAGAAAATCCAGCCTAATGTTCTCTGGTTGTGGCCTAACCAGAGTTTCATAGAGGCTCATCTCATCTTCCAGGTTTTCATATCCTCCCACTGTCCATCAGGAAGGTGAAAAACTCTTACAGCAACAAAACCCCAGCATATTGCTCTTTGACAACTCCATCCCATGCCGCCCCACTCCCCCATTCCCAAATCAATTGTTAGCTCCAAGAGACCACACCAACATCCAACATACTTCATATTTATGGATATGGCTGTCTGTGAAAGGACCTTATTCACTATTGACTGTGAACTCCAGCTCTCTCAGCCTATCTCTACAATTAATGCCAAATTGATGCCACGTATCAATTTAGAGCTGGTCACACCTAACTCTTTTCTGGGCCCTTAGTAACCACCCATCATACAGAATTGGAACTTTTTTGAGCCATCCATTTATTGTCCCCATATTGACTGATTTATTGTTGTCACATGTATTGAGATATAGTGAAAAGTGTTGTTTTGTGTGCTTACAGGAAAATCATACCATACAAAAGACTTCAGGGTAGAAGAATAGAGTGCAGAATACAGTGTTACAGCCACAGAGAGAGATCAGCATTAACATTTGAAAGGTCCATTCCAAAGTCTGATAACAGCAGGGAAGAAGCAGTTCTTAAATCTATTTGTATGTGTACTCAAACATGTATATCTTCTGCCTGACGGAAGAGGAAAGAAGACAGTATATCTGGGGTGGGAGGGGTCTTTGATTGTGTTGGCTGCTTTCCTGAGGCAGTAGGAAGTATAGATGGAGTCAATGAATGGAAGGCTGGTTTGTGTGATGGACTGGGCCATGTTCACGAATCTCTGTAGTTTGTCACGGTCTTGGGAATAGCAGTTGCCATGCCATGCTGTGGTGAGGTCATAGATTTGTTCACTGAGCTGACGTGTTTTTCTGCAGACGTTTCACCACCTTACTAAGTGATGTCATCAGTGCGCCTCTGGTGAAATGTTGGTGGTCTGTCCCGCCTGGTATTTATATGTCTGTGGGCGAAAATGAGGACTGCAGATGCTGGAGATCAGAGTCAAGATTAGAGTGATGCTGAGCAGGAAAATCGACGGTTTTGTGGTACTTCCAGTTCTGTATTTGAGTGGTTTGCATGTGGGGTCCAATTCAACATGTTTATTGACTGAGTTCCAGTTGGACTGCCAGGATTCAAGGAATTCTCTTGCATGTCTCTGTTTTGTCTGCACTAGGATGGTTACATTGTCCCAGTTGAATTTGTGTCCTTTGTTTTCTGTGTGGGTGGAAATGAGAGACTGGTCGTGTCTGGCGATGGCGAGCTGATGTTGGTGCACTCATATAGTCAGTTTTCTTCCTGTTTATCCTACGTTGTGTTTTTCACAGTCTTTGCAGGGTATCCTCACAAAAGTTAAAGACATGACACCCACATCCAATAGGATGAACCTACAGGATACCCCGCAACGCTTCACCAAGGGCAGACTGACAATTTCACCTAGCAAGGTGATGAAACACCTGCAGAAAAACACATCAGCTCAGCAAATGAATCTATGCCTCACCCACAACCCGGACTATGAATCTTTTCAAAACCCCATGCTGCAATGTATCCAGATAGGATGCTTTCTATGGTGCATCTATGAAAATTGGTAAGTGTCTTTGTGGATATGCTAAATTCCTGAGGACGTAGAGGCATCATTGCGCTTTCTTGACCATCGTATTGACATGCATGGACCAGGACAAATTGTTTTTGATCACTACTGTACGCAATGTGGCACTCTCGACCATCTCCACCTCAGCACCATTGATGCAGACATGAGCGTGCCCTTAACTCTGCTTCCTGAAGTCAATGACAACCACTCCATCGTACAGTCGACTACACTTGTTGATAAATGCGTTGGGACATCTTGACATTGTGATAGACAGTAGAAATACAAGGCCATTTTTTAAGTTAACCTGCAAAATATTCTAGATGGAAATGTGTTGCTGGAAAAGCGCAGCAGGTCAGGCAGCATCTAGGGAACAGGAGAATCGACGTTTCGGGCATTAGCCCTTCTTCAGGACTGCAAAATATTCTACTTCATTCAGGATTTAACACTTACACAGATGGCTCTGGAGTTTGCAGTGATTTGTGAAGGAAAGACACCTGCAGCTGACCTTAAAGAGACTTCCCAGCAAGATTTGACAGGTTGTTGAGAACAGATTTTTTTTTCCTTTTCTGATGTCAATTTAACGTTACTGCTTTCTCAGAATGTGGCTGGCAGCAGGAATGTTGATCTGCCAATCAGATTGAAGAGTTCTCACACAGGAAGGCAGGACATTAGGAATATAAATGACATTGAAATGATGGAACTGAAAGCAAAGCAAGAATTGCAAGATACCCATGGTATGCTGATTATGTTCATCAGGTATACCCAGATGCACTGTTCCCCTAATGCACTTATATAGTACGAACTGCCTGTAAAGCATGTAACATAATACTTTTCACTGTACCTCTGTACACATGGCAGTCATAATTTAGATCAAAATCAAATCAAATCAAATCAGAATTCAGGGAGAAATGTAACGATCAGAATAAAAACTTGTAAACCTAATTTTTATTTTATTAAAAAGCTGATTTTTTTTTCAAGATCTTCAAAGGGAGTCATCCACCACTCCTGTAAAACATTTTTACAGACACGGGAAGATCATTCAATAACAACTGGAAAAGATGAGTTGTCTTATGAGGACAAGTTGGATACTTCAAGCTTATACCTATTACAGTCTAGAAGATTAAGAGATGTAACAAACAAAAAATGCTGGAGAAACTCAGTTAGTCCAGGTCAATTTGAAGAAGAGGTGACTTGACCATAGTAGCTAGGGATGTGCAGGCTAGGTGGATTAGCCATGGGAAATGCAGGGTTACTGGGGGGGGGGGCGTGTCTGGGTGGGATGCTCTTTGATGGGCCAGATTACCTGCTTTCATACTATAGGGATTCTGTGATTCTGTGACTGACTGAAATATATAATGATTTGGACACACCGGTGTTGGACAACAGCAGGTTATGGCAATAGTTTCCAGTGTGATGTAACTGAAATTATGCACTTAAATATATATTTTTTTCATTATATAATTTCAGTTGCATCACACTGGAAACTTTTGCTATAAATTCTGTGTCTTACAATCTTATTCTCCACAATTACCTGATGAAGGAGCAGCACTCCGAAAGCTAGTGCTTCCAAATAAACCTGTTGGACTATAACCTGGTGTTATGTAATTTTTAACTTTGAAAGAAATAAAATCATGAAGGCCTTGTGGAAGGCCCTCTTTCCTTCACTCTACACTGAAGCAGGTGTCTGGGGTTCACCGATTACTGTGGTGGTCTCACTCCAGCAGACTCCGAAAATTCAAAGACCCAGAATGCCACATTAGGACAACTCCACTGTGGGGAGAGAGAGAGAGAGAGAGAGAGAGAGTGCTGAACTGAACTCACTGTTTATAGCCTGACCAGCGTGTCGGAACTTATCTCCCCACAGTAATCGCGACAGCCACCAATACCTGGGGGTTCCCTCTCTTGTTGGTAGCACAACAGCCACCTGGTTGAAACTTTATTGCTGGAACAGCACAGCAGGTCAGGCAGCATCCAGGGAACAGGAGATTCGACGTTTCGGGCACAGGCCCTTCTTCAGGAATTCTGAAGAAGGGCCTGTGCCCGAAACGTCGAATCTCCTGTTCCCTGGATGCTGCCTGACCTGCTGTGCTGTTCCAGCAATAAAGTTTCAACTTTGATCTCCAGCATCTGCAGACCTCACTTTCTCCTCAACAGCCACCTGGTACCTACCCACTCGGGCAGTACCCACAAGAGAGAGAAAAAGAGAGATCAACTGCTTATCCTGGCCAGCAATTCCCCTTGAGTGGGTGGCTTGAATCGCCGGGATCACCCTCCGGTCCTTGACACTGGAATTATAGTCTGGGATCTGCCAGAATTGGTGTACCAAGAAGGAGCACAGACGGACTCAAACATGAGTTCAAAATTACCAGTGAACTTTATTACAGAAAAAGAATTCAACTTACCCAATCCATACAATACTTCGATGAAACTTATACTCCATACCATGACATAAAATATAAGAAAACTGGAGCAGACACAACATAAATCTTTAATCTTATACAATTGACAGCATACTTATACTTATACCCTCCCCACCATGCATAATCAGCTACTCAAGAGTACAAGTGTCCCAGGCCTAAATAGGTTCTTACGGTCACAGAGGGACTTGTTGCTTGGCCGGTGGGGCTCCCTCTCTGCTGCGGGTGTTGTTGCAGACTTCCGAATCTGATGTCTTCAGCCCCAAAGGGTTGGTGTCCAGAGACGCAGTGAGCTCAGAATGAGGTAAGTGAAAGGAAGAAGATCCCCGATAGCTGGCCATGCTGCCCCCCTTTTTCCTTGCGATTCCAAACGGCCGGCCGGCTCCGCCCCTCAGGTAATTCCATTTCATAAAGCATCTTCAGTGATTGCTGAGCCCAGTTTAATCTCATCATTTGTGGAAACAAAAAGGTCGATACCGCCCAAAATTTACTAAACTGAAAAGAACAACAAAGAAAATTTACAGCCCAGGAACAGGCCTTTCAGCCTTCCAAGCCTGAGCCGATTCTAATCCTCTGTCTAAACCTATCACCCAATTCCTAAGGATCTATATCCCTCTGCTCCCCACCTACTCATGCATCTGTCCAGATGTACCTTAAATGAATCTATCGTGCCTGCCTCCACCACCTCTGCTGGCAAAGCGTTCCAGGCACCTACCACCCTCTGTGTAAAGTATCCCCCTTCAACCTTTCTCCTCTCATCTTGAACACATGACCTCTCATTATTGAATCCCTCACCCTGGGAAAAAGCTTATCTCTATCTACCCTGTCTATTCCCTTCATGATTTTGTCGATCTCAATCAGATCCCCCCTCGATCTCCTTTTTCTAATGAAAACAATTCTAACCTACTCAACCTCTCTTCATAACTAGCACATTCCATACCAAGCAACATCCTTGTAAACCTTCTCTGCACCGTCTCCAAAGCATCCACACCCTTTTGGTAATGTGGCGACCAGAACTGTACACAGTATTCTAAATGCAGCTGAACCAAAGTCTTGTACAATTTTAACATGACTTCATGAAGATTCCCAAACTGTTTTCAGGCTAGAGTAAATCGTTATCCCCTTAACTAGATAGGCTCCATTGTTCACAGTTTTGAGGTTCATTACCATTTCAATCCTGTCCCTTGATAGTGGTGGGTGCCATTTTGTAGATCAAGTTGTCTCATACCTCTGAGGAGCTCTGTCCCCAGAAGAAGGTGGAAGGCCTGCTGAGAAATCCTGCCTGCACAGACGCCAGGTTGACCAGTTTTTCACAAAAGGCCATTTTCTTTCAGTCTTTCCTTTTGAAAGTGGGGATTGACCTGAAACTGCTACACTTGTCAGGTGGACATAGGGAGAACGTTTCCTCTTAGAGAGTATCTAGAAGTTGGGGATCACTGTTTAAAAATCAGTGGTCACCCATTTAAAAGAGAGATTAGGTATTTTTTCTTCTATCTAAGATGCTTGCAAGCCTTTGGAAATCTCTTCCAAAAAGGAGGTGGAAGCAGAGTCATTCATTGAGATGTACATCACAGAAACAGACCCTTCAGTCCAAATCGTCCATGCAGATCAGATGTCCTAAATTAATCTAAATCCCATTTGCCAGCACTTGGCCCATACCCCTCCAAATCCTTCTTATTCATGTACCCAGATGAAAAAGGTGAAAAAATTGCCCCTTAGGTCTGTTTTAAATCTTTCCCTTCTCACTTTAAACTTATTCCCTCTAGTTCTGGACTCCCTAACCCAGGGAACAGACCTTGTCTATTTACCCCACCCATATTCCCCATTATTTTAGAAACCTCTATCAGGTCACCCCTCAGCCTCTGGTGCTTCAGAGAAAACAGCTCAAATCTATTCAGCCTCTCCCTATAGCTCAAACTCTCCAACCCTGGCAACTTTCTTGTAAATCTTTTCTGAACCCTTTCAAGTTTCACAACATCCTTCCTATAGGAGAGAGACCAGAATTGCTCACAATATTCCAAAAGTGGCCTAACCAATGTCCTGTATGGCTGCAACATCACCTCCCAACTCCTGTACTAATGCTCTGACTAATAAAGGAAAGTATACCAAATGCCTTCTTCAGTATCCTATCTACCTGAAATTCATTTTCAAGGAACTATGAACCTGCACTCCAAGGTCTCTTTGTTCAGCAACACTCCCGAGGACCTTACCATTAAGTGTATAAGTCATGCCCTGATTTGCTTTTCAAAATGCAGCACCTCTGAGGTAACCTTCTTTGCTGTCCACTACACCTCCAATTTTGGTGTCATCTGCAGATGTACTAACTATGCCTCTTATGCTTATAGCCAAATCATTTATATAAATAACAAAAAGTAGTGGACCCAACAGTGATCCTTGTGGCAAAGCACTGGTCTTGCACTTCCTGTTTTGTTTCAGATCTCCAACCTCTACAGTTGGTTGCTTTTAACTTTATCTTTGCTGTGAGAATAATGTGCAGTCTAAAAAGCAACCCTCTACCACCACTCTCTGTCTTCGACTTTCAAGCCAGTTCTGTACCCAAATTACTAGTTCTTCCTATATTCCATGTGATCTAACCTTGCTAACCATGAGGAATATTGTACTGCAGTCCATATGGATCACATCCACTGCTCTGCCCTTATCAATCCTCTTTGTTACTTCTTCAAAAAACCTCAATCAAGTTAGTGAGACATGATTTGCCACATGTAAAGCCATATTGACTATCCCTAATCAGTCCTTGCCTTTCCAAAAATACATGTAAATCCCATCCCTCAGGATTCCCTCTAACAACTTGCCCACTACTGACATCAGGCTCACTGGTTTTTCCTTACCACCTTTCTTAGATAGTGGCACCACATTAGCCAACCTCCAGTTTTCCAGTACCTCACCTATCGATGATCTAAATATCTCAACAAGGGGCCCAGCAATAATTTCCCTTGCCTCCCACAGAGTTCTAGGGTAGACCTGATCAGGAGCTGGGGATTTATCCACTTTTATGTGGTTTAATATGGACAAGATGACTTGCTGACATTTGATGGGCCCTATTCTCCCCTTAGTTACCCTTTTGTTCTTACTGTATTTGTAAAAACCCTTTGGATTCTCCTTCAACCTATTTGGCAAAGCTATTTCATGTCCCATTTTAGCCCTCCTGATTTCCCTCTTAAAGTGTATTCCTACTGCCTATGGATTCACTCTACCTCTGCTGTCTATACCTGACATATGCTTCTTTTTTCTTGACCAAAACCTCAATTTCTCTCGTCATGCAGCATTTCCTTTCACACTAATAGAACATACTGCCTCTGGACTCTCGGTTCTCTCACTTTTGAAGGCTTCCCATTTTCCTGCCATTCCTTTACCTGCGAACATCCACAACCAATCAACTTTTGAAAGTTCTTGCCTAATACCATCAAAATTGGCCTTCCTCCAATTTCGAACTTCAATTTTTAGATGTTGTGTATCCTTTTCCATCACAATTTCAAAACTAATAGAATTATGGTCGCTGGCCCCAAAGTGCTCCCCCACTGACACCTCAGTCACCTGCCCTACCTTATTTCCCATAAGTAGGTCAAGTTTTGCACCTTTTCTAGTAGGTACATCTACATACTGAATCAGAAGATGTGCTTGTACACACTTAAATTCCTCTCCATCTAAAACCTTTAACACTATGGCGATCTCAGCCTATGTTTGGAAAGTTAAAATCCCCTACCAGAACCACTCTATTATTCTTAAAGATAACTGAGATCTCCTTACAAATTTGTTTCTCAATTTCCTGTTAACAATTGGCGTGTCTATAAATCAATCCAAATAAGGTAATCATCCCTTTCCTATTTCTCAGTTCCACCCATATAATTTTCCTGGATGTATTCCCAGGAATAACCTCCCTAAGTACAGGTTAACATTACCAGTTATCAAAAACGGCACTCCCCCTCCTCTCTTGCCCCACTTTCTATCCTTCCTCTTGTGTTTGTATCCTGGAACATTAAGCTGCCAGTCCTGTTCATCCCTGAGCCACACCTCTGTAATTGCAATGCTATTTTTGTCCCATGTTCCTAACCATGCCCTGAGTTCATCTGCCTTCCCTGTTAGGCCACTTGCATTGAAATAAATGCAGTTTTATTTACCTTATTCTCTGCTTCATTCCTGCCTGCCCTGACTGTTTGACTTGTTCCTTTTCCCAATGGTACCAGTCTCAGGCTGATTTCTTTCCTCACTATCATCCTGGTCTTGAATAGTTTCAAGGCAAAGGTAAATAGATTCTTGTTAAGTAAAGCTTATCTGAATTTGGGCAGAAACGTGGGTTCGAGGTCAGATCAGCCACTGAATGACAGAGCAGTCTTGAGGGGCTAAATGACCTACTCCTTTCTCATTTATTAATGATGCCCTAGTGCAGAATTAAACTGATTAATCAGGAGTAAGTAATCAAGGATTGACCTTATCCAAAGAGCAGTGATTGGACTGAAAAGTATTAATGCTGTATCTTCCCAAATGCTGCCATACCTGCTGAGTTTCTCTAGCACTTCCTGTTTTGTTTCAGCCTCTACAGTTGGTTGCTTTTAACTTTATCTTTGCTTCACACTGTGAGAATAATGTGCAAATAGCTGAAGCACACAATAAATCAGTGATTTCTAATTTTTTTCATTCAGAAGCTCTGCAACAGCAACACACTTGAGTCACTGACAGCGACTTCCAAATGCCCACACTATCAGACAGATTCCGGAAATTACTGTCAGTTTTACACAGTAATAATGACAAACATTGCAATATTAGTAATGACTGGCAAGGTTGGCAAACTCTTACATGAGGTGCCAAAGATATTCTAGCAATAAATTAACAGTGTAGTTATAATCCAGAGTCCCAGGCTAATGTTCTGCATTCAAATTCCACATGACAGATGGCGGAATTTGAACTCAATGAAATCTGGAATTAAAAAGCTAGTTTAATATGATCATGAATGTTGTAAAAACATATCTGATTCACTAAGAACAATAGAAGTTGCTGGAAAAACTCAGCAGGTCTGGCAGCATCTGTGGAGAGAATCAGAGTTAACATTTCAGGTCCAGAGACCCTTTCTCAGAACTGGGGACAGTTCTGAGGATGAGTCACTGGACCCGAAACATTAACTCTGATTTCTCTCCACAGGTGCTGCCAGACCTGCTGACATTTTTCAGCAATTTCTGTTTTTGTTTCTGATTCAAAGCATCTACAGTTTTTATTTTTCAGTTTTTACCCTGGTCACTAATGTCCTTGAAGGAAAGAGATCTGCCACCCTTACCTAGTCTGGCCTCCACGTGACCCACGTTGAGCCCAAATTAAAACCAAGAATTGTGGATGCTGGAAATCTGAAACAAAAACAGAAATAGCTGGAGAAAATCAGCAGGTCTATGGAGTCAAAGCAGAGTTAATGTTTCGAGTCCAGTGACCGTCATCAGAGATTCTAAAGGAATGGTCACTAGACTTGAAACGTTGACTTGCTTTCTCTTCACAGATGCTACCAGACCTGCTAAGTTTCTCTAATTATTTCTGGTTTTGTTTGTGGTTGACAATGAATTGCCCTCTGAAATGACCTATAGAGCTAACAGTTCACCAATACTGAAAGGTGGGTAATAAATGCTGGGCTTTGGTAGTCATGCCTACATTCCACACAAGAACAAAATATACCTCAGATGGAGCTTAAAGAACTTGTACAGTGAACAAGCAAAGATAGCCAAACTAATTGGCCCCAAACAAGGATTTTACCTTTGCCCTTATCCTGTTTCTCCCAACCACTCTCTTTATGGGATGAGTTTCTGACCATGCTTAATGAGTTTGCTTTTTCTCGACTTCCATGTCATGGTCACAACAAAATCAAAGAGATCTCCTGGAAATCAAAACCATTACACGGTGAAGTGGCTGAGAGAGCAGTCACATGATTAATGTCTACACTTAGAAAAGAGGAGGTCACGTGGACTGCCTGCCACATTCCGCTATCCGCTCCGAAGGATAATAATTATCACTAACACATTAAGCTAACAATCAGATCTATTTCCAAATGACATTATATGTCACAAATAAGCCACAGCAAATATCCAATGCCATTAATTTCTCCTGAGTGTCTGCTGTAACTTCAATAGAAGATTCACAGAAATCCAGCAAAAGAAAATTAAAATCTGCACGGATATCATTTCAACCAGATGAAGATGTCATGGGAGATAATCAGGACAACATCCCATGCCCACCCCCCAACCCCTATCCCTCACTCCTTGGCTATTCAACCCAAAAAAAAAGTATTGAAATCTGTAAAGATTCTACAAAGATAGAATCAGCTCACAAGGAGTAAGATCACTGGAACATTTCTCAAAATGTTGCCTTCCTCCCAAATGAAATTGCATTTTGCTTTGTTTATGGGTTAATGTCCATGATATCAAGCCTACAATTAAAACTGAAGTTATACACTTTTGTGTGCAAAAACAGAAAGGAAGAATATTATTTCAATGGTGAGATAATAGGAAGTGTGGATGCACCAATGGACCTGGGTGCCCTTGTCCACCAGCCAATATAAGTAGATAGGCAGGTATAACATGCAATTATGAAGTAAATGGTACCTTCTTTTTCCACACAGCGGGATTTGAGGTCAAAAGTAGGGATACCCTTCTGAGGTTATACAGAGTCTTGTGGAGACCACACCTGAGTATTGTATGAAGTATTGAAAAGGATAAGCTTGACACAGAGGTAGTGCAATGGAGGTTCACTCGGCTGATAGTGGGGATGGTAGGTCTGCCCTTTGCGAAAAGATTGGTTTGATGGGGCCTGTATTCAATAGAGTTGAGAAGAATGAGAGGGGAGAAAGTGAGGGCTGCAGATGCTGGAGATCAGAGTTGAAAATGTGTTGCTGGAAAAGCGCAGCAGGTCAGGCAGCATCCAAGGAACAGGAGAATCGACGTTTCGGGCATAAGCCCTTCTTCAGGAGGGCTTATGCCCGAAACGTCGATTCTCCTGTTCCTTGGATGCTGCCTGACCTGGTGCGCTTTTCCAGCAACACATTTTCAGTCAAGAATGAGAGGGGAGCTGATTGAAATATCCAAATTCAAACAGGACTGACAGATTACATGTAGGGAGGATGATTCCCCTGGGCGGGGAGTCTAGAAACAGGAGGCACAGTCTCAAGATACAGAGTAGGCTATTTAGTACAATCTGTGTATCTTATTATCATCGAAGATTGTGGAGGATGCGTCTCTCAGTATAGGTACGAAAGAGATAGTCTTTTTAAAGATAAAAGCTTTAAGGGATATGGTGAAAGCGGAAAGATGGCATTGTGTTAGAGGATTAGCTGTGATCATATTGAATGGCAAGAGCAGATTCAAAGGAAACATGTCCTGGTTTCTATATTTCTATGAATATTAGCAGAGTGCTTCACTCACTCTAACTCCTCAGCTGACTGATGAAACAGAGAATCTTAAAGAAACACCAAAGCAGTCTGACTGCTACACCCTGGCCAGTGGGAAAATTAAATAAAAGCTTTGCCAATTAAGAGACATTGTTCACCAAAGTGTTAACAAAGACTTAGAGACAAAGACAGCACATTCCTGATTAGAATGCTGTGCACTTCAATGCAGCTCCACTTTAGAGTGTTTGCTTTCTGCCCCTGGCATTTGCCAGCAGTAATAATAATGATCATTTGTGATATTGATGTCATCAATTCATAACACCAGGCTCGACAACCTTCT
This sequence comes from Chiloscyllium plagiosum, assembly GCF_037043375.1. Lineage (NCBI taxonomy): Eukaryota > Metazoa > Chordata > Chondrichthyes > Orectolobiformes > Hemiscylliidae > Chiloscyllium > Chiloscyllium plagiosum. The sequence continues at coordinate 89,206,677 of NW_028270151.1, forward strand.
CTCAGGGACAGTGCACTTGTTGTAATACTGACTGACTATGAATCTCAAAGAGAAATATTTGCACTGTTGCAGCTGCACTGAGTTCCTGCTCAATTGATAGCACAAGACTGACAACTGATGCACATGTTCAAACCGTTTTTTTCTCCCCCAATCACCAAATTACCAGTGTTAGCTTTCACCTTAATCCATCACCACTAAATCACATGCATTTCCAATTCAGCATCAGTTAACAGCATAGTACTTTCTTCTTCACCTATGTCCAAAGATGTGCAGGTTAGATGGATAGGTCACGGGAAATGCAAGGGTGTGTCTAGGTGAGATGCTCTTCGGAGAGTCAGTATGGCCTTGATGGGCTGAATGGCCTGCTTTACACTGTAGCAATTCTATGATTCTATCTTTCTGATTAATCACCAATTTACCTGTATCGGCGAAAGTGAGGACTGCAGATGCTGGAGATTAGAGTCAGGATTAGAGTGGTGCTGCAAAAGCACAACAGGTCAGGCAGATCAGAGGTGCAGGAAAATCAACATTTCCTGCCCGAAACGTCAATTTTCCTTCTCCTCGATTGCTGCCTAACCTGCTGCGCTTTTTCAGCACCACTCTAATCTTGACATTTACCTGCAAAGCCCATTCAGAGGTGGTAAGTAAACCGAAGGCAAGGAAAAGTAGCAAGAGGACTAAATCAAGATGGAGTTGGAAGGAGAAATAAGGCATTCCATCCACTGTAGTGCCCATTTCTCTGTTAAGGGATGAACAGTGTTGGTGGACACTGCATGAATCTTCTCCAAAGACAATGGAGAAGACATTGGATGAGAGAGCAGTTGCAAAAGAGGGGAAGGCAGTCAGGAATTATGCTCTCTCCACGGCCCACTGCCTGGACCTCCTGATTGGTGCCTTGGTCAGGCACAGGAGCAGACCATGTAAATTTAGAGGAGTTTTGTCTTCACATGATTCCAGGTGTCTGGGATAACCCAGATTCTGCTCATTACATCTTTAAAAAGCCATCCATTTGATTTGACCTCAGTCTTTTGTAAGACTTGAAAGTATTCAAATGCGACATCTAGTTTCATTATCTAACCAATGGGCCCCTGAGATGACATGTGGAAAGATTATTGGAGATACGCAGGAATGTAGATTTGGGGTTGAAGTCAGATCAATCCTAATCTTATTGAATGATAGAGCAGGATAGAAAGGACAAATGGCTCAGTGGTTAACACTGCTGCCTCACAGCACCAGGGGCCTGGGTGTAATTCCACCCTTGGGTGATTACTTGTGTGGGGTTTGCACATTCTCCTCAACTGCGTTGGTTCCCACTGAATGCTCCGGTTTCCTCCCACAGTCCAAAGATAGGCAAGTTAGATGGACTGGCTGTGCTAAATTACCCCATAGTGTTCAGGGATGTATTAGTTATGGGGAATGTAGGGTTATAGGGGTTGGGTCTGGGTGGGATGCTCTTCGAAGGGTGGTGCGGACACATTGGGCTGGTTGCCTGCTTCTAAACTCAAGGGATTCTATAGCTGACTCTTATTCCTTGTTTGTAACCCAAGTGAGTGGGCTAAGATGAGGGTTTAACCTTTTATGGGCCAATTAGCCTTATTGTCTGTACCCTGTGCAGATTGGGCTGAATACTATCCACTGTCTTTGCTGGAAGTTCTAACCAGGGACTTCTGTTCTTTGGTCAGTGATTTTTATTGAGGTGGGAGATTTTTGTTTACGCTGCAGGTGTAGCCAGCTACATGAGTATCTGTTACACTTTCCCAGAATCGCTGGTGTGACGTTCAGCTTCCTTTGGGGTAGAGTTTGTGAATTCATTCTCTGATCTAAGCTCTGGTTTCCAGCATCTGTAGTCCTCACTTTTGCCTTTGTAAATTCATGGTCTAGTGTAACTGAGGACTGCTTCCAGATCATTAAGCAATAGTGAATGGCAGGCAGGCAATGTGGGTGAGGTCTGAGAATCACTATTTGGAGTGAGTTAGGCATCTTTGATACGCTCAACCTTGTGGTACTAAGATTCTCATTTGACTGTCAGCTGTCAGGTCATAAGGCAGAGTATCATTCAGCAAAAGGAACAGAGATAGACCATTGTAACTTTGCTCTGGGTCAAATATAATCTGCCTGGATATGCACATGGTAGTTTTGTGCAGCAGATTCTCCCTAGTTTGCATTCTTTTATGACAGTAGGTAAAATAAGTCTGACCAGGTGACAGCCCTTCCAACAGTGCTTGGGATGGGGCGATGGGTAAGATGCCCTTTGTCAGATGAAAATGTTGAGTTATTTCCAATGGTAATATCGTTCAGATGGAGTGCCAACATAATAGTCTTCTCTGGATTGAGGCAGAGGTACACTGTGTGAAAATAGCATTCCAAAGAATTCCAGCGTTGTTGTTGAAATTGAGAATGATATTTTATGTCTCTGAAAGTAGTGGACATTAAACCATAGATTTATGCAGCATAAAAGAAGGCCCTTCAGCCCATTGTGACTATGTCAGCTCTTACAAAGAAATGTCCAGTTAAATCACCGAAATGCTACAGCACAGAAAGAGGCCATTTAGCCCATTATGTCTGTTCTGGATCTTCAGATGAGCATCGTTACCTGCTATCAATTTCCTACTCTTCCCAGTACTCTTGTACAATCTTTCTATGCAAATAATTATCCAATACCTATTTAATACCTCAATGGAACCTGTCTGGCACCACATGTCCAGGCAGTGTTTTCCAAGCCCTAACTGCTCATTGTGTAAACTGAATTTTTCTCACATCTCATTTGCAAATTAGCTCCAAGCCTTCTCTTCCCCCAGAGCCTTGTGAATGTTTCCTATTGAAGTATGCATTCAATTCTCCTCTAAAAGCTATTAATAAATCTAATCCCATCGTCACATCGGATTTTACATTCCAGATCATAAGAACCATGTGAAGCAAATTTGCCGTTTTTTTATAGATTTGTTAACACTTGAAAAAAGCTCAGAAAATATGTTCTAGAAGGAATTTAATGATTCACAAATGCTGTAGATTTTTTGTTTGAAGACAGGTGTAAAACTATGTAGATGTTAAGATGGATAACTGAAAGCCAATGCACAAAAAATCTCCAGACTATCTAATGCTAACCGATGATGGAAGTTAAAAAACAAATTGATTTATGAATGTGAATATTAGCAATTCATTGAAGCTCTTATCAATAATGTTAATGCAGTACTAGGTTGCATTTGGAATTTGTTCAATAAAAGAAGGTTTAACCCAACAGAATAAGACAACATTTTGAATATCCCCTGTCGTGGGAAATCTTCTTCAGAAGAATATTACTTTGGGCTAATTCAGAGAAGAATAGCCAAGGTTACACCTTAATTTAAATGTTTGCTCTGATCAGAGGCCCGCTAAATGGAAAAAGATCAGATGAAACTAGAAAATGCTGGAGAAACTCAGCATTTCTGATGGCAAACATTGAAAGAGATGCAATTAATATTCCATATTAAATACAATGTCTTCAAAAATATTTAAGTCAAGCTTTGAAACGTGAAATGGCATCAAAACTCCATGGCACAGACAACCTTTCTTAGTTATTATTATGACTTGGTGGCCTAATTGTATTGGGGGAATGCCCAATTGATGCTAATAATGGACAAGTTAGATTCCCAATGACATGCTTCAGTCATTGTTTAAACAATGAAACAAAACATAAACTTATTAGTAACAGAAATGAAGATAAACATGGGAACAATGTTCTTTGATAACCCAGTTTCAGTCACATAATAGAGATAACCCATGTGTGGTTCAGCTTACAAACATTCCTGCAATTCCAAGATGATCCAGTACTGCACTTCAAGCAAGGTTTTTCTGTTTGTTTAAGTACTTTGATGAGCTTGAAATAACTAAAATGTCAACTCTTCGGCTAAAACAAAAGATAACTCTTTTTTAATTTTTATGGTTCTGCTCTTGATTTAGTTTACTTCCAGTGCTACACTATCCTTGACAGCTCCTTTTATTTTATACTTCAGAAACTGAACTTCACTTCTTTTCCACAAACCTCAATGCTGCCACTCCAGTCAGGGACTAGTAATAACTTATTATATCTTAATTACTTCACACTTTTTACTGAGGAGAATGCTACTTAGTACATGTTACTTTGTCAAAAAAATTCTCAACCATTCAGATCTTAATACATGTCTCTCTCTTGAAGGACTTCCTGGAACAGACTTGAATGTATCTAGAAAGTTCTAGCCCTAAGTCTTATAGAAAATTCATAGGAAATCTGGGTAGTTGTCTCTCATTTGGAGTTATGGGTAGTATAGTTTCCCTTTTTTAAAAGAAAGCTAATTATTAACTCAAAACACACAGACAAACCCATACATTTAACTTAGAATAGCAAGAACCCAAGCTTGTACTAAATGACACTAAAATGTATTTATACATAAATTTCACTGTTTCGGTCACAGAAACGATATACTGAAAAGATTAAGCATGCCTGGAACATTGCAGACAGAACATTTGGGATGTTGAACATACTGTTCTGAAACAAATTAATGCTGGGATGAAAAATTCCTTTCTTAAGGAACTGAAAGATCATTTGCTGAAGGTGAGCACTAGAATTGAAATTAGGATTGAAATAGGTAATGAAATGTTTCTGGGATCATGTGCAAAACTGAAGACATGGGCCATTTTGTAGCCCTTGAAACTCAAACAACTGAATCTTATTTGCACTTACATTATTCACTGCCTTGCCCTGATTAAACTCTGTGGGCTATGGGGATTGGACTGAGTTGTTCTTATTGCACATGCCTCATTTGGTGATAAACGCTAAATCAGAACACTGAGTTCCAGACCTAGATTTAAATATATATAGAACAGAGTGATGTCTGAGCCACAGGCCATGGAAATCCCATGAAATACACATATTTCGCCATTGTAGACTGTGATATATTAGACTGGTAACCTGAAGCTTTATTGATAACCTTTGAGAATCAGTGAACAATTTCACTAAATGATAATTGCAAGAGGTTTAAATAGTCCTTATATGGATACTTACCAGCCAGAGACTCATTATCTGTCGATAGTCACGGATGTGACTGAGTATCTTAAACTGCATTTTAACCTGTTAATCTTCTGTTTCTTTCCCTTGACTGTTTGTCTACCTCTTATCCTGTCACCTGAAGATTACAGCTCACCAACATCACTCAGTGTTCTCATATCATACTCTGGTATTGTCTACCATGCAGATACAGTTTAATAGTGACAGCTCATGGAGATGAATTCTGCAGTAGGAGCTTTTGCCCAAGGTGCCTTTTGTTATAAAGTTGAAGGTGTTACTGTACCTTTAAGAGAGAGTGAATGCTGTTCTGCACTGAAAGCTTACAAGCACCTGTCATATGACTAGCCAGCAGTCTGAGTGTAGTAGAAAATTGAAAATATGTAACATTTGTCTGTGAAATGGATACCTGAGTTGGTTGTTATTTTGACAACCATTCAAATTTAACCAATCAGTTTAAATTATGCTGTGGGATACTAAAACTCAATCACGTTTTGCCAACATCAAAAAAATGAAACGATCGGATGTTAGGGATGCAAAAAAGGCAGGCATTTTAAAAATCAGACAGAACAACTGTCATTGAAACAGACTTAAAACATGGAAACAATCTCTGTCAAAGGTACCTTTTCATATGAAACATATTCGCAGTAAATGAAAGATGATCCAGGGCGATCTTCAGCCAAAAGAAGACAGACAACAAAGATAACAGCTGCTGTATGGTTTTGAAATTAAGTTGATGTAATTTTAAAAAGTGTTTTATTGGAATAGTATATTGTTATAGAGTTGGAGGCAGATAATAAAGAGTTAAGAGAAAGGGAGGCTGAGAGTTGTGAATAGTTGTTTAATGTTATCTTTTAGAGTTATTTTATTTAAATAGTGGAATTTGGGAAGTTCTGTGTTGCTCATATTTTAACAGATTACCAGATGAGGTGAGTTTTTCTGGGTGTTTAGTTTAATTAACAGAAGGGTTCACTGCCGAGTCATAACACCTTGTTCCATTACCTTACCCTCTTACAGACCTGGTTCTACATCCTTTCAACAATTTACCTAACAGACAGACAGGCATGCAGTCAATAGTTTGTCAATGAGGCTTTGGAACCTTTCAATGATGTTTACCTCCTGGAGCATGGCAGCTAGTGCCATACAAAAATGCATTCTGATTCTGCCTGTGTGGTTTGCTGGACTGTGCCTATTGGGAAGCATCTTCCATCAGAAGTCAGGTCTGGAAATTTCTGGGATGAGGTAAGATGGTAACTTTTTGTATGATCGGCATTAGAAATGGAGAATCCAGCTGGAAGATGTGGGCCCTTGGGTATGATGGGTCTATGGCCCTTGGTGAGGTTAGAAGATGTGTCATAGTCTTCTCCGTGTTCAGTTCATCACTCACAAAAGGATTTGTGATATTTCACAGGTATCTGGGATTGTTTAGATTTTTTGAGGGTATTAAGTTTAAGGACTTGGCAAAGTATTGGCAAAGTCACGTGATGCATTTTCAGCCATTTTGATAGCTGCTATGTCTGTTTTAAAATGAAGTTTTAAAGTTTGTCACATCCTTGTGGTTGTACCAGCATGATCCGAGCCTGCTGCTGCTTGGAGCTATGCCTGTTGTATCACACAGGCAATGTGCTTGTAAGATAGTCACACGATACTCTGGTAAAAAGGTAGCTGCCTCACCTTCAGTCACACTCTCTGTGCAATGGAGGCAGTCAGTTATATGTGTGTGTGTGTGTCAAACACAGTAACATTATTGGTACTGTTGTAATAGCATGGTTATTGTACGAGCAATCCAGTAACCCCATTCTGGGGGCATGATTCAAAATCCACTATGGTAGATGATGAAATTTGATTTCAATTTTAATAATGATTTCAGGCTCATGCCCGAAACGTCGATTCTCCTGCTCCTTGGATGCTGCCTGACCTGCTGCGCTTTTCCAGCAACACATTTGCAGCTCTGATCTCCAGCATCTGCAGTCCTCACTTTCTCCTAATCTGGCTTATATGTGACTCCAGACCAACCGCTAACATCTTCATGATGCGCAATAAATAGCTGACTTGTCAGTGATGCCCGTAAACAAGTCAAGAAAAGAAGGCAGGGATTTATGTATAGGTCTGTGATATTGTAACCTTGAAAACAGTTAATTCTGTTAATAAACTTCAAGACATCTGTCTCAACATGAACCTAACTTACCGTTCTATGTGGACTAATATTTAGGGCTGAATTCGACCAGGTTTGTGTAATTTTCATTGGGTAACATGCAGAATTTCTCTTCACGAGACTCAGTGGGTTTTTTCACGCAATTGTTATCAACTCACCTCATTAAAGTTGCTCAACCAAATTTCCCATTTGTCATAGGTGCAAGTATTTTGGAAATTCCTTATTACTGTTAAAATATCATTGTGAATCTGGTCAAGCTCTATCAATCTGGAACTGTGTTGTACGCATGTTCCCCAGACATGGCAGATACAGTGAAATTGACTTCCCACTTCTCACAAGGACCTGGAGGTCTTGATGATTGGAATTGTGAAGAGGAGGGCTGTCCCCTTCCCTCAGGAGTGGGAGAGGAGGCCATGACACCAGACCCTTCCAGCTGGATCCAAGGTTGCACCACCATCTCGGGTTAGTACAATCTCAACTGTCTGGAAGAATGCCAGGTCAATAGCCTTCTCCACTCTGTCAGTGTAAGTGCCACCATCTTTTCTCCAGAACTTCATTCTATCTCTGCTACTGCACCTACCTCCCACTAAGGTTCATGCTCTACCACTCTCAGAACTGCCTGCGGCAATTTCCCTCTCACGCTCTCACCCACTCTACTGCCTCTGTGTTTCCTTCTCACTCAGTTGGGTCAGTTCACCACCTTTCCCCCACCAGAATCAGTGCTAACAGCTGTGCCATCTCATTGTATCTCACTCAGTCCCTCCAATTTTCTCGTTCCATCGGAGAAATGGCCCACAGTGAGGCAGAAAGAGTCTAGAAAGATGATGGGGTGTTCAACATCCTGTTCCTCACCCCTTATAAGAAAAGGATTCTGACTTTCGCTGCCCCAACTGTCCAACTGATGGTGCCCAAGATTGATATCAGGGCCTGCCCTGTGTCAGGGCACCTTGATTTAGGGCTGCCTCCATGGACGTCACTGAGGATGACTCCTCTAAGAGACTGAGCCCTGGCTGTCTGCTTGCTGGACATGCAGTATGTTTGCTGCATAATCAGCTAGCACATGACGTGGATGTGAGATTGACGTAGCACGCTGCCATACAGCAAGAGGTCCGCCCGCTAGACTGACCACTGCTGACAACCATGACAAGCTGTCTGGTTTTGTGTCTGTGCTGAAAGTCAAGACGGAAGAACTGTGAGCTTTCAGGCTCCAGTTGAGGGGCAAACTGCATAAAAAGTACGAGACAAAGCAGAGATGATGTCAGCATCTAAATTTGATGAAAGCAAGTAAATGCTAAGATCTCTGAAATACCAGCTGGTCCAGTCCATGAGCTTGGTGCCTATCCCTATGCAGGAATGTCCTGGCATTTGAATGAAAGTTGCTGGCACACTCAAGTGCAGCATTGAGGGCCATAGCCATACTTTAAGTGGGTCAGAGAATTGTTTTTAGCTGGCACATGTCTGATATCAATATCCATGAGTGCAGAATGCACTCAGTGTCTGCCCATGGAGCAAGGCAGGAGATGCTAATATCTGCTGTCTAAGATGGTGATCTAGAGGAGTGATCAGAGACTTGGATTCATCAGGTACCCATTCCAACTTGCATGTTGAGTATTCTCAGCATCTCGTTTCTATCCGGCACTTGGGAGATTGGGAGACTGCGTATCCATGAGGGAGATTCAGTAATAATCAGGGTAATAATTAAAATTCCCTGGACAGGGGCAAAGTTTCAGTGGATTAGAAAATGGCTAATATGATGCGTTTATTCAAAAAGGGAAGGAGGCAAATGTGGGAAATTGCAGACCAGTTAGTTTAACATCTGTTGTTGGGAAAGTGTTAGAATCAATTATCAAGGAAGCAATATCAGGACATTTGGAAAGTCAAAACATTATCCATCAAAGTCAACATGGTTTTATGAAGGGCAAATCATGTTTGACTAATTTGCTCGAGTTCTTCAAAGATGTAACAAGCAAAATGGATAATGGAGATGCTGTAGATGTAGTTGATCTGGACTTCCAGATAATGTGTTTGATAACATGCTGCATGAAAGGTCAATTCAGAAGGTTAAGTCATTTGGGATTGGGGTAATTTATTATCCTGGATAGATGACTGGCTGATGGTGAGTACACAGAAAGTCGGGATAAATGTTTTTTTTTTGGATGGCACGATGTAACTTGTGGGTTACCACAGGATTCAGTCCTTGGACTCCAGCTATTTACAATCTATCTTAATGACTTGGATAAAGGGATAGAAGACTCCATGGCCAAATTTGCAGACATAACAAAAATGAGCAAGATGGTAAATTGCAATGAGGAAATAAGAACTTACAAATGGATAAAGATAGGTTAGGAGAGTGGGTCAAAATGTGGCGGATGGAGTTTAACGCGGGTAAGTGTGAGGTCATGCATTTGGGTTGGAGAAAATGGGAAGGTGACCTATGATTTGAATGGGGAGAGGCTTTGGGAAGCTCCGGTGCAAAGGGATCTAGGTGTGCTCGTTCATGTGTTACAGAAAACTAGCACGCAGGTGCAGCAGATAATAATGGAATGTTGGTTTTTATATCTAAAGGAAGAGAATATAAAGATAAGGATATATTGTTGCAAAAATACAAGGTATTGGTAAGACCACACCTGGAGTATTGTGCACAGTTTTGACCCACTTATTTGAGGAAAGATGTAGTAGCATTGGAGGCAGTTCAGAGGAGGATCACTAGATTGATCTCAGAGATGAGGGGTTTGTCACATGAAGAGAGGTTGAACAATTTAGGCCTATACTCTTTGGAATAAAAAGATTGAGGGGAAATCAAATTAAGGCATTCAATATGATACAAGGTGTAAATAAAATTGACATTGATTAGATGCTTCCCCTTGTGGGGCATTTTAGGATGAAAGGCCATTGTCTTAGGATAAACAGTAGCAAATTTAAAACAAAGTTGAGATGAAACTATATCTCCCAAACTATTGTGAATCTGTGAAATTTGATATTCAAAAATGTGGTGGATGCTGGGACAGTGAGTAAATTTAAGTAGGAGTTAGACAGATCTTTAAATAGTAATGGGTTGAAGGGATATAGTGTGAGGGCAGGAAAATGGGGGTGAGAAACGTATCAGGCATGATTGAATGGTGGTGCAGACTCAAGGGCTGAATGGCCTAATTCTGCTCCATTGTCTTATGAACCTATGGTAATAATTAGCAAGACTCATTGCAAATAAGCTTCTTGTCACTCACTAGCAAGAATCTGATCCTACCACGGGACTATTTGGCTTTGATGTCGCGAATGGCTTCAGTGGCTACCCAGGTGCATTTTCACAAATTTCTTGCAATGACCAACATTGCTCAGGTGTTGGAAAGATTCCATCCAGAGAAAACTATAAACTGCCAAACTCTTCCTCTCCTTTGTCAAATGATAATTCATTCTTTTTTACAGGCTGCATTAAGTTATCCACCCCAACAATTCAAGGACATGAAGGAGGGGGTGGGGGTATGAAGGTGGGAGGAGCAGTATTGCGAGTCAGAAGAATGATAATGATGTTGAAAGTAAAGAAAAGCATTAGGAAGATGTGGAAAGGACCCAAATAGGTTCCAGTGCCTTTGCTCTGCCCTTGACCTGCCTGAAACCGCATAGATCTCCTCCAGGGAAGTAGTTTCTTCATGTTCTTAGTCAAGTAGCGTTAGGGAAAGGACTGCTACATGTGTCCATAGGTCCCTTGACTCTGAATAGGTTGCTGGAGAGGCCAAGAATCTACCGTTGGTTTCTGTACAACATGGTTTACATTTCACATTTACTAAAAATATTCTGCTCTTCTATTCCTCCAACCAAAGTGAATAATGTCACTCTTCCACACTTAACATCAACCACCTTGTGCTCACTCACATACTCCTCATGTAGAGGAATGTGGAGAAGACATTTGGTATGCTTTCCTTTATTGGTCAAAGCATCGAGTATAGGAGGTGGGAGGTCATATTGCAGCTATACAGGACATTGGATAGGCCACTTTTGGAATATTGCATGCAATTCTGGTCTCCATCCTATCGGAAGGATGTTGTGAAACTTGAAAGGGTTCAGAAAAGGATGGTGCCAGGGTTGGAGGATTTGAGCTATAGGGAGAGGTTGAATAGGCTGGGGCTGTTTTCCCTGGAGCGTCGGAGGCTGAGGGGTGACCTTATAGAGGTTTATAAAATCATGAGGGGCATAGATAAGATAAATAGACAAAGTCTCTTTCTTGGGGTCAGGGAGTCCAGAATTAGAGGGCATAGGTTTAAGAAGAGAGGGGAAAGATATAAAAGGGACCTAAAGGGTAACTTTTTCACTCAGAGGTTGGTCTGGGTATGGAATGAGCTGCCAGAGGAAGTGATGGAGGCTGGTACAATTATAGCATTTAAAAGGCATCTGGATGGTGTCATGAATAGCAAGGGTTTAGAGGGATATGGGTCAAGTGCTAGCAAATGAGATTAGATTCGTTTGATATCTGGTTGGCATGGATGGGTTTGACCGGAGGGTCTGATTCCGTGCTGTACATCTCTATGACTCTCAATCAGAGTTTCTGTTTTGGGGAATTCGGGAGATCTCCCGCAGTTCTGAGCAAGTCTCACTTGACTTCTCTCCACAGATGCTGTCAGGCCTGCTGAGCTTTTCCAGCAATTTCTGTTCGTGTTTCTGATTCACAGCATCCACAGTTCATTCAGTTTTTACTTGGTATATGTTTTAGTACCCTTTGTGTTCTCACAGCATACACTCGCACCTAACTTTGTAAAATCAGCAAACTCAGATACTCTGCCTCTTTCTTTGTCTAAACAATTAATATAGATTGCAGTCAGCTGAGGTTCCTGCATTAATCCTTGAGGTCCGTGATGGAGCCAGAGGTCATGATTGAAGACTGTGGGGTTCAGTGTTGAGGTCAGAAGACTACTGAGTGCTGAGTTGAGACATGAGGTACTGTCACTCGAGCATGCATACAGCTTCACTGCAATACTGCAGAAATGTCAGTGTGGGAGTAAAGTGAAGAGTTAAAATGTCAAATAATCGTAGTTTCAGGGTCATTCACTGAACACAAGATATGCCATTTGATCTCCCATCAACTCCATGAAAGACACTCTTCAGTTTGTTCAAAACCTGCTGATCTTACAACACAAAGAGCTATGGATGACCAAGGTTTGAAGACTGTAATAATCTATGATCCAGGACTGTTTGCTGAGGACAGTCACTGCAATGTTCTGAGGCCCTCTCACCATTGTACACTGAAGGGCTGGAAAAGCAACATCCCTGAGGCTATATGCCTCAGAAAATGTTCGACAAGAACCAGTTGTAAATGTACATAATAAATATTACCTCTCATGGCAAGAGCAGTCAGATAAAACATAAAATCTGAAAGAACTGCAGGTGCTGTAAATCAGAAGTAAAAAGAGAAGTTGCTAGAAAAGCTTAGCAGGTCTGGCAGCATCTATGAAGGGAAATCAGTTTTGTGTTCAGTGACCCTTCCTCATAACACGTACTCATGTAACCCGTGAGATAACTGAAGTAATTAATCTGTATTGCACTTTGTGTATTGCTGATTTTGTGCTTTCATGTAATGTACTTTTTATTCTCAATCTTTGAGCTTCATGACTAAAGTGTATGTTTGGAAAAATATGTAGTTTTCTTTGTGATGTTCAGGACAGGAGCAAGTTTTGATGAATACAACTTTCTTTTGAAACCAATTGCTAGTTCCTCAGAGCAGAATCTGAGTGATTAAGGGGGTTTGTCCAAATGTCTTTGGATCAGAGGAAAGATAGTTTTGAATCAGGGAAATGCAAGGAAACATAATTATTCATTGAGCAATGCTCTGAGGAAACAACTTTACTAAGGTGCACATTTCCAAGAGGCCATTGCTCCCTTGGTCATTCTGTCACATTCAGATCACTGGGCATAGACGCAATCAGTGTGTGGCAGTCCTGAGATAATCCCATGTTAATTGTGTGCAACCTTAGTCTGTAAGAGCTTCTCTCGAGAAACAAAATGTTCTTGCCCTCAGATCAAAGTTTAGCATTGACATTCTGATGGCTTTATCACAGCACCACACTTTGCAGTTGGAGAAGAAATTAAATAATTGATATGAAAAATTGAGTTTATCTTGTCTTCTTCACTTCTGGCAATATATTTCCCTCTTTGGTTAGATGGACAGAGTTATGGAAGATGGTATTTAACCCTGATAAGTGTGAGGTGATGCGTTTTGGAAGAAGGAACAAGGTGAGGGAGCATTTAATGAATGGCAGGACATTGAGTTGCTTAGACAAACAGAGGGATCTTGGGATAATTATTCATGGATTCCTGAAGTCGACAGGACAAGTGAATAGGACAGTTAAGAATGCATCAGTTTTCATCAGTTGTCACATAGAAAATAAGAGCAAATTGGTAATGATAGAGTTGTACAGAGCGTTAGTTAGGGCACAGCAGGAGTACTGGGTGCAGTTTGGTCACCTCACTGCAGGAAGGATGTGATAGCACTAGAGGGGATACAAAGGAGGTTCACCAGGATGTTGTCTGGGATGGAGAAATCGTGTTATAAGGAGACACTAGCTCAACTTGAAATGTTTTCTCTAGAGCAGAGTAGACTGAAGGGGAACATGATTGAGATGTATAGGATTATAAGGGCTATGGACAGGGTGTGAAAATGAAAGCCACATTCAGCTATTCCCCTTGGTTGAGGGGTCAGTCATGAGAGGGCATAGTTTTAGGGAAAGCAGCAGGAGACTCAAAAGGGATTTGGGAAAAGCTTTTTCAATCGGAAGGTGGCAGGAATCTAGAATTCACAGCCAGAGAGGGTAGTGGAGGCCAGAAACCTTACAACCTTTAAAAACAATTTGAACAAGAACTTGCAATATCACAACATTCAAGGATATGGAACAACTGTAGGAAATTAGAATTAGCGTACGTTGAGTGGCAGCTATTGTAAGTGCAGACTCAGTGGGCTGAAGGACCTTTTCTACATTGTATGAATCTATGACTGTAGGTGGAGTTGAGAATTATTAAGTTAATCATGATCTCATTGAATGACAGAGCAGATTCAATGGGCCAAATGGCCTATTAGGCTATAAACACTAAAACACTTCTGTAAACATGTCGTGCTTCAAGTGACCTGACTGAAAATGGAGTCTAAGACCTCTTTATCCATCAAATCACATGCCTTGATTTGTGATGGTGTCATGAGCATGCCTCTTATAAGTATATAACACAATTTCAGGTGCTTAATTTCACATACCCAACTGAATTAACCTCAGATGATGTAACCAAAGCAATCTACAGCAACATCCTTGTCTGCTCAATATGTATGAATCAGGACGCTGAATGTAAGATTTACAGCTGTGATGTTAGAACTTACATTGGAAGGTAAGAATTGTGAGGTCTGACCAAGTACTACTTACTCTTTCCCACCAGGAGCATTGCTTGGGATATGAAGATATTTTAGATTGTTGGAGACCTGTTGATTCACAGTATAAACGTTAAAGAGGCCTGTGGATAAGACACCAAGAATTTTGTTTTTGTACCCTATGCTGTTTAATTCGTTACAGGTTGTGGGTCCTCCAGTCACTTGATTGGGAGGGCTTCGAACATGAATAAAGGCTATCTTTTTATCAAGACCTGCAAGTGGGACAGTATGATGGGAACTCCATACCTACCACAGCAAGTTAAAAACATCACATAGAAAGGCATGTAGCTTGAGACACTACAGCACCTCAAAGGCCTGCCATTTCCAAATCTGCCTAAATGTCTCCTTACTGGATAGATGTTTGTGTTTATCGCTCAATGATATGAAATGCTCTAAATTTCCTGAAGCACACATAAAAGGGGAACTGAAAAAATTACCGCAATCTTTCAGCCTAAAATTAGGAAACACAAGTTTCTGTTACAAAAATTATCAGGAATGGAATGTTTGGAAACGCAACATGATCAGTGCAAAGGACTTTCTGGTTGCATATTATTAGTCATTTGGAACTAATTCTGTGTAGACTCAACATAAACAGAGGCTCTGTAAGTGAAGCAAACGTCACAGACCTAGGCAGTGTGATGGGTGTACCATTAAAAACTGCTCAGCTCTGGCTGAGGCCCTGCTGGAAGATGCACACAGCTTCCGATGCAAGCTCAGAGTTTTGTTAAACTCTCCTCAATGCCTTTTCATTTCATGACAAACAAGATTGCCCAGTGAATGATACCCCTGTGGCTAGACTGGCACCAGAGTATGCTCTTCAACAATACCATGATACGTTCATGAAATAATAATGCATTAAGAGGCACCTGCAAGCTTAAAACGTAAAGGGCTGCTGATTGAAGCAATACTTTTCATGTTAACACTCCCAGCATGGCACTGTGCTTAATGGGAGGAGAGGTTAGACTGCCAGCTGTGATGGTCAATGCACATTCCAATTAATAATTGGTAATTTGGAAAGGACAGACTGTGCATGCAACTTCAAATAAAGGAGACACCTGCAAATGAAGCCTGAATGTAAGTCAATGGGGCTGGAAGCTGTACAATTGTCAATGCATATGAGTAATTTTAGGAAGAGACAGGAACATAGTTCTCAGTGGAACTGGCAATAAACAGGCTGTGGATTGGTTGACCAGACTGTAGGTGACTTCATTAATGGAAAGGAATTAAACATCATGATGCATAAGCCAGAAGCGATCGAGTGACACATAAATGGGCATCCATCAGGCATTCTGGGATATTAGAGTCTAGATTAGAGTGGTGCTGGAAAAACACAACAGTTCAGGCAACATCCGAGGAGCAGTAAAATCGACGTTTTGGGCAAAAGCCCTTCATCAGGAATACCCAGTATTAGCAGTACTGAAATGTATTCAACCACCATCTCATGGCCTGACATATCCCTTTTTTAGGACAAGAGATGAGGGGAAATTTTTGTCTGTCAGAGATTTGTGCAACTTTGGAGCTCTCTCTTTCAGGCAGTGGAGGCCATTTATAATTCTGCATGGCACGGTGGCTCAGTGGCTGGCACTACTGTCTCACAGTGCCAGGGGACTCAGTGGCTGGCACTACTGTCTCACAGTGCCAGGGGACTCAGTGGCTGGCACTACTGTCTCACAGTGCCAGGGGACTCAGTGGCTGGCACTACTGTCTCACAGTGCCAGGGGACTCAGTGGCTGGCACTACTGTCTCCCGACTCCCACAGCTACCTGGATTACACCTCTTCCCACCCTACCTCTTGCAAAAATGCCATCCCGTATTCCCAATTCCTCCGCCTCCGCCATATCTGCTCCCAGGAGGAGCGGTTCCACCATAGAACACACCAGATGGCCTCCTTCTTTAGAGACCGCAATTTCCCTTCCCACGTGGTTAAAGATGCCCTCCAACGCATCTCATCCACATCCCGCACCTCCGCCCTCAGACCCAACCCCTCCAACCGCAACAAGGACAGAACGCCCCTGGTGCTCACCTTCCATCCTACCAATCTTCGCATAAACCAAATCATCCGCCGACATTTCCGCCACCTCCAAACAGACCCCACCACCAGAGATATATTTCCCTCCCCACCCCTCTCCGCCTTCCGCAAAGACCGTTCCCTCCGTGACTACCTGGTCAGGTCCACGACCCCCTACGACCCACCCTCCCATCCTGGCACTTTCCCCTGCCACCGGAGGAACTGTAAAACCTGCGCCCACACCTCCTCCCTCGCCTCTATCCAAGGCCCCAAAGGAGCTTTCCACATCCATCAAAGTTTTACCTGCACATCCACTAATATCATCTATTGTATCCGTTGCTCCCGATTCGGTCTCCTCTACATTGGGGAGACTGGGCGCCTCCTAGCAGAGCGCTTTAGGGAACATCTCCGAGACACCCGCACCAATCAACCAAATCGCCCAGTGGCTCAACATTTCAACTCCCCCTCCCACTCTGCCGAGGATATGGAGGTGCTGGGCCTCCTCCACCGCCGCTCCCTCACCACCAGACGCCTGGAGGAAGAACGCCTCATCTTCCGCCTCGGAACACTTCAACCCCAGGGCATCAATGTGGACTTCAACAGTTTCCTCATTTCCCCTTCCCCCACCTCATCCTAGTTTCAAACTTGCAGCTCCGCACTGTCCCCTTGACCTGTCCGGACTTGTCCGACCTGCCCAGCTCCTTTTCCACCTATCCACTCCACCCTCTCCTCCCTGACCTATCACCTTCATCTCCTTCCCCACTGACCTATTGTACTCTATGCCACTCTCTCCCCACCCCCACCCTCCTCTATCTTATCTCTCCACGCTTCAGGCTCTCTGCCTTTATTCCTGATGAAGGGCTTTTGCCCGAAACGTCGATTTTGCCTGTCCTCGGATGCTGCCTGAATTGCTGTGCTCTTCCAGCACCACTGATCCAGAATCTGGTTTCCAGAATCTGCAGTCATTGTTTTTACCTCGTTGATTTTAACCCTACTGCGAATCCTCTTGCAAGGATGCCTGCCTTGAAGAAGATTTCCTCCTCTCTCTACAAGAATCTCAGGGAGTCTCTCTCCCACTGCAACTCCCAGGTCATTTCCTCAGCCCTGAAGCTCTTCAACCATGTCGTGAAACAAACTCACTACAACAGCCACATTCGCTTTCTCAGTGCCTGTCTCCGTAACCAACTCACCCCACACGGACTCCGGACCACCTTTAAACCAGCAGAGTTCGGACCCGAACAGGACAAACAGTACAGATTACAGATTCAAAAACACCAGCAACGGTTCTCCATCAAGATCCTCCGCTCCACGCTTGCAGCAATGCACCGGCACCTAACCTCTCTACAGTCTGCCCTGCCTCAGCTGAGGGCCACACTCTCTCAGAATTGCAAAGGACCCACTCTGTACTACATCCTCAGGAGAATCCATACTCTCAACAAACAGTATTTCAATTCCATCTCAAACATCAAAAACTGTAAGTACAACAAACGTTTATCTACCCACCTCCATAACCAGCGCTCCTTGAACATTCCAGAAGATTCCCCTGGCCTCGGAAACGCCATTAGCCATGTGGCTGATGCAGCTACCACTCCCACGCTGATTGATGATGTCACTTCCGCCCCCCATCATGGCCACTCCCACAGCCACTTCCGGCCCTCACATCATCGCTGATGCCACACGCTCAGTGACTTCCACCACCCCTACTGCCGTGTCTGCCACCACTTCCGACCCCACCAGCGCCACTCACCTGCATTCTGCTGACACGCCCCCCACAGACCCCACTGTCACTATCCCCACCCCCCAGAACCCCGAGGGGAACACTACCCCTGCTCATGACTCTACCCCCATTCCCCCCACCATCACACCCACTCCAGGTACTGGCTCCGACCCCACTCCCAGCTCTACACCTACAGCTCCCAGCTCCCAGCCCTGCCGAGTTTTCACCATCCCCCCAGACCTCCCTCTCACTGAGGACGAACGATCAGTCCTCAGCAAAGGACTCACCTTCGTCCCCCTCCGTCCACACATCAATGAATTTAATACACGCCGTGACATCGAACAATTCTTCCGTCACCTCCGCCTCCGAGCTTACTTTCACAATCAGGACCCCCGCCCACCTTCCGAGGACCCCTTCGCCCACCTCCAACACACTGCATCCACCTGGACACCCCGCGCTGGCCTATTACCTGCCCTCGACCTCTTCATTTCCAACTGCCGCCGGGACATTAACCGCCTCAACCTGTCGACCCCCCTCCCCCACTCCAACCTCTCACCCTCACAACGCGCAGCCCTCCAATCCCTCTGCTCCAATCCTGACCTCACCATCAAGCCAGCGGACAAAGGGGGCGCAGTGGTAGTCTGGCGCACTGACCTCTACATCGCTGAAGCCAAACGCCAACTCGAGGACACCTCTTCCAACCGCCCCCTTGACCATGACCCCACCCCCCATCACCAAACCATCATCTCCCAGACCATACAGAACCTCATCACCTCAGGAGATCTCCCACCCACAGCTTCCAACCTCATAGTCCGGGAACCCCGCACTGCCCGGTTCTACCTCCTTCCCAAGATCCACAAGCCTGACCACCCTGGCCGACCCATTGTCTCAGCATGCTCCTGCCCCACTGAACTCATCTCTAACTACCTCGACACTGTCCTATCCCCCCTAGTCCAGGAACTCCCCACATACGTTCGAGACACCACCCACGCCCTCCACTTCCTCCAAGACTTCCGTTTCCCCAGCCCCCAATGCCTCATCTTCACCATGGATATCCAATCCCTCTACACCTCCATCCGCCATGACCAGGGCCTCCAAGCCCTCCGTTTTTTCCTCTCCAGACGTTCCCAACAGTACCCTTCCACCGACACTCTCATTCAGTTGGCCGAACTGGTCCTCACCCTTAACAATTTCTCCTTTGAATCCTCCCACTTCCTCCAGACCAAAGGGGTAGCCATGGGCACACGTATGGGCCCCAGCTATGCCTGTCTCTTTGTTGGCTACGTAGAGCAGTTGATCTTCCGTAATTACACCGGCACCACTCCCCACCTCTTCCTCCGCTACATTGATGACTGCATTGGCGCCACCTCGTGCTCCCGCGAGGAGGTTGAGCAATTCATCAACTTCACCAACACATTCCACCCTGACCTTAAATTTACCTGGGCCATCTCTGACACCTCCCTCCCCTTCCTGGACCTCTCCATCTCCATCAGTGACGACCGACTTGACACTGACATCTTCTACAAACCCACCGACTCCCACAGCTACCTGGATTACACCTCTTCCCACCCTACCTCTTGCAAAAATGCCATCCCGTATTCCCAATTCCTCCGCCTCCGCCGTATCTGCTCCCAGGAGGAGCGGTTCCACCATAGAACACACCAGATGGCCTCCTTCTTTAGAGACCGCAATTTCCCTTCCCACGTGGTTAAAGATGCCCTCCAACGCATCTCATCCACATCCCGCACCTCCGCTCTCAGACCCAACCCCTCCAACCGCAACAAGGATAGAACGCCCCTGGTGCTCACCTTCCATCCTACCAACCTTCGCATAAACCAAATCATCCGCCGACATTTCCGCCACCTCCAAACAGACCCCACCACCAGGGATATATTTCCCTCCCCACCCCTCTCCGCCTTCCGCAAAGACCGTTCCCTCCGTGACTACCTGGTCAGGTCCACGACCCCCTACGACCCACCCTCCCATCCTGCCACCGGAGGAACTGTAAAACCTGCGCCCACACCTCCTCCCTCACCTCTATCCAAGGCCCCAAAGGAGCTTTCCACATCCATCAAAGTTTTACCTGCACATCCACTAATATCATCTATTGTATCCGTTGCTCCCGATGCGGTCTCCTCTACATTGGGGAGACTGGGCGCCTCCTAGCAGAGCGCTTTAGGGAACATCTCCGAGACACCCGCACCAATCAACCAAATCGCCCAGTGGCTCAACATTTCAACTCCCCCTCCCACTCTGCCGAGGATATGGAGGTGCTGGGCCTCCTCCACCGCCGCTCCCTCACCACCGCCGCCTGGAGGAAGAACGCCTCATCTTCCGCCTCGGAACACTTCAACCCCAGGGCATCAATGTGGACTTCAACAGTTTCCTCATTTCCCCTTCCCCCACCTCATCCTAGTTTCAAACTTGCAGCTCCGCACTGTCCCCTTGACCTGTCCGGACTTGTCCGACCTGCCCAGCTCCTTTTCCACCTATCCACTCCACCCTCTCCTCCCTGACCTATCACCTTCATCTCCTTCCCCACTGACCTATTGTACTCTATGCCACTCTCTCCCCACCCCTACCCTCCTCTATCTTATCTCTCCATGCTTCAGGCTCTCTGCCTTTATTCCTGATGAAGGGCTTTTGCCCGAAACGTCGATTTTGCCTGTCCTCGGATGCTGCCTGAATTGCTGTGCTCTTCCAGCACCACTGATCCAGAATCTGGTTTCCAGCATCTGCAGTCATTGTTTTTACCTCCTAATGTCTCACAGTGCCAGGGGGCTCAGTGGCTAGCACTACTGTCTCACAGTGCCAGGGGGCTCAGTGGCTAGCACTACTGTCTCACAGTGCCAGAGGGCTCAGTGGCTGACACTACTGTCTCACAGTGCCAGAGGCCTCAGTGGCTAGCACTACTGTCTCACAGTGCCAGAGGGCTCAGTGGCTAGCACTTCTGTCTCACAGAGCCAGGGGGCTCAGTGGCTAGCACTACTGTCTCACAGTGCCAGGTGGCTCAGTGGCTGACACTACTGTCTCACAGTGCCAGAGGCCTCAGTGGCTAGCACTACTGTCTCACAGTGCCAGGGGGCTCAGTGGCTGGCACTACTGTCTCACAGTGCCAGGGGGCTCAGTGGCTAGCACACTACTGTCTCACAGTGCCAGGGGGCTCAGTGGCTGGCACTACTGTCTCACAGTGCCAGGGGGCTCAGTGGCTGGCACTACTGTCTCACAGTGCCAGGGGGCTCAGTGGCTAGCACTACTGTCTCACAGTGCCAGGGGGCTCAGTGGCTGGCACTACTGTCTCACAGTGCCAGGGGGCTCAGTGGCTGGCACTACTGTCTCACAGTGCCAGGGGGCTCAGTGACTGGCACTACTGTCTCACAGTGCCAGGGGGCTCAGTGGCTAGCACACTACTGTCTCACAGTGCCAGGGGGCTCAGTGGCTAGCACTTCTGTCTCACAGTGCCAGCGGGCTCAGTGGCTAGCACACTACTGTCTCACAGTGCCAGGGGGCTCAGTGGCTAGCACTACAGTCTCACAGTGCCAGGGGGCTCAGTGGCTGGCACTTCTGTCTCACAGTGCCAGGGGGCTCAGTGGCTAGCACTACTGTCTCACAGTGCCAGGGGGCTCAGTGGCTAGCACACTACTGTCTCACAGTGCCAGGGTTCTGGGTTTGATTCCACCCTTAGGTGACTGTTTGCACATTCAACTCCAGTCTACGTGGGTTTCCTCCCACATTCCAAAGACGTGCAGGTTAGGTGAATTGGCCATGCTAAATTGCCCAGGGATGTGCAGGTTAAGTGATTAGCCACGGCAAATATAGGGTTAGGGGTGTGGGTCTGGGTTGGATGCTGTTCATTGGGTTGATGTGGACTCAAAGGGCTGAATGGTCTGTTTCTACACTTTAGGGATTCTATGATTCCTTAAGACAGTGTTTGATAGGTTCTTATTAGTTAAGGGAATCAAAGGTTTTCGGAGATAGGTGGGAAATTGTAATTTGGCACAGAAAATAGATCAGGCATGATCTACAGAATGGCAGTGCAGACTTGAAGACCCTACTTCTGTACCTAATTAATATGTTTGTACATCTTCTCCACTCTAGCATTACCATCAAGCTGGGAGAGCAGCCCTGATTCAATGAAAAATGCAGGACAGAGTCCTAGGAGCAGCACCAGGCATGCCTCAAAATGATGTGTCAACCAAGTGAAACCACAATACAGGGTTAAACATGCTAAACAACACACAATAAACAGAACTAAGCAATTCTCCCAGCCAATAGATCAGATCAAAGCTCAGTGGGGGTCCTGCCACATCTGGTCATGAGTAATGGTAGACAAGCAAGCAACTAATCCAAGGAGGATGCTTCATGATCCTGAATATGGGGAGAGTCCAGAAAATCCAGAAAAAGACAATGTTGAAGTCTGTTGAAATAGTCTGTTGAAATAGAACATCACAGATATCAAAGTAGAACTAACTAAAGCCATGTGATCTCATGAAATAGCTGACAGGACTACCTTCAAAGGTTATGAGCCTTGATAATAATTTGACTGCAGTGCTGGAGACTTATTGTCCAGAACCAGCTAAGTTTCTAGCCAAGCGGCTCCAGTACAGGATTGGTATCTGCCCAACAATGTGAAAAATCAGACAGGTATAACCTGTCCACTAAAAGCTGGACAAATCCAATCTGGCTAATTACTGCCAGTTAGTCTACTTTCAATTATCAGCAAAGTGATGGAAATCATCTTTGACAGTTCTATCAATTGGCTCTTACTCTTCCATATTGCATGCACTGATGTGAGATCTGCCAGCGTCACTTAACTTTGATGTGGGGCATTTACAATGGAAATACGATCATGGTTGGATACTGCCTAGTTGGAGATGATCATGGCCAGGTCCTTGTGGGGCGCCAATATTTAGCCCAAAGCAAAATATTGTGCTGGCCCTTGTAAAATTGGGCACCAACTATTTGTGTCTGAGGAGTCATCAATGATGCAGAAAATTGTGCATTCATTGATGAACATCCCCAGTTCTGATCTTATAAAGTTATAGAGTCATAGAGATGTACAGGATGGAAACAGAAACTTCGGTCTAACTCGTCCACACCAAACAGAAAGCCTAAATTAATTTAGCCCCGTATTTTCCAGGATTTGGCCAATATCCCTTTAAACTCTATCTATTCATTTTAAATGTTGTAATTGTACCAGCCTCCACCATTTCTTCTGGTAGCTCATTTCATGCACGTGTCAATGTCTGGGTGAGAAGGTTGCCCCTTAGGTCCCTTTTAAATCTTTTCCCTCTCACCTTAAGCTTATGCTGTCTAGTTCTGGACTGTGCTACCCTGGGGAAAAAACCTTGGCTATTCACCCTATCTATTCACCTCATGATTTTATAAACTTCTCTAAGGTCACCACTCAGCCTCTGACACTCTAGGGAAAATAGCTCCAGCCTACTCAGCCTCTCCCTATAGCTGAAACACTCTGACCCTGGCAACATATTTGGAAATCGTTTCTGAACCCTTTCAAGTTTCACATGTCTCTCCTATAGCAGGAGACCAGAATTAAATGCAGTATTCCAAAAGTGGCCTAACCAATGTCTGGTACAGTCACAACATAATCTTCCAACTCCTATACTCAATGCTTGACCAATAAAGGCAAGCATACAAAAAACACTCTTTACTATCCTACCTACCTGCAGCTCTACTTTCAAGAAACTGTGAACTTACACTTAAAGGTCTCTTTGAACAGCAACCTTACCATTAAGTGTATAAGTCCTGTCCTGATCTGCCTTTCCAAAATGCAGCACCTCACATTTATAGGAGTTAAATTTCATCTGTCACTCTTCGGCTCAGCGACCCTTCTGATCAAGATCCCGTTGTAATCTGAGGTAACCTTCTTTGCTATCCACTATACCTGCAATTTTGGTGTTGTCTGCAAACTTATTAACCATACCTCCTATGATCACATCCAAAATATTTATATAAATAACAAAAAACAGTAGACCCAGACCAATCCTTGTGGCACAACGCTGGTCACAAGCCTCCAGTCTGAAAAGCCACCCTTCACAACTGTCTGTCTCCTACCTTCAAGCCAGTTCTGTGTCTACGTGGCTAATTCTTCCTGTATTCTGTGAGATCTAACCTTACTAACCAGTCTACCATGCAAAACCTTATGGAACACCTTAATGAAGTCCATATAGATCACGTCCACTGCTCTGCCTTCATCAATCGTCTTTGTTACTTCTTCAAAAGATGAAGGGATGGTCTTTGATCCAGCAGCTACAGATGGTTGGGCCTAGGACACTACCCTGAGGAGCTCCTAATGAGGTATTCTGGAGCTGAGATGACTGACCTTCAAACACAACTCTCTTCCATTGCATCAACATGATTCCAGACAATGAAGAATTCTCCCAGATCCCACAGACTCCTGTTTTGCTCAAAACCCTTGATGTCACATTTGCTCTAGTGCTGCCTTTATGTCATGAGCAGTCACTCTCAGCTCACTTCTGAAGCTCGAGCTGACTGTCCATGTTAAGACCAAGACTATAATGAAAGCTGGAGGTGAGTGATACAAAAAGAACCTAAAATCAATCTAATATTGGTGAGTATATGCCTCCTGATAGCACTGTTAATGATACCTGTCAACACATTGCTGAGGATTGAGATTGATGGAATAGGTCTTGATTGTATTTCATTTCTCTGTTTTCTTCTGGATCTGGGCAATTTTCTACATTTCTGGGCAGAAGCCAATGTTGTAGCTGTACTGGACCAGCTTGGCCGGGGTAGAGTAAGCTCTGGAGCACGCATCTTCGGAACGCTGGGTGGAATGTTGTCACAGTCCAAAATATACCTTATCTTCAGTGAGCACGACACTCCCTGATGTCACATGGAATGAATTAATTTGTCTGAATATTGACATTTAAATGGTGGGACCTCAGGTGGAGGACAATATAGATCATCAGCACAGCTGGCTAAATATTGCTGTAAGTCGTCCAGCATTCTCTTTTACACAGCAGATAGGCTCCACTGTTATTGTGGATTGAGATGTTGACAGACTATCCAGCCAATTTAGTTGTTTAAACTGCCATCAACATTCATTGCTGCATATGATAGGATGGGCTGAATGGCCTCCTTTGGCACTGTAATAATTCTGTGATTCTGCGACTGCAGACTTTCACTTGAATCTGTTGCCTGGGTGTATATTGAACCTGTTGGTGAATCAGACCAGGCGAAATCTGGTCCTGTGTCTAAATCAGACCAGGTGTAAATCAGGCCGGGTATAAATCAAACTGGGTGTAACTTACTTTTTGTTTAAATCAGACCGGGTGTAACTCACGGTGGATCTAAATCAGGACGGGTGTAGATCAGGCTGGATATAAATCAGGCCTGGTGTAACTCACTCTAGATCTAAATCAGGCAGGGTGTAGATCAGGCTGGGTATAGATCAGGCTGGATCAGGCCACGTGCATATTCAGCTAGGTCATCATTGGGCCTGGTTTATGTTGGGTTGCTTTGCAAAGATACAGTAAAATATAAATTAAGGCTATTTACCAGGCACCTGTTCTGTGTTACTCTCCAAGACCCCAGGACAGGATTGTTTGAATGATGCGGTTTCCTGACCTCCCAGAGCTGATGGTGACAAAGGTCGTCGAGTTAATCCATTGGAGGTTAAACTCAACAAAGTATACACTGAGATCAAAAATGTCAATCGTTTAGCTATGTCTGTCATAGAGTCATAGAGTCACAGAGATGTACAGCAGGGAAACAGACCCTTCGGTCCAACCCATCTATGCCGACCAGATATCCCAACCCAATCTAGTCCCACCTGCCAGCACCCAGCCCATACCCCTCCAAACCCTTCCTATTCATATACCCATCCAAATGCCTCTTAAATGTTGCAATTGTACCAGCCTCCACCACTTCCTCTGGCAGCTCATTCCATACACGTATCACCCTCTGTGTGAAAAGGTTGCCCCTTAGGTCTCTTTTATATCTTTCCCCTCTCACCCTAAACCTATGCCCTCTAGTTCTGGACTCCCCGACCCCAGGGAAAAGACTTTGTCTATTTACCCTATCCATGCCCCTCATAATTTTGTAAACCTCTATAAGGTCACCCCTCAAATAATGCAAATAATTTCTTCCTAACACAACTGACATTTCTAGCCTGAAATGAATGATTGTAGTTCTGATGCCCAGAGTGTGACTGTGCACCAAATATCTCTAGTCATATAACAGAACTGGGCACAGCAGACTGGCCAGACTCTCTCATCTCAGCAGCATCAGAGTGTCCCTGCAGTAGACACTTGGTGGTGATAAAGGAGGAATGTGAATTGTTGGGGTGGCCGTCTGATGTTGGAAGGAGGCAGATGATAGGGGTGTCTTTTTCCTCCCAATGGCTTTGGCAGGCTCCTCCCCTTTTTCCTGAACTCCTCCCGCCAGTTGGAAAATGGAGACCAGTTGGAAAATGTCCTGTCCATGGTTGCAGAGGCAAAACCCAGGAATAAAGAGCAGTCACTTGGAAATGAACATACCAGTCATGCTAGAGTGCTATTCTCAAGTATGTCTCTTTCATCAGGTGTACTAGTTTATCCTCCTGGGAAGTGGAACCTCAACTGGCCTCGTTTGTCCCATTATAGAATTATAGAGTGGTCAGGGCAGGTAGGAGACTGGTGGAAATAACTTTCAAGAAATATTATATGTCTCCTCACCTACAGGCATATCTGCAGGCTCTTGTGATGCAGTGATAATGTCCCCACCTCTGACCCAGGAGGCCCAGGTTCAAATCCCAATTGCTCCAGAGAGGTATAATAACATCATTGCACAGGTTGAAAGATATCTGCTGCCTTCTCTCTATTGCTGTAATATGACCAGTGAGGGTTCCTACAATGGGCCTCAGAGCCAAGAAATGTTTACTTCAGACTGGAAAGGTCACTTGGCATTGTGAAGAGATTATTTGCATGTTGGAAAAACAAAACAAAGCCATTGACATTTTAACTCCTCTCTTCTGTCGTTTCGCTTTCAGTCAATGGGCTGGTGAGAGTTTGTTGTTTAATAATAAGCTGTAATTTATAACTTGTTCAAACAATGCCTCCGGCTGTTTATTTTTCAGAGTCGGCTGCACTTGTTCTGTGGCCGTTTGCCAGTAAAAGTAAAAGCTGCTCGTACATGATTGCGTGGCTCACAGGTTGGATCCTGCAAATTTCGATCATTACCGCTTTGAGCACAGCTTGTTCAGCATAATGCAGTCAGCTCCCCATGCAGCACGCACTGCAGTTGCATTTCGAAGAATTGCAATAAATCAAATCAAGAGGATCTGATGGTCGAGTGGAATTATTGCTGGACTATTATTCCAGTGAGTTGAGAGTGTGGTGCTGGAAAAGCACAGCAGGTCAGGCAGCATCCGAGGAGCAGGAGAATCGATATATCAGGCAAAAGCCCCTGTGGCTGATGCTGCAATGCAATACTGAAGGAGGACTGTTCTGTTAGGGGTGTAGTGTAATCCTAGCGGAACAGAACATAACAGAACCATTTCCTTATGAAGGGCTTTTGTCCAAAACGTCGATTCTCCTGCTCCTCGGATACTGCCTGACCTGCTGTACTTTCCAGCACCACACTCTTGACTGTAATCTCCATCATCTGCAGTCCTCACTTTTGCCCTTTTATTCCGGAGACCCAGGTATCATTCTGGGGACCTGGGTTTGAATCCTGCCTTTGTAGATTATGATGAAATTTGAATTCAGTTCTGGAATTAAGAGTCTAATGATGACTATGAAGCTGTTGATGGAAACACCGATCTGGCTCACTAGTGTTCTTGAGGGAAGGAAACTGCCATCCTTACTGGTCTGACCTACATGTGACTCCAGACCCACAGGCAATGTGGTCCATTCTTACCTGCCCTCTGGGAAGAGCAATAAATGCTGACCCCGCCAGAGATGCTCTCATCCCGTGAATGAATTTAAAAAATCGCTTTAAGGGGATTCCTATTTTCCCCTCTGGAAATTCAAAGCCTGCCATTGCATCCCAACATCTATAACAGTGATGTTTATCCTCAAGATGCCAGAGTGCTCCTACAGTGATGTCTCCAAAGATGCTGAGAACATAGAACAAAGAACATTACAGCACAATACAGGCCCTTCGGCCCTCGATGTTGCACCGAACTGTGGAACCAGTCTGAAGCCCATCTAACCTACACTATTCCATTCTCGTCCATATGCCTATCAAATGACCATTTAAATGCCCTTAAAGTTGGCAAGGCAAAAGTGAGGACTGCAGATGCTGGAGATTAGAGTCGAGAGTGTGGTGCTGGAAAAGCACAGCCGGTCAGGCAGCATCCAAGGAGCAGGAGAATCAACGTTCTTTGCGAGTCTACTACTGTTGCAGGCAGTGTGTTCTACACCGCTACTACTCTCTGAGTAAAGAACCTACCTCTGACATCTGTCTTATATATATTACCCCTCAATTTAAAGCTTTGCCCTCTCGTGCTAGCCATCACCCTCCGAGGAAAAAGGTTCTCACTGTTCAATCTATCTAAACCTCTGATTATCTTATATATCTCAATTAAATCACCTCTCAACCTTCTTCTCTCTCATGAAAACAGCCTCAAGTCCCTCACCCTTTCCTTATAAGACCTTCCCTCTATACCAGGCAACACCCTAATAAATCTCCTGTGAACCCTTTCCAAAGCTTCTACATCCTATAATGCGGTGATCAGAACTGTATGCAATATTCCAAATATAGCCACACCAGAGTTTTGTACAGCTTCAACATGATCTCATGGTTCCGAAACTCAATCCATCTACAAATAAAAGTTAACATACCAAATGCCTTTTTAACAACCCTATCAACCCGGGTGACAACTTTCAAGGATCTATGTACCTGAACACCGAGATCTCTCTGCTTATCTACATTACCAAGAATCTTACCATTAGCCCAGTACTCTGCATTCCTGTTACTCCTTCCAAAGTGAATCACCTAACAATTTTCTGCATTAAACGCCATTTGCCACCTCTCAGCCCAGCCCTACAGCTTAGCTATGTCTTTCTGCTTCTCAAAGGCTTTCCCACCGTGATCCCATTTCAAGATTTGGAAATCATTGAGATACCTCGGTGAGCTGTGGGGAGAGAAAATAATCTGCTGATGCATATGGAAGTGGGAGGGGCGATGTGTGACAGTCATTGCTGCCTCATAACTCGTGACACCAATATTTCATCTCTTTAAGTTCTGAGTAACTGAGTAATTCTTTCCACTTTTTCTTGTCTCCAGGCACTTTTATCTTTGAGAAGCTTACTAAAAGGGCTTTCTTCAGCTGTGCAGTGACAAATCCATTTCCCCTAATCTGGCAAAAATTACTTACTGAAATATAAGCTGGTTTGTCTATTTCTGTGTCTGAGCTAAGTGATTCTAAGTATTCTAATTGCAGAGGAAATCTTATTTCTCCAACATGTGAAACTTTTATAAAGGTGTATATCAAAAATAGGAGATGAGGATTTCCTCACACTTGATTAGGTGGACTGGTTCTAATGTATTTTTGCTAAAAATGTTAAATCCAGTTCAGATAATCCCATTTATTCCATATTGATGTCATGAACCTTGGCTAACCAATGTAGTTAGCTGCAAAAACAGAAGTTGCTGGAAAAACTCAGCAGGTCTAGCAACAACTGTGAAAAGAAATCAAAGTTAACATCTGTTTTTGTTTCTGATTTACAGCATCTGTAGCTCTTTCTGTTTTAGTCAGCTGATTGCTCTGCTCTTTCTAAGTCAGTATTTTTCATTTTTTGAAACAATTTAATCCATGAGGATTCTAGGTCTGAAAATTAGATGGTGATATCCAAAGATCAGTGATTCATATTTTATCACAAAAAGACATACTGCTAATCAAGAAAAGAAGGAGAAACAAAACTGGAAAATACAAGTCAGGTGGTCTGATGTCAGGCATGAAGACGTAGTAGAATTTAGTATTAAGTTCGCCACAACAATGTACTTAAAAAGCAGAATATGGTCAGACAAAGCCAACATGGTTTAATGAAAGGAAATCATGGTTGACAAATATATTAGAGCTTTTTTTGTAAAGATGAGGTGTGATGATGGCTCACTTAGGATGCTTGACAGTTACAAGTTAGCCAGGAAGGACCGAAAAAGAGAGGTAAGAAGAGCCAGGAGGGGACATGAGAAGTCTTTGGCAGGTAGGATCAAGGAAAACCCTAAAGCTTTCTACAGGTATGTCAGGAATAAAAGAATGACCAGGGTAAGATTAGGGCCATCAAGGACAGTGGTGGGAAGTTGTGTGTGGAGTCCAAAGAGATAGGAAAGGTGCTAAATGAATATTTTGTCAGCAGCATTCACACAGGAAAAAAACAATGTTGTCGAGCCAAATACTGAGATAAAGGCTACTAGACTAGATGGGATTGAGGTTCACAAGGAGGAGGTGTTAGCAATTTTGGAAAGTGTGAAAATAAATAAGTCCCCTGGGCAGGATGGGATTTATCCTAAGATTCTCTGGGAAGCCAGGGAGAAGATTGCAGAGCCTTGGCTTTGACCTTTATGTCGTCATTGTCTACAGGAAAAGTGCCAGAAGACTGGAGGATAGCAAATGTCCCCTTGTTCAAGGAGAGTAGAGACAACCCTGGTAATAGTAGACCAGTGAGCCTTACTTCTGTTGTGGGCAATGTTTTGGAAAACATTATAAGAGATAGGATTTGTAATCATCTAGAAAGGAATGATTTGATTAGGGATAGTTGACACAAACCTTACTGAGTTCTTTGAGATGGTGGCCAAACAGGTGGATGAGGATAAAGCCGTTGATGTCGTATATTTGGATTTCAGTAAAGCATTTGAAAAGGTTCCCCATGCTAGGCTATTGCAGAAAATACGGAGTATTGGGATTGAGGGTGATTTAGCAGTTTGAATCATAAATTGGCTGGTTGTAAGAAAACAGAAGGTGATGGTTGATGGGAAATGTTCATCCCTGAATTCAGTTATTAGTGGTGTAACACAAGGGTCTGTTTTGGGGCCACGGCTGTTTGTCCATTTATTAAATGACCCCCATGAGGGCGTAAAAGGATGAGTTAGGAAATTTGCGGATGATAGTAAAGTCGGTGGAGCTGTGAACAGTGCTGAAGGATGTTGCAGGTTACAGAGGGACATAGATAAGTTGCAGAGTTGGGCTGAGAGGTGGCAAATGGAGTGTAATGCTGAAAAGTGTGAGGTGATTCATTTTGAAAGGAATAACAGGAATACAGAATACTGGGTTAATGGTAAGATTCTTGGTAGCGTGGATGAGCAGAGAGATCTCGGTGTCCATGTACATAGATCATTGAAAGTTGCCAGGTTGATAGGGTTGTTAAGAAGGCATGCAGTGTGTCAGCTTTTATTGATAGAGGAATTGAGTTTCAGAGCCATGAGGTCATGTTGCAGCTGTACAAAACTCTGGTGCGGCCGCACTTGGAGTCCTGTGTACACTTCTATTCGCCACATTATAAGAAGAATGTGGAAACATTGGAAAGAGTGCAGAGGAGATTTACCAGGATGTTGCCTGGTATAGAGGGAAGGTTTTATGAGGAAAGGTGAGGGATTTGAGGCAGTTTTCATGAGAGAGAAGAAGGTTAAGAGATGATGGTACCAAATTAGGTGGGAACGTAAGCTTTGTGGAGGGTATCAAGAGATGGTAAAGAGCTATAGGCAGGTTAAGTGAGAGACCAACAATGTGTCACATGGTGTATAATGTAGGGATACATGAGATTATTCACTTTGGTAGCAAGAATAAAAAGCCAAACATATCTAAAAGAGATAAAACTTGTTATGGTTCTTGTTCAGAGGGGCTTGGGTGTACTCATAGAGGAGAATAAAGTCAAAAGGCGTATGAGGTAAACAACTATGAAATCACTTGGTATATTAGTTTGTATTGCAAGTGAGACTAGAGCACAAGAAGAGATCTTGCTACAATTGTAGTGTTTTGGTAAGAATGTATGTAATGTATCGTGTATTTTGGTCCTGATATTTGTGCAGGTACAGTGATAGTCCACCAGATAGGTCCTTGGTATAAGAGGGCTGTCCTGTGATAAGCTGGGTAGGTTGTGTCTATATCACAGGAATTTAGAAGAGGGAAAAGTGATCTCATCCAAACATTCAAAATTCTGAAGGGGTTTGATAGGGTAGACACACAGAACTGGTTTCCCTCTTGCTAGGGAATTTTGAATACAAAGACAGAATCTCAGGGTCAGGATATGTTATCTCAGGATAACTTCTCAGTTCATTTAGAACTGAGAAAAGAAGAAACATATTCAATCAAAGAGTTGTGAATGCATGCAATTTTCCACCTGGAGGGATTCTGTTTGCTCCATCTTGGAATACATTTAAAGGTGGGACAAATAGAAACTCAAGGGTCATGAGAGTGGTAGGAAAATGCAATCAAAACCAAATATCAGCCATGAACATATTAAATGGTAAAGCAGGCTTGATTGGTTGGGTCGAGAGTGTGTGGTGCTGGAAAAGCACAGCAGGTCATACAGCATCCAAGGAGCAGGAGAGTCAACATTTCAGGCAGGAGACCTTCCTTGATGGGCTGAATGGTCTACTGTTGAATGAAAGAATGATTTTATTGTCATGTACACTTTACAATGAGAAAAACAATAAAATACAGTGAAAAGCTTTCAACTGTTGCTACGATCCAACAACATTTTGAATAGTTTTAAAATTAATTTTAAAAAATAGAAAAATATAGCTTAAAGGGAGTCCATCATCCCTGAGCCAGCTCATCATCAATGACACCTTCGTTGTCATCCCTCCTCCACCACCTCGCTGCTGTCTACACCAGACCCAACCAACATTGAAGTCGTCATCCTTCAGGCACATCTTTTGCCGCTGGACTGAATCTAGTCTGTCACCATTGCATCACCAGTGCGTGCCCCAGACACACCAGTGTCCGAGTCTCGTCTGTCACTGCTAGGCCCACTTCATTGATGTCACTGTGATGCCCTTCTGCTACCGCCAGCACTTGACCCAGACAACATTGAAGTCACTGATCCTCAGGCACCATTTTCTGCCACTCAGCCCTACTTTGCCGACTTCACCTCCACTAATGTAGCAGCCACCAATTACGATGTCCTGTCCCATGCTCGTCCCGGAAAAGTAAATAGGGGCTCAGTCCAGACTGTGCTGGGATTTCTCGCCACTGCCAATGCAGTCCAAGCATAGTAGAGGAGGAAAGTAAAGGTAAGTAAATAGCTAAATAAAATAAGCAAGTAAAGGAAAAAGATCAAGAAAACAAAAAAATAAGAAAATTAAAGTGGTCAGAGAGGACGAGCCGCAGCACAGGAGCTTTACTCCACCACCATCTTTATGACACATTGCTCCGCAGAGATGGGCTGGTAGTGAATGGATCATAAAATAGTGGCAGAATCCAAGGGAAAGCAGGCTGACGTGATTCCATCATCACCAAACGCTATCAAAGGTGGGAGTAGCAGCTGCTTAGGCAGCTACTGCCTGGAGAGTCAGCCAAGTAAGATAATGATTTGGCTGATGGATGCCCATTCAGCAACCCAACTAACATTTTACCAGTGTTGCAACTCACCCCCAGTCCCAAACATGAGCTTCACCTCAGCTCCCTTACCCCCCAACCAACCCCGAGGGGTGCCTTTCATCGTGGGACCAATAACATGCTGGACAATTACAGCCTTTAACTCTCTTTCTGCACCCAATGTGAAATCTGTTCACTCTCATCCACATTTCTCTTGTAGTAATGTTCCAATCTGCCAGTTCAATTGATTAAGGAGGACCGCAATCACTTGTGCTGTCTGTGCAAGTGTTAGCAGCTCACTCTTTCTGCAATCTCTGGGGCAAGACACTGTGGTGATTAGGTGGGCAAAGGCAAGTCTAATTAATGACAGATTTAACAAGATTCACATCTGAAGCAAATTATGGCCCATTACAAATGCAGCACATCAATGTAATTAAATTCATACAAAGGAATAAAGAAAGACTTGAATAGGTCTAGCAACTTTTTATGTGTCTCAGAAACATCCAAAGTACTTTGCATACTTAATGATTCTCAATAAAAGCAGCAGCAGTATTTTTTCACATGGCACAAACAGTGGGAGATCTTTGATAAAGCTGACAATGGGATTTTGGCCAAGGCACCAGGAGAGTGATTTATTTACTCTTCAAGTAGTTTCCATCAATTTAAACCAAACCAACATTCTTCATTTTCTTGGCCATGCTTCATCCAGTTCTTGTACATAATACAGACATGGGGTAAAAATTCACCTTCTTTGGTAACTGGGTGCTATGAGTTGGACAATATGAGGAAGGTGAGGTGGTTGAGTCTTGAAAGCTCCTAACCTGAAAGACCTGTTTCCATTCCATGGCAGGGAGGTAGGAGTTGGACTCTTTTCCTCAGGAGACAGGTTGGAGAGTATAGCAGACATGGACAGATACTGGGACACTGACCCGGTACTTTTTCTCTTCTGTGCAACGTGAGCAGCACGGTAAAGCGAGCTGATTTAACCCATCTCTAACTGCCGTTGAACTGAATTGCTAGGGTCATCTCAGAGGGCAGTTGAGAGTCAACCAAATTGCTGTGGGTCTCAAATCACATGTAGGTCAGACCAGGTAAAGAAGGCAGATTTCCTTCCCAAGAGGACATTGGACAGCCAGATGGACGGTTACAATGACTGGCAATAGTTTCATCGTGACCATAACTGAGACGTGATTTCAATTCCATACTTAGAGTCATATCGCATGGAAACAGACACTTCAGTAAAACTAGTCCAACCTGTTTGCTCCAGGCCCATATCCCTCCAAACCTTTCCTATTCAAGTACTTATCTAAATGTCTTTTAAACATGGAAACAGTGCAGACATTCACCACTTCCTCAGGAAGTTCATTCCCCATTCGAATGACCCTCTGTGTAAACAATTTGCCCCTCATATCTTCTTTAAATCTCTCTCCTCTCACCTTAAAAATACTCCCCGTAGTCTTGAAATGTCCCCCCTTAAGGAAAGGACATCTACCATTAGCCTTATCTAGGCCCCTCATGATTTTATAAATCTCAATTCCTTTAGCTGCCATGTTAGGATTTGAGCCCATGACCTCAGAGCCTTTCACCTGGGCCACTGCAATTCTAGTCTGGTGACATATCACTACACTACTGTCTTCTCTCACAATAAATGCTAAGCCCTCAAAGCCCTCATCCCTTGCCATCCTCACCCTTATTCAGCCCACATGCCATTCCATAGGTCCATATATTTCCGATGCCCCTTCTATACTTCCTTAAGCAATTCACATCACTGTTTAGACTCCATGCCCTGCTGTATTGTTTATGCCCTCACCATTCTTTCTCGTGCCTCCTCACATCCTGCCAGCCCCTCCCATATCTCCTTTCATTCTCCATTCTCGCTTCATGTCCCTGCATGATCTTTTATATTCCCCATTCCCGTCCTTCCCTCCCCCTCCATGTATACTCTATAGTCACTCAGCCCAGGATTCATGTGGACAAACCTCAGACACAATGCATGGGAATCAAAATAGTAAAGTGCTTTAATATCTAAAAAAGCTTTTACTCAATGCATTTCCAAATTAAAATGAAGATTCTTATTCATAAAACCTATTAAAATGTAAATTCCCTCAAACGGTCAATCTGTTGTTAAAGCAAACATTTAGTTCATGAAGCACCTAAACTATCAAATCAAACGTGAACAGAAACCATGTTAGGTGATTCAATATCTTTTAAGACTCAGCCAAGCATTCATAATCAGCTTCATTATAAGTGCAAAACTCAAAAATATAAACCATCGAACTGACTGAAATGGGAAAGAATATGACTTTTTTCTAAGCTACAGCTGATGCCGTCCCAATCATAGCTGTGTAAGAGAAGATTAGGGTTTTCTAAGTGAAAATATTAACAAAGAGTCCAAAAACAAAGAACAATACAACACATGAACAGGCCCTTTGTCCCTCCAAGCCTGTGCCGACACATTTTGCCCTTATACTAAAACGGTCTTCGCTTACAGGATCCGTATCCTTTTATTTCCGTATTTATCCAGGTGCGTCTTGAATGCTACTATTGTGTCTGTTTTCATCATCTCCTCTGACAGCGCATACCAGGCATTCACCACACTTTGTGTGAAAAACGTGCCTCACACTTTCTCTCCCACACCTTGAACACGTATCTCCTAGTAATTGATCCCACTATTCTGGCGAAAGGCCTCACACTTTCCACTCTATCCACGCCATTCACAATCTTACAAAAGTCTACCAGGGCACCCCTCAACCTCCTGCATTCCAACGAAAACAACTCCAGCATTTCCAATCTTTCGTTATAACTAAGATCTTCCATACCAGACAACATCCTGGTAAACCTTTTCTGTACCTTCTTCAAATTATCTATATCCTTCTGTAGATCCAAATGTGGCCAAACAGAAGTTCTATAAGGCTTCAGCATAACGTGCCTATCCTTATACTCAATGCTGGAAATGTGTTGCTGGAAAAGCGCAGCAGGTCAGGCAGCATCCAGGGAACAGGAGAATCGACGTTTCGGGCATAAGCCCTTCTTCAGGAATGGGGAAAGTTGGTCCAGCAGGCTAAGATAAAAGGTAGGGAGGAGGGACTAGGGGGAGGGGCGTCGGAAATGTGATAGGTGGAAAGAGGTCAAGGTGAGGGTGATAGGTCAGACTGGGGTGGGGGCGGAGAGGTCGGGAAGAAGATTGCACGTTAGGAAGGCGGTGCTGAATTCGATGGATTTGACTGAGGCTGAGGAAGGAGATGTGGCTGTGGTAGCGAGTCTGTTTGAGAATGTGGCTGAAGAGCTTCTGTGCAGAGGAGATGACCTGGGGGGTGCAGTGAGAGAGGGACTCACTGAAATCTTTGTAGAGGGAGGAAGAGAGCTTCTTCAAGGAAGGCATCCTTGTAAGAGGATTCGCAGTAGGTTGAAATCTTTGAGGAGAAAGTGAGGTCTGCAGATGCTGGAGATCAGAGCTGGAAATGTGTTGCTGGAAAAGTAAAGCAGGTCAGGCAGCATCCAGGGAACAGGAGAATCGACGTTTCGGGCATAAGCCCTTCTTCAGGAATGGGGAAAGTTAGTCCAGCAGGCTAAGATAAAAGGTAGGGAGGAGGGACTAGGGGGAGGGGTGTCGGAAATGTGATAGGTGGAAAGAGGTCAGAAGCTCTCTTCCTCCCTCTACAAAGATTTCAGTGAGTCCCTCTCTCACTGCACTCCCCAGGTCATCTCCTCTGCACAGAAGCTCTTCAGCCACATTCTCAAACAGACTCGCTACCACAGCCACATCTCCTTCCTCAGCCTCAGTCAAATCCATCGAATTCAGCACCGCCTTCCTAACGTGCAATCTTCTTCCCGACCTCTCCGCCCCCACCCCAGTCTGACCTATCACCCTCACCTTGACCTCTTTCCACCTATCACATTTCCGACGCCCCTCCCCCTAGTCCCTCCTCCCTACCTTTTATCTTAGCCTGCTGGACCAACTTTCCCCATTCCTGAAGAAGGGCTTATGCCCGAAACGTCGATTCTCCTGTTCCCTGGATGCTGCCTGACCTGCTGTGCTTTTCCAGCAACACATTTCCAGCTCTGATCTCCAGCATCTGCAGACCTCACTTTTTCCTTATACTCAATGCCCCTTCCAATGAAAGCAAGCATGCCATAAGCCTTTTTAACTACCTTATCCACCTGTGCTGCCATCTTCAGTGATCTGTTGTAAAGTTGCAAAAATATATTTTTAAATTTATTTTAAAATGACTATGGGTATTTAAGTCACTTCAGATTCTTACAGATTCAAGCAGTGATTTTTTTTTCAGTTCTGAATGCTTAAGAGCATTTCTTTTTCAATTAGAAAAATACTCTGATCCACTCAAAACATATAATGTTGATCAATGTAATGGTTAACTTCCCTTTGTAAGACTGAGCCCTCTAATAAATCACCAGTAAAAATACACTTACCATCCAAGACAGCATCTATCCATTAAAACAGAGAGAAAAAAATTTTTTGGACTTCAAAGACTGTCAATGAAGAAAATGCCAAGTGCCAATGATTGATTTTTTTTGGCTCCAAGCTGGGATTTGGGATTCCCTGTGCTTCATTCCTCTGTTGATTGGCAATTAGCAAAGTTGAATGTGGAAGGGACCCAACTCCCCCAAAGTCACAGGAGTGCAGGGATTTAGATGGCCCATTGTCTGAATGGAGCTGACAAGGGTGAGGGAGCTGCGTGTGAGCCCACTACCAGAATCCCAATTGCGTGCCAACAAAAGACTTGTTGGACCCAGGAACTTGTTGGAAACCCAGGAACTGGATGCCACCTCCCATTTCATGGGGCTCTCAAATTGTCCAGGCTCTGTGAAAATTGTTCCAATGAGAATGCTGGGGAAAGTCAATTTCACAAAGATCACAGACTTTCTCAGATGGTTCTTAACTGTCCTGTCACCCTAAGCAGAGAGTGATGGGTATAGGGGAATTCAGTTGTAAAGCTTTCCAATGGATGTGCCAAGAGGTAGGAAAAAGAAGCAGAAACCAACATCAAGATTACAAGGCCTTTAACCCACTAAGATCTTGATTCCTTTCTCTGGTGATAGACCTCTATCCTTTTTCTTAATTCCCCAGAAAGAAACGATATTCCACAGCAGAATATTCCACAGTTAACAGCATTCTGTTTTTCATTATGTGACTGCATTGATGGTCTCGTCAGCAGCCAACAGCACAACCTGTGCCAAAGCAGGCCATTTGTGTTCTGTGTCTAATGTTGTCCATTTTTTTCTGTTCCTGCCTCTGATCTTATAGCGCCAGTATTTTTCGTATGTTTTCAGTTGACAGTAACTACATCTTCCAGAAGCTGATATTCAGTGCACAGTATCCCACACAGAGGAATATGATTGATGTCCAAGACACCAGAAGAGCGACAACAAGGCATTGTGTATCTTCCCAATCCCTCTGAATGGGTGTCTGAGCAACAATTATGTCTCTCTGCTTTACTTCCCATGAGTACCACTATTGCTATAGATTAAAAAATGCATTTTTTTATGGTCACTCCTTGTCTTAAGTGGAGTACAACCAATTAAGTTTTTTTGTGACATACTCACTGTTTAAACGCAGGGAATCCTGCAAACAAAGGTGCACAGAAAGCTCCCAGACCTGCAATGTGATAATAACCAAAAATCTTATACAAACCGTTGTTTTTTTGGGGTTCAGGGTCTCTAGCAAGCGAGGAGAAGTGAGAATCAAAACTTCAAATTAATTTTCTGGAGATCAAGTTCACAGCATGGAGTCTGGAACAAGTTTAGTAAAAGCAGAGAGAATTTTGTATGTGTTGTCCATAATAAATACTTACCATTGTGTTTTGACAATTGATGTTTGCAGTGAATGTATTTTTGCATTAAAGTAATGGCTGTGAGTGTTGGACAGAAGAAAACAATGCCTCTTACAGAGATGAATACTAATATAAGGTATTCATAGATACAATGCAGATAGCCACAGTAAACAATGTTTCACAATTCTTATCATGTTCTACTGAAATGCATGGACTTGTTTACCACATCATCTGTTGTAACTTTTCTCAACAGCACAAACCACACACAAAACACCTTCAACAGCTGTAGAAAGCACTGCTACACATTCCACAGCTGTTAGCTAAACAGAGTTTGTTTATCGAATAGATGCTACACTTCAGAAATTAATCTACACTGCCCATGTGACTGTAAATTTTGACCGGGATTACTCTCTATTCAAATTTTCCCACCACCAAGATATAACTGATGGGGTTATGTTTAAACCTTTTTTTGAACAATGGTGTAAACATTTGGAATTCCCCAGTTCTCTGATACCTAAAGAGAATCGTGGCTATTTATGCATAGTGCCTCCACAATTTCCAATCTT
This sequence comes from Chiloscyllium plagiosum, assembly GCF_037043375.1. Lineage (NCBI taxonomy): Eukaryota > Metazoa > Chordata > Chondrichthyes > Orectolobiformes > Hemiscylliidae > Chiloscyllium > Chiloscyllium plagiosum. The sequence continues at coordinate 89,246,842 of NW_028270151.1, forward strand.
ACTTCCTTCAATATCCTCAATCCATCTCATTCCATCCAGGTGATATATCAACTTTCAGCATAGCCTTTCTAGCCCCACACATTTAGTTTTAGCCCATTTTATGTTTCAATTAGGGTAGACAGGATAGATAAAAATAAACTATTTCCACTGATTAGAGATTCCAGACTTCAGGGGCATCGCCTGAGAATTATGGCCAAACCCTTCAGTAGAGATGTTAGGAAGCATTTGCACACACAAAGGTTGGTGCTACATCAGCTGTTAATTTCAAATCTGAGATGGATAAATGTTTGTTAATCAAAGTTATTCAGGGTTATGGGCCAAAGGCAGACACACTGAGTTATGGCACATATTAATCATGGATGGAGCAATAGGCTTAAAGGGTTGAATGACCTACTCCAGTTCTTATGCTCCTAACCACTTCCTCCCTATTACAACTCCAGCAGCATAAAGACAATCACAATGCAATAATTCAACACCACAACAATGTCCTTTGCCTCCATCTCCTTTTGGTAACAATTGGCCCATTCTGCTAATTCGTTCCTATTTACAGCTCTAAAGAAGAAATTTGAATTCAATTTAAATTTGCAGCAAGGTCTTCTCATGTTCTCACTTTTGCTTGTCTTACTTTTCTTTAATTAGTAATAATTTTTAGAATACTATCTGAATTGAGCCAACATGCGGGGTTATGAGGGGAAATCGTCAGAGAATGGCACTAAGCTTAACTTATTCACTGTAGATAGGATGGGCTGAATGTCCTCGTTCTGCACCATAATAATTCAATGATACTTTTTTCTCTTGCCTTTGAACATTGCATGTTCAGCACAGTTCTCTCATGAAGCTGACACCTGGCGATATACATTGGCTGCACCCAAACTACCTCCTCATTAAAGTTTGCTGTTCTGCTACCATTTTGCTTGCCAAATTTTGATTCCAATTTACCAGGGCCAAACCAGTTCTCACCACACCTATCTCCAAGAAATCAATTAATTTGAAGTACTCTTTTTGTCTTCTCATAGCTTGTGATACAGTTAGAATTTTGAAATGTTCTCTGACTGAGACTTGATCCCATCCCATTCCCCAGAAATCAGTTCCAGAAATGACTCCATTCTCATTGGACCAGAGGCATACTGAATCAAGAAAATTCTCTGAACACTCTTCACACCTCTATTTATCACAATTACTATTCAATTTAAACTTAAATACTTCATTGTAACTACACTGCGGCACGGTGGCACACTGGTTAGCACTGCTGCCTCACAGCGCCAGAGACCCGGGTTCAATTCCCGCCTCAGGCGACTGACTGTGTGGAGTTTGCACGTTCTCCCCGTGTCTGTGTGGGTTTCCTCCGGGTGCTCCGGTTTCCTCTCACAGTCCAAAGATGTGCAGGGCCAGGTGAATTGGCCATACTAAATTGCCCATAGTGTTAGGTAAGGGGTAAATGTAGGGGTATGGGTGGGTTTCGCTTCGGCGGGTCGGTATGGGCTTGTTGGGCCGAAGGGCCTGTTTCCACACTGTAATGTAATTAAATATAAACTGTAGATTTTGCTCCTCTCTGTAATTTTCCCTGATATTTATCCTGTTCATATCTTTTTCCAGGAGTTAGTGGCCTATATAGTAACTCTAGTCATGCTTTCTGCATTCTCACTGAATAGATTATATCATCCTTTCTTTCTCACACTCTGTAATCAATACAATCACGCACCCTTGTTTTGTTCCTTTCTTATCTTTCCTGACTACCTTGTGTGGAATTTATCACTCTTCCTGTGGAGGATTCAATTTTGTGGAGAATATTTAAGAGTACTGGGAGGGTGGTACATGGGGACTCCACCATTGCTATGATTAAGAGTTTTTTGTGGGATATCCCATTGACAGCACTGTCAGCACAAATGTCAGTGGACATTATGTTCCCAGTGCGATTACTACGACCTCAGCCCTGGCGTTTCCATTGCTCAATCTTCCATCACCCAAAAAACTGGGAGTTGCCATTAATGAGAAAATGAACCAGAGCAGCCATTTACATACAGTGATGACAAGATAGGGTCATTAATGAGAAACTCACCTCCCAACTATTCAAAGCTGGTCCATTATCTACAAAGCACAAGTTAGAGTGTGATAGAGTATTCCCCATTTGCCTGGATGAGTGCAGCTCCGGAAACACTCAAGAAGCTTGACACCATCCAGGATAAAGCAGCCCACTTGACTGGCATCATATATGCACACATACACCATGTACCACTGGCACACAGTAGCAGCAGTGCGCACTAGCTGCAAGATGCACTGCAGTAATTCAACCAGGCTCATTTGAGAATCTGTTACAAATCTTGTAATCTCTGTGACCTAGAAATGCAAGGGGAGTAGGTACATGTGAGAGCCACCACTTGCATATTCTCTATCAAGCCACACACCATCCTGAGCAAGACATGTATCGCTGTTTTTTCAATGTCACTGTGTCAAATTCTGGACCTCCCTCCCAAACAACACTGTGGGTGCCCCTGCACTCAAGCGACTACAGTGGTTCAAGAAGGCAGCTCACCACCATTTTCTCAAGGGCCAACTAAGGATGGGCTATAAGTGCTGGACAACCAGCAATGACGGAGGCTTCTTCATATCTGTATTATATTTCTGTTGTATTATCTACATCTGCAGCATGCTAACTGTAATTACCCACACACCATGCACTTACATATGTACACCTTAAGCATAATTTAGACTTTATTGCTTTCCTTCTTATTCTGATCTTGTGAAGTATCATGCTTTTTATTACTCTTACGTGGTCTGTTTCTTGTAAGTCTTTCTGCAACTAGCTTCTGCTTTCCAGTACTAGACTCTAGGTTCCAATCCTTGCCAATTTAGGTTAAATTTTCCTAATAACAATATTGATACTAGCCCTGAAAGGTGAATACCCCTCCTTCAGTCTGTAGATTCCACCTCCACAGAATTTTGTTGCTACAGCATAAGAAACAAGAATATCATTGGGTGAAAATCTGGAATTCCCTGCCTAAGAGCATTGTAGGGCTGCCTACAGTACATGGACTAGATTAGAGTGGTGCTGGAAAAGCACAGCAGGTCAGGCAGCATCCGAGGAACAGGAAAATTGACGTTTCGGGCAAAAGCCCTTCATCAGGGAAGAAGGCAGGGAGCCTCCAGGGTAGAGATAAAGGGGAGGGGGTGGTGGGACTGGGGAGAAGGTAGCCAAGAGTACAATAGGTGGATGGAGGTGGTGATGAAGGTGATAGGTCAGAGAGGAGGTTAGAGCGGATAGTTGGGAAGGAAGATTGGCAGGCAGGACAGGTCATGAGAATGGTGCTGAGCTGGAAGGTAGGAACTGGGGTGAGGTGGGGAGAGGGGAAATGGGGAAACTGGTGAAGTCCAAATTGATGCCCTGGGGTTGAAGAGTTCCGAGCCGGAAGATGAGGCGTTCTTCCTCCACGCGTCGGTGGTGAGGGAGTGGTGGTGGAGGAGGCCCAGGAGCTCTGCGAGAAGGTGTTCTGTCTCCCCAATGTAAAGGAGACCACATCGGGAGCAACAGATACAATACTTCACCTGTTTCTGACTCTTGAAAGACTTTGGCCCCAGTGAGATTTGGATGGCATTCCTCTGACTGTTGCAAAATTCACCCTCAACTGGGAGAGAAGCACCACCATGGCTTCTCCAGCCAGAAAATGCTCATTGTCCTCATCAATCATGATAGACTGAGTCTCCACATTCAGGCCAGTCTTCTACACAGGGAATGGTAAATGCCTGTAGCACACTAGTACAGGAGGTGGTGGAGGCAAATACAATAGTGATGTTTAACAAGTGTCTTGTCAGACACATGTACAGACAGGGGATAGTGGGATACGGACTGCATGGATGCAAGAGATTTTTTGTTTTGAAAGGCAACCTGGGTCAAAGCAGGCTCAGTGGACTTGCTCGTGTGATGCCCTGTTCTTTGTTCTTTGTGTATTCGATCCACAAGTCTCCCCTCCACAGCGAGATACTCAGCAGTTTGAAGTGGGGTTTTCAATATGTAAAGATGGAGCTTTTTGACACAGTTTTGAGATGTATACTTGATGCCCTCATTTTCAATTCCTCCCCCAGTGTCCTGCTGATGACATTGCCATCACTGACTGCTAACTTCAACCCCACCAACAATCAGTGCAACTTTCTCATGGTTTCTCTCACTAACCAAAAACATGCACCAAGATTGTTATGAATGTCCTCACTCTCTGCATATTCGTCATCTTATCTGATAGTTGTGCTCCATTCAACCCTCTTCTCTTTATATTATTTGCTTTTGTATTTCTTGTCAAATTCTTTTTTGACCCCACACTTTCTATATTTCTTACCCTTGGCAGAAGGCCTTTCTCCCATCATGCTCCATCTCAGATTTCTCCCATTTTACTTTGACATAGATCTGAATTCATTTGTGTCAATCGGATACCGTCAGCCTTTGATATGCCAGTGGTGGAGGTGGGATGCTGGGAAATTTTCTAATGCAGCTGCCATTCCCAAAATCAAGTCGCATCCATTTTGCAGCAGCCTACACCTCAAAGTACCTGACCTGCAATGCTGGACTATCCAACCCATCCTCTTATTTGCTTGCATGTGCTTAAGTCCTGTCCTTGCCACCAATGTGACAGCTTGGGCTGGAGGGCTACATTTGAAGTCACAGATTCAACTTAAGAAAGGTTAAATGGAGCCTGCTTCTCACTGCTGTCTATGTGCTGTCTGACCTTCTCTACAGTACTCTGTGTACTTTCAGATACTGGATAGAATCTAATGCTTAAGCCCCTACGATGGCATCAAAATGTTAGAGTTAATTGTACTTCCCATTTCTTCAGCTGACATTTTCTCTGAGATGTGGGAAGTAGCCTCTTTTCTTTGCATTTGAATTTTCTCAAAACAGGCGGTATGTACCGTATTTGTACAGTATCCTCTATAAAGTTCTTCACAGTGAATAGAATCCTCTCACTAATGTCCTCATTAAGGATTTACTCTTCACAACCTCTTAGTTTATACATTCTTTACCTTTTGTGATAAAACCTAGAATACTTATTGATTTTTATTTGCAATTTGTCAAACTGGCCCCAAATTACTCAACTCTTCAAGAGGAGTGCGACTGCTTGCATTCAGAATATAATTACTGCTATTATTTTATTCATGAAAATACATCATCTCACACTTTTGCTGATACTAAATTCCAGCTGCCAGATTTTAACCCATTTATGGAAAAATTCCTTTTCAACATCCTTTGATTTTCTCTAATTGACTGCCCTTGCATATCTTGGTACTTTTTTCAGATGTGAGCACCATCCCCTCTGACTGACCCTCTGCTGTCACAGTTCTTGCGTAATCTTCCACTCCCTGACTCCAAGTATATTTCATCTCTGTGTAAGGACGAACAAAATTTCCAGGCTAATGTTCTACAATATTTCTGCTCATTTTCCTTAGACAAAACAAAGGAACTGTAGGATATCATTCAACAGTATATTCATCAAATAATGACCAGCCACATTCCACAGATAATACCTCCATGGAAACCAAAGTAAAATAACTATAATGCTTGATCATCTGTGACTATACAGCTTACAGCTGTGGCTCATTTGGTAGCTCTATCACCTCAGAAGAGTATGGTTTCAAGTTCCAGGCTGCTGCTTCATAGGAGAAAGTGAGGACTGCAGATGCTGGAGATCAGAGCTGAAGAAGGGCTCATGCCCGAAACGTTGATTTTCCTGCTCCTTGGATGCTGCCTGACCTGCTGCTTCATAGACCAATATTCAAATAGTCATAGATTTGTACAGCACAAAAACAGACGCTTTGGTCCAACTCGTCCATGCTGACCACATATCTTAAATTAATTTAGTCCCATTTGCCAGCATTTGGCCTGTATCCCTCTAAACCCTTCCTATTCATGTACCCATTCAGATGTCTTTTAAATGTTATACTTGTACCGGCCTCCACCACTTCCTCTGGCAGCTCATTCCACACACGCACCACCCTCTGCATGAAAAGGTTGGCCCTTAGGTCCCTTTTATTTCTTTCCCCTCTCAATTTAAATCTATGTCCTCTCCGTTTGGATTCCCCTACCCTGGGAAAAAGACCTTGGCGATTCACCCGAAACATATTCTTCATGATTTTATTACCATCTCTCAGGTCGCCTCTCAGCCTCCAAAGCACCAGGAAAAATAGCCGCAGCCTATTCAACCTCTCCCTATGATACAAACCCTCCAACCTAGGCAACATCTTTGTAAATCTTTTCTGTACCCTTTCATGTTTAACAACATCATTCCTATAGCAAAGAGTCCAAATTGAACGCAATATTCCAATATGGGGCTAACCAATGCCCTGTACAGCTGCAATATGACACCCCAAATCTTACACTCAATGCAAGTGTACCGAACACCCTCTTCACTAACCTGTCTACCTGTGATTCCATCTTCAAGGAACTATGAAAACGCACTCCAAGGTCTCTTTGTTCGGTAACATTCCCCAGGACCCTACCATTAAGTCTTTACATCCGGCCCTGATTTGCCCAACCAAAATGCAATACAATACATTTATCTAAATTAAACTCCATCTCCCACTTTTCTGCCTTTCAGCCCATCTAATCAAGGACCACACACACAATTTGACCCAATGATGCTGAAGGAACAACAATATATTTTGAAGCCAGGATTGTGAGTGGCTTGTAAAACTTTCAAGTGGTGGTGTCCCCATGTATCTGCAGTCCTTGTCCTTCTAGTTGCTGAAGGTTGTGGTTTTAGTCAGCACTGTCAAAGGAGACTTTTTGAGTAACTGCAGTGTATTTTGTAATAGATACACATTGCTGCTACCGTGCATTGGTTGTGAAAGGACTGAATATTAAAGGTGGTGGAGGAATTACTGATGAAGCAGGTTGCTTTGTCTTGGATAGTGTCACGATTCGACCATAGACTCAGGCTCTCATGTATTCTTTAGAACCTGAGTGGCATGGTGGAACAGTGGTTAGCACTGCTGCCTCACAGCGCCAGGGTCCCAGGTTCGATTCCAGACTGACTGTGTGGAGTTTTCACATTCTTCCATGTCTGCGTGTGTTTCCTCCAGGTGCTCCGGTTTCCTCCCACAGTCCAAAGATGTGCAGATCAGGTGAATTGGCCATGTAGAGGAATAGGTCTTGATGGGAACTCTTCGGAGGGTCGGTGTGGACTTGTTGGGCCAAAGGGCCTGTTTCCACACTGTAAGGAATTTAATCTAATCTGAGCAGTTGTGGCAATAATGATGCAAATAAGGCAATCTTAAAGCACCAACATCAGAGTACGTTCTGAACTTTTGCCAACTTCAGTGCTTCCTCCAAATCAGTGCTCAACATGTAAGGGCATTGTATCATCAGCTGGGGGGAGTGGGTGTTTGGGGGCAATAGGTAGAGGTCAGCAGGAGGTGTCCTTGCCCATGTTTGACTTGATGACATGCGATCCTATAGGCTCAAGGCTCAACATTAAGGTCTCCTTGGGCAACTCCCTTCTGTCTCTATTCCATTGTGCCTGCACCTCTACTGGGTCTGTCCTGCGGTGGAACCAGACATGTCCATGGATGATGATTGTGGTGTCTGGGACATTAGCTGTAAGGTATTACTATGCCACGCTGTTATGTGTCAATAATCTGTGGTGATAGCTTGTCCAGTTTTGACACAAACCCTCAGAAGTTTCTCAGGAGAGTTTTGCAAGGTTGACATTCCAGTGCACAAATCAGTACATGGTGGTGTAGCCTATTTCGTTCCTTTCTTTAAACATTGGAGGGGTTAGATATAGCTAAATGGTTCTCCAGGCCATTTGCAGGGTGATTGAGAATCAACCACATTGCTCAGAGTTTGGAATCTCATGCAGGCAATACCAGATTAAGCACAACTGATTTACTTCACTGAGGGATTAGTGAACCAGATTTTTTTTTATATGACAATTGATAGTGGTTTAATTCCTCATTTTAGTGAATTTAAATTTCACCTTCTAACACAGTAGGAATCAAACCCGCATTTCCAGAATATTCACTTGGCTATCGCTACTAATAGTCCTATGAAAACATCACCGGGTCACCTCTCAGCCAATTGACACTATGAAAAGGGTTTGAACATTTCTAACATCCTCTGCATGTTTTTCTAATTTGACTCTGGGTCCAGTTTAAATGCTTTGCAATTCTAGCTTCCCCAATCAGGTTTCTCTCTATCTAACCCAACTGTACATCATAACACTTTCAATTCAAGAGAATGCAATATTTGTTTGTGCAATTCCTTCTTGTCGTCTAACTCTAGGTGGGTATGTTTCATTGATCAAGAGATATGAGTTTCTGGCAAGGCGAGTGTTAGTGGCTCACCCCAATCACCCATGAAAGAGACTGATGAATTTCCTTCTTGAACCACCACAATCAACATGGTGTACCTACAGTGCTGTTAAGAAGAAAACCAAGCTTCATTCTGGTAAATCTGCACCATTACTGCTCCAGAATAAACACAAAGTCACAGAGTCATAAAGGTCGACACCACTGAAGAATCTTTGGTTCGTTGAGCCCGTGCTGGTCAAAACGAACCATTTAATTAATCTAATTCCATTACCCACCACTTCGCCCATAACCTTAGGATCACAAGTGCGCACCTAGTGGGCGGCACGGTGGCACAGTGGTTAGCACTGCTGCCTCACAGTGCCAGAGACCCGGGTTCAATTCCCGACTCAGGCGACTGACTGTGTGGAGTTTGCACGTTCTCCCCGTGTCTGCGTGGGTTTCCTCCGGGTGCTCCGGTTTCCTCCCACAATCCAAAGATGTGCAGGTCAGGTGAATTGGCCATGCTAAATTGCCCGTAGTGTTAGGTTAAAGGGATAAATGTAGGGGTATGGGTGGGTTGCGCTTCGGCGGGTCGGTGTGGACTTGTTGGGCCGAAGGGCCTGTTTCCACACTGTAAGTAATCTAATCTAATCTAAATGTTCCCAAATTCACATCTAAATGTGAAGTGCATGTCATTAGAATGTAAGAAAGAAGCATAAAAGTTCAGAGCAGAAATAGACCTGCTCTATTCTTCAATATGAACATGCACAATCCTCAACCTCAACTGTACTTTCATCCTATTATCTGACTTATCCTATCATCCTACTTTCAGCCTCCTTCAAGATCAAAACAATGCTGATTCCAGACTTGAACATATTCAATGAGAATATTCACAAACTCAGTAAAGAAATTTCTCCTCATCCCTGTTTGAAATGGTTGCCCTTGATCCTGCAATATGTCCTTTAGTCCAGCCATACCAGATAGGGAAATAAACATCTCAACATCGTCTCTTAATTGTTTCAATGGGACAATTCCTCTACCTTCGAGAGAGTATAGCTCCATTCAAATCACCCTCTTGTTAAAACACATGATCTGGAAAGGATTCTCCACAGTCCTTCTGAAGCCATTATATCCTTCCTTAAATATTGATACTACAGAAGCATTCTAGGTTTGGACTCACCAAAGCTGTGTATAATTTTGACAAAATGTCTTTATTCTGCCAATTCCCCTGCAATAAAGGTGATTAGGGGGTCATTGACCTTCCTAACTGCTTTAAATACAGGCTTGTTAACTCTTTGTGATCTTTGTTCAAGGATGCTCGAATTCTTCGATCACCAAACTATTTCTCACTATTTAAAAGAAAAATGTTTGTATTCTTCTTATTAAAGTAAATAAACATCACATTTCCGTACATTGTACTCCATCTGTCACCTTCCTTTGCATATCTCCTCCTCACAGGTTACATTTACACCTAAATCTGTATTGACAGCAACTTTAGATAAATTACACCCAGCCCCTTCATCAAATTCATTTATTTAGATATTAAATAGTTGAGGCTTCATCATTGACTCTTATGGCATTCCTCTAATCACATTCCACCAACTCAAAAACATACATATTGTTCTGATTTCTGATTTTTAACCAATTATCTATCCATGCAAATATATCACCGTAAGTCCACGAGCTCTCAGTTATATCATAACCTTTCATGTGGCATTTTTCCAAATGCCATAAGAAAATCCAAATGTATTAAATAACCAGTTTCCCCTTGTCTACTCTGCTTGTTTCAGTTTCAAATAACTCTCATAGGCTTGTCAATTGCCAATATGGATTTTGAAAAGAAAGAAAGACTTCCATGTGTATGTTACGACTCCCAATGTCAGAAATTCTCAATATGCTTTAGAGTAATGAAGTACTTATGAAATGTTGTCAGGATTATAATGTAAGTGGAGTGGCGGTAAGGTCAGTTTTATAGTTAGCCAGGAGTTAGGGTAGGATTCTTTTGACCAGCATTTCCTGGACAATTATTCTTGTAGGTACAACATAGAAAAGGTCTGAGGTGTCCAACTCTAACTCAGAGTCAGGGGGTCCTGGGAAATATAAGGAAATATAAATTTCCCAGGAAGGTCAGACTGCCAAGGCTTCAGCAACATCTTAATCAGCATCTTGGGTTGTCCATTTGATTTCTGGATCATCAGAGACCGATGATCTGAACCATTGATGATAGAACTGTTTTTGTGATGTTAATTCAGGTATTAATAGTGACCATAGCACTGGGATAAATTCACTGCCATTCATTGAAATTGTGCCATGGGACATTTTCAATTCACCTGAGGTAAGAGATGGGGGCTTGGTTTAACATCTCATCCTTAAAGAATATATTTCCAACAATGCAGTACTCGATCAGCACTGCATGGGAGTGTTCCTTCCACTATGTGACTGCTCTGTGGTTGTTTTTTTTTGTTTAATACTTAATATCTACTGTCTTAATAAAACATGGGTAATATGATTACACTATCTGGAAAATGGATGTTAGAAGAACCAATTAATCGATCAGTTTTCCTTCAGTATGATGGAAATGTTTCCATAGCGACACTTCGAACAAATGCCTCAGTTGGTGGCATCACTGTCTACCCAGCACAGGAACAATCTCTTATTCTTAAGGACTGTAAACATTCTCAGGATATTTAACATGTGTTTTGTATGTGTGTATGTGTGTGTAAGAGAGAGAGCGACAGAGAGACAGAGAGAGAGAGAAGGAGACTGCCTCTGTGTGTGTGTGTGAGAGAGAGAGAGCGACAGAGAGACAGAGAAAGAGAGAAGGAGACTGCCTCTGTGTGTGTGTGTGTGTGCGCGTGTGTGTGTGTGAGAGAGAGAGGGAGAGAAAGAGACTGCCTCTGTGTGTGTGAGAGAGAGAGAGAGAGAGAGGAGACTGCCTGTGTGTGTGTGTGCGTGCGCATGTGTGTGAGAGACAGAGAGAGAAAGAGACAGAGAGAGAAAGAGGGAGATAGAGACCGTTCCTCTGTGTGTATGTGTGTGTGCACATGCATGTGTGTGTTAATTAATATTTCAAGCCTCTGGTTAATTGCCACACTATGAACTTGGCTTCTTCACAGACTGGTTAAAGAGGTGAAAAAAATCAAGGACTGCCTTCACGCTCACAAGTGGCACTATTTATTACATGTTAATATGAAATAAGGTGCTATATGGTAATCATAGATATGTCAGGGTCTGACTAATAGTTACATTAAGTCAAAAGAAATTATGTACCATGCGTGTTCTTGTCCACCTTGGGATCTGATGGTCATCTTTCTCCAGGGTATTCCTTCTCATATGTCTTCTTCCAGATTCAACCATGCTAGTGCATTATAACTCCACTCACACTGTGCTTTATATACTCAGCGATGTTCAGTTCTGTGATTTTATCACACATTTGCTGAGCATTCCAATACCCTTATGCAACAGCCCTTTTCAAACTTCATTCTTATGTCATAATCATGGATTAACAACTATATAGATTCTCAAATAAGTTGTTTTGATTAATTCATTTCAGAATATTTACTGTACATTTTGCCCTTATCATATCTACCAATCTCCAAGGCTTTGAATTGAATCATCCATGTCGATATGTGGTCCAGAAAAGTCTTTGACAAGGTATCGAAAAACTTGAATTAAAAATGATGATTTTTCCTTTTGTTGAGTACATGCTAAGTGTAGTGCAATTTCACTTTAAGAATCTGATCACATGACATCATTGTGACACCATTGATCATTTTGAGTGGGAAATAGTTTAAGACCATAAGACATAGGAGCGGAACTAAGGCCATTCGGCCCATCAAGTCCACTCCGCCATTCAATCATGGCTGATGGGCGTTTCAACTCCACTTACCTGCATTCTCCCCGTAGCCCTTAATTCCTTGTGATATCAAGAATTTATCAATTTCTGCCTTGAAGACATTTAGCGTCCCAGCCTCCACTGCACTCTGTGGCAATGAATTCCACAGGCCCACCACTCTAACCTTGGTGCTTGCACAGTGAACAGCTCTTACATAAAGCTCCTACTGTTGTTAAACAGTTTAGCTTTCTGGTTCCTTCTTGAAACAACAAGCTTCTTCTCTGTCAATAGCATCTGGACCAAATGATGATGTTACTTCTCTGATAAGAAAGGTTATCCATGGCTCGTTGTGCGTCATGCAAAGGGTTTTGTTCCCTTGTTGTTGTGAAGTTGTCAATCATACTTTCTTTCTCATCAATCTTTTGTTTGTGCAACATATAATCTGATATTCTTCTCATGTACTGTGCTAACCCGCTTTTTTTGGAATCCAATCCTGAAACTGTTCAAAATCTTTTGAATTGGGCTTTGCAAATCTGCCACTTCACTGATCGATCATATGGATCTGAAAGATTGCTCCAAGCCACTCACCAGCCTGAATTGAAAATATATCACCATTCCTTCAGTGTCACTGGGTCAAAGTCCTGGAATTCCCTCACTTATAGCATTGTAGATCTACGTACAGCAAGTGGACTGCAACTACTTAAGAACACTCAATACTACCTTCTCAAGGGCAACTACAATGGCCAATAAATGTTGGTTCAGCTAGTAATGTTGATATCCCATGATTGTCACTTCCGCATCATCTACACCTCTTAGGTTCAAGAAGCACAATTCTGTCTTAAAATGTCTGAATGGCAAATATGACACAGTGTGAACTAATTTGGAGAACAGTTGCATTTTAATAAACATTGACTTCATCAATATTTGAGATGAGGGTTTTTTGCCAAAAATACAAGTTAACGTGGGTTCATTTTACACCTTATACAATGGAAGATATTTCTGCCCATGACAAATTCAGGAGAGGGATAAGAGAGGGAAAGATGTTTAAGAGTGTTTCACTTAACTGAAACAAATTTTAAAGCTTTGCAGCCAGTGATCTCTAATTCACTTGATATGTAATCCCTCCTAAAATGTTAAAGAATGAGGGATCTCCTATAGATCATTGGTAGTCTCTCCACCTCTGGGTTCAAATCATATCTGCTCCAGAGAAATATTGAACCAGATTGAATTTTATTTTCAAAACGTGAATTTGCATATGCAAATTCTGACTCTGGATGTGCATTTAAGTAAAACAAAAAATAAGAAAATCTAACTCTTACGTTGTACTTCAGATGGCGTCTGTTCATATAAGAAAGTGAATATGGTCAGTACAGTAGAACATTTTGTTTGGAACATTGTCTCAACCTCATTACAATAGTATTAGGAATATAAAATCAATATGCTGAGTTGGTGTTTAGTCAACATAGCATTTTTTCTTATTTATTCATGGGATATCAACATGGGAAGCTGGTCGAATGATTGACATCCCATCCACCACCTTCAACATCTACTCTCTTCACCACTGATGCACAGCCGCAGCAGTGTGTATTGTCATCAAGATACACTGCAGCAATTCGCCAAGAGTCTATTGACAGCAAATCTTCCAAATCTTTACCATCTAGAAAGTCAAGAACAACAGATACAAGGGAACATTGCCAGCTGCAAGTTCACCTTCAAGGCACTCACCATCTTGACTTGGAAATATATCACTGTATCTTCACTATCACTGGGTCACAATCCTGAATTCCCCCATCCAAACAGCATTGTGTATCTACTACAATGAGTGGACTGCAGCAGTTCAAGAAGGCAGCTCACCACCACCTTCTCAAAGGCAGTTAGGGACAGGCAATCGATGTTAGTCAGCCAGTGATACCCACATCCCACGGAAGAATAAAATTAAGAGAAACGGAATGATAAAGGAGATATTGATATTGAGTCACCAATACTTTGTACTTACATACTTTAATATTATAACACATCATAAGGCATCCTGCAGGAGTGTTCGTGAGTAGAATTTAGCACCTTGTTATATCTGGGCAACACCAGATGATGATGACAGGTTTTAAAGCAGAATAGAGAGGTGGGGAAGGGGAGAGATTTGTGGAGGGAGTTCCAGAACTTCAGAATCCAAGCTGAAGGTACAGCAGCCAGAAATGTTGGTGCAATTAAATCTTCGATCTTCAAGAGGATGGAAATAGATGAGCTCAGATATCCAAACAGGATTAGGGGGCTGGAGGACATTACATACTTAGAAAGGGGTAATGTAACAGAGGGATTTGAAAATAACAATGTGAATACTAAACTTGGAACTTTACATAACTGGGAACAAACATTAGCGCCCAGACAATGGACTCAACATCTAGATAACGATGACAAGTAGGCTCTCAAAACTGGTCAGGTAACAAGAGCTTCTCCAGAACTGAAGGCTAACCCAAATGCCTCTCTGAATTAGAAAGAGGATCCCTTGTGAGTGACATGCTATAACTTTGACTGCTTTCAACAATTTGCCACTGAGCAGAAGTAACTGTTAGACAGCAATCCCCCACAGGCCCTGGGAATCAGCAACAGTCTTTCATTCCCAACATCATCACCAGAACTTTACATCACATTCATCATCTCTTTATTTATCTCTAGTAATGCAATTACAATGAAAATGGCCTGTGTTGTAAACAGGACTGAGAATTAAGGAAAGGTTTTTATTAGTGATACCCGTAGTCAGATGACAATGATAATTAATAAAGAGGATATTGTTCAAACAGGGAGTCTAAGTATTGTTGCCAAAACACTGCAGTGCTGAAGAGTGCTGAATTCATCACAGTGTTGGAACCCTCGCTGAATTTTTGTTATTTTTAGTTTTATTCTTTTATCAATTTTGGTTTGGAGTTGTGAACTGGGAATTGTGTCATAGTCATAGAGTCATAGAGATGTACAGCATGGAAACAGACCCTTCAGTCCAACCTGTCCATGCAGACCTGATATCCCAACCCAATCTAGTCCCACCTGTCAGCACCTGGTCCATATCCCTCCAAACCCTTCCTATTCATAAACCCATCCAAATGCCTTTTAAATGTTGCAATTGTACCAGCCTCCACCACTTCCTCTAGCAGCTCATTCCATACCCGTACCACCCTCTGTGTGAAAAAGTTGCCCCTTTGGTCTCTTTTATATCTTTCCCCTCTGTTGAAGATGTCTTGTGGATTTTGACAATCAACATGCGGTACGGTAAAAGAATGGATCAAACTATTGCTTGTTTCTTTGTGAGACTAGGCCTGGAGGTTAATTGTAGGCTGGTTTTTGATTAAACATGTTCCTACCAATGCAGCGACACTGAGAAGAACAGTGTGTTTAAACCGATGGTGTAAGTGCCATCAGTACTTGGGAATTTGTCCTGACAAATCTGGAAGAGACCCTTTGTTCAAGCTGGTAGCTGATATTAAGTGGTCATTGAGGCCTCAGAAGAAATCTATCAGAGTTGAAGTTATGTCTTGAATGGTATTTTTCAAGCAGAAGCATTTGTCTGCTGACAACACAGCACAAAGATTTGAAAGTTCCCTGCCTAATTTCTCGTACCAACTTTTGGAAGCCCAAAGTGTAGAGACATGAGTTGGATATATTACTACCTTTGCCTGAAGGTAGACCCTCTGTGCCATTTCCACAAAATCAACCAAGAACTCCACATGTATGCCCATGAAAAAAATGTATTATGAAAACCCTTTAAATAATTGGCCAGTTTTTATTGTTATTTTCTTTTTTTAACCCTTATACGTGTTCATTTGTCTCTCTCAGGTGAATAGGAACTGAAAACAAATATTTTGGGTTTTAAGTGTAAACATTAGTTTGATTACTTTGTTGCTTAGTTTTTGTTGCTGAATTTATTCTGTCTTTAATGAATTGCTAAGTTTTTTGTTTAAGATACAAAACCAGTGCCTGGAATTCATTATTCCTAAAGTCTGGCATTGGTTATTCAAAATTCTGGCTAACAACCTTTGGAGAAACTATTGAGGGTCTTTGAAGGTTTTAATTTCGCTGTGTTGCAAATATAAAGGTGGAAATATAAAGGTGTCTCTGTGTCATAACATAATTCGTATTCTGGGATCTTGAGACATAGACAATATCAGTCCGGAATTAGAATTTGGTATTTAGAGAAGGTATTGAGATTCCAGGTTGGACTCAGACTTAAGATGATACTAGGAATTGTGAAATCATTTTTGAACCAGTCAGAAGTTTTCCTGGTACGGTTACAGGGCATGATTGAAGCTAAATAAGTAGTTAGCCAGCAGACTGGAAACAAAGCTGCCAGAGCAAGCTAAGAAAGCAGGCATGATAGACTTAATCATGAAACAGTTGGGCTTGGTGGTAATAGAGAGGCTAGGTCGACAGTGCGTTGCATGGATCAGTGAAGCTTGAGTTATAGTTCAGACCAATGGAAATGAGAAAAATGGAGATGGAACTCCAAAGGGTGAAAAATGCAAGGGAATCCCAAAGAGAGTTAGAACTTAAAAAACAGGAATTCCAAAGGGAAGAAAGAGAGAGAAAAAGAGCAGAAAGGAAGAGAGAAAGCAAGGAAAAAGAGAGAATCATAGAATCTTAGAATCCTTATAGTGTGGAAGCAAGTCTTTTGGCCCATTTAGCCCAAATGGACCCTCCAAAGAACATCCCACACAGGTCCAGAGAGAAAGAGTGGGAATTTAAATTAAGAACAATGCAGCTTTGGAAAACTAAACCAAACCTTTCGGAAAATAAGGAAGATGGAAGTTCTAATCATAATCGACCATTCAGCCGGGAGATGTTTAACATTGTGAAGGCTTTGAACAACATTTGAAGAGAAGAATTCATGATAACCCAATTGGGGAATGGGAACTCATCACTTGAGCCCTTTATAAAGCAGACCCAGCCACCAGTACTCTCAATAGTAGAGAGAATTGGGTTCCATGGAACCCAAATAATTGAAATCAACTATGAAGCGATTAAACGGGGTTAATGGTAACATATTTAATTGATACTCCTGACAGTAAGTAACAGAATTGATTGTGTCATGTGCACATGTTATAAGAGTACCATTAGAGAGAAAACAATGAGAATGTAACAGGTGCATTAAGTAGTTAACATAGTAGAGGATATAAGAAAGAAGAATGACAGCCAAAGAGAATGGGAAAAAATCCCAAAGTAAACTTCATACCATTGGATAAATAAGTTTGAAGGTATCAGAGAATTCAGACACTGTATTTTCATATCTGGAGAAAGGTCAATGCAGAAATATCATTAGACTACTCAGATAATGCAAAGATGTTCACAAAGACTTGGATGTACCATATGAATCGAACATGGCATGAATGTAGGTAAATTCAGACCCAATGAAACAAAACCCATTCCAGTTAAACCCAGCGAAACAGCCCAGAATCAATTGTTCAAACCAAGCCAGAGTACTTAGAGTTCCCCTATTGTATTGGCTCCTAAATTAAAACAGTCCAATTAGATCATCGGGCTCAAGCCCGAAACGTCGATTCCTCTGCTGCTCGGATGCTGTCTGACCTGCTGTGCTTTTCCAGCCCCACACTCTCAATGGGATCATATGTAGACTGTAGGAAAGTACATACAGTCACAAAGACAGATTCATTCCCAGACTAAAAGATTGCATTGATAAAATTGATAGTGCATCATTCTTAGCTAAAATTGATTTACTGAAAGAAAATTGGCAAGTACCGCTGACAACGATAGTTGAGGCAATTTCTACATTTGTCACACTGAATGGATTGTACCAATGTCAAGTTATGTCATTTGGATGTAAGAAAGCCTCAGTGACATTTAAATGATTAGTGAGTATTGCTGTGCAATTTACTTGGATGACATCATAAAATATGGCACTGCATTAAAGAAATTTATAAAACAGTTAGGAAACTTGTTCATTCAGTTACAGTCAGCCACATTGGTGTTAAATCTGGCAAAGAGTGAATTTGCAAAATCCAAGGTGACATATTTAGGACATATTGTGGGACAAGGACAAATGTCATCTAGAACGGCAAAAGTAAAAGCTGTAATTGACATTCTCACATCCAAAGCAAAACAGAAGATAATAATCTTGAGGTTGAGTAGAATTTATTGAAAGTTTATATCTTATTTTAGTATTGTAGCAATGCTTTTCACTGAAATGCTACATAAACATGCAAATTTCATATTGTCTACAGAATCAAAACACATGGTGCTGGAAAAGCACAGCCGGTCGGGCAGCAGCCAAGGAGCAGGAGAGTCGACGTTTCGAGCATAAGCTCTTTATCAAGAGATGGTCCCTGATGAAGAGCTTATGCTTGAAACATTGTTTCACTTGCTCCTTGGATGCTGCCTGACCAGCTGTGCTTTTCCAGCACCACACCTTTTGACTCTGATCACCAGCATCTGCAGTCTTCACTTTCTCCTTGTTGACAGAATGACACCCTTTGAAAAACTAAATGAACCTGTACTAACTGCACCTAACTTTAACAAACTACATCAATTAGCAGTAAATGTTAGCAATTTTGGAATTAGAACAGTATTCTTACGGGATGTCAAGTCTGGAACGGAAACACCTATGGCTTGTTTTTCAAAGTAGTTGTACAGATATCAAAAGAAGTTTTCCACTATTGAAAAGTAAACATTGGTTAACAGTTCTTCAACACTTCAAAATGTATACATGAAATTGACATTTTGAAACTACTGTTTCAATGGACCACAATCCTCTGAGATTTGTGAAGCTGTTTAGAGATAAGACTCCAAGGTTGTTCGGGTGGAGCTTAGATCTGTAGCTATTTCACATAAAATTAAACATATTTCATGGAAAGATTTTTTTTAATGGCATTTCATGTTTGTGGCATGTTAGAACTGTTGCTGATTTTTCATGACTTTTATTTTTATTCAGTTTTGGTTTGGAGCTGTGACCTGGGAGTTGTGAGCTGAAGGTGACTTGTGGAGTTTGAGAAACAGTTTGTAGTATAAAGAGAAGAACAGACCAAACAGGTTTATGCAACTGTGTCAGCATTGGATGGAATGAGATTAAGGACAGTGGAGATGCTGAATAGTCTTTCCTGTTCCTATAGGATGCCTATGTAAATGAAATATAGTGGTGGTTCAAGAAGTGAAATTAAAGTTCCATTCTACTGGGAGAAATTGGTAAAACCTGGAAATGAATGCACTGATTATACTGGAGTTCCTTCTGAAGTATACAAGACGAGTCAGACTAGATAGGCCATTAACAAAAACTGAAAGAACTGCGAATGCTGTACATCAGTAATAAAAACAAAAGTTGCTGGAAAAGCTCAGCAGGTCTGGCAGCATCTGTGAAAATAAATCAAAGTTAGTGTTTTGGGTCTAGTGAGTCTTCCTCAGAAGAGTCTCTGATGAATGAACAGATGGGGAGGGGCGGTACCGTTGACAGAAAGTCAACTGGACCTGCTACATAAACACAGTGGCTATAAGAACAAGTCAGAGGTTAGGAATACTATGGCGAATACCTCTCCTCTTGAGTTCCCAGAGCCTGTTTGTAACCTACAAGGCAGAGGTCAGGAGTGTGATGGAATACTCTCCAATTGTCTGAATGTGTGCAGCTCCAACAAGAAGCTTGACACCATCCAGGACAAAGCAGCTTACTTGATTAGCACCACATCCACAAACATCCACTCCCTCCACCTCGGATACTCAGTAGCAGCAGTGTGTGCTATCCACAAGGTGCACTGCAAAAATTCACCAAAGATCCTCAGAGTATCTTTCAAACTCACAACCATTTCCATCTGGAAGGGCAAGGGCACCAGACACATGGGAACACCCCCAGCTGCAAGTTCCCCTCCAATCCACTCACCATCCTGATTTGGTCAAAATCCTGCAGCAGTTTAAGAAGGTAGATCACTGCCACCTTCTCAAGGGGCAACTGAACAAGGGTAATAAATGCTGGGCCAGAAACGATGCCCAGATTCCACAAATGAATGAAAAACATTTAGGTCAAGGTTGAAGTCCCCTTTAACTTTTGCCCGAAATGTCGATTTTCCTGCTCCTCGGATACTGCCTGACCTGCTGTGTTTTTCCAGCACCATTCGGATCTAAACTCTGGTTTCCAGCATCTGCAGTCCTCACTTTTGCCTAGTCCCCTTTAACTTGCTTGCTCCCAAATTCACAGAAAAGCAAGCCAAAACTGGTTTCCCCTAAAGCACATACAGGCCATTTTGACATTTCCCATCAGAGAATAAAAAACCAGTCATGGATATGTCACCCTCATTGGCTGGCAGGTAACAACATTTGAAATGTCTGCCTTTAATGATGCTGTTGGTAGAGTTTGGAAGCTCCATCTCATGTTTGGCATGTGCAGCTGTGCATTGGAAAGGTCATAGGGTTCTTTAGATATTTCTAATCAAGCTGTTCAGAGATGTTATTACACACCTCTGGAACAGGTGGGACTTGAACTCAGGCCTCATGACCCAAACAGAGTTCTTTACTACAAGAAAATCTGACAATCTTATAGAGATGCCAAAAACAAAACAGAATGACACTCAAGTAAGGAGAGCATGCAACATAAACAGCAGCTTTAATGAACTGAAGATAATTATATTGGTCTATTAATTTGCAGAGATGCATTTTAAAATTCTCATATCATTTTAAAAGCTCCATTTAGAATTTACAAGTCATGGAAGCTAATTTTATTGAAAGTGAGAAGGGAAGATTTATAATTTTACAAGATTAGGCAATGAAAATTAGATTTCCTGTTTGATTATTCCTGATAAAAAGTGATTAAAAGAGAACGTTATTTACCAACTACGTGGTGTGAGGTGCAAATAATACAATTTGCTTGTGAATATTTTTCAAAGCTTTTAAATTGGAGGGTGCTGGTGACAAATGGGCGCAATATTGTGCTCATTTGGCATCTGTGCATAAAGCATTAAAATGCAATATCAATTCTCAGTGACAGCACCTCTATCTGGTCATTGGTCTGCTCCTCTGAGTTGAGATTGGCGCATGTTCTGTTCTGTTCTGTTGTGATCTATGCCAACAAGATTCCAATTGTATAAAGTGCTGATCTACAGTAACATGCCAACGTAAATACTTGCGGCTGCATTGAGACGTATGCTGGAACAACAATATCAGGGATCACGCAGAAGGAATTGATACCTGAAAAGAGGTTAAATGTTCGAATGTTGGGATTTGAAGGGAGGTTATTACCTCCCACACTCAAACTCAGAACAAAATCTGACCTCTGTCTCACATTAGAAGGAATATTTTCTGATGTGAAACATTTCACTGAAACATTTTTGCCCTTCAGTGCAGGATTAATTGTCATAACACTAACAATTTCCATTTGTATAACCCCTTTGAGGTGGTAAATTGCCCCAAGGCACTTGGTGGCCAAACAAGGTGATACCTCGGCCAATGCCTCTTCAACAACATAGATATTAAGGAGCACTTTAGTGGAGTGAAGAGAGGCAATGAAGTTTCAGGAGGAAGTTCTAGAGTCCAAAGCCTTTAGTAATTTAAGACATAACCACCAATACTGCCACAGCTGAAAGTGAGGATGCGTGAAGAGGAAGCATTAGAGGTGGACAATTAGATTTCAGAAGATTGAACACCTCAAGGGGTGTTGGGAGAGGTGAAATCAAGAGCGGGATTGGAATGCAAGAATGGGAAGTTTACTCACTGACACTGATGAGATTTTGGAGAAATCTACAATATTCCTTCGAGAAAGCTCTTTGCTGTGCCTGATACTCCGCCAATGCAGTATTTCAGGATATTGCCTGCATTTTTACTGAAGAGTTTTCAAATAAAAACAAAATATTCAGCACACGTCTGCCAAAGAGAACTTTCTCTTGAGGCATCTTTGCAGAAGATGAGAGTGAGAGATAATAGATTAATTAAGACCAAACTGGGAAACCACCTTGGGTAACAGATTTAGGATTAAAATTTTAATGACTACCTTATATTTCAGAATTTATATGGAATCCGAACATGATTAGGGGTTTTGAAGCTCATTAATTCAAAGTTTGAAACGCCAAAAAAATGTCATTCTCTAAGATAAGAACAGATTGGCAGAGGTGGTAACAGGGGATTAACATCGCTCGAACAATACAAATTGCTTTTCAAGGACTGGAGGTTTTCATTTCTCTGGTGGCTGTCAATTGCCTGTAAGGCTCAGAGAAGCAGTGAGGGAGGGTGGATTGCTACTGCATTTGGACATTTGTGTAAAGAGGGTAAAGGAAGAAGCCAGTTAAGATATGCGGAGGGAATAGGAATGAGTGGAAATGTGGGGACGGAAGAGGAGTGTGGGGATATGTGGACAGGGAATAATAGTGAGGGGAGCTGTGGGAAGGGGGAGTGCTGAGTTGGGAGGGGATGGGGTGAGGTGGTGGGTTGGGGAGGATATTGGAGTGAAGGATGATGTGGGGATGGGACAGGAATGAGTGTGAGGGCTGAGGCATAGAGCGGGATAGGGGTAGCTGTGGGAGGGGAAAGCACAGGGATGCTCTGAATCAAAGACCAGCTGTGTTGTTGAGGAGTCTGACCTCTTGCTTCCAATTCCAGGAAAGAGCGCTATCTTTTAAAAAATGCCCAGGTTTATTTCCTGAACAGACAGCACCAGCCATTTAATCATTGCTGACTTGGCCTCAAAACACATAGCTTGGAGGCTAGGCAATCACCATCCACATCTCCCTTACTATTCACAGCAAGGTCTGATCTAAATCTTCAGGAGTACAATTGGCTTGGATCAATGGGTCATTTTGAGTGGGTGCCCTGCTTACCTAGAGATAGGAAGCTACCTAACTGTGGGAGCTGGATTGCCAAAGTCCAAGTGGATGAACTTCCCTGACTCCATTTTGAGGCCCTTATCATCCATCATTGATATGCAATTGACTCCCTTAAACCAGGGTGTCATGAACTATGGCTTGTGACCCTGGGTGGGGTCACACAACAAGCATTTGCGTTTGGCAAGCACCAAGGCAGCAATGATTGCTCTATGGCTCAGAATGATTTCTAGCAGCCATCAGATCTTATAAATCCTTGATGTGTTCTTTTCTATTAGTCACCATGGCATGTCTCAAAGGTCATGGTACTCATTCTGAGAGTGAGTCTGGGTAAGATGGGCCAAAGAATCTCCACCTTTCCTTTCATTTATGGGATATGAGTTCCACTACCATTTATTGACCCATTGGAGGACATTCAAAGTAAACTCCTCCAGGATTTTCACCATGATGATGAGTGTTCATTGTTCTGGACACTACATCCACAAGCCAAATCATTAGCTTCTGAAGCAGATCGTCCTTTTCACGATGTAAAGACAGCAACCAATCACAAGGAGGACAGCAAAAATGTTTTTAAGGCACTTTGAAGGCCGCAGTGCAAAGAGGACAAATTGATGCACAAATGGAGCTTGCCATTTACCAAGCCTTGTGGTGTACCCAGCAGTGCATTAACTCTACCAAGGAGAAGCAATGAAAGCAGAAGGGAAAGGAGCCCCCACGACATCCCACCCACCCACACACCCACACCTTCCTCAGGGCAAGAATAAAGAACAAAAAAAGTATGACACAGGAGCCTGCACTGACACATGATGTCTTTCTAAACTAAAAACCTTTTGCTTCCACGTAGTCCATATCCTTCTATTCCCTGCCTATTCATGCATTTGCCATGATGTTTCTTAAATGTTGCTAATGTATCTGCCTCCACCATCTCCTCTGCCAGCACATTCCAGACAACAGCCACCGTCTGTGTAACACACTTGCCTCTCACAGCTCCTTTAAACTTACCCCTTTTACCTTTATCATATGTCCCCAAGTAATTGAATTTTCTACTCTGTGAAAAAGACTCTGACTGTCGATTCTATCCAAGCCTCTCATAACTTTGTAAAGTTCACCCCTTCCAGCACTCAAGAGAAAACAAACCAAGTTTGTCCATTTTCCTCATGGCTAATACTCTCTAAACCAGGTAAAGTTTTTCTGTACCCGCTCCAAAGCCTCTGATGGCCAGAAGTACACACAGTATCCCAAATGCGGCCGAAAGTTCTATACAGTTACAACCCGATTTGCCAATATTTACTCCCTTGTTAGGTCCATGCTCCCTATCGACCCATCCTCCACTCCTGGCACCAAACCTTGCCACCATAAGAAGTGTAAAATCATTACCCACACAACCCCCTTCACCTTCATCCAAGGCCCCAAAGGATCCTTCTACATCCGGCAGAGATGTCCTGAACCTCCACTCATGTCATCTACTGTGTCTGTTGCTCTCAATGTGGTCTCCTCTGCATTGGGGAGACAGGATGTCAACTTGTAGAACATTTCAGAGAACATCTCTGAGACACATGCACTAAACAACCCCACTGCCCAGTGGCCGAACACTTCAACTCCCTCTCCCACTCCACCAAGGGCATCCTGGGCCTCAGCAACAACCAGTTTCTATCCACCGTATCCCAGATCCAATCCTCCAACTCTGCACTGCCCTCTTGAACTGTCCTACTTGCTTATCTTCTTTCCCACCTATCTGCTCCACCCTCCTCTCTGACCTATACCATCATCGTCCACCTTCACCTATCTTTCACATTCCCAACTACCTTCCTCCCCAGCATCACCCTCCTCACATTTATCTCTCAGCCTCCTTGGGTCTCCCCCACATTCCTGATGAAGAGCTTATGCTCAAAACGTCGACTCTCCTGCTCCTCGGATGCTGTCTGACCGGCTGTGCTTTTCCAGTGTCATACTTTTTGACTCTAATCTCCAGCATCTGCAGTCCTTACTTTCTTCAAGTTGTTTATACTCTATACCCCAACCGATGAAGGCAAGCATACCATAAGCCTTCTTGACGACCTTATCCACTTTGTTGTAACTTTCAGAGGACGGTGGACCAGTTATGTCTAGATCCCTCTGTATGTTAATGCTTTGAAAGCATCTGCCATTTTTCTGCCTACTTCCTTCCTGCATTCGATCTTTGAAAATGCATCACTTTGCATTTGTCTCGGTTAATTTCCATCTGTCATTTCTCTGCCCAAATTGCCAGCTTATCTGTAATCCCGCTGTATCCTCTGGCAATCCTCCTCACTATCCGTAGCTCACCCAATCTTTGTGTCATCTGCAAACTGACTAATCAGGCCACCTATATTCTCTTCCAAATTATTACAAACAACAGGAGTCCTAGCACAGATCCCTTTGGAACATCTCTGGTCATAGATCTCCTATCAGAAAAATATCCTTCCACCACTACTCTCTGGCTTCTATGACCAAGCCAATTCTGTATCCATGTTACCAATTATACGTGTTCTCACTGCCAAAGACATATGGATTCAGGATTGGCTGCCTGAGTCACCTGATGATATTCAAATCAGGAAGCCAGAGCAAGCTGGCATCATTGGGGACCAATGATGACAATGATAAATCATTTTGTGCAGGGTAATTTAGGAGTGAATGCGCTTGCGTGAGCGGAGAGCATGATTGCATTTTCACAGCTCCACCTGAAGTATACCGTGACTCATACCTCTGAGTCAGAAGGTCACATTTTCAAGTTGAGACTTGATCCATAATCCAGGTCAACAGTTCCTTGTGGTATTGGATGAGTGCTGCACTGTCAGAGGGATCATCTTTTAATTGAGAGAATAAATCGAGGCCCCGTCAGCCCTCTCTAATGAATGCATAAGATGTGACTATGTGCAGAAGAGCAGAGAACTTACCCTTGGGGTCCTTTTATAATATTTATCGAACATCGCTATAAAGCATTGCATTGTTCTTTATTACAAAACTGTGGGATCTTACTATGCAAACACTGGCAGTTAGTTTCTATGTTGCAACAGTAACTGCACTTCAAAGGTACTTCATGTATTATATAGAGAAATTTGGAATACCTCACAGTCATGAAATCTCCTCTCGAAATGCAAATCTTTACTTTTTAATATGTAGTGCAAAATATTACTAAACCATGTATAAAATGAATTTTGAATCTGGATGGTGTTAAGACGTTGAATAAAATGTTCGCCAGCATTTAAATTAATAGGATTTCTAAAGTCCCATTCTCAAAAAAGAATGAAGTCCTAGCCAATGGGAATACTGTAGGGTTCCAGCTCTCAGCATGTTACCCGCTCAAGAATCACAAAATGTTAATGTGTAAATACAGCAAGCAGTTAGGAAGATAGTTGGGATGTTTGTCTTTATTTACAGGGACTGAGCTGTCACAAGAGGCAAATCTTGCGACAACTATACATTGGTGAGGTCGCATTCAAAACACAGTTCAGATTTGATCTCAAAATGTAGAAAGGACATACAAGCAGTTCAGAGATTTTCATAAGGACTGATTGCTAGGATGAAGGGAGTTGTCTTATGATGGAAATTTGAGTGGGTTGTCCGTATAAATTCTCAGAGGGCTTGACATGCACGTCCCTTGGAATTGAGAGCAAGAGGGCTCAGTTTCAGAATGAGGGGTTAAGATGAGGAGGAATTTTGTCTCTTGGAAGCTTATTAACCTTTGGGATTCACTTTCCTTGGGAACAATGGAATGCGTGTCATTGAACATACTCAAGGCTTGGAGCTTTTTCATCTACAAGGCAGTCACAGACAAAATTGAAGCCACAATCTAGTCCGCCATGATCTTATTCTCTGGCAGCTCAGGACTGATTGGGGAATGGCCTATCATGCTCTTAATTCATCCATTTTATGACAGGGTCCTATCAAACAGGTAGTCCCTTGAAGTAATTTTAGAGAATTATGTTCCTGAACTCGGGACTGTTTTTTTAACAGAAAAATTATAGGCTAGTGAAACACAAGGTGGAAAAAAAGAAATAGCCCTTGAATTGTTAAAAAAAAATCTGAGTAAAAGCACCTTACTGTAGATGTGCAATGTCTGAAACAAAAACAAAAGAGGGAAGACATCAGCAGGTCAGATAGTTACTATGGAGAAAAGGAAAAAGTGAAAGTTTCATTTCTATAACCTTTTGTCACAACCCCAAGGAGTAACATCATCCATTTCTCACAATTGCCGAACCTATCTGCTGCTGTAACTATGTCTTCTGCAAAAAAACATCTCTTAGATGTCGCTGGATTTCACTTTTCCCATGATCCTCTAGCTTCTAAGCTTCCACCTTCTGTAAACATAAACTCATCAAAACTCTGGTGCCTGCATATTGAGTCCTATTCACAAATTACACCCCTTTCTCACTTCCTGCTAATGCATTGCTTCCCCCCATCACTCACCTCCCCCCCACCTCACTGTTTTGTTTGCCATGAATGGCAGAGTGGACAGTACTCTGCCTTTAAGTCAGTTACATGAGATCACATCATGGGATGTTGTGGAATAAATGTTCTCTGATCAGACAACTCGACAGTTTGATAGAAGACTTGGGAAATCAGGTTAATGATGGCTTATCTCATGTGCACACAGAAAGAGCCAGTTTTATCAGCGTGAAAGTAAATTTTGATGGGTTACAAGCACCTTCATACAAATCCTTACAACACACATATTATTTACTGTTTTCCAAAAGATTTTCATGGACATTGTGTGCATTTTACCCAACGTCGGCTCTGACTTGCTGATCGTCTGTGCTCTACGTCTGTGATAAAATAACTATGTAAATAGTTAGTGCTGTTAATAAACTTCAAGATATCTGTCTCAATAAGAACCTGATTCTTTGTGGTATATGTTGCATGGGCTAACACATGACACACCACAAACTGTCATCAGTCACAATCTCTATAACTCTTTCCAGTAGAAACCCTGTAGTGCATAAGCAGGCCATTTGGTCCATCGAGTCCACACCAAACCTCCGAAGTGCACCCCACCCAGACCAATTCCCCTTCTCCCAACCTTATTCCCTGTAAAGAATTCCCTGCATTTCCCATGAGTAATGCACCTAAGCTAGACATCTCTGGACACTACGAGCAATTTAGCATGGCTAATCCACCTAAACTACACATCTTTGGACTGTGGACGAAACCCTAGAGCACCCAGAGGGAACCCACACAGACATAGGGAGATTGTGCAAACTCCATATTATTGCCCGAGAGTGGAATCAAACTCGAGTACCTGGTGCTGTGTGGCAGCAGTGCGAACCACTGAACCACAATGCCACCCAAGAAAGCGTCAGAATCTTGAATTCTGGCAAAGCGCTGATCCCAATCATTCCACCATTGATAGCCACACTTCAGCTCATGTTCATCCTCTCCACCTTCTTAAAGCCCCTTAAAACCTACCCTTTTAGTCAAGCCTTTGCTCATTGCCCTATTTATCGCCTTAGATGAAATAATTTGTATTAAGTTCAGTTTAAGCTCCTGTGAAACATCTTTGCATATTTTACAACATTGATTATGCTATTTGTGGGCGGCATGGTGGCACAGTGGTTAGCACTGCTGCCTCACAGCGCCAGAGACCCGGGTTCAATTCCCGCCTCAGGCGACTGACTGTGTGGAGTTTGCACATTCTCCTCGTGTCTGTGTGGATTTCCTCCGGGTGCTCCGGTTTCCTCCCACAGTCCAAAGATGTGCAGGTCAGATGAATTGGCCATGCTAAATTGTCCGTAGTGTTAGGTAAGGGGTAAATGTAGGGGTATGGGTGGTTTGCTCTTCGGCGGGTCGGTGTGGACTTGTTGGGCCGAAGGGCCTGTTTCCACACTGTAAAGTAATCTAATTAATAATTGGTCATTGATAATGCGAGTGTTTTTTGTAGTGATCGCTGAACAACTCAAGAGAAACAGAGTGAGTAGAAATGGAGCAGGTAGAAAGTCTGCATTTTTAAGAACTGAGAAAGCAGAGTCTTATCATTTCTGTCATTTAATCGTCACCTCTTTATCCCCCAATCAATTTACAGATTGTTCTTTCGTGTTTTCATTTTTTTCCCTCATCCTTTTCCCTTCATTCTGTTCCTTCCCATAAGCTGTTCATTTGTAATATCTTGCAGTTCTGAGGAAGGGTCATGAACCCAGACTGTTAACATGAAAGGATTCTGCTGCCCAGTTCATCTTGGACGTTTAAAAAAAAACTGCTCAGTGCAACTGAAAATAGCCACATCTAAACAGCCCATGATCTCAGTCAGACACGACCTTCCAAATAAAGATTCAGTTGAAAGAGATTTGCTGTTGAGCAAATGTCTTGCATTTTCCCTCGAGGGAAAAGGAACAATGTAAGAAATAAATGGGACATGGAAAAATACACCAGCAGATTCATCTGTTGAAAAGAAAGATGCATTGACCTCCCAATGTAGATTGATACACACTCTCGGGAGAATGCACTGACTGAATAATCATCCAGATAAGGATAGATGTGTCATCCTTCGAAATCAATGTGGGCAGCTATTGTAAAAGGTTAACAATTAGTTTTTGGCAAAGAGAAAGTGTATCCCAGATAAATGATGTCCTCCCCATTAAAATATACTGAAGAGAAGGTGGTTCGCATGTAGAATGAACTTCCTGATGAAATGGTGAACACTTATAATGTTTAAAGAACATGTGGGTAAGGACATGCATGGGAAAGGTTTGGAGAGATTTGTGAGCCAGGAACAGGCAGGTGGGGCTAGTTTAGTTTGGGCTTCTGTTTGATATGGACTGGTTGAACAGAAGGGTCTGTTTCCATGCTGTATGATTCTATGACTCTGTAACTGTATAACTGCTCATTTCCATGGATAGGATTTTACATTTTCAGCTGGTTGTCGCCTGCTGCACAGCCCAACACACGGGAAAGGGAAGGCCGAGTGTTTATTCCTGGTCAATTCCTGGAATGGCAGGACTATCTTATGTTGAATGATTGGAGTGACTGGGGATTGAGAGGGGATCTGATTGAGACGTATAAGATTATGAAAGGATTGGACACTCTGGAGGCAGGAAACATGTTTCCGCTGATGGGTGAGTCCCGAACCAGAGGACACAGCTTAAAAATAAGGGGTAGGCCATTTAGGACAGAGATGAGGAGAAATTTCTTCACCCAGAGAGTGGTGGGTGTGTGGAATGCTCTGCTCCAGAAGGCTGTGGAGGCCCAGTCTCTGGATTCGTTAAAGAAAGAGTTGGATAGAGCTCTCAAGGATAGTGGAATCAAGGGTTATGGAGATAAGGCAGGAACAGGATACTGATTAAGGATGATCAGCCATGATCATGTTGAATGGTGGTGCAGGCTCGAAGGGCAGAATGGCCTACTCCTGCACCTATTGTCTATTGTTTATTTTAAAATCACATGTGCTGAGTGTCGGACTCAGTGCCTAGAATTGCTAAATAAAAAATGAAATATGGGAAGGTAGGTGAAATAACTGCACAGAGGCTGGGTCCAGTCACAGGGTCACTCTTTATTTACAGTGCATTGGTTATTGCCAGCCAGCTTGGAGTCAGTCCTCAATGGAGGAGATTTTAAATCTCCTGGTTATGTTGGTCAGCCAGTGCTTTTCCAATTGGCCCAGGTGGACAGCCCCAATAAAGAACTACCTGGTCCCAATCACTACATCCCTCCATCAAGTCCAGGGATGTAGGCTGAGTCTTTTGCTTGTAGCTTTGTTTGCAATGTTTTTGCCCCAGGTCCGGTTCCTCGGACTCGGAGTCGGACACAGGCGCCACGTACCAAACCGTGGCCCATCCCTTGCATCCAGAATGTCTTGGGAGAGATTCCTTCAATTCTCCTGGTGGAAATGGTATTAAAGCTGCAACCATTTCAGACTCTGAGATTTCTCGACACTCGAGGTGGGGGATCATTTCTGCCAGGCTTTCTGGCTGTTCAGAGGGACCAGGTATTAGATTAGATTCCCTACAGCATGGAAACAGGCCCTTCAGCCCAACAAGTCCACCCACCAACCGTCCGAAGAGTAATTCACCCAGACCCATTCCCTTACCCTATATTTACCCCTGACTAATACACCTAACACCATGGGCAATTTAGCATGGCCAATTCACCTGACCTGCACATCTTTGGATTGTGGGAGGAAACCGGAGCACCCAGAGGAAACCCACGCAGACAGAGGGAGAATATGTAAACTCCACACAAACAGTCGCCCAAGATGGGAATTGAACCCGAACCCCTGGTGTGTGAGGCAGCAGTGCTAACCACTGTGCCACCTAAAACCCAGGTTAACAACTCCAATCAAGAACCTTGCAGTCAAGAAAGGTCCCCTGATCCCAATCACTACATCCCTGCGATGTTTTACACCTGCCCTATTTGTGAGGTAATAGCTTTTAGATGATGCACGTGTTTGTTCGGGACTTATCGCCAACCCAAACTTTGTAGTCATCGTGTCAATTTCACTTTGCACCCATATAGGACCATTTCCATGCTTCCGGCACCAAACTTTGTCCCCTAAATTAAATTGCCTGTCTTGCTAAGAGGAGGCATTTGACCAGCATTGATATTCCTGCTGCTGTTTCACCCTCTTCCCCAGGTCTTGAAATATCAGGTTTAACCTGGTACGCAGTCTTCTCTCCCTCAACAGGAGCTATTCCTGTTTCTGCATGTGAGCTGGTCCTATAATCGAACAGGAACTGGAACAGTTTGGTATCAATTGACACTGTGAGCCAATCCTTTAAGCCTGCCTTCAACATTGACTGTTCTTTCTGCTAGACCATTGGCTTGAGCTTTCCTTGTGCGCCAAATGCCACTGGACTTCAGGAAATATTCAAATTCCTAAATGATATCTCATTGTCCATGACCAACACTTCTGGGAGTCTGTGTATCACAAACAATGCTCACAGCTTCTCAATCGTCATCCCTGAGTTTGCTGAACAAACTTTATGCACGCCCAACCATCTTAAATGGGCGTCCACAAAGACCAGGAACACTTAGCCCATGAAAGGACAGGCATAGTCGACATGCAACTGAATTCAGGATTTACCCAGCTATTCCCATGAATGTGGAGGTGCTGTTGGTGGCGATTTTTGTCCTTGCTGGCAACCTGGGCACTGACCCATCAACGCAACTATGTTCACATCCATTCCTGGCTAACAGACATGGCTTCTTGCCAGCATCTTCATCTTGGAAACCCTTGGATGACCCTAGTGGAGTTTGGCTGTATCTGGCCAGCCAGCCCAGAGTCAGTCCTCAGAGGAGAGTCGAATCTCCTGGTTATATTGCTATGCGACATCATTGCTATAAATTCAAATCTGTGTTATGAACTCAGGTGCAAATACTCTGAGATTTACAGAACAAAGTTAGAGACCAACTGGTCCAACATCTCTCCTTCTATAATATCCGAAGGTCAGTCTAAACCATAATGCCACAACACCCACGATGAGGCAGGTCTATATTTCACCCCAACGGAACTGGGAATAGTACCCTGTGCTGTTGGCTCCACACTGGCTGTCTAGCTCACTGAGCCAATGGAGCCACCACCTCACCACCCCCAGGAGTCTGAGTTGTTTTTACCTGAATTTTGTAGTTTGACCTATGAATAGTGATGGTAGAGGTACCAGAGTTATTTCCATTGTAGGGCTGACCAAGTATGTCTTCAAGTTGTGCTGACTGTTGTTGGTTTTGTTACATAGGTACGCAAGCTGATGCCCAACCTGTTTAGCCATGTTATGAATGCTCCTCCCTTGGCCATCAGATCCTGGAGTTGAATGTGAATTCAGAACTTATAATTCAAAGGTAGAGACAGTACTCACTGTGCTACTCGACCTCTTACTTAACTTTGCTATGCCAGTATTTATGCTCCACGTGAGTCTCCTCATAATTGAAAGGGACCATCCATACTTATCATCGCTTCTGTTTTACAAGACAGTTGATTAAGTCTGAAGCATTGTGTAGCTTTTTCCACTGACATACTTGTGATTCTGTCTTGCAGCAGCTGGTTAATTCCCTCTTGCCATGTGATTTCCTGTCCATATCCTAGAGTTTGGGTTCAGGACAGGCCGGTTGAGGAGAAGGCTGAAATAACTTCAAAGAGGCAGACATCCTTTCATCAAGTCATCCTTTATTGACATGTGGAGTATCCTTGATACTGTTCCAACTTCCTCAGAGCCAGTCCTCAGAGTGTACAGAATGTCTGACACTCCTGTTCTGTTTTTTCCTTTATCTTTTTCCTGGTTAACTGATCTTCGGGATATTGAGTGATTTGAGAGCAGCTATTCATTCCCAACGAGGAGTGCGTCCTGCTTATGAAAGCAGTTCATCAGTCAAATAGTAGCTCCCTTGATGCAGCAGCACCACTGGTAACAGTGGCCACTCCTGAGACTGCATCAAATCCCTGTGGTAGCCAGATGTAAAGATAAGGGGATGGGTATTGCTGGGACCAGGCTAATACAGTCAGGTGAGGACAGGCAGGGTGCCAGAGTGAATAGGAGGGGGAATGGAGAAATTATGGGAGGTGGGAGACACGTCTTTTCTTATCGGTCAGCCAATGCTCCCTGATTGGACTAGGTTAACTGCCCCAAAGAGGGAACTCATATGGAAGTCTCCCTGGCTGACCTCATTGCAGTCACTACAAATGCAAAGTTAAGACTGTCTTCAGGCTTGAGCTTCTTTGTAACACAGTTTATTACATATTAAGATTAAAATCTACAATACCTGGTGTGCAGAGGTATACCAAGTTCTAATCTTACACTTAAAAGACTATTCATGAATTCTACCATGTTAATGGCACTTAGTTTACTCCATATGTTTCTCTGCGTGTTTTTCTAATATTCACTTGGCTAGTCTTCAGAGTTCTTCTTAGCTCACTAGATATTTCTCTCTCCTTGTCTTAACCTCACCCAAACCATACTAGTTATGCTCAGTGAAGAATAGCAGGTTGTCCCAGGTCCAAAAATGCTGACACAAGAAGTTAACCAGTTTTAAGCTAATAATGTAAGATATACTTCTAGTCACTCAAATAGGTGCCTCTTTTACCAAAGTCTGGTTAATTGTGGTTAATTTTTACCCACTTACTACAATAAACCCTGAAGATTAGTATTACAAAGGAAGTGGTAGCAGGAAATGCACCAAAGGACAGCATGTTACTATTAGGTGAGAACTATGGGCATATTTTGTGCCAATTTCCATGCTTCACTTAGATGGGAACTCATGCATTCCCACTCTCCAACTCTGCTCTGAGTATGAACAGGGTTCTTTTAGGGAATAACACATAAAGCAAGATCACATTGAATTAGAATAGGATAGAATAGGAATTTATTATTGTGTGTATTTTTATGAAAAAAACAGTGAAAAATGTTATAAGTGACCATGATGCCTGTATTAATGACAGAAGTCATAGATAAGAAGAAATAAGTAAAAATTAAGACAGAGTTGATCTCAAATCATTTGAAGTTTGGGGAAAGTCAATTCAGATGATGAATGCTGGAATACCTGTAAGCCACCATCAAAGAAGACCTCAATAATGATGTGACCTTCACACCAAGACAAGATCAGCAAGACCTGAAGTCGGCCTTGTCAAGCTGAGACTGCCCCACCAGTACAAAGCTGCCACAATGGGAGGCCACTGCTCCAGTCTGGAATACAAGGCCTTTATGTTAGGACAAGATCTCCATACCAAGACTGGATGAGATTGCCACGCTGGGTCAGTGCAATGCTCTGAAGCTGCCGCCAAAGAAGACCTCCACACCGATGAGATCTCCACGCCGGGACAAGACTACCAAACCTGGACCACCTCTCCAGGATGAGTCCGACAACACTGGAGACTGCTGTGCTTGGCTGGAAGCCTCCTCATAACTGGGCCCGGAGCGGGATCAGGCACCTTCCACCAAAGAAGTTAAAAAGTTCAGAAAATAAATGGAAGCATTAAGAAAAAGCAGAGAAAGAAAAAGGAAGTAAAAAAACAAATGGAGTAGAGAGCTCTGGGCTCCTGGGCAGAGGACCCCACAACCACACTGCTATACCTTTGTTATCTTTCTTCACAGAATTTAAACTGTTAAAAACAGCTATTGGGTAAAGGTTCACCAAAGGATGGCAGGACAGGTGACAGTTTCACTGACCTTCTGTTCAAAACGATCAGAGAGTGTATTGAGCTGATCAGGAAGGGATGCATTGTTGCCAGCAACTTCGCTGTGTAGCTGTTTGACCTGATTACAATCACTATATTCCTGCTCCATGCTTGGAAGTGTTTATGGGTATAGAACAATTTTCATTTCTCTCCTGGTATGGTGCACAACGAATTTCGCCAGAGATGTCTGTGAGCTTCTGGCCTGATATGTTGAGAGCTGCCAGAAAGAATGGCTGCTTTCCCAATTTTTAAATAGTAATGAACCTCTTTGTCCCATTCTCTCAAATATTGCAGCTGTATTACGAAGTGCTGCAGTCCACTCATCTATAGCTTAATCTTGAGGGCAGGCATGGCTTGTTCTATCCGTGGTTCATGAATTTGTTCTGTCAACTGAAACTGAGATTAATCTTTGAGCCACAGAGATGCACTTTAAGCAGTGTTCTACACACTTGCCTTATGCTTCTCCTCCTTTTATTTGAATGAGATTATTTGCAAAAAATTGAATTATAAAACAATTTTGCAGTTATTAATTCATACCTTCCACATAGCTTCACAAATTATTTTCTTGGAAGTGCACTGTGAATACTTATACAGAGAATTTTGATGTTATAGTTACAATTGTTTATATCCTGGAATGTAATCTTCAGTATATTTGGAATGTATAAGACTAACAAAGAATTATTGCAACCTTGAGTCTGCTATTGGCGTCCAATATGCTATTAAACTGAAGAGATAAGAAAACAGTAATACAATGTATGTGTGTGTGAACATATAACAAACATCACAACTGCAGACCTCAGCATAAAATAGCAACCATTGTCAAATGGAAAGTAAATAGACTTTCATTGAAAAGAATCTGAAGGTGAAAAAAGATTTGATTTATAAATGATTCACAGCTAGATTCAACTGCACCAATATGGGTTCATCGCTATTTTGAAACCAACATCAGAAGACTCCATTAATCAGTCATTAAATCATAGAATATTTGCACCTTGGAGCACAGAATGAGGCCATTTAGCCCACCATAGTTGTACCACCATTTTTGAAATGGGATTTGAATAGTTAGATACTTGTGCTTGACTGCTGCGGACTGAATGGGGTGTAGATCTCTATGACTCTAACTTTCGATTGAAGCTGCCTTTCTAAATTAAAGATGATGCCTTTCTGCACTGAAAACCTTTTGCCTCTATGCAGTCCACATCTCTGTCTGCCTTACCTATCTGTCAAGATGCCTCTGAAATGTTCTATTGTATCCACCACCACCACCTTTTCTGGCAGTAAATTCCAGTCACTTGTCACCCTCTCTGTAAAAACACCTGCTTCTCACATCTATTAATCATTTTTTAACATTCAACCCCTTGCAGTAATAAAGCCTTAGAGTATGGCAAATGTGATTTCACATCATGTGTAATATTGTACAGCATTGACAACAAATGCAGCCTTACTTTAAATCCTTAGCCTCTGGTTATCAACCACCTACCAGTTTTTCTCTGCCGACTTTCCTGAAAATCTCACCATCTTGGCCAACACGTGACTCTTAATTGATCAATGGTCAATCAATGTTTAGCACAGCCAATGATATTCATATTCTAGAAATAAAAAAAAAAATACCTGGACATTCCTCCTGAAACATTATGGACAATATTATGGAATCCTTATGGTGTGGAAGCAGGCTATTTTGCCCATCAAGTCTACTCTGACCCTCAAAAAGGGAATCTCATTCAGATCCATTCCTCTACTCTATGACCATGAATTCCCCATGGTTAATCCAACTAACCTATACATCCTTGGACACTATGGGTAATTTTGCAAGGCCAATCCACTTAACCTGCACATCTTTGTACTGTGGGAGAAGACCGGAGAACCCGCACGCAGAAACGGGGAGAATGTGCAAACTCCACACAGGTAGTCACCCAAGGGTGGAATCAAACCTGGGTCCCTGGTGCTGTGAGGTAACAGTGCTAGCCACTGGGCCACTATGCAGCCCCACCCTGCACACCTTTGGACTGCTTTTTTGGTTAAATCCCTGACTGATTCCCAGGCACAAACAATCTCACGACAATAGGTCAGGTAAGAGCCAGAGAATGCACCAACGGGTTAACACAAGCCTGGCAGAAACAAGCCTGGGAACAACAGCACAGCAATCAACCTACTGTGGTGGTGCAGCTCTGATACATCTTAATAAACCACACATTGTATACACATAACCTTTCGAAAGCAGCCTTCCTTTGTGTTAACACTGCCCTGGGGAGAAAGTGAGGTCTGCAGATGCTGGAGATCAGAGATGGAAATGTGTTGCTGGAAAAGCGCAGCAGGTCAGGCAGCATCCAGGGAACAGGAGAATCGACGTTTCGGGCATTAGCCCTTCTTCAGGACACTGCCCTGCCCTGTCATGCAAACACGCATTGATCTATTTCGAAGATGAACAGTCGACTTCTTGCGTTCCGGAAAATATTAATCCTCTATCAATATCACTAAAGCAAAATCTCCAAAGATTCAGAAAGCGTGTGGGAATGAGTTGTGATTTTTTTTGCGTGAAAGCATTTGCAATGTTTGGAAAATCTTTCAATGATATTGTTATTTCTCCTGTTTCACTGTTCACACAGGGTACTACAGATATATACAGAGGAGCTGACTGAAAAGTGGAAAGTGGAACCTGAGGATTTTTCAGAATTGATTATCATAAAACAATTACAGTACTTCAATTTAGAAAATTTGTTTTACCAAAGCATGAATTATTTTTTGTGCACATCAGCTGTAGCCAATGTGAAGAGAACGGGTTGCTGGTTGCCCTATTTCATTTTCCATTACTGTTTGGACCAATGGGTGATCTGTCAGAGGCCTTTGAGTCTTCAGTATATGCATATTCCTGTGTGATAAATCTGTCGTTTCACTCTGCAGTTTCCACAATATATCTATGGCAAGATGAATAAATACGAGATAAAACTGGAGCACATTATCATTAAATTCTGATCCTCATAAAAATATTGGCCTGTTGTCTTCTGATTGGCACGTTAATTAAAGCTTTTGGACATGCCATTTGGAAGAAAGAAGCAGTTTATTTGTTTGGTTAAACAACAAACTTGTAAATGTTTACAGTTTTCCGAATCTGACACTGGTGGAAGGCTCCAATTTCTGTATGTGCTTGATGGTTTCTGCGAGTGAGATTTTAGAGGCATAGTACTATACTAATCTAATTTCTCAGCACTTGGCTAGGTGGATTTTACCTAATAGCCTTGCATGCCTTGGCATTGCAACAACACATCTAAATACTTTTGAAATGTCAAGAGTGTCTCTGCCCATACCACCTGAATAGGCGGTGAGTTCCAGATTCCTACAGTTTTTTCCCCACATCTCCTCTAAACCTTAAATCTATGCGCCCTGGTCATTGATCCCTTCACCGAGGTAAAACGTTTCTTTCAATCTACCCTATCTATGCCCCTCATCATTTTATACAGCTAAATCATGTCCCCTCTCAATCTTCCTTTCTTTAAGGAAAACAACCTCATTCTGTCCCATCTCTTCTCGTAGCTGAAACTCTCCAGTATCACCAAAACTCTCCTATAATGTGGATTCCAGAACTGCATGCAGTACTCTACCTCTGCCTTAAACTATTGTTTTATACAGTTCCAGCATAACGTCCTAAGTCTTTATGCCTCAGCTAATAAGCCAAGTGTCCCAAACAGCTTCTTAACCACCTTATACACACCTGTCCTGATACCTCAAGGGATGGTGTACATGCACACTAAGGTCCCCCTGCTCCTCAGTGCTTCCCAGGATCTTACTGTTCATTGTCTTGTTTGTCCTGCCCGAGTGTGCCTACTCACAATTATCCAGATGGAATTCAATTTGCCACTAATGAGCCCACCAGACCAGCTGATCTATATCCTCCTACAATAAAGAATTAATTTTAACTCATATTTTCTCTTATACCTTCAGAAAGATGAACATCATTGATACGGCCAGCAATTAGCGTCCATCTCTCGTTGCACTGGAGGAGGTGGCCATTCCAGTCCATTTGCTGTAGGAACATTCACAATAACCTTGGGGAGGGAATTCAGGATTTTGACCCAGTCATACTGAAGGAATGGTGATATGTTTCCAAGTCAGGATAGTGAGTTGACTTGGAGGGGAACTTACAGACGGTGTTGTTTCCATGTATCTGCTGCCCTTGTCCTTCTGGATGATAGTGATTGTGGATGTGTCTGAGGATGTTGTCTATATAATGAATTACTGAATGGTGCTGAACATTGTCATCAATGAATAGTCCCACTTCTGACCTTATGATGGTCATTGATGAAATAGCTGAAGATGGTTGGGCCTAGGACACTACCCTGAGGAACTACTGCAGAGATATCCTGAAGCAAGATGACTAACCAACAACCATAAATATCTTCCGATTAGCCAGGTATGACTCCAACCAAGGAATGTTTGCCCTACGATACCCTTTGATTCCAGTTTTGATAGGGCTCCTTGATGCCACACTTGGTCCAATGTTGCTTGATGTCACTCTCACCTCACCTGCAGAATTCAGCTCTTTTTCCCATGAACCTAGGCTGTAATGAGGTCAGAAGCTGAGTATCCCTGGTGGAACCCAAACTGGGTGTCACTGAGCAGGTTACTGCTTAGCAGATGCTGCTTGAGAGCACTGTTAGTTATACTGTCTATCACTTTATTAATAATCGAGAGTAGACTGATGGTGCAGTAATTGACCAGTTTGGATTTGTCCTGCTTTTTATTATAGGACATACCTGAGCAATCTTTCACATTGTCAGGTAGATGCCAGCGTTGTACCTGTACTGGAACAGCTTGGCTAGGGGAGCAGCAAGTTCTTCAGTACTATTCACAGAATGTTGTCAGACCCTTAAGTCTTTACAACATCCAATGCCTGCAACCGTTTCTTGATATCATATGGAGTGAATCAAAGTGGCTGAAGACTGATATCTGTAATACTGGGGACCACTGGAAGAGACTGAGACGGATCATCCACTCGGCATTTCTGGCTGAAGATTGCTGCCAATGCTTCAGCCCTATATTTTGCACTGAAATGCTGGACCCTTCAATCATTGAGGATGGGGATATTTGTGGAATCTTCTCCTTCAGTGAGTTGTTTAATTGTCCACCACCATTCACAACTGGATGTGGCAGGACTGTAGAAGTTATTTCTGATAGTTGGTTGTGGGATTGCTTAGCTCTGATTGATACTTGCTGTTTGGCATGTTGGTAGCTTCACCAGGTTGACACCTCATATTTAGGTATACCTGATATTAATTCTAGCATGCCCTTCTGTACTCTCAATTGTACCAGTATTGATCTCCTTGTTGGATGGTAATGGTTGAGTGAGGGATATGCTAGGCTGTGAGGTTACAGATTGTGCTGGAGAATGGTTCTGCTGCTGTTGCTGGCCCACAGCACCTCATTGACGCCCAGTCTGGAGTTGCTGGATCCATTCAAAGTCTGTTCCATTAAGCATGGTGATAGTGTCACACAACATGATGGGAGGTGTTCTCAATGTGATGGCAAGACTTTGTCTCCACAAGGACTCTTACCGATATGATGGACAGATGCATCTGCAGCCAACACATTGGTAAGGATCAGGTCAAAATATTTTTCCCTCTTGTTGGGACCCTCACCATCTGCTATAATCCAGTCTAGTAACTATGTCCTTTAGGACCTGACCAGCTCGATCAGTAGTGCTGCTGCTGAGCCAGTCTTGGTGGTGGACATTGAAATCCGCACCCGGAGTATATTACCCCCTCATGTGTCCTCCAAATGTTATTTAACATGAAAAAGTATCAATTCATCAGCTGAGAAAGGACAGGACATGGTAATCAGCTGGCAGTTTCCTTTCCCATGTTCAACCTGAAGCCATGAGACTTCATGGAGTCCAGAGTCAACATTGACGACTGCCAGAGTGACTCCCTCTTGACTCTATACCACTGTGTTGCCACCTCTGTTGGGTCTGTCCCGCCAGTGAGACAGGACATATCCAGGGATGGTGATGGTGGTGCCTCAGACATATGAGTTATGAATCCGTGAGTATGACTATGTCAAGCTGTGCTTGACTATTCTGGGAAATAGCTCTCCCAATTTTGGCACTAACCCCCAGATGTTAGTAAGGAGGGCTTTTCAAGGTCGACAGGACTGTTGTTGTTGTTGTTGTCTTTTCTGGTGCCAAGTTCGATGCCAGATTGTCCATTAGTTTTATTACTTTATTAAGACTTCATAGTGACTGACACAACTGAC
Source organism: Chiloscyllium plagiosum (assembly GCF_037043375.1). NCBI lineage: Eukaryota > Metazoa > Chordata > Chondrichthyes > Orectolobiformes > Hemiscylliidae > Chiloscyllium > Chiloscyllium plagiosum. The sequence goes on from NW_028270151.1 coordinate 89,288,102, forward strand.
CGGCTTGTTCAGCCATTTCAGAGGGCAGTTAAGAGTCAAAAACTTTGCAGTGGGTCTAGAGTCATGCGTATGCCAGACCAGATAAGGATAGCAGATTTCCTTCCTTAAAGAACATTAGTGAGCCAGATGAGTTTTTCTGACAATTGACAATGGATTCATGATCATCAGTAAATTCTTAAATACAGATATTTTCTGCTGTTGTAGGATTTGAACCCAGAACAAGTTTCTGGATTAATAGTCTAATAAGAATATCATTTGCCATTGACTCCCCTAACTCCCAGTATGACAACAGTGGACGGTGTTGGCATGACCCCATTGGGTGATTTAAACCCAGCTCATGAAACCATTGACCAAAGATCAGTCTGGAAGGTGGATCCCCTCAGTGAAGACTCATAACAAGACTCATGGTGGAAGTCCATGCAGCAACCCAAGAGGACCCAGAAGAAGATCTGCCCTGACTTGGGTAACCCACCTTTGGGACAGAGATCCAGCCCTACATTGGAGAAGAAGGAGATTCCAATAACCCAGCTCAAACTCATGGATCGGTACAGGTAATATCCTTTCTCAGACAGGTAGAGCTAGAGAATAGAGTAAATATGGAGGGAATGTGGGAAAGACTCACATAGTGTTTTAATAAGGAATATTTTGTTATTAAAATCCAGTTGAACCACAAACCAAATTCTGTGTCTCTTTGTTCATCTTACCATCAAGAATAATTGGGTAAAAGCGTTTTTAATACACAAACTGGTTGAAGTGTCCAAAACCACTCTTGGTAATGGACATTGAAGTCCTCCAACCAGGGTTTATTCGATGCCCTTGCCATCCTCCAAGGGATACTCAAAGTGAAGGAGCTCTGCTTCATGAGCTGAGAGAATGTAACAATAGAAGGTTTGCCATTTTATTTGCCATGGAGAGTAGTCTGTCAGGAAGTGCTACACTTCACAATGGGAGGCTGGAACCTGAGACTGAGGATGTAAAATGTAACCAATCCCACATTGATAGATGTGTATTAGTGAATTGTGACCTATTTTGTGGTCTGTCCAATTTCCCCTTCCATTCAAGTTAATAACAAGGATCAACCACTATTGTTTATCACCACAGAAGCTGATTTTCAAAATTACAAAAATTGTTTCAATCCCCAGAACTGATATCACTCCTATTATATCAAACAGAATTGCTGCATGTTCAGAAAAGCATTGTTAAGACTGAAACCAGAGATGCTTTACTGAGTTAACCATCAGTCAAACAGGAGCCTTGGAACATCTGGAATCCATTTGGCCAAGTCCTTCTGCTGTGCTCCCAACACAAAACTTGATCACCTTGTATGTTTTGAGTGTCTTTTTATAGCCCAGAGTTCAAATTGATTCCAGTGGGTCAATATTAATCCCATGCACCAGAAATGATACAGTAACATAATGTAGCATAAACCGATTGACAGATATGCGTCCAGTATTTCAGTGTTCACGGTATGCAGTGTAAAACCCCCATTTCCAGTGTAAGTCTTCAAACCAAACATGTACCATTCCCACCATGTGGTTTAGGTTAAAACCAGAGCTTATTTATTCTTGCTCTCTAACTCTCACAGGGTGAATATCTCCATGGGATGAAGAGATAACTGACCAGAGGGCATGGATTTAAGACAAGGGGCAGAAGGTTTAGTGGAGATGTAAGTAAACACCGTTTCACCCAGACAGAATCCAGAACGCACTGCCTATAAGGATGTTAGCAGCAGAAAGCATCATAACATTGAAGAAGCATTTAGATGTGCACAAGGCAATAAGCCAGGTGCTGGGAAAAGGGATTAGAACAGTAAAGTGTTTGTTTTGGATAGGCATAGAGGCAATGTGCCAAAAGGCCTTTCCCTGTGTTATAGGTTTCTATAACTGTATGACTGTATAATGTGTGAGTATTGCTGGATGGGACAGGACTTATTGTTCAGCTTAATTGCTCTTAAGATTTGGTGGTAAGCTGCCTTAGAACATAGGACATATAACAGTACAGTACAGTACAGGCCTTTCAGCCCTCGATGCTGTGCCAGCCCTTTATCCTACTCAAAGATCAAACTAATCTACATACCCTTCATTTTACTATCGTTCATATGTCTATCCAAGAGTCGTTTAAATATCTCTACTGTGTCTGACTCTACGACAACTGCTGGCATTGCATTCCACGCGCCCACCACACTCTGTGTAAAGGATTTACCTCTGACATCTTCCCTCTACATTCCTACAGTCACCTTAAATTTATGTCCCCTTTGGATAGCCATTTCCACCCTGGAAAAAAGTCTCTTCACTCCAATCAGAAAAGCCCTAGCTCCCTCAACCTTTTTTCATAAGACATACCTCTAGTCCAGGCAGCAACCTGGTAAATCTCATCTGGACCCTCTCTAAACCTTCCACATCCTTCCAGAACTGAACACAATATTCCAAGTGTGGTCGAACCAGGCCTTCATGGAACTGCTGCTTAACTTTACGGCTCTTAAACTCAATCACCTTGCTAATGAAAGCCAACACACCATACACCTTCTTAACAACTCTATTAACTTGGGTGGCAATTTTGAAGCATCTATGGACATGGATCCTAAGATGCCTCTGTTCCTCCACACTGTCAAGAATCCTGCCTTTAACCCTGTAATCTGCAATCATATTTGACCTTCCATAATGAATCATTTCACACTTTTCCAAGTTGAACTCCATCTGTCACTTCTCAGTCCAGCTCTGCATCCTGTCAATGTCCCATTGCAAACTACAACAGCCGTCCACACTATCCACAACTCCACCAACCTTTGTGTCGTCGGCAAACTTAGGAACCCACTCTTCCACTCCCTCATCCAAGTTATTCATAAAAATCACAAAGAGCAAAGGTCTCAAAACAGATCCCTGCAGAACACCACTTGACAGAGCTCTGGGCTGAATACTTTCCATAAACTACCACCCTATGTCTCCATTAGCCAGCCAATACTGTATTGAGACTGCCAAATTTCCCTGTATCCCATGTCTCCTTAGTTTCTGGATGAGCCTACCATGGGGAACCTTGTCAAACACTTTGCAAAAATCCAGGTAGACCACATCCACTGCTCTACCTTCATTGATGCGTTTTGTCACACCCTCAACGAATTCAATAAAGCTTGTGAGGCATGACCTGCCTCTCACAAAGCTATGCTGACTATCTCTAATGAAGTTATGTTTTTCCAAATAATCATAAATTCTGTCTCTCAAAATCCTCTCCAATAATTTGCCCATCACAGACGTAATTCCCAGGTCTGTAATTCCCAGGATTATTTCTACTCCCTTTCTTGAACAAGGGAATAACATTTACCACCCTCCAATCATTACCAAAGGTGCAGCAATCTCTGCCCTCGCTTCCAACAGTAACCTGAGGTATATCCCTTCTGGCTCAGAAGACTTACCTAAATTTTCAGCACATCCTAAATTGCCCGTAGTGTTAGGTAAGGGGTAAATGTAGGGGTATGGGTGGGTTGCGCTTCGGCGGGTCGGTGTGGACTTGTTGGGCCGAAGGGCCTGTTTCCACACTGCAATGTAATCTAATCTAATCCTCCTTTTTAACATTAACCTGTTTGAGCATATCAGCCTGTGTCACACTGTCTTCACAATTGATAAGGTCTCTCTCACTGGTGAATACTGAAGCAAAGTATTCATTGAGAACTTCCTCTACCTTGTCCGACTCCAGGCACAAGTTCTGTCCGCTACCCCTGATCGGCCTTACCCTCACTCTGGCCATCCTCTTGTTCCTCACATAAGTATAGAATGCCTTGGGGTGTTCCTTAATCCTACCCGCCAAGGCTTTTTCATGCCCCTTTCTAGCTCTCCCAAGCATTCTTCAGTTCCTTCCTGGCTATCTTGTAACCTTGTAGAGCCCTGTCTGATCCTTGCTTCCTCAACCTTAAGTAAGCTTCCTTCGTCATCATGACTGGATGTTCCACATCTCTTGTCATCCAAGGTTCCTTCACCCTACCATCCCTTCCTTGTCTCAGTGGGACAACCCTATCCAGCACTCGCAGCATGTGCTCCCTAAACAACCACTACATTTCTGTCATACATTTCCCTGAGAATACCTGTACCCAGTTTATGCTCCACAGTTCCTGCCTAATAGCATTGTAATTCCCTCTCTTCCAATTAACTACTTTCCCATACCATCTGCTCTTGTCCCTCTCCACGGCTATAGTAAATATCAGGGAGTTGTGATCATTATCACTGAATTACTCTTCCACCTGACTTGGTTCATTGCCAAACATCAAATTCAATATGGTCTACCCTATATATTGAATCCGGAATCCTTCCTGGACACACCTGGCAAAGTCTGTTCATTCCAAACTATTTGCAATTAGGAGGTTCCAATCGATATTAGGGAAGTTAAAGTCACCCATGACATCTTACGTCCCTCCTCACAGACCATGTGACTTTTGCACCTTTCCAAAATCTGCCTCCCAATCTGCTCCTCCGTGTTTCTGTTGCTATTGGGGCACCTATGGAAAACTCCCAATAAGATGTCCGCTCCTTTTCTGTTTCCGACTCCACCCAGACTGACTGTAGACAAACCCTCCTCGAGGACCTCCCTTTCTGCAACTGTTATACTATTCCTGACTCTCCACCACCTCTTTTACCTCCCTCCCTATTCCTTTTGAAACAGCTAAACCCCAGAATTTCCAACAACCATTCCTGTACCTGTAATATCCAAGTGTCCATAATGGTCACAACATCATAGCTCCAAGTACTGGTCCATGCTCTATGTTTTACATTAAAACAGACATGCTTCAACCCATCAAACCAACTGCAACTTTGTCCTATCAACTATCTATCCCTCCTCACAGACTCTCTGCAAACTGCATTTGCCTGTTCACCAGCTACCTCATCTTCTGATCCATAGCTTCAGTTCCCATCCCCCTGTCAAATTAGTTTAAACTCTCCAGAAGAGCTCGAGCAGACCTCCTGTCCAGGATATTGGTACCCCTCCAGTTCAGGTGCAACCCGTCCTCCTTGTATCCTTGAACATAAATTCCACTTTCCAAATGAAGGGCTTTTGCCTGATTTGCTTGCTCCTGCACTTCACACAATCTAGTCTGATGCATTCACTGCTAATAGTGTGATCTCATAGAACATAGAGCATTACAACACAGTACAGGCCCTTCGGCCCTCGATGTTGTGCCGCCCTGAGATACTAATCTGAAGCCCATCCCACCTACTATTCCATGTACGTCCATGTGCCTGTCCAATGACGACTTACATGCACTTAAACTTAGCAAATCTACTTCCGTTGCAGGTAAAGCATTCCATACCCTTACTACTCTCTGAGTAAAGAAACTACCTCTGACATCTGTCTTATATCTATCTCCCCTCACTTTAAAGTTGTGTCCCCTTGTGTTTGCCGTTCCCATACTTGGAAAAAGGCTCTCCCTGTCCACCCTATCTAACCCTCTGATTATCTTGTATGTCTCTATTAAGTCACCTCTCAACCTTCTTCTCTTTAACAAGAACAGCCTTAAGGCCCTCAGCCTTTCCTCGTAAGACATTCCTAGTAAATCTCCTCTGCACCCTTTCCAAAGGTCCCACATCCTTCTTATAATGCAGGATTGTACACAATACTCCAAGTATGGCCATACCAGAGCTTTGTACAGTTGCAGCATAACCTCCTGGTTCCGGTACTAAATCCCTCTATTAATAAAGGCCAAAACACTGTATGCCTTCTTAACAACCCTGTCAAGCTGGGTGGCAACTTTCAGGGATCTGTGTACATGGACACCGAGATCTCTCTGCTCATCTGCACTACCAAGAATCTTACCATTAGCCCAGTACTTTACATTCCAATTACTCCATCCAAAGTGTATCACATCATATTTGTCCACATTAAACTCCATTTGCTACCTCTCAGCCCAGCTCTGCATCCTATCTATGTCTCTCTGCGACATACTACATCCTTTGTCACTATGCACAACTCCACCGACCTTAGTGTCATCCTCAAATTTACTAACCCACCCTTCTAAGCCTTCATCCAGGTCATTTATAAAAGTGACGAACAGCAGTGGACCCAACACCGACCCTTGCGGACACCAAGATGAACATGTTCCATCAACTACAACCCTCTGTTTTCTTTTGGCAAGCCAATTACTGATCCAAACTACTATGTCTCCCACAATCCCATTCCTCCGTATTTTGTATAATAGCCTACTGTGGGGAACCTTATCGAATGCCTTGCTGAAATCCATATACACCACATCAACCGGTTTACTCTCACCTACCTGTTTGGTCACTTTGTCAAAAAACTCAATAAGATTTGTTGGGCACGACCTACCCTTCACAAAACCTTGCTGACTGTCCCTGATCAGATTATTCTTTTCTAGATGGTTATAAATCCTATCTCTTATAACCTTTTCCAACACTTTACCAACAACTGAAGTGAGACTCATTGGTCTGTAATTACCAGGGTTGTCTCTACTACCCTTTTTGAACAAGGGAACCACATTTACTAACCTCCAGTCCTCAGGCACTATTCCTGTAGACAATGATGATTTGAAGATCAATGCCAAAGGCTTGGCAATCTCTTCCCTTGCTTCCCAGAGGATTCTAGGATAGATCCCATCTGGCCCAGGGGACTTGTCTATTTTCACACTCTGCAGTATTTCTAATACCGCTTCCTTGTGAACCTCAATCTCTTCTAGTCTAGATGCAAGTATCTCTGTATCTTCCTCGCCAACATTTTCATTTTCTAGAGTGAACACTGTCGAAGAATATTTATTTAGTGCTTCCCCTATCTCCTCTGACTCCACACACAACTTTCCACTATTATCCTTGATTGGCCCTAATTTAACTCTCATCATTCTTTTATTCCTGATATGCCTTAGGGTTAACCCTGATCCTATCCGCCAACAACTTCTCACGTCTCTTCCTGGCTCTTCTGAGCTCTCTTTTTAGGTCTTTCCTGACTTTCTTGTAACCCTCAAGCGCCCTAACTGAGTTTTCACATTTTGTCCTAACATAAGCCTTCTTCTTCTTCTTAACCAGGGATTTCACTTCCTTAGTAAACCACGGCTCACGCATTCTATATCTTCCTCCCTGCCTGACAGGTACACACTTATATAGGACACACAGGAGCTTTTCCTTGAATAAGCTCCACATTTTTAATGTGCTCATCCCCTGCAGTTTCCTTCCCCATTCTACGCTTCCTAAATCTTTCCTAATTGCATCGTAATTTCCCTTCCCCCAGCTGTAACTCTTGCTCGGTGGAGTACACCTATCCCTTTCCATCACTAAAGTAAACCTGACAGAATTGTGATCACTGTCTCCAAAGTGCTCACCTACTTCCAAATCTAACACCTGGCCAGGCTCATTACCCAGTACTAAATCTAAAATGGCTTCGCCCCTTGTAGGCCTGTCTACATATTGTGTCAGGAAGCCCTCCTGCACACACTGGACAAAAACTGACCCATCTATACCACTTGTACTGTAGTGATCCCAGTCAATATTTGGATAGTTGAAGTCCCCCATGACAACTACCCTGCCTCTCTCACTCCTATCGAGAATCATCTTTGCTATCCTTTCCTCTACATCTCTGGGACTATTCGGAGGCCTATAGAAAACTCCCAGCATGGTGACTTCTACTTTCCTGTTTCTAACCTCAGCCCATACTACCTCAGTTAACGAGTCCCCAAACATCCTTTCTACAACTGTAATATTGTCCCTGATCAACAATGCCACACCTCCCCCTCTTTTACCATCTTCTCTGTTCTTATTGTAATATCTGAATCCCTCTACATTGGGGAAATTAAGTGTAGACTGAGCAACCATTTCATAGAACATCTATGTTCTGCCTGCAAAAAAAAAGACAGCTTCCTGTTGCCTGCCACTTTAACACATTATCCTATTCCCTGGCCAATATCTGTCTCAGGCTTGCTGCAGTGTACCAGCAAAGAACAGCGCAAGCTGAAAGAACAACACCCCATTTTCCATGTGCGAATCCTGCAGCCCTCTGGATCAATTGAGTTCAATAATTTTAGGGCCTGAGATTATCTCCATGTCGTAGCCCCCCAACCCCACACACCAGTCCCTTTTATCACAGCCTGCCGTTACACACTACCTATTGTTCGCCAGCAACAGTCTCCGTTAACAGCTATTCACTCTCATAGCCAGATCAGTATCCACTCCTTTGTCTGTTCTTCTCTTTGGGCTCTATCCCTACCTATTGTTTACTCCTTAACCCCTCCCCCCACCCTTATCTTCTGCATATAACCCAACATTTTCCTCGCTACCATCATATCAGAGGATGGGTCACCGGATCTGAAACGTTAACTGGTTTCTTTTCAGATGTTGCCAGACCTGCTGAGTTTTTTTCAGCAACATCTGTTTTTGTTTCTGACTTACGGCATCCACAGTTCTTTTGGTTTTTATTTAGATTTAGATTTTATTGTCATATGTCCTTGGGTACAGCAATACAGGAGTACAAAGCTGCCATCCCCCAGCACCAACTTAAGGTGCAAAGACAGGATTAAAAACAGAAGCACACATCAGAAGTAAATCTTGTTGAAGGCAGGTCACGGATACAGCTGTACCAGTATCCATCTCCATGGGAAATGGGTGACCATTTAACCAAACATTAGTTTTATTTGGCTCCATTTGGGTGTCACTAAGCAATTTAATTGTTCCAACCCACATGTAGGGGAACTTTCCAAGGTGTGCACTGTCCTGGGTACTGGTCTACTCAAGTCAGTCCATGTAGGACTCCTTTGCTGTTTCAATTCTGCAAACCAGTAGCAACTACAATAGCTTCACCCAGATCCTGAAGGACTGTTTCACCCCTTGGCCAAGGCTTGGCTTTATTGTGAGCTTCTGCTGTGGGTTTTCCCTGGGTCCCTCTGCTTAGGAAATGCCACACATGAGGCTTTGCAATTGCCTACTGGTATTCCACAGGTGAGGGTATCCATTTCCAATGGAATGCCCTATAATTCCCATACTCTACTTGCTGCATTTTCTAATGACAAGACCAGCTGCAGCGCCCGTTTGAAGTCCAGTTGGGCTTCAGCAAGCAGGCAGCTCTGTATGGTTCGATCATTAATGCCATCTACCAGTCTCTCAGCATCTCATTCAGGGTTAATCCAAAATCACATACCTCTGCCAATCACCTCAACTTCAACCTCAAAAATACCAGTACGTATCCCCCAGCTGAATAAAACCATAGCGTCTCAGGATTAGATGTGGCTTAGGGTTGTAACATTCATTAAACAACTCTGTCAACTCTTGGAAGATTTTAGTGTCTGGTGCCTCTAGGAAAGTTAAACCCCTTATAACCAAAAATGCTGCAGGTCCCAGCCAGTCAGAAGGATTACTCATTGCTTTTCATCTGCCCCATATCATTTGCCCAGAAAAAAAATCACGTTCTTTCCACATACTGGGCCGAGTGTTTCACAACAGAGTCAAATGAATCAAGCTTCCTAAATAGAGGCATGATGCCAGAAATGCTTACCCCAACTCCAAAATGGCAGTTTCAAGTGAATGTTCTTCAGACATGTCCTGCTTTCTTCCGTAGTCACTGAAATAACTTCACAGAGGCTAGTGTCCTATAAACAAGGGGATTAACCAAAAACCCTTTATTTACTTGAGGATGTTACACTGGATATGGTCTGTCAGCTCAGAGTCAATCCTCAAACTGAGGAGATTCTAATTTGCTGGCTATATTTTTTTAAAATATGAAAAGCCAGAAAACAAACAATTAAAATAAACAATAAAGCAAAGCAAAAAGATTTTGCTGGCTGGATTGGTCGGCCAAGGCTTTCCTGATTGGCCCAGGTTAACAACTCTAATCAATAAAATTGTGGTTAATGAGATCAACCTGCTTCCAATCACTAAAGTGTGCAACTGCAGTTCCTGATTTCACGTATTGGGAACAAATGACTTCTATTTCATTGCAAATAGTCTGATCTACCTTACCTCATACCATCCTCCTCTTAGCCTCTAATATCTAGGAATACTGAGATTTCCAACTGAAGTTCTATACACCTAATCTACTATAATACATTCAACAGAGACAACTGAAGTCATAGAGCTATACAACACAGAAACAGTTCCTTTGGTCCAACTCCTCCATGCCAACAAGATATCCTAAATAAATCTAGTCTCATTTGCCAGTATTTGGCCCATATCCCACTAAACACTTCCAGATGTCACTTAAATGTTATACCATCCTCCACCACTTCTGCATGTAAAGGTTGCTCCTTTGATCCCTTTCAAATCTTTCCTATCTCACCTTAAAACTATGCCTTCTGGTTTTGGAATCCCATAGCCCGAGAAAAGACCTTGTCTACTTACCAAGATGGAGGGCAGGAAAAATTTGTAGCTGTAAGAACTGCTCCTTTATTGAGGTATCTTCAGTGTTGGAGATGATGTCCTCGAATTCTAAGAGCAGTAATCACTATTTTATAAACTGTTGTATTGTAGAATGAATAGAATCCCTACAGTGTGGAAACAAGCCATTTGGCCCAACAAGTTCACACCAACCCTCCAAAAAGAAACCCACCCAGACCCATTCCCCTACCCTATTACTCTATATTTACCCCTGACTAATGCACCCAACCTATACATCCCTGAACACGATTGGCAATTTAGCTTCGCCAATTCAACTAACCTGCACGTCTTTGGATTGTGGGAGGAAACCGGAATACACAGAGGAAACCCACAGATACACAGGCACTTTGGTGAGAAAAGATCAAAACAATGGCACTTTAAAAAGGAGGAAGTCAAGGAAAGGCAGTGACCACATGGTGAGTGATACAAACCCAGAAAGAAATCCACACCACCCTGTCTGATCCAGCAGTCACCTGCATAGCTGCTGCTGCTTTTGCTGTTTGGTTTCAAGTATCTCTGGACTAATCAAGAGAGAAAAAGCATTGACAAACTTTTCTAAAACCAAATAGCTAAAATCAATCTCACAGTTTCGATAGGCAAATTGACCTCCACAGTGTAAAATGGAACTTGGGGACAGAATTATGTGCCTCATATCCTTATTTACACATCAGTGCTTCTATCTTAGTTTGGGTTCAGGGCATGCCTTTGGGGAAATTGCACCACTGGTGTGGCTGCAAATCAATTTAACTTTCAGCTTATTCTGGGTGGATGTGAGGCATATACTATTACAATTTACCGAACTTAAGGTTTCAAGATTTCTCAAAGAAACAAGTCATAAATAGTTGGCAAACACAGTTTTGCTGTAACCTACACATCATTTTTTTCTCCTGCTCTGCTGCATTCTTTTTCCATGTGAAAACGCATTAAAGATAATACTGACGCTATAAAACTATTCTGCCATTTTATTGAATAGTCAATGAGTACCAAAGTTATACTTGGTTGAGATGAGCAAAACCTCATTAACTCATAAGTGCCACTTCATAACAACCTCGCACATTGAAAATTGTCACTTTGTTGATGTATGGTTTTTACCCGTGGGGAATGTACCCATATCCTGACTGTTCTGTGTCACGCACTGGCAATGTCAGATTCAAAATCAAGCTGCCAATAACTCGTTAATGTAAAACTAGGATAGCACTTTCCCCCTCATGTCCATAGATTTTGAATTGTCTTATTTTCTTTTCCTTCCTACATCTGCGCTCTTTTACACTTAATATATTGTAATTATAAGTTTGATATTCCAATTCCCTGCAGAAGTGTTGGGTGAAAAAGCATTCTAGGTGTTAAGTAAACAGATTCATGACCTACAACTCAGCCAATTCATCATTTGTACAATTTCCCAGTTGGAGATGATTCAACGAAAGATTCATATTGAGATCACAAAATTCACCACCTGAAGGAACCTCAAAGTGCTTAACACTAAATACATACGTCTGAACCACTATTGTGATTTAGGAATTGTGGCCAACACAGAACAATCCCATAAAGAGCAATGTGATAAATGACTAGCTATTTGTCTGATGTTGGCTGGGAGATAAATATCATCCAGAGCTGATAAAGCATCACAAATCAAAGTATAGTCTGCCCATTTAGTCCCTTGAAACTCATCCATCACTCTATGAGATTTCCTAGCTTAATCTCCATGTCCCTGCATTTTCCCCATTTCTCTTGATTTTCCACAACTCAATAGTCTATTAACCTCTGTTTTGAATATACTCAATTGATTAGCAACCGCAGCTCACTGGGGCAGAGAATTTCAAAGATTCACAAATCTTTGAATAAACAAATGTCTCTTCATCTCAGTCCTAATCCCTTCACCTGTGGACAGTCTTTCCAGCCACTGAATAATGTGACTTATAAATTGGAAAATAAGGTGTGATTGGCAGTGAAGAGTTTCCTGACGTTGCGAGTATAAAGTCCAATATTCAGCCAAGTGTTGAATGGTGAGATGAGAAATTCAGAGATTAGTGGTGAGAAGCCTATTGCATTCATAATCATGCATTGGCATGTTATTATTAGTTAATCTCCCCTCATTTCCCATTCTCTCACAAACCAGATAGGGATGAAATGGTGCAAGTCCTTGACATGAATTTGTACCTGGTGACTCCAGAACGCTGTCTCCATCCCACAAGTCACCAACATCTCATGGTATGCTCCATGGACAGCTACCACATGCACCACCCATCTGTTGGCATTGCCACATGCCAGATTCACTGCTCACTCATTGCACATCGCCAATCCATTTGAACTGCAGTGGTTTGAGAAGGCACCTCACTGCCATATTCCCGATGGCAACTAGGACAGGCAATATATGTTAGCATAGCCAGTGACACACATATCCCATTACAGAATAATAAAAAAATTAAAATGCAGTTCACCACATCAATACTGAGCTTTGGAGTGGTACCCTGTTTTGTAATGCTTTTGCCAAGACATTTTGCACACAAGGACATCCTATAGATCAGAGCAACTCTAAGCTCCTTATTGGCTCATTTACTCACTTTATACCTACCTGGATGAACATAGTGTTTCTGCCTTGCCTTCCCTTAGAATAGCTTGCATTTTTGTGATTTTCACCCCTCAGCCACATCTTAAAGGCTCACCATACTACTATCTTGTCTTGCTTTAAGTGTAGAAATACAACCAGTCAACTTGCGATGGTTGTCAGCAGTGATCAGTCAAGAGAGTGAATATCCATGTGCCAGCAGCATACATGATAAACACACTGCATGTGATTCAACCAAATCGTCATCTCTCAAAGTCTAAGAGGAGTGATCCTCAGTCAAAACAAGTGAGGTACTCCTCAGTCAGAGTGACATAGAACAACATAGAACATGGAACAGCATGATTGAGGAACAGGCCTTTCAGCCCACCAAGTCCGTGCTGACCATGATGTTACTCTGAACTAATCTCATCTGCTGCACATGGTTCACATCCACTTATTCTTTGCCTATTCATGTCTGTTTCTACCATCTTCCCTGGCAGCACATTCAATGCACCTATCACCCTCTATGTAAAAAGCTGTTTTTGTACATCTCCTTTAAACTTTCCCCAATCACCTAAATCCTATACCCCTACTAATCTGTCCACCTTGGGAAAGAGTCTCTAACTATCCATGCTCGTCATAATTTTATGTACTTCTCTCAGATCGCCCCTTAGCTTCTGATGTTCATGCAAAAAAATTCAGCTTTGTCCCTCTCTTTAATGTTAATCCTCTCCATTCCAGGCAACAACCTGATGAACCTCTTCTACACACTCTCCAAAAGCCTCCACATCCTTCCTATGGTCTGGCGACCAGAACCCACACAATACTTCAAAAGCCGTCTGACCAAAATCTTACACGGTTGCCAACTTTTTTACTCAATGCCCTGACCCTTAAATTATTTCGCAAATGTGTCTTGAAAGAGGTTCTGGGATTTACATATGAATGAAATGAAACCTGCAACCCATTCCAAAAGATGACAGACTAAAAAGCAATCTAGGTTTGTTCAATATATGATTCTGGGTAATCCAAGATGGAGGACAGGAAAAATTTCTGGCTGTAAGAGCTGCTCCTTTTTTGAGGTATTTTAGGTGCTGGAGGTGATTCCTTCGAATTCGACGAGCAGCAATTACTATTTCATATGCTGTTGCATTGTTTTGGAACATTGGAAAAATAGTCAAAACAACAGCAGTTTTAAAAGGGAGAAGGACAGACATAGGAAGCACATGGTGAGGACAGTGCAGGGGGGAGACAGAGAGAGAAAACCTGCACAGTTACTGCCTTTGATGTTTGAATTCATGTTTCGCTGGACATCGGAGTGCATCTGGGAAAATTATCAAACAGTGAAATTCACAACTAATCTTGGAGGAACTGTTGGACGAAGTTCACAGCACAGAATCAGATCGTTGTTTTTAAGTGTGGCCTATAGATAATCTGCAGTAGTGAGTAGAGTAGGTTCTTTCTTGATTATATGTTTTTGGAGAATTGTGTCTTATTAAACTTGAAATATAAGCCACAACTATTAATTTAACCTGGGGCAGTGTTTGTAGAGGAATAAGTGTTATTTTCTGAGTCTGTAGATTATGAAGGAGCAAAAATGGCCTTTAATAGAGTGATATGTACTTCTTGTCAGATGTGGGAGTTTAAAGAGAGTTTAAGGGTTACTGCAGATGATATCTGCCTTAAATGTTGCTGGCTGCGAATCTTATCAGATTGAATGGATCGATTGGAGAGACAGAGAGAACCAATGAGGAATTTGCAACAGCAACAGTATGTGATGGATGGCAGTTATAGGAAGGGGGGGAAAGTCTCAGATACAGTCACATAGATGGGTTAACTCCAGGAAAGGTAAGAGAGGTTGGCAGCTAGAACAGGAGTCTTTGGTGGATATATCCATTTCAAACAGGTATGCTGTTTTGGAAAATGTAAGGGGTGATGGATTCTCAGGGGAATGTAACACGAACAGCCAAGTTTCTGGTAGTGAGACTGGCTCTAATGCAATGAGGGGTACGTCGGCTTCCAAGAGATCAACTGTGTTAGGGGATTCTGTAGTCTGAGGTACAGACAGACGTTTCTGTGGCCAGCAGCGAAAAAGCAGAATGGTGCGTTGCTTCCCAGGTGCCAGGATCAAGGATGTCTCAGAGAGGGTGCAGAATGTTCTCACGGGGGAGAGGGGCCAGCAAGAGGTCATTGTCCACATTGGAACCAACGACATAGGAAGGGAAAAGGTTGAGATTCTGAAGGGAGATTACAGAGAGTCAAGCAGAAATTTAAAAAGGAGGTCCTCAAGGGTAGTAATATCTAGATTACTCCCAGTTCGATGAGCTAGTGAGGGCAGGAATAGGATGATAGAGCAGATGAATGTGTAGCTGAGGAGCTGGTGTATGGGAGAAGGATTCACATTTTTGGATCATTAGAATCTCTTTTGGGGTAGAAGTGACCTGTACAAGAAGGACGGATTGCACCTAAATTGGAAGGGGACTAATATACTGGCAGGAAGATTTGCTAGAGCTGCTCGGGAGGATTTAAACTAGTAAGGTGGGGGGGTAGGACCCACGGAGATAGTGAGAGGGGTGGGACCCAGGGAGATAGTGAGGAAAGAGATCAACCTGAGACTGGTACAGTTGAGAACAGAAGTGAGTCAAACAGTTGGGGCAGGCAGGGACAAGGTAGGACTAATAAATTTAACTAGGAGAAAGTGAGGACTGAAGATGCTGGAGATCAAAGCTGAAAATGTGTTGCTGGAAAAGCGCAGCAGGTCAGGCAACATCCAAGGAGCAGGAGAATCGATGTTTCGGGCATGAGCCCTTCTTCAGGAATGAGGAAAGTGTGCCCAGCAGGCTAAGATAAAAAGTAGGGAGGAGGGACTTGGGGGAGGGGCGTTGGAAATGCGATAGATGGAAGGAGGTTAAGGTGAGGGTGATAGGCCGGAGTGGGGGTGGGGGCGGAGAGGTCAGGAAGATTGCAGGTTAGGAAGGTGGTGCTGAGTTTGAGGGTTGTGACTGAGACAAGGTGGGGCGAGGGGAAATGAGGAAACTGGAGAAATCTGAGTTCATCCCTTGTGGTTGGAGGGTTCTTAGGCGGAAGATGAGGCGCTCTTCCTCCAGCCATCGTGTTGTTATGGTCTGGCAATGGAGGAGTCCAAGGACCTGCATGTCCTTGGTGGAGTGGGAGGGGGAGTTGAAGTGTTGAGCCACGGGGTGGTTGGGTTGGTTGGTCCGGGTGTCCCAGAGGTGTTCTCTGAAATGTTTCGCAAGTAGGCGGCCTGTCTCCTCAATGTAGAGGAGGCCACAGTACCCGATGCATCTCAACAAACATCATTTAATGCATCCGCTGCACCCGATCCTCCGCCCTTGAGCCCCGCCCCTCCAACCGCCACCAGGACAGAACCCCACTGGTCCTCACCTACCACCCCACCAACCTCCATATACATCGTATCATCCGTCATCATTTCCGCCATCTCCAAACGGACCCCACCACCAGGGATATATTTCCCTCCCCTCCCCTATCAGCGTTCTGAAAAGACCACTCCCTCCGTGACTCCCTCGTCAGGTCCACACCCCCCACCAACCCAACATCCACTCCCGGCACCTTCCCCTGCAACCGCAAGAAATGCAAAACCTGCGCCCACACCTCCCCCCTTACTTCCCTCCAAGGCCCCAAGGGATCCTTCCGTATCCACCACAAATTCACCTGCACCTCCACACACATCATTTACTGCATCCGCTGCACCCGATGTGGCCTCCTCAAAATTGGGGAGACAGGCCGCCTACTTGCGGAACGTTTCAGAGAACACCTCTGGGACACCCGGACCAACCAACCCAACCACCCCGTGGCTCAACACTTCAACTCCCCCTCCCACTCCACCAAGGACATGCAGGTCCTTGGACTCCTCCATCGCCAGACCATAGCAACACGACGGCTGGAGGAAGAGCACCTCATCTTCCGCCTAAGAATCCTCCAACCACAAGGAATGAACTCAGATTTCTCCAGTTTTCTCATTTCCTCTCCCCACACCTTGTCTCAATCCCAACCCTCGAACTCAGCACCCCATTCCTAACCTGCAATCTTCTTCCTGACCTCTCTGCCCCCACCCCCCACTCCGGCCTATCACCCTCACCTTGACCTCCTTCCGCCTATCGCATTTCCAACGCCCCTCCCCCAGTCCCACCTCCATAGCTTTTATCTTAGCCTGCTGGGCACACTTTCCTCATTCCTGAAGAAGGGCTCATGCCCAAAACGTCGATTCTCCTGTTCCTTGGATGCTGCCTGACCTGCTGCGCTTTTCCAGCAACACATTTTCAGCTCTAATAAATTTAACTGCATTTATTTCAATGCAAGGGGCCTAGCAGAGAAGGCAGATGAACTCAGGACTTGGTTATGAACATGGGACTGGGATATCATAGCAATTACAGAAACATGGCTCAGGGATGGACAAGACTGGCAGCTTAATGTTCCAGGATACAAATGCTACGGGAAGGATAGAAAAGGAGGCAAGAGAGGATGGGGAGTGGCATTTTTGATAAGGGATAGCATTACAGCTGTGCGGAGGGAGGATATTCCCGGAAATACATCCAGGGAAGTTATTTGGGTGGAACTGAGAAATAAGAAAGGGATGATCACCTTCTTGGGATTGTATTATAGACCCCCCAATAGTCAGAGGGAAATTGAGAAACAATCTTGTAAGGAGATCTCAGCTATCTGTAAGAATAATAGGGTGGTTATGGTAGGGGATTTTAATTTTCTCAACATAGTCTGGGACTGCCATAGTGTTAAGGCTTAGATGGAGAGGAATTTCTTAAGTGTGTACAAGATAATTTTCTGATTTAGTATGTGGATGTACCTATTAGAGAAGCTGCAAAACTTGACCTACTCTTGGGAAATAAGGCAGGGCAGGTGACTGAGGTGTTAGTGGGGGAGCACTTTGAGCCCAGCGACTATAATTCTATTAGATTTAAAATAATGATGGAAACGGATAGACCAGATCTAAAAGTTGAAGTTCTAAATTGTGGAAAGGCCCATTTTGACGGTATTAGGCAAGAACTTTTGAAAGCTGATTGGGGGCATATGTTCGCCAGTAAAGGAATGGCTGGAAAATGGGATGACTTCAGAAATGAGATAACGAGAATCCAGCAAAATTATATTTTGTTAGGGTGAAAGGAAAGGCTGGTAGGTATACGGAATGCTAAAGAAATTGAGGGTTTGGTTAAGAAAAAGAAGGAAGCATATGTCAGGTATAGACAGGATAGATTGAGTGAATCCTTAGAAGAGTATAAAGGAAGTAGGAGCATACTTAACAGGGAAATCAGGAGGGAAAAAAGGGGACATGAGATAGCTTTGGCAAATAGAATTAAGGAGAATTAAGAACAAACGGGTAACTATGGAGAGAATAGGGCCCCTCAAAGATCAACAAGGTAGACTTTGTGTGGAACCGCAGAAAATGGGGGAGATACTAAATGAGTGTTTTGCATCAGTATTTACTGTGGAAAAGGATCTGGAAGATATAGACTGTAGGGAAATAGTTGGTGACATCTTGCATAATGTCCAGATTACAGAGGAGGAAGTGCTGGATGTCTTGAAACGGGTAAAGGTGGACAAATTCCCAGGACCTGATCAGGTATACCCGAGAACTCTGTGGGAAGCTAGAGAAGTGATTGCTGGGCCTCTTGCTGAGATATTTGTATCATCAATAGTCACAGGTGAGGTCCTGGAAGACTGGAGGTTGGCTAATGTGGTGCCACTGTTTAAGAAGGGTGGTAAGGACAAGCTAGGAAACTATAGACCAGTGAGCCTGATGTCAGTGGTGGGCAAGTTGTTGGAGGGAATCCTGAGGGACAGGATGTACATGTATTTGGAATGGCAAGGACTGATTAGGGATAGTCAACATGGCTTTGTGCTTGGGAAATCATGTCTCACAAACTTGATTGTGAGTTTTTTGAGGAAGTAACAAAGAGGATTGATGAGGGCAGAGTGGTAGATGTGATCTATATGGACTTCAGTAAGGCATTCAACAAGGTTCCCCATGGGAGACTGATTAGCAAGGTTAGATCTCATGGAATACAGAGACAACTAACCATTTGGATACAGAACTGACTCAAAGGTAGAAGACAGAGGGTGGTAGTGGAGGGTTGTTTTTCAGACTGGAGGCCTGTGACCAGTGGAGTGCAACAAGGTTCGGTACTGGGTCCGCTACTTTTTATCAATTACATAAATTATTTGGATGCGAGCATAAGAGGTACAGTTAGTAAGTTTGCAGATGACACCAAAATTGGAGGTGTAGTGAACAGTGAAGAGGGTTACCTCAGATTATAACAGGATTTTGACCAGATGGGCCAATGGGCTGAGAAGTGGCAGTTGGAGTTCAATTCGGATAAATGTGAGGTGCTGCATTTTGGGAAAGTAAATCTTAGCAGGACTTATACACTTAATGGTTAGGTCCTAGGAAGTGTTGCTGAACAAAGAGACCTTGGAGTGCAGGTTCATATTTCCTTGAAAGTGGAGTCGCCGTTAGATAGGATAGTGAAGAAGGCGTTTGGTATGCTTTCCTTTATTGGTCAGAGTATTGAGTAAAGGAGTTGGGAGGTCATGTGGCAGCTGTACAGGACATTGGTTCAGCTACTGTTGGAATATTGTGTGCAATTCTGGTCTCCTTCCTATTAGAAAGATGTTGTGAAACTTGAAAGGGTTCAGAAAAGATTTACAAGGATGTTGCCAGGGTTGGAGTCCATATAGGGAGACGCTGAACAGGCTGGGGCTGTTTTTCCTGGAGTGTCAGAGGCTAAGGGGTGACCTTATAGAGGTTTACAAAATTATGAGGGGCATGGTTAGGGTAAATTGGCAAAATCTTTTCCCTGGTGTCGGGAGTCCAGAACTAGAGGGCATAGGTTTAGGGTGAGAGGGGAAAGATATAAAAGAGACCTAAGGGGCAACATTTTCATGCAGAGGGTTGTATGTGAATGGAATGAGCTGCCAGAGGACATTGTGGAGGCTGGTACAATTGCAACATTTAAGAGTCATTTGGATGGATATATGAATAGGAAGGGTTTGGAGGAATATGGGCCGGATGCTGGCAGGTAAGACTAGATTGGTATGGGATATCTGGTCAGCATGGACGGGTTGGACCGAAGGGTCTGTTTCCATGCTGTACATCTCTATGACTTTATGACTCTATATCATATCAGTTGCATGACACTATGATCTTGTGCTGTAAATTCTATGTCTTACCATCTTGCCTCACTAGCTACCTCATGAAGGAGCAATGATCTGAAAGCTAGTGCTTCGAAATAAACCTTTTGGACTATAATCTGGTGTTATGTGATTTTTAACTTTGTCTGCCCCAGTCCAACACCGGCACCTTTTTATCATGGCCAATGGAGGCAAGCAAGCCATGTGTCTTCTTTACCACCTTATTCACTTTCTTGGAGCAAAGGACTTGGACCCCAAAATCGTTTTGTATATCAATGCTCCTAGCGGTCTGGCCATATACTGTATGCTTTCCTCTTGCAAAATGCATTCTCTCACACTTATCTGGATTAAACTCCATCAGCCATTTCCCACCCAACTTTCAATCTGATCTATATCCTTTTGAAGCCCTTGATAACCTTCCTCACTGTCCGTATCTTCACCAATTTTGATGTCATCTGCAAACTTACTCATCAGTCCATCAGCGTTTTCATGTAATTCACTTACTTCATCCAAATATTACAAACATCAAAGGTCCCATCACTGATCCTTGCGGAACACTACTGATCACAGACCTCCAGTCAGAAAAACACCCTCACAACTACTCTCTCTATGACCAAGCCAATTTTGTATCCAACTTGTCAACTCACCAAGGATTTCATGCGATTTGATCATCTGGACCAGTTTACCATGGTGGACCTTGTCAAATTCTTTAGTAATGTCCATGTCAATAACATTCACTGCCTTACCCTCATCAATCAACTTCATCACTTAGGGTCATTGAGTCATAGAGATGTGCAGCACGGAAACAGATCCTTCAGTCCACCTCATGTTTGCTGACCAGATATCCCAACCTAATCTGGTCCTATTTACCACCATTGGCCCATATCCCCCAATCCTTTCCTATTCGTATACCCATCCAGATGTCTTTTAAATGTTGTAATTGTACCAGCCTCCACTAATTCCTCATGCAGCCCATTCCAGACATGCATGAGAAAGTTGCCTCTTCGGCCCCTTTTAAATTTTTTCCTCTCACTCTAAACCTATACCCTCTAGTTCTGGACTCCCCCACCCCAGGACAAAGACCTTGTCTATTTACCCTATCCATGCCCCTCAAGATTTCATAAACCTCCATAAGGTCATCCTTGAACCACTGACGCTCCAGGGAAACAGCCCCAGCCTATTCAGCCTCTCCCTTTAGCTCAAATCCTCCAACACTGGCAACATCCTTGTAAATCTTTTCTGAACTCTTGCAAGTTTCACAACATCCTTCTGATATAAGGGAGAACAGAATTGCACATAATATCCCAAAAATAGCCTAACCAAGGTCCTGTACAGCTGCAACATAACCTCCTGATTCCTCTACTCAATATTCTGACCAATAAGAGAAAGGCAACCAAAAGGCTTCTTTACTATCTTATCTACCTGCGACTCCAATTTCAAGAAACTATCAACGTCTCTTTGTTCAGCAACACTCCTTCGGACCTAACCAGTAAGTGTTAACTTCTGCCCTGATTTGCCTTACCAAAATGCAGCACCTCGCATTTATCTAAATGAAACTCTGTCTGCCACTCCTCAGCTTCCTCAAAAAACACAATCAAGTTTGTGAGACAAGAACTCCCCTGCATAATGCCATGCTGACTATCTCTAATAAGTCCATTCTTCTCTGAATACAGGTAAATCCTGTCCCTAAGAATCTATCTTGTGGTTCCCAGTGACTGTGTCTATAGCAAATGTTGGTCACTCGAGGAACTCTGGCTCAGAGTTGGGGAGCTGGAGTCTGAGCTTCAAATATTCCCACACATAAGGGATGGGGACAGTTAACTGGACACTCTATTTCAGGAGACAGTCACACTCCTTAGACTAACTCAAATTAAGCCAGTGGTCAAGGACAGGAGGGTATGGATGTCAGTGAAGCAGGTAGAGGGATCCAGGAGGTAAAGTTGCAGGAGCCTCAGCCCCTGTCCTTGTCTAACAGGTTCAAGAGTCTTGCTCTCTGTGTGGATATAGCACCATGGTGCAGGGAGCCTTTCAACTGAGAGGAGAGAAGAGAAATGTTGTTTTAATTATAGATAGTATTGTTAGGGGCATAGAATCTATACTCTGTGACCAGGATTGAGAGTCCTGAAGGTTGTGTTGCCTACCTGGTGCTTGGGTTCAGAATATCTAGTCTGGGCTGAAGAGGAACTTAGAAAGACTGGGTAAACATCCAGTGGTCCGCATATCCACCACAGACGCGTATAAAACTAAGGCAGATGTTCTGCTAAGGGGATATGAACAGCTGGGGGGTTAAATTAGAAAGCAGAACCAAAAAGGTAATAATCTCTGGATTACTACTTGAGCCACAAGCTAATTGGCATGAGGTCAACAAGATTAAGCAGGTAAGTGTGTGGCTTGGAGATTGTGTGGGAGAAGTGAGTTTGAATGCATGGGACATTGGCGCCAGTGCGGGGGAAGGGACGGTCTTCATCTGAATTGTGCTGGGACCAAAATCCTAGTAAATCACATAACTCGGGCTGTAGGCAGGGCTTTGAACTAAATGAAAGGTGGAGGGATCAGCTAGAGGGGAAATTTAAAAAAAAAACAGATTAACTGAGGAGATAAGAGTGTAGTTAATGACGTGGCGGATAGCTACATGTTAGCCACAATGCTGTAGAGGACGAATGCCTGGAGTGTATACGGACTGGCTTTCTTGACCAATATGTAAAGGAACCAACTCAAGACTAGACCATCCTAGACTGGATACTGTGTAATGAGAAGGGAATCATTGCCAATCTAGCTATGCAAGACTGCTTGGGGAGTCAAACATGCTAGAATTTTTTAACAAGATAATAAAGGTCAGGGGCAGAACAGGTGAATATCTTTATGCAGCAAGGATTTATCAAAAAAAGTAGGGAAATTTACCAGTGGAACAAATTTAAAAGCTTTGTATCTAAATGCACAAAACATATGAAATAACGTGGATGAACTAATTGCGCAGATAGATGTAAACGTGTACGATATAATCGAGATTACGGAAACATGGCTGCATGGTGACCAGGGACAGGAACTGCATGTGCCAGGGTATTAAGTATTTAGGGAAGATAGGCTAAAAAGTAAAATTTAACACAATAATGACAAAGGATACTAGCTCTGGCAATATGGAGTCTGTGTGGGTTGTGTTGAGAAATACCAAGGGGCAAAAACATTAGTGGGTGTCGTATATAGACTCCCAAACTGCAGTGGTGATGTTGGGAATGGAATTAAACAGGAAATTAGAGATGTACATGATCAAGGAATATCGGTGATCATGGGTGATTTTAATCTGCACATAGACTGGGCAAATCAAATTAGCCACAATGCCATAGAGGGTGAATTACTGGAGTGTATACGGACTGGTTTTCTTGACCAATATGTGAAGGAAACAACTAGAGACCAAGCCATCTTAGACTGGATATTCTGTAATGAGAAGGGAATCATTGCCAATCTAGCTGTGCAAGACCCGTTGGGGGTCAAACATGCTAGAATTTCTAATCAAGATGGAGAGTGAGAGAGTTGATTCGGAAACTAGGGTGCTGAATTTTAACAAAGGAAACTACAAAGATATGAGGCGTAAGTTGGCCTTGATAGATTGGGGAGAGTTACTTAAAAGGATGACAGTGGATAGGCAAAAGCAAATATTCAAGAAATGTATGGCAGAACTGCAACAACTGTTTACTCTTGTCCAGCACAAAAGCAAAATGGTTTAGCGGGCCAATCCATGGCATACAAAGGAAATTAGAGATAGTATCCAATTCAAGGAAGGAGAATATAGATTGGCCAAGAAAAATAATAGGTCTGAGGATTAGGAGCAGTTTAGAATTCATCAAAGAAGGACAAAGGGATTGATTAAGAAGGGGAAAATACAATATAAAAGTAAGCTTGCAGGGAACATAAAGACTGACACAAAGAGGTTCTATAGGTATGTGAAGAGAAAGAGGTTAGTGAAGACAAATGTGAGTCCCCTACTGACAGAAATGGGGAAATGTATAATAGGGGACAAAGAAATGTCTGAGCAACTGTAAGTATACTTTGGATCTGTCTCCATAAAAGAGGATACAAATCAGATACCAGAAAGATTTGAAAATGTAAGATTTAGTAGGAGGGAAGAATTGAGGGAGATCAATATTAGTAGAGAAATGGTGCTGGGAAAATTGAGGAGATTGAAGGCGAATAAATTCCCAGGGCCTGATAAACTACATCCCAGAGTACTTAAGGAAGTGGCTCTAGAAATAGTGGATGTATTGGTGGTCATCTTCCAGGCTTCTATAGACTCTGCTACAGTCCCTGCAGATTGGAGGGTAGCTAATGTGACTACATTATTTAAAAAGGGAGGTGGAGAGAAACGAAGGAATTGTAGATCAGTAAGTCTAACGTCAGTAGTGGGGAAAATTCTCGAATCCATTAACAAGGACTTTATTACAAAGTACATAGAAAGCAGTGGCAGAATAGACAGATTCAGCATGGATTTAAGGGGAAATCATGCTTGCTAAGTCTGTTGGAATTCTATGAAGATGTAACTAGTAGTGTTTGACAAGAGGAGCCAGTTGTTGTGGTATATCTGGACTTTCAGAAAGTGTTGAAGAAGTCCTGCATAAGTGATAATTGTGCAAGATTAAAGTGCATAGGATTGGGGGAAGTACATTGTGATGGATAGAAAACTGACTCTCACAGAGGAAATAAAGAGAAATAATTAATGGGTCTGTTTCAAATTGGCAGGCAGTAACTAATAAGTGCCACCGGAATCAGTGCTTGGACCCCCAACTATTCACAATATATATTAATGATTTGGTTGCGGGAACAAAATATAACATCTCAAAGCTTGTGGATGATACCAGGTTGGGTGGGAGGGTGAACTGTGATGAGGATGCAGAGATCCATCAGCGTAATCTGGACAGGGTGGGTGAGTGGGCAAATCAGTGGTAGGTGCAGTATATTTTGGATAAATGTGAGGTTATTCACCTTGGAAGCAAAAACAAGAGGCTGATTATTACCTGAATGGCTGTAAATTGGGAGAGGGGAGTGTGCAGCAGGACTTGGGTGTCCTTGTGCACCAATTGCTGAACGGTAAGCATGCAGGTACAGCAAGCGGTAAAGAATGCAAATGGTATGTTGGCCTTCATTGTGAGAGGTTTTGAGTGCAGGAGCTGGGATGTGCTGTTGTAGTTATACAGGGCCTTGGTGAGGCCACACATAGAATATTGTGTGCAGTTTTGGTCTCCTTTTCTGATGAAGGCTGCTCTTGCTCTCAAGGGAGTGCAGTGAAGGTTTCCCAGGCTAATTCCAGCGATGGTGGGACTGATGGATGAGGAGAGATTGATGAGGTTAGGATTGTTTTCACTGAAGTTCAGTTGAGTGAAGGGGATCTCTTGGATTTATAAAATTCTAACAGGACTGGACAGGGTAGATGGAGGGAGGATGCTCCCGATGATGGGTGCATCCAGAATCAGGGGTCACTATGTGAAGATTTGGGGTGGACCATTTAGGACAGAGCTGAGGAGATCTTTCTTCACCCAAAGAGTGGTGAACCAGTGGAATTCATTATCACAGGAAGTAGTTGATGCCAAAACATTGAATGTATTCAAGAGGCGGCTCAATATAGCACTTGGGGCGAATGGGATCAAAGGTTATGGGGAGAAAGCAGGATTAGGCCTCCTCCTGCTCTTAGTTTCTCCGTTTCTATGTTTATGTTTTTCTACGTTTCTATATATCTCCAATAATTTCCCTACAACTGATATTGGGCTCACCGGACTATAATTTCCTGGATTATCCCTGTTTCCCTTCTTAAACAAATGAACAACTTTATTATTGACTACTCTCCAGCCTTCTGGGACCTCACTTGTGACTAAAGAGAATGCACAAATCTCTGTCAAGACCCTAGCAATCTCCTCCCTCACCTCCTTCAGTATTCAGGGATACATCTATGAGGGTCTGGGGACTTATCTACCATAATGTTTCTCAAGACACTCAAAAGTTCCTCCTTCTCAATAGCAACATGCCTTAGAATATCAACAAAATTCCTCTCTAAAATTACCATCATCCATGCCTTTCTCCTTGGAGATCACTGTGTAGTACTCATTAAGGACTTCTCCGACTTTCTCTGGCTCCACACATAAATTCCCTCCTTAGCCCTTGAGTGGACCTACCCTTTTCATAGTTACACTTTTCTTCATAATGTACATATAAAATTCCTTGGGATTATCCTTAATCCTATTTAACAAGGTCATTTCATGGCCCCTTCCAGCCCTCCTAATTTCTTTTTAAAGTTCTTTTCTGCTTTATTTATGTTCCTCAAGGCTTTATTTGATTTCACCTTCCTGAACCTTACGTATGCTTAATCAGGGCGGCACCGTTGTTTACAAACCAGGGACCCAGGTTCGATTCCAGCCTCAGGCGATTGTCTGTGTGGAGTTTGCACATTCTCCTCGTGTCTGCGTGGGTTTCCTCCGGATGCTCCAGTTTCCAAAGATGTGCAGTTTGGGTGAATTGGCAATGCTCAGGGATGTGCAGGTTAGATACATTAGTCAAGTAATAGGGGAATGGGTCTTGATGGGATACACGTTGGAGTGTTGGTGTGGACTTGCTGGGCTGAAGGCCCTGTTTCCATACTGTAGGAATTCTATACATCCTTTTTCTTTTTAACCAAACTTTAAAAATGTCTGTTCATCCAAGGTTCCCAAATCTTGCTACATTCATCTTCCATCCTCACAGGAACATGCTGGTCTTGAACTTTGGTCAACTGGTCTTTAAAGAATCTCACATTTCCGATATGGATTTACCTTCCAACAGCTGCACCCAATCTAATTTTTCCAGTTCCTGCCCAACACTGTTGTAATCAGTCTTCCACAAATTTAACACTTTCAAATGCACTTTGTCCAGTAATGTAAGTCAAGGGCAGCCTAGGGGCTTGGGCATGGTCACTTGGCCAGTTGGGACAGTCTGGGTCAGGGTCAGTACAATTATTGTCCAAGCTGTGGGCCATAGTCAATGCCAAGGGTCTGCTGTAACCAATCATGGGAATTAAGTAGGAGAGCTGAACAGATATCAATCAGAAAACTGGTCAGTCATCAGTCAGAGCTGTCTGAGCTAAGTCAGTTAGGGATGTGGGTCATGGAAGATCCTGGGGGTTCCTCTACTAGAAGTCAAGTGGATGCAATAAAAGGGAAGGTAGGAAATTCAATTGGAGGCAGAATGCTGGGATGCAGAGAGATAAGCATTGTGAAGGGATGGGTAACTCAACACATAAGGAAGGGTAAATGATAGATCACTGGAGGTAAAAGGGGTAAGGCCAGAGAGTGTGTCATCAACAGCTAGCACCACCCTGGAGAGAATAATATTTACTATGTCTGCTATGATGATGCTGTACATTTGGGGCTCAGGGGGTTAAAAGGAGAGATAAAAAGCTTAATGAATGGATTGGGTGGGAATGTGGAGAAAACCAAAGCCAATGGGGTTGATGGGAAGGACGACAAAGAAGGGAATATCACCTGGACTGAGAGGCTGACCATTTGAGGAGAAAGTGAGGTCTGCAGATGCTGGAGATCAGAGATGGAAATGTGTTGCTGGAAAAGCGCAGCAGGTCAGGCAGCATCTAGGGAACAGGAGAATCGACGTTTCGGGCATTAGCCCTTCTTCAGGATTCCTGAAGAAGGGCTAATGCCCGAAACGTCGATTCTCCTGTTCCCTAGATGCTGCCTGACCTGCTGCGCTTTTCCAGCAACACATTTCCATCTCCAGGCTGACCATTTGACTCACTGGATGATATATGACCACTGTTGCCTTCCATCTTGATGCAAGTATCAAATACGTAAAGGAAGAAATTATGGTGAAAATGGAAATGGAAATGGAGATGCTGCCACCACACCCAGAGTGGGCTGTGTAAATTCTCCCTTTCTCTGAGCGAGGAGGTTTTACCTTTGTACAAGCTGAGGTACTTCGAAGAGCAACAGCAGTAAATAGACACCCGCACATAGGAACAGCAAGATGCCATCACCAAATGCGGCAGGTAAATCTTAGACATTGACCTACTGCGTGGAATCCAAATTCTGTCCCCAAGTTCTCTTGACCATATCATTCAACATCACAAAGCAAACACACTAATGGCTGTGAGGGGCAAGCAATATATTGGGGCCTGGACAGATTGAGCCTCATTGCCTCAGCAGAAACCACTTTCTAAGGCCCCATAGCCTGTGCATGTTGAAGGAGCTACTCACTTCAGATCCCAGACCATTGTGCAACACCAGGGATGACTAGGCTCTTGTAGTTTGAGCTGGACAGACATTTGCTGCACAGCTGATGGTGAAAAGTGAATATGCATTGACAAATAAATGTATTTGCAATAAAGTGTGCCACCTCTGTGTCCTCAGGCGGCCTTCTTCCTTTCCCTTCCTCTACTTCTAGAAGTAGTCCTGATGTAAATAGCTGTGGTAAGTACCTTTGGTGCAGCCCTGTAGTCTTGGAGCTTTGGTCAAATAATTCAGAATTATTTGTGAAATGATGCTCAACTCATCAGGACCAACTTGCACAAAATATGCAGGGCAGCTCCAGGCTGCCAGCATTTCATCTAGTACACAACTGGTTTTTAAGCATGGAGCTGATATTAGGAATCCTGGCAGTGTTGAGTATTTCCTTCAGTAGTGGGTGAGAGGCTATGTCAAATGAGGTAGCAGAGGGACGTGGTACACAAGTATTGAGGCAAGTTCGGGAGGAGAGTGTCTGAAATCTCGCACAACCTCATGGATAGAAAGCTTCCATGAAGCTTGACAAAATTGGCACTCAGCTGAATTTTACCTGTGACACCGTGTTCTAAATTGATCAATAAGAAATCTACTAATCACTATCAACTCCTTGAAGAACTTTATATTTCTCAATGCCATCATCACTCATTCTTCTAAATCTGAGGAAACCATAGCCTTACTCAGCTCAATCTCAAATTAATGGGGAATCCTGCCATTCCAGAATCGATGAAAGATGAGGCATAGATTTACAGAACTAAACTGCAAACTGGACCCAAGTATTGTCTGACCAATACATTACATAATTTCAAAAAAACTTCATTATTCTTCCACTTGTTTATGGAATGTCAACCTTACTTGTAAAGTCAGCAATTACTGCTTATCCCTAATTGTCCTTGAATAGTGACGGCGTGTTCTTCCTACACCATTACGGTTCCCTGTGTTATAGTGCAGTGTTGTCAGGGAGGGAGTTGCAGGATGTTGACCCAGTGACATTGAAATAATGGCAATATATTTCCAAGTCAAGATGGTATATAGCTTGGAGGGGAACTTGCAGGACATTGTATTCCCATCCACCAGCTGTCCTTGCCCTTTGAGGTAGTAGAATATAATAGAATAGAATAGAATAGAATAG
This sequence comes from Chiloscyllium plagiosum, assembly GCF_037043375.1. Classification (NCBI taxonomy): domain Eukaryota; kingdom Metazoa; phylum Chordata; class Chondrichthyes; order Orectolobiformes; family Hemiscylliidae; genus Chiloscyllium; species Chiloscyllium plagiosum. Next base: position 89,317,565 of record NW_028270151.1, read on the forward strand.
AATAGAATCCCTACAGTGTGGAAACAGGCCCAAGGCCCAACAAGTTCACAGTGACCTTCCAAAGACTAACCCACCCAGACTCATTCCCCTACATTTGCCCTTGACTAATGGACCTAGCCTACAGATCCCTGAACATTATGAGCAATTTATCATGGCCAGTTCACCTAACCTGCACATCTTTGGATTGTGAGAGGAAGCTGTAGCACCTGCTGTAGTAGCAGCTTCAAGCTGTTACTACCTGTTGTACAAAAGCCATTTGAATTTCCTCCCTTTTTCCTTCATGTTAGTTAAATAATCAACTCCAGAATCAGTGAAAGGATTGTTGTCTGTAAATAGTGTCTGTGTACATCCCAGACCAATCAGAAAGACGTCAGTTCACCTCACTGGGTTGTATCTGAGTCAGCATTATTAACATAACAAATCATTGAGCACTAATGGGTTCTGGATGTACTACAGATAAATGATTTTCACCACATTGGAGGCTTTTTATGTCATCTCAGAAATTAGCATTCATGCCGGGTAGTTACAGATGCCGGTCTGGCCATCTGTAACTACCCTGAAGAAATAACCACTCGATTCCCAAGGAAACTCCCTGAGCTCCTTCGTTCATTTGAACATTCTCCTTGAACAGTACACATCAAAAAGCTTTGTTTGTAACATGTGTGCTGATCTTCCCCATGTGTTAGTCGAATGATCCTGAACTTACATGTGATTCTGCAATCTTTTAGCAGACCTTCAAAAGCCAAAGATGGAATTATCCTGCCACAGATCTCCCACCACTGCCTCTCTGGGTAAATAATGAACTAATAGATGAGCGAGAGCAGAACAGTGATGGGCTGCTCATCTGTTTTTCTTTTTGAAATTGCTCATGAGTTGTGGAGTTTGCTGACCGGGCTAGCATGTTTTTGCCCATACACAACAAAAACAGAGATTGCTGGAAAATCTCAGCAGGTCTGGCAGCATCTCATAGAGTCACAGAGTCCAATAGACGGAGTCAGGCCCTTTGGCCCAAACTGGTCCATGCCGACCGAAATGTCCATCTACACTAATCCCATTTCCCTGCACTTGGCCCTTAACCTTCTAATCCTTTCCTATCAATATATTTGTCCAAATGCCTTTTAAATATTGCCCGCTTCAACCACTTCCTCTGGCAGCTCATTCCATAAGTGTACCACTCTCTATGTAAAAAGGTTGCCCCTCAGGTTCCTTTTTATTCTTTCCCTTCTAACCTTAAACTGATGCCCTCTCGTCCTCAATTCCCCAACCCTGAGAAAAAAACTGAGTGCATTCACCGTATCCATGCCTCTCATGATCTTATACACCTTTATAAGATGCCACCTCAATCTCCTACACTCTAAAGAAAAAAAAGTCCTAACTTGTCCAACCTCTCCCTATAACTCAGACACAATACTCCAAGTGTGGTCTCACCAATGTCCTGTCCAACTGCAACATAACTTCTCAACTTCTATACTCACTACCTTAACGGTGAAGGCCGGTGTGCCAAAAGCTTTCTTCACTGCCCTGTTTACCTGTGACACTACTTTCAGAGAACAATACACATGAACACCTAAGTCCTTCTGTTCCACTATACTCCTTAGTGCCCTAAAATTCATGAAGTTCCTATCCTGACTTGACTTGCCAAAATCCAAGTCCTCACACTTATCTATATTAAACACCATTTGCCATTTCTCGGCCCGCTTCCCCAGCTGATCAAGGTGCTGCAGCAATTTCTGATAACCTTCCTCACTGTCCGCAATGCCACTTATTTTAGTGTCATCGGCAAACTTACTAATCATGCCTTGTACATTCTCATCCAAATCATTAATATAGGTAACAAACAGCAATGGGCCCAGCACTATCCCCTGAAGCATTCCATTAGTCACAGGCCTCCAGTCTGTCAAGCATCCTTTCTCTATTACCCTGTTTCCTACTATCAAGCCAATTGTGCATCTAATTTGCCAGCTCCCCCCAGATTCCATACTATCTAACCTTCCAGAGCAGCCTTACCATGTCAAACCTTACCAAATTACTGAAATCCATATAGACTACGTTTACTCCCTCATCAGCCTTCCTGGTCACTTCATCAAAGAACTCTAACAAATTTGTGAGGCATGATCTCCCACTCACAAAGCCATTCCTAATCAACCCTGTCTTTCCAAATGCATGTATACCTTGTCTCTCAGAATCTTCTCAGGTAGCTTACCTACCACAGATGTTAGGCTTACTGATTTATAGTTCTCAGGTTTATCTTTGCAGCCCTTCTTGAATAAAGACACAACATTCACTACCTTCCAGTCTTCTGAGATCTCATCCATGGCTAATATTATCAGCCCGGGCCTCCTCAATTTCTTCTGTAGGCTCTTGCAGTGTGCTTGGATATATCTGGTCAGGACCAGGAGATTTATTCATCTTCATGCATTTTAATATGTTCAATACCTCCTCTGCTGTGATATGAACTGTCCCCAAGATCTGACCACTAACATCACCAAGTTCCCAAGTCTTCACATCTTTGGATGTAAGTTTGCTCACTGAGCTGGAAGGTTTGCTTTTCGTCGTTTTATCACCATACTAAGTAACATTATCAGTGAGCCTCCAGTGAAGTATTATGTGCTACTTTATATTTATGTGTATAGGCTTCCTTGGGTTGGTGATGTAATTTCCTGCATTTGGTGATGTCATTTCCTGCATTGGTGATGTCATTTCCTGTTATTTTTCTCAGAGGGAGGTAGATGGGGTCTAAGTCGATGTGTTTGTTGATAGAGTTCTGGTTGGGATGCCATGCTTCTACGAATTCTCATGCATGTCCCTGTTTGACTTGTCCGAGGATATATATGTTGTTCTAGTCAAAGTGGTGTGGTGTCCTTCCTCATCTGTATGTAAGGATACTTATGGTAATGGATCATTTTATTTTGTGGCTAGTTGATGTTCATGTATCCTGGTGGCTAGTTTTCTGCCTGTTTGTCCAATGCAGTGTTCATTACAGTTCTTGCAAGGTATTTTATGAATGACATTAGTTTTGTTTGCTGTCTGTATGGGGTCTTTTAAGTTCATTAGCTGTTATTTTAGTGTGTTGGTGGATTTGTGGGCTACCTTGATGGCAAGAGGTCTGAGTAGTCTGGCAGTCATTTCCGAGATGTTTTTGGTGTCAAGTAGATTGGCCAGAGTTTCCAAGCATGTTTTGTCTGCTTGTTTGGCCTTGTTGCTGAGAAATCGGCAGATTTCTGCTCCAGAAGCAATCTTCTCAACACCCACAAATGAAGCTGCATTAGAACATTATTCAATAAGCACTGAGGAACTATGAAGAGCAGAGGAAAATCACCTATACAGTGTATAAAAGGGTACCCAACGAACACAGTCTGCTGATTGCTTAGCAACATTCTCAAACAAGCAGACAAAATGTGCCCAGAAACCCTAGCCACTCTCCTCGATATCAAAGACATCTCGGAAATGACTGCCAGACCACTCAGACCTCTTGGCATCATGGTAGCCCATAAACGAGGGCCGAAGGGCCTGTACTGCATTGTAATGTTCTAAACCCACCAACACACTAAAATAGCAGCTAATGTACTTAAAAGACCCTATGTAGACAACAAACAATGTCATTTACAAAATACCTTGCAAGAACTGTAACAAATACTATGTTGGACACCAGGATACATGGATGTCAACTAGCCACAAAAAGACATGACCCACTATGACTAGTATCCTTACATATGGATGAGGAAGGACACCATTTTGACTGGGACAACACATCCATCCGAGGACAAGCCAAACAGGGACATGCACGAGAATTCCTAGAAGCATGGCATTCCAACCAGAACTCTATCAACAAACACATCGATTTGGACCCCATCTACCACCCTCTGAGAAAAAGAATGTGAAATTACATCATCAACATATGATATGATGTCACCAACACAGGAAATGACATCACCAACCCGAGAAACCTAAATACATAAATAGAAATCAGGAAATAATGCCAGCACTTCACCGAAAGCTCACTGATGATATTACCTAGCATCTGAAAACGAACCTTCCAGCCCAGCGAACAAACTTACATCCAGAACCTCAACCTGAGCTACAAATCTTCTCAAAACTCTCTTCATATCTTTCTCCACAGTAAACGCAGAGGAGAAATACTGATTGAGGACCTTGCCCATCTCATGCGGTTCCACACATACATGTCCACTTTGGTCCTTCAGCGGTCTCATTCTTTCTCTAGTTATTCTTTTTTCTTTAAAATATTTAAAGAAGCTTTTTGGAATTACCCTAATCTTCTCAGCCAAGGTTCTCTCATGCACCCTTTTTGCCCTCCTGATTTCCTTCTTCAGTAAATTCCTGTATCCCCTATATACCTTCAGGGATTCCCTTGATCCCAGCTGCTTGTACCTGTGCCAAGCTTCCTTCTTGTTTCTGGTCGAAGCCTCAATGTCTCTTGTCATCCAGGGTTCCTTATTCCTGCCAATCTGTGGAGAGAATCAGAGTTTATGTCTTGGGTCCAGTGACCCTCAGAACTGGTGTACAGGCACTCACAGTGTTATGTGGGAAGGAATTTCAGGATGTTGACCCTCTGACTGTGAAGGAACAGCGATATATTTCCAAGATAGGCTGGTGAGTGATTTGAAGGGGAACTTGCTGGTGATGGTGTTTCCATACATCTGCTGCCATTGGACCTTTTAAATGGAAGTGGATGTGGGTTTGGAAGGTGCTGTCTAAGGAACCTTGGAGACGATCTGCGTTGTGACCTGTAGATAGTGCAAACTGCTGCTAATGGTGGCGAGGAGCTTGAAGGTAGCAGTATTCCCATGTATCTGCTGCCCTTGTCCTTCTAAGTTGTTGAGATGGTAGGTTTGGAAGGTTTGTCAAACGACTTTGGGTAAGTTACTGCAGTGTGTCTTTTAGATGTACACATTGTTGCCACCATGGTGGCGGGAGGGAATGTATAAGGTGATGGATGGGGTGCCAATGAAGCATGCTGCTTTTCCTGGATGCTGTAATGGAACAGGGCTCAATCAGGCAAGCGGAATTTATTCCATCACATTCTTCATTTGTGCCTTGCAGATGGTGGACATGCTTCAGTGAGACAGAAAGTGAGCTACTCACCACAGGAAACCTAGCCTCTGATTTGCACTTTTCAACACAATATTGATATAGATGATCTAATGCAGTCACTAGTTGCTGGTGATTCCCAGGATGTTGAGAGTGAGGAATTTAAAGGTGGCGATGCCAATGAACGTCAAGGAAAATGATTATGTGCTCTTTTGCTTAGGAAGGTCATTGCCTGGTAAATGTGTGGCATGAATATTATTTGTTCATGTCAGCCCAAGCCTGCATATTGTCCAGATTTTGCTGCAATTAAACAGGGACTGCTTCAGTTTCGGAGAAGTCATGAATCGTACAGCCATCAGCAAACATCCCCACTTCTGACCTTACAGTGGAGACTAAATCATTGATGAAGTAGCAAATGATGTTGGACAAAAGACATTACCCTGAGGAACTCCTGCATTGATATTCAGGAGCTGAGATGACTGACATCCAACAACCACTACCATCATGCTGGCCATATCTTGCCAGGTATGACTCCAAAAAGTGGAGAGATTGCCCCTGATACCCATTGATTCTAATCTTGCTCGGACTCCTTGATGCCACACTTGATTCAATTGGGCGGCACGGTGGCACAGTGGTTAGCACTGCTGCCTCACAGCGCCAGAGACCCGGGTTCAATTCCCGCCTCAGGCGACTCACTGTGTGGAGTTTGCACATTCTCCCCGTGTCTGCGTGGGTTTCCTCCGGGTGCTCCGGTTTCCTCCCACAGTCCAAAGATGTGCAGGTCAGGTGAATTGGCCATGCTAAATTGCCCGTAGTGTTAAGTAAGGGGTAAATGTAGGGGTATGGGTGGTTTGCGCTTCGGCGGGTTGGTGTGGACTTGTTGGGCCGAAGGGCCTGTTTCCACACTGTAAGTAATCTAATCTAATCTAATTGCAGTCTTGATGTCAATCTCAAGGCTTTAATGAGGTCAAGAGTTGAGTGGTCCTGGTGGAACCCAAACTGGGCGTCACTGAGCAGGTGCAGCTTGATAACACTGTTGATGACATCTACCCATCACTTTACTGATGATCGACAGTAGACGGATAGTTATTGGGTGCAATTTTCCCTACTTTGGGGACAAGACATACTTGGGCAATTCTTCGTAGCCGAAAATGTGCTGCTGGAAAAGCGCAGCAGGTCAGGCAGCATTCAAGGAGCAGGAGAATCGACGTTTCGGGCATGAGCCCTTCTTCAGGAATGAGGAAAGTGTGACCAGCAGGTTAAAATAAAAGGTAGGGAGGAGGGACTTGGGGGAGGGACGTTGGAAATGCGATAGGTGGAAGGAGGTCAAGGTGAGAGTGATAGGCCGGAGTGGGGGTGGGGGCGGAGAGGTCAGGAAGAAGATTGCAGGTTAGGAAGGCGGTGCTGAGTTCGAGGGATTTGACTGAGACGAGGTGGGGGGAGGGGAAATGTGGAAACCGGAGAAATCTGAGTTCACCCCTTGTGGTTGGAGGGTTCCTAGGTGGAAGATGAGGAGCACTTCCTCCAACCGTCGTGTTGCTATGGTCTGGCGATGGAGGAGGCCAAGGACCTGCATGCCCTTGGTGGAGTTGGAGGGGGAGTTGAAGTGTTGAGCCACGGGGTGGTTGGGTTGGTTGGTCCGGGTGTCCCAGAGGTGTTCTCTGAAACGTTCCGCAAGTAGGCGGCCTGTCTCCCCAATATAGAGGAGGCCATGTCGGGTGCAGTGGATGCAGGAAATGATGTGTGTGGAGGTGCAGGTAAATTTGTGGCGGATATGGAAGGATCCCTTGGGGCCTTGGAGGGAAGTAAGGGGGGAGGTGTGGGCGCAAGATTTGCATTTCTTGCGGTTGCAGGGGAAGGTGCCAGGAGTGGAGGTTGGGTTGTTGGGGGGTGTGGACCTGACAAGGGAGTCACGGTGGGAGTGGTCAAATAGATCCCAATGCTCTAACTGTTCAGAAGCAGCCTGGTTAGGGATGCAGCTATTTGTGAAGCACATGTGTTTTGTTGCAGGGATGTTGTCAGGATCCATAATCTTTGCAGCATGCAATATCTCCATCTAATTCATGACATTACGTGGAGTGCATTGAATTGGCTAAAGACTGGCATCTGTGATGATGGGGATTTTTGGTGGATGCTGAGCTGGTTCATCCCCACAGCAGTTCTGCCTGAAGAGTGCTTCAAATGCTTCAGCTTTATCTGATATGCTCAGCACCCCCACCATCCAGTGAATTGTTTAATTGTCCACCACTATTCACGACTGGACATGACAGGACTGCAGAGCTTACATCTGATCCATTGGTTGTGGGATCACCTAGCTCGGTCTAGCACTTCCAGTTTCTGCATGGGCATACAAGTTGTCCTGTGTTTCAGCTTCACCAGATTGGTACCTTATTTTTAGGTGTGCCTGGTGCTGCTTCTGGCATGCCTCCCTGCGCTCATTTTTGGAACAGGATTAATCTCTAGGCTTGATGATAATAGTTGAGAAGGAGATCCAAGTTTAGATCAGAATGGTGCTGGAAAAGCACAGCAGGCCAGGCAGCATCCAAGGAGCAGGAAATTCGACGTTTCGGGCAAAAGCCCTTCGTCAGGAATAGAGGCAGGGAGCCTCCAGGGTAGAGAGAAAATTGGGGGTGGGGGGTGGGGAGGTGGGGGCTGTTGCTGGGGACAAGGTAGCAAAGAGTACAATAGGTGAATGGGGGTGGGGGTGGAGGTGATAGGTCAGAGAGGAGGGTGGAGTGGAAGGTGGGAAGGGAGATTGGCAGGTGGGACAGGTCATGGGGACAGTGCTGAGCTGGAAGTTTGGAACTGGGGTAAGGTGAGGGGAGGGGAAATGAGGAAACTGGTGAAGTCCACATTGATGCCCTGGGGTTGAAGTGTTCCAAGGCAGAAGATGAGGCGTTCTTCCTCCAGGTGTCGGGTGGTGAGGGAGTGGCAGTGGAGGAGGCCCAGGACCTGCATGTCCTCGGAAGAGTGGGAGGAGGAGTTGAAATGTTGGGCCACAGGGCGGAGGGGTTGATTGGTATGCCTGTCCCGGAGTCCAGGAATCCCGCACTGCCTGATACTACCTCCTTCCCAAGGTCCACAAGCCTGACCACTCCAGCTGACCCATTGTCTCAGCCTACTCCTGCCCCACTGAACTCATCTCCACCTACCTCAATACTGTCCTATCCCCCCCAGTCCAGGAACTCCCCACATACGTTCGATATACCACCCACGCCCTCCACCTCCTCCAAGACTTCTGTTTCCCCGGCCCCCGATTCCTCATATTCACCATGGACATCCAATCCCCTTACACCTCCATCTACCATGAGCAGAGCCTCCAACCCCTCCATTTCTTCTTCTTCCGACGTCCCAACAGTACCCTTCCACCGACACTCTCATTCATTTGGCCGGACTGGTCCTCACCCTTAGCAATTTCTCCTTTGAATCCTCCCACTTCCTCCAGACCAAAGGGGTAGCCATGGGCACACGTATGGGCCCCAGCTATTCCCGTCTCTTTGTCGGCTATGTAGAACAGTCCACCTTCCGTAGTTACACCAGCACCACTCCCCACCTCTTCCTCTGCTACATTGATGACTGCATTGGCGCCACCTCGTGCACACGCGAGGAGGTTGAGCAATTCATCAACTTCACCAACACATTCCACCCCGACCTTAAATTCACCTGGATCATCTCTGACACCTCCCTCCCCTTCCTGGACCTCTCCATCTCCATTAATAATGATCAACTTGACACTGACATTTTTTACAAACCCACTGACTCCCACAGCTACCTGGATTACACCTCCTCCCACACTACCTCCTACAAAAATGCCATCCCGTAATCCCAATTCCTCCGCCTCTGCCGTATCTGCTCCCAGGAGGACCAGTTCCACCACAGAACACACCAGATGGCCTCCTTCTTTAGAGACCGCAATTTCCCTTCCCACGTGGTTAAAGATGCCCTCTGACGCACCTTATCCACATCCTGCACCTCCGCCCTCAGATGTTATCCCTCCAAGCGTAACAAGGACAGAACCCCCCTGGTGCTCACCTTCCACCCTACCAACCTTCACATTAACAGTATCATCCGCCGACATCTCCGCCTCCTCCAAACGGACCCCACCACCAGGGATATATTTCCCTCCCCACCCCTTTCCGCCTTCCGCAAAGACCGTTCCCTCTGTGACTACCTGGTCAGGTCCACGCCCCCCCTACAACCCACCATCCCCTCCTGGCACCTTCCCCTGCCACCGCAGGAATTGCAAAACCTGCGCCCACACCTCCTCCCTCACCTCCATCCGAGGCCCCAAAGGAGCCTTCCACATCCATCAAAGTTTTACCTGCACATCCACCAATATCATTTATTGTATCCATTGCTTCCAATGCGGTCTCCTCTACATTGGGGAGACTGGACGTCTCCTAGCAGAGCGCTTTAGGGAACATCTCTGGGACACCCGCACCAATCAACCACACCGCCCCATGGCCCAACATTTCAACTCCCCCTCCCACTCTGCCAAGGACATGGAGGTCCTGGGCCTTCTCCCACCGCTCCCTCACCACCCGACACCTGGAGGAAGAACGCCTCATCTTCTGCCTTGGAACATTTCAACCCCAGGGCATCAATGTGGACTTCACCAGTTTCCTCATTTCCCCTCCCCCACCTTACCTCAGTTCCAACCTTCTAGCTCAGCACTGTCCTCATGACCTGTCCCACCTGCCAATCTCCCTTCCCACCTATCCACTCCACCCTCCACTCTGACCTATCACCTCCATCCCCACCCCCATTCACCTATTGTACTCTTTGCTACCTTGTCCCCAGCTCCCCCTCATCCACCCACCCCATTTATCTCTCCACCCTGGAGACTCCCTGCCTCTATTCCTGATGAAGGGCTTTTGCCTGAAACGTTGCCTTTCCTGCTCCTCGAATGCTGCCAGACCTGCTGTGCTTTTCCAGCACCACTCTGATCTAAACTCTGGTTTCCAGCTTCTGCAGTCCTCGAATCAACACGGACATCTACTACAAACCGACCGACTCCCACAGCTACCTGGACTACACCTCCTCCCACCCCGCCCCCTGTAAAAACGCCATCCCATTCTCCCAATTCCTTCGTCTCCGCTGCATCTGCTCCCAGGAGGACCAGTTCAAAATACGCACAACACAGACGGCCTCCTTCTTCAAGGACCGCAATTTCCCCCCCGACGTGATCGACGATGCCCTCCACCGCATCTCCTCCACTTCCCGCTCCTCCGCCCTTGAGCCCCGCCCCTCCAACCGCCACCAGGACAGAACCCCACTGGTCCTCACCTACCACCCCACCAATCTCCATGTACAGCGCATCATCCGCCGTCACTTCCGCCACCTCCAAACAGACCCCAGCACCAAGGATATATTTCCCTCCCCTCCTCTATCAGCTTTCCGTAGAGACCACTCCCTCCGCGACTCCCTTGTCAGATCCAGATCCATACCCCCCACCAACCCAACCTCCACTCCCGGCACCTTCCCTTGCAACCGCAGGAGGTGCAACACTTGCGCCCACACCTCCCCCCTCACTTCTCTCCAAGGCCCCAAAGGAAACTTCCATATCCGCCACAGATTCACCTGCACCTCCACCCACATCATCTACTGCATCCGCTGCAGCCGGTGTGGCCTCCTCTATATTGGGGAGACAGGCCGCCTACTTGCGAAGCGATTCAGAGAGCACCTCTGGGCCACCCGGACGAACCAACCCAATCACCCTGTAGCACAGCATTTCAACTCCCCCTCCCACTCCACCGAGGATATGCAGGTCATTGGACTCATCCACCGCCAAACCACAACAACACGACGGTCGGAGGAGGAGCGTCTTATCTTCTGACTGGGAACCCTCCAACCACAGGGGATGAACTTGGACTTCACCAGTTTCTTCATCCCCCCTCCCCCCATCTTGTCTCAGCCGAATCCCTCCAGCCCGGCACCGCCTTCCTGACCTGCAGTCTTCTTCTTGACCTCTCCGCCTCCACCCTACTCCGACCTATCACCCTCACCTTGACCTCTTTCCACCTATCACATTTCCAACGCCCCTCCTCCAAGTCCCTCCTCCCTACCTTTTATCTTCTCCTGCTGAACACTCTCTGCTCATTCCTGAGGAAGGGCATGTGCCCGAAACGTCGAATCTTCTGTTCCCTAGATGCTGCCTGACCTGCTGTGCTGTTCCAGCAATAAAGTTTCAGCTTTGATCTCCAGCGTCTGCAGACCTCACTTAGTCCTCACTTTTGCCTTAGAGAGGGAGATCTGCCAAGCTAGAGATGACAGTTTATCGTACATGGCCCACAGTGCCTCAGGTTTACCCACTTTTGAGTTGTTAAATTCTGTATGATGTCTGCGGCCTTTACCGCGGTGACAGTGCCAAATGGTTGAGGGTATCCTTAATGTAAAGGTCAAATTTTGGCCCCTTAAGGACTGTACCATGACCACTCCAATCAATATTATCCTGGACAGATGTATCTGTGACAGGTAGATTTGTGAGTACAAGGGCAAGTAGGTTTGGCCTCTTGTTTGTTCCCTCATTGCTTGCTGCAGACTCAGCTTGGCAGCAGTGTCCTTTAGGGGTTGGTTTGTAATGGCGTTAGTGAGCCACTTTCGTTCAATAGTGTTGCCTCCCATTCACAGCACAATCTGTGCTCTTGCCAACCTCAGTGCTTCCTCCAAGTGGTGTTCAGCATGGAGGAATACTGATTCATTTGCTGAGAAGGAGAAGTGCACCGTGATCAGCAGGAGGTTTCTTTGCCGATATTTGATCTTAATCGTGAGATTACATGGGGTCTCGAGTCAATATTGAGAACTTTCAGGGTAACTCCTTTCTGAGCGCATACCACTCTGCTGCCACATGTTATGGATCTGTCTTGCCGACTGGACAGGACACATCCAGGGATAGTGATAGTGGCGGCTGGAAAATGGTTATGATTAGTCTGTGATCCAGCTGTATTCCATTTTTGTAGCAAGCAGCCTCCAGGTGTTAGTGGAATGAATTTTGTGGGGTCATCGCTGGGTTTTCTGTTGTTACTTCCAGTGCTCAGGTCAACTCTCGTCCTTTTCTATTTCCCATTCTTTTGTATTTGTTGTGGTCTGATACAAATGAATGGCTCGCCAGGCCATTTCCAAGGATGGTTAAAAGTTAACCATGTGGCTATTGATCTGGAGTAACAATTAGGCCAAACTAAGTAAGGAACAGCAAATTTCCTTACAATTGACCATGGTTACATGATTGCCATTAAGCAATCTTCACAGGAGTCAAAAAGCAGTAAAGCTGATAAATGAGAGATACCATTCTAACTCACATTCAAAATAGAAATCCAGTAGATTCATTTCCAAGTATTACAGGGTTTTTCTCTTCCAGATCAGTTAGTTTTCATTTTTATGATTTCTCTGGTGGAATTCAAATCTATGTCCCTGTGATACTTGCCTGCATTTCTGCATCACCATCTATCAACATTATCACTGCACCAGCATCTCTGCCTTTTCTCTCAAACTTGTTTCACATCTTAACCACAAGCCACTTCAGATATGATCCTGACAGATTGTTGTCACTTTAATGAAAACATGGATGGAAAGCCTAAGGTTCGCCAAAGTTCAGCCAATTGGGAAAATCCCCAAGGACAATCCAAAAGCTCTTTTCAGAAAATGTGGATTGAAAGCTATGAAAGTAGGGAGTGAGTACAGAAGCTCATTTTCAGGCTGGATGTTCATTGCTCAAAGAATATCCAACACAACAGAAACAGAGAATCCTGGAGCAACTGAGCAGGTGTGGAAGCAGCTGTGGAGAGAGAAGCAAATTTTATGTTTGGAGTCCAATATAATTTCTTCTGATGCTGATCTAGTCGTAGTAAATCTGGCAACATCTGCAAAAGATCCACACTGAACTCAAAACATTAACCTCATTTCTCTCTCCACAGGTGCTGCCAGATCGGCTGAGTTACTCCAACACTTTCTGTTTTTATTTCTGATTTACAGCATCCTCGGTATTTTGCTTTTGTTTTATCATTCAACGCAAGGCTTAGAAATGGGAGGTCGCAAGTGAGCATTTCTGCTGGCTGTGCATTTTGAGAGATCCCAAATTATGATGTGGACAACATAATGACAATGGCTGAATTTCACAAAAAGTGAGCACATTTAAAAGCAGACTTGAGTCATTTCCTTTGTTTCGTTTGCTTAGGCTGTGAAACACCTCCAATAACTTAATTATGTGTTGAAGGGTAAGAGCCAAAGGGGATTCTGGAGCAACAATCAGATTCCTGCCGTGAATCCAGGAGATGCTTTGACAGAGATATAGGGCTGACAGCAACCTCTCAAGTAGACATCACAGCTCAGGCTGATTTTGAGCATTTGCAAAATTCAGTTGATGTATAGGCAGTCGATTCTTGGCACTCACAACTGCTTTACTAAAGCAACATATTTTGTAATATTGCTCAATCTGCCAAATATTCCAAGAGAATAATTAATGTGACCCTCTTTGACTTATTCAGGCTTTTAGGTTCAACTCATCTCTATACAAGAATTTTAAAAAGTGGCTAATTGTGAAATGGGCTCATCCTCTCTCCTACCTTCTCTGATTATTGATAGAGGGCATGGAGAACACATAGTGGTCAATTTAACTTCTTTACTTTGACAGATAAGCATGGTCTGACTGTCGAAGTTGAAATCTTAACTCTTTGACCTGTCACTGCATTGATAAAAGAGAGAAAGCGACACATACACACATCATTGTCTAGATTAGCACTGGTTATCCAGTGCTTTGGGTGAAATGGAAGCGAATTTTCGACTCTCGAGTGATTTCAGATTTAATTAGTTGGCTTTAAAAGTTGGAAAGTAGAAGGTTACATTTGTTGTTTCTTCATTATGCAGGGCAAAGATAACAAGTTTGTTCATGGTCTACATGATAGGAATTAAAGGCAGTTCTTTGGAAGAGATGGTTTTTCCTTTCAAAATAGAAGCAGAATTGATGTAAGTGGTTCTTCATGTCAGCAAAAATATTCACAGCTATTGAGAAGGAATGGAGGAGTGGAACTAATTGGATAGCTCTTTTAAAGAGACAGAATAGATATAATAGGCTAAATGGCCTTCTGTGCTGTGTGATTCTATAAATTATGTCCTTAATTTCTGCTTTAAATCAGTTATGATTAGTAAACGAAAAGTAACCCTTCTCCAACAACAGTATGTACTGATATTTCTGACATTTAAACCACTTTTTTTGTATATTCGTAACTACCTTTTCCTGCAGTTTGATAACATTTGAATGTTATCCGGATGGTCATTTTCAAGCTGTGGAAGTGCTCTCAGATTGCCTTTAAACTCAGATTGTTACACTTAAATGTCAGCCACTTCCGTAGGTCATAAAGTCATTGATCCATAAAGCCCATAACAGGCCCTTTGGCCTATCAGGTCTGTGCTGACCTGTCTACACAAACACCACTTGGTCCATAGCCTTGAATGTTTCAGTTGCTCATCCACGTATCTTTTAAAGGTTGTGAGGTCTCCTGCCTGACTAGCCTCCCAGCTCATGCTTTTCTGGAGCCCACCGCACTCTAGGTGAAAACAGTTTTCCTCAAATCCCTTCTAAAGCTTTGGCACTTCACCTTAAAACTATGCTCTCTTGTTATTGCCTCTTCAACCAAAGGGAACAGTTACTTCCAAACCACCATGCCCATGCCTTTTATAATCTCAAACACCTCAGTCAGGTCTCCTCTCAACCTTCTCTGCTCTAAAGAAAACAATCCAAGTTTATCCAGCCCCTCTTCATAGCTGAAATGCTCCCTCTGAGCAACATCCTGATGAATCTCCTCTACACCCCCTCCAGTGCAATCACATCCTTCCTATATTGCTGTGAGCAAAACTACACAGAGTCTAACCAAAGTCCTTACAGCTCCAACATAACCTCCCTGCTCTTAGAATCTATATCATGGCTGATAAAAGCAAGTATTCTTTATTCTTTCTTCACTATCCTATTAACCTGTCCTGTCACACTTGGGGATCTGTGGACAAGCTCCCCAAGGTGCCTTTGTTCCTCTGAGCTTCTTAGTACCCTACCATTCATTCCATCTTCCAAAGTGCATCACCTGATGCTTATCAGGATTAAATTCCATCTGTCACTGGTCTGCACATCTGACCCGCACATCTTGATATCTTCCTCTAACCTTAGACCCTCTTCCTCACTGTTAACCACACAGCCAATCTTTGTGTCATCCTCAAACTTCCTTATCCTCCCCCCACACTCTCATCTTTTTTTTTATACATAGCTCATCATGTTGGTCTCAAGTGTGTCAAAAGATGACAATATTTTTCAGTATGTCACAGGGAAATACTTATCTCTCTCAAGCTGAACATTTGCATATACCAATATTACCAAACTGAATTAAATTCTCAATCACCTTCCTCCTTTTTATAGCACCTCTGTTTGCACTCACTTGTTGCCTTCAAAACATGAACAATTCCCATTCAGATAGCACCTTCAATTGAACAAGATGTCCTTAGATGCCTCACATGACCAATATCATATGACGTTAACACTGGACATGAAAGGAATTCTTAGGTGTGGTGACATAAAGCTTGGCCAAAGAGATAGGAGTTAAGGAGAGAAGGAGGAGGGAATGGTAGAGGAGCCCATAGGGATAAATAATCACAATTAGGCATTTGTAGGCCTTTCACGCCAAGGGCTGGATTCTTTTGCACTTCGGATTCAAAGGGATGCTCTCCTTTCTCTAAATACTGACATAAATGTTGGTCACATAGCATTTTTGATTCTACAATGTCATGACTCTTCCATACATAGCCGATTCCATTTCTGCATTCATCCAAAAAAAATCAGTCAAGCTTCTCATTTTCAATTGATAGCTATAATAGTACAAACAGATTAGGGTGGAGGGAGGGAGCAGTAAAGATATTGGGGTTTAATTTATGATTAATAGAGGGATTAATAGACATGGCAATAAAATGTACTTAAGGAGCATAGGAAGAGGAGGAGGCCTTTCAGGCCTGTCAAGCCTGCCCTGTCATTCAGTCTGGTCAAACTCTTCAGTGCTTTTAACTCACCCTATCCCGATAATCCTGTCCATCTCTGGTAATTAGAAATTGATCAATCTCCACCTTAAATATTCACAAAGCCTAAGTCTCTACAGCTCTCTCGCATAGAGAATTCAAAAGGATCACAACCATGTATGTGGAAGAATTCTCCACATCTCAGACGAGGGTGGTGTTCACTCAGAATAACGCTTCAAAATCACCCGAGCTGTTTTCCATTGCACCCTAGAGAATTCATGCCCATTCCAAAAGGCTACTTTGGGGGTTCAGGGGTATGTGTAGGGTGAGGGTGGAGGTCACCATCCTTAGTGGAGGAGAGAGATTTGAAGAGGCAGAGAGGCTTGTTGAGAGTTTAGGATCAAACAGTTAAAGGCATGGCTACTCTGGAAACCAGGAACTGGCGGCAGAACAGAAGTCTCAGAGGGCTGTGAATTTGGAAGAGGTTACAGAGATGGTGAACTATGTGCAACGGATTGATGAGAATGATCTTTACCAAAGCAAGTGGAGGAAGGTCTCCTACTTTGAATGGATGTGAGACTTTCCATTTTGTAAAAAGATTTTTGGTCTATCTGAGTTAATACTAACCAAAGCCTCCATAGGTCAGTATAAAATCCCACACTGTCCCTTTGTAAAGCATCCCATCCAGACCCACCCCAACACTATCACTGTAACCCTGCATTTCATAGAATCATCATAGAATCCCGACAGTGTAGAAATAGGCCATTTGGCTGAACAGGTCTACACTAACCCTCCGAAGAGTGACCCATGCAGACCTATCCCCCTACCTTATTACTCTACATTTCCTCTGACTAATGCACCAAACCTATACATCCCTGAACACTATGGGAAATTTAGCATGGCCAATCCACCTAACCTGCACATCTTTGGACTGTGGGAGGAAGCTAGAGCACCTGGAGGAAACCCGCACAGACATGGAGAGAATATGCAAACTCACGCAGACAGTCACCCAAAGTTGGAATCAAACCCTGACCCTGTGAGGCAACAGTGCATGAGCCACCATGCCACCCTTATATAGCTAACCCACCTATTCCTATAAACTAATTCCTATATCTAATCCACCTGTCTTGCACACTATGGATAATTTAGCTTGGCCAATCCACTTAACCATCTTTGGATTGTGGAAGGAATCTGGAGCACCTGGAGGAAACCTATGCAGACTCAGGGAGAACATGCACACTTAACACAGACAGTCACACAGAGGATGGAATCAAACCCAGGAACCTGGCTGTTTGAGACAGTAGTGCTAAACACTGTGCCACCCCATAACTCACTATTAGATCAGAATTGTGTCACCTCCTGTCTAACTGATGCTCAAGTCATTTTTTAAAATATTATTCAGCTTTATTATTTTGTCTTATAGTTTTATTAAACGAGTGTAGAGCTGGCAGATAAATGAATATTCTACCTGTAAACACAATACATGCTGGAAAAGGCACAATGTTTTTTTCTGCAAAGCATGACGTTTTTCATGCACATCAGTGATGGAATGAATGAACACTGACATGACAAAACTTCAGACACAAGGAACTGTGTTAGAAAGCAGATGTACACCCCGCTCACTCACTGTTGAGAGCTCGTTCATTTCTGCTGAATTGAGAGGGAGTCTGCACTCATTCATCAAAAGCTAAGGCAAGGACAGGTGAAAAATCGAGGAATCCAAAATATCTGACATGTTATCAGCCCAAACCCAGCTTTGTGGAACCAAAAGCATGTCTGGAGGTGGAAATCTCTCCATGCCAAAGCATTTTCAGTGTCACTTTATCTAAACAATACAAACAGGTTCGAAGTAATCAAACAATACAGTTGTCTTTCTTTGCAATAGAGCACTTCAGTTTCAAAATACAAGCATTATTTAAAACCAAACATTTAGGAGTTACCAACTGTAAGTGAACCTATTCCTGGAGGGTTTCATCGTGCAACTTCAAGTTTTAGCCAATGGTCAGTCGTGATATCATCACAGCCCCATGCCAAGCAAACATATTCTAAAATCTTCTCATCAAATGTAAATATTACTGACGTGTCCAGCATTTGTTGCCCATCCTCCATTTCCCACAGAATGACTGGTTTGCTGGAGCCATTTCAGAGGGTAGGTAAGAGTCCATTGCAATGGGTGTGCTGTCACATGTAGGCCAGGACTAGTAAGGACTGCAGATTTCCCTCCCTAAAGGATATCAGTGAGCCGGTGGGTCTTTTGTTTTACAGTAATCTATTCAAGAGAGAGCCTACAGGAAGAATTGCATCATAACACTATAAGATGTAGGAGCAAAAAAATGCCATTCAGCCTGTTGAGTCTTCTTTACTATTTTTTGGAATAATGGCTGATCTGGTAATCATCAACTCCACTTTCCTGCCCTCCCCAGAACCTTCACTGGTGAAACATTTCCCCATCTCAACTTTCAATAATAATCCATCCTTGACTGCTGTCCTTGTTAAAGAGTTCCACAGGGTCACTCTGAGAGAAAATAAATCCCTCTTTTCTCTATCTTAAATGAGCGATACTTTATTCTGAGATTATGCTCTCTAGTTCTAGACCCTCTCACCAGTGGTGCAACAGTCATCCTATTATGTTTCTATGTCCTGAGATTAATTTGTGCCTTCTAGAGACTCCAGAACAATGAGCATCAGATTAATTTCACAGGTTGGTGCAACATTGAGGGCCGAAGGGCCTGTACTGCTCTGTAAAATTCCATATTTTGTGTTCTTAAATTTGGAGCTTTGGAAACTGTGCATATGAAGACCTATTGCTGCACCTTTCACATATTCTTTTCTGCATTGCCAGAAGATACCATTGCTGGCACTGGCTAGTCATAGGAAGATAGGAGCAGGAGTCAACCATTCAGCCCCTCAAGCCTGTTCTAGATCATCAACATCAATGCCATTCTACTCCCATATTACCATGCTGTCCCCATATCGCTTGATGACCATAGTCACTGAAGAATTGATCAATTTCTGTTTTAAACTCTCTCAATGACTAAGCTTTCATGTGCCTCTGGTGAAAAGAATTCCAAAGATTCACTTCCCCATGAGGGAAGAAATCCTTCCTCATCTTAGTCCTAAGTAGTCTTACCCTTATTCTGAGGCTATAACGCAGATTTGCGGACTCCAACAGCTGAGGAAAACAATCATTGCCATATACGACAGGAATGCAAGTCACAGGTCATTCGCGTGTTAAATAATTACTGTCAAATGAAGATCAGAACTGGAGATTTATAAAAGATCACAGTTACCCTGGGGACTGAAGCTGATGAATCCAAATTGGTTGAACCAGTGATAGATCATTAGACTTTACTGAAGGAGATTTCATGCAGGCAGCTACATATTTCTGTCTTTCTGTTCTCTATATTTCCTCTACCTAACAGCAGTCTCCGGCTGCTCCATGTCAATTGTCCGACATTGGATGCACTGCTGTTGGTATTTGCTCAGTTTTTATGTCACTGTATTGACTGCCACTTGATTCACTGACCTTTTCTTTAGCCAGCCTTTCGTCCTATTGGGGATTAAAAGTGAAAAGGGGAAAGAAACATGCTGAGAAAATAACCTTCCAAGAGCAAAGCTTGCTTTTGATTGTCAGTGCTCAGGGACTGCCCATCCAAAAAGGAAGTCTTGCATTTATGTGGCACACGTCTTGACTGCAGGACCTCCCAAAGTACTCTGCAGCTCAGAAAGGGCTTTGAAATGCTGTCATAGTTGTTATGCAAGAAACGCAGTGTCTAATTCAGGAGCATCAAGCTCCCACTGACATCAATGAGATACAGGATACAAGAAAACACTTTCCACTGATAGTGGTTGAGAGATGAATACAAACTGAGACACCACGAGGAATGTTGTGTAAAATTATCGTTCTAAAAGAGTTAATATTGGAAACTGCATTATGTTTCATCCTATCTAATAATAAATCACCGAACCTTGAATGAGAATGCTTGGTTGCCCTTGGGAAGTTGCCTTGTTGAGCCATTCTGTTCCAAAAGGTACAATTGCTATTTGCACAGGAATTTCAAAATTTGACCTTGTGATAGCAAAGCAACAGTGATATTTCCACGTAAGGATTGTGAGTGACTTGAAGGGGAAATTACAGGTTGATTTTTTTTTATAATTTGATTTTGATGTACTATTGTCATGTGTACCTGGGTACAGTGAAAAGTTCATAACATACAAAGATCATCAGGTGATTGAACAGAGCGAGCAAAACAAATTACAGCTGCAAAGAAGGTGCACAAGAAACAAGGTCAACACGAGAGTTGAAATTTAAGAGGTCCATTTAGAATCAAAAAGTGTGGTGCTGGAAAAGCAAAGCAAGTCAGGCAGCATCCAAGGAGAAGGAGAATCGATATTTCGGTCTTAAGCCTCGAGTCTTATACCTGAAACGTCAATTCTCCTGTTCCCCAGATGCTGCCTGACCTGTTTTTCCAGCGTCAGATGTTTCAATTCTGATCTCTAGCATCTGCAGTCCTCACTTTCTCCTAGGTTTATTTAGAAGTCTAATACCAGCAAGGAAGAAGCTGTTCTTGAACCTGTTTGTACATTTGCTTAAGCTTTTGTATCTTCTGCCTGATGGAAGAGTTTGGAAGAGGTTATAACCAGGGTGGGAGGGGTCTTTGATGAGGTTGGCTGCCTTTACAAGGCAGCAAAATGTGCAGATGGAGTCAATGGTTAGGGTTAGCATGATGGTCTGGGTTATGTTCACAACACTCTGTAGTTTCTTATGGTCCTGGACAGTGCAGTTGCTGTGCCAAGCCTCTAATCATCCTGATAGAATGCTTTCTATGGTGCATCAATAAAAGGTAGTGAGTCCTTATGGACATAATGAATTTCCTTTGCCTCCTGAGGAAGAAGAGGCATTGTTGTGCCTTCTTGACCGCCACATCAACATGAGTGGTGCAAGACAGATTGTTGACGATCATCAATCCTAGGAACATGATGCTCTTAACCATCTCCACCTCAGTTCCATTGATATAGATGGAGATGTGCCCTCCTCCTTTCTTCCTGAAGTCGATGATCAGCTCTTCCACTTTGCTGACGTTGAAGGAGAAATTGTTATCTTGGTGTCCCCACATGTCTGCTGGTGATAGTGCTCATGGGATTGGAAGGTGTCGTCAAGGAGCTTTGGGGAGTTACTGCAGTGCATCGTCTAGATAGCATACTCTGCCATCAATCTGTGGCATTGGTGGAGAGTGAATCAGTGAATGAGGTTCCAATGAGGTGTGTTACTTTGTCTTGGATGATGTCAAACATTTTTGAGCTTTGGTGAAGCTGAACTCATCCAGGCAAATAGGGACCATTCCATCACACTCCTGAAGTGTGCCTTGTAGATAGTGGACAGGCTTTGATGAGTCAGGAGGTGATTTACTTACTGGGCAATCACGTCCACTGACCTCCTGTAGTTACAGTAGTTTTATGGCTGGACCGATTTAGCTCCTGGTCAATGGTAAAACCGAGAATGTTGATTCTGGTGGAATTCAATGATAGTAATTCCATTGAATGTCAATGGGAGTGATGGTGGCTATATTCTCTCTGTTTGGAAATGGTCATTGCCTGGTGGGCCATTCCACAGGCTGAATGGTGTCCACGTTTTGCCAGATGTGGTCAAGGACTGTTTTCTTTTAAAAACAAACAAAGATTTGCATTTCAATTTTTTTTCGTGAGGAGCTAACATCTGAAAGCTTCATTAGCCAATGAGCTACTTTTGAACTGGAGTTACTTATGATGTCAGAAACACAGCAACTAGTTTAAGTACAGCCAACTCCAACAAGCAGCAGTGCGATAATGAAATTGTGATGTTGATGAAGGGTAAGTATTGGTTAGGACATTGGGTTAACACCCCTACTCTTCTTCAATAAGCTGCTGTGGGATCATTTGCAGTCACTTGAGCTGGTAGCTTAACATCTCATCTCAAAGACAGTGCATCCAACAGTGTAGTTCTCCCTTCATATTCTGCTGGAGATTTAACTTTGGTCTTTGTGATTTAGCCCTGGAGTGGGACTGCAGAGTTGCAAATGATGCTGAACAGAGTGGAATCATCAGCAAATATCCCTTTTCATTCCCTTGAAGGGAAACTTATTGATGATTCATCCGAAGATGGTTAGGTCTAGGCCTGAGGAAATCTCAGTCTTGATCCTGAGACTAAGATGCTTAGCCATCAATGACGATGACAACTGTCTTCCTATGTGTTGGGTATGAATGCAAGTAACAGAGAGCTCCTCCCCTGATTCCAATTGACTTCTATCTCTTGAGCTTCTAGATGACATATTGACTCAAATGTGGTCTTGATGTCAAGGGCAGTCACTTTTACCTCACCTCTGGATTTCAGCTCTTTTGTCTGTGTTTAAACCAAGGCTGTAATGAGGTCAGGAGCTGAGTAGCCCTGGTGGAACCCAAATTGGTCATCACTGACCAGGTTATTGTTGAGTGAATGTCGCTTAGTGATAGCATGGTCACAAACACATCAATTGCAATATTGATGATTGAGTGTGGCAGAAAGGGCAATAATTTGTCAAACTGAATTTGTCCTGAATTTTATGGACAATACCTAACTGGGTAAATTTCCACCTTTTACGGGAGATTTCAGTGTTAACCATGCCAGGAGCACAGTTAGTTCTGAAGCACAAGTCATTCTGCTTAGATCCTATCAGGACCCCATCATTGCACTCTGTCATTATATTGCATAAAGTGTATTAATTAGGTTGAAAATGTGCATCTGTCATAATGAGTAAAGAAGGGGCCAAGATCTTCATTGCATTAGACCTAGTGGTATTATCAGTGGACTGTTATCCCAGAGACCCAGGTAATGTTCTTGGGACCTAAGTTTGATTCCTGCCACAACAGATGGTGGAATTTTCACTCAGTAAAAAAAAGTCAAGAATGAAGCGCCCAATGATAACCGTGAATCTATTGTCAGAAAAGCCCACCTGGGTCACTAATATCCTTTAGGGAAAGAAGCTGCCACCCTTAGCTCATCTGGCCTGCATGTGACTCTAGACCCACATCAATGTAGTTGAATCTTAACAATTAGGGATGGCCTAGCCAACAATGCCTTCATCCTGTGAATGAATAAAACAAAAAGATGAATTACAATCTTATCAGTTCTGACTAAAGACCACGCAAACCTCAGCCTTACCTTTTCTAATGATGTGTTCACCCTCAACTCTGCCATAACCAAAGATTTCACCTTCCCCTTCTCCCTTAATTGTCCAGCATAGCTCACAGCTGGATGTAGCAGGGCTTCAGAGCATTGGTCTGCTTTATTGGCGGAGAGAACACAGAGCTCAAATGTAGCATGCCAATTTTAATGTTTGTTCACATGTAGAGTATTCATTATCTTGGAGTACAAGGTAAAGGAGAATACACAGGCAAGGGAAACAGGTTAAAGTTGTAGAATAAGGAGTTAAAATCTGTCCATGTGATATGCTAATGAGAATACAGCCTCACCGGAAATGGTAAATGTCACATGATCACATTTTTCATGGTCTCTTGCAGCCTTGTGACAAGATGCAACTCCAATGAGAAGCTCCTTAAATACACTTAATGCTTTCTTTATCTCAGCAGACTCCAGCAGCACAGCGAGACTACCCTGACCATAAGTTGCTGTGGTCAGTGTTGTTTTCCACCAGGTCTGCCTCTTGAATCCTCACTGGCTTTAACATTTGGCTAATCAGGTAGGAGGAGGTATGGACCACCTCAAAAATCACATTGATTTGACAAAGCATACAGAAAGCCCATTTGGTCCAATTGCTCAATGCTGTGTTAATGCTCTACATGAATTTCCTTTCACTATCTAATATTAAACCTATCTATTCCTTCCTCTTGCATGTGTATATCTACCTTGGTCCTAAATCTATTGATATTGTGGACTTCACACTGCCTCCCTTTGATAATAAGTTTTACATTCTCACCACACTCTGGGTAAAGGGGCTTCCCTATTAATAAAGCAGATAAATCATTGTCTAAACATTACTCTGTTATTTCTAATGACTCCTTATCGTCACATTAAATATTTTACCATCTTTTATGTCTCAAAAATAAAAATCACATTTCTGTCAGGTTAATACCATGCTGCAGTATTTGGGTGAGTCAAGGATAACAAACTGTCCTCTTTTATCAGTATTATTGCAGAAAAATCCAATTCCAATTTAGGTGCCAATTTACAGTTGCACAATAAGTGCGTCAGATCCAACACTCACTTCGTAATTTTTTTCCCTAAATGGCAAATTAGATGGCCCACTGCACATTTATTTTCATTAATTTATTGTATTATATTTTCACATGAACAGCCACTGCAATGAATCCTGCTCTCCTGAACAATAAATGGCACATTTACAGGATTCACACAGCTGGGACTGTGCTGCTTTCACAGATCAATTGCTCAGGAATGTGAGTCCAATGTGCATTTGCGTTCAACTCAAACCAGCACATTAATTGTCATTGAACTCCCTAGCCCTGTCTGTGAGGGGATGGGGGGGTGGCGGAATTTGGAGTTGGGCTAGGAGTTGTGTAAGTAGAGAAAGGACTGTGTGTGACATTGCATTCTAGACGACATCATCATGTCACTTCATTCAGATTTAGGTGGGAAAGGGGGCATGATATCATCCTCCTGCTCTCCCCCTCATACTGTTTTAACTTCTTTAGTCTCTGTTAATTTTCTGATCCTGATGTCTATTTATGGGTTGGAGCTGATCAGAGACAGTACGTTGTTGGATTGCCACTCCAAGTAGCTCTATGGATGATGGAACTGAGGCCATCTGCGTACTTTAATAGCTGTGAAAGATACTATAAATGGAAATTCAAACTCTCTTTTCTTTACTTACATTAAGGAGCACTTTCACTTGTTGTCCTACTGATCAACCATCATCCTAGAGGACCATAGCCTGCACTCATGTTGGAACGAGAGAGACAGACAGACAGACAGACAGAAAGAGAGAGAGGTGGAGAGATAGAGAGAGAGAGAGAGCGAGAGAGAGAGAGAGAGAGAGGACTGGTAGTGGTGAGGGGTGAAGTTGAGAAGACAGGCCCTTCTTGCTGACTTCAGCTGATAAAGATAGTGAACCCACATTGTTGGCATTACTCTGCTTCACAAACCAATGTCCAGCCATTGTGCACAGACATATGTAAGAGGCGTATCTATATGAGGGAGAAAGGAATGGAAAATTGTTGTTAATAAGGTGAGAGACCGTATTGTCGGAGTAGGCTCATGTTGAGTATAAATATAAGCATGAATCAGTTGGGCTGAATGGCCTGTTTCTGTACTGACTATTTTTGGTAATTCAATATCTTCCATAACCATGTCAATCATAAATAGATGGCAAAAGGAGTAGGGATCAATGTACAAACAAGCAGGCAATTCATGTAGAAACGAGAGGTATGACTGAGATACGGAATGAATAGTTTGTCTCTGTGTTCATTATGAGGCAGATGCTGCCCAGGCCAGGGTGACAGAAGAGAAAACTCAGTCTCTAGAAGGGTTTACATTTGATAAGGAGGTGATATTTGAGGGGCTACTGGTGCTTAAGTTGGTAAGGACCCAGGAGCAGATGAGATGCATTTAAGAATATTGAAGGAAGTGAGAGAGGCAATTGCAGATACACTGCCAAATAATTTTTGATCTCCCTGGATTCAGGGAAATCTAAAGAACTGCAATCATTGCACTCTCGTTAAAAATAAATTGTAAAGATTGGCCCAGGAATTATAGACATGTCTGTTTACCGCTTTTTTAAAATTCACTCACTGGATGTGGATATCTCTGGCTAGGCCATCATTTATTGCCCAACCCTAATTGGCTAGAGGGCAGGTAAGAGGCAACCACATTTCAGTGGGTCTGGAGTCACATATAGGCCAGACCAGGTAAGGATGGTAGTTTCCTTCCCTAAAGAGCATTAGTGAACCATGTGGGTCTTTCCCCATATTCAACAATGGTTTCATCATCATCATTAGATCCATAATTCCAGATTCTTTATTGAATTCAAGTTTCACCATCTGCCATGGTATGATTTGAATCTGGATGTGAGGACATTAGCTGAGTTTATGGATTAACAGTCAAGTGAAAATACCACCCCTGAGGGGGTATAGGGAAACTTCCAGAAACAATTGCCTGGGATAGAATTAATAGTCACATGGAAAAATGTGGACTGATTCAGAAGAGTCAGCGTGGATTGTTGAGGGAAAATTGTATTCAACTAATTCAGTTTTTTGAAGAGGTAGCAGAGAAGGTTGATGTGTATACATGGATTTCCAAAAAAAAAGGTTTTCAGTACAGTCATACACAGCAGACTTGTGAAGAAATGTATAAGTCATAGAATAAATGGGACAGTAGCAACTTGGACTCGAAATTGGCTGAGAGTTAGGAAACAATGATCAATGGTCAATGGGTATGAATATCAGTCATTATATTGTAGCAGCACAGATAGTGAGAGATGTTAATAAAGCAGACAGAATTCTAGGCTTCATTAAAACGACAAAGAGTATGATGACCTTATATAAGGCACTGGTTAGACCTTGGCAGACACATTGTCTGCAACTCTGTGCACCACGCTGTAGAAACAATGTGAATGTGTTGGCAAGAGTGCAAAAGAGATTTATAAAAACCTCTAGGGATGAGACACTTCAGTTATTAGGATAGACTGAAGATATTGAGAGTGTTTTCCTTGGAAAGAAGAAGACTAAGAGGAGATTTGATCATTTTCAAAATCACATGGAGCCTGTATAGACTGGATAAGGAAAGATTGTATCCACACAGAAATGAACTGAAAGCTAGAGGGCACAGTTTTGAAGTATTTTGTAAAAGAAGCAAATGTGATGTGGATCTGGAATGCGGTGGAGGCAGTTCAATTGAGGCATTCGAGAGGGTAGTGGGGCTGAAATGTACTGCTTGGGAGGATTGTTGAAGGGACAACCTCTCAATCTTTAAAAAGTACTTGGATGAAACATCATAGACTATGGGCTGGTAAGTGGGGCTAGAACAGATTTAGTGTAGTCTTGAGGGGATAGACTTGACGGACTGAAATGTTTCTTCCATGCAGTGATTCCAGATGGCTATTAAATAGAAACAATGTGGTGGATTATGGGAAAAAGGAAGGAGATTGACACTAAATGGAAATGCTCAGAGAGCCAGTGTAGACATGATGGGCTGAGTGTCCTCCTTCTATCCAATATCAATTCTGTGATCTTGTTTATTTTCTTAATTTCACTTCAATGAATGCGTAGAGACTGAGAGAGAAAGAGAGAGAGCAGAGGGAATACAGGAATTCCCTATCCAACGGGGATATAAAAACATAGAAAATTATGGATGGCCCACACCTCAGTTAATGTCTAGATTAATGGATCTCTACTTTAATTGGATTTACTTCCATAAACCATTTCTCAAACAGCACTCCATCTGGCTTTGATCATTAATTTTAAATTCCCTTTATCAACACTGAATCATTGACTTTCCTGCAGCCTATTCTATTCTTTATATAGACATTACTGTGGAACAGCTCGATCAGCCTTTGCACATTTCACCTTCGACATTAATGAAAGCCCGAAGAGCAATACTCTCCCCTGCTGTTGATGCAGAGTTGGAATCTTCAATCACAGCTTATTTTAATCTTAAGTTACTGCTTGATTGTTTCATTAGAGTGATGTTTGTTTGCAATGCAGCTGTGATTGCTACATTACAATGGCAACAGTCAAATGCATCTCCACAGGACCGTGGTTTACAGGTTGGTTGGTTTTATATCTGATAGCCTTGTTTAATTAACCAGCAGTTTCATTTTCCACAATGGTAGTTCTATGTCCCTCAAGATTTATCCACTCCTCTCCCAACAGATCTACGAGGTAAAAACAATGACTGCAGATGCTGGAAACCAGATTCTGGATTAGTCTCACCACCAGACGCCTGGAGGAAGAACGCCTCATCTTCCGCCTCGGAACACTTCAACCCCAGGGCACCAATGTGGACTTCAACAGTTTCCTCATTTCCCCTTCCCCCACCTCACCCTAGTTCCAAACTTCCAGCTCAGCACTGTCCCCATGACTTGTCCGGACTTGTCCTACCTGCCTATCTCCTTTTCCACCTATCCACTCCACTCTCTCCTCCCTGACCTATCACCTTCATCCTCTCCCCCACTCACCCATTGTATTCTATGCCACTCTCTCCCCACCCCCACCCTCCTCGAGCTTATCTCTCCACGCTTCAGGCTCACTGCCTTTATTCCTGATGAAGGGCTTTTGCCCGAAACGTCGATTTCGAATCTCCTTGGATGCTGCCTGAACTGCTGTGCTCTTCCAGCACCACTAATTCAGAATCCCAACAGATCTACTTTAGCTGTACTTGTCTGAAATAAAGTTTTATATTTCTTACAGTCTGTTCGCTCCTTCGCAGAATGGGGGCCTGATTGATTTCTATCCACCAGTATATGCCTCCACCTGACTAATGTTATTTTCACATTTGAACAGCTGTGATTTAACCCCACTGAGTTTCTGGGAATGAATGTCCTCCACATGACTACTTATCATGACCTTTCATGGAGTCATAGAGTCATAGAGATGTACAGCAAACCAGAAAAAGACCTTTTGGTTCAACTCATCCATGCCGACCAGATATCCTAAACTAATCTAATCCCATTTGCCAGCACTTGGCCCATATCCCTCTAGACCTTTCCTATTCACATACCCATCCAGATGCCTTTTAAGTGTTGTAATTTTACCAGCATCCACCACTTTCTTTGGCAGCTCTTTCTATGCTCACACCACCCTCTGTGTGAAAAGTTGCCTCTTAGATCCCTCTTGTTTCTTTCCCCTTTCACTTAAACCTATGCTTTCTAGTCTTGGATTCCCCCACCCTGAGGGGAAAGACCTTAGCTATTCACACTATCCAAGCTCCTCATGATTTTACCACTTTGGATTAAAAACACTTAGCTGGAATCTGCAATTTGCAAACTGCAGAACTAGAACAGACAGTATTCATGCAGCCAGGCTTTGGAAAATCAACTTCCTGTCAAAGCCAGACTGAACTGGAACTGCCCAGCCAGGGGCTAATGGCCACAGAGTTTCAGAACGAGTTGCTGTTTACATCTACAGTGATCCTGCTTCGTGTGAAGAATATTGCACAGACTGGGTGGCACCCAGCTCAACATGAGGCCAGAGGCACAGCGTGACAAGGACAGCACTTGACAGTGGAGAGTTCAGAACTGTATTTGCAACCTCAAAATATGGAAAATAGTCACTTCATTAGACCTTCTTGCTCCTACCAGATGCTCATTTTGGATACAGACCACAGAATCAACAAGAAGCGTGCCAAAAGGGGGGAAAATGGGAGCAACTTGGAGCCTGAATTCCCTCTGCTTTTTGCACCTTCTTCAATGGCATCTCCAGAGAGCACCGTCAGTTGGCAGCCAAGCTGCACAGCATCTCCAATTCCTTGTACCTCATGGTGAGCATCATCAGACTGACCAGACCCAGAGAGACCAACTCAATGAGGCAGCCTGAAGATCAGAACCAGCTCTAGATGAGAGGGAAACCCAAATCAATGATTAGAGATCCTGAAACATCAGCCAACCCTCAAAACCCATGGAACAACCTGTCCCAGCTTTTGTGATTGGGTATTACCAGTCCTTACAGATAAACAGTGGTAGGGTCCTGTGAATAGGATGTAGCAAATCCTTGGAAGTGCTTGTCAGAAGTAGATAACTAGTATAGATGTGGGATGGTTTACTGAGAGATTTAAGAATGTTTCCTAAAGAGTCCTGTGAACAGATTGATAGAATTTGATAGAGTTTAATTAACATACAATAGTAGAGTCTGATAAATGATCTTTTTCCTTGATAAATTGTTCAATAAAGTTGTTTTGGACCTTCCCCTGACTCTTGTCTCATTTGTCTATCTCACTATGTAACAGGCCTGAGCTAAAAAGGTTTATTGCAGATTGGTCCAGGATAATTAGGGTACATTTATCCACCGTTTCACTCTATAAAAAACCGTGTACATGATTGCACTTCAATCCAACTATCTCCTTTTGATATAAAAAAAGGGATAAAAGGCCTGCATTATCATGCACAGTTTAATTACCCAAGTTTCCAAATGAGATTCACAACTGTACTCATGCATTAGAAATTGGTTGTTATGCCTGCTCGTGCAATTTCTGTCCATTTATGTGCACACATGACATCCATAATCAATAAATTGTTTGCAACTTGCGATAGTTTGTACCTTTTTCTCCAGCGTCTATTGGTTGGAGCCATGTACTCTGATTTCAAAGTCTTCTCGGCTGACCGTAATGATTTATGCTGTTTCCTCAGACCCATGTTTCCTTTAGTCTCATTCACTCTATCTGAAGAAGGTCTCTTTACATATTGTGATTTCAGCCTTAATACTCTTTTATGTTTCTGCTGTTTCCCTCTTTCCATCTTCTGTCTTCTTTGTTAATATGTTTGTCAGCTGGTGTGGGCTGTAAAACACTGTCCATCTCTGCCAGAACCTTTAAAATCATGAGGGTTCAGTTGAGATACGTGGCTTCACCTCTGTTTGGAAATCCAGATCTTCACATTTGCCAAAGCTTTGGGCTCTAGAAGTATTTTGTCCTCTCAGTGAGCATTGTTCCATTTCAGCCCTTCAGCTTTACCTCAGAGGGTCTCACTTTCAATTTATTGTCTGTGTAATGACTGTAATGAGGTCGGCCAGGATAAAATATGAGGCTTGATTGAGGCTGGTCCAATCAGGGAGCCCTGGCTGACATCCTGTTCACTCTGAGAGCTGGCTCTGAGGAAGCTTAAATAAAAGGTGAGTTGGTGACGGGATACCAGCCACTTTGGAGTTATTTGAGTCTGGTGTAACTTTACACAGGTCTGCAAAGTTCGAGACACCAGTGTCTCTCTGGCACTTTCAATTTGCTTGATGTTCTCATTCTGCTGTCTTCATTGCGGTAGTTGCAAACTATTTTTCTCCTTTAGATTTGATGTTCCCAACATGCTCTTATCAATAGATTAAACTGTTTGAATCTTCATCTGACATTCGGATTTCCTCCGGGTGCTCCGGTTTCCTCCCGTGGTCCAAAGATGCGCAGGTTAGGTGAATTAGCCCATTGCTAAATTGCCCATTGTGTCCAGGGAAGTGGAACCTAGTGTACTAGCTATGGGAATGCAGGATCACAGAGATAGGGTAGGCGGGTGAGTCTGGGTGGGATGCTCTTCACTGAGTTAACACTGATTAGATTAGATTAGATTATTTACAGTGTGGAAACAGGCCCACACCGACCCGCCGAAGCGCAACCCACCCATACCTCTACATTTACCCCTTACCTAACACTATGGGAAATTTAGCATGGCCAATTCACCTGACCTGCACATCTTTGGACTGTGGGAGGAAACCGGAGCACCCGGAGGAAACCCACGCAGACACGGGGAGAAAGTGCAAACTCCATACAGTCAGTCGCCTGAGGCAGGAATTGAACCCAGGTCTCTGGCGCTGTGAGGCAGCAGTGCTAACCACTGTGCCACCGTGCCGCCCACTACACGGTGGGCCGAAGGATGGGCTCAATGGGCCGAATGGCCAGCTTCCACAGTGTAGAGATTCTGCGATTCTGCTTTATAATTCTATCTCTCTAGCAGTCACACTTGATTCATTCAAATCATTGTCTGACAATTTGTCGCAATTGTCTTTATAGATTTGTTTGTCTGCTTCCTCATTAAACTGCATCTTGCAGTTAAGATACTGATTTCACCACAGTGGGCATGCTTTCTTTTGTTCTATGTGATAACCTCTGCAGCTGCTGCAACTTGTCCTTTGAGATTGATTTTTTTCTGTTGGCTTTTCTGTAGAAAGCTAGCTGCATTTCTCCACATTGTTGCATGTGTAATGTGTAGGCTGCATAATGATACATTGGACAACGCGGAATTGCTTCTCCACATTGTGGAAAAAATACGTGCTGGTTCTCCCTGTATGTGCTGTCCCTGTGATTTAAAAGATCCAAGCTTCTGCACATGTCTATAACCTCAGATTCTTTACTTTTCGCAATCATATTGTCAGATCTCTTGTATCTAAGATAATTCTATTTTCCAACAGCTTATCTTTAGTTGCACAAAATCACAGGTTGCATCAAGATTAATTAATTATTGCCTTTATACCCTACGTTAAACATGTAGTATTTATAAGTAACATTCATTTGATGCTGAAAGCAATCACTTCAAAGCTTTTAAAATTTTTGCGATATGCTTTTTTTTTAGATAGGTTTAGGGTAGAATATATTTTGAAACTGTCGCTTTCCAACTGAGATAGAAGTTTGAATTGCTCTTGTTTCACTTTGCTTGATAAGTCTGTAGTTATTGCATATCTCTGCTGTTATGCATGGATTCTTGATAATTCTTCCTCGTATCTCCAGTAATTTGAATAGGAGTTGGAAACGTGTAAAGCTGCAACAATTTTCTCTGTAGCAGTTTATTTTATTACCGTAGCATGCTCATGATTTTTTCCCCATTGGAAGTTCACAGCTCTGCTAGTGCCTCCTTGTCTGTAGCCATGCTTTTAGAATTTCAGTTCTGGACGCCTAACTTAGAAAATCTTCTGATAATCAAGGAGAAATCTTATTGGGGTCTGAGCGACATGGGATATGGTAAGATTTGTGGCAGAATTGTGTGAGAATTCCAGCAAGATCAATCTCAACCTTGGGAGCAACTCGTTGCATCTTTTATTCATTTGCTGAGCAGTGAGGCAAGTTTCTCATGACGCAGCGGTGAGATGCTATTTAAGGGGGATAATAGCTTCTTAACCACCTTACTAATATTGCAACTCACCCTTTATTATGCAGCTTCCTACTTTAGCAGATGTGCGTTTTAACCTGACATTAAGAATTCATGACATTGGGAGTCAGACTAGGTAGCTGGCCACTTCAGCTCTCTGCTGTTTGCAAAGAACTTCTATGGATTCATAGAGTTATGCATCATGGGAAGAGACCCTTCAGCCCAACTCATCCATGCTGACCAGGCTTCCTAATCAAAATGAATCCCATTTGCCTGCATTTAGCCCACATCCCTCTATCTGTGTACTTGTCCAAACGTCTTTTCAATTTTGTAACTGTAACTGCATCTATCACTTCCTCTGGCAGCTCATTCCACATAGGCACCTCCCTCTGTGTGAAAATGTTAACACTGGGCACCAACATCTCAGGACACATTCCATTGACACTGGCTATAATTGCCCTATGTCCATCAACATCTGCCAGCCTCTGTGAACTCTCATGGCACATCTCTGGTCCACCTAAACTCTTCTGACCTTCAAAGCTGTACCTCAGGCTGCCCCAGTAATTTTCATTAGAGGGAGGACAATGTGTGCTCAGGGACATCTACCCAGCTCATGGACTGCACCAGGCTGTATCTCTGGCCTCCTCACTCACTGTCATAGAGGTCCTTCGCTCTGAGGCTACCAAGATCACAGCATCCCTGCCTTTCTTTTTAGCACAGACACAAAGCCAAGAAACTTGTCAGCAGGCCCTCAGACAAGGGGAAATAGCTTTCTCTCAGGGAGCCCTGGCACAGAAAGTCAGGGACAACCTCTGATTCTAGTCTAGGGGCTTGGACACAGTCAGGCAGCTACTTGAAGTGTCAGAGTCAGTGTCCTTTTCTTACAGGATAGTGTTACCTCATGAATCTTTCATGCTGGAGGGTTCCCTGGAGATAATCACCTCTGTAGCAGTTTATATTACAATAGTCATGATTCGGAGATGCCGGTGTTGGACTGGGGTGTACAAAGTTAAAAATCACACAACACCAGGTTATAGTTCAACAGGTTTAATTGGAAGCACACTAGCTTTCGGAGCGACGCTCCTTCATCACCTGATGAAGGAGCGTCGCTCCGAAAGCCAGTGTGCTTCCAATTAAACCTGTTGGACTATAACTTGGTGTTGTGTGATTTTTAACTATATTACAATAGTTAGCATTCCAATCCCATCTGGGGATACATGAAGTGTAGATTGCTTGGCTGGCTTTGACGTCTGCAAAACTACTGAAAGGTTACTGCAAAGACTAGTCACCTGAACATAGCAGCCATCTTTGTTGGGCTTCTTAATTTGTTTTTAAAGTAGTCACTAAATATACATATAGATACCTATTTAAATCTATCTGTTAATCTGTTCATTACATCTGGAATTCCCTCCCTCAACCTCTCCATTGCTCTGCCTCTCTCATGTTCTTTAA
Organism: Chiloscyllium plagiosum; assembly: GCF_037043375.1. Taxonomy (NCBI): domain Eukaryota; kingdom Metazoa; phylum Chordata; class Chondrichthyes; order Orectolobiformes; family Hemiscylliidae; genus Chiloscyllium; species Chiloscyllium plagiosum. The sequence goes on from NW_028270151.1 coordinate 89,351,824, forward strand.
GAAATTCATTAAACCCAGACTGCCTGTGAAGTCTTCCAGTCACCTGTTCTAATGCCTCTTTCACTTAGTGTTAAGTTTCAAGTCATATTGTTCCTCTGAAGTGTGCTAGACTGCATGGCCATGTCAAAGGTGCGATATAAATGCAAGTTACTGTTGTTTTATGCACCTGCAACCACTTGCCTGCATTACAGAGAATGCAGTTTGCTTCTGCAAAGAACCATCTGTTTCGAATATGAGAGGATTTGCTGGGTAAAAGTACAGCTGTCATCACACTGCACTCATTACAGGCACAACAGGTTGAAATATGAAGTACTTTGTTCAGTGAAGTTATGAAGGGTTGGATGAGTAGCTTTGTTTAGCACTTTGCTTCAGGCAATCAGCAACCTTTCCCACCTGCAATTTCCCCTGTCTGTCTTTTGTCCTCTGCTGTTATCCTTTCCAAGTGTCTTCATTACCACATTTATTTACTGTACTTGCATTAAGTAACTGGATAAATTAGCCTTAATGATACTCTTCAGTGAAGCTACTCAAGCAAACATGGCTGGCAGCTGAGAATTCCTGGGAGAGAGAACCCAGCAATGTAAATAATTAAGAAACATGGCTAATTACAGGACTGAAAGCAACTGGTTGTCTCAAATGCCTTAATTTCCTTGCCAGTCTCATTGAAGCTGGTGATTTTATTGCACACTTCCATCTAAGTGTATGTGGTGAGCTGTTCAGCTTTCATCTGTCCATTATTCCTCCCCTACCTGCTTCTCTCACTGATTGCTTTTTCCAGTATCCTGAACAAAGCAGCAAAATTGAGTCTGCACCCAGCAAAGTAACACCATAACATGGCACATTAGAGAGGGGAGGAGAAAGCTTGTTTTGATCCTATACACCCAGTCCAGGTCCCATGCACACGGCCTGCAGTGGTTCAAGAAGGCAGCTCACCACCACCTTCTCAAGGGCAACTAGGGACAGGGCAATAAATGCTGGTTCAGCCAGCAATGTCCACATCACATAAGGGAATAAAAAAGAAGCGGGCCTGGTTTGATTCTGTTTGAAATGCTGTCTTGGAGTCTTGTCCAGGTTTCTGCACTTTAAATTAAGGTGAAAACCAACTTTCAAATAATCGGATCTGAAATAACCAATTAGAATTTTCTACAAGGCCTTAACAGAGACAAGCTGCATTGTTTGCTGCTTTAATGGTGATATCGACACCTCCATTTACATAAGAAAGATAACAGATCTCAGTGGCCCGAGAATCCCTTTATGGCCCGAACAGAGTATTCTATAACTTGATCCTTGTGAGCACTTCTCTAATCTTTACAAAGTTGGACTGAAAGAGGAAACCCAATGAGAATCATTGATTTATTTTATTGCAGCAGATGGCCTGCAGTGGTTTAAGAAGGCAGCTCACCACCACCTTCTCAAGGGCAGCTAGGGATGGAACAATAAACGCTGAAAATGTGTTGCTGGAAAAGCGCAGCAGGTCAGGCAGCATCCAGGGAACAGGATCCTGTTCCCTGGATGCTGCCTGACCTGCTGCGCTTTTCCAACAACACATTTTCAGCTCTGATCTCCATCATCTACACACCTCACTTTCTCAACAATAAACGCTGGCCTGGCCAGTGACACCCACATCCCACAAATGACTAAAAAACAGATACATAAGCATATGAAGGAAATATTAAAGCACATCCCACTTCCTCAACTGAATCTTACTTTTCTTGTTCTTCATTCATTCACATCTATAAAGTGGAAGGCAATTGCTCATTACCTACAGAGATACAACTGAGTGCCTGGCCACTTGAAGGGTACACTTTTAGGGGTGTCACAGTGGCTCAGTGGTTAGCACTGCTGCCTTGCAGCGCCAGGGACCAGGGTTCGATTCCAGCCTCGGGCAGCTGTCTGCATGGAGTTTGCACGTTCTCCCAGTGTCTGCGTGGGTTTCCTCCAGGTGCTCCGGTTTCCTCCCACAGTCCAAAGATGTGTGGGCCAGGTGAATTGACCATGCTAAATTGCCCATAGTGATAGGTGCATTAGTAGGGAGTAGGTGAATTGGTCTGGGTGGGTTGCTCTTTGAAGGGTCGGTGTGGACTTATTTGGCTGAAGGGCCTGTTTCTGCACAGTAGGTAATCTAATCTTATGAGTTCAACACATCTCTCAGGCTTTATGTTCACGGATCAAGCAAGGAAGGGAGAAATTATTGGAAGGATATTATTGCAAGCAATGTATTTATATAGTAATCAATTCATTTTATGGTCATCATTATCGGTGAAGGTTTTTTCTTTCACCAGATTTATTTATTTATTTAAATCAATTGAAATTCCCCAATTACCAGAGCTTGAACTTGTAGCTCTTGCTCAAGATGGTCCATGTCTTTGTGTTACTAGCTCAGTAATAATATCACCACATTGTTGTGCTCTCTATCCTCCACTGATTTACTTGTAAATTAGGAAAATTTCATAAACCTGTCCTGTCCATGGGTGAGTTGACAGGAATTTTGCATTTTGACTACATTTTCAAACTGAGTGAAACATAAAACCAGACCTCCTGAACTTTATTTAGGAAACTGTAAGTCAAAGACTTTCTTCCGTAATCCTCAATACAAGTCTGCCCATTCCCAAATATCTTTTCCTTTCCTTCATGTTTCTTCTGAGCCAAGTGGAAGGCCAGTCACCTTCCAATGTAGGCATTCACCAGTAGTTCATGGGGGTCAGTTAGCTGAATTGCTGAGTAACTGGCTTGTGACGAGCATGATGCCCACAGTATGGATTTGATTTCCACATTGACTGTACCATGAAGATCCTCCTATTTCAGCATCTTACCTGAGGTAGTGAACCTCAAGTTAAATCATCACCACTCATCTCTCTCTAATGAAAGAGCAGGACGATGGTGGCTTCAAGACAGAGACAGCACAAGAATAAGGTCTACTGTCTCCAGACCAGTCATTAACAACCACTTTATTTTTAGCTCTGTCAACAAATTGACTAGCCCCATTACACTATATTCTCCTCAGTATATATATTCTGCTGTGACCTCAGTAGTCTTAGTTTAACTAGAAGCAACCTCCCTACCATTTTTGTAAGCATTCACTGATGACCTGGAATGAGATGTAAGATACTGAGCAGCCCAACTCACCCTGGCCAATGGACTCACGCTTAGACCATTAGCCTTTGCTCTACTGAAGCTCTTTGTTTTCCACAATCCAAACTATTTGCAAAAAATACCAATGTAATAGGAAAACGACTTTTATACTTAATGAAAAGTAAGTACTGATTAGATGGTAATTGTTAGGGTTAACCATAATGTGGAGGTGCCAGTGTTCGATGAGGGTGGACAACGTCAGAAGTCACGCGACACCAGGCTATAGTCCAACAGACTTATTGAAAGTCACAAGATTTTTGGAGCATTGGTCCTTCATCAGGTGACAGTTAACTCCCAATCTTTGTTTAAATTTAAACCAGACAAGTTGACTCTGATTAATCAAGACATGTCTCTGACAAAGGATCCAAAGATTAGATCACTTACAGTGTGGAAACAGGCCCTTCGGCCCAACAAGTCCACACCGACCCGCCGAAGCGCAACCCACCCATACCCCGACATTTACCCCTTACCTAACACTACGGGCAATTTAGCATGGCCAATTCACCTGACCCTGCACATCTTTAGAACTGTGGGAGGAAACCGGAGCACCCGGAGGAAACCCAAAGGCTGGTTGTCATTTGTTTTGTTGAATTTAAATGAAACATAGAAAGTGGAGCATGAGCTGACTATTCAGATCTTTGAACTTTTTCCAACAGTCATGGCTGATCTTCTATCTCATTGCCATATTCCTACATTTTCCCCATACCCATTGAAGTCTTTAAAATCTAAGAGTTTACCTATTGCTTTCTTGAATATGTTCAATCATTTGGCTGAATTCCACAGGCTTATTAACATTTGAGTGAAGAAATTTTCCTCATTTCTGTCCTAAATGTTCAACCTCATATTCTGAAGCATTTTCCTCAGCCACAGGAAATATCCCCCCTACATCTAGTCTGTCCAGCCTCTTTGGAATTTTATGCAATCAGATCATTTTTCATCCTCCTCACTGAACACAGATCCAGTCGAACTAATCTGATCCTGCTCTTCCTGGTACCTGCCCAGTGAACCTCCTCTGCACTCTATGGCAAGTGTGTGTTTTCTTGGTTTGCAGACCAAAACTGTCTGCGATACTCCAGGTGTGGTTTCACCAACATCCTGTATAATCACAGTAGGCCATCCTTTACTTCTGAACTCAAATCTTGTTGCAATGAAGGCCTACATAACCTTTGCCTTCCTAATTACTTGCTGTACCTGCCTGTCTACTCTCATTTATTGGTGCACAAGGACAACCAGATCCTTTGTACATCCACATGTTCCAATATATCATCATTTAAATAGCACTCTATTGTTTTTCACACTGAAGTGTATCATTTCACATTTAGCCACAGTGTAGTGCCTCTTTCATGAGTTATCCATTCAGTCAACTAGTCTAAATCATTTTTGATACCTCCTTGCATCCTGCTTGACCCAATTATTCCCATTCTTTGTTGCCTGGTATTCAACCAATTCTCAATCCAGGCCAATATATCATCCCCATCGCATGTGTTTTAATTTTGTCCACTGACTTCTCATCAAATGCTTTCTGGAAATCCAATTACACCACATCCACTGGTTCTCCCTTGTCTATTTTACTAGTTACGGCCTCAAAAAAACTCCAGGAGATCTGCTTAGCATCGTTTGCCTTTCATAAACCTGGAGATAGTGAGGACTGCAGATGCTGGAAAGTCAGGGTCAATAAAGTGTGGAGCTGGAAAAGGCACAGCAGGTCAAGCAGCATCAGAGAAACAGGAGAGTCAATGTTTCAGATCAGAACCCTTCATCAGGACAAGGAGTGGGAAGGGGGCTGAGAAATAAACAAAGGGACGGGGGAAAGGTCGGTGAGATGGCGATAGTTGGATGCAGGTAGGATGTGAATTTCACCTGCATTTCCTCTAACCTGATTTACTGCATTTGTTGCTCCCAATGTGGCCTCCCCTACATCAGAGAGACTGAGCACAAACTCAGCAAACATCAGGAAACATCCATGGTCAATAAGTACCAAACAACACCACCTTCCAGGTGCCAGCCATTTCAACTCCTCCTCCCACTCCCCAGATGACATGTCAATCCTGGGCCTCCTCCACTGTCAAGATAAGGCCACATGCAAACTGGCAGAAGAACACCTCATCTTCCACCTTGGGAGCTTACAACCTTATGGCTTCAACATAGAATTCACCAGTTTCCAAATCTACCCTCCTCCTCACCCCCACCTCATCCTACGTCCAGCCCTCCCTCTACACCCCGCCTCCTTGACCTGACCTAACTGTCCATCTTCCTTCCCACCTATCTACTCCACCCTTACCACTGATCAATCACAATCACCTCCTACCTACATCCACTTATCACCATTTCACCTACCTATCCCCCAGCACCCCCTTCCCCCCACCATGGAATTTTGGAAGATAACCAGTAATGCATCCAATACTTCCTTTGGTACTCTAGGGTGTAAATGATCAGGCCCTCATGATTTGTCAGCCTTTAATCCCATTTTTCTCCCCAGTACCATTTTTTTTTCAATTTTACCCTCTCACTAGCTTCTTGGTTTCCTAACATTTCTGGGAGATTATTTATACCCTCTTCTGTGAACACAAAACCAAAGTATGGGTTCAATTCTTCTGCCATTTCTTTATACCCCATTGTAATTACACCAGCTTCTGATGTTTATTTTTGCAACTTTCGTTTTCTCTTCAGATAATTATAGAAGCTTTTATAGTTAGTTTCTACATTCACTGAAATTTTATCTTCATTCTGTGTTTCCTCCATCTTCATCAAACTTCTTGTCTTCTTTTTCTGAATTCTAAAATGCTCCTAATCCTCAAGTTTGCTGATTTTTCTGGCAATTTTATATGCCTCCTCTTTAGATCTATTGCTATCCCTAATTTTCTTTTGTAAGCCACCTTTCCTCTTTTATTTTTGTGCCAAGCAGGAATGAATAATTGTAATTTATGCACATATTCTTTAAATGTGAACCATCACTAATCCACTGTCAACTTCTTTAGCCAGGTTCCACAATCCATCCTTACCAATTCATACCCTCATAGTTCCATTTATTTTGGTTCAGCACTACAGTTTTGGATTCCACTACTTCACTCTTCAACTTAATGAAGAATTCCATTATGTTATTGTCACTCCTCCCAACGGAACCAAGGCAACAAGATTGGTAATTCATCCTTTCTCAATGCATAGTATTCGGTTCATAATAGCCGTTTCTCTTTTGATCTGCCCCAATGTCAATTGCTTGGAAAAGGTAATGCATTCTTTCCAAATATTGGGCCTAGCGGTCCATCATGTACATATTTCCGGACATCCTCTTGCACAATATCATTTCTAGTTTGGTTTGTCCCCGTCTCTATGTAACTTTGTGTTACCTATTATGACAGTTGTACCCTAATTGCATGCATAGAGCCATAGAGTTTAATGTATCTCTAATATCCTGTTTAATGCCTTCCCTTGCACTCCTGTTTGGAGCCTTTAGACAACTCCCATAATCTGCCCCTTGGCTTATCTCTGGCCATACACATTCCACATCATGATTTTCTGCATTGATAACCTTTAACCCTACTACCTCACTTATTTTCCTTCTGTCAGACCTTCCTAAATAATGAATCTTCCAGATATTCAGTTGGTCATCCTGCAGCCATGTCTCTGCAATCACAACTATGTCATAATCTATTTGTAATGCTAATTCATTGACTTTACTGTGAATGCTCTGCACAATAAGACAGAAAGCCTTTAAACTTGTCTTTAATACTTTGTTAGTCATCTTAGCTTCATTTTGCATTCTGGCCCCACTTTATTTTCACCCTTGTTTTCTCTGTCTCTCAATTTTGCTTCATACCTTTGTGCTTTTGTTTCTATGCTTGTTTTTCCCTGCTCAGATTCCCATTCCTCTGCCATTCTAGTTCATATTATTGTGAGTGTAATAAGGTCAGCCATAGAATAGGTGTCCCTGATTGAGGCTGTTAATCTGGTCCAATCAGGGAGCCCTGGCTGACAGAAACAAAGAGGACTGTAAGGGGACGGGCTGTCCTAGAGGTGGTCGAAAGGTGTGCCAGGATAGTCCACTGGTCGGAGGTGCAACGGGGTGGGTGAGAGCCCAATGGTACGTAGGGGCAGACCAAGAGCCAGAAGGCGGGTAGCCATCCTCAGCGCTGTCACCCCAGGCAAGTACCGGGGCGGGCTGCCCCAGAGGTGGTCGGAAGGTGCTGAGGGTGGTTAGTGAAGCTGGGAGGTGGGTAGGCCGTCCTGACCACTGTCACCCCGGGCGGGTACCAGGCCAGGCTGTCCTAGAGGTGGTCGAAAGGTGTGTCAGGGCGGACCAAGAACTGGAAGGGGCATGGGGTGGACTGAGAACCGGAAGGTGGGTAGGGGCGGGCTGCCTTAGAGTGGTCGGAAGGTGGGAGGGGCGGGGGCTTGCTGGGTCTGTATTGTCTGCACTTTTGTATGTAACAGTACTGTCTAATGTACAACTGTCACTGCTGTTGTCTCTTTATATCTTTATGTGAAACTGGGATTTGTCCTCATGTCCCTGTAAACTGTTTGAATGGTCGGGTTTGGGGCCTGGCTTTGCTCCCCTCCCTTGTAAAATTGCTGTCTCTTGTATGCAGCTGTAAATGTAACTGTTTGTTTGTAAACTGTTTTTGTAATTTGTTTAATAACATAAAAAAAACCAAAGAGGACTGTCAGACATCCTGTTCACTCTGCGAGCTGGTTCTGGGGGAGCTGGATCAGTATGAAGGACTCAGCACGTGCAAATAAAGTGTGATTTGGTCACAACATACCTGTGCAGTCATTTCACTGCCAACGAGAGAAAAGCATACTCCTGAGGAAATTAAGTTGGGGTACACATTTCTGGCACCTTGCCGTTATTTGGGAACCTTGACTCATTTGATTCTGCCGTCAAAAACTGGGACTAATATTTGGAAAGAATGCATTATTTTCATTGGGGAAGATCCAAAGCAATGGATCCTGACTGTTTGTGGACTTATACCTTGTCGGTTATTAGGAGCCTAACTTTCCCTGAAGCCCAGATACTAAAACTTTTCAAGAGTTGATGGATTTAGTTAAAGAATATTACAACTCCAAGCCTTTTCTAATTCTGAGATGTTATCGTTTTTACTTGGCCTTTCAAAAACCAGGGGAATCCATATTGAGATTTTTGATTAGGTTAAAACGACTGGAAGGTGTATGTGACTTTGGGTTAATGAGATGCTGAGAGACCATTTGGTTTGTGAGACTAATGATGTAACCAGCCGCTATCTCTGGACGAGCTGACCAAGGCCCTCGAGTCCTTCGAAAAGAATAAAGGATGCGAGCCTGAGAAGGGTGACTATTCCTGGCAGCGGGGGCCTGCAGGTTAAGGCCTCCCTGTACATGGATGATGTCGCCGATTTCTGCTTGGATCCGCTGTCCGTGCACAGACTCATGTGCATATGTGACCAGTTCAAACGGGCCTCAGGGGCCAAGGTAAACCGAGGCAAGAGCGAGGCCATGCTCTTCGGGAACTGGGCCGACCAATCCTCGATCCCCCTTCACCATCAGGACCGACCACCTGAAGGTGCTGGGTATTTGGTTTGGGGGAGCTGGGGCGTGCACCAAGTCTTGGGAGGAGTGTATCAGTAAAGTGAGGCAGAAACTGGGCAGATGGAAGCTACGGTCGCTCTCCATCGCGGGGAAAAAAATCTGGTCATCAGGTGTGAGGCACTGTCATTGCTGTTATACGTGGCACAGGTCTGGCCTATTCCCAAAACCTGTGCTGCTGCAGTCACCCGGGCCATCTTCCAATTAATGTCGAGGTCAAAGATGGACCGGGTCCGAAGGGACTCTGTGTACAAAGATCTGGGCAACGGGGGAAAAAACACACCCAATGCCACCCTCACCCTGACGGCCACCTTTGTGTGTGGCTGCATCAAGCTGTGCGTGGATCCCCGGTACGCAAACACCAAGTGTCACTACGTACTGAGGTTCTACCTGTCCCCGGTGTTGCGAAGGATGGGCCTGGCCCTGCTGCCGCGTAACGCTCCAAATAGTTGGACCGTTCCGTATCACCTGTCCTTCGTGGAGAAGTTTATGAAGAAAAACACCTTTGACCACAAGTCCATCTGGAAGTGGTCAGCACGTAGTGTCCTCGAAACCCTTTGGGAAAAGGAGAGGGCGGATCCTATCGAACGGTTCCCTGAGCAGACTGTCAAAGCCATTTGGCAGAATGCCTCATCACCAGAACTTTCCAACAAGCACCAAGATATGGCTTGGCTGGTGGTGAGAAGGGCTCTGCCTGTGAGATCCTTTATGCATGCCCGGACTCTCAGCCGCACCGCACGCTGCCCTCGAAGCGGCTGCGGGGGGGACGAGACTGTCACACACCTCCTTCTGGAATGTGCCTATGCAGAAGAAGTCTGGAGAGGAATGCAGTGGTGTTTGTCGAGGTTCGTCCCGAGCAGCGCCGTGACGCGGGACTCCGTGCTCTACGGCCTGTTCCCCAGGACGCAGACCGAGATGAACTTCAACTGTGCCTGGAGGATCATCAACTCGGTGAAGGACGCTCTCTGGGCGGTCCGAAACCTGTTGATCTTCCAGCTGAAGGAGTTGACTCCGACTGAGTGTTGCAGACTGGCACATTCCAAGGTCCAGGACTACGTATTGAGGGACGCGCTGAAGCTTGGGGCAGCTGCCGCCAAGGTGCGGTGGGAAAAGACCACTGTGTAACGTCTGCCTGCCTAAGCACAAGGGCCCGACGCAGTCAGTGGGCTCCGCTGACTCCCCTGCTAAATATGTGGTTTATAATCGTACTGACCTGTATATATGAATGACTACTCTGTCTCTGTATGCCAAGAAATGGAATGTTTACGGATGTATGGCATGACCAATTGTACAGATTATTAAACTATTTTATGAATAAAGTATATTTTTGAAACAAAAAAAAATCAGCTGAAGCTGACCTGGATTTCAAACTAGCACTCCAACTAGCTTTATCATTGAAGAATATGGAAAGTGGAGCGTATGAGTTGCAGCATATTCCAATGGAAGTGGATACCCTCACCAGTCTGACTGAGTTTGGGAAAACCACTTGAATGAAGGCAGTTGTATAACCTCACTCAGTCCATAATCTGGACAGAGGGATTCTAAATCAGCCCACAGCAAAACCTCGAAACAAAGCCAAGCCTTCAGCCAAATAGTTAAAATTGTTTTCAGGATACAGGCCAGCAAGCCATTGTAGTTGCTGCCAGGTTGTGGACTTGAGGCAGAAGAAGAGTCCCATTAGACATAAATTGAGTAGGCCAATATCCATGTACTGTAAAGTCCACCTACATCTAGTGTGGAGCAATTAACTTGCTTACGAACATCCACATCAGAACCAATCAAAATCAACTTCTAATTAAATGGTCACCCAGTTCTAATGGAGGTTGATACTGACGTGGCCATTTCAGTGATTGCAGGACTAGCCTTTAACAAAATTCATTCTTGACTCCAACCTTTAAGTTTGCACAAGACCTCGGCTGGACTGAAAATCTATCCGGGGAGCCTTTACAGGTTAAGGGTACAACTTCAGTTCCCGTCTCTTATGAGGAGCAGCTGGTTCAGTTCCCACTGACTGTAATATTGCGATATAGTCATGAGATGCTTCCGTATGGCGTCAGGGTAGTATTAGCTCAGAGGTGGCCCAATGGAGAGGAATACCAGAGGAGGAGCTACAAAAGAAAATAACCAGCCGACATCCTCAGATTCAAAGGGAAATTGATGTGGCGATTGAAATGAGGTCAACCAGGTGCACTTCATAGAATACCTTGTAGGAAGCACTGGCTGACTGTTAAGAATAGGCATGTCAGAGGTTATGTTCATTCTGACAACTGTCTCTGAGGAAGTTGATTCAGTGTCAAGGACTGATTTAGTTACAGGATACCAGACTCTGTGGAGTAATTCCACATATGTGAACGTGTTCTTTCTGTCTGTGGAGAACAGGGCCCTGTGTATGAACACAAGGAGCAATCAGTATGAGCAAACATACCAGACTGTGACCCTGACTGGCAATCTTAAATTGGCTATCAGAATAATTCTTAGCACAATCGAGAAAAGGCTTCAACCAAACTTGTCTTTCCTCAGCAATACTCAAGTTCTGTGTGACCAAATTACTATTTACTACTGTCGGTCAAGATTCAACAAGTCTGTTTATCTATAAAGTTCTAAATATCTTTAGCAGATTCTTCACTCTCTCAGACCCTGCCTCATAACACTGCAGCATAACTTGAGAATATCAAACATGACATCAATCAGATTCTACATTGTTTAGTACAAGTAATCTCCGGATAGAACTAAACAAGATGAGAAGGTGTACTCTTGAGTCCATTTTTGCGATGTCTGGGAATATTGTCTGTTGTGTTTTAAAAACCAGTGAGGAATTTTGATTCTCAATTTGAGGAACAAAGAAGTCCAATCATGTGTCGAATTAATGTGAGAAGAGTCAAGACAAACGGAACAAATAATTTATCATCTTTGTTTTCTTAATCTGCCATGTTTACGCAGTCCAGATGATTGTTGGGCTCATTAAGGGAATGGTTACAATCTCGGCTCAGTCTAGCGTGTCCTATTATTCAGCAATTGATTTATTATAATTATTCAATTTTAGAGCTCTCCTTCAATGTATTAACATAATATGCTTCTAAGGAAGTATTGTGACACAGCGGTAGTATCTCTAGATATAACATAGGAAGCCCTGTAGCAAATTTAGAGGGATCTCATAACAGGCTGATTGAAAATATTTTTGTCAAACATTCCACATACCAGCAAGCAGAATCTTATAGGGGTCTGAGCGACGTGGGTTATGTTGAAATTTGTGGCAGAATCACACAAGTTTAGCAAGACTTGTTTTGATTTTGAGAATAACAATCTGTTATGCATTTACCAAGTGGTGAGACGAGTTTCTCACTAGACATTGGCAAGTTGCCAATGCTGTAACTCACCAATTAACATTTGACTTTCTGCCTTACCAAGTGCACCAAACATGACAACTGTCAAGAATTCTCGATATGGCAATGCTAGTGGTACCTGGTGACTCCAGCTGACCGCTTGCTCTGAGGAACCTCTATGTTGCTCATCACTAAGCAGCATCTTAAGACATGGTTCATGGGCACCAGTCATATAAATCTTTTGTCTATAGACATTGACATTGCAACTCCTCCCAATCATCATGGCACCTTTTACGTATTTGTAGAGGTGAGGCTGAGAATGACTAATGAGGGGAAGCTTAAGGTGTATGAAGGGCTTGCAAAGCATCATGAGAGGGCATGGTAGACTGTTAGGAGGAGGGGTTATTGGCAATGACCATTACTATGACCTCCACAGGGTAAGTATAAAGAAGCAACATGGGCATCATTACAATGGAATGACAGAGTTCAGGCTTTGTGTAACATTGAGGGGAGCTGTGGAAGGGAGAAGCCATCACTTCCCCATCTGTCCTTGACCATATAATGATGGTCTGGTCTGAATGCAGGGAAAAGATGAATGGTTGATGTGGGTCTGGGATGGGAACAGGGTGGGAGGGAAGCAGCCAATCCCTTTTGATGGAATGCTTTGATCACTCAGCTGGCTTGGCACCTTCACCAAGTTGGTGCCCAAGCTGAGGGTGAAGCTGAATGAATGATGGAGGCATGGTCCTGGTTATCAGAATGCAGCCTGAAGGTCTCACTGTGTCGGAGCAGTGTGTGCAGCTCTCACCTGGCTCTGAGTCCTGTCTTTCATTCCTTGTGTTCCCAGTGCAGAACATTTCCACTAAGAGTTCTGGTTTCAGCTGCTGAGAGATGTTGGTCGTTGTGGTTACCTCCCTAAGCAGGTGAAGGCAGATGCAGGAGGACCAGGGCTGATGGCAAGCCAAGGAGCAGCAGCTGGACCCAATGGAGAATGACCAACTGACAGTTCAGGAAGAGGTCACAGCCTCAGGATCCCTCAGGATGCATGCAGTCCACAGGCAGACCAGAGTCTTTCTGCCCTGACTCCATTACCAGGGGATGAGCAAGGAACAGTGTCAATGCCATCTCCCTCTGTCCTGGGACACTGTGAGGGAACTGGGCTGAATGCTGGGGCAGGACCCAGGGAGGGGATGCAGGAGTGGGAGGTCATTCATCTCTGAGTGAGCTCAGAGAGTGAAAGTCACTTTGAACCTCAGTATGACTGACCCCTTCCTGGGAACGATGGGTGACCTGCTGAAGAAGAAGTTCTGCAGCTTGCACTGATCTGGGTGCTCCCTCCAGAGAGTGCTGTATTCTCCTCGTGAGCTGTGCTATGCACAATTGGAGCAGAAATAATGGGGCTGAGGAGCTGGGAGAATAGGAGAAGCCTGCCAAGGAGGAGGATGAAGACATTGGGTAGGAGGAAGCTTCCTTTGTCTTTGGCAGAGCTCAGCCATGTTGGGCACCACAAAGCCTACAGGAGCTGACAGACATGTGATTCCAGTCGATGGGAATGGAGACTAGTCATTTGTCATTGTGTCAATATTTGGCTTGTGCTGTGGGGGGTGACCTGCTGTCTCTCATGGTTTTGTGGTGTCCAATTTTATTGGTTGTAAATAAAAAATTGTGCTTGAAATTTGTGTGATGTTTCCGAACTGGAGAATGACAAGCTGCAGTCCCAGTGGGCACAGAATAACATTGTCTTAGAAGGTGTTTAGATGGGATGTAGCAATGTGTAGGTTAAACTGTGTGAACTCGTGGTTGAACAGTGAATAGGGTGAGAGAATGGGACAATAAGAGTGAGGGAGTATCCACCTCTGTGCTGTGGGCAGTGGGATTTTAATGAATGCTGTCATTAAGTTGATGGTGAGTGGCAATGGTAGATTGCCAACAATTATCCAGATACTCACATGCGCAAGGGATGCCAGGGCTTTGGTGAATATCTGGTGAGTTGCAAATTATTTCAGAATTGGAAGGCTGTAAGGTCGAGATAGAGTTGGACATGAGGGTTGCCATTGGAGTGGGATAGTTTGTTAATCAGATGAGTTTGGTAAAGTATGGTGAGAAAACATGCTGGGCCTCACAATGAGAATCCCTGCAAAAAAAATCCCAATGAAACCTGTTTCTTAAACAAAGAAAAGTAGCAAGATTCAGCCAATAGGAACATTCTACCTCAACCCATCCCTAAACCTTATGGAATATTCAGTTAGATCACGGTTAATCTGTACAACAAGTTTATTTAGGAGTCTTTGTTTCATCTCCATGGGTAAATCAGCTGAAGTCCAATCAATTATCGCACTAGAGTGTAGGTTTGCTCACTGAGCTGTAGGTTTGATATCCCGACATTTCATTACCTGGCTAGGTAACATCATCAGTGGCGATCTCCAAGTGAAGCGAAGCTGTTGTCTCCTGCTTTCTATTTATATCTTTCTCCTGGATGGGGTTCCTGGGGTTTGTAGTGATGTCATTTCCTGTTCATTTTCTGAGGGTTTGATAGATGGTATCTAGATCTATGTGTTTGTTTATGGCGTTGTGGTTGGAGTGCCAGGCCTCTAGGAATTCTCTGGCATGTCTTTGCTTAGCCTGTCCCAGGATAGATGTGTTGTCCAAGGATAGATGTGTTGTCCCAGTTGAATGGGTGGTTTTTTTCTTCCGTGTGTAGGCCTTCGAGGGAGAGAGGGTCGTGTCTTTTTGTGGATAGCTGATGTTCGTGTAAAGACATGCCAGAGAATTTCTAGAGGCCTGGCACTCCAACCACAATGCCATAAACAAACACATAGATCTAGATACCATCTATCAACCTCTCAGACAACAAACAGGAAATGACATCACTACAAACCCCAGGAACCCCATCCAGGAGAAAGATATAAATAGAAAGCAGGAGACACCAGCTTCGCTTCACTTGGAAGTTGCCACTGATGATGTTACCTAGCCAGGTATTGAAACGTCTGGATATCAAACCTACAGCTCAGCAAGCAAACCTACACCCTAAACCTCAACTTGAGCTACAAACCTTCACAAACCTTGCAAAAATTATCGCACTTTTGACTATTGCATCCTTAACCTTCTAGGGAGGAGAATTCGAGGTTTCCTCTGTCTCCATCCCTAATGCTTGTTGATTTCCCTCTGAAATGGCCATGTTCTAACTTTGGGGACAAGGTCCTCTTATCTTCGAGTCTCCCTCCAATGAAAATAGATTCATCATCTACCCTATCAAACATCCCTTTCTAAGTTAAACATCAGATTACCCTCTCAGTCTGTCATGCTCTTGGGAATATCCGTTTGGTCTAACCTGTCCTCATAATTCAATGCTTTCATTATTCAACATTTTCATAATTCAATGTTTTAGCCTTATTTATATTCTGATTAATCTCCTCCAAAACCAATGTTTCTTTCCTGAGTTGCAGAATCCAACTGCCAAGAAATGAAAGTAGGATTCCAGATGGGGTCTTGCCAAGGCTCTGCACAGCTGGAATAGAACTTCAATTACTATTTTGATTGCTTTTTGTACCCATTTACTAACAGTGGCTTCACTTCAAAAAGCAATCTAATGGTTGCAAAGCATTTTGATATACTAGAACAATTTGCTGCATAAACCTGATTTCTGCATATTCCTTCTTAAATAAATCAGTTTGTCTGGTCGCTCTTTAATACTAACTGAAAAATTAGTCAATATGTCTCCACATTACAGTGTCAAGCATTCACATTTTGAGACGCTGGAGAGATTAATCAATACAGGGAATGGAGCCCAGCCTAGCCAGGACCACAGAAAGGGGAGAACATCACTTCTTCACGGGATGGATGGGTTGGACCGAAGGGTTTGTTTCCGTGCTGTACAGCTTTATGACTCTATGACTGCTGCACAAAAGGATAAGGCAGTTCCAAGTTCCAGCCAGAAATCATGAACAGACATATCCCACACAGGAGTCAGGGGAAATACCTGCAACTGCCTCCATCCCAAATGCAGAATAGGAGAAACTGGTGGAATTAAATTGAGTTGCACTCACATGGGCTGTGGAGGATGTCCATGGGATGAATAAGTGGGAATTTGAAACAAACACACAGAGGTGCAGGGGAAACTCAGCAGGTTACAGGGTTAATGCTTTGAGTCTGCTTTGATTCTTCTTCAGAACTGTGGGAAAGGGACGAGGTTCATAGATCGTGAAGACTAGATGCTGCTGGAGGATGTGAGAAGTGATAAGCTGGACAATGCTTAGCAAGACAGAGCGAAAGACAGGATGTAACAATGGTACACATCGGTTATTGTATGTTATATCAGTGTTCCTACTTACACTGTGACACATTTCTGTGGAATGATGTGTCATTCCTATTCCTGGCTGCACCAAACATGCTTACTGACAAACTGCCTCTAGCTTCTCCAAATTCCACACATACATTATCCCTTTCGGTGTATACTCTTGATATCATTATCTCGGAAATCAGGATTATTTCCTCAATCCCGGAGAATCCTCCTTGTTGACTTTACCTTGGCTTCCATGCCTATTTTTCCAGGTCAGAAGATATTGACCATTAACTGGGGGTCATTCAGGTTGTATTGCAGTGAAAGTTTTGGAATAATTGGGAAGTCAATAAATGATGTTTGGATCACATGGATCAGAACATACACAGCACGTTTTTGCCTCATTATCGAAGAATGTGAGTGGCATTAAAATGAACTTCAAAAGGCCTCTTATCACCCACGAAGTTTATCATAATGAAAAATTGCAGCCTGGTAGCATTTGTCCCCAGATAGAAAATCTAATTGGTTTAGTCACTGAGTGCTGATCCATTACAACTATGGTTAATTCACTGTGGGAATCACAAGACTACAGTAAATCTGCTCAAGACAAAATTAACACCAGGCTCCTACTCCAAGTGTGAACAGGCAAACCTGTTTTTTCAAGTTATTTGTTCAAAAGTCTCCACAATATTCCTTTTTGGGAGGAATCATTTTTAAATGTCAGGCACAAAATTGTATACAACCAATGTTTCACAAGGACAAAAGTGCAGCAATATATTGAATAAGATTTCCACATGCTTTGCAAGAGACCTCACACCCCCTAACACTTATGTTTCACAATTTTGTATAGGTCGGGCTGCTAACAGTAATCAGACAGGGGTCAAATGTTCAGCCATGGGTACCAGGAGACCCCTTTACTCTGTTGATTAACTATCGCTCCCCACAGCTTGCTCAGTGCAGAGAAGGACCACCTCAATCTGTATTCTGTCAGCAGTCTTGTGTGTTTATTCCACACCAAATAATCCGCAATCTATTATACTTTACTTTCATACTGGAAAAATCATTGACTTCACAGCTAGCCGGCGTTAGCTGATGAAAATTAATGCAAGAAGCAGGCACTGTGCTGGGCCTTCTGAAGTAATCATATGAAGAAAACCTGTCATACATTTTTATGGCTCATCTCCTGCTGCTGTTGACAAATATGCTAAACACAAGATGGAGAGGTATTCTGTAATAAATATTCATGCTCTCGCAGCACATTATTTTCTGTATATTCTGTATAGCATTACATTTCAATAGCATTACATGTCTTCAGGCATTCTTACATAGCGGAGCATGCATGGTGACTGACACATTTGCTTGGAGTCATTTATCTTCTTAGTTTAATCCATTGTCTGCAAATGCGCATTGGAATAGAAACTCGATGTAAACCCAGGAGAGTCCACGCACAGAAATGAATTAAAATGGAACTATGGCAATTGCAACTGGTTCTGTTAGGTTATCTTGAAGCTAGATATAGGCACAGTTCATGTGCTGTACTGAGATACTGACCCTGAAGAGCTAGACTTGCAATGGTGACAACATGAGCTCACCGTGGCTCGTCAAATGCGTGAGTTTAATTTAACAAAACAAATTTCACATTAAAATATCAGGGAAAGAGACCAGGGATCTGTTGGATTGTAACAGAAACACAACTGTTTCAATAGAACCCTTTAAGAGAAGGGATTCCACCATCTTTGCCCAGTCTAGCAGATATGTAACTCCAGTCCCACACTGATATTGTTGCCACTTAAATATTCAATGAAGTTTTGTCCAAATGTAAACAGTTTAAGAAGAAGATCCAACCTCTCAAAGACAACTAGAGAAAAGTGCTGAGGCAAACGATGTCGAGGGTGCTAAAGATCCCAGAACTGGAGAAACAAAGAGATCTCCAAGGATTGCAGAGGTTTTAGAAATTGAGAAGGGCTCAGCCATGGAGTGATTTAAAAGTGAGTTTCTGAACTTTAAATCTGAGGAATTGGTAGACTGGTATTTAATGTTCGTCAGTAAGCTCAGAGACTGACCCTGTCTAATTAGCACTGATAACCCAGAACCTCAAACTTATTTTAGTTGATTTGTGATGAATGTAGTTCAGCCACATCTGCTTTACATAATACCTTTCACATAGAAAAACATCTCAAAATTCTTCCTGGGGACATTATGCAAACCAAAGAAAAAACATTAATGCAGGGTGACAACAAGTTTATTCATAGAGATAGCTTTTGAGGGAGCCATAGAGACATGAGGTAAAGCAAGGGAATTCCAAACCTTAGGACTGAGGTAACACAACCATTAAACCCATTAGAGATGCAGAAAAGACAAGGATTGGAATGGCACAGAGCTCTTGGAAAATTGCACCAGTTACAAAGAGGAACAATTTGAATGTAACAATCTGAGCTTTAAATTTCAGGAAATGCTGGATTGACAGAAAGTTGAATGGGAATAGCAGTTCATCGAGATTGCTCTGCCACTTAATTATATCGTGGCTGATGTTCTACCTCAACAACATTTCTCCATACTTTCACTACATCTCTTTAATGTCTAGAAATCTATTAACCTCTGTTTAAAGTATACTATCATTCTGAGACTATGTCTTCAGGCTCTAGATACTTCCTGTTGAACCCTGTCAAAATTTGATGTGTTTGAATGTGGATCACTTCTCACTCTTTGAAACATGTGAATACAGACCCAGTCTCCTCAATCTCTACCCATAAGATAGTCTGTACCTACGTCCTCCCTCCCCCACCATCAGCCTGGTGAACCTTCATTGCATTTTCTGGATTGAAAGGTAAGGGGACCAAAACTGCACATGATCATGCAGGAGAGATCTCACTGATGTTTTATCCAACAAACCAAGATATCTTTACTCCTGCACAAAAATCCCCCTGTCGTAAACAACCTGTGAATGTCCCACTTATTTTTGCTCTCTCTGCTTTCTATCCATTGAACAATTCATAATCCGTGAAAATTGTTCCCATACAATATGTTGCAATTTTGTTTCCAGATCTCCTGCATGGGACCTTATCAAAAGTCTTCTGAAAATTCCAAGGCATCACACCTAATCACTGGTCCTTATCTATTCTGCTGGTCACATCCTCAAACAAACTCTGACAGGTTTGACAACGATGATTGTCCCGTCATAAATCCATACTGACTTTGCCCAATTCTCTGTTTAATTTCGATAAGCCAAATTATCATATCATTCAGAAGTGATGCTAGTACTTTTCCCAAAATTGACAACTGGTGAACAGATTAGCAGCTTTCTGGTTTCTCCCTCCCTCCTTTCTTAAGTAAAGGGGTTATATTTTCAACCTAATCTGCAGGAGTGATTTTGGAATCTGTAGAATTTTGGAAGATGGTCACCAACATATCCATTATCCCTAAACGTATCCCTATATGAATGAAGGGGTTACCCATCCAAAAAATTCCAGGCTCCCTACTACTGTCCAATGAGATAGCATTAGGAACTGAAAGGTATCCCACATTTATACTTAACATCCTGGGTTATAAGGCTTTTAGTAGAAACAGCGGAGGCAAAAGAAAGGAGGTGTAGCAGTCTTCGTCAAAGACAGTATCCACAGCCCTTTAACAAGATGCAGTTCCTGAATTAGAACCTATATGGGTGGAGGTGAGAAACAGGAAGGGAGCAGTGACCTTGTTGGATATTATTATAGACCTCCAAATAATGGGGAGGATATAGGACTAAGCATTTGTAGGTAGATGTTTGAAATTGTAGGACAAGTAGAGTTGAGATGGTTGGTGATTTCAATTATCCTAGGGTAGACTGGGCAAAAGGTAGACTGTGGGGTATAGAAAAGAGAAATTTCTGCAGGAGAACTTTCTGGAACAGTGCATTTCCATTCCTGCCAGGAAGGGAGCTGTGTGGAATCTTGTCCTAGGAAATGAGGCAAGCCAGTGGAGAACGTCAGAGTGGGAGAGCATTTAGGAAGTAGCGATCATACTATAAGGTTCAATATCAAGTTCAAAGAGGATAAAAATCAGTCGATGATTAAGATCCGGAAAGGAAAAGGACAGATTTTAGGAGTCTGACAACTGAACTGGAGTAAGTTGGAATGTGTGAAAAATGGTAGAATTTCAAAAGAGGGATGAAAAGGTACAAGCTAGGTACATAACAATGAGAATTAAATATAGGTTATCCAAAGCTATAGTACCCAGGATGACTAAGGATATTGATAAGAAAATAATGAAGAAAAAGGAGACATATGATGCACACCAGAATAATAATAGCAATATAAATCAAGGAGAGTATCTAAAATTCAGGACAGAGGCAAAGACTGGACTAAGGGAGGCTAAGAGGAAGCATGAGGGAAGGTTGGCAAGCTGTGCTAAAAAGAATAGTAAAACATTCTTCCAACATATTAATGGTAAAAGATTAGTGAAGGATGGAGTGGGGCCCTTAAGGAACAAACAGGGTAAGCTACTCACTTAAGCAAAGGATAGAAATATCTTGCTTCTGTCTTCAGGGTGCTAAAAAGGCTGGCAGCACTCCAAGCAGCTAAGTAGCCAGGACGAGATGGGATGAATCCTAGATTGCTGAGGGAGGTAAAGGAGCAAATGGCAGGGTCAATGGCAGAAATTTCCCAGGCCTCTCTGAATACAGGATCAGTCCTGGGGGAATGGGGGATTGTAAATGTGTCACCATTGTTTAAGAAAGGAGCAAAGGATAACCCAGGAAACTACAGACTGTCAGCTTGACATCAATAGTGGGAAAACTGATAGAGGCCATAATTCAGGATAAGTTAAATGTCCACTCAGAGAAAAATAAGTTAAGACTACACAGTCACCATGTCTTTGTCAAGGGCCGAACATGTCTGACAAATTTAATTGACTTTTTTTTGACGAGGTGACTCAGGCAGTTAGTAAGGATAGTACTTGGATGTTGTATACAGGTCGAGAGTGTGGTACTGGGAAAAAAAACAGGTCAGGCAGCATCCGAGGAGCAGGAGAATTGACGTTTCAGGCATAAGCCCTTCATCAGGACTGGCTTAGGCTCAAAATGTTGATTCTCAGATGCTGCCTGACCGGCTGTGCTTTTCCAGCACCACACTCGCAACTTGGACCTCCAGCATCTTTAATCCTCTCTTTCTCCTGTTGTATTACAGGTATTTGGTCTTTCAGAAAGCACTTGATGTGGTGCCCAATGGCAGATTGGTTAGCAAATTAGAAATACTTAAAATTGATGGAACTTGGGCAGCAAGGATTAGAAGTTAGCTAAAAGGTAGGAAACACAGGGCAGGTATAAATGGACATTTCTCAGATTGGAGACAAGTTGAAAGTGGTGTTACCCAGGAATCAGTGCTGTCACCATTGCTTTTTCTGATTTATATAAACAATTTGGAGATGGGTGTTGAAGGCAATATATTAAAATTGTCCAGTAGCCATGTCATTTAAACTAATGGGGTTAAAATCATGTTATAGTCAATACAAGTAAAGAAAGTTTGCATTCTACAAATAACGGTTTAAATTCTTAAATCACGGTAAAGTCAACTCACGTTGAAGAAACACATGTTATAGCAGAACTGACGGTACAGGAGCAGAGGGGTTCACATGCATATTTCTCTAAAGGTACCAGGCAAGTTGGAATAATTGTCAAAAAGGCTTAATAGGATCTTTGGGGTTATTGTACAAACCTCAACATAGATTTTACTTCTCCTGAGGGATGATTCTGCATAAATATTCCTTGAGATTCAAAGTTAATATATCCACAGTATAGAATGTCCTCACCAACTTTGAAAACTGTCTATATTACAGAGGAGGAAGTGCTGGATGTCTTGAAACATATAAATCCCCAGGATCTGATCAGGTGTACCCTAGAACTCTGTGGGAAGCTAGGGAAGTGATTGCTGAGCCTCTTGCTGAGATATTTGTATCATCGATAGTTTCAGGTGAAGTTGTCAGAAGACTGGAGGTTGGCTAATGTGTTGCTGCTATTAAAGAAAGATGGTAAGGGCAAGCCAGGGAACTATAGACCAGTGAGCCTGATATCGGTGGTGGGCAAGTTGTTGGATTGAATCCTGAGGGACAGGATGTACATGTATTTGGAAAGGCAAGGACTGATTAGGGATAGTCAACATGGCTTTGTGTGTGGAAAATCAGTTCTCACAAACTTGATTGAGTTTTTTGAGGAAGTAACAAAGAGGATTGATGAGGGCAGAATGGTGGACATGAACTATATAGACTTCAGTAAGGCATTCAACAAGGTTCCCCATTGGAGACTGGTTAGCAAGGTGAGATCTCATGCAATACCGGGAGAACTAACCATTTGGATACAGAACTGGGTCAAAGGTAGAAGACAGAGGGTGGTGGTGGAGGGTTGTTTTTCAGACTGGAGGCCTGTGACAGTGGAGTGCCACAAGGATCGGTGCTGGGTCCTCTACTTTTCATCATTTAAGTAAATGTGAGCATTAGAGGAATATTTAGTAAGTTTGCAGATTACACCAAATTTGGAGATGTAGTGGACAGCGAAGAAGGTTACCCTGGTTTGCAATGGGATCTTAGACAGATGGGCCAATGGCTAAGAAGTGGTAGATGAAGTTTAATTTAGATAAATGCGACACGCTGCATTTTGGGAAAGGAAACATTAGCAGGACTTATACACTTCGTGGTAAGGTCCTAGGGAGTATTGCTGAACAAAGAAACCTTGAGGTGCAGGTTCATAGCTCCTTGAAAGTGGAGTCGCAGGTAGATAGGATAGTGAAGAAGGCATTTGGTATGCTTTGCTTTATTGGTCAGAGTACTGAGTACAGGAGTTGAGAGGTCATGTTGCGGCTGTACAGGACATTGGTTAGGCCACTGTTGGAATATTGCATGCAATTCTGGTCTCCTTCCTATCAGAAAGATGTTGTGAAACTTGAAAGGGTTCAGAAAGGATTTACAAGGATGTTTCCAGAGTTGGAGGATTTGAGCTATAGGGAGAGGTTGAATAGGCTGGGGCTGTTTTCCCTGGGGCGTCAGGGGCTGAGGGGTGACCTTATAGAAGTTTATAAAATCATGAGTGGCATGGATAGGATAAATAGACAAGATCTGTTCCCTGGGATGGAGGAGTCCAGAACTAGCGAGCATAGGTTTAGGGTGAGAGGGGAAAGATATAAAAGAGACCTAAGGGGTAACTTTTTCATGCAGAAGGTGGTACGTGTATGGAATGGGCTGCCAGAGGATGTGGTGGAGGCTGGTACAATTGTAACATTTAAAAGGCATCTGTATGGGTATATAAATAGGAAGGGTTTGGAGGGATATGGGCCAAGTGCTCACAAGTGGGACTAGATTGGGTTGGGATATCTGGTTGGCATGGATGGGTTGGATCAAAGGTTCTGTTTCTGTGCTGTGAATCTCTATGACTCTATATCTGCATTGTTCAGTCCTGATCAAGCAATTGTCCCTTAGAACAGAGGCAATATGAAACTGCAGACAATGTGATCAATACATTCCTTACCTTTTTTTGAAATGGGTGGAATTTCTTGTACATCCTCATTGCACTGGAGAAATGGTGAGCTGCCCTTTTGATACACCTCGATGGAGAATAGCCACGTGCTGTTCTCGTGGAACTCTAGGATTTTGACACAGAGACACTGAAGCAACAGCGATATTTTTCCAAGTCAAGGTGCTCTATGGTCTGGAGGGGAAACAGCAAGTGTTAGGTGACCCATTGTATTTGCTGCCATTGTCTTTCTCAATAGCAAAGGCCATGAGTTTAGCAGGTGGTATTGAAGGAGCATCAGTGAGTTGCTGCTATGTATTCTGAGGATGGTACACACCACTGTGCACCAGTAGCGAACTGACTGAGATAAAAACTGTTGGATGGGACGCTATCCTTAGAGCCGGACAGGACAAAATTAGCATCCATTCTATGAATTGGCATTGGCTCAGATCCAACCAAGATTCAAAGTGTTTGCATACAGTTGCTAGACAATTAGACAGCTGAATGGGTGACTGGAAGTTGGGATGGATGTGATGGGGATAGAGTAATGGTGAGTAGAAGATAATAGATTAAAGAATCACTACAGTGTGGAAACCGGCCATTTGGCCCAACTAGTCCACACCAGACCCATTTCATTACATTTCCCCTGACTAATGCACCCAACCTACACGTTCCTGAACACTATGGGCAAGTAGACTGATTTCAAGCAGTGGTTAACAGAACTAGTAAAAATAAAACAAAAATCCCCAAATTACCTTAAACAAAAACAACCGCAGATGCTGGAAATCAGAAACAAAGTCAGAAATTGCTGGAAAGACTCAGCAAGTCAGGCAACGTCTGTGGAAAGAAAGCAGAGTTAAGGTTTTGCATCCAGTGACCCTTCCTCAGATCTGTTTCGAAGAAGGGTCATTGGACCCAATCTCTCCGCAGTTACCGTCTGACTTGTTGAGTTTTTCCAGCAATTTCTGATCTTGTTTTAAAAATTACCTTATATCAAATCAACTACAATTGATTTTGAAATTTTGAAATGTGTATTTCTTGCTCACCTCCCCAATGAGCTGGGAGACCACAGTTTCTGGCACTACAAGACTGAATTCAATGTGATTAAAATGTCTCCTTCCTCATTTCTCAACCTGATGGCAGCTTTTGCTGGTAATTTTTACAAAGGTGGCAAAATGTCCTGATTGTTTGGCTCTGGCAGGGCAATGAGGTTGGTCCTGAGTTTACCTCAGCCACGCTGGGATCAAATTCCATGTTTTAACATTGTGTGATTACCTTGAAAGCTACGACATCAGAAATTTGGCATATAGTCACAATATTGACCAGTTTAAATAACC
Source organism: Chiloscyllium plagiosum (assembly GCF_037043375.1). Lineage (NCBI taxonomy): Eukaryota > Metazoa > Chordata > Chondrichthyes > Orectolobiformes > Hemiscylliidae > Chiloscyllium > Chiloscyllium plagiosum. Next base: position 89,376,931 of record NW_028270151.1, read on the forward strand.
CCCTGAGATCACGGGGGAATGATTAGATTAGATTCCCTACATTATGGAAACAGACCCTTCGGCCCAACAAGTCCACCCCGACCCTTCGAAGATCAACCCACTCAGACTGATTCCTCTACATTTACCCTTGACTAATGCGCCTAATGCTACGGGCAACTTAACATGGCCAATTCACCTAACCTGCACATCTTTTGGACTGTGGGAGGAAACCGGAGCACCCAGAAAAAACCCACGCAGACATGGGGAGAATGTGCAAGCTCCACACGGACAGTTGCCTGAGGTGGGAATTGAACCGGGTCCCTGGCGCTGTGAGGCAGCAGTGCTAACCACTGAGCCACCATGCTGCCCGAATATTGAAAGGCCATTGGGCAGACAAATCCTTCTTCATTTTCAGCTTCCTCCTGACAACATTCAAGCCACAGATGTGAAGGACAAGGTAGTGAGGCAGCTTCTGGTTTCAGTCAAGTCAATGACCCTGCGGTTCCTGGAGAGATGGAGAGTGTAAATTGGGAATCACTCCTCGGTACATCCTGGAACTCCTGGTTCTGATGGACCCCCTGGTTCTGCTGGAAAAGGATACAGTTTCAGCTCAGGAATGTTACCTAACCTCTAATTGACAACCACCTACAGACCACTCAGTGAGCTGACAATGGCTTCAATGTTATTATATACTCCAGGATCTTAGTGACCACTTATAGCTGTCATTAACAAGGCATGCTCCAAATGGAAGCTCCCATGTTATACCATAGGATACCCATTTCCTAACTGTGCAGCTTCTTCCTAGTGAAAGACACAGATTTGTTCACGTGAGCCATCATGATGCTTCTATATTCCATCACTTTCAATATCTAAGTGCTGTATTCGATAGCAAGGGGACATTCCCATGAGCTATGATTTTTTTTCTATCAGCCCAACAGTGCTACAGAGCAGTGTTACAAGGCAGCACAAGTAAAGACAAGGACAGGAACTGAACCAACCGTTAGCATGCTGAAAAGTATGGTTCTGGTGTCAACCTTCAGGGTTCTTTGCAGCATGTTCCCAGGAGTATTGTGTGAGCTGCGACAACATGTAGATCACAATTGTGCAATTTGTAAAAAAACTGATGACAGATGCTCTAGAGAATGCCAGGGGAGCCTGCTAACAAAAGGGAGGCAGTGGTCTAGTAGCATTATCACTAGACTATTAACCCATAGAGCCAGGTAAAATCCTCGTGACCAGGATTTGAAATCACAGCAGATGTTGCATTCTTTTTTGCCCAGATTAGAAGATCTGGAATTAATAATAATAATAATGATGATGACCTGGGAAAAAGTCCATCTGGTGTCCATTAGGGCAGGAAACTGCTATTCCTACCTGGTCTGGACTCAAGACCCAAAGCCATGTGGTTGACTGTTAAATTGCCCGTTGGGAAATTATTAATGGGAAATAAATGCTGGATTAGCCAGTTTCACCCTCATCCCGTGAATGATTACAAAAGGTTCCTCGTCCACTAAGAGGAGAGGGAGTGCCATGTTGTTAAACTCTGGGTGGCCGAGTCAGCCAGCTCAATTTCTGAAAGAAGGACTGTTACTACACGGCCTTAACTCCACTGAGATCAACCTCCTCTGGACCTCAATGACATCTTCACTCCTCACAGCAGGGAAACACAACCCAATCCAGAGCAAAATATCGCCCAGCTGCCTTTTATTGTTACATGCATGAACCAAACACCGAGCTCTCTACACATTTCAAATATTCCACTGAAAGAATACAGCAATTTAGCATGGCCAATTCACCTAACATGCACATCTTTGGACTATGGGAGGAAATGGGAGCACACACACAGACACAGGGAGAACGTGCAAACTCTACACAGACAGTCGCCTGAAGCTGGAATCGAACCCGGGTTCCTAGTATTGTGAGTGCTAACGACAAAGCCACCGTGCCGCCCATATTGCTTTGCTGTCTGGCACCATCACTATTAAATGGAATTTGCAGGAGAAACTCAACAGGTCTGGCAACATCTGTGGAGACAAAGCAGATTTAACATTTCAGTTCCAGTGACTTCTTCAGAACTGAACTGAACCTAATGTTTGAAGAAGGGTCACTGGACCCAAAACTTTAACTCTACTTTTTCTGCACAGGTGCTGCCAGATCTGCTGAGTTTCTCCAGCAATTTAGTTTTTGTTTCCAATTTTTGTCATCCTCAGTTTTGTTTTGTTTACTGAATTAACAGATCTAGCATCTCAAACTGAACATCCACGAGGCATTGTGGGCTGTTGGCAGCAGCAGAACTGTAGTCAACCACAATGAATGGCCCATCAATGTCAAGGTGACCACCAAGAATTCAATGAGGATTACACCAGGAACAAAAACAACCATTTCTGGAAATGACATGACAACCAGTTGAAGCTATAACACAGTACTCTGTACACAAGGGACTGTACAGTCAAAACTGCATACAATATACAGAATTGAAGTGTTTTCACATCCCGTGAGCCTGTCTAAGTTCTGCAGTCCTGCTACACCCAGTCATAAAAGGTGATGGAAAATTTTAAAATTAACTGAAGGACAAGACTCCACACATATCTCAGCCTTCATGTTAATCACCATTCCAACGCAAGATAGAAATGTTTGCAACCAACTTCATCCAGAAATGCCAAGTAGATAATTTCACTCAGTCGGCTCCAGAGGTTCTCAGAAACTTCAAGATTCATTCCACATGATGTCAAGATATGACTGAGCACACTGGATACAACAGTGTATATTAATGTTAAGATATGACTGAGCACACTGGATACAACAGTGTGTATTGAGTCTGACAATATGTTATCCAGATCAATTTGCATTTGAATTCAGCCTGTTCTAAGAGAGCATACAACATGGCAGTAAACCCTTTTGCTAATTAAACCAAATACCCAGAAAAGCTCACCTCGCTTCATAATCTGTTAAAGTATGAGTGACAGAGAACTCCTAAATTCTACTGTATAAAGAAATAATATGACTTTATTCTTTAACTCTAACAGTGAACATTAAACAACAACTATCTACAACTCGAAACCTCATTTTTCCTAACTGCATATTATCTGCCTCCAACTCTATAACAATATATTGTTCCAATAACCACTCATATTAAAATTACATAATTTCAAATCCACACAGTGGCTGTTGATGGTGTCTTCTTCCTCTGGCTATAGATATCCCTGAGTTGTCTTCTTTCTTCTGCTGCAAAGATGTTTCATATGACAAAAAGGTACCTTTGATAGAGAGTGATTTGTTGGCAGTTACTCAGGTTATGGCAGTTGGTCGCTCTGTCTGACTAATCTCCAAATGCTGGCTTCTTTATACCCCAAACACTGGATCATCTCATTCGTTCAAGTTCGGCCAGAACAATTTAATTTTGATTGGGTTTTAGTATCTTGGGGCATAATATAAATTGATTGGCTAAATTTGAACTGTTGTGAAAACATAGCAACTAAAACTTAGGTATTTGTTTCACAACCAAATGTTACATAATTTCAGTTTTCCAGTACATGCTGAGACTGCTAGACAGTCACATGACAGGTGCCTACAAGCTCTCAGTGCAATACAGCTTTCACTTTCTCTTAAGGATACAGTACATGCCTTCAACTTCATAACACAACACTAACATCTACCAAGCAACATGGAAAATAGATTCATTGTATCCTGTTCACAAAAAGCAGGACACATCTAAACTGATAAATTGCTGCCCCATCAGTCTACTCTCAATCACTAGTAAAGTGATGGAAGGTGTTATCAACAGTGCTATCAAGCAGCAACTAGGACATTACTTGGACATTAGAACTGCCATCCAAAGGGGAGGTGAAAGTTACTGCCCTTGACATCAAGGTAGCATTTGACTGAATGTGACATCAGTGATCCCGAATGAAGCTGGAGTGAATTCATAAGTGGACATATAATTCAATCCCTATTTTTGGAGGGGATTTTTGAAGCTTCAAAGGTCATGAGCCATATAATGTTTATTGAAAAATATTTCCAATATTACAAAGGGCAAAATATACTGCAAATTTAACAATGGCAACTGAACAAAGCAGAAGGAGCTATGTCAAGATGTGTCAGACCCACGTAGGACCAAGACTTCACGGAACAAGGTTGTAGCAAAGCACTGCTCAATCATGCTTTTCTATATAGTTTATTGTTAATAAATACTAATAGTTCACTGTTAGCCTTGTATTCATTCTTCATTTGTCCCACATTCCTAGAAGCCACTAATAATATTCTTACAATACCTTTAACCAAATTATCTTCTTCTAAGTTCCAAATAATGCAACTGCAGATTGCACTTTAAATGTTGGCATTCTAAATCTGATTTGATAAATCTACAATCCACCATTTCCAAGGCCATAATATGTAACCTGAGATGGAGCCACTGCTCACAGTGGCAGTCCAATAGGACTTTGTAAAGCTGAAGTCACAATTTATGCCCCTTTGTGTATATTAGTCTTTAAAATTTAAAGAATGCTATTCCATGAGCCTTTTAGCTCAATTGCAAGATCTGTTCACTACATTTTATAGACTCTGATAATGTTTTAATGCTCTTTTGAATTCCAGGTCTTAAGCCTGACCTCCTTTTACTACAAGAAATGTGGAGGATTTCCCAAACACATCTGGGAAATTCTAATGATTCTGCCTTTATAAAGTTTCAGTAGGTCTTTCATCAATTACAAATGATCCACCAAATCAAAGGAAGTACCCACAACATTCAATAATACAGTTTCTTAAACTTAAAGACAACCTCCTATCTTTGCATTGTTTGGTCACCAGAGTCATGGTTCCTACTCACAATATATTACCAAGATTTGGCCCAGAAGAATTAAAGGAACTGATACTTTGAAGGAGCATTTTTTCCATGATTAAGTCTGATGAGTTTTGACTCGTTTTTGTTATGGTGATTTCAAAGTACATGAACCACCATTCTACTTCATAGCAATTCTAATCATTGCACGTCATATTTGGTTTAAACCCTCACTGAATTAGGCAAGAGACCACTAGTGCCAAGAAAATAACATAAATGAAGATATTTGTCAAAAGTGAAACTGGACCATGGTAAGAAATCAGCATAAACCTCTTCCACTCTGATTGGTTTATGAAGTTTATATTAGATTAGATTCCCTACAGTGTGGAAACAGGCCCTTCAGCCCAACCAGTCCACACCGACCCTCTGAAGAGTAACCCACCCAGACCCATCTCCCTCTGACTAATGCACCTAACACTATGGGCAATTCACCATGGCCAATTCACCTGCACATCTTTGGATTGTGAGAGGAGACCGGAGCACCCAGACGAAACCCACGCAGACACAGGGAGAATGTGCAAACACCACACAGACGGTCGCCCGAGGCTGGAATCGAACCTGGGACCCTGGTGCTGTAAGGCAGCAGTGCTAACCACTGAGCCACCATGCTGCCCCTTATTAGTGATATTAGTGATTCTAACTCACAAGTAGTGGGGCTAATTTTCCAATGGCCAAGCAGTTACACATGGGAACCCCGTGTATCCTCATCCAAAGAACTTGTGCAAGAAATTGAATAATTTTTTTGCTGGGCACTTCTTCTATGCCGGGGGCCCTTGGAAGTTTCCATTAAAATTATTGACTTTGGATCGCTCCAATGAAATTAACCAAAATAATTACTCAGTCTTTTACTACTTTTCAGTGGTTGGGACGTGTTAAATTGCCCATAGTGTCTGGGATGTGTAGGCTAGGTGGATTAACTATGGGAAATACAGAGTTATATGGAAGGAACTGGATTTGAGTGGGATGCTCTTTCGAAAGTCAGTTTGGATTCAAAGAGCTGAATAGCCTACTTCCACGCTATAGGAATTCGATGATTATAGTAGATAATTCTTATAATTACGCATGGTCTAAATCCTGAGTAACTATTTGACTGGCCCCATACGTGTCAGACACATCCCTAAATATACCTTCCTCAGACCCCTTACAATCTCCTAGATTCTGATTGACACCCTCACATCCTGATATACCCCACCCCCACCTCTCTAGGGACTTAACATCTCTCACCAAAGACTGGATACCTGCTCAGCCACCCAGCCTCCCCTGTATTGGGTTGCAAACAGAGAGATCCACCCTCATCAGATCCAATTTCTCCAGCCCATCCTGATCTCGCCAAAATATTCACACGACCCCCTTACCAGCTTGTAATCTGCATCCTTCTCACGGCATCACACTCACCTGGCACACTACCCAGCTGCTACACTACTCCCAACACAGCTGGTACACTATCCAGATGGCAACCTACTCCCAATTCAGCTGGCATCCTACTACCTTGACACCCTACCTGCTATCCATCTGGCACCCAAACCTCTCGACATCCTAACCATATGTACCTGCTGTTTGCTTGCAGCTGTCAAAGTGACTATCAGGACCTTTAAATGTCAGAATACAGCAGTTGGCTGCTATCAAAAGGATTGAATTCCTCTAGCAGTTCTGTGCTATGAGAGAGCTGTCAGAAAGAAAGTATGGCTCTATATTTCAAGGGAGTGGAATCTCCCTATCTGATATACAGAGCCCTCTCTTTTCTGAGAAATGAAAGGTCAGAGGGCAATCTGTGTGAGATTAGCATTCCCCAGAAAATCCAGCCAATTAATCTGTATTTGCCTCTAGCTGCTTGACGACTAATCTCTGGTGTTAATCACAGTCAATGAAGAGGTCTAAAATCGAGGGAACTATCTATCCATCAGGAAGCTGGCTAAAGCCTGTCAAGTTTCACATTTTATTGCAGTGCCTTAGAGTGCTTGTGCTCAATCCTCTGGAGATAGGTTGCTAAATAACATATGTTCACTGTTTAATTGGAAGAATATTGCCTTGGGCTTTCCACTGTTAATTTAGATCCAAAACTTTCCCATTATTCTTGGAACTCACCAATAAAAGCAAGTAAAGAAAAATTTAGCAATTAGAGAAATACATCCATAAGGTATAGGGAGGACGTGAAAGCTTTGGAAAGGGTGCAGAGGAGATTTTCAAAGATGTTGCCTGGTATAAAAGGAAAGGTCTCATGTGGAAAGGCTGAGGGACTTGAGGCTGTTTTCATTAGAGAGAAGAAGGTTGAGAGGTGACTCAATTGAGACATACAAGATGATCAGAGGATTAAATAAGGTGGACAGTGAGAGTCTTTTTTCCTCGGATGGTGATTTCTAGCACGAGGGAACATAGCTTTAAATTGAGGGATGATACATTTAGGACAGATGTCAGAGGTAGTTTCCTTACTCAGAGTAGTAGGAATGTGGAATGCATTGCCTGCAACAGTTCTAGACTCACCAACTTTAAGGGCATTTAAATGGTCATTGGATAAACATATGGATGAAAATGGAACAGTGTAGGTTAGATAGGCTTCAGAATGGTTTCACAGGTCGGTGGAACATCAAGGTCTAAAGGGCCTACATTCACTGAAATGTTCTATGTTCTATCTTCTAGCATCAAGTCAGAACTGCTGTTTAAACTGCTTGTGGGAAAGGACTGTTTTATTGTACTTGTATTAAGAGGTTATTTCCCTCACTGTCAAGATCCCATCTATATTTTGGAAGTTTGGAGATCGGATTTTTGAAGCTGTGCTGCATCAAGCTAAATGGATGCAGTTTGCATGCTGTTACATTGGACTCTCATGGGTGGATAAAGATGGCCAATAGGAACAACAAATTCCTGCCCACTGACCCTGCCTCTGCACCCCCAACACTTGTCTCTTCACAGGAAAGAGAGCATCAGCAGAGAATGCAGTTTACAAGAGCTCAACTCCATCACGCATGGTCTAAATGTCCTCAACATGCACTCACAGATAGACAAGATGGTGAAGAAGGATTTTGGCATGCTTTCTTTCATCAGAGCATTGAGTACAGGAATTGGGACATCCTGTTGCAGTTGTACAATATGTTGGTAAAGCCACATTTGGAGTACAGTGTGCAGTTCTGGTTTCCCTACTATAGAAAGGATATTATTAAACTAGAAAGAGTTCAGAAAAGATTTATGAAGGTGTTATGTGGATTGGAAGGTTTCAGTTATAAGGAGAGGCTGGCCAGGCTGAGACATTTTTCCCTGGAGTACAGGAAACTGAGGGGTGACTGAGGTCTTTAAAATCATCAGAGACATAGCTAAAATAAATACCCAATGACTTTTCCCCATGGTAGTGGAGTCTAAATCGACAGGGCATTGGGTTAAGGGGAGAGGGGAGAGATATGAAAGGGACCAGAGGGACAATTCTTTCACATAGAGGATGGTGTATCAGCAACAGGCTGCCAGGAGTAGTGGTGGAGGTGAGTACAATTTCATCATCTAAGAAACATTTGGAAAGGTACAAGGATGGGATTGGTATGGAGGGATACAGACCAAATACAGGTAAATGAGACTAATTTAAATTGTGAAAACTGGGGAGATTAGACAAGTTGGTCAAAGGATCTGCTTCCATGCTGTAAACCTCTATACGTCTATGCAATAACAGCAGTATGTCAGGGGCCTCTGCTAAGATAGCACCAACTGCCAAGTGAATGAGGTGACCACACTTTACCAGTGGTTGGCAAAGACACCAGCAAAACCCAACTCTTTCACCCCTCAATCCTCCAGGAGGAGATATCTGCAGGATTCCCCAGTCAACAATTAGATTAGACAGCTAACTGATGGACTGTCCATTCCAACTGCTATGATATCAGTCAGAACAAAAGAGTCCTGGGGTTAATTTCCCACGATGTTACGGTGTCATTGTCTGCACTGTTCAAGTGTCAGTTAGAGAACCCCCAGATAATCAAGAAATCCTCATCAACTACTAAGTCTCCATCACAGTGAAGCTTGTTAAGAACAACAAAAAGATCTTTCTGGAAATGCAAGATTTCCAGACTGCTGTCATTATACTTTCATCCTTCAGCAGTCCAAGCTCTATGATCTCTTACCACCTCAGAGTTACTGGCTGACTGCTCAGGGATAGGTATGACCCACTCAAATTGTGATTAAAGAGGCCCATCAGAAACCTGAGTTCGAGTTGGGACACCGTGACTATCAGGTGTCAATATCAAAAATGTCATGGAGTAAGTCATCAACGTGGCAAAGATATAGATCAGAGACACAATGGCCTGTAACAATACACTCCTCGTACTGAGCTGGACTCCTCTGATCTCTCTGTAATCGTGCAAAATGCAGCTGGAACTCCTGACAGTACGTCAAACATTCTCTGCTACTGCTGCTGTTCCTACTCTTCCTCCAGGGCCCCCACATGACAACATCTGTATCCAGCTGAGTGAGCTCAAAGAGTCCTGCTTGCCACTCCCTTCCACTGCTGCCTCTGTCTCCAGCATCAGAGGCTAGGAGTATTGCAGCAAGTAACTCACCTCCTGACTCCCAAAAGACTTGTCCACCATTTACAAGGCTCAAGTCAAGAGTGTGATGCAGTACTTCCCACTTGCCTGGATGAGTGCAGCTCCATAAGCACTCAAGAAGCTTGAAACCATTCAGCTTGAAACAAAGCAGCCCATTTGAATGGCACAACATTCACAAACATCCATTCCATCCACCACCAATTCTCAGCAGCAGCAGTGTGTGTTATCCACAAGATGCATTGCTGATATTCACCAAGATCCTCAGACAGCATCTTCCAAACTCACAACCATTTTTATCTTGCAGGACAAGGGCAGCAGATACAGGGGACACCACCATCTGCAAGCTCCCCTCCAAGCCACTCACCAACCTGACTTGGAAATATATTACTGTTCCTTCACTGTCACTGGTTCAAAATCCTGGAATTCCCTCCCTTACAGCATTGTGAGTCAACATACAGGGTATGGACTGCAGTGATTTAAGGAGGCAGCTCACCACCACCTTCTCAAGGGAAATTATGGACTGGTAATAAATGCTGGTCCAGCCAGCAATGCCATGTTCCACGAGTGAATTTTAAAAAATACATTCTCCCTCACAAATTGGGAGAGTCTGAGCTGGTGTAAGGTCTTTATGTGTCCTGTACTCAGAGGGAATGACCTAACCTTTAACTCTGTCTCTATCTCAGTGAGTGACTTCCTCTGGGGATCAGTTTCCTCATGAGTGAACTAGACACTAGCCTGCTCGAGAGTGTGATCATGCTGTAGGAGGTAATCTATAAGAAACAGTACCATCAAGGTCAGAATGCTTGCAGTTATCATGAAATACCAGATAAGGTTTCATATGTTGATTTGCCATTGAGTCAACATGACAGTTAGCCAGCCCCCACTTGCCCATTTCCCATAGATACTCTGGTGATCATCAAAGCCTCTCCCTCTGCAGCTGTTAATTGCACAACCTCCAGTTATTTATTTCTCTCTTACCCTGTCATTCTGCAGCCTTTTCTCTTGCATAAAGGAAAAGTAAGGCTGAGGAGAGTGATAGGTGGACGATATTTGTCGAGGATGGTTACGAGGGAGAGGCTGAGCACCGGATTGGGATGGAATTGGCTGTGAGTGCTGGATGCGCAGATGGTGTGGTAAGGAAGTTAGATAGCAGCACCTTTATGGAGGAATAAAATGTTGAAAAAGACTTCAGAAAGCAGACTAAGGTGTTGAAGGTGCTAGATATAGTAGGATATTGATCAACATGCCAATATCCTCACCTTTCTCAGGGGTTTAGCACCTCACAGTTGCCATTGATCTGCTGGATAACCAGAAACCATATAAGCAGCAACCCCTTCCTCCTGTTATTAGCGAGCAGTGACTCCCTGTTGGTCCTTACATTCCATAAACAAGCATCCAAGAATGGGCCATAGTATAGCATCTGTCTCCTTTGACTCCATTGAGTTGGATTGGGGTGGACAATGTTAGAAGTCACATAACACAAAGATCTAGCCCAACAGGTATATTTGAAATCATAAACTTTCAGAACACTGCTCCTTCATCAGGTGAAGTGGAGAGAAGCGCACAGGTACAGAATATAAAGGTGGAGAGATAATGGCAAGATTAAGAACATCAACAGGTAAGTGCCCATAGTGTGAGTGGAGTGTCGACAGGCTGAATAGCAAGTCTTTGCAGATTGATCAAAAGTGTCAAACAGTGTGAATAAACAGCTAACAACCAATGAAGGCAAAGAGATAATTACAAAAATACCAAAAATATGATGGTGCTAGAGACAAGACAAATGGCTAGAATAACATAATAGGTAGCAGAGTTGCATGACAAGGGTCTAAATAAAGTAACAAGTAATCCAAATTATACGAACTAATGAAAGTAGAGAGATTAGAGCAAGTTATCAAGGTGATGGGTGTCAAAACAGAACAGTAAGAAATATTTTATAAACACAGAACAGTATGGTGGGGTTACATATAGTGTGACATGAACCCAAGGTCATGGTTGAGGCTGTCCTCATGGGTACAGAACTTGGCAGTGACAAACATTCTTCAATGTTGCAGATCCACTTATCATGGGACTGGGTCTCATGGGCTAACATAACAAATACCAGAGCTGTGCCATTACCATCCACTAACAAACACCATGCACTTCCTGTTCTGACACGGGGCCAACATTCATTGGGCGTGTTTTAAAAATGACAAAGAGATCTGGTGCTAGACTGCCAGTCAATTTCCTAACACTGGCCATTTTACAGTAGTGCGGTTAAATGGGTGGGTCAGAACAACCATTAAGGATGTGGACATTCCCAGCATTCTGCAATTTTGATGGATTTTGGTTGGCAATGTGAATTATGCCAGCACATCTATGGCATGAACCAGGTCCTGAATGAATGGGATCAAATAAATGGCACTGTCTACTTCACATATAATTATGAAATACTGTTGCATGAGTTATGTGTATTTCTTTGTGCAGAGAGCACTGGAAGGCTTTGTTTATAAGGGTAAATGACCACTCTGATACAAGTATCTTTGCTGATCCTGATACACATTCGGGAGTTGGACCTTGGTACTCAAAGCACAATTTCAAAAGGTAGAAACTTGGAAGCATTGCAAAATGTGAGGAGGATAGTGCAAAGCTTTAAAAGGGCAGAGACAGGTCTGTAGTTTGGGTGGACAGATGTCAGTTCAAGTTCAATAACATGTTACAAAATAAAGGGTACAACAGAGACTGGGTGAGTATGGTCATAAGTCATTGATGATGACATGATGGACTGACTGCATGGTTAATAAAGGAGTGGCTTCCTAGATTCTAATTGGGCAGAAGCACAAGTTCAAAAACTGTATAAAGCATTAGTTTGTCCTTCCTGGAGTTCTGGCAGCATAATTTAAGGAGCGAGTGAAGGCCTCAGAGCATGGAAAAGGTTCATGAGAATGAATTCAGTAAAGCTACGATGTGCTGGTGTTGGACTTGGGGTGGACAAAGTCAGAAGTTCACATGACATCAGATTATAGTTCAACTGGTTTATTTGAAATCGCAAACTTTTGGAGTGCTGTTCCCTCATCAGATGGACATCACTTGATGAAGGAGTAGCACTCTGAAAGCTGGTGATTTCAAATAAATATGTTGGACTATCACCTGGTGTTATATGACTTTGGATATCAGGGAAGAGGAACAATGGTTAAGAATTTAAATTGGGCACATTTGGAGTGTTTTGCTTGAAGAAAAGAAGACTGAGAGAACATTCGATAGAGGTATTCAAAATGATGAGGAGTTTGGGCACAGTAAATGGGGAGGAATTGCTTTCACTTGTGAAGGAATTGAGAATGAGGGGTTACAGATTTAAACTTTTTAATGTAATGAGTGGTTAGGGTCTGGAATGTACTATCTGAGAGTGTCGGGGGGGGGGGGGGTTCAAATTCACTCGAGTGGATAGGCTCTGGAATATTTCTGTGAGACTGTACTGGAAGCATGTTCAATCAAAGCATGTTCAAGGTGTGATCTATCATCTGAAAATCAACTCCATGCAGGGGCCTTGGGAAGATCACATCTTGGTGAATTGGAGGAGCCAGTGCAGATGCGTTGGGCTCAACCAAACTAGTCTCCAAATTCTGAGACCTCAACCTCTGCTCCACCTTCTGCAACTGGATCCTCAACTTCCTGACACATAGACGGCAATCAGTGAAACTAGGCAACAACACCTCCTCCACGACAACCCTCAATACCAGTACCCTACAAGGCTGCATGCTTAGCCCCTTAATATACTCCCTGCACACCCATGATTGTGTGGCCAAATTTCATCCTAACTCCATCTATATGTTCACTGACACCACCATCATTGTAGGCTAGATCCCATACAATGATGAGACAGAATACAGGAAAGAGATAGAATATTTGGTAATGTGGTGTAAAGATAACAGTCTCTCCCTCAATGTCAGCAAAATGAAAGAGCTGGTCATGGATGTCAGGAAGCAAGGTGGAGGGAATGCCCCTATTTGCATCAGTCGAGCTGAGGTGGAGAAAGTTAAGAGCATTTAATTCCTAGGAGAGACGATCACCAACAATCTATCCTGGTCCACCCACATTGATGTGATGGTCGAGAAAGTGCAATAATGCCTCTGCTTCCTCACAAGGCGAAGGAAATTTAGTATGTCCATAAAAACTCTTACCAATTTTTATAGATGCACCATAAAAAAACATCTTATTTGGACATATCATGGCTTGCTATGCTGACGTTTACTCAGAACTGTGAGCAACTAGAGAGTTGTGAACACAGTCCATCACGCAAGCCAACTTTTCATCCATTGACTCCATCTATACTTTGTGCTGCATCTTAATTGCAGCCAACACAATCAAAGACCCCTCCTACCCCTATTATAATCTCTTCCAACCTCTTCCATCAGGCAAGATACAAAAGCTTAAACAGATGCCAACATGTTCAAGAACAGCTTCTTCCTCGCTGTTACTAAATCTCTGGATGGACCTCTCAAATTTTAAATTTAATGTTGATCTCTCTGTTTGTGAACCTCTCTGCAGCCATAATATTGTAACCTTTGCTTTGTTCTATTACCCTAATGCACTTCGTATGGTGTGATCTTCCTGTATTGCATGCAAAACAAAACTTTTCATTGTACCTAGATACATGTGATAATAATCAATCAAATCAAAATCAAATCAAAAAGTTCCATCCTCCTGTTGAAACGTTTCTGTGATTTTGTGATTAAATAATGTCATTGATGGGTAGTTACTTCTGGAAATTAACAAGTTGTTGGGCTAACTTACTGCTGACATAGCTTTCAAGATATTAACTTATGCATGTTAGTAGATTTGTGTGCTTTGAAGAGGATAATGTTTTAGTTTAATCTTCAGCAATGCTTGTTTATTTTGATGGATACATAACTGGTTAAGAGGAATTATTTGAGTTGCTAAAACATAATATGTGATTACCTTGACAGATTTATGGGGTCACAGGTGGCTCTGACATGAGCCTCACTGCTGCCTCACATTACCAGGATCTGGGTTCAATTCCACCCTTGGGCAACTATCTGTGTGGATTTGGCACGTTCTCCCGTGTCTGTGCAGGTTTCCTCTGGGTGCTCTGGTTTCCTCCCACAGTCCAAAGATGTGCAGGTTAAGTGCATTGGCCATGCTAAACTGCCCTATAGTGTCCAGGGATGTGCAGGTTAGGTGTATTAGTCATGGAAAATGCAGTTATGGGGATAAGGTATGGGGGTGAGGCTGGATCTGGTCTCATTAAGTCATAGAGATCTACAGCACAGAAACAGACCCTTCAGTCCAACTCATCCATGTTGACCAGATATCCTACATTAATCTAGATTACTTACAGTGTGGAAACAGGCCCTTCGGCCCAACAAGTCCACACCGACCCGCCGAAGCGTAACCCACCCATACCCCTACATTTACCCCTTTTACCTAACACTACGGGCAATTTAGCATGGCCAATTCACCTGACTTGCACATTTTTGGACTGTGGGAGGAAACCGGAGCCCCCAGAGGAAACCCACGCAGACACGGGGAGAACATGCAAACTCCACACAGTCAGTCGCCTGAGTCGGGAATTGAACCCGGGTCTCTGGCGCTGCGAGGCAGCAGTGCTAACCACTGTGCCACCGTGCCGCCAATCTGGTCCCTTTTGTCAACACTTGGCCCATATTCTTCTAAACCCTTCTTACTGATATACTTATCCAGATGCCTTTTAACTGTTGTAATTGTTCTGGCCTGCACCACTTCCTCTGGCAGCACTCTCTGTGGGAAAAAAATTGCCCCTGAAATCCCTTTTACGTCTTTCCCTCTTACCCTAAACCTATGCCCTCTAGTTCTGGAAACCCCACCCCAAAATAAAGACCTTGTCTATTTACACTATCCAAGCTCCCCTCCCCATGATTTTATAAACCTTTATGTATGCACACACACAAGGATATGGTGAAAGAGACAGATGAAGTGAGCTCAGAAATTATCTTAAGGGATAGATCAGGAGAATTGCATTGGCAAACAGTTACGGTAATAATTCAGAGCACTCAACAATGATAAATTCCATGAAGAAAGACTCAGAGGAAGGGCACCCATCTGCATTTAACGGAGAAAGCTACAGGTTGCATCAAATTGAGAGGAAAAGCATAGTATTCTCTGAAAATTAAGATATATTGAAGAACAAGAGAAAAAAACAAAAACAAACCAAAAATAGCTATAAATTTATATTGATATTTGAAAAGGAAAAATGTAAACATTTGTCCTCTGTGCAGAGAGAAAAAGAGAGAGTGTGAGCAAAAGAGAGGGAAGGGAGAGAAGGGGTGAAGAGGGAGGAGAGAGAGAGGAAATAAGAGAATAGAGCGAGGGAGAGTGAGAGAAATGGCAATTAAATTGAACCGGTATTTTGCATAGTTTGCACATATAATATCCTATATATGACTCTATAGGATACAAATGGGAAACTTGAAACTGTAAAACAAGAGGGGAAAGTGAGTGAAGAAGAAGAAATTACATTCATCGGTGAAAGGGGACTGAGAAAATTATGAGGATTAATAGTTGACAAGTCCACAGGTCCTAATGAACTTCATGCTAGTATCTTAAAACAAGAGGCTGCTGAGTGAGTGGGTGCATTAATTTTAATTTTCTAACATTCCCTCAATCCTGGATAGGTCCCATCAGGTTTGAAAACAGCAAATGTAATGCCTTTATTAAAGAAAGGAGAGAGAGAAAGTAAGAAACTGTATAAATAATGCAGTCCATTTAACATCTGTCATTGGGAAAATGCAGGAGATTACCCAAAATATTTTGAAAATCTGAATGCTATCGGGTAGAGTCAACATGGTTTTGTGAAAGTGAAATCATGTTTGATTAATTTTATTAGAGTTCTTTGAGGAAATAACAAGTAAGTGGAGAAAGGGGAACCTGTGAATGTGGTATACTCGGATTTCTGAAAGGCTTTTACAGATGCCACAAAGATTGCTGCACAAAAGTCCATGGTGGGGTGGGTTACATAATAGGAGAAAGTGAGGACTGCAGATGCTGGAAATCAGAGTAGAAAAGTGTGGTGCTGGAAAAGCACAGCCAATCAGGCAACATCTGAGGAGCAGGAGAGTTGACATTTCGAGCATAAGCTCTTCATCAGGAATGATGAAGAGCTCACACTTGAAACGTTGATTCCCCTGCTCCTTGAATGCTGCCTGACCGGCTGTGGCTTTTCCAGCAACACATTTTTTGACTCTGGGTTACCTATTAGCAAAGATTGTGGATTGGATAGCTGACAGAAAAACAAATTGGCATAACCAAGTCATTTTCATTTTGGCAAAATGCAACAAATGGCCTGCCATAGGAATCAGTGCTGAGGCCTTACTATTTACAATTTATATCAATGATTGGATGAAGGAACTGACTACAAAGTTACCAGATTTGCTGACAACAAAGACAGGTAGGCAGGGAAATTAAGCAGAGCACATAAGGAGTCTGCAAAGGGATCTAGGTAGGTTAAGTAATTGGGCGAGGAAATTGGCAGAGAGGGCATAACAGGGGTTTACATGAATTTGTCCATTTTGGCTTGAAGTATAGAGAAACAGCATATTGCATAAAAGGAGAGAGATTACAGAACTTTGTCCCAGTACGTGAAAAGTTAGGATACAGGTATTGCAAGTGATTGTGGAAATAAAGTTAACTTTGTCATTTCTTGCACAAGGAATGGATAAAAATAAGAATATTTTGTTGCAGTTATATAGGGCCTTAGTGCGACCAATTCTGTATTACAGTGTTCAGTACTGGGTTCATTATTTGAGAAAGGACATTGCACTAGAAGCAGCCCAGGGAAGGTTCGCATGACTGAACCATAAGATGAAGGGGCTACCTTATGAGGAAATGTTAGACACATGAACCCATAACAGTTTGAGTTTAGAAAATATGAGAAATAATCTTATTGGTCCCTTGAGAGGACTTGACATGGTGGTACTGGAAGGAAGTTTTTCCTTGTGGGAGAAACAAGAACTGGGGGGGGGGGGGGGTGTAGTGTTTAAACACAAAACAGAGACAAAGAGAAATTTATTCATAGAATAGAATCACTACAATGTGGAAACAGGCCACTTTGCCCGATAAGTCCACACCTACCCTCCGAAGAGTATCCAGAAACATTCCTCTACACTATTACTCCACATTTCCTCTGACTAATGCACCTAACCTACACATCCCTGAACACTATGGACAATTTAGCATGGCCAACTCACCGAACCTCACATCGTTGGAATGTGGGAGGAAACTGGAGCATGCAGAGGAAACCCCCCCACACACAGGGAGAACATGCAAACTCCACACAGACAGTTGCCCAAGGCTGGAATCGAACCCAGTTCCCTGGTGCTGTGATGCTGTAGTGCCAACCACTGAGCCACCATGCCACCCATTTGTTCTATTAGTCATGAGTCTATGGAATTATCTTCCCCAGACAGTGAAGGAGGCAAGATCATTGAACATCATTAAGGCAGACGTAGATAGATTCTTGATTAGCGAAGGTATAAGGAGTGGGTGGGAGACGGGAGTTAAATCTACAGTCAGATCAACCATGATCGTATTGAACAAAAGGCACAATTATATTTGTCTGTTTGTGTGGTTGTGGGGATCCTTCTGTAATTAAGTTAGTTGCTGCATTTTTCTAAACTACATCAATGTCTGTACTTCAAAACCTTTTCATTAGCTATCAGCAGCTTCAGGACATTTTGTGGAAATGAAAGATATGACATAAATGAATGTTCTTTTGAACAAAATGAGCACAACTATGCTTCAAGCCCTTTTCGTTAGCATGGAATTCTGGAAAATTCATTTGTGGGACGTGGTGATCACTGGCTGGGCTAGTATTTATTGCTCATCCCTTCTTGTCCTTGAGAAGGTGATGGTGAGCTACCTTCTTGAAGTGCTGCAGTCCATGCGCTGTAGGTTGACTCACAATGTTGTTAAGGAGGGAATTCCAGGATTTTGACCCAGTGACAATGAAGGAATGGTTATATATTTCCATGTCAGGATGGTGTGTGGCTTGGAGGGGAACTTGCAAGGGATGGTGTTCCCATGTATCTGTTGCCCTTGTCCTTCGAGATGCAAGTTGGAAGGTGCTAAGGATCATTTGCAAATATCTGCAGTGAATTTTGTGAATGGTACATACTGCTGCTACTGAACGTCGGTGGTGGAGGGAGTGGATGCTTGTAGGTGTGGTGCCAATCAAGTGAGATGCTTTGTCCTGGATAGTGTCAAGATTTTTGAGTGTTATTGGAACTGCACCTATCCAGGCAAGTGGGGAGTATTTCATCATACTCCTGACTTCTAGGCATACAGCATGGTAAGAGGCTCTTCAGCCCAACTCATCCATTCAGGCCAGACATCCCAAACTGAACCAATGCCATCTGTCTGCATTTAGCCCATATTCCTCCAAACCCCTCCCATCCATATTCCTTCCAAATGTCTTTCAAATGTTGCAATTGCGCTCACCTCCACCACCTGTGCTGGTAGTCCCACCCACACACCCACCACCCTTTGCAAAACAGCCATCCCTTGAGTTCCCCCAAATCTTTCCCCTCTCACCCCAAACCTGTGGCCTCCAATTTTTGACTCCCCCACTGAAATACCAGGTTTCCTGTCACCAATTCATAATACATGATTACATTCATTGTACTGACCAGCTCAGAGCCTGTCCTTAGAAATGAGGTGACTCTTTCTACCTCCTGTTTACTTTTTCCTTTTTTGTGTGTTTTTATTTCTTCCCCCTAGACTAAGTAGACCTTCTGAATCTCCTATTTATATAAGTCAACAAGGGTTCTCTAATGGCCCAGGTTAACAACCACAATCAAAGATCACAATGAGAACCAGCAGGCCCTCATTCCAATTACTAAACAACCCTGGGGAAAAGACTTTTACCCACCCAATCCATACACCCCATGATTCCACAAACCTTGTGCAATGCTCTTCAGAGGGTCAATGCGGACATGATGGGCCAAATGACCTCTTTCCACACTGCAGGGATTCCATGATTATGAATTTTTCAAAGACGCATTATTGAACACACATGTTCTGATTACAGTGGATGCTCGATCGTAAAGTGGTGAGGTACAAGGGTGGAATATCAACCCAATAGGTTGGAGGGTGAGATGTTTGTGTTTGTCTTCATGTTTGTGAGTGTGTGGTGAGTTGTAACAATGGGAAAGTGCCAAGGGATGTGAGGCCGGGTTGAGGTGACCACATTACATATGCATTCATCAAACAAGTATATCTTTATGATCGTCATTTCATGAATATTTTGTTTAACCCAAAATAAAACTATGAAATAAAAAAAAGCATTGATGATACAATGCAGGAAAATGTCAATGCAAATCCAATATAGGTTAGTGTCATCCTGAAGGCATTCATTCAAATCGAGATATAGTTTTGTCCCAGCAGAAAGGTTAAGAATTGAATATTAAACAGCAAAATGTCAGCAAGAAATATGACATGTCATTTAATTTGGACAAAACAGCGAAATTTGACCAGCTTTGTTTTAGTCATTTATCTGGACTCATGACACATTGTTTCCCAAAGACTTCAATACCATTAATTCTTCATATTTAGAAATATTCAAAGTGACTTATTCTATCCTGAAAAGTAAATGGAGCAAAATGGGACAAGCCCCAGAGTCAGAGGCAGGGATAGCTATGCGTGATTAACTCATGCCTGTGCAATTTGAAACAGGTAACATGCAAACCCAGTGCTGTGTGCTGATGACAATGTATGTGATAGATAGTCCAGCGCTGAACATACTGTTTAACTGACTGCACATCACAAAGGGCAGGCGGAGCAGCTGTGAGGAGGATATAAATGTCCAGCAATTCCGATCAGGATGTGAAACATCGCGGTGGAATGGTTCACAAATGTGTTGGATCCAATGGGATGTGGTCAACTCTTGGGCAGCGTGGTAGAGGCCAGAGCAGTGGAAGCCATGTAAGGCATCCGGCTGACAACTGAGTCAGATCTGGTGTCAGGGAGGGTTCAAAAGAGCAGAGACAGGAGTTAGGTCCAAGGGATTCAGGCTGGCGGGTATCGGTTTGGGTCTCAGTTAGGGGATGGCAGGTGGGAAGGGGAGGAGCAGAGGTAAGGGGGCTGATGTGCAGTTTGGTTGAGTTCAGTAGCTGCGACAGGTAACTGGTGTATGAGAGGGGGCATGTTGGTTCTGACAGGTGGGAGGCGTTGTTGGGTTCAGGTTCCATCAGGCCACCAGGGTGAAGTATTAAAGACAAGGGTTAAGGTCAGGTCCAGTAGGGAGCAGGTGCAAACATGTCAGACTGGAAATGCTTGAGTGTAGATTCTGTAGGTAGCCTGATATTAGGGGACATATGTATCTGGTCCAGCATTGTTGGTTCGGGGGTGCAGTGGAATTATATCAGGTTGGGTTCTAGTCTGATTGCGATATAGGGATCTCCTTGATTTTTCTGGTCAATATTCATCTCTCAGTTAACAACTAAAATAAATTGTCTGATCATTACCTTATTATTGTTTATGGGGAGCTTGGTCTCCATGTCAATAGTCTGCTCTGTTTTCTGCATGACATCAGTGAGTACACTTTAGAAATACGCTATTAGTTATAGATGGTTATGATTATTGAATTATTTTTCTTATTAACTCATGCGATGTGATAATATGAGATGAAAAATAACATGGGCTTACTTCATAAACCCTCAGTTCACTTACAGGAAAGACCAGAACAATTGCACCCGAGGGAATATCTAAGGCCTCAATCGGCCTTCCGATCTCAGAATCTATATGATGTGACTTAGTTGTAATTTGCTGCATATTTCTTCCTTGAAATTCTTTTGCCCTTGGCTGTGTGTTCCGGAAGGAAGTGCCTGTTGAGTAGATGGCACCCGTCCAGTATGTTTCTGCAACTGCCAATCTTCATTAAGTGAATATGCTTTATTGATCGCTATTTTATCTTGTTCTTTAAGCCAACATTGATACCTCTACACTGAGATACAATGCTGTAGTACCTGAGCCTGCGGATGTCTGAACATTCACTGTCTCTAAGGCTGCTTGCTCCTAAGAGTTGGGCTTTTTAATCCACGTATACTGTAACGCTCCTTCGCACAATCTGTGCACTGTGGGTTATCAAAAATGGCTCTTAGTGTGGTGTCGAAGATCTCTCTCTTTACATACTCACCCTGGACCGGTATCTTAAGTACTGTCAGAGTCATTTACATCATGACTTACATGAACGTTATTCAGCCACAGCAATGTTTCAGGTGTCCAGTTTTGAGGAAGTGATCATGGGTATAGTATTTTGTAAAGAATTCTGTCCAATTGAAGTTTCAAAGTGTGAATCAAAGAGCTTGAATAACCTTCTCCACTACCCTCTGAGATTGGTCAACTCAGTACATACCAGGGGTTGAACATAGAACCTGAGGCTTCACACCATATCAAATGGATGTTTTGGAAAATAAAATACATATACTTAGTCTTCAGATCTGTTGTGCTGAAACACCAACTGTCACTTTCCAATTGTCAGCATAATCCTTTGCCTGTTTATGATCCTTCCTATCTCAATTTTCCATGATAGCAGAAACCTTAAAAACATGATACTGAAGATAAGATTGCCTCAAAACATCACAGAATCACCTGAGATGCTGTAGGTTCTTACAGCACAAAGAAACTCTAACCCATTGAGCTGCCTTTGAGAGAAGTCCACACCATCTTATCGCCTGCCTTGTTTTTCATTATTGCAGTGCAAATATTCTCTGTTCAAAGAATTATCTAATTAGTGTTTGGAAATTACTATTGATTCTGTTTCCATTATTGTTTCAGTACATTCCAGATCATAACAACTCTCTGTGTGAAAACAAATTCTCACCCATCGCCCTGTACTCTCTGACTTTAATTGGGATCAGTCAGGCAATATCTCAGACTTGAAATTCTCTTTGTTGTTTACAAATCACTCCAAGATATTGACCCTCCTTTGCTCTGTTGTCTCCTCCAGTTCTACAACCCTCTAAGATCACTGTGCTCCTCCACATCTGACCTCATGTTCACCCCAAATCTCTTTGCTCAAATAATGGTGATCATGCCATGAGCTGGAATTCCAACTTCCAAATCCCCTTATAAAGTCATGCAGCATAGAAACAGACCCTTCGGTCCAAATCAACAATGCTGACGTAACACTCCAATCTGACCTACTCCCATTTGCCAGTATTTGGCTCATATTCCTCTGAATCCTTCCTGTCAATATCCCCTTTCAGATGCCTTTCGAATGTTTTTGCACCCGCCACCACCACTTCTTCTGACAGCTCATTCCATACATGCATCACTCAATGATGAAAGGGTTACTCCTCAGATCCTTTTTAAATCTTTCTCCTCTCATCTTAAACCTATGCCTTCCAGTATTAGACTCCCCCAACATAGGAAAAAGACCTTGGCTCTTTGCCCTATCCATGCCCCTCATGATTTTATAAACCTCTGTAAGATCATCCCTCAACTTCAAGTGCTGCAGTGAAAGAAGTCCCAGTCTCTCCTATCTCAAATCTTCCAGTCCTGGCAACATCTTTGTAAAACCTTTGTGCACTCCCTCAAGTTTCTTACCCTACAGAAAGTGACCAGAATTGTACGCATCATTCTAAAAGTGGCCTCACCAATGTCCTGTACAGCCACAACATGACACCCCGACTCATTTACTCAATGTCCTGAGCAATGAAGGCAAGCATGCCAAACACCTTCTTCACTACCCTGTCTACCTGTTACTTCACTTTCAAGGAACTATACATCTGCACTCCAAGGGTCTCTTTATTCGGCAACATCCCCACTAATGGGCGGCACACAAGTGGGCAGCACGGTGGCACAGTGGGAAGCACTGCTGCCTCACAGTGCCAGAGACCCGGGTTCAATTCCCGCCTCAGGTGACTGACTGTGTGGAATTTGCACGTTCTCCCCGTGTCTGCGTGGGTTTTCTCCGGGTGCTCCGGTTTCCTCCCACAGTCCAAAGATGTGCAGGTCAGGTGAATTGGCCATGCTAAATTACCCATAGTGTTAGGTAAGGGGTAAATATAGGGGTATGGGTGGGTTGCGCTTCGGCGGGTCGGTGTGGACTTGTTGGGCCGAAGGGCCTGTTTCCACAGTGTAAGTAATCTAATGTTCCTGACATTTCACTTCTTTATTCTCTTCTAAATCCTCTCCCCATATCTTCACTCCCATTACCACTACCATGTCTTCATCTTTCTGTTTTCTTGAAAAACCTACGTCTTTGGTCAAGCAGATAGTTGCCTTGCCTAACATATTTATATTTGTTGTACTGTCAAACGCAATCACATGCTGCTCTTGTGAAGTGCCTTGGGAAATAACTGTAACAACACCATATAAATGCACATTCATGTTACTGCTATTTGTTAGATCAAAACTGTATTTCTGAGCTTGTGGAATTTATAGTTTCTCATTCAGTTCTCCATGCACAATGTCTTAGCCAACCAATCAGTACCCTTTGCTACTGTACAGTTAATTGTTAACAGTTATTTGAAATTTAGTTTTCCGACATTCAACCTGATGAACTTAAGATGAAAAGTTTCAGCAGCACATCTTTTTTTGCAAAGTTCAATTCCCAGATTTCACATTCTTACCTCTTACCTGAAGTCTCTGGTTCCTGGTATCATTCTATTAAATCACCTCTGCACATCCTCATGATCTTGATATTCTTCTGAAACTATTGTACTCAGAAATGGACTCAATACACTGAATGAGCAGAAGGTTCACTGAAGGTTCAAAAAGCTTCCTTGTTTTTGTTTGGTAAAGCCTAGACCAGTCACACATTGTCTTCATATTAAAGCACTGCAGTCATAATGAAAAACAGAAGCTATGAGGAAGGATATTATTAAACTGGAGAGTGTTCACAAAGGATTTACCAGGATGTTGCTGGGAATAGAGGGCTTGAGATACAAAAGTAGATTGGAAAGACTCAGATCATTTTTGTCTGGAGCATAGGAAGTTGAGAGATGACCCTACTGAGGTATATAACATCGTGCGGGGAATGGATATGGTGAATGACAAGGGTTTTTCCCTAGGTGGGGAGAGTTCAGAATTTTCAGTCACATTTTTAAGGTGAGAGGAGAAAGATTTAAAAAGCATGACTTTGTTAGACAGAAAGTGGTTCATGCGCGGAATGAACTGTGAGAGGAAGTGGTAGATGTAGGTACAGTTACAACATTTAAAAGATATTTGGACAGGTACATGAGTAGAAATGGTTTAGAGTCATAGAGATGTACAGCATGGGAACAGACCCTTCGGTCCAACCTGTCCATGCCGACCAGATATCCCAACCCAATCTAGTCCCACCTGCCAACACCCGGCCCATATCTCTCCAAACCCTTCCTATTCGTATACTCATCCAAATGCCGCTTAAATGTTGCAATTGTACCAGCCTCCACCATATCCTCTGGCAGTTCATTCCATGCACGTACCACCCTCTACGTTGCCCCTTAGGTCTCTTTTATATCTTCCCCTCTCACCCTAAACCTATGCTCTCTAGTTCTGGACTCCCCGACCCCAGGGAAAAGACTTTGTCTATTTATCCTATCCATGCCCCTCATAATTTTGTAAACCTCAATAAGTTCACCCCTCAGCCTCCGATGCTCCAGGGAAAACAGCCCCAGCCTGTTCAGCCTCTCCCAATAGCTCAAATCCTCCAACCCTGGCAACATCCTTGTAAATCTTTTCTGAACCCTTTCAAGTTTCACAACATCTTTTCAATAGGAAGGAGACCAGAATTGCACACAATATTCCAACAGTGGCCTAACCAATGTCCTGTACAGCCTCAACATGACCTCTCAACTCCTGTACTCAATAATGCAGGCAAATGGGACTAGTTTAGTGTAGATCAGTTGGACCGAGGAGTCTGTTTCCATGCTATGTGAATCTAAGGCTATGTAAATTGCTTCTAGCAACTCAAACAAAAGCAAGAAGGGATAGGGAGGAGAGATGTAGACAAAGGAGAACAGAGAAAGAGAGAGATAACACAGATTGATATAAACTTTAAATACAGTTCAGTCCCATAGATCTCCTATTTATTCTGAGAGTGATATGTTAAGAAACATTTTCCTCTAATAGGTAATGGGTTGGGGGTGCGGGGGGTGACAAAAAGAGAAACTCTAGTCAGGCTCTCTGATCCCTATGGTCTGTATTTCATTTCCTGAGATTAGTAGAATTCTGTTAGGAAGTGAGCCTGAATTTCACTAGACTTTATTAATCCATAGGAATGCCAGCAACAACAAACAATTTCTTTAACCCTATTGTGATTTCCTTTACCATGCTGTTTGGCTAATTGACAGGATCCAGAAGACAACAGATCCTTAAACTGGCCTAAGTTATCTTTCCGCACTAAGTGAAATTGGAGAAGTAAAATAATTCCCTCCCATTGTTTCGAGGCTCCTTCAGACGCTCCAGGTCTCCTGCCTTGTTGCTTGGGAAAACGCTGTCCAATTAACTCAGAAGCTCGCACACGCAAGACTTGCTGTAATTGGTGGTAATCTTTCAGATTCCGGCCCCCTGAGGAAGAAAGAGGATTTCAGCACAACTTCCAGAGGAGATGTGGCCCAACCTTCATTTCCTGCATTAGTGTGTAAATGAACGTCAATGCAGGCAGAGGGTAACATGAACTAATGGCCCTTACCTCAATCTGGCACAACAACATCAACAACTTAAATTGCTGAGGCTTGGTACATTTAGTATAATGAAACATATTTAACAGAGGCGTTCCAAATCAAACCTCGGTGAAAGTGATTGGTTTGAAAGTGTCCTAAAAGAGGAAAGCAAAATTAGGTATTCCAGAGAAATGTAAGGAGAGTTCAGGGTCCTGGAAGCTGAAACTTCAGAAACCAATGGTGGAACCATTATATTTGGGAATGCACTTGAGGCCAGTAATTAAACAAAAGCACAGATAACCCAGGGGCGAATGCAAAAATAGGAAGGAGCAAGGCCACAGAGGGATTTGGAAACAAAGATAAGAATTTTATAATCTTGATCCTACTTAACAAGGGAATGGAGGTCAGAGCGGTGATAGAATAGTACTTGTGAGTTAAGTCAGGGGCAGCAGAACTCTGGGTAACTTCAAATTTTCAAAGAGTCGAAGATGGGAGCTGGTCAAAATTATTTTGAAATAATCGAGGCTAGAAGAAACAATGATCTATGTGAGGATTTTGGCAGTAGATGAAATGAGACATAGTAAGTTGAGAGAAGAGACAGAGATGAAATAATGGTACGAAAATGAGATCATGAGCTCATCACAAGAATAAGGTGTCAGACGAAGACTGTGGATAATTTGTCTTAGATTATTGTCATGAAAAGGCATAGCATTGGTAGTTGGGGAATGGAGCCTGAAGCAGGGACTGAAAATGATGGTTTCAGTCTTCTCAATAAGGAGTTTAAAAAAAAAGTGAATTTCTACTTATCAAATACTGGAGGTTTGATACTAAATTAGCAACAGTGGAGGAGTTGTGGACATGCTGGGCTCTGGATGTTGGAGACACTCAAGCTAACAGTATAGTAGCAGGAAGAGAAGCCATTACAAATGATGTTGTAGCTACATGGAACATGGAACATTACAGTGCAGTACAGGCCCTTTGGCCTTCGATATCACAGCGACCTGTGGAACTAATCTGAAGCCCATCTAACCTACATTATTCCATTCTTGTTCATTCATCTATCCAATGACCATTTAAATGCCCTTAAAGTTGGTGAGTCTTTTAATGTTGCAGGCAGTGCGTTCCATGCCCCTTTACTCTCTGAGTAAAGAAACTATCTCTGACATCTATCCTATATCTATTATCCCTCAATTTAAAGCTATGTCTCCTTGTGTTAGCCATTGCAATCTGAGGAAAAAGGCTTTCACTGTCCACCCTGATTATCTTATATGTCTCAATTAAGAGACCTTTCAACCTTCTTCCCTCTAATGAAAACAGCCTCAAGTCCATCAGCCTTACCTCATAAGATTTCCCTCCATACCAGGCAACATCCTCGTAAATCTACTCCTGAACCCTTTCCAAAACTTCTACATCCTTCCTATCATGTAGTGAACAGAATTGTACACAACACTCCAAGTGTGGCTGCATCAGAGTTTTCTACAGCAGCAGCATAACCTCATGGTTCCAAAACTCAATCGCTCTACCAATAAAAGTTAACACATCATATGCCTTCTTAACAACCATATCAACCTGGGTGGCAACATTCAAGGATCTATGTACATAGATACTGAGATCTCTCTGCTCATCTATACAACCAAAAATCTTACCATTAACCCAGTATTCTGCATTCCTGTTACACCTTCCAAAGTGAATCACCTCATGATTTTCCACATTAAACTCAATCTGCCAACTATTAGCCCAGTTCTGCAGCATATCTATGTCCCTCTGTAACCTACAACATCCTTTATCAATATCCCCAGTGCTACCGACCTGAGCATCATCTATAAATTTACTAACTCATCCTTCAAAGCCCCATCCAGGTCATTTATAAAAATGGTAAACAACAATGGACCCAAAACAAATCCTTGTGGTACACGACTAGTAAATGAACTCCACGATGAACATTTCCCATCAACTATTACCTTTTTTCAGCTAACCAATTTCTGATCCAAACTGCTAAATCACCCTCAATCCCATGCGTCCGTATTTTATGGAATAGCCTACCATGGGGAACCTTATCAAATGAGTTACTGAGATCCATATAAACCACAGCAACTGCTTTGCCCTCATCCACCTGTTCGGTCACTTTCTCAAAGAACTCAATAAGGTTTGTGAGGCACGATGTATCCTTCACAAAACCAAGTTGACTATCCCTAATCAACTTATTCTTTTCTTGATGATTATAAATCCTATCTCTTATAACCCTTTCCAACACTTTACCCATAACCAAAGTAAGGCTCATTGGTCTATAATATCCAGGGTTGTCTCTACTCCCCTTCTTGAATAATTCTTCTATATTACAATAAGATATATAAGAATGAAACCATGTCAGAGCAGTCTCACCCAGCTGGATGACCATGGATATAGCTGGAGGAAAATGCAATTGTGAATGTTTGAGGCATTGTTAAAATCCACCTCAATCAACTCTATACATGGATATCTGAATGAACAAAGCATTGGCCAGTTAAGCTAGAAATGTACTTAACTCTGCCAAATAGTGTATTTGCCAATATTTTAAATGAACCAATTCAAAAAACACAAGACCAAAATCCAAAGACCTTAACATTCAATCATTTATATTACTTTCATAGGTACAAAGTCAAAGGGAAATGATATTTGAAACCTATTCACACTAAGCTAAATAACTATCTTGAACAATGATCAGTCTTTTATAGTACACACACCAACCAGCAATCTGGAAAATTACTCACATATGTCCTTCCCACAAAATGCAGGTCAAATTCAATCCAGTCATTACTGCATCAATGTCTATACTCAACCAACATCAACATGGTGAAAGTGGGTGTTGACAGTGGTATCACGGCACGCTTACTCATCAAAACCTGTTCACCGATGGTGAGTTTGGATTCTATTAGGGTCACTCAACTCCTGAGACTTGTCTAGACTTGCTCCAATACTGCTGAACTTCAAAAGTGGAGTGAAAATAATTGCCATTGACATCAAGGCAATGTCTGAGCAAATTTGGCATCAAAGAGCCCGAGCAAACCTGAAAATTGAAATCAGGAAGAAATCTTTCCACTGATTGGGTTCATACCTGGCACAAAGGAAAATGGTTGTGATTGTTGGAGGTCTGTCATCTCAGCTCCAGGACATCTCTGCAGGAGCTCCTCAGGTACTTCCCAGGTCCAACTATCTTTCACTGCTTCATCCATTATAATGAGAAAAATGAGAATGCTTCCTGATTCAAGCAAGATTCCTGAAATACTGGAACAGTCTGGGTCCAGATGCAGAGTCGAAAAGTATGGAGCTGGGAAAGCACAGCAGGTCCAGTAGCATCTGAGGAGCAGCAGTCGAAGTTTCAGGCATATGCCTATAATCAGATATGTGGCTGGGGGTGGAGGAAGGGGGCTGAGAGAGAAATAGGAGGGTGGGGGTTGGGCTAGGGGGAAGGTAGCTGGGAAGGTGACAGGTGGATGCAGGTGGGGGAGGGATGTAGTGATTGCAATATATCAGTGGGGCAGCAAGATCTATATGCAGCAAAACCTAGTCAAAATTCAGAATTAGGCTGATAAATTCACTTAAGATGGAGCAACAGAAATAAAGAGTACGGGGCTAATGGTAAAATTCTTGGTTGTGCAGATGAGCAGAGAGATCTCAGTGTCTATGTACGTAGATCACTGAAAGTTGCCACCCAGGTTGCTAGGGTTGTAGAGAAGGCATACAGTATGTTAGGTTTTATTGTAGAGGGATTGAGTTTCGGAGCCACAAGGTCATGCTGCAGCTCTGTACAAAACTCTGGTGCGGCTGCACTTAGAGAATTGCATAGTTCAGGTCACTGCATTATAGGAAGGATGTGGAAGCTTTGGAAAGGGTTCAGTGGAGATTTACTAAGATGTTGCCTGGTACAGAGGAAAGGTCTTTTGGGGAAATGCTGATGGACTTGAAGCTGGTTTTGTTAGAGAGAAGAAGGTTGAGAGGTTACTCAATTGAGACATATAAGATAATCAGAGGGTTTGATAGGGTGGACAGCTTTTCCCTGGATGGTGATGACTAGTACGAGGTGATGTAGTTTTAAATTGAGGGGTGATAGATATAGGACAGATGTCAGAAGTAGGTTCTTTACTCAGAGAGTAGTAGGGGCAAGGAACGCATTGCCTGCAACAGTTGTCGAGTCATTAAATTTAAGGGCATTTAAATGGTCATTGGATAAAATATGGATGAAAATGGAATAGTGTAGGTTAGATAGGCTTCACATTGGTTCAACAGGTCAGTGCAACATGGAGGGCCGAAGGCCCTGAATTGGGTTCGAATGTTCTATAATAATGTTCTATTTTTAAAAATGCCAAGTAAAATTCAAAACTGCCAGGCAATTACATCTGAAGTAAGGGAGAATCCAACCATCTCCCCTTGACATTGAATAGCATTGCTTATGCTGAATACCCCTTAATCAACATGCTAGAGCTCACCATTGTCCAGAAACTTTATAGAATCAGCCAGCGAAATCAGATAAATCCTTCAAGAGCAATTGAATAACTCACTCCCTGACTCCCCAAAGCCTATTGACCCTCTACAAGAAATAACTTAGATGTGTGATAGAATATTCTGCACTACCTAGTTGTTCGCAGCTTGAAACATGCATAAAGACTTGACACCATACAGACAATTAATTCAACAGACTGGCGCCTCATCTACCACCTTAAACATTCACACCATTTACCATCAATGCACAGTGGCAGCAGTATGCACCATCTCCAAGATACAATGCGGTAGTGTACCAAAGTTTCTTCAACAGCGTTCCACCAATAAGGAGGACAAGGTCAGCCAATGCAAGAGAAAACCATCACTTGCAATTTCCCCTTCAAGCCACTCACCAAACTGAGTTGGAACTGCTTCACTGTTCCTTTACTGTCATTGGATTAAAATCCTCGAACTCCTTCCCTAAGAGCATCTACACTACATGGCCTGCAGTGGTTCAAGAAGGCAATTCACCATCACCCTCTCAAGGACAATTAGAGATTGGAAATGCATACTGGCCCAGCCAGTGAGGTCCATATTCTAAGAATGAATGAAAACAAAAGGTATGGATGAAGGTTCCAGCAGCAGAAGAGCTAAAACACTAGAATGGACAAGATAATATGAAAGAGGTGGAGTATATGTAGTAAAATCTCTTCATACAAGTCAGAAGACCTAACAAACAGAATTTGGCATGAGTCAGGTAAAAGGAGATATGAAGAAAGGTGAACATTGTCTTAGTCAAAGAGGCAGATTTTCAGAAACATCATAGTGGAAGAAAAAGAGGTAAAGAGTTGGTTTACCATTTATGGAGGCAATGTCTGAGTTTTGGGTACAGGGAAAGCAAACAGTGGTTGAGCAATGCAAAGCAGGGCAGTGGAAGAGGTCAGAATTGGAGGAGTGCTGGTATCTCAGAACATTACCGCAGGATGGAACGCCAGTGATTGAAAGTAATGAAGCCGGATAGGTTTGAAATAAAAACAGGAAATGCTGGAGAAATCTAACAGGCCTGCAGGACCTGTGGAAAGTGGGACAGAGTTAACAATTCAAGTTTAGTGTATCACTTCTTCAGAATGCTTGGAGATTTTGGAAACGAGGATGACAATGTTAATATTGTGGAAAGGGGTAATGATGGAATGATTTAAAGAAGAGACGACCATTATCAGTATGGAATTGCATGAAGACCAAGAAGGTATATTGGATAGTCAGCATTTTAATGGGAATAAAGTTGAAGGAGCAGGAACTGTGTCTCAAGCTGAGGTTGGAATCAGCACTGTGGGGAGATTGGAAAGAAACCTGAGGAATACCTTTCATACCAGATTGCCCATGACAGGAAGCATCCTTTCCATGTCTGTCTGATCAGATGGTCACAATCTTCATGGCAGAAGTTATGATGGAAAGAATCTTCCTCAATTTACCCTCATTGAATCCACTCATAGTTTTGGACACCTCTTAGTGAACTGTTTTTAACTGAAAATAATTCAGTTTCAAATTTTCAGTGCGACAAGATATTCAAGAGGAGAGGATGCAAGTCATTAGTTTCGTAATAATATGAAATGTTATGATAATATAATAAGAAGTTTTGGTCATATAAATCAGAAAGGGCAACTGTTTATACTGCATGGCGATGGGGTAATTGTAGGGAAGAAGATCATCACCCAATGAAATGAAGAAGAAGGAAGTTACTAAAAGTTGGAGTTCTCAACTCATATCACAGCAGTTAAATATATTCAATAAGCTCTCAGAATCAGTGATGGGCCAACTGACCACATAACATGTTTCTATGTTGTTTACTTGAGGTCATTATGCTGTTTGGAGCACCAGAACATTCTGCTCCTTTTGCAAGACATAATACATTCCAAACACTCCGGGGCGGCACGGTGGCTCAGTGGTTAGCACTGCTGCCTCACAGCACCAAGGATCTGGGTTTAAGTCCATCCTTGGGTAACGTCTATCTCAGGGATGTGTATCTTCCCTGTATCTGTGCAAGTTTCCTCCAGGTGCTCCGATTTCCTCTTACGGTCTAAAGCTATTTAGGTCAGGTGGACTGGCCATGCTAAATTGCCCATAGTGTCCAGGAATGCGCAGGTAGGAGGTTTAGCAATGAGAAATGCAGGGTTACAGGCCTAGGGTAGGTCTGGGTAGGAGGGTCAGATTGGACTTGGTGGGCCAAATGGCCTGTTTCCCCCACTGTATGGTGTTAATGATAAATTCTATGAAACTCAATCAAGAACCAACACCAATCAAGGATAGTAGTGGGAAGCTGTGTGGGAGTCCAAGGAGATCGGGGAAGCACTAAATGAATAATTCCCATCAGTATTCACACTGGAAAAAGACAATGTTGTTGAGAAGAATACTGAAATACAGGCTAGATGGGGATGAGGCTCACAAGGAGGAGGTGCTAGCAATTCTGGAAAGTGGAAAAATAGTTAAGACCCCTGGGCCAGATGGGATTTATACGAGGATTCTCTGGGAAGCCAGGGAGGAGATTGCAGAGCCTTTGGCTTTGATCGTTATGGCATCATTGTCTACAGGAATAGTGCCAGAAGACTGGATGATAGCAAATGTCCTCTTGTTCAAGAAAGTGAGTAGAGACAACTCTGGTAATTCTAGACCAGTGAGCCTTACTTCGGTTATGGGTGAAGTGTTGGAAAATGTCATAAGAGATAGGATTTATAATACCTATAGATCTATAAATTGATTCGAGATAGTCAACACGGTTTTGTGAAGGATAGGTCGTGCCTCACAAACCTTATTGAGTTCTTTGAATTGGTGACCAAGCAGGTGGATGACGGTAAAGTGGTTGATGTGGTGTATATGGATTTTAGGAAGGTGTTTGATAAGGTTCCTCATGGTAGGCTATTTCACAAAGTATGAAGGCATGGCATTGCGGGTGATTTAGTGATTTGGATCAGAAATTGGCTCGCTGAAAGAAGTCAGTGGTTGGTGGTTGATGGGAAATGTTCATCCTGGAGTTCAGTTACTAGTGGTGTACCGCAAGGCTCTGTTTTGGGGCCACTGCTGTTTGTCATTTTTTATAAATGATCT
The DNA here is from genome assembly GCF_037043375.1 of Chiloscyllium plagiosum. NCBI lineage: Eukaryota > Metazoa > Chordata > Chondrichthyes > Orectolobiformes > Hemiscylliidae > Chiloscyllium > Chiloscyllium plagiosum. The sequence continues at coordinate 89,410,449 of NW_028270151.1, forward strand.
GAGTGAGGGTGTTGAAGGATGGGTAGTAAATTTGTGGATGACACTAAGGTCAGTGGCATTGTGCATAGTGCTGAAAGATATTGCAGGTTACAGAGGGACATAGATAAGTTGCAGAGCTGGGCAGAGAGGTGACAAATGGAGTTTAATATGGAAAAGTGTGAGGTGATTGGAAGGAGCAACAGAAATAAAGAGTACTGGGCTAATGGTAGCATTCTTGGTTGTATAGATGAGCAGAGAGATCTCGGTGTCCATGTACATGGATCCCTGAAAGTTGCCACTCAGGTTGATAGAGTTGTTAAGAGGCATATGGTCTGTTAGCTTTTATTGGTATAAGAATTGAGTTTCTGAGGCATAAGCAGCTGAGCAAAACTCTACTGTGGATTCACTTGGAGTATTGCGTACAGTTCTGGTCATTGTAGGAAAGATGTGGAAGCTTTAGAAAAGGTTCAGAGGAGATTTGCGAGAATGTTGCTTGGTATGGAGGGAAGGTCTTATGAAGAAATGCTGAGGGACTTGAGGCTGTTTTTGTTAGAGGGATGAAGGTTGAGAGGTGACTTAATTGAGAAAATGCAGACTGTAGATGCTGGAGGTCAGAGTCAACAGTGTGGTGCTGGAAAAGCACAGCGGGTCAGGCAGTGCTGATGAAGGGCTTATGCCTGAAACATTGATTCTCCTGCTCTTCGGATGCTGCCTGATCAGCATCGCACTCTCGACAGGTGTCTTAATTGACACTCATGAGATAAGCAGAGGGTTAGATAGAGTGGACAGTGAGAGCCATTTTCCTCGGATGGTGATGGCTAGCATGAGGGGACATAGCTTTAAATTGAGGGGTGATAGATATAGAACAGCGATAGTTTCTTTATTCAGAAAGCACTGGGGGCGTGGAATGCACTGCCTGCAACAGTAGTAGACTCGCCAACTTTAAGGGTATTTAAATGGTCATTGGATAAACATATAGATGAAAATGGAATAGTGGAAGATAGATGGGCTTGAGATTGGTTCCACAGGTCAGCGCAACATCGAGGGCTGCAGTCCTGTACTGCGCTCTAATGTTCTATGTTCTATGTACCTCGTGAACATCCTGTCTCGTTGCTGTCAATACTGCATTGCTGGGCCACTCAAGAGTGAATCTTGAACCAATGGCACAGGTAGTCCCAGATAAAGCTGCCTGGGAATGTCATGTGCCAATGTATATCATTGATGTCAGAAGAAGAAAGGGAGGAAAAGTAATTCTAATTAATGTAAACTAAAAGTAAAATGACAGGCAACAATGTTGTGTTAGTAGTACAAACATTACTGAACATGACACAATTTTTGTGCTCAAGATAACAACTTTTAATAATCTTTCAGCTTTGAAGCTGGTGTCATGCCTGGTGTGAATAATGATTAAATAATTGACAGCAACATGTAATTAATTTTAAGAATAACACGACATCAGGTTCCAGTCCAACAGGTTTATTTGGAAGTACTAGCTTTTGGAACCCTGCTCCTTCATCAGGACAGCCCACCTGATGAAGGAGTGGCGCTCCGAAAGTTAGTGCTTCCGAATAAACCTGTTAGACTATAACCTGGTGTTGTGTGATTTTTAACTTTATCCACCCTAGTCCAACACTGGCAACTCCAAGTGAAATGCAAGCCCTTAGTGGTTGTTTGGAAGGGAGATGATTCATTCAGTTCATCCGTTTCAACTTGTTTGCTCACAGACAGATGAAGCAGAATTCAAAGTTAGACAGAGAAAGGCTACAGAAGTGGAAATTAGACAAGGCCGTGTAACAATCAACTAATCTGGACACTGTCCAAGTTCAAAACACCCTCTGTAACTATGGTTTGGATGTTTCAATCAGCTTTATTGCTCTGACTTTCAAATGGTGCCAATTTTCAGCAAAAACGAGTGACAGACAAGTGGGCGATGTTTTGGTCTGTCCGTTTATAATTATGCAGAATGGTAAGGAAGGAGGTGGAACCAGGTGGAAGCATTCTCCAGCTTCTGATATCGAACAAAGGTTCTGTCATTTATTCAACCATTTTCATTTCAAGCATCAGTGTCAATGCTAAGATCCTGATTCACCTTTGCAATGTCTGTTGCAGTAGAGGACTGTCTATTTTTAAGTCTTGCATGGAATGTGGATATTTCTGAAAAGGTTGGTATTTTATGCCCATCCCTAATTGCTCTAGAGATTGAGAGGCACTCTAGGCCATTTCAGCTGGCAGTTAAGAGTCAACCGCAATGTTGTGAGTCAAAAACAACAGATAAGTCAGACCATAAGGACAGCAGATTTTCTTCCTTAGTAAAACATTTGGGTTTGTACAACAATGGTTACATGGACTAGCCTGTAATCACAGATTTTACAAAAGTCAAACTTTACCAGCTTCCGTAGTGAGTTTCAAACAAGCCCCATGCCTACATAACATTAATCTGGAGCTCTTAATTACTAGTCCAGTCACAATCCAAGACATTATCACTTCCTCCAACTTCCATTTGCTCATTAGCCACGACCAGGAAATATTGGGAGAGGATGATCATAAAATCTTGCTCACAGCACTATTAAGAGCATTCAATTAATTGGCTCAATTACATATGTTTATCTTGCACCTCTGTCTTTTTAACATTTGTATATCATGCTGATATTCCTCTACAAACTATGGTTTTGCATGTCAGCCATTCACTTTTTCAGTTCTTGCTTAAGTGGATTTGGACCAATCTTTGCATCTTTAAATTAAGTTTAAATGTATAAATGAATATTTCATGCAGTGAGTGGCATGGACTGAATCATTCCTTGCACATCTACTCTATGGATCCACTATGCAAACACCTCTAATTCAAGTTGCCTGCGAAAACATTACAGCAAGACCCACTTGGACCCCATGGGTATGATTCAGGGGATCAATGCTTTCCTGAATATGTGCTGACAAAGCTTTTTCCTCACTTGCAAACCCATCAACAGTAAGACCTGAGCTTATAATGTGCCTATTGGTATCCCTCAGCTCTTCAAAGTAATTCATTTATAAAGCAATACTGGATGCACAATGGATTATTTTGAATTAGATTGAGTCTTGTTATAAATTCAAATAAAACAGCTGCTTCTCACAAAGGAACATCCCAGAGTCAACAAAGAATGGAGTAATCTAATTATACTTTTACTGATTGATGCTTGCGTATTGATAAAAGGGGAATTCTCTAATCCTGGTTGACCAGAGGTGTCCATCTGAGAGGGCAGACAGGGCCTTGCTTTATGAACACAGCAAGGTTATAACCCTGTCTGTGCAGCGTTCTCCGAGTACTGCACAGGGCAGGCAGTTTAGACTGGGGTACCCAAGTGACTGCGAATGCACAGCCTATGCAACGGAACCAAGCTGATACGGTGCATGAAACACTCTCACAAATCACTTCAACATTGGAACAAGAGTTGGTCAATCAGCCCGTCAAACCTGTCCCACCATTCCATGGTAGCCAATGCTAGCCAATCTGCTACCTCAGCTTGACATTTCCACTTACCCCCTTATTCCATGATTCCCACTGTGACTAAAAACTACAGTGAAAATACTCAGGCCAATTTTTTTTTGTTCTTAGGTTGGGTTTGCAAAGTTAGGAGAATTCCCTGTCTCCATGAACCAAGGGGAGGTGATGGCCAAGTGGTATTGTCACTAGACTATTAACCCAGAGACCTGAAATTTGATTTTGATAAAATTCTGGAATTGATAATCTAATGATGACCATGAATCATCATAGGATCCCTACAGTGTGGAAGCAAGCCCTTTAGCCCAACAAGGAGAAAGTGAGGACTGCAGGTGCTGGAGATCAGATTCAAGTGTGTGGTGCTGGAAAAGCACAGCCGGTCAGGCAGCATCCGAGGAGCAGGAGATTCAATGTTTTGGGCATAAGCCCTTCATCAGGAGTGAGGTTGTGAGCCGAGGGAGTGGTGAAATAAATGGGAGGGGGCTGGGGTGGGAGAATGATAGCTGAGAGTGCAATAGGTAGAGGGAGGTGGGGGTAATGATGGTACATCAAAGAAGAGGGCGGAGCAGATCGATGGGAAGGAAGATGAACAAGTAGGAGAGTTCATGATGGTGGTCCTGAGTTGGAAGGTTGGAACTGGGATAAGGTAGGGGGAGGGGAAATGAGGAAACTGGTTGGAGGGTCCTGAGACAGAAGATGAGACGCTGTTCTTCCAAGCGTCAGATGTTTAGGGAGTGGGGATGGAGGAGGCCCAGGACTTGCATTTCCTTGGCGGAGTGGGAGGGGGAGTTGAAGTGTTTGGCATGGTCTGTTTCTAGGTGGCAGAAATGGCAGAGGATGATGCGATGATATGGATACAAACGGACCTCACCACCAGAGATATATTTCCCTCTCCAGCACTATCCACTTTCCGTAAAGACCATTCTCTCTGCGACTCCCTTGTCAGGTCCACGCCCCCCCACCAACCTAGCCTCCCCTCCCTCCACCTATTGCAAAACCTGCGCCCACACCTCCTCCCTCACCTCCATCCAAGGCCCCAAAGGAGCCTTGCGCATCCACCAAAGTTTCATCTGCACGTCCGCACATATCATTTGTTGTATCCATTGCTCCCGATGTGGTCTCCTCTACATTGGTGAGACAGGATGCCTACTCGCAGAGCGCTTCAGCGGACACCCACACCAACCAATCCCACTGCCCCATGGCCAAACACTTTAACTCCCCCTCCCACTCCACCAGGGGCATGCAGGTCCTGGGTTTCCTCCATTGCCATTCCCTAACCACCCGACACCTGGAGGAAGAATTCCTCATCTTCCACCTCGGGACCTTCCAACCCCATGGCATCAATGTGGATTTCACCAGTTTCCTCCTTTACCCTCTCCCCATCTTACCACAGTTCCAACCTTCCAACTCAGCACCACCCTCATGACCTGTCCTTTTCCTTCCCACCTATCCGCTCCACCCTCCTCTCCGACCTATCGCCATTACCCCCACCTCCATCTACCTCTCGCATCCTCCATCTCCCCTCGCATCCTCAGCTACCTTCCCCCCATCCCCATTTATCTCTCTACACCCTCGGCTCACAGCTGCATTCCAAATGAAAGGCTTTTGCCTGAAACATCGATTCTCCCGCTCCTCAGATGCTGCCTGACCTGCTGTGCTTTTCTCACACCACACTCTTGACTTTAGACCAACAAGTACACACCAAACCTCTGAAGAGTAAACCAACTGGATCCATCTCCCCTACCCTATATTTATCCCTCACTAATGCACCTATCCTACACATCCCTGAATACTATGGGAAATTTAGCATGGTCGATTCACCTAACCTACACATCTTTGGACTGTTGGAGAAAACCAGAGCACCAAGAGGAAACCCACACAGACAGAGGCAGAACGTGCAAACTCCACATAGACAGTCACCCGACGCTGGAATCAAAATCCGGGTCCTGACATTGTAAGGCAGCAGTGCTCACCACTGAGCCACCATGCTGCCATCTTTGTCAGTTATCAGAAAAATCCATCTGGCTTACTCATGTCCATCAGGGAAGGAAGCTGCTTTCCTTACGGGTCTGGCATATATGTGACTCATAGAACATAGAACATAGAACATAGAAGAATACAGCGCAGTACAGGCCCTTGGGCCCTCGATGTTGCGCCGATCCAAGCCCACCTAAACTACACTAACCCACTATCCTCCATATACCTATCCAATGCCCTCTTAAATGCCCATAAAGAGGGAGAGTCCACCACTGTTACTGGCAGGGCATTCCATGAACTAACGACTCGCTGAGTGAAGAACCTACCCCTAACATCAGTCCTATATCTACCCCCCCTTAATTTAAAGCTATGCCCCCTTGTAATACCCGACTCAATACGCGGGAAAAGGTTCATACTGTCGACCCTATCTAACCCCCTAATCATCTTGTACACCTCAATCAAGTCACCCCTAAACCTTCTTTTCTCTAGTGAAAACAGCCCCAAGTGCCTCAGTCTTTCCTCATACGATTTTCCTTCCATACCAGGCAACATCCTGGTAAACCTCCTCTGCACCCGTTCCAATGCCTCCACATCCTTCCTATAGTATGGCGACCAAAACTGCACACAATATTCCAGATGCGGCCGTACCAGAGTCTTATACAACTGCATCATGACCTCAGGACTCCGGAACTCAATTCCTCTACCCACAGTAACGTGGTTGACTCTTAACTGCCCTCTGAGCATTTAGGGATGAGTAATAAATGCTGCTCTGGCTGGTGTATTCACATTCCATAAATCACTTTTTAAAAATAGTAAAATAGTTGCCTAGATTTAGTGTATGCGAGTGGCAATAGTAGGGTGGAGTGGTCGAATGTGGTGTTTAAGAATAAAATTTATGGCCACTTTTCTGATAGAGAGGTTCTATCTGAACATCCATACCCCTCTGGTCTGAGCAAGTACAAAGACTTGCCAATTCTCTGAGTGAACAGCTTCCACATCAATTCTACATCTCCACAATGGTCAAACTTCTCATCGCGGGGATGTGACTCCTGAGACTGAGACTCTTCAACAGGGAAAGAAGCCTCGCAAGATCTATCCTGACAAACCCTGTGAGAACTTCATACAATTCAATGTCTCATTCCTCTAAGTTCGAGAGAAAATTGGTTTATTCTGTGATATCTCTCCTAATTAGGAAACTTTCTCATCCCAGGGGTCAATCTAGTTCTCAACATGAATTTTAACCTGACTTTTGTCTGTGTAAAGACTGCATATATTTTATTGAATTATAAATTTAAACATTGAAGTTGGACTACTGTGTTGCAAGGAAAGGATCAGTTTTTTTAATACATTTTTTTCCTTTTTTTTTAGATTACTTTACAGTGTGGAAACAGGCCCTTCGGCCCAACAAGTCCACACCGACCCGCCAAAGCACAACCCACCCATTCCCCTACATTTACCCCTTACCTAACACTACGGACAATTTAGCATGGCCAATTCACCTGACCTGCACATCTTTGGACTGTGGGAGGAAACCGGAGCACCCGGAGGAAACCCACGCAGACACGGGGAGAACGTGCAAACTCCACACAGTCAGTCACCTGAGGTGGGAATTGAACCCGAGTCTCTGGCGCTGTGAGGCAGCAGTGCTAACCACTGTGAACAGGAAAGAAGATACACTCAACATCAATGTAAAGGAAGAAAATTTCAAAATCAAGCCAAGACTGAAAGGGTTCAGAAAAGATTTACAAGGATGTTGCCAAGGTTGGAGGTTTTGAGCTATAGGGAGAGGATGAACAGGCTGGGGCTGTTTTCCCTGGAGCATCGGAGGCTGAGGGCTGACCTTATGGAGGTTTATAAAATCATGAGAGGCATGGATAGGGCAAATAGGCTGGGTCTTTTCCCTGGGGAAGGGGAGTCCAGAACTAGAGGGAATAGGTTTAAAGTGAGAGGGGAAAGATATAAAATGGGCAACTTTATCACGCAGAAGGTGGTGCGTATATGGAATGAGTTGCCAGAGGAAGTAGTGTAGGCTGCTACAATTAGAACATTTAAAAGGCATCTGAACGTGGATATGAATAGGAAGTGTTTAGAGGGATATGGGCCAAGTTTTGATAAATAGGATGAGATTAATTTAGGATATCTGATCGGCATGGGCGAGGTGGACCGAAGGGTTGTATTCAGTACTGTATGTCTCTATGACTGTATCACCTATGTTTAACTAACCAGCTACTGATTTGAGGATCACTGCCATCAATAACAATGTGATACTATCACCAAAATCCAAAAAGAATTGTTATAAAGTCACATCATCAACCCTTATGGTCTGGACTCTTGATCCAAGGAGTTTACTCCTTATGGCCTATATTTTCTACTCACGGTCATAGAATCACTACTATGTGGAAGCAGGTCATTCAGCCCATCAAGTCCACACTAGCCCTCCAAACAGCATCCTGCCTAGACACATTGTCTCCCTTTAACCCTAAATTTCCCATGACTAATCAACCTAGCCTGCATATCCACGGACACTATGGGCAATTTGATACGGCCAATCCACCTAACCTGCGGAACTTTGAAGGAAACCAGAGCACCTGGCAAAAACCCATGCAGACACGGGGAGAATATACAAACTCCATACAGACTGCCAAACATGAGTGGAATCAAACCTGGGTCCCTGGCACTGTGATGTACCAGTGCTAACCTCTGAGCCACCGTGCCACCCGATATTCCTGAAAAAATGTCTAATATGTCCTGTCCATCCTATTAATGAATATATGTTTAGATTGAAAGAGTTTGCAGTTTAGTGTTGTTTAAGCTTTAATATTTGTAATAATCCTTTTGTTTTACTTATTAGTGGATGTGTTTGTTGTAATAAGTGAGGCTTGTTTACTGATGAAACCTAGTGTGAATTACTTGAATCTTAGAAAGTGATCACATATCAACACTAATCCTCTAAGTGATAAAGTTGCTCCTTAATACATTTACACTAACTTGTAGAGCAGTGAGGTTTGGTCAGGTGCACTCTTCCCATCAGGATTACGAACCCTCCCTTTGATTATCTTTTTTCTTCATGGAATGTGGGTATCATTGGGTAAGCCAACATTTAACTATTGCCCTGAAAAGGCAGAGATGTGCTGCCTTCTTGAATCACTGCAGGTGGAGGGATCCTTCGATCCATATTCCATTGAAACTGATACATAGAACACAGAACATAGAACAGTAAAGCACAGTTCATGCCTTCGGCCCTCCATGTTGTGCCAGCCTTTGAGCCTAGTCTAAGGTCAGTCTAACCTACATACCCTTCATTGCACTATCTTCCATATGCCTATCCAAGAGTCGCTTAAATATCCCTAATGTATCTAATTCTACTACCACTGCTGGCAGTGCATTCCATACACCCACCACTCTCTGTGTAAATAACTTATCTCTGACATCTCCCCTAAACCTTCCTCCAATGACCTTAAAATTATGCCCCCTTGTGATAGCCATTACAGCCCTTGGAAAAAGACTCTGTCTATCCACTCTATCTATGCCTCTCAACATCTTGCACACTTCTATCCAGTCACTTCTCATCCTTTTTCCACTCCAATGAGAAAATCCGTGGCTCCCTCAACCTTTCTTCATAGGATATGCCCTCCAGTCCAGGCAGTATCCTGGTAAATCTCCTCTGCACCCTCTCTAAAGCTTCCACATCCTTCCTATAATGAGGTGACCAGAAAGGAACAAAATATTCAAAGTGTTGTCTAACCAGGGCTCTAAAGAGCTGCAGCATAACCTCATGGCTCTTAAACTCAATCCCCCTGCTAATGAAAGCCAACGCACCAAATGTCTTCTTAACAACCCTATCAACTTGAATGCCGACTTTGAGTGATCTATGGACATGGAGCCCAAAGTCCCTGTGTTCCTCCACACTGCCAAGAACCCTTCTGCATCTTGTCAATGACCCCATTCCAAGTGACAACAGCCCTCCACACTATCCACAACTCCACCAAACTTAGTGTCCACAGCAAACTTACTAACCCGCCCTTCAACTTCTTCATCCAAGTCATTTATGAAAATCACAAAGAGCAGAGGTCGCAGAACTAATCCCTGCAGAACACAACTGGTCACCAAGATCCAGGCAAAACAGTTTCCATCTACCAACAATCTCTGTCTTCTATGGGCCAGCCAATTCAGTATCCAGACAGCCAAATTTCCATGTATCCCAAGCCTTCTTACTTTCTGAATGAACCTACCATGGAGAACCTTATCAAATGCCTTGCTAAAATCCATATACACCACATCCACTTCTCTAAATTCATTAACGTGTTTTGTCATATTTTCAAACAATTCAATAAGATTGTGAGGCACGACAAAGCCATGCTGACTATTTTTAATCAAACTATGACTTTCCATTTAATCATAAATCCTGTCTCTCAGAATCCTCACCAATACTTTGCCCACCACAGATATAAGACTGACTGGTCTGTAATTCCCAGGATTATCCTTATTTCCTTTCTTACTCAAGGGAATAACATTTATCACCCTCCAAGCATCTGGCATTACTCCATTGGACAGTGAGGACTCAAAGATCATTGCCAAAGGCATAGCAATCTCTTCTCACGTTTCCTGTAGCAACCTAGGATATACCCTGTCTGGCTCAGAGGATTTAGCTAGCCTTATGTTTTGCAAACTTTTCAGCACATCCTCCTTCCTAACAGTTACAGCTGGCAGGGACCTGGGCTCAATTCCAGTCTCTGGCACCTGTCTGTGTAGAGTTTGAAAAAATCTAAGGGTTTATTTTTCTTGTCTGGATGCAAGGTTTCCAAATGCTTTTTCAATTTTCTGGGTATTATGTTTTCATTGAACAATGTGGTCATGCAGTTCAAACACATGGGTAAAGATGGGTTTTGTGGAGATGTGATGATATTGCACGATAAGTATTCCACTGAATACTGCTGAGGAACTCATGGGTGCAATTATTTCTGAAAATAATAAAAATAATTGTGAGGCACTTCTTATAAGAAAAATAACAAAAAAAAATGAACTAGGATTAAAAAAAGCCTAGCAAGCCCGGCTGACCTTTCGATAATGAAGTATGCTGATAACGGATGCAAGAACTCTTGTTTGAATACGTTGACCTGGTCCAGTCTGATTCATGGCTGACTCTGAAGTGAGGCTGTGTGGGAAGCGTTTAAGCAATTAATTTACCACAGTAGCCAAATTCATACAGTGTGTTGGAAAGATATTATAAATAGGAGGGAAACTATTCACTTCAATGAAGGTTGTTGCTTGGATATTTCATTTGTTCAGTTACCAGGGCCCCCATTAAACCCTTGGGGCTCCCCTTCTCACAGTTTTCAGTATGTGACCCCCTTCAAATGTGCCAGGGCCCCTAAGGGGGACATATCGCCCCATTGAGAATGGCTGCTTTAGAGCCTTTTCTGATCCTTCCCTCCTCAACCTTAAGTCAACTTTCTTCTACACGGGTGGCACGGTGGCACAGTGGTAAGCACTGCTGCCCCAGAGACCCAGGTTCAATTCCTGCCTCAGGCAACTGTCTGTGTTGAGTTTGCACATTCTCCCCGTGTCTGCGTGGGTTTCCTCCGGGTGCTCTGGTTTCCTCCCACTGTCCAAAAAATGTTCAGGTTAGGTGAATTGGCCAGGCTAAATTGCCCGTAGTGTTAGGTGAAGGGGTAAACGTTGGGGAATGGATTTGGGTGGGTTGCTCTTCGGAGGGTTGGTGTGGACTTGCTAGGCTGAAGGGCCTGTTTCCACACTGTAAGTAAGTAATCTTTTTCCTCTTGACTAGATGTTCCACATTCCTTGTCACCCAAGGTTATTTCAACCTAACATCCCTTCCTTGCCTCAGTGGGGTAAATGTGTCTAGTGCTATCAGCAAGTGCTTCCCAAACAACCTCCACATTTCAGTTGTGCATTTCCCTGAGAACATCTGTTCCCAATTTAGGCATCCCACTTCCCGCCTAGTAGCATTGTAATCCACCTCCTCCAATTAAATACTTTCCTATATCGTCTGCTCCTAACCCTCTCCATGAGTATAGTAAGGTTCAGGGAGTTGTGGTCATTCTCACCGAAATGCTCTTCCACCAAAAGATCTAACACCCAGCATGGTCCTTTGCCAAGCATCAAATCCAATATGGCCTCCCCTTTTGTCGGCCTATCTACATACTGAGTCAGGAACCCTTCCTGGACACAGCTGACAAAAATTGCTCCATCCAAACTATTTTAACTAAGGAGATTCCAATCAATATTAAGGAAGTTAAAGTCACCCATGACAACAATCCTGTTACTTCTGCTCCTTTCCAAAAACTGTCACTAATCTGTTCTTCTATGTCCCTGTTGCTATTAAGGTGTCTGTAGAAAAGTCTCAATAAAGTGACTGCTCCTTTCCTGTTTCTGACTTCCAACCAGACTGACTCTGTAGACAAACCCTCCTTGATGACCTCCCTTTCTGCAGTTGTGATACTATCCCTGATTAGCAATGCCACTCCCCCACCTCTTTTACCTCCCCACCACTTGTTTTGAAATGTTTAAACCCTAGAACATCCAACAACCAATACTGACCCTGTGATATCCAAGTCTCCAAAAAGGCCACAACATCATAGTTCCATAGTAGAACTACCGAAAATCTTTTCTCCTCAGTTTTGCAATTGCTGATTGATTCGCCAATATCCGTAGTCTTCTTAACCATATCTCCTCCCTATTTGTCTGGAAAATATATTGCATGACTTCACCTGACCCATCCAGATCTAATTGTAAGGAAATAAAATAGAAAGTTCAAGAGAAATTCAGCAGGTCTGGTAGTATCTGTGTAAAGAGAAGCAGAGTTAATGTTTGAGTCAAAGTACACTTCTTTGAACCTTCAGAAACAGTTTTGAAGAAGAATCATTTCAGACTTGAAACACTAACTCTGTTTCAGTTTTCCGAGGAGCTGCCAGGCCTGCTGGTTTTCTCAAGAAATTTCTGTTTTATTTCAAATCTCTAGCATCTGCAGTATTCTGCTTTTATTTGCTCGAATCTTGCTTTTGTTCTTGATTTCACAAATGGAGCAGCCTCTCTTTGTCGACTCTATTGAATACATTTGTAAACACCTCAATCTGATTAGCCCTGAATCTTCAGAACCTCACGGATACACAAAGCAAGTTTATTTAAACTACTCTCTCAGTTCAGCAGCTTAAACTCTTATATGAATCTGATGAATTTGTGCTGCAGACCTATAACCTTCCTGAGGTGCCAAGTCCCGAAATGAACGAAGTTTCACCTATATACATTTGCCTTTATTGGTCAGTGCGTTGAAGATAGAAGTTGGGATGTCATGTGCAGTGGTACAGGACATTGCTTAGGCCACTTTTAGAATACTGTATTCAATTCTGGTCTCCCTGCTATAGGGAAGGTGCTGTTACACTTGAAAGGGTTCAGCAAAGATTTACAAGGATCTTGCCAGGGTTGGAGGGTTTGAGCTGGAGGGAGAGGCTGAATAGGCTGGGGCTGTTTTCCCTGGAGTGATGGAGGCTGGAGGGTGACCTTACAGAGGTTTATAAAATTATGAAGGGCATGGACAGGGTGAATAGCCAAGCTCCATTTTTCCAGTAACAGCAGCAGGCGTGTGGAGTGACAGCGATGACCAGGGGCCTGTCGGAGAGGTAAATTTAAAACTATATAAACTTATCTCGCAAATAAGCAGAGTATTCACTGAACAGGAGTGGACACGGGACGACTGAGTCAGTGAAGTAATATATTTGGATAGTTGAGTTACGGAAAACGCTACTCAGGTAGTGTCTCCTAGCCATCCTCCTCCTCTAATCAAAGAAAAAGTTCTCTGTGCCAGATTGATAAGGTAACTAGTTTTTTTTTTATTCTTTATTTTTCTACAGTCTCTTTTGGAATTTAAAACAGTGGGAATGGAGGTTAGGACAGTTGAATGTTCCTCCTACAGAATGTGGGAGATAAGGGTCACCACTGGTGTCCCTGTTGACTCATCTGCGGGAGGTGTACCTAACTCCAGCTGCTCGTAAACCACGTTAGGGAACTGGAGCTGGAGCTGGATGAACTTCGGATCATTTGGGAAGTGGAGGGGGTTATTGAGAGGAGTTACAGGGAGGTAGTCACACCTCAGGTGTAAGAAAAAGGCAGCTGGGTTACAGTTAGGGGATGGAAAGGGAACCGGCAGGCAGTGCAGGGATCCCCTATGGCCGTTCCCCTCAATAACAAGTATACTGTTTCGGATACTATTGGGGGAGACTACTTACCGGGGGTACGCCATGGGGTACAGGTCTCTGGTACAGTACCTCAGAAGAGAAGGGGGAAGATGAGCAGAGCATTAGTCGCTGGGGACCCCATATTTAGGGGGACAGATAGAAGATTCTGTGGGAATAAGAGAGACTCACGGTTGATGTGTTGCCTCCCAGGTGCCAGGGTTCATGATGTCTCGGATCGTGTTTTCAAGATCCTTGGGGGGTGCAGCCCCAAGTCATGGTCCACAAAGGTACTAATCAGATAGGTAGGAAAAGGGATGGGGATTAAAGACAGAAATTTAGGGAGCTCGGGTGGACGCTTAGTGCAAGAACAAAGAGGAGTTGTTTTCTCTGGTTTGTTGTCTGTGCCATGTGCTAGCGAGGCAAGGAATAGGGAGAGAGAGGAGTTGAACACGTGGTTACAGGGATGGTGCAGGATGGAGGATTTCGGCTATCTGGATAATTGGGGCTCATTCTGGGGTAGGTAGGACCTTTAAAAACAGGATGGTCTACACCTGAACCAGAGGGATATCAATATCCCTGGCGGGGGGGGGGGGGGGGGCAGGAGGGGGGAAGATTTGCTAATGCTCTTCAGGACGGTTTAAGCTAATTCAGCAGAGGGATGGGAACCTGAATTGTTGTTCCAGTGGCCAGGAGGTTGACTGTAGTGAGATCAGAAATATGGTTTCAAGGTTGCTGGAGTGCACCAGCACGCAGGAAGGTGGTTTGAAGTGTGTCTACTTCAACGTCAGGAGCATCCGGAATAAGGTGTGTGAACTTGCAACATGGGTTGGTACCTGGGACTTCAATGTTGTGGCCATTTCAGAGACATGAATAGAACAGGAACTGGAATGGTTGTTGCAGGCTCCGGGCTTTAGGCGTTTCAGTAAGAACAGAGAAAATGGTAAAAGAAGGGAAAGTGTGGCATTGTTAGTCAAGAACAATATTACGGTAGCAGAAAGGATATTCGAGGGCTTGTCTACTGAGGTAGTAGGGGCTGACGTTAGAAACAGGAAAGGAGATGATACCCTGTTAGGAGTTTTCTATAGACCTCCAAATAGTTCCAGAGAGGTAGAGGAAAGGATAGCAAAGATACTTCTGGATAGGATCGAGAGTAGCAGGGTAGTTTTTATGGGGGTGTTTAACTTTCCAAATATTGACTGGAAATACTATAGCTCAAGTGCTTTAGATGGGTCAGTGTTTGTCCAATGAACATGGGATTGCGTCCTGCCACAGTATGTAGACAGGCCAACAAGGGGTGAGGCCACATTGGATTTGGTATTGGGTAAAGAACCAGGCCAGGTGTTAGATTTGGAAGTAGGTGAGCACTTTGGTGATAGTGATTGCAATTCAATAATGTTTACTTTAGCAATGGAAAAGGATAGGTATTTATTGCAGGCAAGAGTTATTGCAGGGGGAAAGGCAATTATGATGCCATTGGGCTGCATTGGATGGGGAAGGGAACTGCAGGGGGTGGACACAATTGAAATGTGGAGCTTATCCAAGAAACAGCTACTGCGTGTCCTTGATAAATATGTACCTGCCAGGCAGTGAGGAAGTGGTCGAGTGGTAGAGACATGGTTTACCAAAGAAGTTGAATCTTGTGTCAAGTGGAAGTAGAAGGCTTATGTTAGTATGGCATGTGAAAGCTCAGTTTGGGTGGTTGAGAGTTGCAAGTTAACCAGGAAAGACCTAAAGAGAGAGCTAAGACAAGCCAGGAGGGGACAAGAGAAGTCGTTGGCAGGTAGGATCGAGGAAAACTTTAAAGTTTTCTCTAGGTATATCAGGAATAAAAGAATGACTAGAGAAAGATTCAGGGCAATCAAAGATAGTAGTGGGAAGTGGGGCGTGGAGTCCGAGGAGATGGAGACGCGCTAAATGAATATTTTTTGTCAGCATTCACATTGGAAAATGACAATATTGTTGAGGAGAATACTAAGATACAGCTTCTTGACTAGAAGGATTGAGGTTCACAAGGAGGAGATGTTAGCAATTCTGGAAAGTGTGAAAATAGATAAGTCCCCTGGGCCAGATGGGATTTATCTTAGGATTCTCTGGGAAGCAAGGGAGGAGATTGCAGAGCCTTTGGATTTGATCTTTATGGCATCATTGTCTACAGAAATAGTGCCAGAAGACTGGAGGATAGCCAATGTTGTCCCCTTGTGCAAGAAGAGGAGTAGCGACAACCTGGTAATTATAAACCAGTGAGCCTTACTTCGGTTGCGGGTAAAATGTTGAAAATTGTTATAAGAGGTAGGATTTATAATCATCTAGAGGGGAATAAGTTGATCAGGGATTGTCAACATGGTTTTGTGAAGGGTAGGTTGTGCCTCTCAAAATTTGTTGAGTTCTTTGCGATGGTGACCAAACAGGTGAATGAAGGTAAAGTGGTTGATGTGGTGTACAGTATATGGATTTCAGTAAGGCATTTGATAAGGTTCCCCATGGTAAACAATTGCACAAAACATGGAGACATGGGGTTAAGGATGATTCAGCAGTTTGGATCAGAAATTGGCTCGCTGAAAGAAGACAGAGGGTGGTGGTTGATGGGAAATGTTCATCCTAGAGTTCAGTTACTAATGGTGTCCTGCAAGGATCCGTTTTCGGACCACTGCTGTTTGTCATTTTTATAATGACTTGGATGAGGGCATAGAAGGATGGATTCGTAAATTTGCAGATGACACTAAGGTCAATGGAGTTTTGCATAGTTTGGAAGGATATTGCAGGTTACAAAGGGACATAGATAAGCTGCAGAGCTGGGCTGAGAAGTGGCAACTGGATT
Organism: Chiloscyllium plagiosum; assembly: GCF_037043375.1. Classification (NCBI taxonomy): domain Eukaryota; kingdom Metazoa; phylum Chordata; class Chondrichthyes; order Orectolobiformes; family Hemiscylliidae; genus Chiloscyllium; species Chiloscyllium plagiosum. Next base: position 89,426,896 of record NW_028270151.1, read on the forward strand.
TAATGCAGAAAAGCATATGGTGATTCACTTTGGAAGGAGCAACAGGAATAAAGAGTAATGGATTAATGATAAGGTTCTTGGTAGTGTAGATGAGCAGAGAGATCTCAGTGTCCATCTACCTAGATCTCTGAAAGTTGCCACCCAGGTTAGTAGGGTTGTTAAGAAGGCGTATGTTGTGTTGGATTTTCTTGGTAGGGGGATTGAGTTTCAGA